>NC_091810.1:62307500-63557500 GCF_041296235.1 Equus asinus | reverse complement strand
TGGAACCCAAAGGCCTCCTGTGTACTTCCGGTAATTCCCAAAGAGCCGATGGTCTCTTGGTCTACTCTGCCTTCCCACTCCCTCCTCCAGCCTTTGCTATTGCCCGTCTCCAGGGTCCCTAAGAAGCCTGCTTGTCCAAGTGTTGGGTTGGTTTCAGCTATTGACCAGTGATGGGGGCCAGGCTCTTGGTAAATGCAAACTGACCACCCACTCCATTCTCCTCCCCTCCTTGTTTTGTTTTGTCATCTTTCCTCCTGGATTACTTTCCTCCTCACCTCCAAATCCTTCTCCCTCTACTCTGCAGGGGTACTCTCTCCAGCTCCTACCTCCAAATTTGCGTATCTTAACCTAGTGAGGGCGCCACAGAACAAAGCCTTTGCACTAAACTAGGAACCAGCTCCCTAGAGGACAGATGGCATTATAAATAGGCACTTCTTTTTCTATGACATGATTGTTTTTCTTCTGTTCATACTGCTCCTTGTGCAACAGTAATTCCATGGTATTTCTCTTTATATTGACTTGGGAGGATAGTACGTGGTTTGAACCTGTATGGGCAATCCCTTGATGGAGTCACTGCCCTGCTGGCAATTAGAGTAATTGCCTGTGGCTAACCATGGACCTTTGCATAGGTGTTTCACCTGAATTCCTGGGGAGAAAGATGGACTCAGTTGAAGTTGTGTCACACAGGATCTTGCTTTGTTGAAGTGAGTATTACCTGGGGCCCTGCACAGTGCCAGTGCCACTTAGGTTGTTTTCTGTAACATGTTTCGTCAATGGGTCCTACAGAATGAGCCCTGTATGTTGCACCTTCTGCGTCTCATGCCACCTCCCACTCCTTCCCCAAGGAGCTGTTTCTCTGGGTGAACTTGTTTGGTGAGGCTGTCAGACCTTCCATGTGAAACTGAGGGATGCCTTTTTCACCTTCTATTTTTTGTATAAATGGGTGACACTTACAAGATAACTTTGTTTGTCCCTGTCTCATGAGAAATTCTTTAATCTTGAAAAGCAGGGGGAAGGGAGAGAAAGAAAGGGACAGTGTTTACCCTGGTAAAGGCCTTTGCTTCCAGGGAGGCGCCCTGCACAGTAGGGCTGCGGGCAGGTGAGACCCCATCGTTGCATCCTTGTTGCTGCTGCTGACTGACGGGCGTGGGCGGTCGGTTCTGCAGGGGAATGGAGCTGCCCTGGGGACTGTATTTGAGGGTGATGAGAGTTTGTGGGAACTCTCTTGTGTTGCCCAAATTTGCAGGACTCTGAATATCTTGTCGCTGTGTTCACCCTAAATTATGTTATTTGTTCTAATGAAAAGTCTTTGTTTTAGAGATGCCTGTGGGACAGAAATGGTACTGGCCCCCAGGCTAGTTTTGTTGGCCTGCATAGCATTGAAAATCAGAATTAGTTTCCGATCTATAAAAGTCAAATACTATATATTACGTTCTCCTGAAAAATTGGACAAATGCACAACATTGGGCCCACAATCCCTCATGGTGATAATTCTTTGGAGCCAAGAAATGGCTGCCCTCTACGTGTAAGAGTGTTGTTGGACTAGACGCATGTTTGACTGTTGTGACAAAGACCAAAATAAGTGGCTTAAACGAGGTAGGAACTTGTTTCTCTCATTTGGCAATCAAAGCACTAGTTGCCCGGGGCAGATATGATGGCTCTGTGGTGCCAGAGACCCCGGCTGCTTCTGTTTTCTCTCTGAGCTCTGCAGTGGGTTTCATCTTGTGGTCCCAGAGGCCACTTTGTTTCCCACCATCGTGTCTGCTCCAGCCTATATAGGAGGAGGGGAAGTGGAGATGCACCCCTTCAAGACCCAGCCTGGAAGTTGCATCTGTCATTTCTTCTCATGTCCCAGTGACCAGAACTTACTGGTGTGGCTACATCTGGCTCAAATAAAGCTGGAGAAGCGTGGTTTCCATCTGTATGGCCATGTGAATAGCTACAATCCATTTCTTAGTAGAGGGAGAGGGTGAGAGTGGGTGGTGGGGACAGCTAGTATTCTGTGCTGTGACATACCTTGGGCTCACTGGTTTACTGCAGTCCTCTACTTTCTCTAGTGTTCTTACAACGTTGCCATTCGTTGCTTATACCTGATGTGTTTCACTCTTTTATGTTACCTGCTTTGTCCCTGTGGGCATTTGAGCTTGAATTCTCAGCTGTAGCCTGATAATCTCTTTCAACATACCTCCATAATTTTATGCTTTCTGTTGCTTTCTTTAGAATTGCCTCCCCTCCCTTTCAGGCCTGGCAGACTCCTTCAAAGGATAACTCAGCCCCATCCTTCTTTTCCCGAATTTCGAATTCTCTCTCTTTTGTCCCATTCTAGTACATAAACTGCTAATTTTACATAATACCTTTTAGTGTACTTACCTTTATATACTTGATGCCGGGCAAAGCACTTGATACATAACAGATTAATGATCAGTACCATTTACTGAGTGTTCATTCAGAGAAAGACACTTTTTATAACTTTTATAAATATTATTTTTCATACCCTACGGTGAAATAGTATATTAGTCATGGCCTTTCCAGTTGTAGATGGTGGAAACTTGGCCCAGACTGACTTTAACAACAACAACAAAAAGGAGGAGCACTTATTGGTTCATGTATCTGAGAAGTGGAGGTGTGGGTCTAGCTTCAGGTATGGCTGGAACCAGGAACTCAAATTATAACAGAGCTCAGACTCTCTCCATCTCTTGGCTCTGCTTTCTTCTGTATAGACCTCATTCTCAGGAAAGCTTTCTCTGCATGATGATAAAGATGCCCCCCACAGTTTTGTATTATCCTTACAGTTACTGATTCCAGAAAAGAAGAACATGAATCTATTTCTTCATGGTGGTAAACAAGCGCTGGAGGAAGAACCTCACTGGCCTGGCTTGAGTCATATGGCCATTCCTGGTCCAGTCAGTAAGGCTAGGGAGATAGAGTACACCAGACACACTTGAGTCGTCTGTCTACTTCTGGTACCAGGGAGTGAAGTCAACCCTACTCAAATTATGTTGCAGAAAAGGTAGTTCTCCAAGGAGAGAGAAAGCAGGCAAGAACATGTGTGTACACCCTGGGCACTACTCTTATTCTACTTTACAGACAAAGTAACTGAGGCTGAAAGAGGTTATGGTGACCTGAGATCACAACCAGCAAGTGGCAGAGGTGCAATTCAAACCAGGTCTTTTTGACTCCAAATGGTAGGCTCTGAATTCACTGTACTCAGCTGTTTCTGGAATGAATGATCCAGGAACCTCGGTTCTGTATGGGGAAAACTCTGAGGTTTGATACTCTTATGTATGGCGGTCAGAATCTGGAAGTATCTTGTAGTGCCCACCATGGCAAGATTTCCTATGGAAGGACAAATTCAGCTATCAGCTCTGCTTTCTGTGGAACACCGTTACTGGCTCTCCCTGAAAATGTTCCCCTTGGTCCAGAAAAGAACTCTTTTCAGATTAATGAAAGTAGGAGTTAAGTACCTGGATTCTTCTCTTCTCTTGAAACATTTCAGTTACTTTAGCACATGGATTCTCACTGGAAGCGATATTGCCCGCAAGGGAGCAAACACTGGTTCTTGAAGAGGGAAAGCGAAAAAAATCTTACTGTTTATGTATAAGGTAGATATATACATACATACAGTACATAAATAGGTATACAGTTTATCTGTGGCATTCAAATTGTGCAAGGAAAATATGCTATGATAGATCCCCTCTTGAAACAACAACCAGTTTCCCCTCAAGGTCACATATGCTCCAAGTTATCACGTTTTTTCTCTCTCCCCTTTGCAGCAAAACTTCTTAAAAGATTTGCCTTTATTTCCCAATTCCTCTCATCCTATTTGCTCTTGAACCCACTCCAATCAGCCTATCGCTTCTCCTCCCAGCCAGCTCTGGTCAAGCTCACCAATAGCATCTGCTTTGCCAGACCCAATGGTCAACTTTTGGTCCTCATCTTACTGAATCTGTGGATTACACTGACACAGTTGACTAGCCCTCCTTTTTTTCTTTTTTGGTGAGGAAGATTGGCCCTGAAGTAACATCTGTTGCCAATTGTCCTCTTTTTGCTTGAGGAAGATTGTCGCTGAGCTAACATCTGTGCCAATCTTACTCTATTTTGTATGTGGGGGGCTGCCACATAATGGCTTGATTAGTGATGGGATCCGAACCAGCGAACCCCAGGCTGATGAAGTGGAGTGCGTGACCTTAACCACTACGCCACAGGGCCGGCCACCTGTCCTTCCTTTTTTAAATACCTTCTTTTCTTGGCTTTGGCATTACCGTCCACATTCTCTTGACTGTCTACTCAGTCATCTCCAGAATCATGGCTGTAAACTCTCTATATGTCTGACTTTCTCCAGCCTGGACCTCTCCCCTGAATGCCTGACTTGCATCTGCCCACTCACCGTCCCTTCTCCTATGTTTCATAGGCAATTCAATGCTAAGTATAGATTTTCAGGAAATAGGGGGGACAGAGAAACATGTTGAAAGAACCCATGAGAAAGCACTTGGCAAAATCCAGACTGTGTCTCTAAGACAAATGACCCAATTTCTCCAAAAAACAAATTTTAAAGGAAAAACAGGAGTAATGGAGGAGAAACCTATAGATTGCGAGACTTAAGAGATGAATATCAATCAGTTGCAATATATGGACCTTATCTGGATACTGACTCAAACAAATGTTAAAAAAATTATGAGACAATCAGGAATTTTTGAATATTGACTAAATATTGATATTAAATGATTGTTGTCAATCTTTTTAGCCACGAGAATGGTGATTTTGTTAATATTAGAAAAAAAATTTAAAAAGAAATCTACCAAGAATGTTAGCGATTCTCAGCACCTCCCGTGTTACCTCCCTCAGCCTATCTGACATCCTCTCTTGTCTTATGTTTACAGTTGCCTCTTGACTGGTCTCCCTGCTTCTGCTCCCACCCCCCAAACCCCGACCCCGTCTGTTCTCAACAGAGCAGCCAGAGAGGTCCTGCTCAGATGTGTCACATTATGCCACTTCCCGTCTCATTCAGAGTAAGAGCCACAGTCTTCAGTCTACAAGACCCCGTGTCCTAGTCCCCTCCTGGGTCAGCACTCCTGCCACCCTGGCCTCCTTGCTACTTTGCAACACAGCGGGCGTGCTCCAGCCTCGAACGTTTGCATTTTCTCTTCCCCTGCCTAGCTCCTCTTTCCCCAGACAGCAGCGCGTCTCATTTGAGCACCTCCTTGTGTCTGAGACTTTCCCCGACCCCTCTGCATAAGTAAACCGTCACCCCCACCATGACACCCTCGTCCCCCTCAGCCTGCCTTAGGTTTCTCCATGGCATTTATCACCATCTGACAATTCGCCGTGTGAATTCTTTTTTCAGTCATCTGCTCCCAATACAATGTGAGCGATGTGAGAGTGGAGACTATATTGTTTATTACTGTATCCTCAGGGCTTCAAATAGCTCTTTGTACATAATAGGCACTAAATAAATGTTTGTTAAAAGAAAAATATTTTTACATGGGGGCAGTGGTGGGAGTATTAGGAAAAAAGTGTTTACAAAGGTTCCTTGGGGATGGAGGGCAATCAGGAAAAAAGATGAGAAGCCCTGCCTTGGCTTAAGCCGTGGGGAAGCACGTGGGACCAATGTGATTTTGCTTTTACTCTTAAAATCATGAAACATTTCAACTGTTGATAATATTACGACGTGAATTATTTTCTTAGTGTTCACATAAATTTTAGTATAGATTGATTGGGTGAAACCTACCAGTAAAGTTTTATATTTTGTCTTTGTAATGGGAATTACAAGGAGATGCCAATTCAGAATAAAGTTAAATAAGAATGTTAGATTTAGGGAAATGAAGCTTTAGTAGAATATATAAATAAATGCCTCTTAGAAGGCTTTTAAAGGTTGATTAGATTGATAGAATCAGAATAAATATTTTAGAAAATTATTCTTTGAATAAAAATCCACAGTATTGCATGTATTCCCCTTACACTATGGAGATGGCCAAATCAAGAAGGATGGCAGAAGAGATGCTGATGCATACTTGGGTTGTGAGTGAAGGAGATATGAAAAGTATCTGGAGGCTGTTGGTAGGATTATAAGGAAAATCACCAGAGAATCTGGAAATACACTCATATGCCAGCTGACCCCCACACAGCAGAGTATTCTGTGAAGTTTGGTAATGAAGGGGGCAATCCGTTCATGGCTTTTTAAAAGAAGTATTTACCAAATCTTAATTCATGAGATTTACTTGACCTGTTTTATAAGTCATTTACTGGATATCACATAGCTAGACCTGGGATCTGAACCCATGCAGCCCAACTCTACAACCCACAGTCTATTTATAGCATCACTTTGTTTCTCTGTGCCCAGGACTCTGCAAACACAGGATTATATTTAATGATGGATTCTTGCCCTCAAGGAGCTTAGAATTCAGTTGGGCAACAGACTTTCATGCGTGAGGGTAACTAGATTAAAATACAGCCATTGTTTCTAAAGCACTTTTTGGTTTCTAGTGGTTAGTCTCATTTGAATTTCCTGCAACTATCAGTTAGCTGAGGTGCAAGCCATTAGCTCATTTTCCTGGTAAGGCAACCAAGGCTCAAACAATTAGTGACTTACCTAAGGTCATACCAGCAAGTGACAAAGCCAGAGTCCTGATCCTTTTTCTTTTGCAGTTTCTTTCATACCAGAAGTTACAAAATCAACTGCATGCAGGGGCCAAGCAGGCAGCATAAGTGAACAAAGCAGGCTGGTTATGAGGCAACGTGGAGCAGAAGGTTTGTGGTAAACCAGAGTTTGCAAATTCTGTCTAAAGGGGGCACTGCTGCTTGGTTACAGTTGATTGTTGCCATGGAGGAATAGAGGGCCCAATGATAGCAGATCTTTTGATTTTTCAGAGAAGCCATAAATCGGAATTTTAATATAAAATTTCCTTGTTAACTTTTTCTTAAGAAAATTCTCGGGGCCGGCTCCATGGCCGAGTGGTTAAGTTCGCACGCTCTGCTGCGGCGGCCCAGGGTTCGGATCCTGGGCGCCGACATGGCACTGCTCGTCAGGCCACATTGAGGTGGCGTCCCACATCCCATAACTAGAAGGATGTGCAACTAAGATATACAACTGTGTACAGGGGGGGGTTTGGGGAGATAAAAGCAGGAAAAAAAAAAAAAAAAGATTGGCAACGGTTGTTAGCCCAGGTGCCAATCTTTAAAAAAATAAAAAATTATAATTAAAAAAATAAATAAAAATTCTCAAAACATTCTATTTGTTAGTGAGAATGTAAAATGGTACAGCCACTGTGGAAAACAGTATGGCAGTTCCTCAAAAAAATTAAATTTAAAAATTAAAAGTAAAATTACCATATGATCCAGGAATTCCACTTCTGGGTATATACCCAAAAGATTTGAAAGCAGGGTCTCGAAGAGACATTTGTGTACCCATGTTTATGGCAGCATTATTCACAGTAGCTAAAACATGGAAGAACCAAGTGTTCATTGACGGATGAATGAATAAGCAAAATGTGGGATATACATATGATGGAATATTACACAACCTTAAAAGGAAGGAAATCCTGACACGTGCTACAGCATGGATGAACTGTGAAGACATCATGCTAAGTGAAGTAAGCTAGTCACAAGAAGACAGATACTGTATGATTCTGGTTATATGAGGCAGCTAGAGTAGTCAGAATCATAGAGACAGAACATATAATCGTGGTTGCCAGGGCCTCTGGGGAGGGAGGAACGGGGGTTACTGCATAAGGAGTATAGAGTTTCAGTTTTACAAGATGAAAAGAGTTCTGGAGATGGATGGTGGTCATGGTTGCACAACAATGTGAATGTACTTATTACCACAGAACCGTATACTTAAAAGTGGTTAAGATGGTAAATTTCATGTTGTGTGTATTTTACCACAGTAAAAAAATTTTTTTTTAAGCTCACTATGTTGACCAACACTATGTGTACTACACAGAATTGGCCGTTGGGCCTCAAGTTTTAGAAACAACTCTGCTGTGTACTCTGTGGCCTCTAAGACAAACTCTGATGGCATTGCCTCAAACAAGTAAGAAATCAGGAAGCATCAGAGAGTCATGGTGTTGGAGAAAGCTTCCTGGAGAAAGGGGCCTTTTAGAATGGAGAGTGGAAAAGAGCGGAGAGGCCCTTCCAGGCTAGGAGGCATGATATGAGATAAGAGAATGTACAGTAAGTGCTGAGCACAAGGACACTCAAAATATTAGCAAAAGAATAAAGTACCTACAAATAAATTTAACTAAGGAGGTGAAGCAATGAAAACTTCTTATACAATGAAAACTATAAGACATTATTGAAAGAAATAGATAATGACATAAAGAGATGGAAAGTGATTCCATGCACATGGATTGGAAGAATAAACATAGTTAAAATGTCCATCCTACCCAAAGCAATCTACAGATTCAGTGCAATCCCAATCAGAATCCCAATGACATTCTTCACGGAAGGAGAACAAAGAATCCTAAAATTCATATGGGGCAATCAAAAACCCTGAATTGCTAAAGCAATACTGAGAAAAAAGAACAAAGCTGAAAGCATCACAATCCCTGACTTCAAAATGTACTACAAAGCCATAGTGATCAAAACAGCATGGTACTGGTACAAAAACAGACACATAGATCAACGGAACAGAACTGAAAGCCTAGAAATAAAACCGCACATATATGGCCAGCTAGTCTTCAACAAAGGTTCCAAGAACATAGAATGGAGAAAAGACAGTCTCTTCAATAAATGATGCTGGGAAAACTGGACAGCCACATGCAAAAGAATGAAAGTAGATCATTATCTCATGCCATACATGAAAGTAAAGTGGATCGATCGAAGACTTGAAGATAAGTGCTGAAACCATAAAACTCCTGGAAGATAATATAGGTAGTACATTCTTTGATATTGAACTAAAAGGATCTTTTTGAACACCATGTCTTCTCAGACAAGGGAAATGAAAGAAAAAGAAGTGGGAGTTCATCAGACTAAAGAGCTTCTGCAAGGCAAAAGAAACTAGGATCGAAACCAAAAGACAACCCACCAATTGGGAGAACATTTTTGCAAATCATATATCCGATAAGGGGTTAATTTCCATAGTATATAAGGAACTCACACAACTGAACAACAGAAAAACAAACAGACCAATCAAAAAATGGGCAGAGGATATGAGCAGACATTTTTCCAAAGAAGATATACAGATGGCCAATAAACACATGAAAAGTTGTTCAACATCACTGATCATCAGGGAAATACAAATCAAAACTACACTAAGATACCACCTTACGCCTGTTAAAATGGCTATAATCGCTGGGACTAAAAATAACAAATGTTGGAGAGGGTGTGGAAAGAAGGGAACCCTCATACACTGCTGGTGGAAATGCAAACTGGTGCAGCCACTATGGAAAACAGTACGGAAATTCCTCAAAAAACTAAAAATAGAACTAGCATATAACCCAGCTATCCCACTACTGAGTATCTACCCAAACAACTTGAAATCAACAATCCAAAGTAACATATGTACCCCTATGTTCATTGCAGCAGTATTCACAATAGCCAAGACATGGAAAACAATCCAAGTGCCCATCGACTAATGATTGGATAAAGAAGATGTGGTATATATATACAGTGGAATACTACTCAGCCAGAAAAAAAAGACAAAATCATCCCATTTGCAGCAACATGGATGGACCTGGAGAGAATTGTGCTTAGTGAAATGTGCCAGACTGAGAAAGACAAACACCAGATGATTTCACTTATATGTGGAATATAAACAGACACATGGACAAAGAAAACAGTTCAGTGGTTACCAGGGGAAGGCGGGTAGGGGGTGGGCATGGAGTGAAGGGGAGCACCTATGTGGTGACAGACAAGAAATAATGTACGACTGAAAATTTCACAATGATATAAACTATTATGAACGCAAAAAAAAAAGTTAAAAGGAAAAAACTCAATAAAAAGGTGGAGAAAGAAAAAAAATAGCAAAAGAAATAATACTAACAATGATACTAATATGCTGTTAATGGTATATTAACATGAAAGCCAGTCTGACTGAAATGGATGCATAGAGAACCAGCCACCAAAAACCTCCAGCAAATATCATACTTAATGATGAAAACTTTAGAATCATTCCCTTCTAAAATCAGGAACATAAGGATGCTCACCATCACCATTGATACTCATCATAGTACTGGAGGCCCTAACCAGTGTAATAAGACAAGAAAAAGGAATAAGAAATATAGGAATTGGAAAGAAAGAAAACACACTGTCATTATTTATAGTTAATATAGTCTATAAAGAAAATCTACAAATGATTAGAATTATAATGTTCAGCAAGATGCTTGATATAAAATTGTAATACAGAAGTCAATCCCATTTCTATAAATAAGCAATAAACATTTTGCGAGTATAATTTTTAAAACTTAAAATATGGAGGCTGGCTCCGTGGCCGAGTGGTTAAGTTCATGTGCTCTGCTGCAGGTGGCCCAGGGTTTTGTTGGTTCGAATCCTGGGTGCGGACATGGCACTGCTCATCAAACCACGCTGAGGCAGCGTCCCACATGCCACAACTAGAAGGACCCCACAACGAACAATATACAACTATGTACCGGGGGGCTTTGGGGAGAAAAAGGAAAAGAATAAAATCTTTAAAAAAAAAAGAAAACAACTTAAAATATGTATGACCTTTATGGAGCAAAACTATGAACTTCATTGAAAGATAAAGATCTAAATAAATGGAAAGCTGTACCGTATTCATGAAGGGGAAGCATTCATGATACATGAATACAAGTAATATTGTAAAGATATTAATTCTCTCCGAAATAAATATATTCAATATAATTGCTTTTTAAATCACAACAATTTTGTATGGGTAGGTGTAAGGTGTGTGTCACTTAATCTGCTTCTAAAATGTGTTATACATGAAACAGATAGTCTGAGGCCAAATTTAGAGGACATAGGTGCCAGGATATGAAATTTGGACCTGATCTAATATGCTAATGTTTCTTTGGGGTCAGAGTTTGCATTTTCAGGGATTTGAAAAAAAATTTTGTGTGTTATTTTAATGGAGTAAACAAATTCTGGACATTGGAATTTGCCCAAAGACTGCCAGGTAACTTCGGGGCAGACACTTGTGTTTTTGTTTGCACTTACCTTGGTACTGAGTTGTTCCAAGTCATGGGCTGATGACAAAAGAACAAGCAGTGTTCTGTAAGTGTCTGGTTAGACTAAATGTAAGCCAAGTAATGTCACAGTCTAGTAAGGGGCTTGCAGCAGCTGGAGTAAAGTGATTGGAAGAACTGTAGTTGTCATATAGGATATGCTAGATGACATGAGCATGGTAAACGCAAAAGAACTGACACGGCTGCTGTCAGTACCATATTCGAGTTGCAGTGTTCCAGTTTCGTAAAATCTCACTACCCGGTGATAACTAATGTTGTTGATTTGAATCTCGTTAAGTTTGTGGTTTTGTATTCTATTTATTTTGCAAATTTGGTTTGGTTTTCTCAATATGGAGAAACTATAAGTAAAAGATTTACATTGAGTTCTTGTTCATACTGACGTTACATGACTTAGCCATCACTGAGAGTTCTTTTAAGAATTAGTTTCACTTTAAAGAGGCCCATACACTATTCAAGATTGAGAAATACTGAAATAGGCTGCGTAGGGCTGGGATGTGATGGAGATTTTATTGTGAAGGTTTCTCCACTGGGTATTTGCAGGATCAATGGGATGCAGGCAAAGATGAGTTTGCGTAGAGAAGAATATTTGTTGAAGATCAGCTGTTGACAAGTCTTTAGGCATTTCACTTAATCCCCTCAGAACAACCCCTGAGTTAATGTCCTCATTTTACAAGAAATTTTGCAAATGAAGAAACTGAAGCTCAGAAACGTTAAGTGACTTAGGCAAAGCCACATAGCTGGAAGTGAAGCAGATAGGAAGTCAGTTCAGACTGCATCCCTTTCTACCAAACCGTAATACAGGGATGGATGGCGGACTTACTGGGATGGTCACAGCTGGATCCAGAGAAAGGAATGAATCCGGAAATCTTATTTCTTATGTTTTTCTTTTCCCACCTAAAGGTCTGAGGTGCCCAGCACCTGCCTGGTGTATGGTGAATTAAGCCAGTGACCTGGGCGCTGTAAGATGTGGGCCCCAAACCCAGCCTCCTTAAACCTAGGTCCTCGTGTGTGAATTTGTTTTTAGAAAAGGAGACGATCTTTGCTGCCACTCTGTAAGGCTGGTGGGAGTTGGTTTCACAGCCTGTGTTACTGTTGTTTTTTATTATTTAGTGATTGAACATACGATGTAAACTTTTTCTTGGAAGTTGAAAAAATAAGTTAAGTGAGATTCTATCTCTTAAAATCCTTCCAATGATCTATAGCTCTCATTATCGTCTACCCAGATTTACCTTGTGGTTTGATTTTTAACAACCTGTTCTGGCAACAGAATGTTTTGTGTCTTTCAAGGCGATTATTGGAGAAGATACTCAGAAAATCCCAGCATCCCTGAGCCTGAGTTTGTGTATAGTAGGAGTGCCTGCCTCCCTCATTCAACCCACATCACCTTGGATTGTGAACCCCTTGTGGTGCGGGCAACTTGACATCAGAAGAGATTTTGAAGAGACCTTGAGCTCCTCTGATAGAGATGCCTTGTTTCACAGATGAGAAGGCTGGGGCCTGGAGACAGGGACACACTGCGAGTCTGACAGAGTTGGGTCCAAAACCCAGGCTCCTGAGTTGCAGTCTAGAGCTCCTCCTATTTCCCATACATCACAACTTTGCCTCTCTTTTCTTAATTACATTTAATTTCTTGAAAGTCATATAATATGTCTACATGGTTCAAAAAGCAAAATAATGAAAAGCTGTGCACGGAACTCTTGCTGCCCCACCCTCCCCACTGTTACCCTATCTCTTGCAGAGGACAGTTTTAGGCTGCTTCTTTATCCTTTTGTTGTTTCTTTAGGCGAGGGTTTCTCAACCCTAACACTATTGACATTTGGGGCTGGATAATTCCTTATTGTCGGGGCTGTCCTGTACATTCTGGGATGCTTATCAGCATCCCTGGCCTCTACGTACTGCATACCAGTAGCTCCCCCCAACACTAGTCATGACAATCAAAATGTCTCTAGACATCACCAAATGCCCCCCGGGGGACAAAATTGTCCTTGGTTGAGAACCACTGTTTTAGGCAAATGCAGTCTTGCATTGCTAAATGACAGGGATAGGTTCTGAGAAATGTGTTGTCAGGTGATTTCATCGTTGGGAGAACATCATAGAGCGTACTTACACAAACCCTGATGGTATAGCCTGCTACACACTTAGGCTACATGGCACTAATCTTATGGGACCACCATAGCATATGAGGTCCATCGTTGACCAAAACGTCGTTATGCTGCACATGACTGTAGAAGCAAATGTGACTACATATCTTTATTTCCCACCTCTTTTAAACTTAGAAATAGCAGATAACACAGCTCTTCGTCCTGAGATATCTAGCTAGCTACATATTTTTTTACTTTTACGTGTATAGATATCCTAGAGGTCCCTGTATCAGTACATGGAAGTTGTCCTCACTTTAGCAGCTGCCTAGCATTCCATTATGTGGAGGTGCCATAATTGATTCAGCCAGTCCCATCTTGTTGGGCACTTGTTTCCAGTCTGCTGCCGTTAACCTGTGCTCAGTGAGGAAGCTTATTCATATACCATTCTTTCTGTGCAGGTGCATCTGTGGGGTATAGCCCCAGAAGTGGGCTGCTGGATCAAGAGTAAACATGTCTCATCTTGGTGACTGGTGCCAAACTTCCCCTCCGTGAGGGTCATGCCCTTTGGCACTCCCGTGAGCAAGGATTGAGAGGCCTGTTTCCCCATGGCCTCACCAACTGTGTTATGAAACATTTGGATTCTTGCCAGTTCTGTAGGTGAGAAATGCCTCATTTCCTAATAGAAAAGCATTGCATTTATTTCAATAGTCTTATTCATCTTGAACAAACAAGGAGCTCAGTGAAACCCAGCCCTGTCTGTTTTTCCCCAAGTGGCAAGTGTCCTACGTTGTCTGTTTCCAGGTCTTTGCTCTTGCTGCACCCTCTACCAGGAATGCTCTCCCTCCACACTTTCAAGATTTTCACTGTCCTTTGAAGCTTCCAGATGCCATCTCCTCTGAGAAACTTTCCCTGGTTCTACTTTACACCCCACTTTCCAGTCATTTCCTCCTCCTCTGCATTCCCTCTGGCTTACTACAGCTGCTTTGTGCTCTTGTGGGTCTCACAGTTGTCATGTTGCCCAGAGACAGGTGGAGTTCACAGTCGGACAGGTCTGGTTTTGAATTCCAGCTTTGCCACTTACCATCTGCAGGTCTTTGGTCATATTTATTAACCTCTCTGAGCCTCAGTTTCCTCACCTGTACAGTGGGACCCATGCTTCCCTCGTAAGTCTATAGAAAAGATTCAACAAGAAAACCCACATAAAGTATGCAGCAGCAGCTAGGCATTTAATAAATATCAGCTCCCTGAGAGCAGATCCATCCATCTGTTTTCTGCAGTGTCTTCCATGTGTCCTTGCACACAGTAATACAGATATTGTATCCTTTAAAAAACAAAGCAAAACAAACTATCCCTTAAAAACCAAAATATGTGTAGAATATATTCACATCCTATAAAGTGAATGGTAATTTATTCAACGAGTATTGGAGCGCCTATTCTGTTCTAGGCGTTGAACTGAGGATTTAGCAGTGGAAAGAGACAAATCCCTGCCTTTGTACTTGCATTCAATTGCAGTGACGCAATTAATAGAAGTGAATGATACAGTAGTAAGTATACATATACAGTCATGCGTTGCTTAATGAAGGGGATAATTCTGAGAAATGTGTTAGACAATTTTGTTGTGTGAACATCATAGAATATATTACACAAACCTAGATGGTTTAGCCTACTACACACTTAGGCTATATGGTACTAATCTTATGGGACCACTATTGTATATGCGGTCCTTCATTGACCAAAACATCATTATGTGGCGCATGACTGTATCTATTTTATATAGTGCCATCTTTTTTGTTAATTGCTTCAATAATTATTTATTTTTCTCTATTGCACTTAAGTTCCTTGGGGACAGGAATGACGACTGCTCTTTGAGGAAGCTTCTCAGCGCCTAATATTGTGGAGGAAACCCAAATCCAAATCTATTCATGTCTCCACTCTGCTTAAACCCCTCTGCAGCCCCTCTGGCTTTCAGGGTGCGTCCAGACTCCCTCCATGGCCTGCAAGGCCCAGGATGGCCTGGGGCCTGCCTTCCTTTCCAGCCTTGTCTGTTGCTTGGTGGTTTACCTGCCCCTGAACCCTACATACACCCCAGCTCCCCTGGACCTCCAAGTTCTAGAATGCCCCACACTTTCTCATCTCCACTCTTTTTGCACATGCTGTTCCATTTGCCTGGAGTAGTTTCCTTGCCTACTTCACCTGGCCAGTATTCTTTTGGTCTCTAGTAGATGTCACTTCTTTCAGGAAGCCGCCTTGATCTCCCCACCCACTAGTCTGTGTCACCTGCCCCTCCTCTGTGCTTTAGTAACAATCAGGACTTCCTTCTCTTCAGTCTGCCACAGCCTTAGACCGTAATTGCCGGTTTATTTGTCTGAATCTCCCTAATTGTTCAGCGTCCCGGGGAGTAGGGATGTCTCTCTCATCCAGTACTATATCTATAATAAGTATCCGACACAGTTAGGGCAGATGGACAGATGGATAGTTGAAGCATAGAATGGGCTGTGGATACGTGTTCTGACTTGTCTTTATTCATGCCAGCCCCGTTGGAACCTGTTTTCCTTTCTAGACATCTGGTTTTCCTTTGCCGCTCCTTGCGACAGGCAACTTGTTTTGCTTCTGGCCCCACTACTGGCCCGCTGACCCTGGAAAGGTCACTTAGTCTTCTGGAGCATTTATTAAATGACCTGCTGGGGCTGCAGGGTTGCTGAACTCTGAGGGCTCTTTCCTGTTGTATTCCATGGGAATGGCGCCCTTAGAGTTGCATTACGTGCTATGTTGCTTCAGAGGTTCCTACCAGATTTGAGATTCCGTGGGCCGGGCCCCCTGTCTTTCTTAGGGAAGAGCGGTTCCTAATATAACCACAGAGGGACAGGAGGGGCATGTGTGTGTGTGCACACTTGTGCATGTGTGCCTTTGTGTGTTGTTCATCCTTGGCCTAGACAGTAGAGGGCAGCAGAGCAGCCCACCATAAGGTCTACATTTTAATTAACTCACTCCCTGTGTGTTTGCTCCCCCAAAATGGTTGTTTTTCTGGAAGATTTGTGGGTCTAGCCGCTGAACAGAGAGAAGAAATCCTCCTATTATGTGTTAATGTAAAAAGCTGATTGTAGGAAAACTGCCCTCTACTTTTGAAGAGGGATCACGCCAGTTCCTCACCGTGAATGGACACAGTCTATACCTAAATTTTAACTAGGCCATTCTCTTCTATGAATCAACCTCTGTGACTAACACTTATCTTGTGGAGTAAGTGGTGGCCTCGCACAGCGGATGCCGTAGCTGGTACCAGCCCTGTTTGCCGCTGGGTGAACAGTCCGGGCTGCTTTGTCTGTCTGAAATCCCACTAGTGTCATCACAGCATCTTGTGCAAAACCGTGATGATGAAAGATAACAATTTCTCCTATTGTTCACCAGCCTTCTCCGGAGGAACATTTAATTACCAGCTTGTGGTAGTTAAGGGAAAATAAAGTTCTTAAACTGAGGGGGATTTGGCAGTTTAAAAGAAAGGCCTGCCTGTAGGAGAATAAGATCTGTATGTGGGAAGGATTTGAGGAAGTAGTTTGGGTACTAATTTAAGGACTTGAAGTGTTTTTTTATGAGGGAGCCCCAGATAAGAATAACATTTTAAAAGTCAAAGATGATGAGAAACTCGAGGGCAAAGGTAAAGAGGTCTGGTTCGTGTTTTCCAGCAGGTTTCACGGTCATTAGCAGTGTCCATTGCTCATAGAATTCTGACGAAATCTCTGTAATCTCCCAACTAAGAACTTTCTGTGAATATTGAAATATCTAAAATAGGAGAAATGCTATAGAGACATGACTTTTTCCTTTTTGAAATCTTTCATTCCCCTAAAAAAATTTTCAGAATTAAAACTCTCGGGGCCAGCCCTGTGGCTGAGTGGTTAAGTTCACACACTTCGCTTCCACGGCCCAGGGTTTCGCCAGTTCCGATCCTGGGCTCAGACCTAGCACCGCTCATCAGGCCATGCTGAGGCAGCATCCCACATAGGAGAGCCAGAAGGACCTACAACTAGAATATACAACTATGTCCTGGGTGGGGGAGGGCTTTGGGGAGAAGAAGAAAAAAAAAAAAGATTGACAACAGACGTTAGCTCAGGTGCCACTTAAAAAAAAAAAGAACTCTCAGTCTGTTTCCAGAGAGACCCTAGCTAGGAATTTTCCTTACATCCAGCTTCTGTTTACTAAACTAAAACAATCCTGATTTCATATTTTGTTTGCTCTCCTCCCATCCAGCCCCTCATCAAACTGCTAGTTTAAATTTGTGTTGGTTTCACACCTCTAGGAGTCCCGATGTATTTCCATGGAGGACAGCCCATGGACCTGGACACACAGTGTGAGATGAGAGAACGTCAAGGCACCATTTCCAAATGTAAATATTTCTTCCTTCTACCCCTCCTTTTTGGAGAAGAGTTCAAAAGGGAGCATTGGTTTAAATCGATGAAAATATTGGCTTAGGTTACCCTGTATTGGGTAAACATGTTGCAGTCCTTTGGTTTAACCATAGCAATGCCAGGATTCTGTCTAGCTCAGAGATGAGTTTCCTTTCTATAGAGTCATTGACTCAAGGGGAAAAAAATAATGAACTGGTGGAAGGTCCTTTTTAAGAAACATTTGTCCAAAACTTGTTAATAAGGCAAAAAAAGGATTACCTAGTACCCTTTCAGTATCCTACCAGAACATTGTCTAACAAGCCCACCAAAGGTCATCTGATGTTCTAGGGTAGAAATCAGCAGTTTTTGTTAAGTGCCAGGTAGTAAATATTTTAGGCTTTGAAGGTCTCTGCAGTAACTATTGTGAAAGCAGCCATAGGTATGACATAAACAAATGTGTGTGACTGTGTACCAATAAGACTTTATTTATGGGCATTGACATTTGAATTTCATACGACTGTCATGTGTCGTGAAATATTCCTCTTTTGATTTTTTCAATCATTTAGGAATATAAAAATCATTCTTCAGTCACAGGCCCTATGAGAACAGATGCTGATATTAATAAGTTGCCAATGATTTTTGTCCAGTTAAGATATGAATGATTTCTCCCAGGTTGAAAAGGACCATCCAGGGTATTGCTTTATGCCCTGCAGCAGACTAACTTAGTTTTGTATCTAAGTTTCCAGTCTATTCCAGCATTCATTTTTCCACAGATTTTTCCCCCACTTAGGTTTTGGTACCCTCCTTGGCGCCAGTTTGTCATCCTGCTGAGTCCCTCAACAATGAGTTCAGTGCATCTTTGGCATGTGCTTCTGTCTATTTGTATGAGAGTCAAGTGTTTCACTTTTTGAAAATTATACTTTGACAGCCACATATATAAAAAGCAACATGGGACATTTTAAACTATGTATAAATTCCTGTTAATTTGTTTTTAAATCTAAGAATAGGGCAATTCAATAAATCGTTCAATATAAGGGTAAAAGGTTGACAGTTTATCTGCCGTCCTGCCAGTTAAATGCAGGAAATGGTCCAGGGAGAGCGAAGGTGGAGGAAGAGGGGCAGAGGGGGAGACACCCTGGGGTGGGGTCTCTCTTGTCCCTGCTTGGCCTCAGTAGAGTTGTAATGTTGCCGCCTCAGGTATAGTGTTGGCATTCCACTGGGGATTCTTGATATCGCATACAATTTTCCAAGAATGATTTGGTTTCCAGTCAGAGGTTTTTATCATTGATAATATTTTAAGAAAGAAGAAGAATTGAAAAAATGGGTTTTTTAAAAGGCATTAAGGTGGTGTCCCAGAGAACACTGGATAGGGTGTCAAGAGGTTCCTAGCTTTGAGTCTGTGACCAGCTAACTATGTGACACTGGGTATCATAGTACTTTTGTTTTTGCATGTATAAAGTGAAAAACTTAGACTCTGTAGTCATTAACATTCCATCTGGTGCTGAAAATTTTCTAACATAAATAGACTCAAATTCCTTTTGGTGGAATTGAGTAGTCATTGATTTCTAATTTTCTTTTTCTAAATAAAAGTAGCCTCATCTGTGTTTAGAATCTAGATTTCCAGGTTTGACTTCTTATATAAAAGATAAAATAATCATATATAATAATATATAAAAATAACACTTTGAAGTTAATTCTCTGCTTGGCACAAATCGTGGTGGAAAAGTACAAAAGGGAGTTGTCTGTCTTTGCTTGCTGCTCAGTTTATGATGCCAAGTGCCTCTAACAGGATCTTCCTGTCCCTATACCTTAGGGTCACTTCCCTGTTCAGGGTTAGTTTTAAGTCTGCGAGCAAAGATTTCCTTGGCCCAGGGGAGGCTGAGATGAAACAAAGCTCCCAAAAAGCACTTGGCACCCTGACAGACCAACGCACTGGGGAGAGAGATGGAAATGGAAGATAAGGAGTCAGAGGCCCTTTTGAATTTAAAAGTACACTTGTGGGTGCTGGAAACTCCTTGAGTGTTTCTATCCCAGAGAAGAGATTATAGCAAATTTCAAAAGACACTAGCCCTTCACCTTTTTTGGGAGGTCAGGGATCTGTTGAGAGCTGAGGCGAGCTAACATGACTTTCCTCATTAACACAGGCGCGCACACACACACCAGGTTTTGCCTGTAACTTCAAGATTTTTTGAGACCCCAGCTATGAAGAGATTGACTCAGTAAGTTTAAACGAAGGAACCAGGGCGGTAGGTGTAGAAAATTATTGTTTTTGAAGAAGGACCTGATCTCAAGTTTTAACACCTAAGTGGCCCCACTAAACTATTACACTAATTTTGTCTCTCTAACCCCCAACCCTTCCGTTAGCCACATGCCCAATTTTACAGCTTTCTCCTTTTTTCCAGCAAGTTGTTCTTGATCGCTGTTACATGAACTTACATTGAGTGTCCAAACTGCTCCAGTCCAGAATCCAAAATATATAAATTTAGGATGTAACTACGTAAGGTTTTCTACGGAAAATCTTTGTCGTCTTATTCTAAGTTGCTCATAGTCACTGCTTGCTGGGAAGTGGAGGCCTTTCCTGGCAAGATTTCTCTCTATTCTCTGGAGAACAGTTGTGTTAACAAGTTATAAAAATTACTGTAATGTTTATTTGGGATTCATTTAGTGCACGCACAGATCTTTAAGCCCATTATCATATTGATGAGAAATCTCTAGGATTTTTGAGAGCTCTGATGCATCAAAACTTCTGATTTCAGCTCATTCTTAATGCGGTGACAGAGTTAAAACATGTTGGATTGGATTCAAAGATTTTGTTTTTTAATCTTATGCTTCCAAACACTTAGTCACTCAGGTTATTTATCTTCAGATTTGAGGCAGAAAATAATATTTGCCTCTTAATACTTAAAAAAAAGTTTTTTTAATTTATTTTGGTTTCCTCCCCAAAGCCACACTACATAGTTGTATATCCTGGTTGTACGTTTCTCTAGTTCTTCTCTGTGGGAGGTCGCCTCAGCGTGGCTTGATGAGCGGTGTGCAGGTCCGTGCCCAGGATCCGAACCAGCAAACCCCGGGCCGCTGAAGTGGAGCGCGTGAACTTAACTACTGGGCCGCTAGTCCTTAGTACTTTTTCCCCCTGTGTGATTCGTTTCTGAAACATTCTGGCTTAATGACATATTGGTAGCAACAGTTCTAGCTTTCTTTTCCTCCAACTTTAATGTTGAAAATTTTCAAATCCATAGGATAACTGAAAGAACGGTTTAGACTTCTTCACTTAAATTTTGTAGACTCCTTCATTTAAATGTGCCAATTAACTTTTTGCCAGTTTTGCTTTCTCTCCCTGTGTGTATGTGTGTGCATTCATTTAATTTATTTTTTTGTTCATCACTATGAAATAAGTTGAAGACATGACACTTCATAAAAAAGTCAGGATGTCTCTCCCAAGAACAAAGATATTCTCTTATATAGTTGCAATACCTTCATCACACTGAAGTAATTTAGCATCAGTTCAATACTCTATGATGTAGCCTACATTCACATTTCCCAAAATGTCCCAATAATGTCCTTTACCTCCACCTTTTGTTCGAGCATCCAGTCAGGATCAACAAGTTGCATTTGGTTGTCATGTTTCTTTAGTCCCCTTTAATCTACAAACTCCACAGCCTTTTCTTGTCTTATGACATTGACATTTTGGAAGAGTCCAGGCCATTTTCTTCTAGAATGCTCCACAGCCTGGTTTGTCTCTCTTCTCAGGATGAGGTTCAGGGTAAACAATCTGGGCAGGAATCCTACCTAGGTGGTGCTCTACGTTTCGGATTGCGTCACATCAGGAGGCACGTGATAACGGGCTGTTCCCATATTGCTGTCGTTAAGTTTAGTCACTTGGTTACAGGGCTATCTGCCAGCTCTTCTGAAGTGGGCCCACTTCCCTTGTTGTAAGTCTGGGGGGACCGATTTGGAGACCATGTGAATGTACTTTTCCCCAACAGACTTTCGCCCATTGATTTTAGCATCCACTGATACTCTCCTTAGCTTTATTTTGATTTCTTGTTGGAGGTGGCATGGGGGGAAAGGAGAAGTATAAAAGGAAGGGCGTCCAGTCAGACCTGTGGAGAACCATCCCTGTTGCCCCTTTATTTGTATGGTTGCAAGAAAGAATGGTGTGAGTGCTCTGTGCTTTCCAGATTGTTATGCTCAATCTATATGAACAAAAGGTGCTTAGTTTACCCCCGTCTCTCCATAGAGAGACCTCCAAGGCAAATATTTGTCTGGAGTCAGTAGCCTACAATGATTACTGAAGGTCTGGACGAGGTTATTAAAATGCCTCATGTTTGCTCTGGTGCCACACGGAAGACAAATGAGGCAGAATTCTTTTAGCTTGGTTACCCAGTGGTTTTTCATGTTTTAGTTCATAGTATAGAGCAGGGACGTCTCTTTCAGCAGCTGGATAAACAGCCTCTGCAGTGTAATAAAGAAAAATCGGCAGCGTACACCGTTGACTTAAAGAGACAGATTTAAACTTTGTGAATAAAAGGTTTGACTAAAACTTACGAGGACAAATATTTCTGCATGGATGTGAAAGCTCAAGTGAATTTTGTATTTCATCTTTCCCCGTAGGGTAGTGAACTAAAACATTAGTTTTGAGCTAGTGGGTGAGAACCATCTAGGAAGGAAAAATGTTGGCAATCTAAGTCCTGCT
The DNA here is from genome assembly GCF_041296235.1 of Equus asinus. Taxonomy (NCBI): domain Eukaryota; kingdom Metazoa; phylum Chordata; class Mammalia; order Perissodactyla; family Equidae; genus Equus; species Equus asinus. The sequence goes on along the minus strand of NC_091810.1, from coordinate 63,535,185 downwards.
TGAGAAGTATTACATAGAGCGTGATGTAATTTAGTAATCTCAAACATTATTTGTTTCAAACACATTATATGTGTCTACAGTGCCATCTTAGAATTGTAGCATTGTGTGGCCCAATCCTTCATGGCAGTGGTTCTCAACCAGGGAGTGATTATGATGCACAGGGAACATATGGCAGTATATGGACACTTTTTTTTTTTTTTTTTGCTGAGGAAGATTAGCCCTGAGCTAACATCTGTTACCAATCTAACTCAGTTTTCTTTTGCTTGAAGAAGATTATCCCTGCGCTAATATCTGTGCCAGTCTTCCTCCTTTTTATGTGTGGGTCGCCACCACAGCATGGCCATTGAGTGACCAGGATCCAAAACCATGAACCTGGGCTGCTGAAGCAGAGCACACTGAACTTAACCAGTACACCACGGGGCTGGCCCCTGCAGACATTTTTGATTGTCACATTTGAAGATGCTATCAGCATCTAGTGAGTAGAGGCCAGGGATGCTGCTGAACATCGTACGGTGCACAGAGCAGCACCCCCACCCACAAACACACCATTAGCAATGGCAAAGAAATACTATGTCTAAAAATGTCAGTAGTGCCAAGGTCGAAAAGCACTTTTTTTTGTGGGATGGTAGAGTTCTTTTATCAACAGATGTTTGCAGTATGTGAAGCACTGGGTGTTCCAAGAAAATAAGACTGTGCACTCAAAGCTCACCATCTCATCAGGAAAACTGACCTGCAGACAGTCATAAAACTGTGGTAAATGGACTTTCTTATTCTTTTACAAGTGGCCATAACTGTTTCAGAGAAGATGCTGCAGCAAGCTACAAACAGAAGCTTCGTTTGGGCTGGAGCTGACCGGATGAGTAGGTACTACTAAGTGTGGAGGGTTGAGAAATCACACTCAGTTTGTACGGCATCATCATTGGCCCATTCGAGACCTCTTATTGTTTCCCTATTTATTCCTCTTTTCCCTCCACACCAGTGGCCACCATATTTATGTAAATGTAAATCTTTGATTTTGCATTTTTTAAAATAAAATGTGTATTACTGACTTGTGTGAATATCTTAACACAATTGCATGGACATAAATTATTTCATTCAGTTTCTTTTCCAGTTAATTCTTTTTTTTTTTTTTTTGCTTGAGGAAGATGGGTCCTGAGCTAACATCTATGCCAGTCTTTCTCTATTTTGTATATGGGACGCTGCCACAGCATAGCTTGATGAGTGGTGTATAGTCTGCCCCCGGGATTCAAACCTGCAATCCCCAGCCTGCCAAAGCAGAGCCATAAACCTAACCATTGCACCACCAGGCCGGCTCCTTTTCCGGTTAATTCTGTGCTGTTAAACTCAATTCATGTTGCTATGGGCCCATCTATTTTGTTGCTTCTGATTGCTGCATAGTACTCCTTAGGGTGTGACCAGTTATGCTTTGTGATAAACCACCCCAAACTTAGTGACTTAAAACAACAGTCACTCATTTTTGTTGAGTCTCTGTGGTTGGTTGTGTGGTTTGGCTGATCTGGGTCTGGCTCTGCTCATCTCAGCTGGTATCACTCATTCCTGGGGGCTAGACAATTTAAGAGGGCCTTGGGACATTACTGTCATCCCCGTCAGGCTAGCATGAGCTTGGTCACGTGGTGGCAGGGCAGGAGTCCAAGAGAGGTAAAATGTGCAAGGCCTGTACTTCCACACTGTCTTTTCTACCATACTCTATTGGGTAAAACAAGTCACAGTCCAAGCCAGATTACAATGCCGGGAAATAGACTCCGCCTCTTGAGGGGAGGGGCTGAAATGTCATATTGCAAAGGTGTGGTTATAGGGAGGTTAACCGGAGCCATCGATGCGGTTAGTCAACCAGAGTGTGCATCCATCCGTCACCTTTTACCTGTCCAGACTTCCAGTGACGCCTGTCTGAGTTGCTCCAACCCTGCATGCTGTGATAAACATCTTTGTATGTGTCACCTTATGGACCTTCATGAGAATTTGGGGGATGTATTCCCAGGAATAAGATTGCTGAGGCATAGCACATACCTATACTTAGTTTTACTACTTATAGACATTCTCCAAGATGCCTGTGTAGTTTTCACTCCCACCAGCAGCGCTCAGGGTTCCTGTATCCCCACACTGCAGCCAACTCTTAACATTGTCCAACTTTTTAATGTTGACTGGTTTAATATATGTAAAGTGACATCTTGTTGTCATGATTTGTTTTGCATTTCTCTGATTACTGAGTTTGGATATCGCTTCATATGCCTGTTAGCCTCCTGAGCAAAGGCGTGGAAGTCTCATGGGGCAAATGGTTACATCTGTCTGCAATGGCTACAGGACAGCAGGAGATAAGGCAGGGGGCTGAAGCAAGACTCCTTTGTTGAGAAGCTGGGACTTGATGCTGAGGGCAGTGGGTGATCTTGGGTTTTGGGCGGGGCCTTTGCATTTGGGTTCACGTTCTAGAGGGTTCTTTTGACAGCAGTAGGAAGGATTGGAAGGGACAGATACTTCATTATTAGGTGCTTGGATGCCTCCCTGGAACCTGGTGTAGGCCAGCTGAGAAATGATAAGGACCTGAAGTAAGGCCATAGAAATGGAGAAAAGAGATAGAATCGACCTGACCTAGGAGCTGATTGGATGAGGGAGGTGAGGGAAAAGCAGGAGTCGAGGATGTCTTAATGGTTCTGTCTTGAGTGATATGGTGATGTATAGTGATATGGCATTGGCATGCGTTGTAGGGGAATGTGGGAGGAAGAACAGACCTGGAGGAGAAGAGAAGTCCTTTTTGGGCAGCGTTAAGTTTAGAAGTCTGTGCAGTGATAAGGTAGAGATGTGTAGAGAGCACACCTACACATGTGGATGTGCAGCTTGAAAAGAAGTTGAGGTTAAAGGTAAGGATATGAGACTTGCCACACAATGGGAAGAGGTGACTGCTAGGCACAGGTTTGTCTAGGGCAGTGGTTCTCAAACTTTAGCATGCATCAGAATCACCTGGAAGATCACAAAATCACAGATCACGGGATCCTGCCCCCAGAGTCTCTGATTCAGTAGGTCTGGAGTGGAGCTGGGGAATTTGCATTTCTGACAAGCTTCCAAGTGATGCTGATGCTGCTGGTCTGGGGACCACCAGAGCAGGGCAAGAGTCCAAATGGAGAGGGCCCTGCAGGACCATGTTCAAGGATTGGGCAAAGGCAAAGAAAGCAACAGCGGAATCTGACAGTGTAAGCTCTTAGGAGACAAGAGAATAGCGTTTAAGAAGGAATGGAGATGTCAAGGCCATTCCTTCTAGAAGCTTAATTCAAAAGGAAAAGAGAGGAAAAAAAAGAGGGACGTAAAGGAGAAGTATATTTTCCTTGCATTATTATTATTATTATTACTAACTATTATTTTAGGATGGAAGAGACTTACGCATCCTTTTAGGATCAATAAAAAAACAGATGAAGAGTCACAGCTGCCTCAGACTCTACCCACTGCCTGTCTCTCACTTGGCACGGGGAGGAGGAGACCTTCCAGCTAAATGGTCCTGCTCTCAGCAGGCTCAGAACACACAGAAGCAGCTTTGTGCCTACAGATTGTTAGGGACGTTAGTGATGTATTGTAAAGAAAAAAAAAATCAAGCTGTGAGTAATATATTGAGTTTTCTGTAGAGGGAAAAACAAGTGTATAAACTCCTCCTCCCCATCTCTGCGTGTATATGCTTGAAAGAAGACAGACAAATTTGCAAGAGAGCTCTTTAACACACACCTCAGCATTTCCGCCCCACGGGTTCTTCTCCAGAGGAGTGGAAAAGGCACTGGAGTACAGCGTAAGAAGCTCTGGACTCCATCTTTGTTCATAACCTTGGTGTTACTTAACCTCTGTGTGCCTCAGTTTCCCCATCTATATAATGAGGCTAATCATGGTCCCTACCTCAGAATCATAGTGAAGATTGAATGAGGATATGTATAACGCCCTTCAAACACTGCCAGGCATGTGGCAAGTGCTCAAAACAAATGTACCCTGCTGTTATATTTTAATGTGGGTTGATAGGCACAGTGGAGTTTAGTGAATTTTAATGTATTATCCATTAGATCCCACAGTATAACCTTTTTATGGAAATAAGGTGGTAGCAACTCTTGGAATCTAAGATTGGAAACTGTTTACAGTTTGAGGTCACTGCAGCCCCACCAATTGGAGATGCTGCTTCTTCCAAATGCTGTCTGCTGGGAAGTTGTCATGAGCTCTATAATCAACAATGACTAGAGGTGAATGGCACCCATCTGGGGACAGCCACTGCCTGTGGGGTTCTGGCGCCAGGGAGCCGAGAGGATTAGGAGGTTTGAATGTTTCGTAGATAGAAACAGTGCTAGCTGGGTGTCCTGGTGAGCGCTTGTGTCTTAGTCATATGTACTGAGTTGCTCATCTCTAGACAAACATCCTTAACCCACTGCTGACTCACGGAAATGTTGAGCTGTGCAAAGCCTTGCCTGGGCCTCACTCCACCTCCCCTGGGGCTTTGGCAAGACCAGCTGATTGAGTTTAAACTTGGAGGGGCTCATGCAGGCCTGCGCTGAAAACCAGTTTCTTCTTTTGCCCCCATGCTGGACATGTGTGCCCAGAAAGTGTTCCAAGCTTAGGGCATCTTAGTATCTCATTTTTTTCTCAAAGGCCTGCCCAGTGAGAGCCCAGCCATATTTTCAGTAATTCCGTGACTCTAACCAAGCCTTTGGTCCCTTGGGAAGTCTAGAGTGGATGTTCAGATCCTCTGTTGGCCTTCTCTGTGTTCTCTGGGCTTTGCGATTTTCCAGGTCACAAACAAGGGGCAGCAGCTTTGCAGGGGCACCCACGTACTGTGGGGCTCTTTGCATTTGTGATGGGAGAGTTTGTTCGCTCCCCTGGGCACCCAGTGGCTGTGTTCGTCAGCTTTGGTTGGCCCTGCTCTCTACAGGGTCATTTGAGATTCTCACAGCCAGTCTTTATTTTCCTAGCTCGGTTTTTAGAAGAGAAAAGAGGAAGTAAGCAAAGGACATTTCAAAACAGGACTAAGAGAAAATAGAGGAGGAAATTGATCCACTCTAATTTTTACCGTAGAAGTTACATGTGTGGAAAGGAGCGGTGGAGTTATGCATGATTTTTAAAATTTTGTGGGTTTTTTCCCCTCAATAACTCACTTATCGCAAGGCTCATATGTGGCTTTGAAGAAGCCACATCTGTCCTCACCTGTCGGGGGAGGTTTGAGAGGTGCCTTCATTGAAAGGAAGGCCTGTCAGAATTCTGTCATGGTGCTGGGAGAGCGATGGATTTTGCTGGCACTATGAGGCTGCGGCTTGAATTTACAGTCCAGCTGTGGTTTTGCTCCAAGAAAAAGTATACCTGAGCTGTGGAACGCTGTCTGGAGGCGCTTTAGAAATCTTCCATCCAGTAAATAACATTTTAATAGGAGGCCTTGTCCTTGCCTACGAGGAGTGTCAAAGGAAGAAATGAGTTCAATGAAAATAGGTCGGACTTAAAAGGAGCCCTTCACCACTTTCTTCCTGGGTTATTTTCCTGCAACACGAGGAAGAAATCATACTGCTGGGTGCAACGCTGCAATTGTGTGTGTGCATTTCCTCCTAGGCCAGAGAATTTCCCTGTAGGATTATCTGTCGGTAATCCTTTATCCTTAGCTATGGTCACAGGCTTCGAACAATCCCAGGTACCAGGTGTGCCTCTGAACCTCTAAACAAACTGTTTAGGAAATACTCTGACTTGTTTTGTAGGATTGGTTAACATTCTTGTATTATACAAGTATAAGGAATTAGAGAAAGTTGGAAAAAATTACAGGTTTGGAAATAAAGTTGGAAAAAAATTTCAAAAATACCTGTACTGGATAACTATGATTGTTGCTTTTCATTTTGGATATTTTTGTAGAGCCTATACTTAATGTTTTAACAATAAAGATTGTGATAAAGAAAATGTAGGGGCCAGCCAGGTGGCGCAGCGGTTCAGTGCGCACGTTCCGCTTCTCGGAGGCCCGGGGTTCACTGGTTCGGATCCTGGGTGCGGACATGGCACCACTTGGCAAGCCATGCTGTGGCAAGCGTCCCACGTATAAAGTAGGGGAAGATGGGCATGGATGTTAGCTCAGGGCCAGTCTTCCTCAGCAAAAAGAGGAAGATTGGCAGTAGTTAGCTCAGAGCTAATCTTCCTCAAAAAGAAAGAAGGAAAGAAAGAAAGAAAGAAAATGTAAACAATTGGGCTGGTTTATCACCAGGTGAGTGAATACACAATTGTGGCATGGCCATACAAGGGGATGCTGCCCAGCAGTATGAGTTACTGATGTACACAACAGTACAGATGAGTTCTAGACGTTATGTTGAACAAGGGAAGCTGGACAATAGAGTCCGTACTGGATCAGGGCCTGCTGTCCACAGGCCTAATCCAGCCCACTGCCTGTTTTCGTATGACCCACAAGCTAAGAATGACTTTATGTTTTTTAATGGGTAGGGAAAAAATTAAAATAATACTATTTGGGGATATGTAAACATTACGTGAAATTCAAATTTGCATCCACAAATAGAGTTGTATTGGAACACAGCCAGTCATTCATTTGTATGCTGTCTATGGCTGCCCTTGTGCTCCTCAGGAAGAGCTGAGTGATTCTGACAGAGACCGTGTGCCTGCAGAGCCTAAAATTGTCGGGCCCTTTACAGGAAAGGTCTGACCCCTCTACTCCGTGATTCTATTCATATGAAGTTCTAGAAAATACAAATTCACCAAAAGGACAGAAAACAGACTGGTGGTTGTCAGGAGGTACAGGAGGGGAGGGGGGCGTTGATTGCAAAAGAGCAGGAGGGAACTTTCGGAGCTAATAAAAATGTTCTGTATTTTTCTTGTGGTAGTTGTTACACAGATATATACATTTGGCAAAACTCATCAAACTGTACACCTTAAATGAGTGCCATTTATTGTATGTAATTTATACTTCAATGAAGTTGTGAAAAACAATATTGAGCCCAAATCCCTCCGTGATAATTCAGCTACTCTAAATTTTGAGTCCCTTCCTCTTTATACAGATGTATCAACACTGCCCACAATTGGGATGCCAGCACTGATTATTTTTGAAGGTATTTGTAATGTATTCATTCTTTAGTGTCTGTTCCTGGGTCCTTTCTGGTGGGAAGATGTTTGTTACCTTGCTTAGGATGATGCTTTCAAAATCTGCTTCCTAAATCTAAATCTGCCATTGTCCCCCCTGGAACCTGGGTGCCACACCCCAGTTTTGCTTCCTGGTTGAAGAGGAGTCGGGGGGAGTACAGGCATCTGGCCCCTCAGCCCCTCAGAACAGTCACAGAATTTTCTGCCCGGTGGCCTGTCACCTTGGGTCCCAACCCATCTGTTGCCCTCCCAGGTCTGGTCTTGCTGTCTCTGCTCCATCCTCAAGGCCATTCTGTTGAACTTCACCCCTTGCTGTCTGCAGCATAGCTAACCTGGACCTCCCCCACCTCCCTCCAGACAGCCTCTTTATCCCAGCTCGCCTTGCTTTCATGCCATCATTTCAAGCTCTCTCTTAAGCTGCCCCTCCTCACACTTTCCTAACCCAACTCACCAGTGCGACTTCCACGTTGCTGCGTCCATCACACCTTCCCCTTGTCCTCAGTGATGTGGTCCCCTCACCTGTAAAGTGGTAACCTGCCTCGTGGAGTTGTCAAGATGAAATGGTTTTATACTTACAAGGGCTGAGGAAAGGGTCTGGCACATGGTACCAACTCAGTGATGCTTGTTGCCATCCTCGTCACCGTTATTATTATGGTCCACAAGCTGTTCATGCCTCCGTCTTGTGTCTTTAGGGCCAAAGCACTTATATTCTTTTACTGGCTGGCATTTTTCACTTAAAATATCTTGCTCTTAGAAAGGAGGTATATTTAACTTCTGGGCTATAAGCTTACTAGACTGCATTTGTTTTGTTTTTTTTTTCAGGTTTCTCATTATTTTTGAGTGTGTTAGTTTCCTATTGACGCTGTAACAAATTATGACAAACGTAGTGGCTTAAAGCAACACAAATTTGTTATTTCACAGTTCAGGAGGTCAGAAGTCCAAAATCAGTCTCCCTGGGCTAAAGTCAAGGTGTTGCAGGACAGTGTTCCTTCTGGTGACTCTGGGGGAGAAGCTGTTCCTTGCCTTTTCCAACTGTATTCCTTGGCTTGTGGCTCCTTCCTCTATCTTCAAAGCCATCTTCAAATCTCTCTGACTGATTCCCTCTTTCTGTTTTTTACTTATAAGGACCTTGTGGACTATTAGGCCATCCAATAATCCAGGATAACCCCCCATCTCAAGGTTCTTAACTTAATCACATCTGAAAAATCCCTTTTGCCAGGTAAAGTGACAGTCACAGGTTCTGGGCATGAGCACCTGGACATCTTTGGGGGGCCATTATTCTTTCTACCACAACAAGTCATCCTTTTTTCCGCTTTTCCCTCTTCACCTGGTCTTTTAAAGCAGTGGTTCTCAAAGTACTATGTGTCAGGAGGCCGGCCCCATAGCCGAGTGGTTAAGTTCACGCGCTCCACTTTGGTGGACCAGGGTTTCACCAGTTCGGATCCTGGGCACAGATATGGTACTGCTCATCAGGCCATGCTGAGGCAGTGTCCCACATAGCACAACTAGAAGGACCTACAACTAGAATATACAACTGTGTACCGGGGGGCTTTGGGGAGAAGAAAGCAAAAAAGAGATTGGTAACATATTAGCTCAGGTCCCAATCTTTAAAAAAAAAAAAAAAAAGATGACTCATTAAAAAAAAGTACTATGAATCAGTCACACATAAATTATTAAATTTAGATTTCTGAGTACCATCTCCACCCACCCCACTGACCCACCCAGAGATTTGAACCTAGTAGTTCTGGGGTGAGGATGAGGCCCAGGTATCTGCACTTCTGACAAACTCACCCAGAGATTTGGATACTGGTTGTCTAGGCATCACCTTTTAAAAGGAAGGCTACTCAGTCTCAGATGCTGCCAAAGCTAGTTCCTGTAGAAGGTGCTACAGGACCTGTTTCTTATCTTGGAGGCTGGTACAGCTGCAGTAGCAACCAGCTCCTCAAAAATAGAGCATTCGTGCTTTGTTCTGCATCAGCCAGTGGCCCCTGTGAAGAAGGGGAAGCAGTGTGGTTCAAGTTAAGAAAGGGGCAGCTCAGTTATTCTGTGGTTGTGCCAGGGTGAGAGCCAGCGGTGGCTATGGGGGATTCTGGGGAGGAGGGGAATGAACTGGGGGAGTGCAGGGAGCTCCTGACCCACGGTCACTCCGCAGAAGCTGAGCGAGGCTTGGAATGAGTCCGAGAGGAGCCGGCCCTTCAGGGCCTGAGGGTGTGAAGGGTGGGGGTGGTAAGGAGAATAAGACAGGGATTCTTTCCAAATATGTCTGTTTTCTTTCTTTCCATCATCAGTAAGGAAGGGAAATTTTCTCTGGTGTGCTTTGTGGGTCCAGTTGAGGCATCGCTGATGGAGATAGCGGCAGCCTTTTACGCAGATCTTGAATTGTGTGTTCCAGTGAACATCAGCTTAACACTATAGTAAGTGCTGAAGATCCCGTCACAGCTCTCGGGTTTCTCTGTTCTTACTCCTCCCTTTTGAGTGCTGTAGTGAGCCTTTGGTCGTTTTTTCAGTAGGTAAGTTAAGTGCTGTGCTGGAAACTAAAGTAGCTAAGTTGCAATCCCTGTTTTCAAAACTTTCCAGTTCGGGGAAGAGGAGATGTGGACACTGACCATGAAGCGCAAAGCAGGGTGAAGAAAGTGCTAGAATGGAGGTATCACGGGCCAGGTGCTCTCAGAGGACTCCCACAGCGGGATCCCTGGGATGTTCTGTTTAAAGTGAAAGGGCTTCCGTGGCTGAGTAAGCGTGGAAAAGGCCAGGGTAGATAGTTTTATTACTGTGAGGCCCTTCAGGCGCTTTCATAGACTACACTTCCAAGAGAGGGCTAGAGTCTAGACTTTCCCGGACTAATTTGACCATAAACCCTGTTTTCATGGAGAACCTCTGAGAACATACTTTGAAAAATGTGACTTATGGAGCAGGTGGCATATTTTTTGGTGGCTTGTGGTGTTAGATACTAATTCCCAAATTATCTGGAGTTGACAACCTATACTTTATTCCTTTTAAGAAAGCAAAATGCCTCTCTTTTGTTTTGTTTTCAGTGAATTAGCTCTATTTTGAGAAACTCTTGACATTCCTTGAAATAACTAGACACATCCTCTGGGAAGTTACAAAGGAAATCACTGAAATCTAAAATTTTACTCGATATCTTTTGTGATTCCACCTTTTCGCTTGCTCAGGCCCACCTACTGGTAAAGCAGTTTTGATGAAGTTTTGGCTATTGTCTTTGAAAAAAAAATTCCTTTGAGATTAACTCAGAGTTTTCCAGATGCCCAGTGTTTACATGTTGGGTCTTGAGCCTTGACAGATGAGCAACTTTTTCAGAGCAGCTTAGACGAAAGTTGACAGAAGGCATGACAAGAATGTGACCTTTATTGTTAGAAGGTTTGTGGCCAAATGCGTGGGGCCTTATGGAGATGTCTACTTATTTGTTGAGATCTACGCTACCTGCATATGAAACGAAAGCTGAACACGAAATGCCTGCTTGCTAGTTGTGGGGTGGTTTTTTCCCAAGACAGCAGTGCTTTCAGTGGAATGACATTTGGTGATGGGATGGGAAGGCGGGTTGAATGACCTAAGTTGAAAGCTAAATTTGTCAGTAGAGATGTTAAAAATCGGTTGGTTATATGGCAAGAGAACTCCTCAGGGCTGAGTCTCAATTCTCCTCAGGGCTGAGTTCCAGTTCTTTTTTGTCTAAGCCATAGACTATATGGATTGTTGTGATTTTTTTTTAATGTGAAATATTTTCCATTTATAAATATTTCAAGGCTCGACACTTGGATCAAATCCCCAATAGGGAGCCCAGATTTGGAAATCCGTTTGCCAGTGTGGTAGATATTTTCCTGTGATAAGAAAATACTTTTGTGCCTAATGTATTCCTAAAAATGTAGGACAATTCAGTGTTTGGAAATTGAGCACCAGACTTACAGGTTAGTATAAGAGAACTGAATATTGGGAAGTGGCTTGGGATCTATATGTTGAAGTTTTCTAACTCCAGCGGGTTCTGCACAAACTGGCAAAAGAAGGAGAGGCATCAGCTTGTCACTCACAAGCTGTGTGACCTGGGACAGTCATTCGTATCTGGGCTTCTTTGCTCATCTGAAATTGAAATTGGTAGAATTGACCTCAGGGCTGTGCAAGGATTAAGCATGTGCATCCAGGGAAGGGCTCAGAGCGCTGCCTGGACATTAGGGCTACTCAGTAAATGTTAGTTTGTTTTTTATGTAAGTCCTTAAAACGTGGTTTAAACAATAAGCATGGACAAGTGTAAATACTTGTCTAAAGTAAATTCTTCACATCTGACTTGGTCCATCTTCCTCAAAATGACATTTAGTAGGAAAATAAACGTTAATGTTGGAAGAAAGACTTACTGCAAAAGGGAAGGAGGTAAGAGATGGTCGTAACTGTGTCTGAGTTTTTTTTTTAAATCACATAGTTGGTGGGAAAGTAAATAAAAGTAAATGAAAGTCTAACCTTTCTGAAGGGCCTTTAAGAGTAGCTATCGTAATGACAAATGGAGGTATTCTTTGACTCAGTAGTTACACTTCCTGATAAATTTACCCTTCCCAGAACCTGAACACACAAAATGGTATGTTACAAGGTGATTCTTTGCAGCACTATTTGCTTATATAGCAGGAGACTGGAAACAACCAAAAATGTCCACCAATAGGGAACTAGCAGAGACACTGTTTACTGAGGAATACTATGTAACAGTTTAACAAGAAATAAGCATGCTTTCTAAATTCTTAGAAAAGATCTCCAAAATACATTAAGGTGGGACTGCAGGGAGTGGAGGGGTTAAGTATAATTCTGGAAAGATACCAAGGAAATTAATGACAGTGTTTGCCTGTAGGGAGTAGGGAGGGAAAGCTGTGGCAAGGGAGATCCAAAAAGGGGATCCCAGTGACAAGGAGGCTTCTCACTGTCTAACTTCTTACGCTTTTCAATTTCTGAACCACGTCGATGTGTTACCTATACGAAGAATTAAAATAATCGGAAGGAATTTCAACCCCAACCTCCCTCCTTTGATAGAGGGGCTGCAGTGAGCTGTCGCCCTGTTAACAGTGCTGAGACCCTGGGAATTTCCCTCTGCGTTTAGGCCTCAGGAATGTGGGTTTTATTTTTATTTTATTATGAGAAATTTCAAACTGAGCATAATAAACTCCCATCTACCCACTCCTCAGCTTCAGTAATTATTAATTTATAGTTGATATTGTGTCATCTATATTCCCACCCATTCTTCCTCAAGAAGGATTTTGAAGGAAATCCTAGATGCTGTATCATTTCATCTGAAAATATTTTAATATGTAGCTCTAAAAGATAGGAATTTTAATATTTTTGGAAATTTTTTTTTTTTTAGAGATTGGCACCTGAGCTAACATCTGTTCCCAATCTTCTTTTCTTCTTCTTCTTCTTCTCCCCAGAGCCCCCCAGTACATAGTTGTATATTCTAGTTGTGGGTCCTTCTAGTTGTGGCATGTGAGATGCTGCCTCAGCGTGGCCTGACGAGCGGTGCCATGTCCACGCCCAGGATTCGAACTGGCAAAACCCTGGGCCGCTGAAGCGGAGCGCGCAGAGTTAACCACTCAGCCGCGGAGTTGGCCTCTGAAAACATTTTAAAATATAAATTTTTTGAGCTAAACTTAACTTCTCTCTCTTATGTACACACACACACACACACACACAATCTCACTTGAAAATTGACCACGCCTGATTATCTTTTGGAATATTGATCCTCAATCCATACGTTTAAAGGTTTCTTCACTTCATCTGTCACTTCACCTTGCTTTTTAGATCTGCTCTTCAGAGGGTTCTTCCAGCACTTCCTACATGTTAGGTTTGTCCGTCTCAGTTGAACAGTCTCATGACTTCCATCCTATGAAGATGCAGTTAACAGTATTATCACTAACATCAGCAGTTCCACTTTTCCATCTCCCACTTACTTTAATAGGCTAATAAGGGTAAAAGGCAACAAAATATTCAGACATTTGTGCACACTAGCTCTGCTGTGAAGGCAGGCATAGCAGAGCTGTCAAAACTGCCCTTGAAGAAACAACCCTTAGTGAAAATATTGGTTTGTCAGCTGATGTCAGAATGCTTAACATAAAAGGCATTTGGGGGTTGCAATCAGTAATGTGCAAAAATTGAACTTGAAAGTCAAGGCCCATGTGTCATAGAGGTGTGCTCCGCTGTGAGCAGCTGTACAGGAGAGGGAGCACCAGGAAAAACTTCCGCTCCTTCTAACTAGGGATCCTGCACATCCATCATCTAAAAGTCTAAACTGACCCCCACAGGGCCACTCCCTCAGATCCTTAGCAAGCTTTACTTGTACATTCGAAATAGGATTTGATGTAAGACAAATGAAGACGTATGCCCATGCAGAAACTTGTACATGAATATTCACAGCAGCATTATTCATAAAAGCCAAAAGTGGAAACAACCCAAATGTCCATCACCTGATGAATGGACAAACAAAACGTGTCCCATCACACAGTGGAATATTATTCAGCCATTAAGTGCCGGCACGTGCCACAACATGGATGAACCTTCACAACGTGATGCTCAGCGAAAGAGGCTAGACACGAAAGGCTGCATGTTGTGTGATTCCATTACAGGGACTGTCCAGAATAGGCAAATCTGTAGAGACAGTAGATTCGTGGTTGCTTGGGGCTGAGGGTGCTGATGGTGGGAGGAAATGGGGCGTGGCTGCTAATGGGTAAGGCGTTTCTTTAGGGTGATGAGAGTGTTCCAAAATTGATCATGGTGATGGTTGTACAACTCTGTGAATACACTAAAATCCATTGAATTGTACACTTTAAATGGGTGGATTTTATGGTGTGTGAATTATATCTCAGGAAAGCTGTTATAAGAAAATAAAATTTGATTAACTTACAGTGCCTCAAGGTGTACCTGAATCTCTTCCTTGGCATTTGTTTTTTTCCTGGAGTTGGGTGCCCTGTGGCCCTAGAGTGGGGAGTGTGATAGATAAGGAAGGACAGGTGGCTTCCTTTCACTTTTGAAACTCTGTGTAAACTTAGTTTCTCTCCCAAAATAATCATCTGGAAAACAGTAATGACTTCATTTGACCCTGTGATCCTGTTTTACTTCCAGCTCTCCATTTGGGGTCATGACAGTTGTTCCTTTAGCAGATAATAGCTTCCTTCCTTCTCCAACCCCCCCTCCCCCGCCCCAAATGTATTGTAAAGCATCTTTGTACTTCTTGGGCGATAGTCAGTGACTTTTTCCGTTTCTGGAGTTTTCCTGTGTCAGAAATTGCTTTGGTCTTCAAAAAACAGTGCTGGTATCAGCTAAAGATGGGCACTTTTATTTACATGACTCAACTAGAAGATACTATTTAAAAACGGCACCCAAGTCAGAGGTGTATTTTCCTGTTTGTGAAAGAGCCATGGCTGCATTGTTTTCCAGGGAAGTGTGGCACTATTTTAACAGCATTGGGGACCTAAGTGAGAGTTGGGTCATAGGCCAGCTCCTTCACTGGAGAACTTGCTGAAAATAGAAAATCGTAGTGGAAAGAGGGGGAAGAACAGACAGCAGAAGCGTGCACGTGCAGCGTGAGTGTGCTTATGTATGTGGATTGACCTCTTAGATCCCTCTGTGGAACCTTGGGAGGAAAAAGGAAACCCAAGTCCTGACTTCTTCAGTGAAATGTTATGGTGAGAAGGAATGTGTCCTCCTGGGTCGGGAGCCCCCACCACATTACCCCAAACTCCATGATCGCACACTCTGTTTGATATGAAGGGAAATTGTGGCTGTAATCTGCTGGATCAGGAGTTGGCAAACTACAGCCTGGGGGCCAAGTGTGGCCTGCTGCCTGTTTTCAGAAATTTTTGTTCTAACACAGCCATGCCTATTTGTTTACATATTGGCTGCTTTCAGGCCTCAGCCACAGAGATGAGTTATTGCAACTGTCTGTCCTGCAAAGCCTAAAATATTTACTACGTGGCCCTTTACAGAAAAAGTTTGCTGACTTCAGTGCTAAATGATGGAATTCCCTTCCCATGGGCCTCTCCAGAGAGGCCTTTATTGATGGTACTTGGAATTTGAGCCTAATATGTGTTTGAGAGAAAAAACCACGGGTCCCAGAGCTATAGAGCTGGAAATTCAAGAACCCAAGTCAGCATACAATCCAATTCAGATTGTTCTGACATGTCACATTGGCTCAGTGTTAATCAGATGGTTTGTTCTTACTTTTCTCTCTTTGGAGTGGTCAGGAAGGCAATTATTTGATCATGTTTCAAATATTCTTTAGTGATGTGTTTATCACTTATTAGGAGCATTTGGAGTCAGTAAGGAGCTGACATGAAACTAGTTGAAATTTTGCATCACACAAAGTTTAACATTTTTCCTCCTGGCGGTTTTATCCTCTTCATGGCTCCATCACCCAGGTAGCTTCCTGGCTGGTCCACCTTTAATGCTGCCCTGGTCACGGACCCCTGTTGAGTTCTTTCTTCACAGTCTTCTTGGAATTGTCAGTCCTTCTCTCTCTCAATCATTGTCTTCCCCAGGAATTCAGACTTGACACCCAGTTGCTGTCATCTCTCCCTGACTGGCCAGAGCTCTAACATTGACAGTGTAGGTGACTTTTTCTTCCCTGTGGCTGGGACACAAGATATCCAGAAATGGAGACAGCAGAGGCAGCTTCTCGTGTCCCCACAGCATCTTGGTAGATCTTGGTTCCTGCTTCTCCAGAGTAGACGTTTTAGGGGCTGGGTGGGGTTAGACCGCATGGTGAACTTCATGGGCTCTCACCATAGACCTTGGCCCAGGGCCAGCCCTGAGCCTGACCTTTCCTACTAGCAGGGAGGCAGTGAGGTCCAGCACAGTGGTTGTTGGATGGCCCAGGGATACTGAAGCCAAGGGGAGAGGATATTCAGACAGTTTGGTCGCAAGACTAGGTGTGAGTCCTCCCGTCCGCACCTCTGGCAGCTGCTGAGCTCCTGAGGTCAGCCTGGCTGGGCAGGGGCAGAGACGGGGACAGCTGGGCAGCAGCTGTGGGCTTCCTCTGGTAGCTTTCTACTTGCCACCTGTCTGTTGGATGTCCTGTCCCCAGTTTCCTTCCTTGAGATGCATTCTTGGGTTTCTGGGAGCAAGCAATAGCTGTGAAACAACCCTTTCCATGTTTTCCCCTGACTGTCCATCTCCATCTTAGGTAGTTTGCAAAAACAAGGTTTTTGCTTTCTCTATATATAAAAAAAACCTGTATTTTGGGCCTGGCCCCGTGGCCGAGTGGTTAAGTTCACACGCTCTGCTTCGGCTGCCCAGGGTGTCGCCGGTTCGTATCCTGGGCACGGACATGGCACCGCTCATCAGGCCATGCTGAGGCAGTGTCCCACATAGCACAACCAGAGGCACTCACAACTAGAATACACAACTACATAGTGGGGGGCTTTGAGAAGAAGAAGAAAAAGAAAGGAAGATTGGCAACAGATGTTAGCTCAGGTGCCAATCTTTAAAAAAAAAAATGTATTTTTAAATTACTGCCTGCATGGCCAGACTTTGACTCTCAAACTTGGTAACTTTTACCCATAACATAGCTCTGTAGCTTGTATTCCTAATAGTCCTTCCACATAAATGTTCCCTGTTGTTCCTGAACCAGAGACCGAGTCATCACGAGCTTTTCCTTGGAGCTGAGAGCTTTGTCACGAGGCCCCTGTCCAGCCCAGCTTGCCCAGAACAACGTCTGTTACCCAGAGTCCAAACTGTTGCATCCCCTTCTGGCTTTCTGAGCATAATTCAAAAGAGGTGGCCAAAGATTTTACAAGAGAGTACAGCTCTAGAGGTCAGAAAATCCAGTGCAGACTCTGCCTCCACCTGTTGCTGGCTGTGGGCAAATGGCCCACTTCACCTCGCTTTCTCCATTTTTAAAATGTAGAGAAAACCAACATTGTCAAGATTTTCCAGAGACTGGTGGTGATGCTTAGGAAGCCCCCAGCCTGTGATATGGACTCAAGGAATGCTGGCTGTTTCCTTTTTTCTCCCCTGTAAATGATGCGGGCCAAGGCCAAGGTTCATCACTTCTACTGGTTGCTAACAGCCCTGCAAAAATTTGAGTGGATGCAGCAAGGAATGGCTCTGAAACTGATGAGGTGAATTTTGGGGATTTCTGGTAAATTTTGACTTTGATATGCCAGCCCCCATTTTTCTACAACTAATTGAGTCAGCTGAGCTTTATTTTTCTATTTGGACTCTTCCTTTCATTTCTTCTAGTTCACAATTATCAAACTTTTCATTTCACCAGTGGTTTGCAACATGACCCACTGCACCATTTACTTAAGACCCGTAAACTGTGGTGTTGTGAGTCTGCGAAGCTATTTGCTTATAATGTGGAAACATTTTTTCCAGTCTGGGAACCATCCCTAGTGAGTTCTGAAAACCTACTTCCATCCAAAAATGCTTTCAAGTTATTCCCTACGAAAAGTATTTCCTGGGCCTCTCCTTCCAAGAGAGAAAATGGACTTGGTATATATATATAAGTACCTATTTGTTCAAATTTTCTGTCTCCAGTGGGCAAGCCTCCAATTTAGTGTGATCATCTCAGGTTTATTGGCTTGTTGTGGGCTGTCTTTCTCTTACATGAAACTATGCCATGCCTCACTGAGGGGGTTGGGAGGAGAAGGTAGCTGGTGATCTCATTTTGTTCATTTAGGGAATTATTACCGTTAAACTCAAAGCCCAAGAAGGAGCTTATTGAACTGTTTAAAATTTCAGTTCGATTGGCTGCAGCATCTTATTCCAATTTTAAAAGGAGCGTTGATTTGTGACTGTCCCCAGTGGATCATTACATGCCTATTTAAATTGTGAAATTGACTAAGGGGTGCTTAGGTGTAATTCAGTTACAGGGGGGCAGGTTGGGAGGGGGAGAGTTGCAGTAATAGAGATGCGTTATTATTGGCAGGCTAAAAAAAGCCTCCATGATTGTCTGTTCTTCAGAGAAAAGTCCATACTGAGCCACAGATAATGTGCTTGCTCCTAGAGCAGGAGGACTGGTCTTTCTCTGACACTCAGGGCAAGGGAAATGTGTCTAAATTAACGAGTCTTATTTCTCTAAGCCTGGGCTTACCAAGCTTTTCAACCAAAATATCCCAGACCTCTGAGAGCGAACTCATTCCTCAGGGATCCGAGGGTGAGGCCTGAAGCTGCCAGGTGAAATTTTTTTTTTTTATGTTTTATTTTTTAAATTCCTGTGGACTGCCTTCTCCTCTGCAATATTTCTGGATTTGATTTTCAATGAAAAGGTATTATCTTAGTCCATTCAGGCTACTATAACAGAATGCCGTAGACTGGGGTGGCTTATAAACAACAGAAGTTTATTTCTCATGGTTCTGGAGGCTGGAAAATCCAAGCTCAAGATGCCCAAAGATTCGGTGTTTGGTTGAGGCCCACTTCCTGGTTCAGAGACAGCTGTCTTCTTGCTGTGTCCTCACATGGCAGAGGGAGAGGGAGCTTCCTGGGGTCTCTTTTAAAAAGGCACTAATCCCATTCACGAGGGTTCCACCGTCATGACCTCATCACTTCCCAAAGGCCCACCTCCAGATACCCTCACATTGGGGATTAGGTTTCAACATGTGACTTTTGAAGAGACACAAACATTCAGTCTATAGCAGGAACTTAATTATCTATGATAGTACTTCTTCCCTATATCACCCCCAAATCTTTGGATGAAATCGATGCTAAGATAATGTGACGTCCCATACCCCAGCACGCTGCCAGGTCCTCCCCAAGACGAGTCATGCACTATACAATATTTCTTCTCATCACTCAGTAGTCACAAAGGAAGTCCCAAGGGGCCAGTGGCTGACCAAAACGTTGGGTTGAGTATTTGATCCCACTGAACAGAGGGGTATTCCTCTCCCAGGAGTAGTACTGGTCAATAGCATCAACCAGGATGGAGGCATTTAACAGGACCCGTGAAATAAGCCAGCTCAGGACATGTGGCTTAGAACCTTCTCTCAGGAATGCCAGTCTGCTCCAAAGATGAGGAACAGGCAGCCAGGAGAGGTGCAGAGGCCAGCCTGGGCAGGGCCCCGACCCACACTCCGCCCATCCACTGGCCTTCTATGCAACATTACATTGAAGCAAATCTCCCGATGACTAGCCTACACTCAGTTACATGACTGATTCTCCCCATACAGCCCTTGCCGGAGGAGATTTTGAAAAGGCATCACTCTGAAACACTGATGCCAGAAATACCTGTTTCAGAAAATGTCTCTGGTTCTATCACACCTGCCTGATGAACAAAATCTGAACTCCTTAGCCTGCCGTTCCAAGCTCTCCACAGTGTGGCCACCCACCCCCTCCCTCCACATCTCTCGCTGCCATCCCAAGTGTTGCTAACCCTCTGGCCTTTTGCCCACACCCTTAAAGCAGTAGCTGCCAAGTGCCAGTGTCACCCTTGCCTGAAACGCAACTATTCCTATTCAGGCCCCAGCCTTCCTGAGGCCATTAGTCCTCTCTGAGCACCCAGAGTAATTTTCTGCTCCCCCTGAATGAATCTCTCAGCCTTTCTTGATAGAATTGCACTTCCTTGGTCCTTACCATTGGCTGTGCTGCAGTGTTATTTTCTGTTTGTTTTATCATAGCAGCATTATCCCTAATAGCCAAAAAGGGAAAACAACCCAAATGTCCATTGGCTGATAAACGGATAAATAAAAAATATATCCTACCATTTGAATATTATTCAGCCGTAGAAAAGGAACAAAGTACAGATACGTGCTACAACATGGATGAACCTTGAAAACATGCTAAGTGAAAGAAGCCAGTCACAAAAGACCACAAGTTACGTGATTCCATTTGTATGAAAGTCCAGAGTAGGCAAACCTATGGAGACAGAAAGTAGATTAATGACTGGGCAAAATAGGCAATTTTAGATAAAGGACTTTGTTTGAAAGCTACCAACAGTAGCTTTCAGTAGCAGCCTGAATGCTGAATGCTTCAACTTACCTGATTCTAAGGATCATGTGGGGAGCGTCTTAAAATACAGATGCATAGGTCTCGCTCAGAAATGCAGCTTTGGTGGTCTGGGGTGAGCCCAGGGATCTCTGTTTCTAACAAGTGCCCCAGATTATCTACTGGCAAGTTTGTGGCACTTACTATGTAAGGCACAGTTCCAAGAGCCTTACAGATGCCAACACTTAATTCTCATCATGACACTGGCTACTATCTTCATAACATTTCATACTGGAAAAATTCTTAAACGTCTGAAGCACCTTTACCAATGTTAGCAGTAGTGTTCTCTGAGTTATGAAAGAACATGAATGATTTGTTTTTGTTTTCCTAATGCTTTTCTGGATTTTTTGAGTTTCCCATCACAATTATGCCACTTTTATCATTAAAAACAAAATTATCAAGCGTCTATAAATTGTTGGAATGTACATGCTGAATCTGACAAATTAACTACCCAGAGAAACCCTGATCAAATAATTGGGGCTCACTTTGAGTCAGAGTCCCAGCAGAGCAAAGCTAGGCCAGTATTGTCATCAGGACAGTATTTTCGCCGAAAAGACTCAGCTGTCACAGATGCTGTATGAGCCATCTCCCCTCCACAGTGGCGGCTCTGTTGGCTTCTCGCAGCAGAGCCAAGGCTTGTCTGGGCTTCTGAAAGCTGGTTGGAATATGAAGCACATGGAAAGGGCCTGGTGGGCTCAAGCTCCAGCACATCTCACCCTGGGTCTGGGGTCAGCGTGCTTGGAGAGAATGCCTTCAGTCAGGCATCACACTGTCCTCCACCTGGAGAATCCGGGCAATTCTGGCCACCTTGGTATGTGCGCTGCTCAGTCCTTGATTAATCAGTTTCTTGTTGGGGTTTCCTGCTGAAGCTGTGTGAGCCCCAGAAGATAGAATTTTGTCATCTCCGGTTACTTCTGGGAGGTGGTATTTAGGAGAACCATTTGTCTAAGTCTGAAAAACTGCTGGCTTGTTTCAGAATTCATTATCTGCCAAGGGGAATTTTATTTTTAAGAAACTTTCCTACTTTGGTTGATCCCCTAAAGGTTTTGGATTTTCACTCCTGGAATGAAATTTGAATTTGAGACTCCCAAGCAGAATTGCCAGAATTATCCTGCTGCATTTTTCTTAGTTGTGAAATACCAGATTCAGCATATGAGGGATTTTTGGAGAGCAACTGGAAGGTTCTATCCCAAACTACCAAATTATGTAAGCTATGCTGCAGCCTTTCCTAGTCCTTAATGTAAAAAGAAATTTCATTTTTTATATAGCTGGTTAAAAAGACTGAAGTGTGGAATATATTGATAGGGGCAACTTCCTGGACAGTCTTCAGAACTATGGCAAATTGGCCTCCTTCTCCATGTGGATTCTCTTGTATTGTGGTAATAGATGAAACTTTAATCAGTGACTAGTAGAATCCATGAATATGTATATATGTATATCTGTGTGCTATAGAGATATGTGATTCATGCCATCAAGAAAGCAACATTGGGGCCAGCCCCCCTGGCCTGATGGTTAAGTTTGGTATGCTTCGCTTCAGCGGCCCAGATTCAGTTCCTAGGTATAGACCTATACCACTCGTCTATCAGTGGTCATGCTCTGGTGGCGGCTCACATACAAAACAGAAAGATTGGCAGCGGATGTTAGCTCAGGGAAAATCTTCCTCAGCGAAAAGAAAGAAAGCAACACTTAGTTGGTTTTATTGAAAATATTAAGAAAATTAACAAGGCATTAGCTAGACTAAGAAAAAAGAGAAAAGACTCAAATAGAAAAAATCAGGGGACCAGCCCCATGGCCTGGTGGTTGAGTTTGGCGTGCTCTGCTTTGGTTGCCCAGGTTTGGTTCCCGGGCACAGACCTACACCACTTGTTGGCAGCCATGCTGAGGCCATGACCCAAATGCAAAATGGAGGCAGATTGGCACAGATGTTGGCTCAGGGTGAATCTTCTTCAGCAAAAAAAACAAGCAAGGAATAAAAAAGGAGACCTTACATCTTGTGCCATAGAAATAAAAAGGATCAGAAGAGACTACTATGAACAATTATATGTCAACAAATTGGACAACCTAGAAGAAATGGATAATTTCTAGAAACATACAACCTACCAAGACTGAATCACGAAGAATAGAAAATCTGAACAGACTTGGAACCAGTAAGAAGATAAAATCAGTAATTAAAAACCTCCCAAAAAGAAAAGCCCAGGGCCAGATGGCTCAACTCAACAGTTCTTCCAAACATTTAAAGAAAAGTTAACACCAGTCCTTCTCAAACTTTTCCCAAAAATTGAAGAGGAGGGAGCACTTCCAAACTCATTCTATGAGGTCAAGATTACTCTGATACCAAAATCAGACAAAGATACAATAAGAAAACTACAGACTGATATCTCTGATGAACATAGATGCAAAAATCCTCAACAAAATACTAGCAAACCCTGTTCAACAACATACTAAAAGGATTATGTGTCATGATCAGTTGAGATTTACTCCTGGAATACAAGGATGGTTCATCATATGAAAATCAGCGTATATGATATACCACATTAACACAGTGAAGGACAAAAACTACATGATCATCTCAATTGATGCCGAAAAAACGTTTAACAAAATTCTGCATCCTTTCATAATAAAAACACTCAGTAATCTAGGAATAAGAAGAAATACCTCAACGTAATTAAGTCCATATATGAAAAGCCCACAGCTGATGTCATACTCAATGGTCAAAAACTGAAAGTTTTCTCTCTCAGATCAGGAACAAGGCAAGGATGCCCATTCTTGCCACTTATATTCAACATAGTACTGGAAGTTCTAGCCAGCACAGTCAGGCAAGAAAATTAAATAAATTCATCCAGGTAGGAAAGGAAGAAGTAAAATTATCTCTGTTCACAGATGACATGATCTTATATGTAGAAGACCCTAAATATTCCACCAAAAAATGGTTAAAACTAATAAATGAATTCAGCTAAGTTGCAGGATACAAGATCCACACACAAAAATCAGTTGCATTTTTATGCACTAACAATGAACAATCTGAAAAGAAAATTAACAAACAATCTCACAATAGCACCAAAAAAGAATAAAATTCTTCAGAAGAAACCTAAACCACAGAGGCAAAAGACTCATACACTGAAAACTATAAAACACTACTGAAAGAAATTAAAGAAGAAAAAAATAATTGGAAAGTCATTCTGTGTTCATGGATTGGAAGACTAAGTATTGTTAAAATGTCCATACTACCGAAAGCAATCTACAGATTCAATGCAATCCTATCAAAATCTCAGTGGCATTTTTTCCAGAAACAGAAAAAAAAATCCTAAAATTCATGTGGAATTTCAAAGGATCTGGATCATCAAAAACAGTCTTGAGAAAGAAAAGTAAAACTAGAGGCCCCACACTTCCTGATTGCAAAACATATTACAAAGCTGCAGTGATCAAAACAGTATGGTACGGGCATATAGACGCTTGTCAAGCAGAGTACTGTGCACTGGTTATCAACCCCAAGGGAGCAGAACACTGTGCACTGGTCACCAGTCCCAGGAGAGGACAACAAACACTTCTGCCTGTTGCACTTGGTATCGAAGTCACCAAAAAATCAACATAGTCAAGTACTGAATGGAACAACACTTTGCTGACATAGAGAAGAGACAGAGCAAGGTCAGCTTCAGTAGTGTGTATCCATCCCTCATGGCTAGCAGGTCCCTCTGGCAGTCAATGCAGGGCAATTGGCCTAAGAGCACCCTTCTTGTGTCACAGCAGAATGACCCTGACCCCTCCCCTGTGGAGTCTGAAATACTGAAAGCTCGGAGTGTGCCTGAGAGCCATTGGTGTACTTGCTTAAGCAGAACAAATGAACGCTCATTGTGCCTGAAACAGGGAAAGATATTCCTACACAAGGTGGTGAGCCCAACGCAGTCTGTGTGGGCTCTTTGTCTCTTGCTGTTGAAGGGTTTCAGGCCCATGGCCCGTTCTTGTATGGCCAAATAGGGGTCAGAAGACTGCATTCAGGAGACCAGCTTTCCCAGCAACAGACCTGTAGATCAATGGAACAGAATAGAGTCCAGAAATAAACCCTCACGTGTATGGTCAAATGATCTTCAATAAAGGTTCCAAGGCTACACAATGGGGAAGGATAGTCTTTTCAACAAATGGTTGTGGGAAATTGGATATACACACGCAAAAGAATGAAGTTGAACCCTTACCTTATACCATATACAGTAACTAACTCAAAATGGTTTAAAGGCCTCAACGTAACACCTGAACTATAAAAAAACTCTTAGAAGAAAGCATAGGGGAAAAGCTTCATGGCATAGGATTCGGCCATGATTTCTTGGCTATGACACCCAAAGCACAGACAACAAAAGCCAAAATAGACAAATAGGATTACATCAAACTTGAAAACTTCTGCACAGCAAAGGAAACAATCAACAGGGTAGAAAGGCAACTTACGGAATGGGAGAAAGTAATTGTAAATCATATATCTGATGGGGTTAACATTCAGAATATGTGAAGAACTGAAACTCAACAACAAAAAAATCCAATTAAAAGTGGGCAAAGGATTTGAATAGACATTTCTCCAAAGAAGATATACAAATTGCTGACAAGCATCTGAAAACATGCTCAACGTTACTAATCATCAGGGAAATGCAAATCAAAACCACAATGAGATAGCACCTCACACCTGTTCGGATGGCCACTATCAAAAAAATAGAAAATAACAAGTATTGACAAGAATGTGGAGAAATTGGAACCTTTGTACACTGTTGGTGGGATTGTAGAATGGTGCAGCTGCTATAGAAAACAATATAGAGGTTCCTCAAAAAATTAACAATAGAGGGGCCGGCCCCATGACCGAGTGATTAAGTTCACTCACTCTGAAACGGTGGCCCAGGATTTTGCTAGTTCGGATTCTGGGCATGGATGTGGTACCACTCATCGGGCCATGCTGAGGTGGTGTCCCACATAGCACAACCAGAAGGAGCTACAACTAGAATATACAACTATGTTCCGGGGGGCTTTAGGGAGGAGAAGAAGAAGAAGGAGAAAAGATTGACAACAGATGTTAGCTCAGGTCCAATCTTAAAAAAAAGAAAAATTAAAAATAGAATTACCATATGATCCAGCAACCCCACTTGTGGGTATTTATCCCAAAGAATTGAAAACCAGGATCTTGACAAGATATTTGCACTCCAGTGTTCACTGCAGGATTATTCACATTAGCCAAGAGGTAGCAGCAACTTAAATGTCCGTTGACAGATAAATGGATAAATAAAATGTGATGTATACATACAATGGAATATTATGCAGCCTTTAAAAAGAAGGAAATCCTAGCATATGCTACAACATGGATGAACCTGGAGGGCATTATACTGAGTGAAACAAGCCAGTCACAAAAAAGACAAATACTGCTTGATTCCACTTACATGAAGTAGCTTAAGTAGTCAAACTCCTATAAATAGAAAGTAGAATAGTGGTTGCAGGAGGCTGGGGGGAGGGGGAAATGGAGAACGAGTGTGGTTGTGTTCTAATAAAATTTTATTTATGGACACTGAAATTTGAACGTCAGATAATTTTTACAGGAAAATGTTCCTTTGATTTTTCAACTTTTTAGAAATATAAAACCATTTGTAGCTTCTGGGCCACACCAAAAAAGGCTATGGCCAGATTTGGGTAGGTGTTGTAATTGGTTGATCCCTAGTCTAGCTCCTTGCTGCTCAATATGGTCTGTGGACCAGCAGCAACACCAGGGAGCTTGTTAGGAATGCAGACTCTCAGGCCCACCCCAGACCTGCTGGATGAGAACCTGCATTTTAGCAAGATCCCCAGATGAGTTGTGCACGTTGATGTTTGGGAAGCGCTGGGCTGCATCTTATTTTTTTCCTTTCTCATTTAGCAGTTTTGAAGACCTAACCATGTCGCTAGGTGTATATCCAGCCCACTGCTTCTAACTGCAGTGTGTTATTCTATCTTCACTTTTCCACCAAAATAACCATAAGGAAAAGACCAAATTATGGAGACAGTAAAAAGATCAGTGGTTACCAGGGATCCAGGGGGTGAGGGGCTGGTGGATGAATGGGTGAAGCGCAGAAGCTGTTTGGAGTGGTGAAACTATTCTGTGTGATACTTTAACAATGGACGTATGTCATTAGACAGCTGTCAAAACCTACAGAATATACAACACCAAGTGAACCCTGATGTAAACTGTGGACTTCAGTTGATAATAATGCATCAGTATTGGTTTATCAATTGTAACAAATGTACCAC
Organism: Equus asinus; assembly: GCF_041296235.1. Classification (NCBI taxonomy): domain Eukaryota; kingdom Metazoa; phylum Chordata; class Mammalia; order Perissodactyla; family Equidae; genus Equus; species Equus asinus. The sequence continues at coordinate 63,508,872 of NC_091810.1, read as the reverse complement.
ACTAATACAAGGTATAAATAATAGGGAAACTGAGGAAGGGGATATGTGGGAACCCTCTGTGCCTTCCAATCAATTTGTCTGTAAACCTAAAACTGCTCTAAAAATAGTCTGTTAATTTAAAAAAAAAAAAAATGAGGGCAAAGGAGCATGTTCCAGAGGTCTCTTACTCAGCACAATTCAAATTTTCTGAAACCGGCTCATGTTTTAAAAATACATCCACATTTGTATACAGCATATGAATTTGCTTTAATGTAAAAATCAGATTTAAAATTCCTTTCCACTCAAAGTTCACCTCCCCTCCCTCCCTCTGATTTAAAAAAAAAGAAAAGAAAATTTGTGTAAAGTGGAAGCAGCAGGAAGACGTGTTTGCTACCGTGCGGTGCCCACCCCCGCCATACCTGCCCCAGCGGATGGATACTAGGTCCTCCCCCCACCTCAGTTGGAGGAGCCCAGTCCTAGGCCAACCTCTGCCTTCTGGAAGGTGAAGTCCAGGGTTCCCAGAGCCCCATCCCTTGGACCGTCTTAGGGAGTGAGGAGGGGAAAGGAGAAGTTGCTGGCACACTGGGGGCTGCGCCTCTCCTTGAGTGCCTGCCTGCTCATTGAGTAAGAACACACATGTCGGGAAGGTGGAGGCCTAGCCAGACGTCGACTCCATCCTGCCAGGGCTTTTCTGTCTGAGACGGAGAGAAGGGCCTGACATGGCCTCCAGGGACACCCATGGGTCTGTCCGGCTGGTGCTGGGCTGTGCCCTCTGCGCCACTCCTTTCTGAGAGAGCTGGGACTGTGGGATACATTCCTGTAGATGCTGCTTCTTGCCTTGAGTGTGTTTGTGCTTATCTCCTGACAGGGGTAGACAAAGAAGGACTGTTCTGGTATTTTGGGGTCAGGTGCACCAGCTGGCAAGTGGTGGGACTCTTTGGTGAGATGTCCATCTCCCATCAGAAGCAGACCAGCTTGCCCGGGGAAAAGGCCACAGGAAAATGTGGAGGTCAGACTCACCTTAGTCCAGGGCTTGACATTCCTAAACTTGTGTCTAGAGTCCAGATAGTTACCTTTCTCCACATCTACAGCTGTGCCCTCACTGACTGTGGCCACCAGATCCCTCTGAGCCTGGTCCAGCTGGTGCCATTGGGGCAAAGGTTAATTGGGCAGAACAGATGTGTTGAAGGTTGCCTGTTCCCAGGTGTTTCCTGGATTGACCATTATGACTTATGCGCCCCTCCCAAATTTCCATCTGTTTGAAACAAAAAGATCTGATAAGCCAGGAACCACAGAATTAAGCATTAAGAATGGACGCAACAAAGGAGTATGCTTGTCTGAGAAGCAAGCATGTTTGCAGGGCCCTTTCAGCTCTGTGGAAGCAAGGAGACCTGCAGGCTGTGGGATCAGAGCTCTCGCTCTGAGTTGAAGCACTGGCTTATTCTTGCACCTGGAGGCAGTTAACCATCCAGTCGGGGAGTGGACCTGGGGAGGGACAGACTCCAGAAAACAGCAGCACAGACAGGTGGCTGGAGAGCCCGCCGCCTAGAGTGCAGTGGTTCTCCGGGTCGGGGCTTGGCTTTTCATACCCAGCAGCTGTGGGCGCACACTCGGTATCTTTGGCAAAGGGAAGCATTTCATAATCCTGCTTGTTTGATTTTTATTTCAGTTCTTTTGAGATTGACATTAAAGAGTGGCTGAGTGACTTTTGATAGTACGCTGTTTACCACAGTGTCGAACCTTTTGCTCTGATCGCTTCCCTCCCTGGTGCCTAAGGAGAGAGGACGGGTGGAGCTGGTCCGGGTAGAAGCAGGTTCGCCCTGTGAGCAGTCACCGCGGGGGACCTGTGATAAAGTGGAGTTGACACAAATCAAGGCTTGTACATGTAAGAGTTTTCCATGACCTTAAACGGAGCTGTGGACCTGTGGGCAGTGCTGGGAGGTTCTGTAGCAGAAAGGAGTCCTCAGACCTGGCTTTGAGCCGTGGCTCTACCAGCTTTGTAGAATATGGTTTTGGACGTGGCCTTTCACTGCTTTCAGCTTCAGTTCACCTGTCTAAAATGAGGATTATGAGATCTACATTATACGGCTGTCCTGTGGCTAAATGAGATGACAGTGATGTAAGGTAATGCCTTAGATACACACTAGTGGTGGTGGTTAGAGGCAGGACAGTTACTGTCATTATGGGATCAAGTGTCTCTCCCATGTGGAAGTGGAAGACGCTGTTACATAGTGACTCTCGCCTCCCCCCCCCCCCCGCCCCCGTCCTTTCTTATCCTCCTTCCTATTGCTTCTTTCCTAGAAACCTTTAATCTCCCTTCTTTCCTTAAAAGGTATCCTTTTCCCTTCCCCTCTTTGCCTTTTATCACCCCATGCTTCACCAAATCGGAAGGAAACCAGCATTCAAAAAAATTTTGCAGAAAGAAGCAAGTAGGGCTGGGAGCCAGGTTGGCATCTGACCACTGAGGGCTCCATCCAGGCTGCAGGGACATAGGTGGCCTTGGGGTATCACTGAATCCTATCTCCTCACTCTAGGAGTGTTGTTACCATGCAGTTTGTTATACTTTCTTGAAGACTCTAAGCTATTTGGCCAGGACTGCCTGCTACTTTGCTTACTGGTGACCCGGGACCATGAAGCAAATGCTTTGCACTGATTCATGAAGAGTATTGAGATGATGTGTGTTCTTTGTGAGGCCTGAGAAGATCTTTGATCAGGTCATGATCATCCAAGATCCCTCTTGAGTCCCTGGTGCCTGGCGGAAAGGAGGGAAGGAAGGTGGGGCTTCTCAAACTTGAGCTGCTGGGAGGCTTGTGAAAATGTCTTGCAGACCCCCTTTTTCAGGGAGGCTGATTCAGCAGACCTGGGTGGACCTGAGAGCCTGCCTTTCTAGCAAGCTCCCGGAGAGTGCGGATCCTGCTCCTCTGGGGACCACACGCTTGGAGAAGCAAGGCTCGAGGGCAGAGGTTGGCAGATGATAGCCCACCGGCCCAATCCAGCCTGCTGCCTGTTTTTGTAAATACAGTTTTAGTGGAACACAGTTACTCCCCTCCGTGTGCATACTGTCTGTGGCCGCTTTCACGCTACAGTGGCAGAATGAGTAGTTGTGACAGAGGCCATATGGGCCACAAAGCTGAAAATATTTATGGTTTGTCCCTGTATGGAAGAAGTGTGCCAACGCCCGCTCCAGCAGTTCCTCAGCACCCTGAGCCTGGTGGTTCTAATTGCGGGCACAGACCCCTCTTTCGTTCACTGGCTAACTACTCCAGGACCCTTATTGCTATGATGCAGCTATGCTAAGCATTGAATCGTGTTTCCTGGGAGAAAAAAAAATTTGAGACTAGTAATTGCTGCTGTTTACCTGGATCTTTGCAGACCACAAAATTTCTTCAGACCCTGCAGCAACCTACGTGGTGCTGTACCCATCTTACGGAGGTCCAGACAAGTTCATGGGGGAAATAACTTACCTGTGGTCACACAGCAAGTTAATGACAAACCTAGGTCTTCAGTCCTTCTACCTACCACACTGCCTCCTATGGATGAGCCCAAATTGGACAGAACTTGGTGTATTAGTTGTCCTTTACTGTGTAACAAATTACCCCCAAGCTTAAAATCTTCAAACAGCAGTAAACATCTCTTATCACTCACAGTTTCTGTGTGTCAGGAACTCAAGATCAGCTGGGCTCGGCACTTCTGGCTCAAGTGCTTCCTGAGGTTCAGTCAGATGTCATCTGGGACTTCAGTCAGTTGAGGCCAGTCAACTGGGCCTGGACGATCCACTTCCAAGATGACTCACTCACCTGCCTGGCAAGTTGGTGCTGGCTGTTGGTGGGAGGCCTCAGTTCCTCTCCATGCGGGCCTCCCTGTAAGACGGCTTGAGTGTCTTCACAGCGTGACCCGAGATCACATGGTCTGAGATCAACATAGTAAGGGGAAAGCTGTATCCTTTTTATGACGTAGCCTCCCAAGTCACATGGCATCATTTCTGCCACACTCTGTTCATCAGAAGCAAGTCACTACATTCAGGAGGAGCCTGCATTCAAGAGGCGTGTCAAAGAATTTGTAGATAGATTTTACAACCAGCCCAGTATGCAGATTTCCACTCCATGGCCTGCTGGGAATGTTGGGGTCCTATGGCATTCCCTCAGTAAGGTCTTTAGTTGCCCATAGAATGTCAGATGGAAGTCCTATGCAAGAGCAAGGTTAAGTCACAAATTGCCAGCGACACCTAGGCCTCCAGCTTTGTTCTGCTGTGGAGCACCCAAGGCTCCTGTGGTGGTACTCAAGGAGGGGTCAAGGAGACCCGGAGGGAGATGCCCACCCTCAAGGCGTGTGTGGAAGGGGGAAGAAGACCAAGTGGGTTTGGACTCCCCCAAGTGATTCAGATATTCTCCTCCCAGTGCTGGCCCCCCGCGCCCAGCTGAGAACTGCTTTTCTCACCCCGTTCCCCCCACTTCCCAGACTGGGAAAAGGAGGCCCAAGGAGGCAAAGTTCCTTGTTGGAGAAAGCGGCAGGGCCCGAGGCCCCTTGGCTGTGCCGGTTGATATTCCCCACAGTCCCTCCTATAGAAGGTTAAACACACTTCAGTAAAAACTTTCCAGGGGCACACCGAGAAGGCCGTGAACTTGTGGATTACATTTGCCCTTCCAAGCCTTTGTATTAATTAATCCTTATCTGAGTTGGCTGACTGCATTTCTTGTCAGATCTGTTTCCAGGCAACATCTGGTTCTAATGGGTGAGTACCAGACCAGTGTTATTCTTCCACATCCTGCCGCCTCTGGGGAATGTGCTTTAAGTGTAGGAACTCATCCCGACAGATGGGAAGCTCTGATCTCTCTCCTTTGAACAGGTACCATAGCGCCTCAATCTTTCATAAGCAGTGCTTGGTCACCCTCTAGTGGCTAAATGAGGAAGGTCGCCGTGCTCGCTGAACAGAATAGCTGCTAATCTGGAAGGGGCGTGGAGACCTCCCTTGACTCTATAAAGAAAATACTCAGCAGATGTGGGGAGCAGTCGGCTTGAGGAGGATGTGGTTCCTTGATGGTGCGGGGAAAGGGTACCTGCTTTTTCCCTGTCATTTTCTCTGGCTTCCTGTATTAATATCCTGGTTTATTTGAAACAATGCAGGAAACAACAGTATAAGTACATGTGTATCTGTGCATGAGTGTGTATTTCCTGTGCAGAGAGTGTGTATGATGGTCAGCAGGATTGGCTAAATGCTTTCTGTAAAAAGCCAGACAGTAAATATTTTAGGCTTTGCAGCCAAAGGCCATATGCTCTGCCATTGTAGCGTGAAAACAGCCATAGATAATACGTCAGTGAATGAGCGTGGCTGTGTTCATGGGCTGTATATAACAAGCAGTGGGCTGCAAGTGGCCACGGGCCAGACCTGTTAACTCTTTGGTAAAGAAGAACGAACTGAATTGTGTTTATCTCTCACAATAGATGGTAAATTCCTCGGGGGCAGGGTCTCTGTGCCTTGCTCACCTTTGGACCCTGAGCACCCAGCGCTATGTCTGGCATGTGGTGGGTGCTCAGAGTGTGTTTACTGACCTGAGATGGCTCTGATGTCAACCTCTGTAACGTATCTACTTTCTTCCGAGATTTTTTGGAATTCATTATGTTAATAGCGGCACGCTCCCTGAATTGGACTTGAAACCATCAGAGCAAATCAGATTAGCTGCCATCCCTGCTTTCTTTCTATTTATCTCTATTTAAAATGAGCCAAGGTGTCATGGGAGAGACCAATAGATAAAAAAGCGTTGTAATGATCAGCCCCAGGCCACCCTGAAGATGGCACTCCCTGGTGGCCCAGCATCAGTGGGCAGCTGCCGGGACTCTTATTTTGCAGAACTGGGGATGGGTTTGCATCGAGGCATCTGCTCATTTCAGCAAAGCCTACATCTGCCCAGAAACTTGCACCTGGGAGGGGCTGGCTGGTGGCGTGCTAGGTAATGCTACATCCCTGACACAGCAAGAAAACAGAGCCGGAGCCAGCTTCCCTGTCTCCAGCACCAGCCTCTTCAGCGTTGCACATGGACGCTCTTCCGGGGCAGGTCTGTGGTCTGCCGTTATTAGTCACAATGGAAACTATGTTTATAGAGCATATTGTCTCATCATGCGGATTTTAGAAAATACGTTTATCCCTGTCCCGGAGAAACTGAGGCACAGAAAAGTTAAATGATTTGGGGCATGATATGATAGTGTGTAGCATAATAGTTCAAAGCCTGGACTAAGTTATTTAATACACTGTGCCTCAGTTTCCCTGTCTGCAAAATGGTCAAGATAGGGGCTGGTCTGGTGGTGTAGTGGTTAAGTTTGTGCTCTCTGCTTCAGTGGCCCGGGGTTCCCAAGTTTGGATCCAGGGTATGGACCTAGCACTGATCATCAAGCCACGCTGTGGTGGCATCCCACATAAAATAGAGGAAGATTGGCACAGATGTTAGCTCAGGGCCAATCTTCCTCACAAAAAAAAAAAAAATCAGGATAAAAGTTATTTCAGAGGGCAGTATGTGGGTTAAATGAGGTAAGGCACATGAAGCACTTCCTTATTCGGTAGTAGAGATTATGCGATTACTGTTACCTGGGGCCTGGATACATAGTAAGTGCTCAATAAATATTGCTTAAAAAATTAATTTGCCCAATCACACAGCTGGTAAGAAGTCAAAGCCTCAGTCTTTCTACCAGGCCATATGGCCTTAGCATTATACCATTTAACCAAATAGGAACAGAGGGTATGGTAACTGGGACATTGAGGGGGTCGATACTGGGCAGGGAGGCTGAGGCTAAGGTTCAGACACCCCCGGTTCACTTACCCTGACCTCTTGTCAGTCTTACTGCTCATAGGAGAGCCCTCGAGTTCAGTCCATACGTCTAGGGAGCTGGAAATAGGTAAGAGTCCTTGGCTCCCTACAATGTGAAAATCTTGAATTACAAAGAAAAGGAAGCTTTTTACCTGAGAAAGGAAGAGAGGAGACACTCCTAAGAGTCCTTGTAAACCCTGCTAATAATGTGAGCATAATAGTGGTAACTAGCACCTGGCTTGTACCAAGCACTGTTTTGCATATGTTGCTTAACTCATCTTGTTCTCCCGAAACCCCGTGAGGAAAGTTTCCGCATCCCCGTTTTGTAGATGAGGAAACTGAGGCTCAGGTTAGTACCTTGCCCAAGAGCAGGGAGTGGAACTGAGGCAGGCTGACTCTGTATTACATGATTTTCCCCACTAAACAAACTCTGCCTCTCAGTGGGCCATTACCACGAGTGGTAGCGTCACTCTGGCCAGAGAGTGGGGAAGAAGGAAGGAAGGAATGGGGAATAAAGAAATCAGGACCCTACAGTATAAATTAAAATAGTACCAGACTAGGAGTCAGCGCTGAAGACTGGTTCTGCTTTAACCACGAACTAGCTCTGTGATTCTCAGCTCGTTGCTTCTGAATATCTCCCGAACCTCTCTTCCGGCACTAACATTCTTTGGCTCTCAAACCACTATGGAATGAATCTTGACTTTGAGAAAAGATGCCATCTGGAGACTGATGTCCGATGCTGGGCCCTGGGTCCACTTCCTCAGGAACTGGACGTCCATCTGACCTTCATGTGTTGGGTGGCAAACCTATGGGAGACTCATGTCACCAGATGGGATGTCTGTCTCAGAGTCTCGGCCTTCCCTCTACCTTGGAGATTTTGCCTGGCTAACTCCCATTCATCTATTTAAATCTCGAGCTTCCTCTGACCATCCAGACTTGGTTGGGTCCTTATGCTTTACGTTCTCATGTCAGCTTTGTTTCCTTTCATAGGACTTATCCCAGTTTATAGTTAAATGTCTACTGATGAACCTTCTCTGGGGGCAGAGACCATGTCTGTTTTCCCTGCCATCATGGTACCGCCAGGGAGAACTCAGTGAGGTCTTTGAATGAATGAATGTTGCCACATGTGTGCTGTGCTAAACATGTCAGGAGAACAGCAGCCAGGTGTGGTAACATTGTTTGGTTCTCTCACTGCAGGGCACACAGGAGTAAATTTACCATACCTGATTTCCAAGGCCACTTCATTGCAAGGAATTAACACAGTAAATGATTTAAAGTCCAGGGAGGAGTTTCAGAGGTGTGCTGAGCTCACGCCTGGAACAGCGCAGCTCCCCTGGGCACAGCCAGCTGGCAACAGCTGGTACATTGCTCCTAGGGTAGCCTAGTTAATCGTCTGAAGTCACCTGTCTGTTTTCAAGGCACAAGTACAGATGCAGTAATGGCTAAAGTCAGAGATAAATCAGCCAACCTGTGTGCTCTAGCAATGAAGCATTTCCTGCCCCATCAATAGTGCCTAGAAAAACCCCTGGCTCATAATAGATGCTCAGTAGATATTTGAATAAATGAGACCCTTTAACACTGCCATCAGGTAATCCCTCTGAGCAGCAGAATAGCATCACAAAGCCAAAGGCTTCATAGACTTGACTTCACAGGAGAGTCCTCACGGACAAACTGTGTGTGTCTTTTGGTATGATTTTAAAAATCGAAAGCATCTGTTTTATCTGTAGGATACTAGAATAAAGATGACATGTGTGGGCATGTACACGCAGAGGACAAGGACGGCTGCTGGAATCAGAGCCTCCAGAGGTGACCTTTGAGGATTTTCAATTAAAAAAATTTCTTCATAGAAAAACACAGATAGTTGGTACCATTCAGAGTAGGGCAAGCAGTCTCATTCTACAGCACAAGGCAGTATTTGAAATACTTGACTTTGGCAATGACACTGGGGCATCAAAAGGTTTAGCTATATTAGAAACACTGTATTTCGTTTTAAAGGGGAGATAGAGAAAATGCATTCAGCCGAGCTCATTGCCCTATTGTTTAAGGGGGCGGTTGGAGAAGAAATCTCTTAATTCACTAGAAAATAGAAATCTTTAGCTTGATAAAGGGTATCCATCAATTATCAACAACAGACATCATACAAATGTAAAACATCAAAATGAACAATAAAGTAGAATAAACTAAGGATGGCCACTGTCGCTTATGTTCTGGGACGTGGTTCTGGAGACTCTAGTTAATGCATAATACAAGAAAAGGAAACAAGTGGTGTAAACGTTGGAAAGCCTCAAAACTACTATTACTGCAGATAGCCAGAAAATTCTAGGGAATCAGCTGAGATCAGCAGGGGTGGCCAAATACCAACAGAATTAAAAGGCTATAACAGACATCAGTTCTCACCCCCAGACCTTCTTACTGCAGTGTCTCCCTCCCCAAAGACAGCCACTTGAGACACCTCAGGCTTTACTCATGTCCAGAGTTATAGATAATATGGGTGCTGCCATCTTCTGATTCAATTTTACATGTTAACTGGTAATTTCCTGTTACCATCCATCTTAGCTTGGGCAACCATAACAAAATACCGTTGACTGGATGATGTAACAGGAATTTATTTCTCACAGTTCTGGAGACTAGAAATCCAAGATCAGGGTGCCCACAGGGTTGGTGTCTGGTGAGACCTTTCTCCTTGGGTTGCAGACTGCTTCCTTCTCACTGTGTCCTCATGTGACTTTCCTCAGTGCCTGTGAGGGAGAGAGAACGAGGGAACTTCCTGGTATCTTTTCTTATAAGGGTACTGATCGCATCATGAAGACCCCATCCTCATGACCTTATCTAAACCTCATTACCTTTAAGGGGCCCCTCTCCAAATACCATCACATTGAGGGTTAGGGCTCCAACATAGGAATTTTGTGGGAACACAGTTCAGTCCATAGCACCTCCTCCTTGTTATAATTCATCAGTATTCAGTGTTTATTATTAATAATCTCTCTATAAATATTATTTTGAGTTGTGTTGTGAACAGTTAATTACAAACAACTGTTATGGTTTCTTTTTTTTACTGAAGTTGATAACATGTATAATTTTTTTCTTTGCTCACTTTTCTTTGGAGCTCATTTGTCTCACACTTTTCCACTAGCCGCTTAGTAAAGTTTCCCACGAGGCAATCACATCATATAATCAGAGTTCTCGTTTTTATCTTGGATGTGTTTCTGCTGGGGACCTCCATTCACTTTGCAATTTTCTTTACGTTTTTATTGGGTTGAATTTCTTGTTTCCTTCATTCCTCATCTTCTTCTTTCTTGGTTTCTTCCCTCATTTTGATAGAGCAAGTTTCCTGATCGCTTCAACAGGTTAAACAGAAAGTACAATGGCATCAGGCACAGTGATGACAGCCTTTACCACACCTGTCTTTTGAGCCACTCTGCCTGGTTACCTTCTGTGCCTGGGGCACCTGTCGTGCTTGGGTTTCCCCTCATCCTGGAGATTACCTTCACACTTCTATGTAGTTCTCCTGTTGGTTTATCCTATATTTTCTTTTTTAGTGTTTATGCCCTATTTCGAGAGGTCATATCCTTCAGTAGATTTCTGAGAAAGAATGCATGGAAGGTAAATTTTTTAGACATTGCATGTCCGAGAGAAAATGTATTCTCCTCTTCTCTTCATTGATAATTTTGCTGGATGGTTTCTACATTAGGAATCGTTTTCCAGTTTGAAAGCATTTGCTATTTCTCCTAACATCCTATTTGCTTTTAGAAAAGGTTAAAAGACATTCTTGTTTCTGATCCTTTGTAGGTGACCTGATTGTTCTTTGGTTGTTTAAAGAATCTCCTCTTTGTACCTGATCTTCTGAAATTCTGTGATGTACTTTGCTTTATGTCTGTTTTCACCCATTGTGCTGGGTACTTGGGGGAGCCCTTTTATGTGGAAATTCATGTCCTTAAGTTCCGAGATTTCTTGAATTGTTTTGTGGTTGATTTCCTTCCCTCTGTTTTCTCCAGTCTCTACTCCTGGAACTTGTTAATCGGATGTTCAACCTCCTGGACCTGTCCTCCAACTTTCTTACCTTCTCTCTTCTGTTTTTTCACCTTTTTGCTCTCTTTTCCATATGGTTTTCTCAATTTTATCATGTAACACTTCTATTGAGTTTTTAATTTCTTCTCTCCTGTTTTTAATTTCAAAAGCTAACTTGATTTTGGAAGAACCATTTGTGTCCTTCTTGTAACCTCCTGTTTCTGCTTCATTATTGTAATATCTTTTCCCTCTGAGGATATGATTTCTTCTTTTTTGGATGTTTTCTTCTCCCTCTTCAAAGTTACTTTCTCCTAGTTTGCTTTCTGGTCTCAGCTCTCTGCCATGTTATACAGGCTTTCGTCATAGATCTGCTAACCTTGGTTGTGTGCCTGTGTTTTGGGTGCAAAGCTGTTCGGATGCTCTGAGCGTGTAGGTGGGGCTTATCAACTTTGAACTTCATTGTAGATTGACCCGGTCAGGCTGCGTGTTGGGGAATCCCCACAGTCAGTATTTTTAGGTCTTTTGTCTTGGACTAGTGAAGGCCTGGCTGCCAGTATTCTAGGAACCCAGTAGAGGGGAAACGTTAGGGCTCGGAAGGGTGGGGACGCCTTCACATTGAACAGTCATTTAAGCCTCTCGTTTTCAGTAAGATGCTCAAACTTCCAAGTGTGTCACTCAGTCCGGAGACGCTCTATTTCGTTTTACCTTCTTTAGAGTGGTTCTCAATCAGGGCTGGGTTTGCCTCCCAGGAGACACTTAGCAATTTCTGGACACATTTTTGATTGTCATGTAGAGGAAGGGGGGAAGTTTGCTGCTGGCATCTAGTTGGTAGAGGCCAGGGGTGCTGCTAAACGTCCTGCACAGGTCAGCCCTCCACAGCAAAGAATTGTTGGCCCAAATGTCGGTAGGGCGGAGCTTGAGGAATCCTGCTTTAGGGAATAAACTTTCAGACTAATGACCGAGGTGGGGCAGTCCCCCAGCAGCTTGGAGCAGGGCAGAAGGTAAGGACATAGCTGATTTCTAACAGCTTCCCCTGAGTCCTCCTTATTCTCGCCATCCCTGCCTTAGCCCCGGTCCCAGAGGTCCCTGAGTCTTTTCAGACTGCAGCAGGCTTGGTTTGGTTCTTGACTTTCTCGGTCAACCAGCTTAATTAGAATTCAGCTTTCTCACGGTGGCGAAGTCACTTCTTCCTCATCCATATGTGTTCCAGGCTTCCAGAAATGTGTCACTTTTGTCTCCTTTCCTATTCATCCCATTCTCATGATAATTTTAGAAGTATTTGAGGAAAGAGCAAAACTAGATTCATGTGTTCAATTTGACATCTTTACCCAAAAGCCTAAAATACATGCTGAAGCTACAGGAGTTGGCACTGGCATAGCAGTTAACACAGATGAATGGAGTAGAATAAAGATTCAAGAAACTGACCCAATATGTGAGAAGTTTGCCAGGAAGTGATAACCAATCAATTGAGGATCTGCTAGAAAAAAAATAAAAGTGGCCTTTCCTCACCCCATATATAGAACTCAATTCTAGTTAAAGATCTAAGCATACCTATAAAACTGTAAGAAAATATAGGAGAATATTTGTATAATCTTCTGTTGAGGAAGACCTTCCTAAGCAGATAGGAACAAAAGAAGGCTTAAAGAGTGACCGCTTAGGGCTAGTCTGGTGGCATAGTGGTTAAGTTTGCATGCTCTGCTTCGATGGCCCGGGGTTCACAGGTTCAGATTCTGGGTGCAGACCTACACACTGCTCATCAAGCCATGCTGTGGTGGCGTCCCACAAACAAAATAGAGGAAGATTGGCACAGATGTTGTCTCAGTGACAATCTTCCTCACCAAAAAAAAAAAAAAAAAACAGTGACCAATTAACTATGTAAAAATTTAAAACTTCCATATGACGGAAGACTCTATGAAGTTGAAAGTCAAAGCTGGATGGGGAAAAGATTGCCACATATGTGGTTGATTACCATCCCTCTTATGTAAAGATCTCTACAAATCAGTAAGAAAGTGATTTTTTTTAGGCTTATCAGTAAATAAGGAAAGAACTAGAAGTGGCTAATAAGCATTTGAAAAGATGCTCTACCATCCTTACCACTGACCAGGAAAATGAAAACTAAAACAAAACAGAAGAATATTATACATCTGTGGTTCTTAATCTGTGGTCCTGGTCCAGCAGCATCAGCATCACCTGGGACCTTGTTAGAAATGCAAATGCTCAGATCCGGTCCTACACCTGCTGAATCAGAAACTCTGGGGGTGGGACCCATCCATCTGTGGTTTAACAATCCCTTCAGGTGGGTCTGATGCTTGCTCCTGTTTGAGAATCATTGCTGTGTAGCCAGCAGAGTGAACGGATGACATTCAACGTCATGGATGGATCTCACAGTGTTGAATGAAAGAAAACAAACACAAGAGTACATACTAGAGGATTCCACTTATATGAAGTTCAAAACCAGGGAACACTAGGGGCCAACCCGGTGGAGCAGCGGTTAAGTTTGCACGCTTTGCTTCGGCAGCCTGGGGTTCACCAGTTCGGATCCCGGGTGCGGACCTAGCAACACTTGTCAAGCCACACTGTGGCAGGCGTCCCACGTATAAAGTAGAAGAAGATGGGCACGGACGTGAGCTCAGGGTTAATCTTCCTCAAAAAGAGAGAGAGAGAGAGAGAAAACCAATCAATACTACTCTCGGGTGATAGAAATCAGGAGAACTATTATGCTTGGAGAGGAAGGAAGGAGTAACTCGAAGTGAGGATGGAGCTACCAGGTACTGGTCATGTTCTGTTTCTTGATGGGGATGCTGGTCACACAGGTTTATTTAGTTTGCGAAAATTCAGCAAGCTATTCGCTTAGGATTTCTACAGTTTTCTCTATGCCGTATTTCAATAAACAGTGAAAGGCAAAACGTGAGATCTCTTTTTTTAATCTGGATTTTTTAATCATTTAAAACATGGTGTTTTAATGAGAGTGGAAAGGAAGAGTGTGCATACACTGGTGAGAGGATAAATTAGTACACAGTTTTTGATGAGTAATTTGACAGTAGCTCTAAGGCTTGAAATATCCTAGAAATTCCGCTTCTAGGAATCTGCCCTGGAATTCAGGTTTGCAGAGGTGTATATTATAAGAATCTTCCCTCGGCATTTTTGTACGAACATAAAGGAGACAACTTAAATTTCTCTCAATAGGGAACTGGTTACATGAATTATGGAGAACTGGGCAACTGTTACAGTTGGCACAGATCTGTGTGTAGTAGCAGGGAGGGAGCGCCTCTCTGGTATTGCTCATGGAAGGAAGCAAGTTAGAGGCACTGTGTACACAGTGATTCGTATTTTTAAGGGAGAAAGAAAAAGATGTACAGGTGGTAGTTATAAATGCAAGGGAAAGACGTTCAGAAAGGTAGACGTAAAATTTTTATGTTGGTTTATCTTGAGAATTTACAGCTGGTAGTTGGGGGTTGTCTTTTCCTTGTATGCTTTATATATACTTTATATGCTTCTGTGTTTATTTTTACCTGCATTTATCACTTTTTAAAATCTTTTTAAAGTCTTAGGTTTACCATTCCAAAAAAGTATGAGCCTAAAAAAATGCTTATCAGTGAAAAAACAAACAGTATTTTTGTAGTCTAAGCAAATAAAGATCAAGAGTTTGTCTTACACACACACACAGCAGGAGATGAATAACATTTATGTAAAGTGATTTTCATCAGTTTTGGTTAAAGTGAGAGGAAAAAGGTTTGCTTCTGGATATATTTCAGTTATCTAGGAAATTCACTTGGGCGGAACAGTTCTTTTCTTGACTTCATTTTTTAAGGGTCATTCGTTTTAACTGTTTGCTGGTGAGGTCATGGGTCAAGTGTTCCTGTTCTTTGAGCGATGGCTCGGTTAGCAGTGTTGTGCCTGTGTGTAAAAGGTGGCCGTGGCTACCACATTAGACAAGCACCTCTAGACAGGGCCATCCACCTGGCGTTAATCATGAAAAGCATTTTTACGCTCAGCGCCGAGAGCTGTTAGCTGAGCCTGCTTAGCTGGACACCAGCTTGTGCTGGAAACTCTTGAACCTTTGCTCACCCCTGGAGAGGCGCCCCAGCCCCATTTGCACATGCACGGTTGTGTTTCCTGTGTGGATCACCAAAAAAGGGCTGTTCTGACCCTTTCTGTTTGAATCAAGAAGCCCAAGATGATGTTTCAGACTGTGCCATGTCGGATTATGTCTGTTACCAGTCTTGCTGATCCAATGGCATGTCACATATATGTGTATAGATTACCTGTCCGTTATGATGAGTTTGGGCCCAAAACCCAATTTGTGTGAGGCTTAGTGCTTTCTCGAATTTTATCCCTGTTTTGTGTATCTTCACTTTCAGTAAATTCTGTTGCCACAGATGTAAGCACAAAAACACATCTCTCTTAAGCATTTCTTTGGAATTCATATGCAATATCAAGCAGATAAAAGGACATCAACTTTTAACTCTGAAGGGGGAAACGGCGATAGAGTTTGTTCCCTGCTCACCAGCACAGGCATCCTAACTGACAGAGAGGAGAGCTGCTCAGTGAGCAGTTTAAAATGTCCTTCAGCAGGCTGGCCCGGTGGCACAGCAGTTAAGTTCACACATTCCACTTCGGAGGCTAGGGCTTCGCCAGTTTGGATCCTGGGTGCGGACGTATGCACTGCTTGTCAAGCCATGCTGTGGCAGGTGTCCCACATATAAAGTGGAGGAAGATGGGCACGAATGTTAGCTCAGGACCAGTCTTCCTCAGCAAAAAAAAAAAAAAAAAGATTGGCGGCAGATATTAGGTCTGGGCTCATGTACCTCAAAAAAAAAAAAGTCCCTCAGAAACCTGTCTGAGGGCTTAATGATCTTCACGGGAAGTCTTCCTTCTTAAAGAGGGGCCTGACCTCCTCTCCCTGTAGTGTCCACTTCTTCTATCCGTAGGCCCTGCTACCTCAGACTGAGTGGGTTGAAAACTGAGCTCCTGAATTGTTGTTCAAACCAGCCCCTAACTATTCCTGTTTCATTGTTCTAGCTGAGGAAATGACACTCTGATCCACTTCTTAAATCTTTCCAGAGACCCTGGGGGTCATTCCACTTTATCCTCCCCCACTTCTCTCCATATCTAATCTATTAAAGTCTTATCTGCTTCTGGAATTTGTCTTGGAGTCTCACTTCTCAATATTCCCTGCCACCATGTTGGTCTTGAATACATCATCTTCTCCCACTTGGACTATGGCCACCTTCTCAGAACTGGTCTCCTCACGCCAGCCCTTTCCGCTCCACATGTCCATTCTCCCAACACAGCCAGAGTCATGTTATAAAACTGACCGTGATCTTATCATTACCTTGCTCAAAAGCCTCCCACCACCCTTAGGATAATGTACAAAATCCTTAGGCCTCCTTGGGCCCACATAATGCGAGCCTTCCCAGCCTCTCTAACATCTTGCACCAGTGTCCTAACTTACTGCACTTTCTTACAGGTTCTAGAAGGCAGCAAAGCCCTTCCCCCCTCCAGACCTTTGCCCATGCTGTGCTCTCTGCCTAGAAAGTTGTCTTCCCTCCTCGCTCATGAGCTCTTACTTGGTCTCCAGGTTATTCTTCAGCACGGCCGTCCCTGACACTTCCCATGCCTGCAACAAGGCTACGTCTCCCTGTTATAGACCTTGTTACACCCTTTGTTTTCTTTCATAGCATTTTTCGCAAGTGTAATTATTCAGCTATATCCCCCACTAGACTTTAAGTTGCGTGTGAGCTGGACCTGTTCAGTTTGTGCCCCACTCTATCCTTGGGGCCTGATAGCAGGAAGCCTGGCATATTTTAGGTGCTCTCAAGTGTTGAACAAATGAGTGAAAGCCATCTTCCTAGCTTAGTGATTGAAATTACTTGAGTATTTTGTTCCATATACCGCGAAGAAAGCTAAAACAGAAATGAAATAATTTCTCCCAAGTCACACAGCAAGCCAGACCTGGCAGCCAGAGCCCACCCTGTGCTCCTCATACTGTCACCTGGGGATGTGGTTTAGATACTAACTTCTTCATGACTTAGGAATAAAGTCTTCCTGGTTCCTGGAAGATGCTGGAATGCGAGATGCATACTTTGCTCTGGCCTTCCTTCTTCAGGACTAAAGATGCCTGTAATTTACATCCGTTTCCTTTCCCTTCCTGAAGTCCTCCTTTAGTCGTGAGTGACGTTGACTTGGCTCGGGTTTGGCTTTGCTCAGCAGCAGCGGTGAAGAGTTGGATGACTGCTGCTGGAACAAAGCACAGCTGAGTGCCTGTATCTGGGCTGGGCCCTTGCTCCTTCTCCCTTCTGAAAGCTCTCTCAGGCCACACATTATTTGCCATCTGTGGGGAGGGCAGCAGTGGCAGGTGAGGAGTCCTCAGAGGTTCATCCCTTGAGAGCAGATCAGTCCCAGGGACCACCTCGAGTGGACCTGCAGTCTTGTTCCCTTGACAAGCATCAGCCTGTGAGCAAATGCCAGCCATGGATGTGTGTTGTTTTGCCTCTCATGGTGTTTTAATACTCTTTATTGGGGCCATTCCGTGGCCCAGTGCTTAAGTCCAGCGTGCTCTGCTTCAGCGGTCCAGGTTTGCAGGTTCAGATCCCAGGTGTGGACCTACACCACTTGTCAGCCATGCCGTGGCAGCGACCCACCTATAAAGTAGAGGAAGATTGGCACAGATGTTAGCTCAGGGCGAATCTTCCCCTGGCAAAACAAAAGAAAACTACCTTTTTATTAGTGCTAACATTTAAAAATCAAGATTATCATATACAAACTTGAGTTTCTGTTTTCTCCTGGAAAAAAAAAAAAAGGAAGATCTAGCAAAACCAGCCCACGACAGTTGGCTAGAGCTGAGTACCGACTGCCCCCTTAAGACAAGACATAGTTTTTCTTGTTTGCCGTGGTCTCTGCCCAGCCCGCTATGTTCGCTTATTTTCTCTTCCTGGCATCTGTGGGCACGCGAGTTTACAGACCCTGTTGTATTTGTAAGTCACGTGTAGGTGTGTGTGTGTGTGAAAGTTGTAATTGACATTCTAATATTTTTTTCTCCTTCCCCAAATCCTTCTTTTTCTTTATCTTCTGCTTTCACCTCCCTTTTCTTCCCCACTTCCTGTCATTTTACAGATTCTGGGACTGCTGGTATGGACACTTATCGCTGGAACTGAGTACTTCCGGGTCCCTGCATTTGGCTGGGTCATGTTTGTAGCTGTATTTTACTGGGTCCTCACCGTCTTCTTCCTCATCATCTACATAACAATGACCTACACCAGGATTCCCCAGGTGCCCTGGACAACAGTGGTAAGGAAGCCGTGAGTGTCCTTGTCCATTGC
This sequence comes from Equus asinus, assembly GCF_041296235.1. Taxonomy (NCBI): domain Eukaryota; kingdom Metazoa; phylum Chordata; class Mammalia; order Perissodactyla; family Equidae; genus Equus; species Equus asinus. Next base: position 63,490,763 of record NC_091810.1, on the reverse strand, counting down.
CCACTAGGTAGGATGGAATTTAGTCCTCCTCTAGTCAATTCAGGATTGTCTCTCTGCCAACATAGACTGGGAAAAGCCAGGGAGAACCCAACATGGCAGATAATCTCTCTATTACCCAATTGTCTGTCAGGTGTTTTATAGCTGAGTATGAACTTGGGCAGGTTGCAAGGTCCATGAACATTTTTTAGCCAAAATAGCAAACCAGTCCTCAGAAGACTGAATCAAGAAAAGCTCAGTTCTCTTATGTAGACTCTTATTTTATTAAATCCCAGTAAACAATGTCACCTGGAAACAGGTTTGTCAGGGCACTTCTGCAGATCTTCCTTCCTTTAACACCCCCACTCCCACTCCGGGGCCATGACCTTAACCCTTTGCAAGTCAGAGCTCTTTGGTGTTGGGATGCACGGTGTATGCAAAGGGTTAGAATGAAAAATGAAAACTGCTGTAGGAATAGGTGTCCTCCCATTTGGACTCTAGAGTCATCAAGGGTGATTGGATTCTTGTCCTGGCTCCAGGCACCATGCTGGATGCAGGATAAACGAAGGGGATCACACAGTCTAGAGAGAAATGGATTAGAAGATGTGTGGATTACAGTACCTTTACAGTACCTTTCTTAGTCTGCTCGGGTGTCATAACAAAATACTATAGACTGGGTGGCTTAAACAACAGAAATTTGTTTCTCACAGTTCTGGAGGCTGGAAGTCTAAGATCAAGGTGTAAGTTTAGTTGGTTTGTGGTGAGAGCTGTCTTCCTGGCTTGCAGGTGCATGCTATCTCGCCATGTCCTCACATGCTGAGAGGAGGAAGAGAGAATGTGAGCTCTCCTTCATCTCCTCTAACCAAGGGTGCTAATCCTATCATGAGGGCCCCATCCTCATGACCTCAGCTAACCCTAATTACCTCCAAAGGCCCCATATCCAAATAGAATCACATGGAGGGTTAGGGCTTCAACTTACGAATTTTGGGGGTTGGGGGAACACAAACATTCAATTCATAACATTCTACCACACCCCCCATCATGCCATTTTCACATGCAAAATATATTCATTCCATCTCAACATGCCCAAAAGTCTTTTTTTCTTGAGATTTTTTTCTTTTTCCTTCATCTCTCCAAAGCCCCTCAGTACATAGTTGTATATTTTAGTTGTGGGTCCTTCTGGTTGTGGCATGTGGGACACTGCCTCAGCATAGCTTGATGAGTGGTTCTAGGTCCGCACCCAGGATCCGAACCAGCAAAACCCTGGGCCACCGAAGCAGAGCGCACAAACTTAACTACTCGGCCACAGGGCTGGCCCCAATGGGTAAGACTTTTAAGGTACAATTCATCCCAAGACAAAATTCCTTTCTAGCTATGAATCTGTGAAACCAGATAAGTTATGTACTGCCAAAATACAGTGATGGGACAAGCAGAGAATAGACAGTCTGTTTCCAAAAGGGAGAAATAGAAAAGAAGGAAGGGGCGACAGGTCCCCAGCAAGCCCAAAACTTACAAGGCAAAGTCCATTAGATCTTTAGGCTCCAGAATAATCCTTTTTGGTTCAATACTCTGTTCTGGAGGCCCACTGGGGTGGCATTGTCACCCACAGTCTCCTCAGGGTGGCCATGCCCCTGAGGCACTGGGCTGGGACATCCTGGCTCACAGAACCAGAGGCAGCTCCACCCTTTGAAACGAGGAAGAGGAAGAACCAGCCTGCCTCCTTGGCCTGTGGTGGGAGTGGCAGCCCTGATGATCTCTCTGAATCACCTTTGGGTGATTTATTCTTCTCTTTTCTTGAAAGATAGAGCATATTCACAGCCAAAAAGCTCTATGGTTCTGTCCTATAGAATCCAAGAAGTTCAACTGCCCTGCTTCATTTTGCCCCTTCTCCGTCGTTCAGTTCAGACTGGCAGTGTTTCTGCTGGGATATCCCTTATCGACTCCTGGCTTCTGCTGAGATGCTTGATTAGCTCTGTGGTTTGCACCCACGATCTCTTTATCAAATGGTTGTTCGGCCACACCCATCGTGTTCTCTTCAGAACAACCTTGCTGATTTTTTGCAATATGTACAGACTGAGAATTTTCCCAACCTTCAAGTTCTGGTTCTTTTTTGCTTAACAATTCCTCCTTTAATTTCTCTCTGCTCTTTTTATAAGCAGTCAGGAGGAACCAAGCTGCTCCTTCGACACTTATAAATCCCGGGTGCTAAATATCCAATTTCATTGCTTGCAAATGCTACCTTCCACAAAACACTAGAATACAGTTCAGCCCAGCTCTTTGCCACTTTATAACAGGATCACCTTTCCTCCAGTTCCCAATAATGTGTTCCTCATTTCTGAGACCTCTCCAGAATCCCCTTTAACATCCATCTTTCTAGCATGCACCTTAGAGTTCTCCAACCTCTGCTCATTGGCTGATTCCAAAGCCAAGTGTATATTTTTAGGCATTTTGTTATGGCAGCATTCTACTTCTGGTTCCCAAGTCAGTCAACCCAGTCTTAGTACCAAATCCTGTAGTAGTCAGGGTTCTCTAGAGAAGCAGAAGCAATAGGATGTGTGTGTGTGTGTGTGTGTGTGTGTATAAAGAGATTTACTATAAGGAATTGGTTCACATGATTATGGGAGCTGAGAAATCCCAAGACCCTGTTAGCAAGCTGGAAACCCAGGCAAGCAGATGATATGGTTCCAGTCTAAGGGCAAAAGCCTGAGAAGCAGGAGAGCTAATGGTGTAAGTTCCAGTCTGAAAGCTGTCAGACTTGAGATCCAAGAAGACCCGATGTTTCAGTTCAAATCCAAAGGCAGGAATAAAAACCTCAGCATCCTAGCTCAAGGCAGTGAAACAGGAGGAGTTAACCTCTTCCTCACAGAGGATCAGGCTCTTTGTTGTATTCAGGCCTTGAACTGATTAGATGAGGCCCACCCCCACTAGGGAGGGCAATCTGCTGCACTCAGTCCACTGATTCAAATGTTAGTCTCATCCAGAAACACCCTCACAGACACACCCAGAATAACGTTTGACCAAATAATTGGTGCGCCCCATGGCCCAGTCAGGTTAACACATAAAATTAACCATCACAGTACCCTGTGACACGTGCTAAAGTGAGGGTGTGTACAAAGTGTGACGGAAGTAACCACCTCACCTTGGGACAGCTGGAAACCCTTCAAAGAGGAGGTGACATTGAGTGTCATCTTAAAGATGGAGTACACACTCCCAAGTGGAATTCACAGAGATGAAAGGTGAGGTCCCCCTTGCCTTGGAGCATCTGCAGTCTTGTTGGGGAATTTGAAGTGACCGTATGATTTAAGTAAAAAATCCAAGTGGTGCCGTGTGTGTGTGTGTGTGTGTGTGTGTGTGTGTGTGTGTATAAAACGGAGTTCTGAGGTGATACTGTCTTTTTGTTTGTTTCCAATCAATATATCGGAAGAATATCCAGCTCCAAATAACTGACTGATGAACCACATTTGAAATGCTGCCTATTTGTGGGTTGTGGGTTGAAGTTAAGTTGGCAGGCCTTCACAGTGCTGTCACTGCTCAGAATGTCCCTGGCTTTGTTCTTTCCATGAGTTGCCTTCAGAGCTAAGTTAAATCCCACAAGAAAACAAATCTCATTTTATTTCACAAACAGATTGACTGATTCTTGACTATTTCCCCCAATACGCAAGTGAGGATTCTCCATTAAGATTTTCAAGAACGTGGTGCAGGTTCTGAAAGTAATTCCAATCGAGGTGCCCAAAACTGTGTGGGGCAGCACAAGCAGCCTTGTTGGAATTGGTGTCCGGCTTCCCCAGATGGGCACTGGGAAGGAGAGACTCATTGGGATGTGGGAGTCAAAAATGGTTAGCACTTTGACGTAACAGCTACCTGGGAATACAAGAGGAGGGGATCATCGGAGTGAGTTGGGGGCATTTAAGGAATGCCGTTTTGGAGAAAGAAGAGTCTTAAAGTGGGTCTTGGAGAAAGTGCTTGTGAACTTGGGAGAAGATGAACTCAGGAAATGTAACAGGAGAGCAAATGGTTGGGATGCAGGAATGAGCGGTACCTTTATTTCCACTTTTGCCTGAGTCTCACTTCCTAGTTGTCTGATCTGAATGAGGGGTTGGCAAACTTTCTCTGTAAAGGGGCAGATAGTAGGTATTTTCTCTTTTGGGGCTGTACAAACTCTGTCACAGCTACTCAACTCTGTTGCAGCATGACAGCAGCCACAGATAATTTGTAAATGAATGAGCATGACTGTTCCAGTAAAACTTTATTCACAAAAACTGGCAGTGGGCTGTAATTTGCTGACCTCTGGCCCAGATCATGTATACTCTTTCTCCTCTCCATAATTTATTACATAATTTATTACTTTAAAACTCCTTCATGATTTATTACATTAGGCTCCTTCATAATTTATTACATTAAAAATGTTTAGGGGCCAGCCTGGTGGTTTAGTTGTTGGGTTCACACGCTCTGCTTTGGCAGCCCAGGGTTCGTGGGTTTGGATCCCAGGCACGGACCTACGAACCACTCTTCAAGCCATGCTTTGGTGGCATCCTACATACAAAATAGAGGAGGATTGGCATGGATGTTAGCTCAGGGCCAATCTTCCTCACCAAAAAAAAAAAAAGTTTAAATATCGCTTTCAGTAATTCTTTTTTAAAAAGTTAACAGTGCTCCTTTCTGTCAAATGCTTTGCTTTACATTATCAGAATTTATCCTCATAAGGTGTGTCTATTTTATAGATAAGGAAACTGGGGTTTGGAGCCCTGTGACTTTGCACAGATTCACACACGGCTGGGGCCCATGTCTCTCGACTTCCATCCAGCATTTCTTTCTGATCTCCTCCTGCTTCAGGTGCTCTTCTGCCTGAGTGGTAAATAAGAACCCCAGTCAGCAGGGAGGAGATCAGGCCTTTGAGTCCCTCACAATTGTTTAATCCTTGCTCTCATCAAGCAAGGCCGTCAGCCTCCATGTCAGGGGTTGCACACTCGTGTGTGACGAGACCAGACAGGTCATGCAAGTGAGTAGAAACTCAGTGAGTGTTGAATTCTTGACCCCCAGACACACTTTCTCAGCGTCTTAAACAACTGGAGTATATTGTTCCCGTCACAAGGAAATAAGCTGGAAATGTGCTCCCAGCGAGAACTTTCCTGCTAAGAAGGATAATAAAGACTACATCACCCCCACGTCGGTGCAAGTCAGCCTTTGCTGCCAAACGACTTTTGCATTTACTTTTGGTCTCCAGAGCATTTGGGGAATATGAGAGTGCAGAGAAGGGATTGGTAGACCTGATTTTAGTTCCCTGGGAACTTGCCAGGGACACCATCCATGGAACACTGCAAAAGCCCAAGTTCCGTAATCTCGTAGCTCCTCCATTAAGGAGGCATGAGCTTTGCCCTGGATCCTATCTTGACAATAGGCCTCAGCGCATCTGGGGAGAACACAGGTGCAAAGTTCCTGCATCCATCTTTAATGTGCAGCAGGGAACCAGCTCTGAGCTCCTGGGTAATATCATTTACTCAGAGAGACTGGGGTGTGCTTTCTGACAAATCTAATTTGAGCTAAAATTTCAAAGCAATACAATTTGCCATCCTCATAGCACTAAGCACCGGGACCTACACAAAGGCATTCTCTGAGGATTCATCCTCTGTAGCTTATCCCTGTTGACCTCTTTGCAAGCCCCCTGAGCAGCAGTACAGGCCACACCGAGGGCAGGCGGTATTAGCCTCCTTTTATAGGCAGTAGGAGCCACCATGTATTAAGTACCTACTGTGTGCCAGATGTCATGATGGACCCTTTATATTTGCGTCAGTCATTTTGTTTAATCCTCACAGTAACTTTGCAAAAATGGGACAGATTCTTTCCATTCCACAGATGAAGAAACTGAGGAAGAGGATTTTGATAGCCAGGAATGGGATGCAGGTTCCCTAATGCCAACCACAGTTATCAGCCCTGGATCTGTTTGGCTCCCAGTGAACATGTGTGGTCTGATTCTAGCCTTCTGGAAATCTCTGTGAAGCTAAAAGACCCTACGAGCTCTCTCCGGTGCAGGGATTAGGCATTAGTGGCAGTTCCGTCTTGTAAATTGTAGACATGACTAATACAGTGTGGAGGACCAACAAAGGGCGGCCAGCTGCTTGAGAGTTTTTATCTGTGTGCCTTTAAGGGGGGGGGGGGGACGGTATTTTTATACCAGAAAGGGATTGAATTTCAGAAAAGAGTAGCCTTCTCCCTTCCCCCAAAAAGAACACTTGGAAACCTTTCGTAAGATACTGTGTCGTCCTGTCCTCTGCTCGCTGTGCCCAGGGATGCGGCAGGGCCTGACGTTTGAGTTGCAGGAGCTTTACGTACTTTCAGCTGGAATGGTCCAATTCAGGCCTGTTTCTGTGCAACAAGACCTCACGTTTCCCTGAAGCTCAGTGATACCCTAGAGCCTGCTGGTTTCCTGCAGCCCTCCTTCGCCTCTGTAGCCACACAGGTTTTTTGTTTTATTTTTTTAACCTTTGTAACAATCTCAGATGCTGGTTTCTTTGCCCTTCTTTTTTCTTTCTTCTCTCTACCTGTTTTCACGACAGTTCCCCAGCCGAGGCATCCCTCGGGACATGCTTACTTTGGGGAGTACTAAATAAGACTGAGGAAGCCAATAGGCTCGGCGCTGTGAGGTCATGTTAATGGAGGCTTGTGATAAACCGGCAGTGCCCCCCGTGGCGTGGTGTATGGGGGAAGAATGCCTCGGCTTCCTGCTTACGTCTCTACCACCCACTTCCCCATTTCTCTCCAGGGGATATAGGGGTTTCTCATTTCCTTAGAAAAATGGATTGAGCCACACTTACTAATAGACAGGGTCATATACCCGGTTTCCTCTCTGGCCCCTTCATCCACGTGGCTGCATGGACAAGGCCCAGGACCTAGCAGTGCGGACCAGGTTGAGCTCTCTTATTAATCCTGATTGCTTGTATGGGGAACTGGACATGCATGAGTGCCCCAAAATACGTGTTCAGAGATGTTCATTACAGTAGTGTTTGCAATCCCAGAAGAACTAGGAACATCAGAATGCCGGGCAGTAGGGGAAAAGTTAGATTATGAGGTGTTAGTGCCGTGACAAGAAATGAGGTCAGTCTGTTTGGACTGAAATGTAAAGATGCCTTTGGTATCTTTTTAAATGGGAGGTAGGGGGGAAATGTTGCATAACTATATGGCTCCATTTGTATAAAAGTGCATGTTTGCCTTTACCCCATGGGAAGATACTTTTTACTCCAGGTTGTTCTGTCCAAACTGGATTTTGTTTGGTTACCATGAACGTGAATTATCTTTTTTATTTTAAGCATTTTAATGTTTCAAAAGTAATACATGGCTAGTTTATGAAAGAAAAATAAATTTAACTGCCACCTATAAAAGGGTACAAAATGAAAACTAAAGTCTCCCACTCCTCAGAGGTAACTATATTTAACTGTCTCTGCATTTTAAAAAAAAGGTAAGGAGTCCTTTACTTGGCAAATAACAAATGCGCAAAAAAAACCTTCCCACACTCCCTAACCGCTGTGTGCCTCTGTCCCCCCAGGGTCTCTGCTTTAATGGCAGTGCCTTCGTCTTGTACCTCTCGGCCGCTGTTGTGGATGCATCTTCTGTCTCCCCGGAAAGGGAAGGTCACAACTTCAACAGCTGGGCGGCCTCGTCGGTGAGCGACCCTCTCATCCCACACCCCCCCACCCCCCACCCGGGGATCAGGGAGGAGGACAGAGTTATCTGTGCGAAAAAGCCCCCCCTGCCGTAGTGACACACTGACAATTAGCTTATTGGTTTGAAAGCATCAAACATTGGTGGGACCTCCTGATGGCCTGAAGTGCAGAGAGCTTGAAAGACTCTGCTTGAGTGAAAGCCAATGGCTGGAACAAAATAAGTATTTGAGGGAGAAAAGCTGTTTGAGGCATTCTAAGAATAATTCTGCTGCCTACAGTTTAAGGGGGGAGAGAGTTAGAGAAAATGAATACTCTATGATTCTACTTGCTTTTTTAAGAAGTAGAAATGTTTGTTTATGCACTGAGAATGCCTAGAAAAATAGACACCAACGGAGGTTGCTTCCAGGGACTGTGATGGGACCATGAGAGGAGTGGAAGGAGGGACTTCTGCTTTCTAATCTATGTGCTTCTGTATTGTTTGCATTGTTAAACCATAAATGTGTATTGTTTTTCTAATTAAAAAAATAATTTTAAAAGTTTCTCTGAGATTGGCCTTAAAATATTCCAAGCCCAAAAGATGTATTTGGGGGGTGGGTTGCAATTAGACAGGAATGCCAGAATGAGAATGTTAAAGCTGATTGATGATACATGAGTGTTCATTATATTCTTATATTTGTATTTGAAAATCTCTGTTTAAAGGTAGAGAGCATGGTGCCCGTGAGAATCACAAGCTTTGGCAGCGCTGGGTTCAAGTTAACACAGAGCAAGAACCAGCTGGAACTGGGTGGTGGCTGCCTCTTAAGAGGGGCCTGCGTTTTCCCACTCACCATTCACACCGCAGACGTGATGTGGGTTCATCCCTTCCTCCCACCCACTCGACTTGTTTGTTTAAGTGACCCTGTGGTGATTTGAGGTTAAACCCTAGTCTAAAATTGCCTGGACTAAATTAGAAACACATGTGCTTTTCTTAGATGTATACCACACATAGTCACCCCTACGTGAACATCCTGGGGTTATTTGAGCAAAACTACAAGCCTTCCATCTATGTTCCAAAAAAGAAAGACATCATAGCCGGAAATCATTTCCAAAGAAAGGTAATTGAACCAATATAATAAAGCAGTTTTAGATGAGAAAGCCTAGAGCCAAGGGATGCTGTGAGTGCATGATTCAGTGGAGGTGAAACGATCTCTCTCGCTTATTGGAACGTGCCCTGACTAAGCCGTCTTTCTATTATGCTTTGTTTTCTCCAGTTCTTCGCCTTCCTGGTCACCATCTGCTACGCTGGAAACACATATTTCAGTTTTATAGCTTGGAGATCCAGGACCATACAGTGATTTGCCATTTTGAGAATTCAAAGGGGTGAAAAAAACCAAACATAAAGAATCTCACTGTAAGAACAGCTGTAGGTATAATGTATATTTCCAGAGAATTGTATTTAACTAATGTTTTTATATACTTAGTTAAATTTTCTCAGAGTGGTTTGTTACAATTAAACTGGATACTTATTTGCAAAGTGCTATAGCTTATAATGAACTCTCAAATATCTTGATGTCTTCATAGACCTTATTTTCTTAGACAGTGTATAAATAGATAAATTGCTAATATTAAGAATATGTCGTTTGTAAACTTAACTTTTAAAATGCCACATTCTTTTTTGATTAAATATTTCAAAATCCCCAGTAACTTGTCTGATTTGAGAAAGGAAACCTGCTGCTGAAGCCAGAGGCTGGGTGCTTTGGGTACATCTTCATCCTCACTGGGCTGCCCAGGCGTGATATTGCCAGGAGATGCTTGTCCACAGTCACCAGCTCAGGGTGGTAGGAGAGACCCATCTCTCCAAGTCTGGGGACCGTTGGTGTTTTGTGTTCTCACATGCTAACCAGTTAGCTAGAAAGTATCTGATGTCACACTGACCTTGGAACTCAGTAGTAGTGCTGTAGTGCTGAGGATAGTGGTGAGTACAGTGACTCATGTGCTAGTGGGATTTTTTTAATATTAAAATAAATACAGGGGCTGGCCCCGTGGTGAAGTTCACGGGCTCTGCTTTGGTGGCCCAGGGTTTCACGGGTTTGGATCGCAGGCACAGACCTAGCACCACTCATCCAGGCCATGCTGAGGCGGCATCCCACATGCCGCAACTAGAAGAACCCACAACTGAAAATGTATACAACTGTGTACTGGGGGGCTTTGGGGAGAAGAAGGAAAAATCAAATAAAAAAAAAATACATAACCATTAAAAGGATAAATACTTACATGTACCTTAAAATCATCTTGCTGACCACAGTGACATGTGTACCATATTTTGTGGGAAATACTGGACCAAAAGTTCTCGAATCTTCGGTCTCCAGCACTAATATTTTGTGACATCATTATCAGATATGATCAGACAGTGGGCAGAGCCCCATCAGCAAGGCAGCTGTGCACTTAGAGGAAGTGTTTTTAGGTAAGACGGTTCTTGGTATGGCAGTGTATCTTGGGTGATTTTTCAACATGAGCTTCTCTTGAAAAACAAAAAACCACAGAAACGTTAGTATGGTTGCTGACACTGAAGACAGTTTCAGCCATGCACTCTGTCGGCATAACCCCATACCCGCCTCTCTTCTCTCCATGTTTAGCTGTGCTGTTTCTGTCTGTTGTTTGTGGTTTGTGTCGGTCTTCCTGTTTACCTGATTCTAATTCCTTATCCAAGCTCTGTTTACCCCTATGTAGGAGAGGTGAGATTTCTTCAGTGTCTGATAACACTCACCCCAGACCTTTGAAAGAAACAGTGAAGGATGTGCTTGGGTTGTGGATCCAAAGAGGTGGTAAGGAGGGGGCACCAAGAATGAGAGGTGGTGTAGGGTATGGATATAGGTGGGGTGTGTGTTGGGAGCACAGAGGAAGCCGCTGTGAGTCCAACATTTAGTAAGCCTCGAAGGTTGAGCTTGAGCAACACAGACCTGCAGGTGATCACGGCTGCCATCTTTTTGGAGCTGTATTCCCCGTCATCACCAGGACAGCCTCTGACTCACTGATTGTGCAAGAAAAGCTGGGATAACGAGAGTTCATGTGGTCTGCCTCTGCGTCCATCTCTCCCTCTCAACACTCACAGAGGCATATTCATCTCCCATGTACTCCATAGTGGGTTTTTTTCCTTCTTCCCTCCAAAGCCCCCCAGCACATAGTTGTATATTCTAGTTGTAGGTCCTTCTAGTTGTGCTATATGGGACGCCATTTCAACATGGCCTCATGAGCGGTGCGTGAGGATCCAAACCGGCGAAACCCTGGGCCGCAGAAGAAGAGCGTGCGAACTTAACCACTGAGCCACTGAGCCGGCCCCCTCCATGGGTTTTTAAGTACTTTATATTGCAATCAAGCCTCCATAAAAGGCAGAAACACTATAACCTACAGAGGTCTGTTTCTGGAAACAGTCATAAAGAAAGAACCCTGTTTTATGTTCTCTCTTTCTTTATGCGATTTCTGTAATCACGGCCACATTTATGGGAAATAATTTCTGAGGTGAAAAGTTCCCTAAACCACTTTGAAATATCTTCCAAATAGACTAGAACTGTAGATCTTTCTTGAGCGGTAGCACCAAAGAGATCTATTTCAAGAGAACAGTGACTCGTTTGTGTCCACGCAGGGTACTTGCTGGCTTATCTTTATTTGTGGTTTTTCAGGAGCATGACCCTTTGTGTTGCCCTGAGAGTTCACACACACAAAATTAAAAAAAAAAAAAGAAAAACCAAGCAAACCAAAAAACAAAACAAAAGCATTTGTTTTTAACTGAAAGGAAATTATTATTTCCTCTTTTGAATATTGAGAAACTTTGTTCATGAATAATTTTTAAATGTGGATTTTTAGACAACAAAATGATTCTCTATTGTTCTGATGAAGGTCTAAGTTTTGAACTGGATTTGCTTTAATTTTTCTCTTAAGAAAGAAGAAAAAACGAAAAATAGAGCCACATGCAACACAGCCAACATAACAAGCAGCATAGGTTTCTGGGGTTTGAAAAATATTATTACAGGAAGAGTATACAGTGTGCTTAAGCTCTTCTCCGCCATCTGTGCTCGCCATCTGCATTCACCTCTCAGCCCTTCCAAAACCATCACGTCCTCTCTGATGGAGCTGAGTCGGTTTTCAATTTGATGTATTTACCCACTCATGGCAAATCAATGAAATGCTTTAGGCAGTGAAACTCTTGACTGCTATTTCCAAGTCATAGCCCCAAAAGATAAGTATTTAGCCAATATTAGAAAACCTAGAGACAGCAATGTTCAATATCAATTATTTTTGTACATTTTTAAATTGCTCCCTTCATAGGAAAATCCCTTCAGGGCATCAGCACGCAAAAGATTTTTAACTACGTAACAGCTCTCTGCATAGAGCACAGACATTTAAAAACACAAACTGAAGATGCAGCCCTGGGTAGAAAATCATCTTAAAGTTAGTATTTCTGTCCCCTAGACAATCACTATTTTAGTTGAAAAGATATATTTTTCACAGAAAAAAAATAAACCAGGCATATAAGGCAAGGTGCACATGTGTGCAAACATACACCAAAAGGTGGCAACCTAAGGAGCGTTTGTTAGCTTGGCCTTCTGCAGAAGTTCTGGCAACGTCCTGCTGCCAACTGTGAATTGTAAGTAGACAGGAAGGTGAAATGACTGTTCCAGTGTTGGTGACTTAGAATAATAGGGAAGATTAGAATATATACTGTTATAAGGCAGAGAGTAAGTAAATTTAGCTGTTTGGCAAAAATAAAAGAGGCTAGGGTTTGGGGGAAAGTGCTTAGCAACATAGAGGTGATGACTTTTCAGAAACTGAGGAAGCTGAGTGGCAAGAAAGTTGTTGGCTGAGGAGACGTTCCTTTTGGAAGGTATGTTTTGAGAAACTTTGTTGTGGGTGGCAGATTTTTTTTCTAGAATATTAAGAATAACTAAATCCAGAATGTAACAGACTCTGTCGCTGCCTCTTCAACATCTCTTCTCCTTCCTCCTCTTATCTAACTACCCTAGTTTTCATTCAGTATTCACACCACCCACTTATGCCCCATCTACTTCAGGGGAAGCTGACTCCACTGTAACTCTAGGAATCGAGCCTGTGGCTCTGTCTAATCTAACCCGCCCTCTGGCCACAGTGATTGGCTCAGGGATGGGCATGTGATCCAGGGCTTGCTCAGGAGTTCTGGGAGAAACATTCTGAGGAAATGTGTGGGCAGGAAGTTGTTGGCAAATATACTGTGACCACAAGGGGGAGCCAGTCATAGTCTGAAGGTGACTGGAAGAGCAAAGAAATGGAAAGAAACGGTCATGATTACATCATTGAGCCACTGAATCGGTTCAGCCCTGAATGCTGTCAAACTCTGGACTTTGCAATTCCATAAGCAATTATACCCACTTTGCTTAAACTAATTTCTGTTACTCGTCACAGTATGTATGCATCCTCTTAACCAATACACAGGACATGCTGACAAATGGCTTTCAAGCGAAGGCATAAGGTTCTGATTTGCTTTCTAATAGTAAGTCACCATAGGGCCCTATGTGGATGGCAGTAATGGTGGGCAGGGCAGCTTTAGCACCAGTGTTCATTAGCAATAGAAGGGTAGAAAAGGAAAATTTCAGAGTCCACTTGAGAGAGAGACTCAAGCCTTCCCAAGGCTATTGTTTAAGGATGGCAGTAGCATGGGAAGATCCCAGAAAGAGAAACAGCAGGGAGGATGTGTACTCAGAGGTGCTTTCATGACCTGTTTGGTCATTGTAATAGGAAAACTGAGCGTGAAGGAGGAAACAGGAACAATCTAGCCTCCAGCCATTTTAACTTACAATGAGAACTCCACCTTGTTGTGTCTCAAAGACAAAGAGTCAGCTCTTGAGAAGTGGCTTCCCCTTATGGAAGTAAGACGGCCATTATGTGCCAAAGAACATTGGCCCTCTAAGAGTGAGGATTAGGCCTAACCTCCTGACATTTAGGGAAAAGGGCTGAGAAATGAAAGGTGGTACCTTTTTTTCAAATTAAAACCACAGTGAGGTGCTATGTCCTACCCTCTAAAATGGCTGAAATTAAAAAGACTGGCAATACCAAGTGTTGGCAACATTTGGGAGCATCTAGAATTCTCATACATTGCTGGTGGGAGTGTAAAATGGTACAATTATTTATAAAGTTAAACATACACTTATAATATGACCCAGCAATTCCATTCCTAGACATTTACCCAAGAGACATATGTCCATGAAAAGACTTATGCAAGAATATGCATAGCAGCTGTAATTATAATTGGCCCAAACTGGAAACAAATGACTAACAAATGGTGATAAACAAATTGTAGTGTAATTGTACAATGGAATACTACTCAGCAATAAAAAGGAGCAAACTACTCATACAAGCAACAACATGGATGGATAACTGAAATATCCTGAATGAAGGAAGCCAGATAAAAAAATATAATGTTTGATTCTATTTATATGAAATTCAAGAAAAGGTCAAATAAACCTATAGTGACAGGAAGCCAGTCAGTGATTGCCTGGGGTTAGAGGTAGAAGGGATTGGCTAGGAAGGGGCACAGGGAATGTTCCAAGGTGATAGAAATATTCTACATCTTCATTGTGGTGGGGGTCGCATATGTGTATACATTTGTCAAATTCACAGGCTGTTTACTTTAAATGGGTGCATTTTATTTTGTGGAAATAACAGCTTGATAAAGTTGATTTTAAAAGAAAAAAAGGTGGGGTATTTTTAAATGTCCATTACAGCCCTTATCCCATCTGCCATGCTGTAGAATTGTTTGTTGCCGTCTGTCTCCCATCTGGTTTGTGATCTCTGGAGAGGTGGGATGGTGGGTTTTCATCTTTGTCTTCTCTCTGGAGCTCAGCACAGTGCGTGGAACAGTGTGTGTGTTCAATAAACATCAGCTGCAGTGAAGATACTGGGAAGTTAATGGAGAGTCCCAGAAGACCTTGAAGGATTAAGATGAGAGAAACCAACAGAGGGCGGGCCTGAGCATGGCTGTGAAACCAGTGCTGTCAGAATGTGAAACTGCCAGGCGATGCGGGCAGGGAGATGTGGGCGAGAGAGGGCTCTGTGCATTACCGGGGGACCCAGCACTGTGCAGCTGGAAGGGACCTGAAGGTGAAGAGCTAACTCGGTGGATCAATTTATGGTGTTCGGAAATAGATGGTCAGAAAAGTGCTAAGTGAGAGCTACCAGGTGGTTACTGAGCTAGGTACCTGGGAAAACCACAACTTGCTGATTGATTTCTGGAACGTATAAATGACTAATTGCCTAACAACTTCAAACGATTTAATGACACAGTATTAGGCTGAACCATTTGAAGTTGCCAACATTTGACTCTGACCTACAAAAATGGCAATTTCATGTGATTCAACTTACAACTTTATCATTTACAAATTGCTTTCACACAAGATGCCAGTTGATACTCAAAACATCTTTGCCTTAGATAAAGCAGGTGTCCACAGCCCCATTTATCTGATAAGGACAACTGAGGCTTCATTAGTGGTCAGCAACTTGCTCAATGTTACACAGCAAGTAATTAGAATTGGACATGGAGGTCTTCTCACTCCTGGTCTCCAGCTCCTCCAGCCTAGTCAACTGGAAACATCTGTAGCGTGAGGAAAGGAACCAGTTGAGAATTATATAGGATGTGGTGACAAAGTGGTACAACATTCCCAGAAATCTATTTGGCAATATATATAAAGAGTCATAAAAATATTCAGTCCCTTGGACTTGTGGATGTCTCTCTTAGGAGTCTAAGATTCATGGACAAAGATATTGTAGGGGAGGAAGAAAGATCCTCTACCCTCTGGGTTCTTCCAGCTGAGCTATGCGTTAAATTCACATGAGACAGAATAACAGCAGAAAATCAAACAAAGCTTTATAACGTGTACACATGGGAGACACTCAGGAAAACTGAGCAACTCACCAAAATGGTGGAGGCTCTCACCTTTTTTTTTCTTTTAAAGATTTTATTTTTTCCTTTTTCTCCCCAAAGGCCCCCCCCCCGGTACATAGTTGTATATTCTTCGTTGTGGGTCCTTCTAGTTGTGGTATATGGGACACTGCCTCAGCGTGGTTTGATGAGCAGTGCCATGTCGGCTCCCAGGATTCGAACCAACGAAACACTGGGCCGCCTGCAGTGGAGTGCGCGCGAAGTTAACCACTCGGCCACAGGGCCAGTCTTAAATACCATCCTCAGCTACAGGCAAAGGAGGATGTTGGGGATGGTGGTTGGGGGCTTCAAAGGAGAGGAAGGCAATTCACATGGAAATGGAAAAGCAAATGTATAGTAAACAGAACTTTCATAAGAGTGGGTTTAGCAAGGATCCAGTGTACTGGGAACGGGCCTTTATTTTATTTTAAATTTGTTTTAGGCAGTTAGGTGGAAGGTAAAAGTTTCTTTCAGAGGGGCCGGCCCGGTGGCGCAGCGGTTAAGTTCGCACGTTCCGCTTCTCTGTGGCCCGGGGTTCGCTGGTTCGGATCCTGGGTGCGGACATGGCACTGCTTGGCAGCCATGCTGTGGTAGGCGTCCCACGTATAAACTAGAGGAAGATGGGCATGGATGTTAGCTCAGAGCCAGGCTTCCTCAGCAAAAAGAGGAGGACTGGCAGTAGTTAGCTGAGGGCTAATCTTCCTCCAAAAAAAAAAAAAGTTTCTTTCAGAGTCTTTTGTTCTTACAAATAATCAAGGCAAGGCAAAGAGACACATTTTGGGGAGGCCAGTTCTGATCCCCCACAATGTTATCCTGATCTTCTGTATAATAGGAAAACAAACTATATCAGCCTAAACCCCTAAAAGGAGGAGAATGGTTACATAAATAATTAAACCCATTGATGGAGCCTTTAGAAATTAATGCACCACAACCCACCCACTCCCAAGTTTATTCTGGTTTATTCAGAACCAGAATTGGTTAGCACCATCATTAATGATTTAGCTTTGTATTTTTAACACAATTCTCAAGCTGTGCTGAACTGTGGTTGCTAGATTGGTTATTAAACTGAAGATCAGTTAAAGTGCTGTCTTTCTAAAAATACGTAATGGAGAATCATAACTTATACATACACACAAAAATCAATGCTGCCAAAAAATGGTTGGCAAGGAATTTTTAATAGGAAACGTTTGTGGTATACCTCGGGGTTTACAAAAGGCGGAGCAAAGCAGATTGTAAAGAATGGTGGGATCATGGGGTGATTTTTGTTTTCTTTGTTTTTCTGAATTTCCCCCAATTTTCTACAATGAACAGGAAATACATTCATAATCAGGAAATAAAAATTTTTAAATCAAAGACAAGATAAGGCAGTGGTTTCAGCAGGTTGGAAAAACCAAGGTCCTCACTATTAGTGGAAAACTAACATATTCAAGTCCCCCCAGAAAGGTGGACAAGTGGCCAGAGCAATTGTATGAAGACCATTCTGGGGGCCGTACCCATTGCCTTTGTCTCCCTTTGAAGGGAAGTGCAGTCATCTTTGGCCATCATTTATCTCATTTATGAAAGATTTCACAGGTAAAGTAGGAAAGAGAGCCTCCTCTGCTCTGCCCTCCCCGCCCCACCCCTCCCCTGATAACTTCATAGAAGGAATGCTGATTCTGGTAGAAAACGTTAGCACAAAAAGCTAATTATTTCTTGCATTGGTATGTTGCTTTATTATCTTTCTTAACATTTTCAAATACATTTCTGTTTGAACCTCAAAGACAAGTGGCATCAGCCCATTTCACAAATAGCAACACTGAGGTCCAGACAACCTCACTTGCAGGCAGACCAGCAGCCAGAGTCCCATCTCCTTATTCCAAAGGTTGAGCAAACAAAACCAGGACCCTTACGCAGACCCTCCCCCTGCCCCACCCCTTCTAAATGTCCAGCCCTAAAGCATGGGTAAGCAACTCATCAGCAAGTTACAGCCACTGGAGAGCATTCATGAAGCAGAGTGTCTACAGGGAGCCTACAGTTTACTTGAGGAGACATGGAAAACACAGAAAATCATCAGAAAATGAGAGAAAACTGTCTAAGGCCTGGCTTCACTGCCGGATCCATCAAATGTCACCATGCTCTCATGGGCCAACACCAAACCTTCTCTCCTTGCCCATCGTATTGGAGTAGACAAACATGGGCTAGTACCAGTCTGCTAAATGAGAATCCACCATATGGTGGTTTTTCCAGAGATAGAATGGGCAGGAGGAAGAGGTAATTTAGGAACCACCTGTGCAATTCAGCGCCAAATTCCCTAACGCAGGCTAGAACCAAGACCAAATGGTTAAAATGTGTTAGCAATGTTGCTTGTCCCTCAGTTCTGCACAGACCTCTCTTTTGTGTATCTGAGGGACCTGGGACAAAGCATATAAGCTGGATGAGGGTTATGAGCAAAGAGGGCAGATGAACCAAGGACAGCCCCAAGGCTTTTGGGTTTTTCATTTTGTTTTGTTAGGTCCTGGCTCAAAATGCTGTTTGCACCTCTCTGTCAATGCCCCAACCTGCCAGGACCAGCCACCTTTCATTCCAGCCTGTTTCAGATTCCTCTAACATGTACCAAATGCCTGAACAAATGGAATCTCATTTAGTCCTCACAACAGCCCTGCGGGTAAGCAATGTCACCCCCGCTTTGCAGATATGGAGATTCATGCTCAGAGTGGCCCTGAGGCACCTGGATTCCAAGCCAGCTCTGACTCGAATGCTCTTTCCACCCTACGCTTTTCTTGAATCGTCAGATATGTTTCCTCTAATTTTCTCCCCATTTTCAAGTAGAGGATTATTCTGTATGCACAACAAACAATGCAGACTGAGCATTCATGTTCAGGCTTAGTTTTAATTTGATAGAACAGTGAAATTGATCTGATCTGTTCAATGATAGTCACAATTATTCTTGGACTGCATGGCAATTAAGCATAAATAAAAGGTAAACAGTTCTTCACTATCAAATTTAAAAAGTACGAAGATGCACTATTGTGTGCGAGGCATTGTGATTGGTGCTGAGGATGTCAGGATAAAGGCCAAAAGAGCCTGCACACTTCTGAGGACTTGCCATGTGCCAAGCACTGTGCGGACAGCTTTCCATGCCTTAATTTGTCTAATCCTTATAGGAGGCGTGGCAGGTTATATTTTTCAAAGATGACATGACAATATTACCATGCAACTTCCTAATCAAATGGTGGATATTATTTTACTACCCTCTTGAATTTGGGCAGGCCCTGTGAACTCATTGACTAGTAGAATACAGAGAAAGTAATAATGTTCCAGGTCCAGGCATAGCCCTTAGCTGGCCTGGGAGCGTCCTCTCCCTGCCTCCTGGAATACTCACTCCAATGCTGCCATGCTCTAGGAAGTCCAAGCCACATGGAGAGGCCGCCTGTAGGCACTCCATATGACAGCCCTAGCTGAGGTCCTGGCCAACAGCTGCCACCAATTGCTGACCATGTGAAAGAATCTTCTTGGACGTCCGGCCCAGTTGAGCCTTTGGATGGCCCCAGCCCCAGCTCCCATGTGACTACACCACATGAGAAATCCCAAGTGAGAACGGCCCAGCTGAGCTGGTCAAATCATGAGAACCATGAGAGGGAGTAATAAACTATTTTAAGCTCCTAACCTTTGGGCTGGTTCGATATGCAGATGATCATTGGATTAGGAAGTATAGGCGCAAGTTTTCATCTTCATTTTACAGATAGAGAAACTGAGTCCTGGAGGGGTTAGAAATTCCCAAGTTCACAGAGCTGGTAGGTGGCAGAGTTACGATTCAAACTCAAGGCAGCGTGACCCTGACTGCAATTTCCGCACGTCACTTCTTCCCCCTGGGAACTCCTAGCCTGGGAAGAGAGACAGCCAAGGCTGAAGGGGGGCGGTGTCAGACACTTGCAATGTGGGTGCAGGGCTGGGTGCACACACAAGAGGGAGGGGACCCACCCACTTTTGCCATGTTGTCCTGCTACCTCTCCAGCCTCATCTAGCACCTTCCCTTCCTTTGGACTCCATGCTCAACTCTGAATAAACTTTACGCCCTATGATACATCATGCTTCTGTGTATTTGTCTGAACTCTCTTCTCCACTCACCAATGGCTGATTAACAACTCTTTATCCTTCAGTGTGTGGTTAAGATGGCCCCTCCTCCAGGAAGTCATCCCTGACCTCTCCACCACTCCCCAGTAAGGGTAAGATGTGCCTCATGGACTCCCACAGCACTCCACTTTTACCGGATCATTAGCTTTCACCATACCGTATTAAAATTGCCAGCTTTGTTGGTCTGTTTCCTTTTTATCAGGAAGCTCCCAAAGGGCAAAGAACATGTACTTCCGTGTCTGACATAGAGCCTGGCACTTTGTACTTGCTCAATAAATACTAGTCGAATGAATGCCATGGGAGATTGCTCACTGCTCAAAGATGCCTTCCCACAGGCAGTGACATTTCAGCTGGACTTTCTTGGCTTGTTGGGAATTTGCCAGGTCAACAGTTTTCAACTGTGGGCATAAATACATCAAAATGACCTGTGGAACTTTTTCCAAACATGGATATCCAGGCTCCACCTGGGTGCCCTAAATCACAATCTCCAGGGCCAAGCCTGGGCAGGTATAGGATGTACAGGTTTCACAGGTGATTCTAATGTGCAGATCACAGCGTGGAAAAGGGAAAAATAAGCAAGATATTCTCTGCAGAGAATAACAGGAACCAAGATAGGAATGTGCAGCAAAGGTGCTCCAATCAGGGTGCTATCATCACAATAATAGATATCTCATCATCATCATCATCAGTGTCAGCAACATTTCTCAACATTTGACCTATTTTAGCTCCTTTGATCCTCATAGCAACCATTGCCTACAAAAAGCACAAATCCTAAAGCTGGTGTCCACAGTGCTGCTGGATCTGCCGCAGGCCTAACTCTCCAGCCAAGCCCCCAGCCCTTCTCCACATGTCCCCACGCTCCAGCTACACCACACCACGGGCAATTCCTGCAATCCCCGGAGCTGTTTCAGGCCTCCTGCCTCGGCATGTGCCGTTCCCCCTTTGCCCACCCAATATGTTTTCAATCACCCTTCAAGATGCAGTTCCAAGCAGCAACTCTGTGAAAGTTACTCCTCTCCATTCACGACAAACATTGCTCCCTCCTGTGGGCCATCCCCGCAGCTCTGTATTAAGCTCACAGATACGTGTGGAGTGCCCCTTTGGGCCAGGCACTCTGCTAAGCACTGGGCATGAGTGAGAACCCTCCAATCCAGACCTGGGCTCCGCCCCGTGGAGATGACAATCACAGCTCCCTCTGCACCTGACTCGATTCCCTGTATTGTTATAGGCTGCAGACTCCCTGGGCAAGGAGTTCCTCTTCTGTGAATTGTTCTCCTTGGCATGTGGAAGGGTCCAGTAAGGTCTGCTGAATGATGGATGAGTCACAGCTAACTGGGAGAAGCCTCCTTCTCCTCCCTCCCCCTTCCAGTGACCCTTCCCCCGGAAGCTCTCTCGATTACTCAGACTGCCTGAAATTCTATTACAGATGCAAAGTCCTTTATTTCACCCTTACAGATGGTCTCTGAAGCTCATGGTTATGGAAACAGCAATGTGCTGGGGGTCCTTCAGCCTCTAGGTGATGGAGTCTTCTTGTCCCAATATATAGGACATAAGGAATATTGAGAGATATATATACAAAAAGGTAACATGTATTACTATTAGCCAAACACTATTGGAGGCACTGTCGTGTGTATCATCCCATCCATGTCTCCTAGTTGCCCCAAGGGATCAGTTCTGTTGTTGCTCCTTTTTACACATGAGGAAATGGAGGCTCAGAGAAGGGTAGTAACTTGCCCAAGGACACATGTCTAGCAAGTGATGGAAACAGGAGCCAAACCCAAGTGGTTTGGTTCAAGTCCTGCCCCTCAGTCACACAGCTGGGCAGCAGACACAAAGGTTTCAGGGTCCCGCGGCGCCAAGGACCACACTCCTTGTTGGCCCTCAGCGGTGAGCACACACTGCTCTCCATCAGCCAGGCCTCAGCCACTCTGTTCCACTCACCCCCTCCCTGTTCCTCTCACGGCCCACCCAGCCTCATGGCTTCCACCTTCTCTCCAGGTGTCCTTTGGCTTCTGCTGCCTCTGCCAACGGCTAACCCCTCCAGTGCCTCCCAGTCAGACTCCTCAGGAGCTATTGGGCACAGCTCTCATGTCAGGCCACTCCAGACACGGCTGGCCAACCCCTTGATCAGCTGCTCCTGGCTCCCATCAGCGTGGCCGTGAGGTAGGGACACATGATCCGTGCTCCTCAGAAGGTCTGGGAGCATCACTGGGTCCCGGAGCCTTATGAACTTTAAAAATTCACTGGAAAAGGATTTAACAGGCAGGTGCTGGAAGAGGGCCATGGACACCTGATGCTTTTGCCTTCCTGTCTTATTTGCCATAACAAAATATTGTAGATTGGGTCCCTTAAAGCACACAGTTTGTTTTCTCACAGTTCTGGAGGCTGGGAAGTCCGCGATCGAGGTGCCAGCCAACTCAGTTTCTGGTGAGAGCTCTCTTCCTGGCTTGGCCTTCTCGTGGTATCCTCATGTGGAAGAGAGAGAGAGGGAGGGAGGGAGAGTGGGAGAGAGAGAGGCAGGGGAGAGAGGGGGAGAGGGAGAGAGAGAGAACTGGAGGGAGAGAGAGAAAGAGAAGGAGAGAGAGATTACAGGACCGAGAGGGAGAGGAAGAGAGAGAGTGAAGGAGTGGGAGAGATGGGGGAGATGGAGAGAGAGAGTGAACGCTAGCTCTCTGGTGTCTCTTGTAAGGGCACTAACCCTCATGACCTGTCTAACCCTAATTACCTCCAAAGGCCCATCTCCAGATACTGTCACTCTGCAGGTTAGGGCTACAGCATGTGGATTTGGGGAGGATGTAAATATTCAATCCCTAACACTGCCTAACATTCATTCCCTTTTCTGGGACCTGCACCCTGACCTTCCTTTTGGGAATCACCCCTCCCCCATTCAGTTCCCATGGTTCTAGGGAATTCCCCACCCCCAGCTGCACTGGTAGATGGAACTTGGCCTGTCCAATAAAAAGGTTCCACTCCCTTGCATATGATATTTGGTTGAAAGATGGAGCCAAGACCCATATTTGGACCAATGAGATGGCCTGTTATGGACTGAATTATGCCCGCTCAAAATTTATATGTTGAGGGGCTGGCCCGGTGGTATAGTGGTTAAGTTCACACAGTCCGCTTCAGTGGCCTGGGGTTTGCCAGTTCAGATCCTGGGTGTGGACCTATACACCGCTCATTAAGCCATGCTGTGGCAGGCGTCCCACATATGAACTAGAGGAAGATGGGCGTGGATGTCAGCTCAGAGCCAGTCTTCCTCAGCAAAAAGAGGAGGATTGGTGGCAGATGTTAGCTCAGGGCCAATCTTCCTCAAAAAAAAAAATATATATATATATATATATATATATATGTTGAAACGCTAACCACCAATGTGACTGTATTTAGAGATGGGACTTTAGGGAGATAATTAAGGTTAAGTGAGATGTCCTAATCCAATAGGCCTGGTGTCCTTATAAGAAGAGAGACCAGCTCTGTCTCTCTCTCCCCACGCACAGGGGAAAGGTCATGTGAGGGCACAGTGAGAAGGCAGCTGTCCACAAGCCAATAAGAGAGGCCTCACCAGAAACCAACCCTCATGGTACCTTGATCTTGGACTTCCAGCCTCCAGAACTGTGAGGAAATAAATTCTGTTGTTTAAACCATCCAATCTGTGGTATTCCATTACAGCATTCCAAGCAGACTACCACGGTACCAGAACCATTGGGGAAGAGGTGCCCTTAATAAAGAGGTGGGACTATTAGCTGGGAGGAAATATAAGCCTATGCTGCCGGAGGTCACTAGAGGCCCTGCCTGACGCTAAAGCCAACACAGAGGAGAGAGAAGCCAAGAGACAGAGGTCCTGATTGTGCCTAATCTGAGCACCTGGATCCAACCATGCCTGAAATAAATTTCACCTCATACTACAGTTACATAAGCCAATGAATTTGTTTTGCTTGAGTTTAATTTCTGTCATTTGCAACCAAAAGCATTGTGACTAATAGAGTCAATTCTCATTTTGTTATTTTTTTCATTACATCTGACCAGATGTATCATCATAATCACATTGGTCTAAACAAGTTGTGGTCAGACGATGACACTCTAATTGAAGCCTTGGAACCTGCACCCTCTCAGGGCAGGTAAAAAAGAACTTAGAGATTCTTGAATTCTCAACAGCTAATCAGAGACCACCCATCTGGCTGGCTCCCTCTCTTAGAGTGTGAAGTCTTTAATGGGAGAATGCAGTCCTTTGCCTAAGCCCTGGCTCATGGGGGCAGTCCTTCACACCAAGAAAGCATCACGCCTGTGTAGACATTTTGGTGCACTTGGCAGCGGGTCTGATCTGTGGAGCCTTTTCTTGCATACCAGGCTGGCACGTGGCTCTTGTACTGCCGAGCATCTTGCTCAAGCTCGTAAGTGATCACGATAAAGTGATTAACACAGAGTGGCCACTCCCAGTGATTATTTTCTTTCTGGGCTGGGTGGCTTATTGGCCAACAACAGTCAGAGAAACTCTGTAAAGTCTCAACTCTAGTGGACTCAGGGTTTGACAGTGATTCTCAAACACCAGCACACATCTGAATCATGTGGGAGGTGAGGGGGCGACTTGTCAAAACACAGATTTCTGAGCCTCGCCCCCAGAGTTTCTGATTTAGCAGATCTGGGCGGGGCCCAAGAATTTGCAAGTGATGCTGGTGCTGCTGGCCTGGGGACCATACATTGAAAATCACTGATTTAGAAGACTGCTGAGGAATTGGATGAAGCTCCCTCAGAGGAAGAGAAATTATCCAGTACTTGGTTCTTCTGCTTCCCTGAAGCCCTCACTTCAACAAAGACCCCCTGTCATCTCCATTGTGGGTTCCAAAGCCTTGGGAAAGTACAGGAGTGAAAATGTAAATCTACGTGAAAAATGATACGCATACCAACTTCCTGCCTGTGGGCATAGAGCTGGAAATGTTACAGAACGCCTGCCTGTCTATTGCCTTGTCACAGCAGCCCCTAGGTGCAATTATCTTTGTTTTACAGAGAAAGAAATGGAGGTACCAGGCACTGTGACTGCTGTATAAAGAGAAGACAGACATTGGAGGCAATTTGTTTTTTGGTCATGAAAATGATCAAATGTACACAAAAGTAGAGGAAATAGTGTAATGAATCCCCAAATGCCTCAACTTTGGCAATGCCTGGTTCTCAACCTTGAGTGTTCATCAGCATGACATGGGATACTTGTCAAAACACAGATTGCCTGAGTATGTCCACATTCTAGAATTATCAAGACTGCCACATTGACAACAGGATAGCACTGGCATCCAGTAATCTCACAGAGGGAGACTTTTTATGTTATCTCCAAAGGAAGTCACAAGTTCGGCCACAGGGACACTCTGCTCAAAGGGAACACTGATAACATATCTCACTGTGGCAACCCTGTTTGGACCTGTCTTCATTTTAAAAATAACCCAGAATGGGGGCAACACAGTATGTCACTGGATAACTGTTTGACAGCGTCTAACAGAAGTAAACATATCCTCGCCTTGTGACCCAGCAAATCCACTCATAGGTATTAACAAATAAAAATGGCAAGCAATAGGATATATTGGAGTATATGAGGAAGCCGTTTTGTGTAAACGTAATTTGGCCTGACCTTGTCTTTCCAAAAGGGCCTGACCAAGGCCATTGAGCATGCATTGTATATCTGCTTTAGATATTCCCTACGGCAAGAACAAAGGCCCTTAAGATAACGGGCAACTTCTCTCCCCCTCCCAACGCTGGCATTCCCTTAAGGATTAAGCATCTTTCCTTAGGCTGGGAACTGATTGCTGCGCTCACCTATGACCACCCAGCTCAAGACAATAGACTTGCCTCCTGCTACACCCACCAAGATAGCAGACCCACTACCTGCTGTGTCCATCAAGCTGTGCCGACAGGGCAATCTTGCGACTATTGTGGGAGGGACATTTCAATCATATGTGAAACAGCCTGTTTGGGGGTATATAACCACTCTGTATACCTCACTTACGTGGTGCCCTTTCTTCCTTTGGGAAGAAGGGCCCCGGGCCATGGTCCTCAGATTTCAGCTCAGAATAAACTCAGCCAAATTTTCATTTATAGATTGGTTATGGATTATTTTCGTTGACAGTATTTACCCCAGAAAATGAGAGCTTATGTCCACCAAAAAATCTTACCAGAAAGTTCACCACAGCTTTATGTATTAGGTACAACAGGACAAATCTCAAATGCATAGTGTTGAGTAAAAGAAGCCAGACACACACACACACACACAAAAGCAGCCAGACACAAATGAGAGTATTCTGTGTTACTTCAAGTGTATCAAGTCTAAAAGTAACTAAACTAACCCATGGTGAACAGAAAGGAGATATCGTGGTTACCTGAAGCTTGGGGAAAAGAGGCTGCGTTGAGGGACGGTAGATTGGGAATGAGCAGGTGGGAACGTTTCGGGGGTACTGGCAGGTTCTATTTCTTGATCTGGGGAGTGGCTACACAGGTGTACGCCTACAGGAAAATTAATGGAGCCGAACACGGAAGGTTTGGGCATTTTGGTGCCTTAAGTTGTACTCTCAGCACACATCCGCAGCCACACCCACACAAAATCCCAGGAGGCTCAGACCCAGCTGCGGCCGGGCCTTGCCCACGACGGAAAGGCCACGGCCCATGGCGTCCGCTCCCCTCCTCCCTCCAGCCCCACTTCCGCGCATCCCCGAGGGCAGGGACCGCCGCGACCTCCCCGGGAAGCGCCGGCCCGGCCCCTGCCAACCCGGTCTGGCCACCGCGGTATCCCGGGCTCGGGGCGGGGCAGGGGACGCGTGCGCCCCGCCCCGCCGGCCTCCCGCCCGGGGGCCCGGCCCCGCCCCGACCCCGCCCCCGGACCGCCCCTCCTTATCTGGCCCCTGGGCGGCTGCCTGGGGAGGCGGCGGGCGGGCAGGGGCCGCGCGATGTCGCACGGAGCCGGGCTCGTCCGCACCACGTGCAGCAGCAGCAGCGCCCCGGGCCCCAGGGCCGGCGCGGGGCAGGCGGGCGCGAGCCCCTCGGAGGGACTGCTGGACCCGATCTACCCCCTCACGCACGCGGCCCTGCTGAAAGTGGCGCAGATGGTAAGAGCGGGGCGGGGCTGGGGTCCCATGGAGTGGCCCGGGAGGGAAGGGGTCCCGGGGGTGACGCGCCAGGCGGCTGGCGCGGGCGGAGCCCTCGGAGCATCTCGCCTCGGGCGTGCGGGCGGCGGATCGCGGTGGCAAGTCAAGTTGGAGGAAGGCTCCCTCTCGGAAAGTTGCGGGTGCAGCCCTTGCTCCGGGGCCCCAGGGCCCCAAGTTTCCCCAGCCGCCCCGCTGCGGGGCCTGAGCGGCTTCTGGTAGAAACCACGGGCAGAAGTTCCTTTTCGTCTTCCTTCCTCTTCCGTGGCCGCGCCGCTTCGAACCCGAGCCGGGGGTGGGAGAGTCGCCCGGGAGGCGGCGCTGAGGCCGCGAACCCGCCCGCGGCCTGCCCTGTCCTCTGAACCCGGCCCCGCGGGGCCTCCTCGCTCCTGGCGCTTGAGGCAGGGGGCCGGAGGTCCCGCGTTCCATGGTGGGGAGAAAGCACTAGGACCCTCGGGCAGCGCCCTGGACCCCTGCCCTCTCGAGTTCCAAGGCAGGGTCCAGGTCTCAGGGGCCGCCGGAAGGCAGATGGTCTGTTTGGAGTAGCCGGTACTTATTTGGGGAGCCAGAGTCGCCTGAATGGGGGTCACCTGCGGAGCCAGGCAGGATGAAGGGCTGGGCTTTGAGGGTGACCTGCGCCGCGCAGGGTCCTTCCGCCAGGGCACACACTGCCCGGCCTCTTCTCGTGTTCTCCACTCTTTTCTTTTCTCCCTTCCCATTTTTTTTCTTTAAAAAATTTTCATCTTAAACCCCTTTCCCCTTTGTTTATGTTGTGAAACTGGGTTGGGCTGTTTGTGACTCTCCACTCATTGTAATGTTTGCAG
Source organism: Equus asinus (assembly GCF_041296235.1). Classification (NCBI taxonomy): domain Eukaryota; kingdom Metazoa; phylum Chordata; class Mammalia; order Perissodactyla; family Equidae; genus Equus; species Equus asinus. The sequence continues at coordinate 63,463,147 of NC_091810.1, read as the reverse complement.
CAAGAATGGTGGAGGGGGTAGTGGTGGTTTTGAAGAGGGATGTGGAGAAAGGACTGTGAGGGTAGAGACAAGGTAACAGCCCCACAAGCTGGGCCTGCTGAGCTGGACCCGCCCCAGGGGGCTGGACGCAGGCTGAGAGCTGCCCCTGCCTCCACAGCACTGTTCTGGTGTGTGTAGATGGGCTCTCATTTCCTGCTTGGGCCGGATCTGAAGGGAAAGGGGCCTGAGTTCCCTTTTCTCTACGAAGGGTGTTTAGATGGATCAAACATTAGGAAGTAGGGGCATGTTAGCTTCTACTAACAACAAAAAAAATGTGCTGAGCAGTGTTGGTTTTGAGCAAGGCATTTTTTGGCTCAGGCTAACATTGCTGATCAGCCAAATAAGGCGCCCAGCCTACCTCCCCATCCTTAAAAGAGGATAGGGGTGAGACAGACCCTACCCGATCACTGGGAGACATATCATGGGTCGAATGATGAGTTTAGTGGATGAAGATGGGGATGAGAAGCCTCCATCTTGGTCCATGAGTTTGATGCACAGAGGTAATGGGGATGAGAAGCCTCTATCTTGGTCCGTGAATTTAATGCACAGAGGTAATGGGGAGGAGAAGGCTCCCTGTTGCTCCCTGAGTTTGGTGGACAAAGATTGTGAGGAAGAGAAGCCTTCGTTTCATTTTAAGCTCCTCAACCAGACTGTGGCCCTTGTGCCAGGTTGCAGGTGACAACGATGAGCCTATTGTCCAAAGAAGAGAACAACGACTTGGAGAATTGCTTCTCTGTGTGCCCCTGCTAAAACCATGCCTAGGAGGTTCTCACCCCTTCTTCCTTCCCTGGGGAGCTCCCTGTGGATGCACGCTGGTTTGAGCAGCTCCCAGGGCTGCAGTTGCCCTCGCAGGTGGTCATTTTACAATCAAGAGACTATCTAGGACTTGGGCCTCTTGTCTCCCTTCTGCCCATTGCCCCCGTGCTCCTCTCTCCTGGGATGCCTGCGTCAGCGTGTGATGTTCGTTTGTCTTCTTTGCTAGAAAACACTTGACAGCCAAGTTTTAACATGGGGAACAGCAGAAGCAGCTGAAGTGGTGCCACCCTTTGGGCACTCTGTCTGTGGGTCTCGCATTTTGACCGTTGATGTCTCACTTGCTTCCTGAACAGGCTGACCTTTCTGTGCTAGACTTCCCGTAAAGTGTTTTCAGCATGGTCTGAGCAATGGACCTGCCAAGATATTATGTTGAGAAATCATTGCAAAGACTGTTCCCTTGGAGAACAGCGTCCTTGCTTTGCTTTGGGCCTTTCCTGGGCCTACCAATACCAGAAAATGAGAAGGTGAGAAAACAGGAAGAAAGTGAGTTTCTAAGTGAATGTTGAACTTGCCGTGTCATCTTAATGAATTCTTATAATCCTGTGGCCACGATCGTTTAGTTTCTTTGGTCTTCCTCTTTAAAGACACAGTCACAATTGTTGGCCCTAAGGGTCTGGGTTTTTTTGTTGTTGTTAATAGCTGTATGTTTTGAGCCCTACTGTTCTTGATAATGTGCTAGGAATGACATACTATATACCGTGTATGTGTCATTAAATGTTTTTAAGAATCCAGTGAAGTAACATGTTTGGCAGGTGAAGAAACTGGCTCTAAGGCTGAGCTACTCAAGTCACACAGCTGTCAGCAGCAGAGGTGGAGCCAGCCCCGGCCTGAGTGGCCTCATCCCCAGAAGACTTGCACAGGTGTCACTTATTAATACATTAAGGGCAATCAATGCCACAGTGAGGTACCACCTCACACCCAGCAGGGTGGTGACAATAAGAAAGACATAATAAGCAGCAAGAATGTGCAGGAGGTGAAGAAATCAGAACCCTCACACACGGCTGCTGGGAATGTAAAAATGGTGTGACCACTTTGGCAAGTCTGGCAGTTCCTCAAACTGTGAAACATAGAGTGCCCATAGATCCACTAATTCTCCTCTTAAGTGGAATATACTCAGGAGAAGTGAAAACATGTCCACACAAAAACTCGTACATACAGCATTATTCATAATAGCCAAAAAATGGAAACAACACAAATGTCCATAAGCTGATGAATGGATAAATAAAATGTGGTATATCTATACAGTGGAAGGTTATTCGGCAGAAAAAGGAGTGAGGTACTGATACATGCTCCAACGTGGATGGACCTTAAAAACGTTGTGCTAAGTGAAAGAAGCCCGACATGAAAGACCACACATTATATGCTTAGACTTAGACGAAATGTCCAGAACAGGCAAGTTATGGAGACAGGAAGTAGTCCGTGGTTGCTCAGGGCTGGGAGATTTCGGAGCAATGGGGAGTGGCAGCTAGTGGATGCCTTAACATTTTCTTGGCTTCTGGAAACTTTTTTTTCCCGTCTCATTGGCTAAAGACAACTCATCACAAGTACTGAGATAAGGGGTTTGTTTTTGGGATGATGAAAATGTTCTAAAATCGATTGTGGTGATGGTCACACAACTCCGTGAAAATACTAAAAACTGTTGAATTGTACACTTTAAATGTGTGAATTGTATCTCAATAAAGCTGTTAAAAAGAAATAGATCTAGGGAGGAGCTTGAGGAGGTGGAGATACTCTGCATGACGCCCCTGGGTGTGGGAGGGCCACAGCTACACTTGAGGAAACTGCCTTGGTGTCCCCCACCCCACGTCCACTACTAGAGGGAGGAATGTCCGCCTGTGAACCTCACAGAGTCTAAGCTGAAGAGCGAGGTCTCCTGGCATCACCTGCGTGCTGGGGGAGCCTGAGCTGGAAGGGATGCCCTGGAGTCTGAAAAGGTCCAGATGCTCTTGCTCATGGCCTGATGAGCACTCCTCATCAGTTCATTTGTTTGGCACTTATGAATGCCACATTCATCTTCGTTTCTGCAGGAAACAAATGGCTGCGACGAAGCCCTTGCCCTCAAGAAGTATGTGGTTCTGCTGAGGAGAGACAAGTACCAAAACTGTCTGGTCAGGGAGATGAAAGCGCTGATGGTTGCCCGCATTAGGGAGGAAGGACAGAGGGAAGATGAAGTGGCATTTGAGTTGAATCTTGAGAGTGAGTCTGGGTTTGTCAGGTTGGGAGCGCCCCATTTCCCTCTCCAGTGCCATCATTCAGTTTGTTTAAGTTAGAGACAAATGATAAAACCTCATTTATCTTTACCATTTATCATCACCATGGCGGGGGTGGGGCGGGGGGAGAGAGAAGATGTAACAAGACAGGAGCCAGTATTTGGGCAGTTCTTAACCATCCCTCCCCTGACATTTAGAAAGAGGCTTTATTTAATTTCTTGAGCATCTGCTGTGTTCATAACTCTGCGTGGCATGTGGAATCAGCAGGTAACAAGACAGACCCTGTCTGCCTGTGCGGAAACACAGAGACTGTGACATTTCCAGAGCCATAATATGGAGGAGAATGTAGTTTCACAAGCAGCAAAGATGGAAACCTAAATGTCTTCCAGAAGCTTCACTTATTTATTCAGCAAATATTTGAGTACCTACTGTATGCTAGGGCACTGTGGAAAGAAGAGTAAACAAGACAGATCAGCCCCTGTTCTCTTTATACTGTAATAGGAAAAATAAACATGAATCAAATGATTATAAATATATAACTATAAACTGGGACAAAAGCTATGAAAGAGAGGTACTCAGTACTGTGGAGAATTAACTAGGGGATCTGACCTGTCTGGGAGGTAAAGAAGGGCTTCTCTGAGGAAGGGATATTTGAAGGATGAAGCAATAGCTTTATCAGAAGGAAGGAGAGCACAGACAATGGCTCTGAGTCTGGAGGAAGGAGTATTGCTGTGCTTGGAGGGGAGAGAACAAGGGTGGGGGTGTCATGGGTGAGACTGGAGAAATACACTGGAACCAGACCCCCAAGGCCTGCCAGATCCTGATGAGGGTGTGGTCCTTACTGTAAGAATAGCAGGGAAGCATCATGTCAATATCAACCCCATGTTGAAGTGGTTCTCAACGGGGCTGTACTGCCCCCTAGGGGTTATTTTGGAACTTTATGGAAACTCTTTTGGTTGTCATGGGGATTAGGAATGTATTTGTATACATTTTATTTATTTCAAGGTAGTAATGAGGGCATTGCAAATACTTAATGTTCTACAGAGAGGTTTTGTCTGAAATAAGATTAACGGAGCCCACCCAGGCTGGTGGGGCCTGAGTGGGTGTGTGAACCAGGGGAGAGTACCTAAGTTTTCTGGCATGAGAGAGCATCCTACAGACCTTCCTGGAGGCCAGGGCAATTATGGGCTTCACTTTGGGAATTCACAGCCCACTTCCCAAATAGAATTAGACTGTAGGGGATCTCAGCTGCTGGTATAGCTGTGGATAGACCTATGAGTGGAGAGTGACCTGGAGTAACCCAGAACGGTCCACCTCTCCATGTTCTGTTTACATCTGTATAGCAGGGGAGTACCCGTTTGGTTCCCAGATGCAGTCTGCACACCCATGTCTGATTTCCTGGAAGCTGGAGAGTTAAGGGCAGCAAAGAACTCCACTGCCAAGATTCTGTGACCCCAACCAAGTCCAGATCCAAGAACAAGACACTGCTTTCTATGTCAAACAAATCAAAATGAAAATAGAACATGGCAATTTATGGGCTTTATTCCCAATAGCAGAAGTAATACTTTTTTATTGTAAAAACTTTGGAAAACAGGAGAAAATAGACTCTCCCACTCTCTCTCCCCTGAGATTAATATTTAAAGTAAAATTTCTTACTTCATAGTGGACATATATAATTTGGGGTTTTTAAACAAAATTAGGATAATATACTGTATATATTCTGTAAAACGCTTCTTTTGTTTAATATATGGTGAACGTTTTCTCGTGTCACTTAATGTCTGTCTGCAGTTTGGTTTTTAACAGCCTTGTTGTAGCCAGTCTTGGATGTGCCCTGGTCTCTGAGACCATCCCCTCCCCCTTACTGTGGCTCAGGGAGCTGCCAGTTCTGCCCGAGTACGAACAAGGCTGTGAGGAACTTCCTTGTAGAGAAGTCGTGGTGTACAGATCCGTAAGTGCTTCCTCAGGGTAAATGGCAGTGACCTTTTACAGAGAGAGAAATGAAGTCCTTCTTGCCCTTTTGAGCATGGAGCACGGTGGCTTTAAATAATTGTATAGACTTTTTAACGTCTAGAAATTAATAGGTGTCCCTTTATCATCCAGAAATTTCAAGGAGCCAAATGTGATAGTAATAATATTTTAAGTTGTAATTGTATTTTTGGTGTCTGATGGTTTGGAAAAGGAACAATGACATTGACGGGCTAGAAAATTCCATGATGCCTTTAATGCACTTGCAGTCAAGTACTGGCAACTGCACCCGCCTTCATTTGAAGAATGATGATACCACACAGGTGTGAGACCTGACTTTTTCAGGCTGCAGAGCATGTAGATTTCTTAACCTCTGGGAAGGATTTCCCTCCAGGGCATCCCGAATAACCACCTGCCCCCAGATTGAGAACCACTGGCCAAGGGGAGATGGTACTGATGAAACACCAGCTGAAGGGTCCACCAGGCTGTGGGGGCCACGGGAGGATGATGGGGTGTGCGTGGTCCCTGTAAGTATGCAGAGAGTCCCACAGGTCTTCCAGCCTCACAGCAGGTCCTAGACACCCTTCAGGGTCATCGTGGGCCTCCTTTGGGGGACTCCCTGTGTGAGTCAGTGTATTTATTTAAATTGTGTCAGGAAAGGCCCCTTCTCTGCTCGCCTCCTCCCCGACTCTCATTTGGTGCTTCCTGCTCAGCGCCACTGGACATCCATCTGTTTCCTCCCCGCTGCCATCTGCCCAGGCATGCTGCCCGGGGAGGCCTCCCTCTGACCCGCCGCCCGCCACATGCTTGCTGTCTTTGTCACCGTTTTGGCTCGGCAGTTCCCTCACCCACTGCTCACTCCCTGGCATTCCTCGCTGGGGTCCTTAGCAACTCCTGGCACCAGCGGCCTGCCTCAGAGCCTAGTGCTGGCTGCTGGTTGCAGAGGCCTCGGGTCTTCCTGAGGGAAGAGAAGGGTGGGCTGGACTCTCTCCTCACCTCGGCCCCATCCTGCGCTCCCTGGCCGAAATCGTTAACGGAGATGCTTCTCAGCCTCCTGCAGAGAAAGCATTTCACCTGGTTTGTGTTTTAATCAGCAATGGCAGTGACAGGGCTTTCTTTTCCTGATTAGCACACTTTTTTTTTTTCACTTTAGATAGATAGGATAGATTGATAGAGAAAGAGAGAGAAATTGTCTATAAAGTGGTTTCTTTATACCACTTGTTTACAGAAAGGATTGCTGTGAAACTTAAGAGAAAAGCAGTATCATCCTCATTTTTAAAGATGGAGCAAATAAAGTTTCTTCAGAAGTGAATGGGAAGGGGAAAAAGAAATTAATTAAATGCTTTTAGGTACAGAGTAAATTGGAACCTTCTGGAAAGCAGAGAGAATGACTAAATATAGTATGACCTCGATATATTTCTATTCACTTCTTCTTAGGTTTTCTTTATTCCCCTGAGAAGGCAGCAGCAATGCTAGTATTGTTTATGAAGAAGTTTTTTAAAAACTTTTCCTCTCAAATGATAAAAGTGATACTTTAATAATATAGTAAGAATAATAGCATCTATCACTCATTGAGTTCATGTTATGTGTCAGCCACTGGGCTAGGCATTTTACGTGTGTCACCTCATTTAATCCTCATGATAAGTAGGTCCTATCATTATCTGCATTTACAGATGAGGAAACTGAGGCTCAGAGAGGTTAGGTACCTTACCCAAAGTCACAAAGCCATAAATAGTGAAGCTGGGTTTTGGAGCAGGCAGTTTGAGTCCATATCGTGAGCTCATAAAAGGACAATTTGAGGTCATTTCTTTTTCATTATCAATACACCAATGAGTATTTTCCCATGTCATTAAACCTTGTTTGAAAATGATGTTGTGATAACTGCCTAGGAGTCCTTGTTTGGTTGTACCGTAATTTATCCATTAGGCCCCTCGTTGGTGGGCAGGCTGCAGCAGTCCTGAAAGGAAGTGCTGTGAGATACGACAGCAGGTGCCAGTGACAATTTCACCCCTTGCCAGAGATGAAATCAGCCGGAGTGGGGAAAACCCCTCCCTGGGTACTGAACAGTGTGTGTGTAGTATTTTAGAAAGCATTTTCACGTGTTGCCCAGAGGGCTGCTGGAAGACTTAAGAGGAAACCATTAGTGTTCATTTTTAAGTCATGAGTTCCTCCAGATGGGGCTACTCAGGTTTGAGTGTCTGCTCTGCTATGTCAGGCGACTTTACATGCACGTGCCCTTTGTTTAACCCTTCCAGTGACCCTGTGTGTTACTTATTTCCCCCTTCCTCTGGTTGAATGGAGACTGAGAGGTTTTGTAACTTGCCCAAGGTTCAAAATAGCCTTGAAATTCTGGAGCCAGCCTTGGAACCCAGGTGTGGCCAAGGCCTAGCCTTTTCCTACCGTGGTATGCCATCTCTCCATGTATGGTGAGCAGGCTCCCAGGCTCCCAGGCTAGCCCACTGTGGCAGACACATCCAAGGGTGACCCCCAGTGAGTCAACCTGTGTAATTCCATTCTCTTGAGTGTAGGTGGGCCCTGTGACTTGCTTCTAACCAGTAGAATATGCCAAAGGTGATGGCTGTTACTCCCGTGATTGTTACATCATATGCCAAGGTGAAGGGATGCTGCAGGTGATTAAAGTCCCAAATCAGCTGAGTCTCAGTTAATCCAAAGGAGATTATCTCCAAGTGGGCCTGACTTAATCAGGTGAAAGTCCTTAAAAGAGATAGGGGATCCTTCCCAAAGGGAGAGATTCTCCTGCTGGCCCTAAAGAAGTCTGCCTTGTTGGGAGAAGGCCGGGCAGAGGGCCACGTGGCAAGCATCTATGGGCCATGGCTAGAGGCTGAGAGCGGCCTTCGGCTGACAGCAGCAAGAAAACGGCGCCTTCAGTCCTACAGCAGCAAGGAACTGAACTCCACCAACCACTGTGCCAGCTTGGAAGAGGACCCCAAGCCTCAGATGAAACCCCAGCCTCAGATGAAACCCCAGCCTAGCTAACGTCTTGACTGCAGCCTGGTGAGGCCCTGAGGAGAGGACTCTTGCCTGAGCTCCTGACCAGTAGAAACTGTGAGATGACAAATGAATGTTGTTTGAAGCTACTTAGTTTGTGATAATTTGTTATGCAGCAGTAGATAAGTCATACACCCACAGTGTCCCCTGCGTCAGATCTCTGGCACTCTCCTGGCTGTTCCTTAGCAAGGAAAGATGGAGCAACAGCTGTGCAGGAGGCAGAAGGTGCAGTGGCCATTTGTATAATAACAAAGAATTTTTCTATGGGCTGTGGTCTCATGTCACTGAATTCCTGTGGAGTAAATCTGTTTGTTGAGTTCTCGCCCTGGGCATTGTGCTGAATGATTTATATGAAGAACTCACTCATCCTTGCAGCATCCGTAAGAGGTGTCAGTATTCCCATTTTACAGATGAGGAAGCTTGCGTGGGGAGTTTAAATACCTCATCTGCAGCCACCAGGCTTGTCAGCACTGCCGCTATCTCCCCACTGTCCCTCTCTCCTCCAGGTCCCTTCCCAGAGCCATTCTAAAAAAATTAAAATCCTGATCCAAATAGGAACTATGGTCGTATAATTTTAAAATTGTATTTACCTGTTTTGAATAGATAGCGTTCACATGATCAAGATTTCCAAAGTACAAAAAGCCCCCCAGTGCCTACTTTCCCTCCCTGGAGGCTACCAGTGATACCGGTGTCTTGGGTATCCTTCCAGTTATTTGCTGCTTCTGTGTGTGTGTCTACTCTCCTAGCCTACGTGGGAGCATATTTATACTCACTGTTCTGGACCTGCCTTACTTTCCATCTTGGAAATAATTCCATATCCATTCAGAGTGTTTTCATTGTCCTTATTCTCTCTAACAGCTGCATTGTGTTGCAGAGAATGGATTTGTCATGATTTATTTAACGAGTCCCCTATTGACAGGCCTTTAGGTTATTTCCGATCTGTCATCTCATAGTGCGGTAGTGGATACCTTTGTACATATCATGGTTTTGTGTATGTACAAGAATATCAGGAGGAGAAATTCCTAAAAGTAGAATTCCTGGGCCAAATGTTGCATGCTCTTGGAAATGTTTTCATCCGTCCCGTAACTCAGATTCTCAAACATCATCTTGTGACCTTCTCCCAGAGGGTTGCAGAGGTCTTCCAAGTCCACTGTTTTGGAGAAAGACTCTACTCAGTGTTCAGAGTTCCACTGTTCCAGTATCCCACTTAAGTTTAAGATATGAAGAACCTGGAAAGTCTGCGTAAGAAGACCTGTGTGACCAACATTATTCTTAGAATTTTCCAACGTCCGTCACAGGAAGTGTTGAAGTCAGCGCTAGAAGTGGAGCTAGAGATGGCGATTCTTGTGCAACTGGTTTCTTGACCAGGCTAGGGTGGGAAAAGGAGTTAGAGAAAGATGGGTCTCACAAGTCTAGCCTCAGCCTGCTCTTGCAGGGAGCTCTGGAAAGTGAGGCGCGCCACGGAGATTCACCTGTTTTGAGGCAACAAAGGTGGGCTTTTGTCCCCTTCCTTAGCTACAGACCAGGGAGGGGAGTAGATAGATTCCCAGGGAGCTCTGAGCCAGGCAGCTGCAGCTGTCCAAGAGAAATCTTCAGCAGAAAGTTGCAGGTAGGTGGAGTTAGCGGCAGCGCCCCCTGCAGGAGCTGGAGGATGATGCACTGACCTGGTTAAAGGGAGCACAATGGAGCAGGGCATGGATGGAATGCCTGTGTTACTCAGGAGCCAGTGGAATTGCTTCCTGTCTGTCTGATCTCTGCTGAGGCGCTAAGCTGATGCGCTCTGGGGACTACAAACCTGACTGCAGCCTCTTTCCACCTGCACAACTGGTTTATCAGTACTCTTATCCAGGCGCCCCTGGATCTGCAATGCCAGGTGGCTGTGTGACAGACCACACAAGACGTTTGATGTTACTGTTTGCTTCCCATGTAAGCAGTCGTGTTATTTTTCTCAACTCTTATTTGAAACAAGAGGAGAGGAAAACAAGGTTTACTGAATGAAAAATAAAATCAATAAGGAGCAAAATTATTTCTGTAACCTTTTATGGACAATTAGAATCAATGTCATGGTGTGTACATAACTTGACCATATCTGTTTTCACTCCTTGGAGAGACCTAAGACCATAACCACAGAAAAAGTTTCCTGGAGAATAGGTATTTGATTTCAGTGATGGGGGCCTTGTTGACACATATGTTGTGAATTTCACTTGGAAAAGGTAAAAGGCACTGTGGACCCCTTGTATTGATAATGTGACATTGGTTTTACTAGGTTTCCTCGAGTGTCGCCATTATTAAGCAGTGTGTCCTGTTTACTGCTTGCCACTTTGGGCAGAGGAAAACTCTGCAGCATAGTATGCATTCCCTGGTCTTGATGGGGGTCTTGCTGACAGTAAGTCTACTGTCACAGTGTGTGGTGACATCAATCCTGTATTTAGAAATGTGATTGCTCCTTCAACATATAGTGGCCTTAGTGTGGTTTAGGGATCAGAAATTGCTTTCCAGATGTAGTGGGTTGAATGGTGGCCCCCACAAAAAAACATATCTACATCCTGATCCCAGGAACCTGTGAATCTTATTTGAAACAAGGGTCTTTCCAGATATAATTAAGGATTTGAAATGATTATCTGGATTGTCTGGGAGGGCCCTAAATCCAATGACCAAGTTTTTGTAAGAGACACACAGAGGAAGACAAGGCGGTGGTGACGTGAGGATGTGGCAGAGGTTGCAGTGATGCAGCCCCCAGAAGCCGGGAGAAGCCAGGAACAGGTTTTCACTAGTCTTTCCAGAGAGAGTGCAGTCCACAGATGCCTTGATTTCAGCACAGTGATACTGATTTTGGACTTTTGGCCTCCAGGACTGTGAAAGAATAAATTTCTATTGTTCTGAGCCACAAGTTTGTGATAATTTGTTACAGCAGCCACAGGAAACTAATATAACCAATTAAGACTTTCCATTGCAGTCAGATCCTGATAATCTTCGGCAGAGTAGACTGTAGAAATTCAGTACTTTCTCCTTTTAGAATCACTGCTCATTGCCAGGAATGAAGCTTTAGGGAGGTGATGGCCCCCCTCTGCCACTCTGGATGGCGATTACATCTGAATCTTCTTTATTTTAGAACATCTTTTTCCTTAATAGTCTCTTCAAAGGAGCAGCAGTCCTTGAATTTCTGCTGAGAAAAGCAGAACCATAAAGAATGAGCAAACATGAAGAGAAGATCAGAGCATCCTTCTCAGATGGCGGGGTGGGGGCGAGAGATGAAAAGTATGTTCCAAGGAAGTGCTGCTTCTGACCTTCCACAGGCGTTGAATGCAGTGTCCCCAACTCCCCGGACCATTAGTTTGCCAAACAATTCTTAACAGCGTTCTAGCAGAATCCTCAAGATACTGCAGCTCAAAAGGTAAATATATTAAGGTGGTCAAGTGAGCTCTGCTTAATCTACTTGTGAAATAGTGGCTATTTTTTAAAACGTTCGTAGAAGTGCCCGATGATTTAAGTCTCTATATACTCTTTTGTAACTTTTTATTTATAAATCATTCCAGATCTACAGAAACTTTGCAGGAACAGTACAGAGAACTCCCTGTGTCCCCTTCCCCCGGGTTCTCCAGCTGTTAATATTTTACTACATTTGTTCAATCATTTCCGTTTATGTGCATGTTGTTATTTTTCCTCTGAACCCTCTGAGAGTAAGCTGCAGCCACCATGCCCTTTTGTCTGGCCGTACTTGACTGTGCACCTCCTAAGAAGGACCTTCTCTTACAAACCGCAGTACAGTTACGGCAGTGAGGAAACTCATGACACGAGGGCTGCTGCTATCTAATCTGCCAGCCTCATTCAGATTTCACAAGTGACCCACTAGTGTCCTTTTTCTGGTCTAGGATCCCATGCTGATCACATGTTGCATTCAGTTTGATGTCTCTTTAATCCTTTCCATCTGGAATAGTCCTCCTTGTCTTTCATGACCTTGATGTTTGTGAAGAGCCCAGAACAGAGCAGCCCCATCAGTGGATATTAAAGTTGGTTTGGAGGGACGCTCTGATTCTCAGGGTTTTGTAGCTACAGTGGAGGCAAAAGAAAAAGAAAAGAAAAGGTGTTTGGCTCCTGGTGTACCTTATCTCAATTCTGCTGCTTTTGTTTTTGCGAAAGTCCCTTTTACAAACTTCCTATCTGAAGTTATCAATAGTTATTGTTTCAAGGTGAGCTTAACTGCATGTCCTGTTTAAAAAAATTTAAAGATTTAGCTCAAATGTTGCATCCTTAGGACAATGGCTAAAATTTGCTGAGGGCTTATCACCTACCAAGTCCTGTTCTGTGGACTTGACCTGAGTCACCTCATTTAACCCTCACAACAGCCCCAGCAGTTAGGTACTCTTATTTCTCATATTTTTTACCATCTGGATTCATGGTCATGGTGCAGTCAGATGATGCCCGGCGGGGGTTCAACTCAATGGCAGAGATATTTAGCTGTTCCCAAAAACTCCTGCTCCCTCTTTCACCGTGTAGGCTTGTTTCTGGTTGACAGTCGTGCAGCCACAGACATTTCCTGCAGCCATGGTGGTTAATTGCGGCCAGCCGGGCAACTAGTTCTCACCAATGGAATGAGAACAGGAGCGCTAATTGTGACTTCCTGTCTGAGGCTTTTAAGAGGCAGAATTCTCTACTCTTTCTTTTTGTATCAGCTCTATGCAGAGGTCTCCAAGGCCCTGTTTTTCATATTAAAGTTAAGGGAACAGACAAACCCAGGTCTAGAGACGGGCTGCCCCTGAAGGGTCTCCCCCGACCCCCACCTGCAGTAGTCTCCTGAACTCCACCCTAAGCGCCAGCCCCCTGTTGTGTTGCCTAGTCTGATTCCTTCACAGCACTTTTCTAGCCGAAACCCCTCGTTCGCTCTTCGTTACTCGGTGATGGTCGGTCTTCTCCACCAGCACCTGAACTGCAGAGGGGCAGCGACCTCTCCATCTGGGTCACCACAGGGCACCTGGTTCAGAATGTGGTGCCTGGAATATAGAAAGCTCGCATCATCATTTTTTTTTTTTAATTCGAATGAATGGATAAAAGCACGTTTTCTTTGCCAAAGCCTCTGGTATTAGCAGTCCTTTCAAAAAAGTGAGCCTGGATGAAGAGCTTGAGAGCCTTGGACTTTGCTCAGAAGTCACGGCGACGCTGTGTTGGGAGGCACCTGCTGAGGGTGGTCTGTGGGCCCAGCTGTGGGAAGGACCCCTCTGCCAGGCCCAGAATGCACCCTGGGGCCCCTGGCACAGAACTTCAGGTCCACAGGCCAGGAAGCGGGGAGTCTGGGTGGAGGGAGGAGAGGCCGGGAGAAGACACAGGTGGGGACCCTAGCAAGGAGAGGCTGGGCTGCCCATCCCAGAGTTTGTGATAAAGATACAGTTCTGCACTGGCTGCCAGTGCGATGGCACCTTTCCTTTTTGTTCAGTTGAGTTGACAGGTTTCCGCTGACTCACACAGTCAAAACGGCGGGTTCCTACGCCAAAGCAAACAGAGACAAACCAAGGGATGAGCAAGTGTCTGTCAATTTGTCAAGCTGTCAGGGCAGGGTTCCTAATTTAAACCAACATCAGTAAACACAGAATAGTGGCATTACTGTGTCAAATTAAAGGCTAACAGAATCGAATGCCAGGCGTGGCCAGCTCACTTTTCGGATTTCTGTTTCTGGCTCGGTGCTAACCCTTTGGTGTGTCCCAGTTATGGCCCTTTGCCTGGCAGAGGCTCTACTTCATGTCACTTTGTCAGATATTTATTTCACGCCCACTCTGTCCCAGCCCTGTGCCGGCTGCTGGGGGTACAGTGGTGAACGAGGCAGAAAGTCTGGACACTAAAGAGGTATCTTATTTTATCACCTCTGAGGCACCACTGTTTTAGACACGGCTAAGAAAGAAAGAAAATGTTAATTATATGATGGCACAAATCTCTCATCATTTAGAATTTTTATGCTCATTGAAAGAATTCTTTTAGACTTAATTAAATGAAGATTTTATGTATTCTTTTATTTTTATACATACTGTTGTAGGGGAGGAGGACATGTCCTCTCCCCAAATGGGGGTTCGTCTGGCTGGAGAACGAATTAAATTTACATGAGACAGAATAGCAAGAGAAAATTAAACAAAGCTGTATGAGGAACCATGGCCCGGGGCCTTTCTTCCCAAAGGAAGAAAGGGCACCAAAGAAGTGGGGTGCACAGAGTGGTTATATAGCCCCCAAACGGGGTGTTTCACATGTGATTGAAATGTCCCTCCCACAATAGTCACAAGATTGCCCTGTTGACACAGTGCTTGATGGACACAGCAGGTAATGGTCTGCTATCTCGGTGGGCGTAGCAGGAGGCAAGTCTATGTCTGGAGCTGGGCAGTCACAGGTGAGCACGGCAATCAGTTCCTAGCCTAAGGAAAGATGCTTAATCCTTAAGGAATGCCAAAGTTGGGAGGGGGAGGGAAGTCAGTTACAGGAGGTTACCAGACTAGCACAATAAAATGCAGATTTTAAGTCATTGCCTTTGGTATTGATTAAGAGTTTTTGGAGAGTAGGTCATCCCCTTTCTTCTTCCTGGTACAGAGAGGGAGGCACCTTTTACAGATAGAGATTTACCTTACAAATGTAAATGTGTCCTAACAAAGGGCAAGTTCCATTCCTCCTTCCCTGTCCCAGTTTATCAAAAGCAATCAACCTCAAATAATCCTGATACCAAAGAGACATATCTTGGGGTGGCCAATTCCAGGTCCCCACACTGTCATCCTCTGTGCCATCAAGATTGTGAGCAGTGCAGCATTCCTTAGGAGAAGCCGTAAGAGTCTAGAAGCCGTTGGTGCTGGGCTCGCAGGCTGGCTCTAGACTCCCGCTTTGGGAGTGGTGCCTAGACCTGCCTGATTCACCATCACGCCGTCTCAGCCCCACCACCCTCTGGTTCCCAGGGCTTCAAAGAGCGCTCCATTCTTTTTTTTTTTTTTTTTTAAAGATTTTATTGTTTTCCTTTTTCTCCCCAAAGCCCCCCCCCACCCCGGTACATAGTTGTATATTCTTCGTTGTGGGTCCTTCTAGTTGTGGCATGTGGGACGCTGCCTCAGCGTGGTTTGATGAGCAGTGCCATGTCCGCGCCCAGGATTCGAACCAACAAAACACTGGGCCGCCTGCAGCGGAGCGCGCGAACTTAACCGCTCGGCCACGGGGCCAGCCCCCGCTCCATTCTTGTTGCTGTGATTTTCTCCCATGCAGCTGACATCCATTCTGCAAGTTTTGATGCTGGCACTTTGGACATTGGCACATGGCAATGGTAACTACTCCGCAACCACTCTCTGGTCTGGCTGGCAGCAACTATAGCATACACCTCTGGCTTGAGGGAAGTAAAACATGAAGGAAGTAGCACCTTTGAATCAGTGAAGTGTGTTTAGTGTGAGGGTGATGAGCATCGTGAAGGAGGAAAAAAAGGATGCTGTGAGCACTGATAACGGGGGTCCTCCCCAGTCTGTGTGTCAGGAAGGAAAGAACCTCCAAGCTGACACCTGAGCACAGGAAGGGGGAAGGCAGGAGGAAAAAGCAAGAAGAGTGTTCTGGAGGAGGGAAGAGCCTGCACAAAGGCCCAGAGTGGAGAGTTTGAAAAAAATTCTTAATCAGTTCACAAAATGGACTATTTGGTAGTGGTTCAGTTTGGAAGAACTGTTAGCCACTGAAACAAGTTAGTAGTGGTTCTGACAACCTCTCCGTCATTGTCAGCTGTCTCATGGAAACTGCTGGAGGAATTAATGATGCACGAGCATGTTACTTTACCTGTTTCATCTGGATCTTCCAAGGAAGACGTTTTATAGGTCTAGAATTTTATTTTTGTTTTTGAGATTTTATGTTATTACACAAATATGATTAGAGTAGCATTAATATAATTAGATCCGAAAAATTATTAAAAAACAAAAGTCCCCCCTCGGCCCACTATTCCATAAATTCCATACACCATCTGTTTTGGTCCTTGTCTAAGTGTATATGTGAAATTTGCAGGGCTGATCCTACTGATTACAATCATGGATTCTGCTTCCTCTTATTTTTGTATTTCAAAATCCAATATTTAGTGACATGTCTCTGTTTCTATAAAGTCTTCATAATTGTTCAGTAATATATACAATCATCTAAGTGGATATTCTTTAATTTACTTAACCCTTAACTTTTGAACATGTAGCTTGCTTTTGAGCTTTTAGCTGCCATAAATGATATTACATTGAATATTTGCAGGGGTTTGCAAATTACAGCCTGCTGCCCAAATCCAGCCTGCCACCTGTTTTTGTAAATAAAGTTTTATTGGAACAGAGACAAACCCATTCTTTTATGTATTGCATACGGGTACTTTTGTACTACAATGGCAGCGTTGAGTAGTTGCGATAGAGATTGTATGGCCCTCAAACCCTAATATATTTACTATATGATCCTTTACCAAAAAAATTTGCCAGGGCTGTCCCGGTGGCCTAATGGTTAAGTCTGTGCACTCCGCTTCAGCAGCCTGGGGTTTGCAGGTTCAGACCCCAGGCACCGACCTAGCACTGCTTGTCAAGCCATGCTGTGGTGGCATCCCACACACGAAATAGAGGAAGATTGGCACAGATGTCAGCTCAGGGCCAATCTGCCTCACACAAAAAAAACTTGCCAACCCCTGTTTCACAGTGTGTAGTAGAGCTTTCTTCTGACTAGAGGTATTTAAGACAGATTCTGATAGATCTGTTATTTTGTTAATTTCAAAACAATTTCTAATTTACAGCAAGAATGTGGTCCACATAGACAGTGACGCGTCAGGAGAACAAATGAATGAACCACTTCATCGACCATTACAAGATTATAATAATTAGAAGCTATTATTAAAGCAACTTTGGCCCATTTTGTTTGTACTCAGAGTTTACTAATTTACGTCTCCATTGTAACCCGCTAGTAGTACCCAGTTCATTCACAGCATTTCTCACAGTTCTTAATTGTATTAGTGTAATGCTAGTGGCTGTAACAAATGAACCCTCAGATTTCAGTGGCTTAACACAATGGCCTTTCCCCCAGCTTGTTCCCTGGCTAGGCACCTCTTCTCAGCTATAGCTCTATGCTTTGGAAGGAGAACAGACTTTTGATATCACTTATATCACTTAGCCATCTCTGCTACAATTACTATTTTTTAAAGTTATTTTTTAAATAGATAATATATATATTAAAAATATACATACTATATTTAATATATAGTATATATTGTATATCTAATAATGTATATATTCACATGGTTCAGTTCAAAATCCACAAAGTCTAAAAAGGATAAACTGGGAAAAGTTTCCCCACATCTCGGTTTGGCTGCCACCCTTCCCAGGTGGTGACATTGTCTCCATGGTTTGGGTATACTCCCTGTTCTGCACCTTGCTTTTTTTTTTTTTTTTTTTTTTTTTGAGGAAGATTAGCCCTGAGCTAACATCTGCCAATCCTCCTCTTTTTTCTGAGGAAGACTGGCCCTGAGCTAACATCCGTGCCCATCTTCCTCTACTTTATATGTGGGACGCCTGCCACAGCATGGCTTGACAAGTGGTGCCGTGTCTGCACCTGGGATCTGAACTGGCGAACCCGGGGCCGCCGAAGTGGAACGTGTAAACTTAACTGGGCTGGCCCCTGCACCTCGCTTTTTAACGTTTTTATTATGGGGAATTTTCAACATAACCATATTGAGAATTTTATAGTGACCCCACACCCATCACCCAGCTAAAACAGTTATCAACACATGGCCAGTCTTGTTTCATCTAAGTCTCCCATCCACCCCATGGATTATTGTGAAGCAAATCCTAGACTCTGTATTTCAGTATGCATTCTTTTTATAATGAATACTAATATTACTATTGTCACAGCTTAAAAAACTCACAGTAATTCCTTAACATCATCAAATATCCAGTCTGTTCAGGTTTCCCCAGTTGTGTGTGTGTCTTTAAACAACTGGTTGGTTCAAATCAGGATCCAAATAAAAACCACACATTGTATTTCATGCAAGTGTCTCTCAAGTCTCTTTTAGTCTATGGGTTCCTCCCCCTCCTTCTTTTTCCTTTCAGTTTATTTCTTGAATAAATCTGGTCATTCATTCCTATGGTTCATTCCCACTGAGTAGATGGGTCTGAGTGCATCCCTGTGGTGTCATTAACAGGTTCTCCAGTCCCCTCTGTTGCCTGCAAGTTTGCAGTTAGATCTAAAGCTTCATCAGATTCAGATTTGTTTGGCTTGTGTGTTACAAGACCACTTCATGGGTGGTGATGTGTTTCCAGCAGGGGATAGATAATGTCTGGTTATCTCTGTTTTCTTGGTGTTAAGATTGGTCGGTGGGCTCAGGTGTTATTACTCAGATGCCTCCATGATAAAGTGCACACCTTGCTTTTTTGATAGTTTTCACCTTGCTATTTTCATTTAAGAGTATATATTTGAATTCATAGCTTGGGGTTCTGTAGCTCATAATCATTTATTTGCTTCTTTCCCCCCTTAATATCTGCCCTTTCACTGCCATGGGGGCTGGGAAGATGTTTCAGAGTCTATTTGCAGGCACCTCGCCACCGCATCCTAATGACCAGTCTAAGCTTTCTCCTTTCAATTTTCATTCTTACCTTTGCATTGGCTTTGCAAGTTTGCATCTTCCTTGTTGCCCTTCATGATGGTACTTCAACACTGTATTCATAGGTCCTTTTTGGTGCAAATCTCTGCTCTTCCCTTCATCTTTGACATTTCTTACAAAGTCTCCTTTTATTGCCTTCTTGCTTTAGGAAGAGGTAAAGTACAAATTACTAAGATAATAAATATTCAGATTGCACAGACCATCTGTCCATGAACAAATGTCCAGTGTAAGTCAATATTAATTTCCGTTCCTCAGGGCCAAGGGGAAAGGTGAAGAAAAATAAGGCTGACGGAGTAGTGGTTTCTATTGAGTTTCTAATTCACACACAGAAAGAGACTCCTTCCAGAAAATTCAGCTAAGGAAGAAGAAAGGGTAACTCAAGACTGTGATGACATGGGGCCTGCAGATTGTTTACCGTAATAGAATTGTTCCACGGACCCCCACTAGGGTTCTATTTTGCATTTAATCCGTGTAGAGCATGTAATACGTGCCAGGCGCTGTGCTTAGTGCTTTTCAGGTATTATCTCAGATGAGGTAACCCTCTAAATGGGGTGCTGTTTGTCATCTCCACTTTCCAGATGGGAAAACTGAGACTCTGGGAGGTTATGTAGCTTTTCCAGGGCGCACAGCTAGTAAGAGAATGGGGAATCCCACTACTTGAGTGAGATCTTAGATTAGTCACCAAACCTTTCTGGGCCTTAGTTTGCTCATCTGTGAAGTGGGGATGATGATATTGCCTGGTCCCGAGGGTTACTGTGCAGAACCTACGTGAACTGTTTGAGCTCTGAGTAAATGTTAGTTATTACTCTGTTATCTCCTTTCAATGTCCTGGTGAGATCTTTAATCCTTTCCCCAGAAATCAGCTGGATCTGTTCTTAATATGCATAATAGTCCTGTTTCCTACAAGGTCTTCAACCTTTTTTCCTCTTTGCATGTCCTCGTCTTATTTCTACGAGTCTGCACTGGTCCTTTCGATGGAATGTTAGATTGGCACAGGTCAGCGTCTGAATGAGGAGAGAATCCACTCTTCATTCAGGATATGGCAGAGGTTTTATTCTGCATTTAGCTGTCAGATGTAGAGCGTGTAATACATGCCAGGCTCATATTTTTACCTACAAGAAAGGCATCCAGGTGATGAAGGAAGAACATCAGGTTGGCTCTTGTCCCTGCTCCCCATCAGCTGAGTGACCCTGGATGAATCATGGCCCTTTTCTTGGTCTCAGATTTCTCTTCTGTGAAGTAAGAGGAAAATTTTCAAGATCACTGTTCTTCCAGTCATTATATATATGCATGTATGTGCTGGGTCAGAATATGAATTGCTGAGCAAGTTCCAAAAAGCCTGGGCATTGGTGCAGATGAGCTGTGGGTGTTGCAGGCTGTGCCATTCCTACATCAGGGGCATTTCTGGAAGGTTCTTCTGTTGGTATCAAGAAATTCCAGGGCAGAGAAAGTTAGAGTTCTGAAGAACCCCATGGAAATGCCGTAGTGAAGTTTTTACGAAGCTAGTGAGGGCTGGGGCCTCTAACTGTCATCTCATGTCCACAACCTGTCATCCTGTGGTTTCACAGTATCATTGGACCATCTCTCTGCAGTCTTTTTTTTTTTCCCCCCCAATTTTTGGGGGTTTTTTAAGGGTTTTTTTTTTTTTTTTGCTAACAGCTTTGTTGAGATATAATTCACATACCATACAGTTCATCCATTTAAAGTATACAATTCATTGGTTTTTAGTATATTCACAGAATATGTACTACTGTCACCACAATCAATTTCAGAACTTCTAGCACAGTTCTGTGCATTTTGACAAATGCACAGAATCATCAGTTGTTTCTTCCTTTTCATTCTGTATGCCTTGCATTTCTTTTTCTTACCTGATTGCAATTTCCAGCACTATGTTGAATGAGAGTGATGCGAGAGGACATCCTTTCCTGTTCCCTGTCTTTGGGGAAAAGCATGCAATCTCTCATCACTAAGTAGGATATTAGCTGAGGGGTTTTCTTGTGGATGCCCTTTATCAGGTTAAGGAAGTTCCCTGTGTAGGGGAGAAAGACATTTCCTCTACCCAGTGTGGGTTCTTCTGGCCGGAGAACGAATTAAATTCACATGAAACAGAATAGCACGAGAAAATGAAACAAAGCTTTATAACATGTATACATGGGAGAGGCTCAGGCAACCTGAGCAACTCGCCAAAATGGCTGAAGCCCCCACCTTAAATATCATATCCAGCTAAAGACAAAGGGGGATGTTGGGGGTGGAGGGGGAGTCGATCATGGGAGATTACCACACAAGTACAGTAAACAAATGCAGATTTAAGTCCTTGCCTTCCCCATTGATTAAGAGTTTCTGGACATAACATCATCCCCCCTTCTTCCTGGTAGAGAGAGGGAGGCACCTTTACAGATAGAGATTTCCTTTACAATGTAAACGCCTCCTAACAAAGGGCAAGCAAGTTCCACTCCTCAGAGCCTCCTTCCCATCTGTAGTTTGTTAAAAGTAACCAGCCCCAAATAATCCTCATGCCAAAGAGATGTATCTTGGGGTGGCCAATTCCAGTCCCCCACACCTGCTATCCTAGTTTGCTGAAAGTTTTTTTTTTTTTAATTAAGATTATGATACATTACAACCTTGTGAGATTTCAGTTGTACAATATTGTCAGTCATGTTGTGGGTACACCACTTCACCCTTTGTGCCCTCCCCCCACCCCCCACCCCTCCCCTGGTAACCACCAATCAGTTCTCCTTGTCTATATGTTAACTTCCACCTATGAGTGGAGTCATATAGAGTTCGTCTTTCTCTGTCTGGCTTATTTCGCTTAACATAATACCCTCAAGGTCCATCCATGTTGATGCGAATGGAACAATTTTGTCCTTTTTTATGGCTGAGTAGTATTCCATTGTGTATATATACCACATCTTCTTTATCCAATCATCAGTTTCTGGGCATTTAGGTTGGTTCCACGTCTTGGCTATTGTAAATAATGCTGCGATGAACATAGGGGTGCATGGGACTCTTGGGATTGCTGATTTCAAGTTCTTAGGATAGATACCCAGTAATGGGATGGCTGGGTCATAGGGTATTTCTATTTTTAACTTTTTGAGAAATCTCCATACTGTTGTCCATAGTGGCTACACTAGTTTGCATTCCCACCAACAGTGTATGAGGGTTCCTTTTTCTTCACAACCTCTCCAACATTTGTCACTCTTGGTTTTGGATGTTTTTGCCAATCTAACGGGTGTAAGGTGATATCTTAGTGTAGTTTTTATTTGCATTTCCCTGATGATTAGTGATGATGAACATCTTTTCATGTGTCTATTGGTCATAGTTATATCTTCTTTGGAGAAATGTCTGTTCATGTCCTCTGCCCATTTTTTGATCAGGTTGTTTGTTTTTTTGTTGTTAAGCTGTATGAGTTCTTTGTATATTATGGAGATTAACCCTTTGTTGGATAAGTAGCTTGTAAATATTTTTTCCCGATTAGTGGGCTGTTTTTCGTTTCAATCCTGTTTTCCCTTGCCTTGAAGAAGCTCTTTAGTCTGATGAAGTCCCATTTGTTTATTCTTTCTATTGTTTCCCTCATCTGAGGAGTTATAGCGTCCGAAAAGATTCTTTTGAAACTGATGTCAAAGAGTGTACTGCCTATATTCTCTTCTAGAAGACTTACTGTTTCAGGCCTAATCTTCAGGTCTTTGATCCATTTTGAGTTTATTTTTGTGAAGGGTTAAAAAGAATGGTCAATTTTCAATCTTTTGCATGTGGCTGTCCAGTTTTCCCAGCACCATTTGTTGAAGAGACTTTCTTTTCTCCATTGTATGCCCTCAGCTCCTTTGTCAAAGATTAGCTGTCCGTAGTTGTATGGTTTTATCTCTGGGCTTTCAATTCTGTTCCATTGATCTGTGCACCTGTTTTTGTACCAGTACCATGCTGTTTTGATCACTGTAGCTTTGTAGTATGTTTTGAAATCGGGGATTGTGATGCCTCTGGCTTTGTTCTTCTTGCTCAGGATTGCTTTAGCAATTCGGGGTCTTTTGTTGCCCCATATGAATTTTAGGATTCTTTGTTCAATTTCTGTAAAGAATGTCCTTAGGATTCTGATTGGGATAGCGTTGAACCTGTAGATTGCTTTAGGTAGTATGGACATTTTAACTATGTTTATTCTTCCAATCCATGTGCATGGAATGTCTTTCCATCTCTTTATGTCGTCGTCAATTTGTTTCAAGAAAGTCTTGTAGTTTTCATTGTATAAATCTTTCACTTCCTTTGTTAAATTTATCCCTAGGTATTTTATTCTTTTCATTGCGATTGTGAATGGGATTGAGTTCTTGAGTTCTTTTTCTGTTAGTTCATTGTTAGTGTATAGAAATGCTACTGATTTATGTATGTTGATTTTGTACCCTGCAACTTTGCTGTAGCTGTTGATTGTTTCTAATAGTTTTCCTATGGATTCTTTGGGGTTTTCTATATATAAGATCATGTCGTCTGCAAGCAGGGAGGGTTTTACTTCTTCGTTGCCTATTTGGATACCTTTTATTTCTTTCTCCTGCCAAATTGCTCTGGCCAACACCTCCAGTACTATGTTGAATAGGAGTGGTGAAAGTGGGCACCCTTGTCTTGTTCCTGTCCTCAGAGGGATGGCTTTCAGTTTTTGTCTGTTGAGTATGATGTTGGCTGTGGGTCTGTCACATATGGCCTTTATTATGTTGAGGTACTTTCCTTCTATACCCATTTTATTGAGGGTTTTTATCATAAATGGATGTTGGATCTTGTCAAATGCTTTCTCTGCATCTATTGAGATGATCATGTGGTTTTTGTTTCTCAATTTGTTAATGTAGTGTATCACATTGATTGACTTGCGGATGTTGAAGCATCCCTGTGTCCCTGGTATAAATCCCACTTGATCATGGTGTATAATCTTTTTGATGTATTGCTGTATTCGGTTTGCCAAAATTTTGTTGAGGATTTTTGCATCTATGTTCATCAGTGATATCGGCCTGTAGTTTTCCTTCTTTGTGTTGTCCTTGTCAGGTTTGGGGATCAGAGTGATGTTGGCTTCATAGAATGTGTTAGGGAGTACTCCATCTTCCTCTATTTTCTGGAATAGTTTGAGAAGAATAGGTATTAAGTCTTCTTTGAATGTTTGGTAGAATTCTCCAGAGAAGCCGTCTGGTCCTGGACTCTTATTTTTGGGGAGGTTTTTTATTACCATTTCTATTTCTTTACTTGTGATTGGCCTATTCAGGTTCTCCATTTCTTCCTGATTCAGTTTGGGGAGGTTGTAAGAGTCTAGGAATTTGTCCATTTCTTCTAGGTTGTTCAATTTGTTGGCATATAGTTTTTCATAGTATTCTCTTATGATCCCTTGTATTTCTTTGGTATCTGTTGTGATTTCTCCTCTCTCATTCCTAATTTTATTTATTTGAGATTTCTCTCTTCTTTTCTTGGTGAGTCTGGCTAAGGGTTTGTCAATTTTGTTAATTTTTTCGAAGAACCAACTCTTTGTTTCATTGATCCTTTCTACTGTCTTTTTTGTTTCAATATCGTTTATTTCTGCTCTTATTTTTATTATTTCCCTCCTTCTACTGACTCTGGGCTTTGTTCTTCTTTTTCTAGTTCTGTTAGGTGTCGTTTGAGGTTGCTTATGTGAGCTTTTTCTTGTTTAGTGAGGTGAACCTGTATTGCGATGAGTTTCCCTCTTAGGACTGCTTTTGCTGCATCCCAAATGATTTGGTATGACGTGTTCTCATTTTCATTCGTCTCCAGATAATATTTGATTTCTTCTTTAGCTTCTTCAATAATCCATTGTTTGTTCAGTAGCGTGTTGTTTAGTTTCCACATTTTTGCACCTTTCTCTGCTTTATTCTTGTAGTTGATTTCTAGTTTCATAGCATTATGATGAGAAAAGATGCTTGATATTATTTCAACTCTCTTGTATTTATTGGTGCTTGCTTTGTTTCCCAAAGTATGGTCAATCCTTGAGAATGTTCCATGGCACTTGAGAAGAATGTGTAACCTGCTGTTTTTGGATGAAGTGTCCTATATATATCTATTAAGTCCATCTGGTCTAATTTTTCATTTAATTCTATAATTTCCTTGTTGATTTTCTGTCTGGATGTTCTATCCATTGGTGTTAATGGGGTGTTGAGGTCCGCTACTATTATTGTATTGTTGTTGATGTCTTCTTTTAGTTCTGTTAAGAGTTGCTTTACAAATTTTGGTGCTCCTGTGTTGGGTACGTATATATTTATAAGTGTTATGTCGTCTTGGTGGAGAGTCCCTTTTATCATTATATACTGTCCCTCTTTGTCTTTCTTTATCTGTTTTGCTTTGAAGTCTACTTTGTCTGATATTAGTATAGTGACACCTGCTTTCTTTTGTTCATTATTAGCTTGGAGTATTGTTCTCCATCCCTTCACTCTGAGTCTGTGTTTGTCTTTGGGGCTGAGGTGTGTTTCCTGGAGGCAGCATATTGTTGGGTCTTGTTCTTTGATCCATCCTGCCACTCTGTGTCTTTTGATTGGAGAGTTCAATCCATTTACATTTAGAGTGATTACTGAAATGTGGGGGCCTACCACTACCATTTTATGTCTTGTTTTCCGGTTTTCTTCAATTTCCTTTGTTTCTCGTCCCATGGTTTAATCTGTTCTGATGAAGAGCTGCTATTCTCTGTTGTTGTCCTTCTACTTATCTTCTTTGCTCTTGGTTTTGTAGCCCCTTTCCTTTTTTTGATTTTTCAG
Source organism: Equus asinus (assembly GCF_041296235.1). NCBI lineage: Eukaryota > Metazoa > Chordata > Mammalia > Perissodactyla > Equidae > Equus > Equus asinus. The sequence goes on along the minus strand of NC_091810.1, from coordinate 63,437,771 downwards.
GAATGAGGGTTTTCCTGAGCATTTCTTGAAGAGGAGGTTTTGTGGCAATGAACTCCCTTAATTTTTGTTTATCTGGGAAAGTTTTTATTTCTCCATCGTATTTGAAGGATATTTTCGCTGGGTAGAGAATTCTCAGCTGCAGGTTTTTGTCCTTCGGGATTTTGAATATATCATTCCACTCTCTTCTAGCCTGTAAAGTTTCTGCTGAGAAATCTGCTGATAGCCTGATGGGGGTTCCTTTGTAGGTTTATTTCTTCTGGCTGGCTGCCCTTATTATTTTCTCCTTGTCGTTGTCTTTTGCTGTCTTCACCACTATATGCCTTGGGGTTGGTCTTCTTGCATTGATAAAGTTTGGAGATCTATTGGCTTCTGTCACATGAAGTTCCATCTCTCTCCCCAGGTTTGGGAACTTCTCAGCCATTATTTCTTTGAATAGGCTTTCTGCCCCCTTCTCCCTCTCTTCTCCCTCTGGTATACCTATAATCCTTAGCTGCATCTCCTAATTGCGTCAGATAATTCTCAGAGAGTTTCTTCATTTCTTTTTAGTCTTAGTTCTCTCTCATCCTCTGCCTGCAGCATTTCTGCAGCATTTCTATATTCCTATCTTCCAAATTGCTAATTCTTTCCTCCATATTATTGGCCCTACTGTTCAGTGCATCTAGATTTTTCTTAATCTCCTCTATTGTGTTCTTCATTTCCAGTATTTCTGTTTAGTTCTTCTTTATAGTATCAAACTCTTTTGTGATGTAGCTCCTGAACTCGTTGAGTTGTCTATCTGAATTCTCTTTTAACTCATTGAGTTTTTAATGATGGCTGTTTTGAAGTCATCATCATTTAGGTTATATATTTCATTGTCTTTTGGATTGTTTTCTGTGTATTTGTCATTTTCCTTCTGTTCTGGAGATTTAATATATTTTTTCATGTTGCTTGATGGTGTAGATTTAGAGTTTAGTTACTGCTTCCGCTTGTTTCTACTGGTGTGGTGGGGGAACAGCTGTTTATACTGCACCAACCAGGAACCCTATCAGCTGTTGCTAACTGGGCCTGGGCCCCTCCTCATAGTCACAGTGATCCTGTGGGTTCCCTCTTCCGCTGTGGGGGCCGTCACAAGGGGGCTTCAGGCTGCTGGTGCCTACTGTTGCAGACCACCTAGACGTGCTCCCTCCTTAGGGTCTGCAGCGGTGTTATGGGCTTTCCCAGCGGCCAGGGGCAGGATCACTTATATTTGCAGCTCTGTCACTGTCGGCGCCCACAAAATCTCACTTGTCCACTATGGATCACAGCAGAGCTATGGGCATCTTCTGCAGTCTGTGGTTAGCTCACCTAGCTATGCTACGTTTGTCCCAGGGTCTTCCAGCCTTGTGGTTGCCAGGTGGGTGCTCTCTACTAGTGCTGTGCAGAGGCTATCGCTGAGGCTGCTGTGAGACTGTAGAGTTTCCCCCTGGGCCACGAAGCCGGGTCACTGGAACTCCACCCAGCCCCAGTCCTCTCCCCCAGGATCTCGGGGAGCCCTTTGCCCTGTCTGGGGGATAGCCGGAGACCTTGAGTTCAGTGGCAGCTGGCCGGCTGCTGCCTTGCCTGGGATTCTCCTCTTCGGGACCCTCCCGGCATTGTGGGTGCTGGGCGCGGCCTCTCTGCTATTTGCAGGTAGAGGCTATGCCTGCTGCCAGAACAGAAGCCCAGAGTTTCCCCCTGGGCTGCGGCGTTAGCCGCCGGAACTCCACCCAGCCCCAGACCGCTCCCAGGAGATCTCCAGTAGCCCTGTGCCCCAACCGGGCAATAGCTGCAGTTAGTGGGGCCAGCGGCGGCAACTGGCGGGCTGCTGCCCCGTCTGGGATTCTCTCCGGGAGCCTCCCGGCGTTGTGGATGCTGGGTGGGGCCTCTCCACTAATGGCAGGTAGAGACTTTGCCTGCTGCCCAGACGGAACTCTGGAGTTTCCCCCTGGGCCGCAGAGCCAGCTGCTGGAGCTCCACCCAGCCCCAGTCCTGTCCCAGGAGATCTCCGGTAGTCCCGAGCCTGGATCGGGCGACAGCCGCAGTCCGTGAGACCGGCGGTGGCAGCTGGCGGGCCGCCACGCCGTTTGGGATTCTCTCCAGGAGCCTCCTGGCATTGTGGATGCTGGGTGGGGCCTCTCCACTAATGGCAGGTAGGGGTTTTCCCCGCTGCCTCCTGTGTGTAACTCTGGAGCTTCCCTCTGGGCTTAGGTGTAATTGTGGGGGGCTTAGGTAGGGCTCTGGTCACCTATTTCCACCGTTGCTCCTCTGGTGTGTGCTCCCTCCTGCCCTAGGTGTGTGGCGATGTTCTGGGGGCATCCGCTGGAAGAAAGCCACTTGCAGGTACTAGGCTGTTTGGGGTCGGGGTTGGAGAGTTTTCACCTATCTCCACCTCCTCCCAGAGGGAAGTCCATCCGCCTTCCAATGTATAGCAGCGTGGGTCTCTCAGGCATCCTGAGATGCTATATGGATATCCTTTGTTAAGCGATGAATGTCCAATTAGTTGTAGATTCGAAGGGGGAGAAACAAAGAAGACTACTCACGCCGCCATCTTCAATCTCCTCTGCTGAAAGTTTTTATCATGAATGGATATTGAATTTTGTCAAATGCTTTTTCTGTATTAATTGATATGAATATTTGGTTTTCCTTCTTTGATCTGTTAATATGGTGCATACATTGATTTTCAAATGTTGAACTAGTCATGTGTTCCATGAATAAACTTTAGTTACTTGTTGTGCATTTATATATTTTTATATATTGTTGGATTAGATTTGCTAGTTTTTGTTTTTTTCCTGAGGAAGGTGCACCCTGAGCTAATGGCCGCTACCAATCTTCCTCTTTTTTTTTTTTTTTTTTTTTTTTTGCTTGAGGAAGATTAGCTCTGAGCTAACATCTGTGCCAGCCTTCCTCTACTTTTTATATGTGGGATGCCTCCTCAGCATGGCTGATGAGTGGAGTATGTCTGCACCAGAGATCTGAACCTGAGAACCTGGGCCACTGAAATGAAGCACACGGAACTTTAACCACTCGGCCATGGGGCCAGGCCCATGAGTTGCTAATGTTTGTTGAGGGTTTCTGATAGCCTGGCAAGAGTTTATCTATAAACCTGCTAATGACCCAGCCCACTTTCAGTCCTTCCCTTTGAGACATTCACTTAACTCACGGTCTGTGTGGGTTCTTCTGAATCCTTGTGTCTTTCCGCTTCCTGTGGTTGCTGTTCTTTTTGACTTTACCTGTTTCTCACTTCTGCTCACATGTTGGAAAAGCATGAAATTAGGAAACTCAATTCAGAAACAGGATATATGAAGAAGCATTTCAGTCCGGTAGCTAGATTCACGTTGATTTGCCTCACCTTACTGAAGTCCTACTGAACGCCAGGCCCCGGTTTCTGCCCTCGGGAGACAGGGGTGTCTGTGCTGTGTGTGTCTGAGTGGGCCAGTTCTCAGGGAGCAGGTGCGTGAGAGGAGCCTTTGTTCAGGACCAGCCTTTTGTTCAGTCTCTTTCACGTTCCTGTCCTCCTTCCTTCCTCTGAAGCCATCCAGACCGAGACAGAGGCAGGGCTGCTGCCTGGGGACTGAAAGGCCCTCTTTGTCTTCCACGGGGCAACAAGGAGGCCTCAGGGTGACCTGCAGGCTGGGTGAGGGGAAATGGAAGGAGTGGCCGGGTTCCAGCCTTACGTACCAAGGTATTTTGAATAAATGAAGGCCAAGAGGGTGGGGAACTTTCGAAGGGAGAGCTTTGTTTTCAGCTGCCACTCAGATGACTCAAAAGTGAGCAAGCAAAGGAGAATGCAGGCCTGCCTTCTGAAATGACGTTGCTGACCCCGGGGACGCAGGTCACAGTGATCGTGCCTTTGAGCGGGGACAAGGTAGCTGGAGGAGGGAGGAGGAAAGGGCGAGGCGTCCATGCCCCAGCCCTGTGGTCCTGCCCGTCTAAGGGGGCAGCTCCCCACGGCAGGCTTTCCGCTCCCTAGGAGCGCAGGCAGCCGGAGCGCAGGCGGGAGGGGCTCTCTCGGGGGAGTTGTTCTCCAGAACTGGGCTGGAGAGCAGCAGAGGAGGACAGCACAGCCGACGGCCTGCAGGAGGGGTGAGGCCTGGCGCGTTTTTCTCTAATCGGTGGTTTCGTATGTGGAAGTGTTTGGACAGATGAAGTTGCTGCTCATTTTGAGCATATTGTCAGCAATCTCAGGAATCCGGGGCAGCCCCCTCCCTACCCAGCTCTCAGGGAGAGTTTCTTGTTGGAAACCTGCCAGCTGCACGGATCCTGGGATTGGAGGGGGGTCTGCTCCCCACATCACCATGCAGCCTGGATTCTCAGAGGCTCCCCTGGGATGTCCATGCCACCTGCTGCCCTCCTCCTGCCGTCTCCTCTGGCTGGTGTTCTGATTCTCGTCCTCGTTACCTTGCTGGGACTGACACAGCCTCCTCCTACCAAACCTCTGAGTCTCTTCTTCCCCATCTCCAGTCCACCTGCTACTAGGATAGTTTTCTGAAAGTGTGGTTCTGTCCGTGACTCTTTTCTGCTCAGTAACCTACACTGGCTCCCCATTGCCCGTCAGTAGTGTCTGCTTTCTCAGCCTGGAATCTGATGTCCCGCTTTTCCCTGCCAGCTTTGTTCCCATCACACCCTTCACACGCATGTGGGGTTTGCCTAAAATGGACAACTCAGCTGCTCCCAGATACTCCTCGTGGTTTTCCACCCCTATGCTTTCCCTTACTGTGTTCTCTCTGCTGGAAGCCTCCATTTCCCCTTCTCTGTATATTCAAATCCTGCCTCCTGTGGAGTCCACAGAAGGGCTGTATCTGCTCCTCACAGAGGACGTGCCTGACCTCCTCCCTCCTCTGAGCATCCTTCCTCACAAATTGTACCTCCCTGACAGCATTTATCCCATTTTCTTTTTCTTTCTTTCTTTTTTTTTTTTTGGTGAGGAAGATTGCCCCTGAGCTCTGCCAACTTCCTCTATTTTGTATGTGGGATGCCACCAAAGCAAGGCTTAATAAGTGGTCTGTAGGTCTGCGCCAGAATCCAAATATGTGAACTTAACCACTATGCCACTGGGCCAGCTCCCCTGTTTTCTTTTAAGGCACTTGTGTCTGGGTCTGAAGCTCCTCACCCTTTAGGTCAGGGCCTTTGTCTAAGCTGTCCTTATATTGTGCTCATCTCCTGGTGACAACTCCCTGCACTTGGAAGGATTGCTGTTTAGGTGCTACTCTGTACCAGGAGTTTCTCAAACATCCCATCAACTCTTCCCAACAAACCTCTCAAAGGAGTTTTTTTTTTTTTTTTTTGAGGAAGACTAGCTCTGAGCTAACTGCTGCCAATCCTCCTCTTTTTGCTGAGGAAGACTGGCCCTGAGCTAACATCCATGCCCATCTTCCTCTACTTTATATGTGGGACGCCTACCACAGCATGGCCTGCCAAGCAGTGCCATGTCTGCATCAAACTGGCGAACCCTGGGCCACCAAAGCGGAACGTGCGAACTTAACCGCTGTGCCACCGGGCTGGCCCCCTCAAAGGAGTTTTAATGCCTCATTTTTGTTGAGTATGTACTAGAGCACTACCAGGCTGTTCTAAATGTTTTGCCTGACTTAGCTCATTTAATCCTCATATCAACTCTGTGTGATAGGTTTTTTATCCCCATTTTAAAGACGGGGAAACTGAGGCCCAGGCAGTGAACTGGCCCACTAGTACAGTTGTTCACTGATACCAAAATCCTTAGACACCGGAGTTCCTCCATCCCTGTGGGTCCTGCGTCTGCGGATTCTACCAACCGTGGATTGACAATACTCGTATACTGTAGTATGTTCAACCTGTGGTTGGTTGAATGTGCAGATGCAGAACTGGCAGATACGGAGGGCTGATGTAACGGTGTTTGCTAAACCACTGTTTGACCTGTGGGGATTCTAGCCATGCTGTGTTGCTTCCGATCAACTCTGCTTACTCTGATCGGAGGCCAGCCTTTGGCCAACACTCAGACTTCTTCTCCACTCCTTACTGGGTACCACATGATGATCATACATCCTTAACAACTGTGGTTTTCCATCAGTGACACATGCTTACAATCCCTTAATGATTCTTGTGTACTTGTTTTGTCATTTTTTTATCCCAGACTAATTTCTTCTTCCCCAGGCTGGCACTCTTGGCGTTAGGCTGCCTGGGTTTTTAATCAAAGCATCCCACACCCATGTTCTCGGATTCAACAGGCGCTTACTTCTGGCACATGCCCAGGGCTGGATGCCAGGCCTCCTGCTGAGACAGGCCCCACAGCTTCTCCAAATATTTACTTCCCCAGGACAGTGGCCAAAGTACTGAGCAGCGTGACTATTTCTCCTGCATCGAAGTTTCCTTAGGAGTGTCTTTGGCAAAGTGGAAACAGGGTAGCCTTGGATCCCTAGTGCTAAGCACAGGGCTGGGAACATGGTTGGTACTCAATAATCACTGAATAAATAAGTTTGTTTTTTCTTTCTGCTTTAAAACTAGAGTTGCCTGACTGGGAAACCAGGGAAATTCTGAAGACAGATGTATCAGGTAGCTTTCGCTGTGTGACAAATAGTCATAAAAGCTTGGTGGCATACAGCAGTAAGTGTTTAGTGTGCGTGTGACCGAGGTCAGCTGGGGTTGGCTCTGCTCGTCATGAACTGGGCGTGCTTCCATGTTTGGGGGTTGGCTACTGTCATCTGATCTGGGCTGGGTTCACCTGGGATAACAAGTCGCTCTGCACTGTCCACATGTCTCTCATCCTGCTGGGACCAGCAGGCTATTAGTCGGAGTAGAGAAAAGTGGTGGGAGGGTTGTGTTGTCACAAGGCACGCATTGGGCGGCATGAGCTCACCAAACTCAAAAGAACCTACCTGTGCTACAGCTCTGTGGACAGAGTTGTCGCATTTGACTTACAGAAAATCACTATATAGATACGTTCGGTAGTAGGGTCTTCTTTTCAATGACGTCTTACCAGGAAGCATAAGTAAATGATTCTTACAAGCTGAGCTGCTCCGGGGTGGGGGCCGAGAGGATGCGGAGGCAGAAGTCCCTTGTCCTCCTCCTTCTCCCTCTTGGATTCCATGGCTACTGGGAAGCCGAAACCAAAAACTCTCAAAAGTTGCCTCTGGCTATCATTTTTCATTTACCTAAAGCGAGCTTGGAGCCTCCAGGCCCAGCAGTTTTAGCCCCGTCAGAGCCTCTAGTCTGCGGATGATTCAGGATGAGCATCCACTCAGTGACGTGGGACAGAAGTGGGGCTTTATCAAGCCCTTCTCAAGTCATCCCACCACGGCGGTTTCATTGTTTATTTAGCGACAAGACTCTCAGAGGTGACAGCTGCCTTTCGGCTGAGCCTGCCCTAAGAGCGTTTCGGCTGAGGGGACTTGTTTCGGCCAGAGTTCCAGGTGCAGGTCACAGATGTTGTCTCTCTCTCACCTGGCCCATCCCTGCTCTCTGGACGGATCTCGACTTCCCTGTGCACAGAATCAAAACCTGAAACCCAGAATAGTTCATATGCCACTTTCAAAACAGGCCAAGCGTGACCTTTTCTGTTTGAGTGCCTGCTCCAGCTGCTATGGTTGCCTATCAAATTACCTCAGAATTTCGTGGTGTACAGTGACCACTTGTTCTCACAATTGTGAGTGAGGAATTTGGGCAGGGCACAGAGCGCTTGTCTTTTCTCCGTAAGGACTGGGCCTCAGCTGGGAAGACTTGAAAGCTGGGGCTGGACTGAACTGAAGGCTTACTTTCTCACATGTCGCAGTTGATGTTGGCTGGTGACCAGGGCCCTTAGCTGCGGCTGTTGGCCGGACACCTACATGTGGCCTCTCCAAGTGGTCTGAGCTTCCTCATAGCATGGTGGGAGGGTTCCCAGGGTGAGTGTCATGAAACAGAGGGCCAGAAGGAGGTTGTACCGAGGTCTATGACCCGGCCTTGGGGGTCATGCAGTGTCATTTTCCAGCACATTCTGGGTGACCCCCAAGGCTGTCAGGTTCAAGGGGAGGGGAAATAGACTCTGCTTCTTGACGGGGAACAGCAAGGTCTTGGAAGAGCCTGTGAGACTGGAAATGGTACTGTGGCCATTTTTGGAAAAAATGGTCAGTGACAGTGCACTGGTAGGGCGTTGGGAGTTCTTTTTATACCTCCACCGAGGGAATCAGAATATCTGTGCTCTTTACCTGCCCCCAGACCCCCCCAGATCGTTGAGTCCTCAGGGGAAGCTTTAGGGCGTAGCTGATGAATCCATCTGCCCAGTCTCACAGCTTGGGGAAAACATAGAAGAGCCAGGAAGCAGTGGGCTGTGGTTAAGAACCACATTCTGGAGCCAGATGGAAAAGACCGAATCCCATCTCTGCGCCCACAGCCCTCTGGGCTGGAGCAGGTGCCTCTGCCATGTCTCAGCTTCCTCATCTGTAGAATGGGGCTAACAACAGTACTTACCCACCAAGGGTGGTTGTAATTGACTAATGATATGCCTGGCACATATGATGTGCCTAATGAAAATAGCCATTCCTGAAAATAATTATCATTATCAGTGTTATTTCAGCACCTTCTAAAAAAGCTCATGTCCAAGCACTAGCTGTAGGCCTGGCCCCTGCTCCCACCCGTCCTAGAGAAGATTCCTAGGCAGTCACACTCTTCTCTTTTGTTAATCAGGGGACCTCTGAGAAACACCAGCTCCTACTCCTGGTAAGACCCTGGCTGCACGCCCGGGACTTATCCATCTGCTTTTATCTGGTTCTCTAGGTCTCAAAATCTTTAAAAAAGAGCATTTAATATATTTTCTATGGTTTCTTCATTTCTAAATTAATATGCTGTGTTTCCTCAATTCTAAGATCCTACTGACTGTAAGACTCACCACTGATTTTATAACCGAGGGTGGGGGCTCAGAGGGGGGATAAGGAGCACTAACCTGTTGTAAATTACATTCCAATCTCAACAACATCACAGCTGGGCGGGGGTCGGGGGGTGCCCGGGGCCGGCCCTGTGGCCCAGTGGTTGAGTTCATGCGCTCTGCTTCAGTGGCCCTGGCGTTCACCGGTTCGGATCCCGGGTGCAGACCTACACACCACTCATCAAGCCTCGCTGTGGCGGCGTCCCACGTAGAAGAACTAGAATGACCTGCGACTAGGATATACAACTATGTACTGGGGCTTTGGGGAGAAAAACAGAAATGTGTGTGAGGAAGTACAAATTAGAATTAAGGAAACACATTATGTTCATTAGAGTTTAGAAATATAGAAAAACACAAATGGGAAAATAGAACTCATGATTAAGTTGAGCGTATAATTTAACAGACACTTTTGAGAGCGAGGGAGATGCCAATTGCCTGGCTGATCTGAAGCATCAACTGGGATTATCTCGAACAAGCTAGAACATCTGCTCGATTAACCTAAAACCCTGAGTCACAACGAGGGTTGACCACCGTTAACATGCCAGGGACGTGGCTTCCATGGCTTCTCTTGGCATAGAAGTGGGTATATTTCCATATTGTGAATCTTTCTTGGGACCTTTGTTATATTTATTACTATGTTGTGAATATCTTCTCGTGTGATTGAAGCAAGATTGTTTAAAGCTATGTTTTCCATAATTACGAAAGGAATAATATTTTCAATCCAGACATTTAAAAAATACGAAAACTCAAAGGGGAAAAAAGTCACCCATAATGCCATCACCCCGAAGTATTCCCACTTAACCTTTTGTCTCTGGTAGTTTCCTTTAAATGCATGGTTTATAGTTTTATTAGGGTGGTGGATTGTGGGAGGAGTTACAGCTTTGTGCCTGATTTTTTTTCTTAGCTAAGAGAACATTTTTATTAATGGCTACATAGTATTTTGTCATGAGGATAAGCCATAATTTATTTAATCAACATGCACTAGTGGATATTTAGGTTTTTGCTTGTTTTTCCACTTTTATGACACTCTATGATGACTATTCTTATAACTAAATCTCAGCTTATTTCCTGGAGTGTTTCAACAGGGTAATTTACTAGAGATGACGTTCTTGGGTCAAAGGAGATGGCATTTCTTTTAGATATTTGATAATTTGAATTTAAGTCCAGAGATGCCTTCCAGACCCAAGCTCAACCATCAATCTTCAACTATGCATTAGTTTGCTGTTAATATTATTTCACTGATTATTACATACTTATTTTGGGTCAGGCGCAGTGCTGTGCAAGTGTTAACTGATTTTATCCTCATAACATCCTTAGGGTATACTATCATCTCTATTATCTGGATGAGGACACTGAAACATGGACACTGAAACATGGAAAAGCATTTATCCTCATAACATCCTTAGGGTATACTATCATCCCTATTATCTGGATGAGGACACTGAAACATGGAAAAGCATTTATCCTCATAACATCCTTAGGGTATACTATCATCTCTATTATCTGGATGAGGACACTGAAACATGGAAAAGCAGAGCCACACAGCTAGAAAGTGGCACTGGCCCTTGACCTGAGGCAGTTGCACCGAAGTCAAGCTGCCTGTTGGAAAGAAAATTGGATTTACATAGAAAAGAACTGACGGCTGGAGCATCTGCTCCCTGGCCAATATCTGTGGAAGGTCACCAACCTCTCTGGACCATATGAACAGCCATTCCTAGAAGTCTAATACTGAATCCAGTATTAGGGGCAAAGGTCTGGTCCATCTGAACAGGGCAAGCTCCTGGTGAGTTCTTTCACTGAGTGGTTGCTTTGTGAGATCCAAAGAGGCCCAGACCCAGTCTGGATCTACAAGGAAGTTTCATCCCCTGAGGGGCATGAGACTGGAAGGGGATACATGGCAGATGCTAGAAAAGGGGTGGGGGTGAAGTGCTGGAGGAGGGAGAAGCCCCTTCAGTCTGGAGTACAGAAGGGTAGGGAATGCTTCGTGGACAATCTAGACCTGTATAATATGGTAGCCACTAGCCACATGTGGTTATTTAAATTTAAATTAAGAATTCAGTTGCTCAGTCACACCAGCCACATTTCAAGTGCTCAGTGCCCACATGTGGCCATTGGATACCATGTTGTGCAGCACAGGTAGAGAACATTTCCATCATCACAGAAAGTTCTGTTGGACATTGCTGGTCAGGAAGCAGGAGTTTGACAGAGGGAATGGAAGTAAAGGATGGAGAACGGCCAGTGGTCTACTTCAATTTGGACATGGGTTGTGAATGGGAAAGTAAGGTAAATATTTGAAGGGGAGCTTGGAGCCATGCCTTAGCATGACCTGCAAGCCTCATTGTAAATATGGACCTTATATTAGACGTCTATAGTGTTGAAATAGGTAAGTCATGGTGCGAAGGAGTCCTCATCAGATCATGAGTCTCTTAAGTGTCTGTCATGCCTCTGGCCTCATCTTCTGAGGAAGCTGCCTGTGTGTGGCATCACCTACCCTGGATCAAACTGGCTGAAGCAGAGACTACATCATCACCAGGACAGCAGGGAGGTCCAAGGTCTGTGAGGCGGCCTGGTTCCGTGAGGTGGCTCTAGTTAATAGGGTGCTCCCTGTAGAGAGAGTGACATGAGAGGGGCTCAATCCTGGAACATGTGGCAGGGACTCGAGAGAAGGATGCCCACTTGTGGGCTGTGCCCTGGGTGGTGAAGAACGCCCACCAGCTCTCCCCAAGCCTTGCTTGAGAGGGCTGAGGTGGCTCCCTGTGCTCGTTACAGCAAACCCCATCACCTGAGGTGACCTGAGTGGGTGGCCTGCTCCCTGCAGCCTCAGAGTCCAGCCGCTCTGGAGCACCTGCCTTGCCTCGAGTGCCTCACCTCAGTGCCAACCAGGCAAAGGTGCCTCATAGCGGAGAAGCAAAAATAAATAAGTAAACGAGTTCAGATGAGCTGTCAGGAAGGGGTTTAAGTGGCTGTTTAGCCTCTAGAGAGCAGGAAGTCAAGGGTGTCTGTGAGATTCACGCAGAGGAAAGGTTTAAAAAGGAGTTAAGCTGAGGGGTTGTGGGGCAGCTAACCGGTTAGGGTTAAACTGACGGGGGTTCAACTGGAAGGAATCAGTCTCAGTACAAGACTTTCCACTCCTTTGTCTGCTCACAAAGGATCTTTGTTTGGCTTGTAAAATTATACCAGGCATTTCCAGACATCTCAGGGTCTTAGACACGCTTTCCACTCCCCCCTGCCAAGTTAACGAAAGCAGCTTGGGTGTTTTTCCAGTCAATACTGGAAAAACATTGCTCCAGAATTTTCCCTCTACTCTTTGCAGAGAGTCAGACAAGTTGTGTGCAGCCCACCTTGCACCGAGAATTGTAGAAAGCTGCGGGCAACAGCTGTCCACCTGTGGCCCACCTGTGGCCCCGTTCAGACCCTGATGTGCTTGATCATGTCAGGCACGCTCCCCACAAGTCCCTGCACTGGTGTCTGCACTGTGACTTTCCTCACGGCGAACCTACTCGCTTGGTCTGGCTGCGGTCGGGGTGTGAGCTCTTGCACTTTCACTCCATTTATTGGAAGGAACCAAAAATCTTGTCTGCTCTTGAATGAAGCCCTGTGGCATCTCACTGCCTGAATTGCTTATTAAATGGGATTGTTACTTCATAGTCTTTAAAATAAAAATAACAGTTTCCTAACTTCCACTTGTGCCTTTGTGGTAAGAGCAATGTCTGCAAATCTCAATGCATTTTTCCCTCCTCTCTCCCCTCTTAGTTATTAGTTCTTTCTCTGAGCTTATTGGGCATTGTATTTTTAACTTTTTTATTATGGAAAACTTCAAAACTATAGAAAAAGTAGAGAGAATAGCACGATGAAGCCTTCTGTGCCCCTCACCTGGTTGCAACAGTCACCAATTCCTGGCCAGTCCTTGTTGAGCTATATCCCCCACCCACTTAATGCCCCCATATTTTCTAAACAGCTTAATTGAGGTATAATGTACATACCATAAAAGCTACTAGTTTTAAGTATGCAATTCAATGATTTTTAGTAAATTGACAAGAGTTGGGCAGCCATCACCATAATTCAATTTTAGGACATTTCCATCTCCCGCCAAAGATCCCTCGTGCCTATTTGCTCCCATATTATTGTGAAGCGAATCCTGTACCGTGTTTTATCTCATCCATAAATATTTCAGTGTGTGTCTGAATTGCTGGGCATTCTATTTGCTTGTCACGGCGGCACCTGCTCAGGCGGCCCCTCGTCTGCTTGTGCCTAGAAGCCAGCCCCTGCATTCAGTGCTGCCTCCCTACAAGCCCTAGAGAGCCTGAGGGAAATGATTACAGGAAAGAGGCTGCACTCAGCCTGCAGGCCATTTTACACTGGGCTGCTGTTGAAAATGTAGTTTAAGCCCAAATTCAGGTCTACGTATATTATTGAAGGCCTAGTCTGTGCTGGGCTCCAGGGATGCAGCAGGGAATTCGCTGTGCTCCCTGCCCATGGACCCAGATGTAAATTGGGTACACAATTAAGAATGCAGTGGTGGGGCCGGCCCAGTGGTGCAGCAGTTAAGTTAGCACATTCCGCTTCAGCGGCCCGGGGTTCGCTGGTTCGGATCCCAGGTGCAGACATGGCACCACTTGGCAAGCCATGCTGTGGTAGGCATCCCATATATAAAGCAGAGGAAGATGGGCATGGATGTTAGCTCAGGGCCAGTCTTCCTCCTCAAAAAGAGGAGTATTGGCAGCAGATATTAGCTCAGGGCTAATCTTCCTCAAAAAAAAAAAAATGCAGTGGGCAGAGGCAGCTTCGGCCGGGATGAGAGCTTAACCCCTTGCTTCTAGGTTAAAAGCCCCTACTTGTTTCAGGATGGACAAGAGAAGAGTGACGTACTGGTCTTGTCCTGTGTGTTAGAGGTGGGACCTCTCCAGGGTGGTGGTTTTATCTTCCTCTACTCACCCGTCTCTCCCCTCTAGACACCAGGCAGGAGGGCGCAGGAATGTGGCCCAGTGCAGTGCCCGGAACATAGAAGGCCCTCAGGAAGTAGATATAAAATTGCCTTCATTCATTTATTCAACAAACATCTATGGAGAACCCATATACCATTCAGGGTTCCTGACACTGAGGAAACAACAAAAAATAAACAGGTAAAAGATAAACAGCCTACTGGGTAATGATAGGGCTCTGGAACAGAATAATTGAATAAGTGGCATCTACAAATGATAAAATACTTGTCTTTTTAGAAAGCAGAGTATAAAACTATGTATACAGTATGAGCCAATCCTTGAAAAGGAAAAATGATAATGTACATATGTGCTTAAAACATACATATGTGGAGAGCCAGCCTTGATGGCCTAGCGGTTAAAGTTTGGTGTGCTCCGCTTTGGCAGCCTGGGGTTTTGCCGGTTCAAATCCTGGCTGTGGACATGGCACCACTCATCAGGCCATGCTGAGGCGGCGTCCCACATAGCACAACCAGAGGCACTCACAACTAGAATATACAGCTACGTCCTGGGGGGCTTTGGGGAGAAGAAGGAGGGAAAAAAAAAAAGAATATTGGCAACAGATGTTAGCTCAGGTGCCAATCTTTGGGGAAAAAAACAAAACCAACTGTAGAACGCTTAGCCCCGTGTGTGGATATGGGACATGCTCAGAAACAGTAGCAGCATCATTTATGGAGCATGAAGACAAGGAGGGCAAATGCGACATCAGAAACTGTACAGAGAAAACATGGCAGAAAGGCAGTCCATGTGTGAAATTAAGAGGCGACTGTGAGGACTGCCCTGACCCACCAGCCAAGCCCTTGCGGCCTTTTCTTGGACACCGTCCTCTTCATCCCGTTTTTCTCCCCGACAAGCTCCATGGGTTTGTCCCTTCTCCCATGGTGCCACCATTTCAGCTGATCTCATTGAAGGCCAGCTGCTGAGCGGATGCAATTCAGATTTCTCCTGAGCAAACTTTGGGAAAGTTCCTTAATGAAAAGAAACCTTTGAGGAAGAAAGAGGTGGGGCTATGCCTCCTCTCCATGGAGGCTTAACGGGCTCAGGTCCGGTTCTCTGTAGCCCCTCCTGTTCCCACCTTCTCGCACACCCCTGTGGGACTCTTCCTCATTGCTGACTTGAGGCACACCAACCCTGGGTGGGTTGGGTGCGAGCTCAAGCCGCTGAGGCATGGCGGCCCGTCCCTCTGGAATACACTCCCTCCTCACAGAGTCTCGGGGGTCAGGTAGACCTGGATTTGCTTCCTGGTTCCACCACCTACCATCTCTGTGACCTTCCTTGGGCAAGTGACCCACCTGTGGTCCTTACCTTCCTCAGATCTGTGAATGGGGCACAGTGCCACCAGTCACAGCCCTGTCCTCCAGGGGTCTCCTCCAAGAGGTGACTGCCCACGGCCCTATCCTCCAGGGGTCTCCTCCAAGAGGTGACTGCCCATGGCCCTCCCCTCCAGGGGTCTGCTCAGGGAGGTGACTCTCCAAGCCCGTCCTTTCACTTCCATATCTACACACACAGCAGTATGTCCTCCTCTAGTAAAGGCAGGTGTGAGAGGCAGAGGATGCTGTTTTTGTGTCCTTGAAGTTGCCAGTCATTACAGAGAGCAGGAAATTGAATCAGATACTAAAAGAGAAACAAGCTAGAGAAACAATTACTTCAAACAAAAATTTGTGATTTCAGTTTGATTCAAGATAAGCACCAAACCACCAAGTTTGCTACATACTAAATTTCAATGGTACTTGTCATCCTTTGGATACAATGACATTTTGGACAAGTTGAGCTTTCTATCCCTGTCTTCCTAAATGTGATCTGATGACCTCTGCCAGTGGAGAGCAGTGGTGACATGGATGACATGAGAGTCGCACAGGTTGTCCTTCCAGGCTACGTCTGCTGTGGAAAATTGGTTAGGGACAAGTGGAGCATGGCCGGCCTGAATAACAAGCAGAGAATGTTCCATCACGATCTAAGAATCTGGAAACCCTTCTTACATCGCTCTCACACCCTGACGCTCTGCCTCCAGAGCCTGAATTGCCAGACCTCCTGGGGCAGTTAATGAGGGCACTTGGCCAACTTTGAAAGGTGTTTGGAGGATAAACTCAAGTCATTCATCTTTTCTACATGCCAGGCATTGTTGTACTAGGTCCCTAACTGATGTTCAGTGACAAAGCATGATCCTCAAAGCACTTGAGGCCAATAAGGGAGGGAGACGTGCTTTTTTAATGTAATAGAGTGTCGTGGAGCTGTCACAGAGGGTGGCGGGATGACCCCAGAACCATTCATTCACCCAGCGTTGAGCTGAGTACCTAGTGTGTGCAGGGCACTCTGCTGGAAGCAGAGATACAAGTGAAACCAATAAGGTCCCTATAGTAGTTAGGGGAAGGGTAGTAAACAAGTTAACCAAAAAGTAGCTAGAGACCAAATCGCAAAGGCTCCAGGAGAGAGAATCCCGGGGACCTCCTGAGGGACTGGTGTCAGGAACTCGGGGAGCCCAGTGCTCAGAGACACAGAGGTAGCTGGGACCAGAACCTGCATCCCCTTTGGGCCTCCTTAAAGGATGTGTACCTCATTCAAGAGTATGGGAAACTGTTGAAGGGTTTTAAGGAGTTTTAACGTTTTAGTGATTGTTCTGTGGACAGTGGATTGGAAATGAGCAGATTAAAGCTTGTGTTAAAGACAGCATTTCAAACCAGTGAGAAAAGCATGTGCTATTCAATAAATAATGTTTATACAATCAATTAACTATTTAGATAAAATTAGAACCCTACTGTGTGCCCTCACTCATGCCATCTACAGAAAAAAATCCCAAGTGCTTAAAGAGGTGAAAATTTATATATATACACATGTATATAGACAATTCTTTTGTGGCCGGCCCCGTGGCCGAGTGGTTAGGTTCGTGTGCTCTGCTTTGGCGGCCCAGGGTTTCACCAGTTCGAATCCTGGGCACAGACATGGCACTACTCATCAGGCCATGCTGAGGCAGCGTCCCACATGCCACAACTAGAAGCACCCACAACTAAAAATACACAACCATGTACCAGGGGCTTTGGGGAGAAAAACGAAAAAAATTAAATCTTAAAAAATAAATAAATAAACATTTCTTTTTAATGCAGAATACTATTTTATAATCTTCGAGTGGAGAATAAGGTACAAAACCGAGAAGCTATAAAAAATGATGCATAGCGGGCCAGCCCCGTGGCCGAGTGGTTAAGTTCACGCACTCCGCTTTGATGTCCCAGGGTTTCGCCGGTTCGAATCCTGGGTGCGGACATGGCACCACCCATCAGGCCATGTTGAGGTGGTGTCCCACGTGCCACAACTAGAAGGACCCACAACTAAAATATACAACTATGTACTGGGGGGATTTGGGGAGAAAAAGCAGAAAAAAAAAGATTGGCCACAGTTGTTAGCTCAGGTGCCAATCTTAAAAAAAAAATGATGCATAGATTTGACTGCATAAAAAATTTAAGCTCTGGTAAAACAAAAGACTAAAAATAAAGGCAAATGAGAGATTGAGAGAATATATTTTCAATATCTATAACAGACAACAGGTTAATATTCAGAATATAAAGAGTTCCTCGAATCCATAATAAAAATACAAACAATGGAAAAATAGGCCAAGAACGGGAACCTGCAATAATTAATAAATAAGTGAGAAGATATTCGACCCACTAGTAATCATGGAAATGAAGATCAAGTAACAAGCTATCACTTCCATTCTCTTTCAATACAGAAAATAATCTGTGTTGGCAGATTCCCTGTGCAGGGGAACTCCTGTCTTTTCTGGATAGCATTTTGGCAGCAAACATCAAAGTCTTAAATGTGGGGGCTGGCCCCATGGCCGAGTGGTTAAGTTCACGCGCTCCGCTGCAGGTGGCCCAGTGTATCGTTGGTTCGAATCCTGGGCGCGGACATGGCACTGCTCATCAAACCACGCTGAGGCAGCGTCCCACATGCCACAACTAGAAGGACCCACAACGAAGAATATACAACTATGTACCGGGGGGCTTTGGAGAGAAAAAGGAAAAAATAAAATCTTTAAAAAAAAAATCTTAAACGTGAATATGCTTTTGCCCAGAATTTCACTTCTATGAATCTTTTAGAAATGTTCAGACATACACAAAGAAATATGTTCAAGAATATTCTTTGCAGGATTTTTTTGTATTAGTAGAAAGCTGGAGATGTGACAAATGTTGATCAGTAAAAGGCTGTTTAAGGTAGTGGTTCTCAACCAGACACATTTTTGCCCTCCAGAGGACCTTTGGGAATGTCTGTCACAACTGGGGAGGTGCTACTGGTGTCCAGTGGGTAGAGCCCAGGATGCTGCTGAACACCCTATAGGACAGCCTCCCACCAAAGAATTATTCAGCCCCAAATGTCAGTAGTGCCGGAGTTGAGAAACCCTGGGTCAAATAAAGCCACAGCGAATTAAAAGAAAAAGGTAGATATATGTGCCATTAAAGATCTCCAAGATGCGTCACACAAAAATGCCTTTTTACAACTTAATATGTGATCTTTGTAATACAAGAAAACAAAATAAGTAAATTTTAAAAACAACTAAATAATCACTTCACCTCCCCAAAGGTTACCAGCTTCTGCTTTTTTTTTTTCTTTTTTGAAGGAAGATTAGCCCTGAGCTAACTACTGCCAATCCTTCTCTTTTTTTGCTGAGGAGGACTGGCCCTGAGCTAACATCCATGCTTATCTTCCTCTACTTTATACGTGGGACGCCTGCCACAGCATGGCTTTTGCCAAGCCCGTACCATGTCCACACCCGGGATCCAAACCGGTGAACCCCGGGCCGCTGAGAAGCGAAACGTGCGAACTCAACCACTGCGCCACCGGGCTGTCCCAGGTTACCAGCTTCTTATGTGTCCTTCCAGAAATATTCTAGCACAACAAGCATAGGATCTGGTTTTTAATACACTGCAGGTGACTTTGCACACAGTTAGTTTCAAAACACCAGTGCATTAGCCCGCTGTTTGAGGCCTGGACCTGAGAACCCCTGACATAATGTTTTCTAGATTATTCTGCCTCCCTTGTGTTTTCTTTGGCTTTTTATTTTTGGATACAAAGCAAAACTGTGTGCTGTGGGATGGGAGGCTGGGAAGGAGCCTGTAGCAAAAGGCTGATGATGGTGAGTGAGACGAGGACCCAGAGGAAGTGAGCCACATGAGGGTTCTCCTGCACACAAGGGCTGTTCAGGGTGATGGCTGGTGCAGGCTTTAACAGGGAGGCAGGCGTGAATTTCCCTACACCCCAGGGCAGAATTCAGCCCAAGTTGGGAATCTTTCAACCTTCCTTCCTGCCCGCTGCCAGGCAGTCATTTATGGACCTGCTGGGCTCTACGAATGCGGTTGCCAATCACTGAATCATCATCTACATCTCTGACTTTTTGACTAAGCCTGGCTTTCATCTTCTGGGCTTTTCCAGAAAAGCCTCTTAGAGTTGGGTATGAGACCTTTTGATGTTGGCTTTCATCAGTACCTCCTGTCCTCCTGCCTGTCTCTCTCACTGAAACATTATTCCAAGGTTGGAATAAAAACCCCTGTGAGAGGGTGGGATTGGGTGACCTGCCAGCATCCAGCCCGGAGTTCTCAAAACCAAAGGTGTCTGGTGCCATCTTCAGCCAGACACAGGCATGGGCAGTGGACCAGACTTGGCAGGGGTGTGGGAGTGTCAGGCCTGCTGTGAGAATGTCCCTGGCAGAGACTGCAGGCAGCAGGCGACAGGGCCCCCTGAGACCACCATTGGCCTCTGCTGCCCGGCTCAGAAGAAGGCACCTCCTGGAAACTGCCTCTTGAGTCTTCTCCAGAAATTTCCATCTTAGACTTCAAAATTCTGTTTCTTCCTTGAGAGACACCCACCCGGGCTGAGAACCTGGGTAAGCTGTCTAGGGTCAGCTGTGGAGTTAAGACCAGACTGTTTTCGTTTGAAGTTCTCAGGGGACAGTCATTTCTCTCAAGTAATGTCAGCTTGCTTCGTCTCCTGTGAAATTGAAACCTGCTGCTGCTTTCACAAAAATCGTCTCTTCTTTCTAGTAAGAATGCTGATAGAATGGAGTCAGAAAGGACACAGTTTGGGGGAGAGGGGGCTGGTTTCTAATCTGAGGTAATTCCAGTGACTCTAGACAGGGCCACAGCTGGTCTGTGAGACCCTCTCGTGGAGCTGAGGGTTCTTGCCACATTACTTTTATGTCCCTGGACATTGATGTTAGATAAATATCTATAAATATTTTCAAGTTTCGTGACAGTTCAGTATAAAAGAACAAACCTGCAGGAGAGGAGCTAGAAAGCACCCTGAGAAACAAGTTAGCCCTTTGGATGGTATCACATTTAAGTTACTGTAAACAGAACCACGTCAGTGTTCTGGAAGCCTCCTGGCCTTCTTCACTGAACTCCTATGCGTCATCTCTGAACTTCACTGGGTTTGTTGACTTGCTTTTCTAACTGGGGGTAAGAAGAGGTCCTGAGAGGGCCAGGTGGGGGTGGCCCTGGAGAGAACCAGCACCACAGGGCCTTTCCTCCACCACTGTCTTGTCCTTTCTTCTGCTTCACCTGTCTGGCTGCCCCCTGAGTGCTGATCTAAATGATCAGGGGTCTCCAGCATTTGCAGAGGTTACCTACTGGCCTTAGAAGAGTTCCTGAAAAGTTTGGTGTCAATCAAATCTTTTTTTTTTTCTTAGAGTACTAATTAAGATGCTGACCATTTAAAGCAGGAGTGAATGGATTATTAGGCAAAAAGGAAGCTTTTAGTAACATGCATAAGTACACACCATCTGCTGTCTGAATGAGATTCTCCAAAATTGAGCTTTCTTAAAGAAGAGCCCATGGTAGGCGGCCATAGGCCGAGTGGACAGAATTAGGGAAGTCCGATTTCGGAAGGCAAGTTTCCCAGAGAGGTTCGAGCTGCTTCGTGGTAGAGCAGTGCTGTACTTCCTGCCGCACGGTACTCAGCCCCAGGAGCTCAGAGGGGAAGACCTGCTCGAGCCCCATGTGTTCACTGGGAAACTCCCACCTCACGGTGTCACCATGAGAAAGAGCTGACTCTGTCACACATGAAGGATTGTAAAAATTATTCTAATCTTTGCTTGAAATTAGGTGCAAAATTGCTTCTCCACCTAGAAATCACACTGCATAATTCTGACTTATCTGCATTTTAGGGCAGGCCTCGAGTAAAAATGCCCCAACATGTGTGGGGGTCAGTGCAAGGCTGGGGGAGACCCGTAGACCTCCCAGATAGGTGCGGCCTCGCAGTGGGGGCTGATGAGGCAGCAAAGCCCTGGCGATCGTGCACACTCCTGCATGAGGCGCAGGCTCCCCTCGGAGCTTTAAAACAACCCCAAAGCGTGAATCATTATATTACCATGGCTGGCTGGCTTAAGAGGAACCGAAAAAATGAAAATACTCACTTTGCTCATTAGCAAAGAGAAATATGCAAATGTTGAGGGTCCCTTTGTGTCAGAACCACACTCTTCTGTTTTGATCTGTTAAGCAGAGCCCTCTGCATGCCCTCTTCAAGCCAAAAGTTCTTTTCTGCCTGTTGTACCTATGACTGAGGACCTGGATACAGTGCTGCAAATGAGGGGCTTTAGAAAATAGAGCCTTTTTAGCATCACCCACTTTCACCAGCATTAGATCCATTTTGTGATTTAATTCTCATTGTGGATTCACATTTTCTACAGCAGGGTGTCTCCACAGAAGCACAATACTTTGGGCCACATTTGAGACCAGATAGTTCTTTGTTGTGGGGGCTGTCCTGTGCATTGTGGTGTGTGGCAGCACCCCTGGACTCTACCCACTAAATGCCAGTAGCACTCCCCGTAGTTGTCACAACCAAAAATGTATCCACACATTGCCAAATGTCCCATAGGATGCAAATCACACACAGACACCCCGTTTGAGAATCACTGTTCTATCAGAAAGAAGCAGTATAAAATAGTCTTTGTCCTAAATTGGTTGTCCTTTTAAAACAGACCCTAAGATTTTACAGGCTTTTAACACCTGTGTGTAATTAGTTTATTTATCATGTGGAGTGAACCAGATTTTATTCTCTTTGAATGGCCTTCACAAAACTCAGTCTTCTCTCCCCTCTTCCAGTCTGTTCTCCCATAGTATTCGTATGTTGCTAATAATTTGCCTGACCTGTTAATTCATTAACATGCCATTAATTGATTAATTCTGCACTTGCATTCAGTCATTCCTGCAGCAATATACTTACCCAGCTCTCGCCACATGCCCAGTGGTGAGCAAGCGCCGCCTCATAACCAAGATTCCCACCCGTCTGATAACACATCCACCTTGCTCAGCTCGTTTATGGTTTTTGGAAGGCAAAATGCATCTGACGTGGGGGAACATGGTCCCTGGAGTCAGAGAGACTTGAGTACAAAGCCCACCACTGCTGCTTATAAGCTGGGTAGCCTTGGACTAGTTATTGAACCTGTATGCCTCGGTTTCCCCATCTGAACATGGGGGTGAGTCTGTCTACGTGGC
This sequence comes from Equus asinus, assembly GCF_041296235.1. Classification (NCBI taxonomy): domain Eukaryota; kingdom Metazoa; phylum Chordata; class Mammalia; order Perissodactyla; family Equidae; genus Equus; species Equus asinus. Next base: position 63,415,443 of record NC_091810.1, on the reverse strand, counting down.
AGAGTTCTATGAGATCGTGCACATCAGGCATCAGTAAATGGTAACCTGTTGTCTGCCAACTGATAGGTTGTAATGTATGAACTGCCATCTTTGTGGGTCAAAACCAGTCAAATGCTAGCAACTTCTACAGTTCAACCTAATATATAAACCCGAGGTCCTGTATCGTGCTGACTCTGTCTTTGCTCTGTGGTGGTCCAGCAAATAAACGGAGTGGTTCTGCTTGCTTATTTCCCCACAGTCCTGCCCTCTCTCTGAGGAGACATCCTGTCGGCACAACCTAACAGTTCAGAGAGGGCAGCATTCACACCAGCCTGTATTTTTAAAGCTTGTACTATGGGGAGTTGCATGCACTCTTCGAACCTTGCAGCCAATTTGTGAGGAAATAACCTGAACCGTAACTGTTCCTCAGTTTTCTGTTGTTGTCCCCTGGGTGCCGGCCTCGGGCAGGCCTCTCTCTGATGTCTCTGTATTTGTGTCTCAGGTCACTCTGCTGATTGCCTTCATCTGTGTGAGGAGCTCTCCGTGGACCAGCTACAGTGCCTACAGCTACTTTGAAGTGGTCACCATTTGCAACTTGATAATGATCCTTGCCTTCTACCTGGTCCACCTCTTCCGCCTCTACCGCGTGCTCACCTGTATCAGCTGGCCCCTGTCGGTAAGGGAGTGGCGTGGCCCTGGCCTCGCACATGCAAGTCGGGATGGCAGCTGGGGCACTGAGACCCAGTGGAGTCCTTCTGTCTGCTCAGCCCACTTCTTTCATCCTCCTTTGCTGCTTCTGCCCTGAATTTCCCTGTTTGGTGGACCTCTCTGCCTGATGTCCCCCTGGTTTCTAAAACTCACCTTCCAGCTACAAGAAGGCTGTGCCTCTCGCTTCAATCTTCATTTTCTGAAGTGACCGAAAATGGTCACTGTGTGTATAAGTTGGGAGGAAGAACATGGAAGGAAGAAGCTAACAAAGGTGATGGGAATTTATACTCTTGTGAGTATTGAATGATAAGATTTATCAGCTAAAATAAACTAGCAGAGTCTGACGAAAGATTTCAGAAGTTGCCAGGGTTTTTTCTTCCCACTGTGTTATTTTTTAAAACGGCTTTATTAATGTATAGTTGACATACCATACAATTACCCTTTTAAAGTATACAATTCAGTGGATTTTAGTATATTCCCAGAGTTGTACAACCGTCACCACAGTCAATTTTAGAACATTTTCATCACCTCAAAAAGAAACCCCATACACTTTAGCTGCCACCTCCTACCCCTCATCCCTCCAGCCCTGAGCAACCACTAATCTCCTTTCTGTGTCTATACTTTTCCCACTCTGGACACTTCATGTAAATGGAATCATATATATGGTCTTCTGTGACTGGCTTCTTTCACTGAGCAGAGTGTTTTCATGGTTTATCTATGTTGTAGCATGTATTAGTACCTCATTTCTTTTAATAGTCAAGTAATACTCCATTGAAAGGCTATACCAATGGATAAACCAGTTTTGTTTATTTATTCATCCTTGATGGACATTTGGGTTGTTGCCACCTTTGGCTGTTATGAATAATGCTGCTGTGAACATTCATGTACAAGTTTTTTATGTGGAAATGTTTTCATTTCACTTGAGAATATACTTAAGAGTGGAATTATTAGGTCACGTGGTTTAACTGAGGAACTGTGTTTAAGTGAGGAACTGCCAGACTGTTTTCCAAAGCGGCTGCACCATTTTACATTCCCACCAGCAGTGTATGAGGGTTCCAGTTTTTCCACATTCTTGCCAACACTTGTTATTTTCTGTTTCTGATATTAGTCATTCTAGTGAGCGTAAAGTGGTATCTCCTAGTTCTGATTTGCATTTCTCTGATGCCTAATGATGTCAGTCATCTTTTCCTGTGCTTTTTGGCCATTTATATATTTTCTCTGGAGAAATGTCTATTCAAATCTTTTGCCCATTTTTGATTAGCCTGTCTTTTTATCATTGAGTAGTAAGAATTCTTTGTATATTCTAGTTAAAAGTCCCTTATCAGATATATGATTTGCAGATACTTTCTCCCATTCTGTTGGTTGTTTTTCACTTTCTTGATAGTGTCCATTAAAGCACGAGTTTTGAATTTTGATGAAATCTAATTTGTCTATTTTTCTTTTGTTGCTCATGTTTTTGGTATAATATCTAAAAAGCCATTGCCAAATCCAGGATCATGAAGTTTACCTCTGTGTTTTCTTCTAAGAGTGTCATAGTTTTAGGTCTTACATTTAGGTGTTTGATCTATTTTGAGTTAATTTTTGCATACAGTATAAGGTAAGGATTCAGCTTTATTCTTTAGCATGTGAATATCCACTTGGCTCAGCACCGTCTGCTGGGAAGATTGTTCTTTCCCCGTTGAATTGTCTTGGCACTCTTGTGGAAAATTAGTTGACCATAAACACATGGATTTATTTCTGGACTCTAAATTCTGTTGCATTGATCTTACCACACACTCTTGATTACTGTAGATTTGTAGTAAGTTTTGATATTGTGAAGTATGAGTCTTCCCATTTGTTCTTCTTTTTCAGGATTGTTTTGGATTTTTACAATTCCGTGTGAATTCTGGAATCGGCTTTTCAGTTTCTGCAAGGAAGTCAGCTGGGGTTCTGATAGGAATTGCACTGAATCTGTAGATCAATTTGGAGATTATTTCCATCTTAACAATACTCTGTCTTGTGATACATGAACATGGGAGGTTTTCTCATTTATTTAGGTCTTTAATTTCTTTCAACAATGTTTTGTAGCTTTGAGAGTGTAAGTTTTGCACTTGTTTTGTTAAATTTTTTCCTAAGTATCTTTTTCTTTTTGATGCTATTTCAAGTGTAATTATTTTCTTAATTTCTTTTTTGGATTGTTCCTTGCAAATGGATAGAAGTAGAATTGGTTTTTGTATGTTGATTTTGTGTCCTCAACCTTGTTGAACTCATTTATTAGGTCTAACAGATTGTTAATGGATTCCATAGGATTTTCTACATACACGATCATTCCATCTGTGAATAGAAATAGTTTGCATTCTTTTCCAATCTGGATGGCTGTTATTTCATTTTCTTGCTTTATTGTAAGAAATTAGTTGAATGTTGAATTGAAGTGGCAAAAGCAAACGCCGTTATCTTGTTCCGGATCTTAGGAGGACAGCATTCCATCTCTCATCATTAAATGTGATAGTAGCTGTGGGTTTTTTGTAGATGCCATTCATCAGATTGAAGAAGTTACCTTCTAGTCCTACTTTGTTGAGTGTTTTTATCATGAAAGGGTGTTAGATTTTGTCAAATGTTTTTTCTTTGTCTACTGAGATAATCATGTGGGTTTTCCCCCCAGTATTCTATTAATAGAGCATATTACGTTGATTTTCATATGGAACCAACTTTGCATTCCTGGAATAAATTCTCATTGGTCATGGTGTATAATTCAGTTTATATGTTGCTGGATTTGTTTTGCTAGTATTTTGCTGAAGATTTTTGCATTTGTGTTCATAAGAGAGATTATTGGTCTAAAGTCTTCTTGCTATGTCTTTGTCTGGTTTTGTTATCAGGGTAATATTGACCTCAGAATAATTTTGGAAATGTTCCCTGCTCTTCTGTTCTTTAGAATAGTTTGTAAAGAACTGGTGTTAATTCTTCTTTAAATGTCTGGTAGAATTCTGCAGTGAAGCCATCTGGGCCTGGGCTTTTCTTTTGTCATTTTTTAATTATTAATTCAAACTCTTCTTGTTATAGACCTATTCAGATCGTTTATTTCTGCTTGAGTCATTTCAGGTAGTATGTCTTTCTAAGAATATGTCCATTTCATCTAAATTATCGAATTTATTGACATATAATTGTTCATAGTATTCTTTTAAAATCCTTTTTATTTCTGTAAGATCAGTAGTGATGTCCTCTCTTTCATTTCTGATTCTGATCATTTGAATCATTTCTCTTTTGTTTCTCAATCAGTCTAGCTAAAGGTTTGTCTGTTTTGTTGATCTTTTCAAAGAACTAACTGTTGATTTCATCGATTTTCTCTATTGTTTTTCTGTTGTCTGTGTCATTAATTTCTGCTCCACTCTCTATTTCCTTCTTTCTTCTTGCTTTAGGTTTAATTTGCTCTTTTTTTCCAGTGTCTTAAGGTAAAATTTAGGTTATTAATTTGAAACTTTTCTTCTTTTTTAATATAGGCATTTACAGCTAGAAATTTCTCTCTGAGCGCTGCTTTAGTTGCATCCCATAATTTGGGTATATTGTGTCTTCATGTCATTCATCTCCAAGTATTTCCTAATTTCCCTTGTGATTTCTTCTTTGACCCATTAGTTAGTTAGGAATGTGTTGTTTAATTTCTACATATTTATGAGTTTCCCAGATTTTTTCTGCTATTCATTTCTAATTTCATTTCGTTTTAGTTGGAGAACATACTTCATATTATTTCACTCCTTTTACATTTGTTGAGGTTTCTTTTATGGTTTAGCATGTGGTCTGTCCTGAAGAATGTCTTGTGTGCGTTTGAGAATAAGTATATCCTACTGTTGTGCGGTAGCGTGTTTTGTAGATGTCTATTAGGTCTAGTTGTTTTATAATATTGTTTGAGTCTTCTATTTCCTTGTTGGTCTTCTCCCTAATTGTTTTATGCATTATTGAAAGTGGGGTATTGAACTGTTACTCAACTATTATTTTTGAATTATCTATTTCTCCCTTCCTTTCTTTGAGTTTTTGCTTCATTTATTTTGTTGCTCTGTTATTAGGTGCATACATGTTTATATTTGTTTATCTTCTGCATGGATTGATTGACATTTTCTTCATTGTGACGTGTCCCTCCTTATCTCTAGTAACAGTTTTTGTTTTAAAATCAATTTTGTCTCGTGCTAGTATAGCCACTCTAGGTTTCTTTGAGTTGCTATCTGAATGGCGCATCTTTTCTACCTTTCTGCTTTCAATCTCTTTTTGTCTTTGAATATAAAATCTGTCTCCCGTAGACAGCATATAGCTGAATCTTTTTCTATCCAGTCTGACAACCTCTGCTTCTTGGTTGGATTGTTTTAAGCATTCACATGTAACGTTATTCCCACTGTGTTATTTTGAGAGAAATTTCTTTTGTGTTCCTAAGTTATAAAGCCCCCTTCCAAGTTATGGCACCTTCCTGCTGCTTTTGAGAGCAGGCTCCTTTGGGCTTCCCTGATGCTGGTAACGAACAAGCAAAGGAGAGAATAAAAGCTGGGGGACAAGAACGAGGGTGGGCTGACAGGGGAGTGAATGTTGGAAGGACAAGCTCAGCCTCACGTTTTTGGCTGAGGACTATTTAGGTGCCTTCCATTTGGGACTCTCTAAAGGCAGTTTTCCTATCCCGTGTCATACTCCTCTTTCTTTGTGTGAGAATCTTGGAGGTAGGGAACTTCCAGTTACTAATCTTTAGTCAAAATCTCTGTGGTCTACCTTGTGATATTCCTTTCTGGTCACTAAGGGAGAAATCAGGTTCTTTGATTTTGCACAGCTTTGAGAGGAGTTACAGCTTAAAAGTGGAATGCTTTTCCAAAATTTAATGGCTGCCTGCCCTAATGGGCAGAACTCCATGAAGGAATAATTTCTCACTTCTCTCTGGAGACAACTGAAAATGGATATACTGTGGATTCAGAGTGAGTACTGTCTATCCACGGCTCTAAGCCCCAGTTCTCCTCTGACCTGGTGTTTAATGGGGAGGAGGAAGAATGAGATGGAAACATTACCATGCTGCTGAATGACAGAGGTCCAGCCTCATCCTGGGCCTGCAAAGATACCATTTTAATCATGGAGAGTGAATGGGGTGGAAATGGCTGGCCCCATGCACCAAAGGGAGGAGCAGAGGCTGAGTCAGTCCTGCCAGGAGACTCATCAGCAGTGCTTGGCCTGAGAGCATGCTTCTGGAGAGAAAAGAGGGAAGCCAAAATGAGGACAAAACCACGAGGACTTAGGAGAGAGAAAGCCAGCTCCCACCACACACCCACAAGCACTTCACAGAAGGGCCGCTCACCTCCCTGTTTGAGGGGGCCAAGCACCTCTCAGGTCCACACCTAACGCTGTTCACAGAATGGGCAGACACTCCAGGCAGCCACCAAAGCCAGCACATTGTCAGCCCAGAACTTTCTCTGAAGCAGAAGCGGAAGGCACACATCTCTTTAAGGGGCTTTGCTTCTCAGAGCTAGAGCTTTATTTAAACTCTCCAGCCTGGGAATTGCAAGAAGCTCGTTTGCTTTTTAGTAGCTCTAGCTGGAGGTCAGGGTGCTGTCTACAAATTGATCCCAGGAGTGAAGCAGTGCTTAGTGGATCTGTGTTCTCCTTGTCCCCTTTTCCTGTCTGCCCAGCATCTTTGCTCTCTTGCTTGGCCTCATCCTGGCCAGCCTTCCACCCTGGTTGCCTGTGAGCTGTGCTGCTCCTGTGGGGGTGTTACAGGGAGAAGAGGAAGGGTCACTCCCTCCCCTTCTGTTTATCTCCTCTGATGCCTGGTTGCCTCTAAGAGCCAGGAGTGGACCTCCCTACCCACTGCTTTGCTTTGTTTTTGCCCCCAGGAACTTCTGCACTATTTAATCGGTACCCTGCTCCTCCTCATCGCCTCCATCGTGGCAGCCTCCAAGAGTTACAACCAGAGCGGACTGGTAGCCGGAGCGGTGAGGATGTTCTCGGGGAGCATTCAGGAAGGAATTCATGCCTCGAATGCTCATGTTCTTCCTGACAGGGGCAGCGAAGGGATTGTGTTCTGGGGCCTTTCTTTCACAGAATCAGTACCCACCTCCATCCAGCCAGCAGCAGTCTCCAGAGAGCCTTAAAGCTGGGCCCAGAGTGGAGGGTCTCAGAAGGTGGATCATCAGGGCTGTCGGCAAACTCACATGGCCCCAGCGGCCCAGCCCCCTCCCTCTTAGAGCCACTCCTTAAATCAGGGGGCAAGTAGGTTTTAATTCACATGCCCATTCTGGTCCTTTGCCCGTGGCTGCCTCAGCCCCTTGCAGGGACAGATTCTGAGGCCTCTCGGGCCCAGGGGAACAGTACTGTGATCAGTTAGTGATATCTGCCATGAGTCCTAGCTTTGCCCTTCCTGATTTTTAACAGTATGCGGGCCAGGAAATAACCCTCCTCTACCTTTCAAAGGTGAAAATTGATCCATCTGATAGGCTGAGTAGAAGTAGCATGGAAATGTCCAAAAATGCAGTGCTGTGGGGCTATGTGTAGTTGTCACCCATACAGACACATACATCCGCGTGTATATACGTTATTTTTAAAAGACTTGCAGATTCCCGTCGTCTGAGCTCTGGTTTAGTTGCTCACAGTTTGGTGCCTATGCTGATTTGCTTCCCGGACGAACAGGCAAGCTTTTTAAAATGAGTTTTAAGAAAAGCTGTCTGTGTGACACTCACTCTTTCATTTACACACGTTACCAAAATTCTCCAGACTTTTGGCCGAGGTGAGTTCGTGCCTGGAATTCCACTGAGGGGCGGAGTCTGCTCTCCAAAGGTCGGCGTGGGGCAGACGGTCTGTGCAGAGGGGCAGCCAAATCTAAACACTCGTGCCCCTTAGGTGCCTCCTGTCCCACACCCACCCCCCATGCAGTCTCCCAGGAGAGGGGTGGCTGCCACCTACAGGTTACCACCTGCCCAGTACAAGCAGGTGGATGAGGCACAGAGGAAATTCCTGCTCGCTGTGTTTCAGAACCACGTGGGGAGATCCCCACTGAGTTTTATGATTCAGGTTGCACGTAACGGTCTTAGCCCTAGAATCCCAATAAACTCTATTTATCATACACGGTTTTTGTGCCCAGGACCAAGCCTGGGCCATCGGGGAGCCAGAAGAAATAAAAAGATAGGGTCCTTGCTTATGAGAAGGTGGTGTCTAGTAGGAGTTAAGGCCAAGGCACACAGAACAATTAGCAAACAAGGCATTGTCGTCCAGAGTAGCATTATGCAGCGAGATAATAAACTGTTCAATTATGCAGTGCAGTCAGTTGGAGACCAGGATGGCATATAATGTGCTAATTGTGCAGAACAGACAATGCGAGGCCGGGACAGCTCTAATAGGCTAATTATGTGGTGCAGACAATTGGTACAAAAGGAGCCAAGGAAACGGACCTGGGGGAAGGGGAGGTGGATGTGAGCTGGTGGGGCAGCCACTTATGTAAACCAGCAGCCAGGCTTGAAAAGAAAACTAAACCTGGAAAATCCTGCCCTTTGGCTGCTCCCGGCCATGCCCACTGGCCATCAGCTGGGGTCAGCCTGCGCTGGTGGCAGCAGAGCGCCCCGGAGGCCTTGGCAGGTCTGAGAAGACCCGGGCAGCAGCAGAGCGCCCGCCGACTCTGGAGCCACGTCCCCTGGGCTCAGACCCCACGTCTGGCCCTTGCTGGCTCTGTGGCCCTGGCCAAAATAGTTGACCTCCTGCCCCTCCGTTTCTTCAGCTGTAAAATGAGGGGGGAGGGTAGCACCAGCCCCCACCTGGCAGAGTTGCGAGGGTGACAGGAATCAGAGCACCCAAAGGACTCAACACTGGCGGGTACATAGTAAGTGCCCAATAAATCTTAGCTGCTGCACCTGCCAGTGTCGTTCACAAGTAAGAAAAATGGCTGCAGGCTTTGAAGTTCCAGACAGAGACCCCAGAGTACAGTCATGCACCACGCAACGCTTCAGTCCACAGCAGACCACACATACGATGGTGGTCCCCTGAGTGTAGCCTAGCTGTATAGTAGGCGAGAGCATGTAGGGTTATGTGAGTACACTCTCTGATATTCACACGACGACGAAATCCCCCGACGACACATTTCTCAGAACACGTCCCCCTCGTGGGACCGTGCCCACACACAGGGTGACATTTCCTTTGTGCCTGCTTCTTGCTCAGCCACTCGATGAGCCTCCCATGGGGCCCCCTTCCTCTCTGGGCGCCCTGTTCCTCGTCTACAAATGAGGAGGTTCCCCGGGGCTAGGTCTGCACACTGGAGCTCTGGCAAACCCTCAGAAAGGAAGGGAGCTCACCTGAACTTATTTCCGTCTAATGTTATTTAAGTATGTACAAACATAAGACCAGACATGAAGGCCTCAGCTTCTGGCTCTTACACAGCTGTAAAGCCAGACAGGAGAGAAAGCCATTATTACGAATGAAATGCAGACAATGCCACACCACACCAATAAAATCCACTTGAACGTTAAAAATCTGAACATTTTTAAAACCCAAATTAAAATTTACAATTCCTCTTTTTTCTTTCTTTCTTTCTTTTTTTTTTTTTTTTTTGAGGAAGATTGGCCCTGAGCTAACACCGTGCCCATCTTCCTCTACTTTATATGTGGGATGCCTGCCACAGCATGGCTTGATGAGCAGTACGTAGGTCTGCACCTGGGATCTGAACCAGCAAGCCCCGGGCCGCCAAAACAGAGCACGGGAACTTAACCGCTGTGCCACCAGGCTGGCCTCCTGCCTTTTTCTTTTTTATTAGCCCAGGATAATTAAAGCACATGGCTGGGCCCCAGCTCCATTGTAAACATAAACCTGAATGTGGGCACTGAAGTTGCCTAGAGTGAAATGAGGTGAGGGGTGGACACCCAGAGGCTTGGCTGCTAGGCCTGACCTGGGCCCCAGCAGGGGGGTTCCCGGGGGAGTGCTGGTGAATGGGCCACATCTTGCATCTGAGCAAGGATGAAGTGTTTGGGTCAGATGATTCCCCAAGCTTCCTCCAAGCTACAGTTGATACAGGGAACGGGCACAGAGATGAGAAGCAGAAAGGACTGCCCGAGTGATTGGCCCTTAGCCTGGGACCTTCCTTTCCCCTCTCTCCTTGTGTAGATCTTCGGTTTCATAGCCAGCTTCCTCTGCTTGGCGAGCATATGGCTGTCCTACAAGATCTCGTGTGTGACCCAGTCAACAGGTGAGTTCTGGTGGTCTGAACACAGACCATCTCTGAAATTCCCTCTGCTCAGGAGCAGGAGGACGGCCTGTTCCCGAGTTCAGCAATCGGGAATGACCGGCTACAGAGGAGGCCATGAGAGCGCAGGGCCCAGGAGGAGAGGCGAACCCAAGAACTCCTGCTCTCGTCCTCTCCACCGCGCCCAGGGACACCCTGACATTTCAGTCTCTGGCGGCAAAGCATTGTCTTTAAATAAATTTCCTAATGACAAAAATAAAATGTAGAGCATTTATAAAATAAGAAAAAAAATTTTTAAGTAAAAGTCATTTATCATCACACTACCCGGAAATAGCAGCTGCTGGCTGGCTGACCTTCCAGCATTTGCTCCCTCGGAATATAGATATAGATTATAGATATAGATATAGATATAGACGTGACTTTTCTTAAAGGGATCAGACTGTGTTATGTTGTAATCTCTGTTTCTCCTACTTAACCACCTCCCAGACATTTTCCCCACGTCACTGAGTGTTCTTCTCCATCATTCTTAGTGGCTTCAAGGTGTCGCACTGACTCCATTGCATGTCTGTGCCATAGTTTACTTGTCTCCTGTTTGGGGACATTGCATTTTTTCTTTTAGTTCGTTGCTACTAGACAGTGCTGTAATGAACATCCTTATAAGTGTATCCCTATACATAGACCTAATATTTTTTATCTTTAGGATAAATTCCTGGAAGTAGAATTGCTGAAAGCTTCAACCAGCTGTTTAGATTAATCCACTTCTGTCTTTGATCCAGCACTTCCTCTCTTTGTTCTTTTTCTTCCTTTTTGAAAAACACATTAACAATACCAAAGCATGTACAGTATGTTGTCCGAGTTGCCAAAAGGTGGTCACAGCAGAGCTTTAATGTCCTTCTAGTAGTCACTGGCAAAATGGTCCCAGGATGCTAAGTGAAAGGAGCCAGTCACAAAAGACCACATGTTGGAGGGTTCCATTTATATGAAACATCCAGACTAGACAAATCCGTGGAGAAGGAAAGTAGATTAGTGGTTGCCGAGGGCGGGGAGAGGTGGGATGCAGGAGTCACTGCTGATGGGTGTAGGATTTCTTTTTGAGTCAATGAAAATGTTCGAAAATTGTGGCAATGGTTGTACGATTATATGAATATACTGAAAACCACTGAATTATACAATTTAAATGGGTGAATTGTATGGTATGTGAATTTTATCTCAGTATAGCTGTTTAAGAAAAAAAAGTGATGAAAAAGTAGAGAATGTAAAAAAAAGTTAATAATGTCTAAAGGTGATAAATCTATAAATATTGGTATAAAGATATTACTTAAAATTTTGGAAGAATCGCCAAAAGAAACAGTTAAATGAGGTCAGGCCTCCTCTGAGGGGTAAGCCTGGGGTGGGGAGGAATGGGCACAGAATGCCCTCTGCACTATTTAATGGTTTTTTTAAATATATTTAAAAAGAATAAAACACTCCCAGCGAAAGGTGGTGCTGGGTGGCGGAAGGAAGTGCAGGGGCAGAACTTGGGTCACCTTCTGGTGTGGCTTCTGGGTGGGCTCTGCCTCACTTTGCCATTTCCTTCCCAAGATGTAACCGCCTGAGGACACGGGAGGCTCGGCAGAGCGAGCGGCCCCGCAGAAGGGGGCTCAGGGGCCGGTGACCCCAGGAAGGACTTCTGAACCTGTGTTCCTGCGCCAAAGTCCTGCTCAGGCCCGTGGGCCTTCATCTTCCTCCCAAGCTCGGGAGCTGGTCCGAGCCTCTTTCTCCAGCCTTCCTTGGAGAACATTCCTCCCCATCTGGCAAAGAAAAGCAGCCTCCGGGGGAATCTGGTCTTCCTCGTGCTTTTAGAACTGCCTCAGGGACTGACGACCCCACTTAACACAAGGGCGGGGTTTCAGAACACTCCTGCGTCCGCCTGCTTCTACTTCACATTCCTCGGGGGAGGGAAGCTGTCTGAAGTCCTCTGATAAAAACCAAGCCAACTCCTAATTTATCTAGCTTGGAATTCCCGTCTTGAGATACCCTCTTTCTTCAAGTGCGGCGTGCCTGTAGAAGCTCTCTGTGGTCAGCGTGTCCCTGAGAAGGACGTCTCACATCTCCTTTCCCTGTCTCTGCTTCCGTTACCATTGCGTGTCTGTTTATGTGTTTTTTAATAAAATATTGACTTGGCCAATTGCAGAAGGATTTCTTATTAAACTAGAAGAAGGCTGTAAAACCAGGAGGGAAGTGAAGGGGCCTGCCAGGCTCGTGGGGAAGCACTCAGTGCTACCTGGGGGCCCGCCGGGCTCGTGTGCCCCACTGGAGGTGAGAAGAGCAAAGGATGCAGAAGATACTGGCCTCTCAAGATTTGCGTCTTTTCGAAGTAAAAATTATATTAAGGGTGGAAGCCAGTGGTGTTCACACAGGATATACGGCAGGGCTCAAAAGCAATACAGGCAGCCTCGAAAAGGAAGGACATTGTGACACTGGCCACAACACGGATGAACTGTAAGGACATCAGGTGAAGTGAGATAAGCCAGACACAAAAGGACACACACTGTATGATTCCACTTACATGAGGAACTCGAGCAGTCTGGATTCAGAGAGACAGAAGGTAGAACGGCGTTGCCAGGGGTAGGGGGGAGGAGAGTGGGGAGTTAGTGCTTAATGGATATCGTTTCCATTTGGGAAGATGAGTAAGTTCCCGAGATGGATGGTGGTGATGGTTGCACAAGAGCTACTTGGAGAATGGGGGAAGACAGAGACCCAGTTAGACCCAACACAAAGCTGGCACCACAGCCCAACAGAGACCAAAGCCATATTCTAACAGCTAAAGCATTATGGGTCATGAAGGATACAAACTGTGGGATGTATTTATCTTCTCCAAACCAGGCCCTCTCTGGGACCGCTCAACCTGGGGGCAGTGCCCATGTGTAACCCAAACTCCATACCCAGCACCCCAGCTCCCAGCACAGGAAGGTGACTCAGGGAGCAGTCAGCCAGGCTGGACCAAGCAAAGAAAGATGTGAGGAGAGGGAAAGTTGGGCGATGAGGGGAGGACAGGTAGTCAGGAGTCTGCCCCGAAGACCAAGAGCCAGCTCTGGCTCATTGTGTCAACCTGAGGCCACAGGCAAGCGTGTTGGCACCTGTGGCTACAAGGGGCACTGGGAGATAAGGCCAAAGCTGGCCTGCCCACATTCCCCACCACAGGCAGCAGCTCCCTGGCCAGTGGAGGCTCCCTCGGCCTGGCCTAGCCCTTGAGCAGGAAGCAATGGAGGGTGGAGGGTGGTACTCTGTCTTGGATGAGCCTCTGCCACAGATGCACCCACAAGAAAGACTGCTTCTGGGAGAGGCTCTTTAAGACGGCTCTGGTGTGGTCCTCTATGGTGGGGTGGTGTGTGGCAATGGAACTGCCCCCATCTCTGAGACCCTGTGAGGAGGCACACCTGCCCAGAATGTAGCCACAGGGATGCAGAGAGGCCCGAGGAGAAAGCTGAGTGGAAGTGAGGTTAGTGATAGAGCTGGGATTTGAGCCCTGGCCTGTGACCACCCCACCAGGGCCTCTGGGATGGCAGGGCCGGGCCGGAGCCAGTCTCCGCCAAATGGCTTCCCCCACAGGCAGTTGCTCTGATGTCTGCAGACTGGCCCAGAGAAGGAAATAAGCGTGTTCCTGAGGGATGCCCTGGCCTGGCACCTCCCTTGGGCTGCAGCCATGTCAGGATCTCTTCCAGGCACGTTGACCTGCTCAGCCCTCATCCTGGACCCCAGCCAGGACACTACACAGGCCCAAGGTGAGGGAACACAGGGACCTAGAGCTGGCCCATTCCCTGTGCCACCACCCAGGCCTCTTCCCTAGCAGGAAGAGCAAATTCTGTCATGGAAACACAGCAGGTCATTGGGGCCCCTCCTCAGTGACCACCACTTCCCCACTTTGTGGCAGGTTCTGAACTGCGTCCTCTGATCTCGCAGAGGCGCTTCAGGGGCTCACAGATATCTGATTTTATGTGCAGAATACACGTTAACATCTTAAAACATACACTCTCCCATCATCAAAGCAAACTCCCCTCGGCCTGCCTCACCTCCAGAGCGGACTCCCTCACTTTGTGCAGCCCTTGGGGAATGCCGGCCTTGCAGCTTCCTCTAGTCGAAGACGGAGATGTCAAGGGTGTGAGGCAAGCCGCTCCAGCCTCCTGGGCGAGCCAGGCTGTGTCCATCCTGCACGACCAAGACGAAGCAGCGGCCCGCATCCAAAGATGCGGCTGCAGCCCCCATCAGCTCCTTCACCAAATTGCGGGCTTTTCTAATGAAGCCCATTATTCTCATGGACTGACTTTCAATGTTTTAAATGTAAATTGATAATTTATACTAATATGATTTCCTGTTTTATATAATGGAGTTTCATGTATGATTTAGACTGAAAAGGGGGATTTCTCTGCCTGAAAAAAAAAAGTTAGGAAATGCCTGAGAGGAAGGGAGCTGCCAGGCTGGCGGCCAGGCACCAGGTGGGTGGAAAGGGCAAGGAGCCCAGGTTGAGGAGGTCACACCCCCACAGGGGCTTCCCGGTGAAGACCACCGTGAGAATACCTGGAGAATATCTTGGAAGGAGATTGAGGCAACTGATGGATTGTGAGAGTTTTATTGTAATTTTCTGTGTTCATAGAAAATTATGCAAATGAATAAAAAAACTCTATATAGAGTTGTGCTGAAAAGAAAACGTTATGGTATCAAGTGTGCCACTTGGCTCAGTTCTGAATAGTGATAACAGCCAGAATAATGGTCACCCTGGAAAAAAAACTCATTCTCTGGGACCGCGGGTGCACGTGAGAGGGCAGCTGGCAAGCGCTGCCAGGTGGGACAGCCGCCCAGTGTTGTCTGATGTCCCAAGTGATGGAGAGAAGCAGAAATCTGAATTTTTAGGCTAAACATTTCCTGATTTTAAATGTTGCCAAATAAGCTTTTTAAAGATACACTTAGGTCAAACAAAACCCATGTAGGGGTTATATGCAGCCCGCGGGCCCTCGGTTTGCGACCCTGCCGGGTACTGCGGTCCTCCGGGAAGGCGGGCGCCGGGCAGCAGGAAGCCCGGGCTGAGGCCAGGAGCGCCGAGCCTTCGCGGGGCCGGCAGCTGCTTCCTCCCGAAACGCCGGGGCGGTGCCGGGGCGGGGGCCTTCCCCGGGGCGTCCCCGGGGTGTCCTGCCAGCAGCCGGCCTGCTCGTGCGCTGGCGCTCCTCCCAGCTGGGCGCACCTTTCCTTTGGCAAAAACAAACCCCGCGGCGCAGCTGGCGGCCCGAACCCCGCGCGCCCTCGCCGAGCCGCGCCCGCCCTCTGGTGGCAGGCGGGGAGCACTGCCGCCCTCGGGCCCTGGCGGGGGGCGAGGCCACTGGGAAGCCAAGTTCTTCGGAATCCAGGGTTCAGATTAGAAGCACCAACCTCTAGTGTATGTGGACCTCGGGTGCACAGTTTAATCATAATCCTCGGTTCACAACACTCTCACACTCTGATCATCGGTCCACGACAATAACCTACACTTAACTGCAACTACGGCTTCCCCAGTTCATCAGCTCTCCCCATTTCTCCCCTCCCAGCATAACCTCCTGAATCTCCCACTCAGCACATCTTTGCTTTTCTTATTAGGTAGTTCTATTGTAGCTCTATATATTGCCTAAAAGGTGCATATAATTATGGTAGTTGTTTATGATTAAATGAAAAGGATACCACGCTGGATGTGATCTTTTGGGACTTTATTAACTTACCGTTACATCGCTGAGGCAGACCCCTCCCCGCTTTGTGTAACACTTTGCATCCTCTTGGCTTCACGCTCTCTTGATCCAGCCACCACTGCAGTGCCAGGCCTGCAGGGGCCATGACCAGTTTCATCCCAATATAACCAGACAGCTGTGCTTCAGGCTCCCATCGACACCTCTTGACTGTCACACTGGATCTTTCCTATGGACGCTGCCATTGGACCCTCTCAGCACCCACACATGTGCCAGCTGCAGGTACAGGAGAGTTCCTGCCCTTGGGGTAATACTGGCCAACGGAACACAGGAACCATGGCTACATTTGTCCTCCTCTCCCGGGACAGACTGTCTGAGGCAGGTTTTATACAACTTTTCCAACGATAGCCCCGTGACCGAGCACACAGTCACACAGTGGTGGCCAAGCCAACAATGCATCCTTGTTTTGGCTCTGGTTCCTTCCCAGCTTCACTCCTGAAGCAGATGGTTCAGTTGGCTATGTGGGACCAAGTCGAAACTCTGAGGTAGCAGCACTAATAGCCTTACTCAGGGGTGGCCTTGGAAGACAGCAGTGAAGGGAAATACCCTCAACGATCAAAGCTCTGGGCAGCACATGTGGTCATCCACTTTGGTGGAAGTGACCCAAGAAAAAAAAATATACAGCCTCAGGAGAGAGGTGAATGGCCAGAAGCCTGGAAGGAGAAAGACCTGTAGGCCTCAAGGGGTGGGTGGGGCAGAAAGCCACTAAAATTCTCAAATGAGAAAGTCATTTGAACAAAAGGAGGATTTCCTACAAAATAAAAATCCTGAGTAATGAGGCCACTGAATGCCAGGAAAAAACCCTGCACAGATGGATATATTTTATGACCAAAAGCCAGGGGGCTGGCAGGATTACAGGGAGGACAGAGCGAGACCAGCTGGGGGCTGTGAGGGTGCACAGAACGGCAGGTACAAAAACCTGGAGGGGACTTCACAGGTCCTCTGGAGCAAAGACCTAAGTCTGAGCTGATACCACTCAGACTGACAAATTACAGCAGTGGGACAAACAGAGACAAGCGTTAGGTACAGGATTGGGTCTTCAGATTCACCCCCACCCAGATGGAAGCCCCAAATATTCCTAAACTTACTACATACTGGCTCTGTGATTTTGTGGTTTCGTGGGTTGTTTAGTTTTTGGTTTGGACTGTGTCTGCTGCTCTTTTGCAAGAACCTGCAACTGATACATCCCTTGTGACCCCTGTTGGTGGCTAATGTAAGGGTCAGCCAGATGCAGAGCCAAGGATGGCGTTTACCCACAACTGAAACAATGCCTCTTCCTAGGAGAAGAAAAAGTACTGGGTCTTCTCACCCAAGGTCTTGTACAGTCAGCAGTGCTATGCCAAGCTTCCTTTAAGTTGAACACCGCTGTTAGGCCAATGGAAGGTGGGAGCTTTAAGTGGATTGTGGAAGCTAAAGAAGAACGTGCCCACCTTCGTTTTCATAGTAGCTGCCATCATCAAAGTGAATGAATGAGCTATGTTCCTCCCATTGTACCTGGCTTATGGTTTGCAGCCTAGGGTGTTACTAACACTTTCTTTTTTAGATCCCTTGGGGGGGTGGGGGGAATCAGTTTGCCTTCACACACCTGTCGGCATACAGTCCACCTTTATCGCCCTGAATTCTCCCGTGAGAGAGCATCAGAGAGTTGGACAGACCTGGTATGCTGTGAACTGTTGGTGGATATCCCGGCATTTCCATAATGGCTCCACAGAGCAAACTGCTTTTGCTGCCTTACGTGCCACCCAAGCACAGCTGAGAAAAGACAGATGGGCCCTGAACGAGGACAAAAACAAATGCCCTGCCTTCTAAGTGAGCATCTTGGGAGCTGTGTCACAGCTCAAAGAGATACATAGTTCACAATCAATCAAGGATAAACTTTGTAGCAGCCACCAACTACAAAAAAAAGGGGGCCCACCCTGTAACTGGCTGCTTTGCATATTGGCTATTGGAGACAGTACATCCTAAACCTGGGCATGTTCCTACAGCCTCCACCCCGAGTCATCAGACACACGGCCACATTTGAGTGAGGGCTCCAACAAAAAATCATCTTGGAAGCAGTTCAGGTGGCTGTAAAATATGCCCGACCCTGGAGCCTTGTCTCCTTCAACCTCAAGAAACTACAGGAGTCCGTGACTGATGGCACAGTTGATGGAGGCCTTTGGCAATGAAAACTCCTCTGGTTTTTCTGGGCCTCTGAGCTTTTGAATTCGAGGACTTCCTCCTGCTGCTGAGAGGCAACTGCCAGCCTTACTAAGGTCTGATTGAAACAGTCTCTAACTTGTCATTCTCATCCTGCAATTCTGAACTAAATCCCATAGGTGGGACAAGCTCCAGAAAGTCCAATCAGGAAAAGAACATGGATCTTCCAATTAAGGGCCAAACTCAGCCCCTTAGCCTTTAACCAACTTCACAAACAGGTGGTTGCCCACCCGTTAGATAGAAGCAGTGTCTTCCCTAATGAATTGCTGGTGTAATGTTCTCAACTACAAAATAGGCCCCCGACAAGAATCACTGATGAAAGAGCTCACCCACCTCCACGATGAGTGGGGCCTCTGCAATGCTACAGCCATCCAGGCATGGTAAACGGCTGACGGCCCACAACACAGGACACCCCATGCAATAGGCTCTAGCCACAGAGTGCAACACCCCAAGATTTACTGAACAATATCCATACACAGGCTCATGGGCTGTCACTAATGGCCGTATGGTGAGGTCTTTGGGCCAACCAGGACTGGACTAGTAAAAGCATTCTATATATTGGGTGTACCTCCCACGGAAACATCTAACTCCTTAATTACAGGCTCAATATTTATGTTATATATATATGGTTATATGAAGTAACCACATCTAGAAAAAAGCATGTTAGACAAACGTGTGGAAAAAGCCAACACACATATGTGGCCATCATCTCTACTACAGGCCAATGGATGGTGCTCAAATCCACAATGATAGGGAACCACCATAAAGGACTGAGACGCCCAGTGAGAAATTATGGAAGCCAATCTCAACTGCAAGGCCTGTATTATTTGCCAACTATACTAGACTCTTCAATGATGACTTCTACACGGCCAGCTGGTCTGTCTTCATCTATTTACAAGTTGCAGAAAGTGATAATCCCCCTTCTTACCTGAGCTCCTAGGCACTCAGGAGCTTTTGCATATGCGTTGACCTCAACGGATGAACGGATGGACTGTTTATTTTGTTCAGATCTATATGGGGAGACAAACGGGCACTTTGTCCCAGGTATTCTATGCCCACCCTCCTCTGCCCACTGTCTACTTATGATAAGAAAGTGGCAAATCCTGGGTCCAGAAAGGACAATCTGGCTCATCTCTGAGGGGACGACGGATCTCAACTGGTCAGGCATGAACATGTCTGACCCCGGGAAGTACATGGAGGCCATGGGGAAGTAACTCTCTCTATTCCTATTACAAATATAGACAAACAGTCCCAATATAATTCCAGTACTCTTCTAGTTCTCATGATGTTGAATATGTCACCCCACCTAACCCAGCTGCAAGGCCCCAAGGGCCAGGGGTGGATTAAGACAAATCTGGATGGCCCTGGAGGTTCGTTTCCTCCCTCATTTTGGTAGCTTACTGGAGAGATGACTCAAAAAGGTCTGAGTTAGCACAAAACAAAAATATGCTGATTCTAGCCTTTGAGCTCGAGTCCCCTTTTCTCATAAGGCCACTCCTCCACAGAGAGCTTCCGTTCTTACACAGTTGCGTAATTACTCAGTTGTCCCCTCCACCTTCCCCACGTACACGTGGAGCATTCGGAGGCAGGGTCCCTCTCTGCATGCAGTCCATTTATGTCCAGCATAAATTACAGGATAATGAAAGCTTAAGGAGCTGCACACACTCAACTTCTGTTTGCCCCCAGTAAGTCTTTATATTTGCACCATCCACAAAAATAAAAGTAGAACCAAGTGCTAAATATAAAATGCAAATCATTAAACATTTTAGAAAGTGGAGGAAAACATCTCTGACCTTAAGGTAACCAGAGAAGCAAGGTTAAAACATAAATCACAGACTGTGAGAAAATATTTCCAACGCATATTACTAACAAAGGATAATATCTGTTAACATGTCAAGAATTCTCAAATGAAGAAAAAACTCAATATGAAAAAATGGCAAAGAATATAAACAACTCACAGGTGTACGGAAGCCTAAAAGGTCACCAAACAAACGAAAAGATGATCAGGCTCACCAGTACTACGGGGGACGCAAAAGAAGAGGAGACACCAGGCAGTCCCAGCCCCGTAAAAATGTGAAGTTGAACTAACATCAAGAGCAAGACGAGAGTGGGGAAACGGCCCTCTCATCCACTGCTGCTGGGAAGGTAAACAGGTTCTGCCCCCTCCAAGACCCATTTGGAAATATTCAGTCATGTTGAAATGTACATTCCCTCTGACCCGACAGTTTTATTTCTAAGTACACACCCAACATACAAACTCTCACACATGTGCACGAGATGTTCAAGTATGTTTGTTCACTGTGACACTGGTTGAAATCATCAGAAACCACATAAATTTTCTTCTATCAACAGGGGAGTGAGAAGTACACTGTGGTATACCCATACAATGGAATACCACGTAGCACTTCAAGTGAATGAACTAGAATTACATGGATCAGATAAATTTCAAAATTCTATTGAGTGAAAAAAGCAAGCTATGAAAGGATACAAATAGCACAAACACCAGGTTATACATTGTTTATGGGTACACCTGTATATATAATACAAACAAGAAAAACAGACAGGAAAGACACCAAATTCAAGATAGTGTTTACCTTTGGAAAAGGAAAGAGAATAAAACTAGAGAGGATGGTACTTCAAAAGCATAACTTAATTTTTTTAGACAAGGCTCCTTAAAGCAAATATGGCAAAAGGTTATGATCTACTAAAGCTGGGTGGGTGTCTACAACAGGTGTTAGCCTCTGTGTTTCCAATGCCTGACATTTTTCAAAATTAAGAATAAAACTGGGGGCTGGCCCCGTGGCCGAGTGGTTAAGTTCGTGCGCTCCACTGCAGGCGGCCCAATGTTTCGTTGGTTCAAATCCTGGGCACAGATGTGGCACTGCTCATCAGACCACGCTGAGGCGGCGTCCCACATGCCACAACTAGAAGGACCCACAACTAAGAATATACAACTGGGTACCGGGGGGCTCTGGGGAGAAAAAGGAAACAATAAAATAAACTAAAAATAAAATATTAAAAAAAAAAAAGAATAAAATTGGGGGCCAGCCCAGTAGCACCATGGTTAAGTGTACCCGTTCCGCTTCAGCGGCCCGGGGTTCACCCATTCGGATCCTGGGTGTGGACATGGCATGGCTTTGGCTTGGCAAGCCATGCTGTGGTAGGCGTCACACATATAAAGTAGAGGAAGATGGGCACAGATGTTAGCTCAGGGCCAGTCTTCCTCAGCAAAAAAAGGAGGATTGGCAGCACTTAGCTCAGGGCTAATCTTCCAAAAAAAAAAAAAAAAAAGATAAAATTGGCCAAATGCAAAGGTATCAGGGGAAGGACAATACTTCCTACCTTGTATTAAACCAATCTTCTATGATATTCATCACTTGTAGAACTGTAATTTAGTCTAAAAAATTAAACATGTTTTTCTATTTTAAATTGTTTTGGGGTAGTCAGGCCTACAAAATTTTCTCTTACGAGGAATTTTATTTCTCCCATCTTGGACACAATTCTTAAGATGCTTATGACAGACACTGTGGCTCTCCAGCCCAATAGCCCTTTTCCTAGCTAACAGAACCAGTTGTGTTTAGGTACCATCCTCCACGTCGATAAGTGACTAGAAATAGGCACTTAACGTCTTCTCGGAAGACAAGTAGGTGAAGTCCACCAAGGGGCTTCTGTGAAAAAAGAACACCCTAGAGAGACACAGAAGAATAAACAATCTCTTCTGTTCTGGCCTTTGGATATCGTGGTGCGGATGGTGCCTGGAGATGTTGCCACCGTCTCGCTATACCATAAGGGGTCAATCCTGGAGACAAAAACTCACAGGAGAAGACGGACGGGCAGAAAAACAGGGAAGAACCTGGGCCTGATGACACTGCTGAGCCACTGAACTTACCAGTCATGGAATCGCCCTCCCCAGATTTCTTGTGAAATAAAATTTTCCTTACTGTTTAAGACCCACTGAATTAGGTTTTCTGCTCCTTGTAGTTGATTGCATATTGATACAATGCTCTTTATCAAAACAAAACACAAAATTCTGAAGAATGTACGAATTCCAGTGAGTTCTTGATGACTATAAAGACCTTGTTATTCTCATACAGGCTGGAGGCAGGAATTTTGCAAACTTCACAAATAGCTGTAGCTTTACCAGAACCAGCCTAGTTTTTCTTCACACTTTCCCAATCATTGAATAGTCCAAAAGAGAATGTGCCTATTTTGTTTTTAGCATTGTTAGCACTTCGAGAAATGTGATGGAGAGTCCAAGTTTGCTTCTTTGGAAGTATTTAAAGGCGTTTAGTCCATAACATTCCTTTGTACCTCTTCGTACATGGCTCCCTAAAAATGTTGCCTGAATGTGTATTCCAACTTTCCAACAAGACGGACAACCCACGGTAGGAACTGGATTTGTTTCCTTTCTCCCCATTCCCCATCCCCCGCAGATCCACAGTCCAGTTTCCACAGAGGTACTCACCAAGTTTGTAGAGCCAACTCCTTGAACTCTGGAGAAGGTTTTCATCCAAACATCACGTTTCTGTAATAATTAAACAACTACAAAGGTATGGGCAATAAAACGGATTTATTTAAAAAGAAGACTACAAAATTGGACATTGAGAGAGATAAAAAGACCCACAGGATTTAAATTGATAAATATAAAAATGATTGGCTATAAACAATGTAAAAATACATTTCCCAGTCCCCAAACAGCACATAATTTAAGTACAGTCATGCATCACTCAACGACAGGGATACGCTCTGAGAAATGCATTGGTAGGTGATTTCACCGTTGTACGAACACCAGAGTGCATTTACACAAACCTGGATGGTATAACCTATTACACACCTGGGCTATACAGTACTGATCTAACAGGAAAACCGTTGTATATACGATCCATTGCTGACCGAAACGTCGTTATGCAGCGCATGACTGTATAGCAAATATAAAATTTTTGTATTGTAAGTGCATTTCCCTTAAAATTTTTAAGAACGATTCTAAACAGTTCATTTGTATAAAATATAACAAATTAAATTCACCATAGCTGTCAATAAAAAATTATTTCAAATTTGAGTTTACTGAGTTTGCCTTTTTCTGTATGTAACAGCGGTTCTGGTCCCAAGCTCTCCTTGACCTTTTTGCTATTTACCACAATGGTCTTTTTACTCCTATTCCTTCTATAATAGAAGCAGGGAAGTAATCAGTCACGGGTCCCATGAAAAACAATATGACGAAAAGTTCCAGAGTGACCAAAGATACCAGTGAATATATTATTTTTCTAAAAAGGAAAGGCGTAAGTGGCCAGCTACGAAGCTCACTTCTGCACCAATGAAACAAATGGAAGAGAAAGCTCAGATCAAGCCGAGCTTAAGCTCAATGCCAACATGTTACATGCGTGGGGCCGGCTAAGGACATGTCTGTCAAACTCAAATAAGCCCAATGCGTGGGTGGGGATCCTGAGGTAGCCCAGATGGTTTGCTGTGAATCCCAGCTGGGTCTAGACGATACTTAAAATGACAATGATACAGTTTGATATGAAATTCCAGAACTTGTCTACCATAAACTAGTTACCTTTGACCCTGTATTTATTCTTGGACCCAAGACCCAGGCTATTTCTCCTCTCTTAGATGGCACGCCCAATAAAAACAGCATCCATGATTGGTTTCATTATCTCCCAAGTAGGTAGTGGTAACATCGCTATTGGCACTAGCATCCAAACTCTGATACAAATGGCTAAGGTCCTGAGTTAGTAAGACAGAGCAGAGGCTGTGTCTGGCCATAATGACCAATTTTTGAGAACCACATTAGCCACACTCATGCAACTGAGACCCATCTACAACACACAAACGGCAGATGAGAAATTTTAAAAGGAAGGAATATTAAATTGTCTTACTGGAAACATGACTCCATTGTTTCAGACAGAAAACCTAACCCGGGGACCTCTACCAAAGTCCTGAAGGAGCTGACTCATGGGCTCATGGCCTTAACACTAAAGTCTTGAGTCAAAAGCCTAGGAGGAGAACAAGAAAGGTCTAGTCTGCGAACCACTTGGTAGAAAGGTCCTATCCCAAGTGCCCTGTCTGGCTGGCTCTAAGACAGCCTGCCAACAACAAACAACTCTTCCAGATTATCAGAACTGGTTACGAAGTGTCTCTTGAGAATAGTTTGACTACTCTTTAGAATAGTTGGACAACTACTTTACACCATCAACAGTATTAACCTGGGCAGGATTCTCTAGATATTCAATTTTTTAAGAAGGTCTCCTCTAAAGAGAAACTAGAACAATGCCTGTGTGGGAACAAGAAACCTAAAGATCTAGCTACACACTCTATGCAATTTAAAGGGCCCGAGATCCTGGACCACCCAAAGATAGCTGCCGACAAGAGTCAGAGCCAGAGGTCCACCTTTGCCAGATGATAAAGCAGTGTATGGACCATTCTGATAAGGAGACACAAAATGGAGCATCTCAAATAGATGAAAAATCAAAATCTGGGGTTTTAAAAAGAAGACTGGCTCCAAGGACAATGCTGAAGAGGACCGGCAGAGTTGTATTAACTTCAATAAAAATACTCATGCCAAAAGGGAAAAAGACCATTTTCTAACTCATGGTATAACCCATCGTATCTTCAGACACTTGGTAAGTGGTCAAAGCTTGCTTTTGTAATTACTTTCACCATACTGAGCAAAAAGTTTATCTTTCTTATCTTTGGTCCTTAGGCATGATATCAGTTTCTTCCATTTTTCTGTGTGTTAGATTATACAAAAATCTTATTTTTTTAATTTGATATCAACAGCAATCAAAGTGTAGTATAAACATGGGTTGCTGATGTTGTTACTTTTATACATATAAAGTACCAACATTTCCCACGCATTTTCTATTTGGTTGTAAAAGATCTCAGCAAGAGTTAATAATAATTATCCTAAAATGTTACAATATAATTTTAAGGCTGAGTGAGATACAGGAAAGCCTAGGTATTATATTTTAAGGAAAAAACCTAGACCAACATTTTAAATATTGATCTCTTAAATATACATTAAATTTTATCTAATCATCAAAAAGCAAACTCATAGCTAAGCAAATTAATTTAAAAATGAAACAATTTCGAAATGGATGAACTTAATCATGCTGTTTATACAGCTATAAAGCATAATTTAAAAGCTAAGCTTCGTAGTAATGATAGAATAATTTATCATCAGTTGAGCTATGTGATTTAAAGAAACAATTGTGCTCAACTCCGAAACAAAAAAGTTTCAACTGTTAAAAAAATTAAAAAAACAAAACCCCCTGGCCTAATTTGTGGTGGCTGGCACACAGTCCAACACCAATAAGACTGCCTTCCTGACCCTCCCCTTGTTCTTCAAAAGAAGTGGTTTAACAATTACACAAATTTTACAAGAGTCTCTGCCAGGGCTCAGGCGCCGTGCAGCAGCTACCCCATGTAACAACTGCTCCCTAGCGCCTTCCAGTATTCAGCGGTTCAGTGAGGGCCTCTGCCGGCCGAGCAGTAGTCTCAGGTTTTCTCAGTGCGGACTCCTGTCGTTTTTCATAGAGCATAGTGAAAAAGTCAAACAGGAACATAAAACTTGCAAGAAATCCAAACACCTGAGGAAGAAAAAAGGGGCAAAGGTTATATGAGGAATTTGGGGATATAATCTCACCTTTCCTTGTTGGCTCCGAGAGTGTTTCATACAAGCAAGATGATTTATCAATTTTATCTTATACACAGTATTCTTAACTTTAATGGCAAAAAAATTTTTAAGGTCATCAAAAAATGGAAAAAAGTTACAAAAACATTTATACAATAATGGCTATTAGTCAAAGTCTCACAAAATAGAAATGCCTTGTCTATATGTGCATGTGTCTGTGTGGGGTGCCAATCTATAAAACTACGATTAATAGATGAAAAATAAAATACTATAAAATGATACAAAACACAGGATTATCAGCAATGTCAGACTGACCCACAGATAAGGGAAATATGTGAGTAAGCAGATAAGCTTAGGTGAAACTGGAAAAAGTTATTAATAGCAAAACAGAAATACTATTTTGAAGATACTTTTAAGGTTAAATATCTAAAAAATATTTTCCAGTTAATTGTCACATTGTAATGACACAACAACACGACACCACTATCTACTTCCTCTTCCTCATATCACTTCCTCATTGTACTCTTCTAACATATGATCAAACAGTCTTAGAATTCTGTCAAGAGACAGACGACCGTGGTTCAGATTTAGCTTTTTCACCAGCAAAACCCTGAAGGAAATGGGAGCCAAAGAAGCGCTCAGAAAAAAGAGAAACTTGATGTAGGCAATGGCTAAAATCCCTTCCAATTCTAACGCTCTATCTCTACGACTTTTAACATTTTGTTGTAGTCCGCTGCAGTCTTGACCCTTCACACCTAACCCCTCCGCACTAAAGAACACGCCTTCTGCCTCAGTTCACTGTAAAGCAAACTGAGCTCCAAATTCATTAACTCACCTGGGTGGTCCCAACACTTCCAACCTAAATTTAATTATCAATGCCACCCCCTAAAACCCAAGTCTCTTCTCCCCTCTGGAGTCTTTATTTTGGCTTGAGGGCATCTATCCCCTTATCTGACTGGTAAACTTACTGAATACATTAACAGAGACCAGATGTCAACTTGTCTGTGAAGTCTCTCTGACCACCACAGACAGCTCCAGTCCATGCAGGGCCCTCTACGCCACATAGTCCAGACAAATGATCTTCTGTTCTTTTGCTGACATACTTCACAATTTTTTTTGAGAAATGGAATCCCTCATTTAAGTCTGTAAAATTTTTCATAATTTAAATAGCTGCAACAGGTAATTTCCAGCATATTATAAATATTGAGTTTTTAAACTACTAGTCACTCAAATACACCCAATGAAATCTAAATGCTGTAACAATCTAACACATTATGTAATTACAATACATAAAAAAGCTCCTTTTTAAAGCTGGGAAATTTATGCGATGCTTTTCTCCCCTTGAACTCATCACTTTTTCCTCCACTTCATTTCACTTCTTCCACAGAATTTTACAGTAATACATTTTTATACGCAAAACTATTTTACTCATCACCCTATCATATTCCTCTGCAACAAAAATATGTATATAAACTGAAATTAAACATAAAGCTCTATTTAAACTTTGAATTTCTCTTAAATTGGTTCATTTATCCGTGGATACACACTATTTATTGCTAGAATGAATCAAGGTTCTGCATTAATTTTATTTCCTTGTTTTTACACATGTAAGTGCTAAGAAACCGTACTCACATGAATAGGTAGATATATTATAGTCATTCAATTCTCTGAACTCCTTTTGAGTTGTTCTAGCATAAAAAGTAGTTTTAATGATCTGTTAGCTGACAAATCAATTAATTATAATTTCAATTTTGTTATGAACAAAGTATTAACTGGAAACGAGCTGACTTGCAAGAGGATTTGTTATCCACTTGTTAGTCATTCATGTTCACAACATGGGACCAATCAGGTCCATGATCCTTGACTGGCAAGTCTGAAATGCAAAAAGCTACAAAAACTTTAAAAGTTTTCATGATTTATTTGGCTCAAAATTGATACCAGGTGAAACTATTTACAGTCTTTACCTATCCCTTTTACTGTGAACATTCACACGCTTCAGAAATACTAATATGCTGGATTACAGGGTGCTGCCCCAGGCCCTGTGAGGGTGCTGTGTAATAGTATATGCACATTATTACCTTTCTAAAATGCAGACTATTATGAATTCTAAAAAAAAATCTGGCCCCCAAGAATTTCAGATAAAAACATTTACTTATCAATCTCTTTCATTAGGCTGAACCTTTGGATCATTTCTCCTGTGTATTCTCTACACCTAGAAGGGGACCTGGCATGTAGGTACATTTTTGTTGAATTGAAAAGTGGAGAAATATAAGATGATGAAGTCAATTCTACTACTCCCATTAGCAATAACATGTTCATATATAGAGTAAATGGATTTCTGCTAACAAAACTCAGTCAAATTCTAAAGACAGGTGCTAAGTTTCTAAGGCTATTGTATTTATTTGCTTTTAGGTGTTCTATTCAAAATTACACTAAAAAATAAATTAAAAGACAAACTACTCTCCCATATTGTATAGCATGTCAAGTCCTTTTCAAATTCCCTATATCAAAGGAAACAAAAATAAGCAAAGATAAAAATACAAGGTACTTACAGTTGCCGCATATTCAGCTGAGGTCTTGTCATGTGTGGAAACAAAAATGATGGATGCCAATAAAAACACACATCCTGTTCCCAACATAATATAGAAGTCCTAGACATACATATAAAACATATAAAGAATACAGTGTGGTTAGGTTGACGGAAACGAATGTTTCAGTTTACTTTTTAAAAAATTCTAATGACTGACTTTTCTTCTGAGGAACACTAGCCACGCTTTGGACAGGGCACATTCAGAGACTACATCACGACATCGTCTTTTAACAAAAACGGTTCCCCCAAAGTTTCACGCATGTGTGTGTATCCTCTTTTTCTCTAGGACATATTAAAATTATCGAAGCCAAAGGATTTATTAAATCCTATCTTACTTCCTGCAAAAAAAGCATTTTCTTCCTTTTCTAAGTATTCTATGCTAGGATGGCCTCTCTGAGAGTACCTCAGTGCTTTCAAACCACTTTGAAAAAGAGAGAACCAAAAGGATCACCCATCATTAACTAAATAAAATTATGGCAATAGTATGTTTTTTAGACAGTTAAGCTTTCTGGAATAACGTATTGCTTCCAATTGTTCCAAGTGGGTAATCCGGAATGAGCTTGTATGATGAGTTTATCTACCACATAAATGCTTCCACATCTCATCGTCACGCAGCTGACAACGATGAAGTTCTTCCCGGGTTGCCAAGTGCTCTCTCAGGCATTAC
Source organism: Equus asinus (assembly GCF_041296235.1). Lineage (NCBI taxonomy): Eukaryota > Metazoa > Chordata > Mammalia > Perissodactyla > Equidae > Equus > Equus asinus. The sequence goes on along the minus strand of NC_091810.1, from coordinate 63,386,754 downwards.
CTCATAAGGCTCTTTCTCACGTGCCAAGTGAAAACAGTGCTTGAGCTCCGCTTCGGCAGCCCAAGGTTTCGCCAGTTCGAATCCTGGGCACGGACATGGCACCTCTCGTCAGGCCATGCTGAGGTGGCATCCCACATGCCACAACTAGAAGGACCCACAACTAAAAATATACAACTATGTACCAGGAGGCTTTGGGGAGAAAAAGGAAAAAATAAAATCCTTAAAAAAAAAGAAAAGAAAAGAAACTCCTTGGCATACATACTTGAATCAGAAGAGAAACTGGTAAAATGACAGCCCTTTCTAAAGGTTTTAAGTCTGATACTTTTTGAGTTTTCTGAAATGCAATCTCCACTAAACCTAATAACAATAAAACTATCCAACAAAGAATTCCTATACTGTCAATCATTCACTTAACATTTATAAAAAATTTAAGAGGCTTTCACTTTGCTTCTAAAAGAGGCGTTTTTTCCTGCAGTACTTTCTCTGTTTTTCTATTCCTTTGAATTTTATTTCAAATCTGTTACATATAAATATAAAACTCTATTTACTAATATTTGAAGTACATTCAAGGAGGTATTTAAATAAGAAAACCATTTTCAGACAGAATAATGTAGTGTTCAATAAACCTAAATTCTAAAGACAGACTACCTAAGCTAAAATCCCACTTACACTACTTTTCCCAGCTAAATGACTTTGAATTAGTAACTTAACGTCTACGTGCCTTTGTTTCTCCCTCTGCAAAATGGGGGTAACAACAACGTCTTCTTCACAGATGATTCTAAAGATCAGAGTTAATCTACAGAAAGTGCTTAGATCAGTGCCAGGCACAGAGTAACTGTCCCATAAACGTTGGTTACTGTGGGTTGTTTTTGTTTTTTGGTGAGGAAGACTGTCCCTGAGCTAACATCTGTGCCAGTCTTCTTCCATTTTGTATGTGGGATGCCCCCACAGCAAGTCTTGATGAGCGGTGTGTAGCTCCATACTCAGGATACCAACTCGTGAACCCCAGGCTGCCGAAATGGAGTGCATGAACTTAACCACTACGCTACTGGGCTGGCCCTGGTTATTGTTATTCTTGACAGAATCTCACCCCAAGTCACGGGATATGAAAGATTCTCTCTTCAAAAAGATTAGCATTCCTCCCTAAACAATACCACCACCACCACACACATACATTTTCTCTAAAACAGAAAATCTCTTTCATGAAAAAATATTAAAAATTTAAGTATATTACTATGCAGACAGTAAAAGTGATTTTTAAACCATTCGAACAAATATGAAATCTGTATGATGTTAGGTGAAAAGTAAAATACATACACACTAAAAAATGTACAACTGAAATCTCACAAGGTTGTAATCTATCATAACATTAATAAAAAGAAAAAAAAATACATACACACTATGATTACAATTATTTTAAATTTTAAAAATCACCCATGAATAGAAACAAAAGACTCAAAAGAAACACAGTAAAATATTTACAAAAGCTGTTTTAGGATAAAATGACTGGTTCATTTTTCTTCTTTTTTAGGTTTAAAATCAGTATTTACTCTAAAATAACTTATTAAATGCTCAAGTTTGATGTAATAAATGTTTTGCATTTTGTTTAGGCCATTACACTAAACTGGACCATGTTATAATATTGTTTCTTGTCAAAAAGATCAATGTTCTTAAATACCATAGATGCAGCACTAAAGTAAAAACTAAACATCTCTAAAAAAGATTTTCATGGACAGTGATACTGTTTTGCTGTTGAGAGGTAAGAAATGAAAAAATGGTTTTAATCTTTAATGTTTAAAATATACATTTATACATTCAAGCTACAAATCAACCAGCTTAGACATTAACTAGTGAAATTTTACCTTGTCTAAATCTTATCACATACTTATCTGTAAAAAGGGAGAACTTTCTTTCTTTTTTTTTCTTTTTTTTTTTAAAGATTTTATTTTTTCCTTTTTCTCCCCAAAGCCCCCTGGTACATAGTTGTGTATTCTTCGTTGTGGGTCCTTCTAGTTGTGGCATGTGGGACGCTGCCTCAGTGTGGTTTGACGAGCAGTGCCACGTCCGCGCCCAGGATTCGAACCAACGAAACACTGGGCCGCCAGCAGCAGAGCACGTGAACTTAACCACTCGGCCACAGGGCCAGCCCCAGGAAGAACTTTCAAAGATCACAAATATAATTAACAAAAATTCTAAGGTATTCTCTGCATCCTCTTCTTAACACGTATTTCATAAAATATATGGGCTCTGTTGTTGTCATGGTTCTACAGAGACTCTTGTGGTGACAGTATTTGCCGTAAGCATCTAAAGTTGCTAGGGCATTGCTTCTGGCAGGATTCTGTGTAGGCCGCATGACAGAATGCAGAGTGTGAGGGCTTTCCTACGTTTAAGTCTCAGTTTATTTTCACCCTAAGCTGTGTAACGTTGGAAAGGTTACTTACCCACCCTGAACCTAAGTTTCCTCAACAGAAAAACAGAGCATAAGGGGTGGGGATTCTAAATCACAGCACATAAAGTGCCTGGCACTGACAGCAGCTGTTATCTGCCAAGAGAAGAGAACGGTCTACAGTGGCCATCCCCAGCACTGGGTGCACGTGCTCATCAAAGACTTGACAGATTGGATTCAGATGCTACTTGCTTTTCAAAGATATTTTGTTAACTGTTTGGTATCAACTTTTTATTTTTTAATTTTTAAACTTAAAATAATTCTTTTAAAAGAAGGTAACAGATTCCTATGGCACAAAATTCAAGAGGTACAAAAGAGTATACAGAAAAAAGCAGGTATCTTAGGTGTATAATCAATATATGACCCAATGCTTGCTTCTTATTAATTTAAAACAATAATAGAATCTTACTGTTTGGTATTTATCCTGTTATTTCTTATTCTTTTTTTTTAAAGATTGGCACCTGACCTAACATCTGTTGCCGATCTTCTTTTTTTTTTCCTCTTCTTCTTCTTCTCCCCAAGCCCCCCAGTACATAATTGTACATTCTAGCTGTAGGTCCCTCTGGTTGTGGCATGTGGGACGCTGCCTCACCGTGGCCTGATGAGCAGTGCCAGGTCCACGTCCAGGATCCCAACCAGCGAGACCCCGCACCACCGAAGCAGAGCGCGCGAACTTAACCACTCAGCCACGCGGCCGGCCCCTCTTGTTCTTAATAGTTACAAATTGACCCTAATTTTTGTCTTTTCCCTCAGAGACGTGAATTCGTTTACACATCAACCCTGACATGTACAATTCTTCATAAACCACTACTGATAACTCAAATGCTATTGAAGTAGTAAAGGCTCAATTCTTTCTTCCTTAAGTGCAGCACCTATGTGAATTATCTCAGCCGTCATCTCACAAATCCATACTATACTCAAATAAAAACACAGAGTCAGGGGCCGGCCCTGTTGCCGAGTGGTTAAGTTTGTGTGCTCCACTTCGGCGGCCCAGGGTTTCGCCAGTTCGAATCCTGGGCACAGACATGGCACCACTCATCAAGCCATGCTGAGGCGGCGTCCCACATGCCACAACTAGAAGGACCCACAACTAAAAGTACACAACTATGTACCAGGGGGCTTTGGGGAGAAAAAGGAAAAAAAAAACCTTTAAAAACAAAAAAACCCTCAGGGTCAGCAGACTAAGTCTTTAGAAAGTTAAGCCTCTCTAATTTTGTAAAAATAAAATTCCTATGAACACTTTTATTATATGGGAAACTTCTAAACAATGAACTCAGCAAATGCCTTCTTAATTCACCTATAATTTCTTATAATAAAATCAAAACAAAATAGGTCAATTACATGCTGTTCTATTTAAAACCTCCAGAAACACATCACATTAATTCATTAGTCTCTCTCTAGTGTCTAAGATAATTCCTGGTATTTAATAGGTGCACGATGAATAACTGCAGAACCAATGAGTGACACGCTGAAATGCGAGAAATCACAAGTGACAAAATCCTAGTTTTTAAAAAATATCTAATGTGAATTAGATTAAACCACCACTATAAACTTATGGCAGTGTTGCCACCCATTCTAATTTCACTCCCCTTCTATCATCCCATTTGGCAGGGAAAACAGTCGTTCAGAGGCAGAGTTGGCACAATGGATGACGTCTTCTCATGTTACTTAGTTTTGAAAGCATTACTACTTTGAACAACAAAACTACACGACTACAAAATAGCTATGATCTTGATGTAGGGGTTCTATTTTTTCCTGCTTACCGAACACTTGACTTTCTCAGGATCAACTCTGTCGTAAACCGGAGTGCAGTACACAATCAGCATGAGCAGACTCAGCAGAGAGGCACTGCAGCTCACAAATTCAAAAAAGTAAAGTCCTCCACACAGAGTGCACTGTGCTACGACTTCCTCACAGATGAAGGCCAGCAGAGACAGCACCTACAAAAGAAACAAACATTTTACTGAAGTGTTTCTCAGAGAAACCTACAGCATTCAGAAAATGCCATCTGTTCGCCCAAATATTTATGAAAGTGGAGACTATGGCAAACAAGATTACTGAATGCACCCCAGCTACACAGAACTTACAGTCTGGCTGCCCTGAAGGGAAAAGAGGCACACAAATAATTAACTACCACGTGCTAAATGCCAGAATAGGGGAAATACAGGGTGTTGTTATAAAAGCACACAGAAGAGGCACTCAACTCGAGGGTCAGGAAAGGCTTCCTGACAGAAAGCTGAGACCTGAAGGACAGGGGGGGTTTTTTTGGGGGGTGAAAGATAGGGAAAGAAGTTCCAGGCAGAGGAGCAGTACATAGAAAGACCTAGAAGTGAGAGAGCACAGTACCCTCCCACGCCAATGCGTACACATATATCCCACCACTCCCAACTGAACTCTGAAAGTGAGCTGAGTCAACATGGCTAAAGTGTCGAGTTTGAGGGAAGGGGGATGGCAGCATAAAAATGATCAAATGAGGGGCCGGCCCCGTGGCCAAGTGGTTAAGTTCGCGCACTCTGCTGCGGCGGCCCAGGGTTCGGATCCTGGGCGCAGACATGGCACTGCTCTTCAGGTCACGTTGAGGAGGCGTCCCACATGCCACAACTAGAAGGACCCACAACTAAGATATACAACCATGTATGGGGGGGGTTGGGGAGATAAAGCAGAAAAAATAAAGATTGGCAACACAGTTGTTAGCTCAGGTGCCAATCTTAAAAAAAAAAAAAGATCAAATGAGACTAGAGAAGTCAGCAGAAGCCAGGTCTAAATGTCCTCTTTAACTAGTTTAAGGAATCTGGATTTTAAATTTTAAAGCAAAGGGGTGACATGATCAGGTTTATGCTTTCAGTAGTTCTCACTAGCTACAATACGGAGACGGGACTGGAGGGAGGGCAAACCTTGGGGCAGACAATCAGCTTCCACTGAAGTAGAAGATCAGGGAAAGACGGTGACCAGGAGAGCAGTAATGGAGAGGAGGAGTAGCTAATCACTGAAAGACACAGCAGAAGCCCTTTGCAGACAGGGTGAACACAAATAGATTAGAGAATAAGATAATACCTATGTACTTCAACACTTTATTTTAACTTAAAACAAAAAGGCACATTTATTCACCAATCTTCTCTTTTCTTTGAGTACGAGCCTACGGATTGGAATTCCACATCATGTTTCTGCATTAATCACTTTCATCTTTTAGGACCACCACTTACAGAGTGATGTTATCTGAAGTGGAGCGAGATCCTGGACACTTGAGAAGCAGAGTGAAGAATCCTCCTCGAGCTGGACTAGTTTTACCAGCCTGTTCCTGTTGCCTTGCTCTTATTTAATTCCACAGCAAAGATTTTAGTAACTTATTTTTCAGTCGTTCCAAAGCATTCAATTTAGTTTTCACAGAAACAATTTCTTTTCACACTCAGTTTTAGTCTGTGTAACATTTAAGTAAATGTTTGATCATAAGTACAATTGGTATAAACCGACATGGGAATAACACAAGTCAACTGATGGCAGAGTTAAGAGTGCTCAAGAGGGGCCGACTGGCCATGGTGTCTATGACAGACAGGCGTGAGGCAGAACACTTTCCACTGAATGGAGAATGGTTAACTCTGGGTAATTCGGCAACTCAATTAAATGCAAGTGGATTTTAACAGCGCTCCCACTGCTGTCTATGTGGTGTTAATACTGGTTCCTCACCACTGAAAGAAGAGTCCTTTTTTTTTTCCTTTTTAAGTGGCAAGTGTGCCAATGAGAGAATAAATTCAGTTTTAAATATGCTGTGTTTGAGGGCTCTGTGGAAGTTAGGTGGAGATGTCTAGGAGGCAGACGAATATATGGGTCTGGAGCTCAAGAGAGAGGTCAGAGGTGGAGATAAAGATGTGGGAGTCAGCCAGTGAGAAGGCCCAGAACGAGGGAAGTTGGCCTTGTCAGAACTCTAAGGTTTAAGGGAGATGCAGAGGAGGAGAGAGCAGCAAAGGACAATTAGGAGCAGCAGTCCACGGGGCAGCAGATCAAGAAAAAAGTATTTCTACCAAGAGTAGCAATCAAGAGTGCTGAATGCTACTGAGCGGTCAGGTAAGAACACCACAACACAGGAGACTGAGCTAGAGCAAGGTGGCTGGCGACATCAGCAAGACACCTTCAGCACAGTCAGGGAGGGAAGCTCAGGTTACAGAACTTTACACTGGGAAGTGAGCGGAAGACAAGGCAGCGGGACAGAGACAGCACAGGCAAGAAGTAAGGTTTTGAAAGAGTGGCCACATAGGGTAGTAGTGGATGAGGTCAAAGGGAAGGGAATTTCAAGATGGGAGAGAACTGAGCGTGTTTAAACGCTTACTCGGAAACCAGTAAAACGGATGGGTCTAAAGAGAAAGAAAAAAAGAGGACTAACTCTTTTCTAGCAATAGAAGGGAAGAGAGAAGAGAGGTTCACTTGGGCATTTTGTATGGTTTTTTGGGGTTTTTTTAAAGATTTTATTTTTTTCCTTTTTCTCCCCAAAGCCCCCCAGTACATAGTTGAATATTCTTCATTGTGGGTCCTTCTAGTTGTGGCATGTGGGACGCTGCTTCAGCGTGGTTTGCCGAGCAGTGCCATGTCCGCGCCCAGGATTCGAACCAACGAAACACTGGGCCGCCTGCAGCGGAGCGCGGGAACCCAACCACTCAGCCACGGGGCCAGCCCCTGTATGGGTTTTGTGGAAGCTCAGGGAGTTTCCTTCTGACTGTTAAAACCATCAAAATGACTGATGACCCAAGTCAAAGCTATCGGGAAACGCCATCTCACTCAAGTCAGGCCAGTAGAAGCAATCAGATATATTAATGGCAACAAGACTGCTACCAAAATCAACAGATACATTTCATAGCATACAATAAAAATTTTATCCTACAAAACCATTTCATCAAAAACAGGTTAATGGTACAAACACTCTGGAAAACAGTTTAGCGGTTTCCTAAAATACTACGCATGCAACTGCCATATGACCCAGCAATCGCATTCCTGCTTTCTGCATACGACTCAAAGAAATGAAAACCTATGTTCGTGCAAAAACCAGTACACAAATGTTCATAATTTTATTCATAATAGCCCCAAACTAGAAACAATCCAGATGTCCTTCAATGGTTAAGCAAACTGTGGGACATCCAGAGCATGCAATACTACTTAGCAATAAATAGGAACAAACTTGATATATGCAACAATCTAGACAAATCTCCAGAGAATTATACAAAGTGAAAAAAACTCAATCTCAAAAGGTTACATACTGCATGATTCCACTTACATTGCATTCTTCAAACAACAAAAATTACAGAGATGGAGAAACAAACCAGTGGTGGCCACGGTAGAGGGGGAACAAGCGGGAAGGGGGTAGTGTGAGGGAACCCTGTGCTGATGGAACAGTTCTGTATCTTGATTGTGGTGGTGATGATAGGAAGATACATACGTGATAAAACTGCACAGAGGTACACACACACACACACACACACACACACACACAAGTGCACAGGACCTACCTGTACATTTTTTGGGGGGCAAGTTCCTGTGAATCTGTAATTATTTCAAAATAAAAAGTTAAAAAAAAAGGTCAAATCTAAATTGGTATCTAAGCCTCTAAGGGATTTTCCCCACTCCTACTGGCAATACAAAATTCATATATGCCCACAACTGAAAAGAATCTAAGTAAGGATGAAAATAGATCCTACCACTATGATTTCCTGTAAGTTAGCGAGGCATATCCCAAACAACTTCCTTCACACAGATGTTAGGTGAGTCCCTCCCAATCATCACACCACAGGATATAAGGTGACACACCAAGACAAATCCCAGAAGATCGCCATGTGAGGGTACTACCTTAATCTCCTGTAATTTTGAGTTTCTACATGATTATAGTATAATAAAATACTGAATGTTTAATATTCCATTTGCTTTATTCTTGCCTCTATGTTAAATCTTGTCCAAGTTTTAGGAGTTTCTCTACAAGAAATGTGCAAAATATATGTCAGGTGTATAAAAGTCAATTAACTGTGAGAAAATATCAGCCTAAAAGTCTAAGTGGGGTTTGATCTTGAGCCATTCTTATTGCAATATAGTAGACCCCGTATCCACAGTTTCACTTCCCATGGTTTCAGTTACCCATGGTCAACTGCTGTCTGAAAATATTAAAAAGAAAATTCCAAACATAAACAATTCATAAGTTTTAAATTGCATGCCGTTCTGAGTAACAGGATGAAATCTCACGCAGTCCTACTCTGTCCCTCCTGGGACATGAATTGTCCCTTTGTCCAGCATATCCACACTGTACATGCTACCTGCCCATTAGTCACTTAGTAGCCATCTGGGTTATCAGATCGACTGTCACGGTACCACAGTGCTTGTGTTCAAGTAACCTTTATTTTACGTAATGATGGCCCCAAAGTGCAAGAGTAGTGATGCTGGCAATTCAGATACACCAAAGAGAAGCCGTAAAGAGCTTCCTTTAAGGAAAAAGGTGAAAGTTCTGAACTTAAGAAAAAAAATCATATGCTGAGGTTGCTAAGATCTATCATAACTTTTATTACAGTATACTGTTATAATTGTTCTATTTTATTATTATTGTTCATCTCTTACTGTGCTTAATTTATAAATTAAACTTTATCATAGGTATGTACGTACAGGAAAAAACATAGTATATATAGGGTTCGGCACTATCTGTGGTTTCAGGCATCCACTGGGGGTCTTGGAACATATCCCCTGCAGATAAGGGGTGACTACTGTAATTAGATTAGCAGGAACACTCATCTGTGTAGGCTATATGACAATAAAATCTCATCTGTAGTATAGGTACAGACTGCTTGTCTATTGTCAGTAAGAAAGGGGCAGGATCCAGCTCCGTCAGAAGCAATCAGCGTCAAGTCATTACAAGTCCTGTTTCAAACTTATTAAGAGGAGTCATTCTTACTGACCTTGAGCCTTTGAGCAATATTAAGAGGCGGGTTCTGCACAGACATCCTAAGAGACTGAAGGGATGCAATATCAAGTTTGGACATTTACTAGTTCTTAATTCCAGTTAAAGACCAAGAAATTAGCTAGACAAGCTATATTCAGTATGAAATTTTCTCCTGACCCCCCATCTCTGATGCTACTAACCTTCCTTTATAATTTCCCACAGTACTTTACAGTCTCTAGAACAAAATCAAGTGATCATTTCACAATATATACAAATATCAAATCATTATGTTGTATACCTGAAACTAATATGTCAATTATACCTCAATTTTTTTTTTCAAAGTCCATTTGAGTATTATGTAGCCAACACCATAATATGCATAGAAACAAGTAATGGCAAAGCAACAAGATCAATGTATAAGAAACAATAAGAAAACAATATATTTTATACCTCATAATGGAACATTCATTACATGCAAATTCAGCAAATCTCAGGAAAATGTTCAGATCCACCTGGACAAAGAGTAACTGGAGAAGGACGAATAGAAAAGCAAGACTCAAACCAGGGCCAAGAGACACAGACACGTAGGATCTGGACAGGCAGTGGACATTCCAGGCGGGGGATGAAAAAAACAGATTCATGGAGGCAAGAATTTGCATGCTAAGCCCAAAAGGGATAATAAGGCAACTGCTCTAACTGGATGGGGAGTGATGAGAAAAATGGTTAAGGAGCAGGGTGTGGATACGTGATGATCAGGCCAAGGAGTATGGATTTCTGGATGAAGGCGACCGGGACAGCCCGCCTGGTTTGGTCGCTAGAAGACAGGAGGAGGGGAAGACTGGGTGGGGCCTGAAGGAATAGCACAGTTTAGGAGTAGGAGGGAGAAGAGCAAGTAGCACCAGACAAGCAAGCCACAGGAAGTTCAACACTTGTTAGGAAAGCTCCTTAAAAAGCAAGTAAACATACTCCAAACTGTTAATCCAACAGAGATGCTGGGGAGTGTGAGAATGTGAGGAGTCAAGTGTGGCTTATTTTATTTTAACCATATTTTTTAGTTTATTTTGTTTGGTAAGCAGACACACATTTTTGTATTAAAAAAGAAAAAAATATGAAAGTTAAGGGAAAGAATTTCAAGAAACAGGTGGTGGCCAGCATTAAATATCTAAGAGGTTAAGGATAGGAAAAAAGATAAGGTCATTGCATTAACTGGGTAAGGAAAAAATGGTGAATGTAACCCATAAGTTAAAAGACTCAGTTACTATTTTCTGGTAAATAGTTCTGCTCTCAATAGCATGAAGACATCATACCAAACACTGCTATTAATACTGAATATTAAGCTAACTACCTAACAACTGGAACCCACACAGCGCCTTCTACTGACATAAAATTTTACCCAAATATAATTAAGGGAATTATCAAGCTTTTAGAGTTGCGAGGGCCCTTGGAGGAGCACAGTCTCCCACCCTCAGGTTTACAGATGATGGAATTCACTTCTGACAGGCTAAGTCCCAAGTTAGCCAGGCAGAGACAAGAACCCAGGTCTCTGACTCCCACTCTGAATTTGTTCCTCCCATAAACCTCGTTTATTAAGTTCATTTTACAACTATGTATGTTCATGTAGGTTTTCCCCTAAGTTCGGGCTTTTGAAGTTACAATCTTAGTTTTGTGCATTTCCCTCTTGCTGTTAAATCATACATTAAAACCAACTTGCTAGAGTCAACACATTTCGGAAGTCTTTGTGACTAAAAGATGACTACTCACAGTTCTGGCAATTTAACATTCAGATAATGACTAGCCTGCGTGCCTCTCCATTTCAGTTTCACTACCTTTTCTGAAGCTTCAATCTTCCTCATAATTAGCAGTCATTATATTAAATACTAACTCTTCATCATTTGTCTTTAACGGTCTACTACCAAAAAATTTCTTATAAAAAGAACTTTTTAATGTTTGCCATTAATTATAAGCCCCCATCTACAAAATTGTATTAATTTGTGAATTAGTGAACTTGCTATTAAAAACCCTGTAGTTGTATGTAAGGTTCAAGTAAACAAATGAGTCACCCTGAAGTTTGTTTGGCTAGGCCTCCCTTGCCTTAGGCAAACATTTACTCTCACAAAGGTTCAAAGATGTAATTTGCTGACCTTACAACTTAGGATCTTCTTCAAGGTAAAAATAGAGCATTTCAATTTAGTTCATATCAATTTTCACATTTAAATAATGAAAAGAGCACCAATATAAGGTAAATTGCTTCGAAGTGATTTGTTTCTTGGCACTCACAGAGTCATACTATTTATAATTTAATAAATTTAAATCACTGGTGAATTCTAAATCAAACTGTTTGCCTGAAGAGTCCTTGTAATCACAGTACTTTCGGCCATCAGGACATTCAACTGGGGCCATAAACACAATGTCAGCTTGTTGCAGAGAGAATATTACACACATTTAGATCATTGCACCAGCTTACTAGCAAGGAATTAGGTTGCCAAATGTCAATTCTCACCCTTAAAATGAAAACAAACTCTCTCAAATATAACAATAACAAAAAACTCACAAAATAAAATATGAGCATAAGGACCAATCTAAGGATAGAACAAAGTGATAAATAAACTGATAAATAAATTTAGGATTACACTGAATTCTCAGCTGTGTTTCTATCTCTTCTTCAGCTCTGCAAGGGGAGACGGTAGTTAGGGGATGCTTGTGTTTCGGACAAGACTAACAAAATTCAGGCGATAGCTGAATGGCAGACACAGCTGTCTAACTCAAGATTAGTTATGATCTGTTATCTCTAACCTCCTCTTCTGTATCTGCAGGCTCCATTCTCCACCCCTTTGGTGTTCAGCTCTGTAACAGCATGCCCCACAGAGCATCAGAGATTCGTAAAAATCTTAAATGAAAAAAATCTCAGAGGAGGGGCCAGCCTGGTGGCACAGCGGTTAAGTGCGCACATTCCACTTCAGTGGCCCGGGGTTTGCGGGTTTGGATCCCGGGTGCAGACACGGCACCGCTTGACAAGCCAGGCTGTGGCAGGCATCTCACATATAAAGTAGACGAACATGGGCATAGATGTTAGCTCAGGGCCAGCCTTCCTCAGCAAAAAGAGGAGGATTGGCGGCAGTTAGGTCAGGGCTAATCTTCCTCAAAAAAAAAATTTAAGGGGCTGGCCCCGTGGCCGAGTGGTTAAGTTTGCGCGCTCCACTGCAGGCGGCCCAGTGTTTCGTTGGTTCGAATCCTGGGCGCGGACATGGCACTGCTCATCAGACCACGCTGAGGCAGCGTCCCACATGCCACAACTAGAAGGACCCACAGTGGAGAATATACAACTATGTACGGGGGGCTTTGGGGAGAAAAAGGAAAAAATAAAATCTTTAAAAAAAAAAAAATTAAAAAAAACCCTCAGAGGAAATCCAATTCAACCTCCTAAGACTCTAAGAATTTCCTAAGTACACAGTATCTGGTTTATAAGTTTTAGAGTAAGGTTCCTTTCTCTTTGGGCATCCTCTGAGAATCTGATAAAAATTTATGGGTCCAGAATAATGTATCCAAACACAGAAACGCACATTTTGAATAAAATGTCATAGGGCTTGCAGGTCCCTTTTTAAAGAACCTCCTCTTCTGTTTATGGGTTTCTCCATTACGGCTGTTTTCTTATTGGAGCTCTGTAATTCTATTTAATTCTTAAAAATAAGTGATCTAAAGTAAAATAACCTAAAGGCAGAATTTGAATTAAGGCAAAGAAGACTTTGCTTGTTGCCCCAGGCTGGACGACAGTTTTAATTTACTTCATACATAACTTCCTTGGGACTTGCTGGGTAACTCCTGTAATACAGTGCCATGAAGAGAGAAAACATGACTAAAACAAAGCATGAACAAAAAGACAACCATCAAAATGAAAGACAATAACGAAGAAATATTTTTTAAAATCTATATTAAAGCATTCTCGTAACATCGCAAGTTTCCCATAAACAAACAAATGGATTTCAAGAAGAGACATTAGTTTTCATTCCTCTTTCTCCTTATGGGTGATGGAGAACAAGCAGGAATAGTCTAACAACTCTTACAAGGCACATTCATCTTCCACTCTTCTCCATGTCCAAGTAAAAATCTACCACTAAAATTCCTGGTTCTATTATTCTGAAGATATAAAACTACAGTTTATTAAAGCATAAATAAGCTAACAAGAAATTTTACTTTAGCTTTGCCATTTCTGATTAGGAAGGAAAAACAAAGGCAACTGAAAAGAGGAGATTTAATGGGCAGCAGACCAATAACGATGACGTCTTTGGGGCAGCAAGAATGCTTCAGATGAGTATTTTCTTTTATCTGTCTTTTTCTACTCTTTTCTGCTCTAAAGAGTTCTATTCGTGTAGACCTTTTAGCTCCACTGCAGAGAAACACAGCTAATATCTAAAAGGCATGTGTGAGCTGACAAGAGGAAGAGCAGAAGGAAGCGCTTGTGGGTAGAAGGGACAGCCCAAGCAAAGGAAGAACGGCAGGAGCGAGCCCCTGACGTCTGGGAAGAACCGCAAGGTTGCCAGTGTGCAAGGACCTAAAAGGAGGCTGGAGAGAGAGACAGAGTCAGACCTTCTTGGGTGCCACAGGCCACACTGTCACTTGCCTCCAAGTGATTTCCCAACTATCCCCAGATGTCGTCATTTTGATTGCTAAAAAGTACTGCCAGTTTTCTATTTTTCTATTCAACAAAAGTAGGTCATTTGAGTTCTAAGAATATAAGTTCTAGTTAACTGAGTTCTAAGAATGTAAATTCTTCCCAAGGAAACCAATTGGCTATTTTTAATTGGGATGGTTTAAAAAAACAAACTAACCCATAAACATTCTAAGCAGTCTGATATTTCCTCTTGCAGAACATGTTGCTCGTCGTTCCTTAAAACAGAATACAGCAGGTCAATGTGTGTAAATTGAATTGAAATTTAAATCCCAAGGATGTTTCAATATTTTAAGGTCCCTTAACTGCCTTAAGTAAACTGAAACGCAATGAAATTGAAAGAGAAGTCGACCATGCCCTAGTTCTGGTACCCCGACACAAAAACAAAACGCTGTCCTTTCGACTTTGTACTTCGTACACAAATATTGCTCATTCAGAAATATTTTCCACCCGGTATCAAACTTTTGAGACAATTTATTGCACACACACATCTCAATGCCATGCATGGTATCGGAAGACTGTCCAACAAATGAAGCTGCCCCCATGGGGTCGCACCGGGAAAACCGCAAAAAACAAAGATAAAGCGCGCTTCGTGGTCTTCATCCGGGAGGTAAAGCAGAGATACGGCTGGGAGAAGAGACCAAGGTCGCTACAGGGGATGAGTGAAAGGAGTCGGAGGACTTGGGACTCCTCCAGCGTATTTCCTGGACCCGCCTAACATGCTCGGTAGCCACCGGGGACCCGGGGTGGGAAGTCCTGAGGATGAGGGGCCGCCCGGCGGGAGCGGGGCCCGGAGGGTAACGCCCCCCTCCCCGGGCGGAGAGGGAAGGAAGCGGGGGGACGGAAACGGCGGCTTCCCGAACAACCAGGCTGAGGAGAAGCGGCTCAGCAGCCTCCCGAGCGCACAGCACGGCGGCCCCGGGGCCAGACCTCCCTCCCCGGCCCGAGCTCGCCCGCGCCGACCGCGGACTCACCAGCTGCAAGATTTTGAGCGCGCGCCGATGCCGCTTGAGCCGGCCCAGCGAGAAGTAGGCGGCGAGGCCGCTCCGGGCGCCCCTGGCAGGGCCCGGGTCCTCCTCCGTGGTGGGGCCGTACACCGCTCCGTTCTCCATCACCCAGGCCCCGGGAACACAGCGGCTGCAGGGGTGGGGTCGCGGACTTCACCGACTCCAGAAGTCCCCAGGAAGGGCCGTCACTTCCTGGGCCTCCGCCCCCGCTTCCGGCCGACTCCGCCCCGCCCCGCCCCCTGCCGTCCCGCCCCGCCCCCTGCCGCCCCAGGCCGTTCCGCCTCATCAAAAGCCTGGTAAAGATTGGGGGAGGGGCGGGGGCGGAGCGGCCCTAGGTCGGCCGGGTGGCGCAGTGGTTAAGTTCGCGCGCTCCACTCCGGCGTCCCAGGGTTTCGCTGGTTCAAATCCTGGATGCGGACATGGCACCGCTCATCAGGCCATGCTGAGGCGGCATCCCACATGCCACAACTAGAAGGACACACAACTATGTAGCAGGAGGCTTTGGGGAGAAAAAAGAAAAAGAAAAACTTAAAAAGAAAAAAGATCTGGGGAGAGACTTTGGTGCAAAGGGAAGAGCAAGTGCAAATTTCCTGAGGACTAAATGAGCTCGGCTCATTCTGAAACCGAAGGCTGGTGGGGGCTAGGGCTAAGTAAGGGAGAAGGCGAGGCGAGGAAGTTGGAGATGTAAGCAGAGGCCAGATACTGGAAGGGCCTTGCAGAGCAAGGGAAGAAATTCGGTTTCATTTTAAGTGCAGTGGGTTGTCTGGAAGGACTTTGAGGATTTCTCCCTTCTGCATTTCTCTGAATTCCTTTAGGTTTACTTGTCAACATCATTTAGTTTATTTGTCTCTTTCTTGTTCACCAGCTGCTCCAGTCACATACGTGAATTTTGTGTGGACTTAAGGAAACTCATCAAGGAATGTAATTATATTTCAGCAACTGAAGTTGATTGAGTTACATGTCAGTCACATATATTTTCTCCACAACAATGTAATGTGGGATATACTGTCGTTACTTTCATTTTACCCATGAGAAAAGTGAGGCGAAGAGGCTGAGTGTCACATCCAAGGTGGAACAGCCGGGGGCAGCTGGAATGCAAGCCTCGGCAGACTGATTTGAAACGTTGCTGCTGAGTGCTAAACCAGCAAACCTCAACCTCTAACGTATCTCTCCATTAGGGACGCGAAACCCGTGGAAGAGGGAAGGGGTTACGGCTGCCATCTGCTTCCACATTTATCTTCCCTTCTCCGGGGCCCCAAACCTCCCTTTCTTCTTCGAGCAACAAAACAAAAGCTCCCATTCACATGAATAGAGACAAGTAGATACTACTCTGCGGGGGCTGTCTACAGCCAGGCAGAGCTCTCCTTCTGTCTTTGATTAAACGCATTCTAAATGTCCTGCCAAGGCCAAGCAGCCACCAGTCCTGTCCAATAAAATGAGGCCACTGCGTTTTCACGAGGGCTGCAAGGATTCACTGCCCTGTTATTCTTCAAGTCACCACCATCCCAAATTAGACACTATTCATGTCTGAAATTTGCTTTGAAACTCATCTAAAAAACTAAGATGCATAAAAGAATAGACGTGATAAAGCGACTGCAATAACATGTCCATGGTGTAGTATATGGGTGTCCACTGTACAATTATTTCAACTTTTCTCTTGAACGTTTTCAAAATAAAATATTGAGGGAAAGTTGTAGAGAAAAAAGACACTTGGAGACAGGAGAGAATATGGACAAACTATCAACCCTCTTGGTTTGTTTAAGGTACACTTGGGCAATTCTTTGAATTTAGAAGAGGATAAGAATTTAGCCTGTGATTCACAAACTTAAGGGTGCATAATAATCATCTGGGAGTTTAACCAAAAATAAAGTTTCTTGGAGATCCAACCCCAAAGGTTGAATTTGAGTGGGTCCCAGGAACACACTTTTGAAACCAGCTCTTCTGATGATACTGATGAGACTCCATCCACATGGAGGAACACTGTTGTAGAGTGTGATGGTAATGAAACCCACTAGGTAGGAAACAGCAGCTGTGCCATAACTTCCTTTGCCCTGAGTGATTTGGAGGTGCCCAGGATTTAGACACTAATACCCAGTTAAACAGACAGTAAATCTCAGTTTAAAAAAGTGTGTGTTGCTTAGGTTTTCTTAATAAATTAAAAGATCAAATAAAGATTTTAGGGGGGCTGGCCCCGTGGCCGAGTGGTTAAGTTCGCATGCTCCACTGCAGGCGGCCCAGTGTTTCATTGGTTCGAATCCTGGGCACAGACACGGCACTGCTCATCAGACCACGCTGAGGCAGCGTCCCACATGCCACAACTAGAAGGACCCACAACGACGAATATACAACTATGTACCGGGGGGCTCTGGGGAGAAAAAGGAAAAAATAAAATCTTTAAAAAAAAAAAAAAGATTTTAGGGCTTCACAAGCAAACATTTGTATCAGGGAGCCACTTTGGTGAAGGTGTCCACACAGAAAAGTGTCATTTCCATTAAAGAATTAACAACACTGAATGGTTAAATGCTGAGATTTGCCACATGAGATGAGAAATCTTATTTATGGAGAAAAGATACATCAAACAGAAGAAGAGCCATTTAAGTTTCAAAGAATATTCATTTTTCTTCTTTCTTTCTTTATTTTATCTTATTTATTTATTTATTTTGAGGAAGATTAGCCCTAAGCTAACATCTGCTGCCAATCCTCTTCTTTTTGCTGAGGAAGACTGGCCCTGAGCTAACATCCGTGTCCACCTTCCTCTACTTTATATGTGGGACGCCTACCACAGCATGGCCGAGTGGTGCCATGTCCGCACCCGGGATCTGAACCGGCAAACCCCAGGATGCCAAAGCAGAACATGCAAACTTAACCACTGCGCCACTGGGCTGGCCCGCATTTTTCTTCTCTGATATTAAATAGTTAATATCTTTTAAGGGAGGGAAAGAAAATATTCACAAAAAGGGAGAGTTTGGGAAAATATACTTTGATGAGATTTTATACATTCGAAAATTAATTTGGTGCTACTTTTTCAGTTGAGATTTTAATTTCTCAGCAGCTCCTACTCAAAAAATTTCACTGGCTCTCTTATCTCTATTAGAACAGCTAGGCAATAATGTGGATACAAAACTGGATCATAGATACTGTCCTACAATGAGACCACAGAAACATCCATAAAGGACCATGTCACAAAATAGAAAGTGATATGTGTCATAAAAAAGATACAAATTAAATGTGCTGGGAATTCAGAACAGAGAGAAATGACTTTTGGCTAAAAGGATCAGCATGGTGGAGCTTCCAGCTGGGGTTAAAGAACACTTAGGTTTGGATACGCAGAAACAGGACAGAGGGTATTATAGGCAGAGGGGCAATATGAAGAAAGGCAAAGAGAGTGCACACGGGCACAGAGAACGGGGGGAGGAAGGATAGAGTAGTCAAGGAAGATAAGCTTGGGGTCGAATTTTGGAGGGCCTTAAAAATCAGGCTAAATAACGACTAGAAGGACCCACAATGAAAATACACAACTATGTACTGGGGGCATTTGAGGAGAAAAAGCAGAAAAAAAAAGAAGATTGGCAACAGTTGTTAGCTCAGGTGCCAATCTTTAAAAAAAATTTAAAAATTAAAAAAAAATTTTTTTTTTAAATCAGGCTAAAGAACTGGGGCTTTCCTTTACTGTTGAACAAAGAGGAAACACCAAAGGGTTTTGGGCAGGGAAGTGAAGTGATCAGAGCTCTTCCTTGGGGGTATTCTCCTAGCAGCCTTGTGTAGACTGGATTGGTTACAAAGAGCCAGGTAGGGGCTGTCGTAAGAGTTCAGGAAAGAGGGAATAGGGGCTTAAACTCAGATTGTAGTCATGGAATTAGAATGGAGGGGATGGCTTGAAGAGAACCTGTGGGAGGTAAAACCAGGGAGATTTGGAAACTGACTTGTTTGAAGAGTAAGTGAGGAATTAAACCAGGTGCTTTCGAGCCCATGTAAGTAGGACATTGAAGGAGGGTAATGACAGAGACAGGGAATATAGGAGGAATTAACTCCTGTCAGTGTCAAAGTGTAAATTAAAAAAAAAAAAAATTAACAAGATGACTGATACAAGTATATAGCGAGCATGCTTCAAAGACTTATTTAACTTGGCAATCAGAAGAATGTAAAAGTGGTTCAGAGGAGGATATGAGAGACCATGGTACGTGTGTATATGTATATACAATGAAATGTATGTATATACAATGAAAGGAAAAAAATGCTAGAATACAATCGCTAGCTTAGATCCAAAATTGGCTAACATTCTACAGTACAGTAAAATTATTGTCTTTGTGATTAACTCTAGCAAAGTCATTTTCACCTCTGCCAGACAAAAATCATTTGTAACTTATCGATCTTCTATAATTAACACCTAACTTTGTAGACTCTGGGCCCAACTCAATAATAAATATTGAGTTACATAAAATCGTCTTTCCCTAGACCATCGACGACCCTTAGGAGGTTTTGGTAGATGCCACTCTGGTCCGGTGGCTGGCAAACTTTTTCTGTAAAGGGCCAGATCGTAAATCTTTTAGGCTATGAAGGTCATACAGTCTCTTTCGCAACCACTCAACTCACTTCTGTTGTTATAGAGTGAAAGCACACATACGTGATACATAAGTAAATGCCATAATGCATTCATATTCCAATGAAATCTTATAAAAACAGGCACCTGGCTGGATTTGGCCCAAAGGCCATAGTTTGCTGATCCCTGCTCTAGTTCAACAGATCGCAAACGTGAGTGATCATCAGAATCAACAGGAAGATTTGTTAAACCACAGATTTCTGGACTCCACCCCCACAATTTCTGACTCAGTAGATCTCGCGTAGAACTAAGAATCTGCATTTCTAACAATTTCCCAGGTGATGCTGATGCTGCTGGTCCAGGACCACGCTTTGATAACCACTCCTCTGGTATGATATGAGGCATTGAAACGGCACTCAGTAATCTTTTGGCTTATTTCCAGGTTTTTAATCATTTGTTTTAACAAAGAGGAGAAGAAGAACTCAGATTAGGACACACTGAGGTTGTGGTGCCAGAAGGCATGGAGTGGAGTTCTTGGTAAACCATTTCAAATATGGATCTGGAGCACCTGGAGGAGATAAAGCATTTGGAGATACTCCTGGAACTGACAGAACCATACAAGTGTTAAAGGGAAGAACCTACAGAAAGAAGACAATTTAGGCTACAACTTTGGAGGGAGTGGGAGAGAAGGTGAAAAGGAGCCAGAGAAATAGAGGAGTGTTTAGAGAGCAGGAGGAGACCACAGGAAATAGTATCATGGAAGGCAAAGAGAAAGTCTTAAGTTTTCCTTGTCAACATTTCCAAAGACCTCAGAGTGGATGAGGGTGCCAGATAAGCACAGAAAAGTTTGGATTGGAGATCTTCTAGAGATGATAGTTTATGAAAGCTCCTCTCTCAACAAAGCTAGACTAGAGGGGAAGCAAGCAACATCATCAATCTCCACGTTTCATGTATACCAGCAGAGGGCTGCAAGGGCAAAGGAATGCTAAATATGCCTTTTGTTCTGGGGTTTCTGCACTGAGTGTGGGGAGTTAATCCCTAAATGCTATTTGCAGGGGAAAAAGACTGTGGATCTCTCAGCCTCCTTGCTCCCATAATCAGTCGGGTACCTTAGTACAAGATAGTTTGATTACTTGGGTGAGAGATGTCATCAGAAAGGTGGAAGCTTCTGACTGCTTGGGGAAGAAAGACAGTGGGGTCCAGTTCAGGATTTGGGTTACAGGGAGTCCCTGTCATCACCGGGCAACCCTTAACACAAAGACTTACCTTATCCTGAGTAACTTCAAAGATTATAGAAAACAACCTGAGAGTTTTTTCCTCACTGTTGAGTAAATATTGTTTCTTGGAAATGTGAAACATTAACAAAGGTTCCAGAAATGAATACATACAAAAAGGTACTTAGAGAAGTGTTGCTCAGTTTTTATCCCTTCCGTCTCACTCCCACCCAATCACCCTCTGCAGGTAACACATTTTGTATGTGTTCTTTGTATCTTTTCTGTGTTTCTTTAAAGAAAGAGACAGAGAGAAAGAGAGATACTATCCTGGAAGTTGCTCCATATTAGTTCATGGAAATCAGCTTCATTTTTTAAAAGATAATTGCATGGTACTCCATTGTATGGCTATCCCACAATTTATTCAGCCAATTTCCTATATACAGACATTTAGGTTGTTTCTAATATTTTGCAATTACAAATAATGCTACAACGAATACCTGTGTGAATATTATTTTTGTATTCTTAAGGGCTATTTTATATTTTTTTTACTTGTCTATTTATGTCTTTTGCCTATTTATTTATATTCTATAGGGATTTTGGTTCCCCTACCTCTTTTTTTTTTTTTTTTTGAGGAAGATTAGCCCTGACCAAACTGCTGCCAATCCTTTTCGCTGAGGAAGACTGGCCCTGAGCTAACATCCATGCCCATCTTCTTCTACTTTTTGTATGGGGCACCTGCCACAGCATGGCCTGCCAAGCGGTGCCATGTCCGCACCCGGGATCCAAACTGGCAAACCCTCCCTACCTCTATTTTAAGAGTTCTTCATATGTTAGGAATATTAACACTTCATCTGTGATATGCTATAAGTATTTTCTCTCAACTTTTTGTTTACCTTTTGGCTTTGTTTATGCTGTTTTTGGCCATCCCTCATGTTTTTTTAAAAATTGTTTTTAGGTGGTTGAATTTAAATCTTTTCTTTAATTGCATATGGATTGAATTGAAGTTAGAAAGTCTTTCCCTACTCATATACAAAAAATTTTCTGTTTGCTTTTAGTACTTGTGCGGTTTCATATTTTACATTTAGGTCTGATACATTTGGAGTTTATTTTTGGGACTGATGTCAGGTATGGATCTAATTTTATCCTTCTAAATAGCTAGCAGTTGGTCTAATACTACTATATATATGTTAACTTTTTGGTAGAAACAAGCGCACAAGGCAGTAGGCTTTTCAGAAGCAGTCGAATTAGACTAATACATTTAGAGTAGACGCTAAAAACGCTTGCTTGAATAATTTACTCATGGGACTAGTATTTAAGAATTTATGTAAATTAAAATTTCTTCCCTGGTGGCTATAACAGCTTACGTTTGTGTTACATTTTACAGTTTAGAAAGCACCCCACATCCTTGATCTCATTTATTTTTACACCTAACTCTACACCTGAGCAGGTTGTCCTCGACACTATACAGATGATGAAACTAAGGCTACAGAACAATAAACAACTCTTCCACAGTCATAGTAGCCCAGCTCTTCTGGCTCTTTCCACTGTCTTCTACAGCGTCTTGGCACTGCAAATCTTTTTCTTTTTATAGACTGGCACCTGAGCTAACATCTGTTGCCAATCTTTTTTTTTTCCTTCTTCTTTTTCCCCCAAAGCCCCCAGTATATAGTTGTATACTGTAGTTGTGGTCTATGTTGTGCTGGTTGTGGCATGTGGGACACCGCCTCAGTATGGCTTGATGAGTGGTGCCATGTCTGCGCCCAGGATCCAAACCTGCAAAACCCCGGGCCGCTGAAGCAGAGCATGCGAACTTAACCACTTGGCCATGGGGCCGGCCCCTGCAAATCTTGCATATTAAGATTCTCATGGCTTTACAAAGGCCATTTAAGAGAGGAGGTGGTGGCTAAGATGCTCAGACATCTTGCAAGGCAGGGCTGGAGTAAGACTATTTTACTTGAATGTTAACAATGGGCATCTTATGCAGTGGGAGAGCAGCAAAAGATTTGGGAGAGCAGCAGAAGATGTGGTCATCACCTACCATCTAAATAGTATTTCCTGGCTGGCCCTATGGCCGAGTGGTTAAGTTCACGAGCTCCGCCTTCTGGTTGGGATCCTGGGTGTGGACATGGCACTGCGCATCAGGCCATGCTGAGGCGGCATCCCACATAGCACAACCAGAGGGACCTACAACTAGAATATATAACTATGTACTGGGGGGCTTTGGGGAGGAGGGGAAGGAGGAGGAGGAGGAGGAGGCGGCAGTGGAGCAGGGGAGGTTTCGCCGGTTCAGATCCTGGACGCAGACCTGGTGCCACTCGTTAGGCCATGTTGAGGTGGCATCCCACATGCCACAACTAGAAGGACCCACAACTAGAATATACAACTAGGTACTGGGGAGATTTGGGGAGAAGAAAGAAAAATAAAAAACAAAATCTTAAAAAAAAAATACCTGGAAGAGTCACATTCTATATTACATCAATCCAAATTTCTAAATCAAAGCTTCATTTTATTTATTTTATTTTTTTGGTGAGGAAGATTGGCCCTGAGCTAACATCTGTTGCCAATCTTCCCTCTTTTTGCTTGAGGAAGATTATCCCTGAGCTAACATCTGTGCCAATCCTCCTCTATTTTGTATGTGGGATGCCGCCACAGCATGGCTTGATGAGCAGTATCTAAGTCCACACCCAGGATCCAAACCTGCAAACCCCAGGACACTGCAGCAGAGCTCACAAACTTAACCACTATGCCACCAGGCTGGCCCCAGAACTAGCCACTTTTTTTCAACATGCTTACTTGAAAGAACTACTTAATAGACCAACTGGTTTTTCAGACTTCAGTATTAGGCAGACTTTTTCTCAAAAATGAATGAAGTGAGCCTGTCAGTGCACGGAATACAACTGATAGTATTTGTTGCATTGATAAAATTGGACCTTCCCAGAAAAAATTAGAATTTTGAAAAACTTGTATCTGCCACTGAGCCTGACAGTTTCCCGCCACTTAAACTTTTCTAATGAGATCAGTAATAATACTAAAAAACGTGATTTTTAAAAAATGTTTTACAAGACATGTCAATATTTGGAAGAAACCTGTAACTCAGTGAACTGATATTTTTTAAAAGACCAATGAATAATGTCACAGAATCATATTGAGGTAAAAATCCATTCAAAGTGCAAGACAAATCAATGAATTCCACACTGCAATTAATCTATAAAAAAACTAACTTGTCAAAAAAGAAAATCCACAGTAATCTGGAAAAGCTATTAAAATACTCCAATGTTTTCCACCTATGTGTTTGTGAGGCTGGATTTTCTCACAGAATTCAACCAAACAACATATCATATCAGACTAACTGCAGCAGATCTGAGAACCCAGCTGTCTTCTACTAAGCCACGCAGCAAAGAAATTTGTAAAAATGTAAAACAATGACGCTCTTTCATCTTTTTTGTTCTGTAGATGTTATTTTCTATAAAAAATGTTATTTATGTTAACATGTAATGGATTTACTACTGTTACTTATAAATTAATATTTAAAAAATTTCAGCTTTTATTTATCATATAGCAAATATAGAGAAATATCACCCACACTCATTCTTTGGGGTCCTTAATAAATACAAGTGTAAAGGAGTCCTGTGGCCAAGAAATTTGAGAATCAGTGTGTTCTATTTTAGAAAAAATCTTAACCCAAGATAAAACAGAAAAGAATTGCCACCAACTAATTCTAAAAAGATTTTGATGATACGATGGGATCAAGGTACTACTCTGCCCCTAATGTATGTGTGTGTGTATAGTCCTCTCTCTCTCTCTCCCTATGTGTGTATGTGTATTCCTCTCTCCCCCATGTGTGTGTGTGTATTCCCCTCTCTCTCCCCGCCATGTGTGTGTGTATGTGTGTATTCCTCTCTCTCTCTGTATTCCTCTCTCTCTCTTTCCCTATGTATATATATTCATACCTGGAGAAGTTGGATACATTATTATCTCGCCAAATATGACTACCTCCGTCTATTCTCTAATTATCTGATTGAGAAATATCTTTAAAAGTACCCTTGAATTCCATGTACCTCTTCACATTTATTATTTCATGTATTTTTTATTTTATGTATGGATTACAACAAGATAAAATAGCAAAACCAAGAGGGGCTGGTGGTTTTCCTCCCTGTTATCTATTTAAGAGAATAAATTGCCAGCTATTTCTGGAAGTTCCTAGTACAGGATGGCCAAGAACTTACTAGGAAACAGACAAGTACATTTTTTTTTTAAACATTGTTCCTATTTTACATAAGAGTTGTCCAAATTGTTTCACTAATTCCTCATTTAAGCCAATCTTGCTACCTGTTGGTTTCAACTACAATAAAAGAGGCTTCAGGGGTCTATCTAAACGTAATATCTGTAATTCTTAACAAAACCCCTATAATCAATCAAGAATTTTACTATAGGATCTTTCCAAACAAGGTGTTCATATGCCTTAGCCATTTTCTAGGCCAAGTAGCTCAAGAAAGGAGAGAGAAGAATTCTAGTAAATTATCCTATATACAGCTTAAGTTTCTCCCTAGGTTTTATTAAAGTTTAACCCATTGTAATGAGTGATTCACTAATTTTTCCTTTAATTTCCTAAAATGATCATGATTACAGGATAAGTCTTACACATTCAGCAAGAATTCCCTGACGTCGCTCTCTACTATCCTATTTCAATATAGGGAACAACTATTTCTAAGGACACTAATAAGGTGCTACATGAAGGAGGAACTCCCATATTCCAGCATTTTCCCAATTCAAAAAGCAAGTAATTTCTCTGAAAATGAAAGCCCCCAAATAAGAAAACTGTAATGGATATTACCATTTGGACCATTGTTCAGTTCCACAAAGGGCCTTATAAATTGATATCTCATAGTTTTAAAGATACAAAATCAACAAGTATTACACCAATCTTACACAAACACTTTACAAAGAATATAAAGAGGGAATACTTCCCAACTTGTCTTATGGGGTCAACATAATCTTGTTATTAAACACCAACAAAAACATAATGAGATGAAAATTACAGGCCAATCTTTCTCTGAAGCATAATGCAAAATCTTAACAAAATGTTAGTAAACCAAATCCAACAATATAAAAAAACCAATATATCAAGATCAAGTTAGATTTATTTCAGGGATACAAAGTTGGCTTAATATTTTAAAAAGGTAACATAACTGATACCTTTAACAGGAAAAAAAAGGAAAAAATGTGATTATCCCAATAGATGAAGAAAAAACATTTTATAAAATTGAACACCCAATCATGATAAAACTCATGATATAAAGTAACTAGGAAAGAAGAGAACTTTCTTTCTTTGATAGAATATCTAAAAAGCATGCAGCAAATATACTTAATAGTGAAATACTGAAAGCTTTTACTCTGAGATAGGGAACAAGATAAAGATGCTTCCTTCATCAGTTCTATAGTATTCTATACTGGTGTACAGGTGTCATAAAGCAAGACAACATTAGAAAGAAAGAAATAAAACTCATTACTTGCAGATGATATAATTGTATGTAGAAGAATCCAAAATAAACTACAGAAGAACTATTATATTAATAAATGGATTTGAGTAAGGTTGCTGGATAAGATCAACATGAAAAAACATCTATTTCTGTATACCAGCAACAAATAAAATGAAAATTTAAAACGATGTCATTTACAATAGCACCCAAAAAAAAATTCACTGGAAAAAATCTACCAAAAGGAGGTGCAAGGTGTTACACTGAAAACTACAAATATTGCTAGGAGAAATTGAAGAAGACCTATATAAATGGTAGGACATTCCTGTGCATAGTTTGGAACATGTTGCAAAGATGACAATTATCTCCAAGTTGGTCTATAAATTTAATGCGATCCCAATCAAAATGCCA
This sequence comes from Equus asinus, assembly GCF_041296235.1. Lineage (NCBI taxonomy): Eukaryota > Metazoa > Chordata > Mammalia > Perissodactyla > Equidae > Equus > Equus asinus. The sequence continues at coordinate 63,360,086 of NC_091810.1, read as the reverse complement.
GGTTTTTTTTTATGGCAATTGACCAGTTGATTCTAAAGCTTATATGGAAATGCTAAGGGTCAAGAACAGCAAAAACAATCTTAAGGAAAAACAAGACTGGAGGGCTTACGCTATCAGAAGAGGCTTTTTTTAACTGTAGAAATTGAGACTGTAGTATTGGTACAGAATAGACAAAATGACAAATGGAAGAGAATAGAAGGTCCAGAAATAGAGACATGAAAAAATGGACAGATGAATTATAACTAAGGTCGCACTGCAGTGAACAATTTCCCCCCCAAATAATGGTACTGGATTAATTGAACACTCACATAAAAAAAGTGAAGCTTGTCCCTTACTTTACACCATGCATAGAAATCAATCCCAGAAGGATTGTTGAAAAACAAAACAATAAAGCTTCAAGAAAAAAGAAGCCACAGAATATCTTCACGACCTTGAGGGCAGACAAAGACTTCTTTGAAACAAGTCATAAAAGCAATAACCATAAAGAAAAGCTAACAAATGGAACATTAAAACTTCTATTCATCTAAAGATACCAATAAGACAGGGAAGGCAAAACACAGAAAGGGAGAAGATATTTGCAATACACATCTGGCAAGGACTAGTATCTTGAATATGTAAAGAATGAGTCAGTAACAAACAGTCGCACCCCCACAGACCCCCCCCCCACGAAAAAAAGAAAAAAGAGACAAGACTCTTACACAGATACTTTACAAAAGATGATATCTAAGTGGCCAATAAACATGAAACATGTTTAACTTCACCAGTTATCAAGGAAATACAATTAAAGCCACAATGACATCCCACTGTATACCTAGCAGAATGTCTAAAATTAAAGACAGACAATAGCAAGTGTAGACAAAGAGTTGGAGTAATTGGAACTCTCATATATTGCTGGTAGTAATGGGAATTCCTTTTAAAAAATTGATATATAATTCACATACCATAATTCACTCTGAAGTGTACAAGTCAGTTTTTAGTATATTCACAAGACTGTGCAACCACCATCACTATATAATTCCAGAACATTTTCATCACCCTCAAAAGAAACTCCAGGGGGCCAGCCCCATGGCCAAGTGGTTAAGTTCATGTGCTCCACTTCAGCGGCCTGAGGTTTGCCGGTTCGGATCCTGGGCATGCATCTACACACTGCACATCAAGCCATGCCGTGGCAGCATCCCACATAGAACTAGAACGACTTACAACTAGGATATACAACTATGTACTGGGGCTTTGGGGAGGAAAAAAAAAACCCAGGAAGATTGGTAACAGATGTTAGCTCATGGCCAATCTTCCTCAACAAAAAAAGTATACTTTAATTAAAAAAAAGAAAAGAAAAAACGCCTGCTCTCAAAGTTAAAAAAAAAAGAAACTTCATACCTATCAGCAGTCATTCCTCATTTCCCTCTCCCCTGGCAACCACTAATCTACTTTCTGTCTCAATGGATTTACCTATTCTAGACATGTCAAATAAATGGAATAATACAATGTGACTTTTTGTGACTGGCTTCTTTCATGTAACATATTTTCAAGGTTTATCCCTGTATCAACACTTTATTCCTTTTCATAGCTGAAAAATATTCCATTGTATGTATATGCTACATTTTGTTTATCTGTTGATGGATGTTCGGGTTGTTTCCACCTTTTGGTTATCATGAATAATGCTGCTATAAACATTTGTATCCAAGTTTCTGTGAGAACATATGTTCTCATTTCAGTTGGGTATATATCTAGGAGTGGAATTACTGGGTCATATGGTAACTGTATGTTTAACTTTATGAGGAACCACCACGCTGTTTTCCAAAGTGGTTACACCATTCTACATTCCCACCAGCAATGTACAGGGGTTCTAATTTCCCCACATTTTCACCAGAACATTTTTTTTGGCTGTGAAGTGTTATCTCATTGTGGTATCCACTTGAATTTCCCTTATTACTAATGATATCAGGCATCTTTTCATGGCTTGTCATTTCTATGTGTATCTTCTTCAGAGAAATGTCTATTCAAATCCTTTGCCAATTTTAAGTTTGGGTCATTTGTCTTACTATTGAGTTGTAAGAGTTCTTTATATATTCTGGATACTAGACCCTTATCAGATATATAATTTGCAAACATTTTTTCCTAAGAATGGGAACTCATAAGCACTATGGAGAGACTATTTGGCGTTATCTACCAAAGCTGCATATACACATAACCTGTGGACTTAGCATCCCATGACTACATACATACCCAACAGAAGTGAGAATACATTTTCCACAAGGCACATTCGAGAGTATCTATAATAGCACAATTCATAAAAATAATTGAAAAACTGAAAACGACCCAAACATCCTGTGGTAGGCTGAATAGCATGCCCCCAACGACGTCTGTGTCCTGATCCCCGGAACTTGTGAATGCCACCTTACTTGGCAAAGGGAATTTGCAGACGTGACTGGGATTTTGAGGGGGGGGAACCCGACTTCCAGTGTCCAGTCCAGTCAGCAAGGATTTTGGAAGTTCTCTCTCCATCCTGACAAAAGCTGAGCAAACTGAAAAGTCGACAACTCTTCTTAGACCCATCAGAAAAGTGAGGTCACAGGGCCAAATGCTGTCACCAAAACTGAAGAGACAGGCAGGCAGACACAGAATCATAACTTACTGAAGCAAAGACCTCTGAAGGACACAGTACTGGGGAAGGAAAGCCTGAACTATAAGCGACAAACTGCTGAAGGCTCAGAGTTGACAAGTCTGTCAGTTAAAAAGCCCCAGGCATAGGGGGATCTCCACACTTCGGCGAGTTTTACCTTCAGCTCCACCAGGTTCTTAAAGGGAAGATCACAGAAAAATCCCCTGGTGCTTCTGGCAGGGGGCGAAGCAAAGTAACCATTCTGAAATATGTCAGAGTATTCTTTTCTTAAGGTCTACTCTCAAGAGAAACTATTTTACCAAAGCCTAACCTATTGGGGTTTTATCAAGAGCCTAAGCAACCTGGTAGGAGGGAAATACCCAACTCCAGCCCACTCTAGTCATCCGGGCCCACCAGGCAGGAGGGGGGTGGAGGGAGCAACTGAGAAGCACTTGTGCAGTTCACAGCCCAAGGGCACAGGCTCACTGAGACCTAATCCCAGGACTACAAAAGGCTTCCTCTCCCCCTGCCTTACCACCATATTACTAAAGGACTATTCACTGGATTTCCTTTTGTCCAGTACATCACGTTCGGCTATCAACAGAAAACTACAAGGCACAGTGAAAGGCAAAAAACACACTTTGAAGAGACAGAGCAAGCATCAGAATCAGATTCAGATATGGCAGAGATATTGGAATTATAAGACCGTGAATTTAAAACAACTATGATGACTACGTTAAGGGCTCTAACAGAAAAAGTAGATAGGCATGTAATAACAGATGGGTACTGTAAGCAGAGAGATGAAAATTCTAACAATCAAAAAGAAATGCTAGAGATTATATACAAAAAACAAACAAACAAACAAAAAACCAATAGGAGTGAAGCATGTTTTCCAGGGCTCACTAGTTAACCAGACATGGTGGGGCAAAGAATCTCTGAGCTAGAGGATACTAATAGAAATTTCCAAAACTAAAAAGCAATTGAGGAAAAAAAAGACTGAAAAGAAGGAACAGCATATCCAAAAACTGGAACAACTACAAAAGATGCAGCATCAGTGAGAAGCAATGTGATGGAAGCAGAGAGGTGAAGATGCTGTTGGCTTTGAAGATGGAGAGAAGACCACAAACCAAGGAACGTAGGCAGCTCTAGAAGCCAGAAAGGAAGGAAAGAGACGCTCCTGGAGCCTCCAAAAGAAACCACCACTGCTGACACCTTAACTTTAGTCCAGTAAGACTGATTTTGGACTCTGACTTCCAGAATGATAATAAATTTGTATTGTTTTAAACCGTTAAACTTTGGTATTTGGTTACAGCAGCAACAGGAAACTAACATATAGACATCAATAGCATAATGGATAAATTACAGCATATTTGCACAATGGAATATTATGGTGCAATGAGAATGAATAACTATTGCTACATGCAACAAAACGGATGAACTACAGACCTAATACTGAAAGAAGTCTGGCATAAAAAGAATATAAACTCTAAGATACTATTTATATAAAGCTTAAAAATAATTAGGGGCTAGCCCCGTGGCCGAGTGGTTAAGTTCGCACGCTCTGCTGCAGGCGGCCCAGTGTTTCGTTGGTTCGAATCCTGGGTGCGGACATGGCACTGCTCATCAACCCACGCTGAGGCAGCATCCCACATGCCACAACTAGAAGGACCCACAACGAAGAATATACAACTATGTACTTGGGGGCTTTGGGGAGAAAAAAAATAAGGAAAAAAAAATAAAAGCAAAAAGTTTTCAAAAAAAATAAGCAAAATCTATCTATGACTTTGGAAATGAAGACAGTGGTTACTTGATGGGTAGGAGTACTGACTGAGGGCTCACACAGCCTCTGGGGTGCTGGTAATGCTCTTTCCTGATCTTGGTCCCGGTTACACATGGTCCCGTTGTGATATTTCAAACTGTACACCTGTAACTTGTACACTTTTCTGTATTGAATACGTCAATAAAAAGTGCTTAAAAACAAAAACAATTTAAGTAGTTTAAAATCAAATTTCCTTGAAAAAATTGGTACAAAAGTAAGTTTAAGGTCTAAATATGGTAAACACAAGGTTTTTAGATTAGTTAAAACTGAATCCCATACAAAGTGAACCATTACAGTCATTTCAGGTAACAACTCAGTTAATTCCAAGGATTTTCTACTACATCTCCAATGTCACACAGAAAAAAATGATGAGTTGGCTTAGACATGCAAGCACAGCAGACACATCAAGCACACCATGATGTACAGTCTGCAATTTTCTCTTTCATTAGTTTCACTTACTTCATTAACTACTAGTTTAGAAAAGTTGGTCTTTACATCACCATGACTGCAAAACCCTTTCTAGACTAAGGATTGTATCAGTGGCATTTTTCATCTCCTTTGTTATCAAACAAAATGACTTTACAAATTAATTTTTCAATGCCCATGAACACCCTAAGTTTTTCCCACCCTGAAACAAATTATTACCATCTCATATATTTTTACATTTCTATTCAACTATTAGGAACCAAATATATAAAACTAAAACAGATTTTAAAAGTCATAACGAAAGGATTACGTTACATAGTAGACAACAAATGTCATTTTGTTGAAAAAAATCTTTGAAATGTATACTATATTTTAAAGTAATAACAAAGACCAATTTAAAGGGTAGTTCTTTTTTCCAATTATTTAAAATGACTCAATAGGTCAATGCACATGTGTTTTTAGTTGAATTTCAACAAGATCAGACTGTTCTTATGAAGGTTCTAAAACAAGCATTGAAAACTGAGGATTGACAAGGTGGAACTACTAACAGGTGTTCTCACCTGTAAGAGAGTAGCTGTGTGTCAGTGCATTTGCCAAGCTTTTAAAACAGCTTCTGCCCATTAAATAATGATAAAAGGTTATATATTTTTGTCTACTAGGAATGTGACATACAATCCTGCGGTTCGAGACATGCTTGTAGGGGAGATGGGTTGATCAGGGTAAACTCCCAATTTAAGGAAACTTACGGGATAGTGAATCTCATGTACTCACTTGTTTCTTGGAAAGAAGACCAGAATGCTTAACAATCTTACTAAATCAAACACTTCAAAATACTAACAAATCTTATTCATTATGTAATAAATACAAATTTAAATAGAATGCAACAAGTTATTTGAACCTGAATGCAGAGAATAAATACTTTATTAACTGATTACAATTGAAAGTCACAAACAAAAAAGGGGTATATTAAGGCAGAGCCATATATATATATAGAGACAGAGAGAGAGGTATCTCTCTCTCTGTCTCCACATATAGACAAATCCAAAGACTGTTACCTCTTTACATTTTAATAACCTCTGCATTTTTCTTTTACACATTTAGACAGTGTGCTTTCTTTTCAGTTAAAGAAACAAATCTTGGCCAATATTTCTAAATCATATTTTGATGACAACGTACAGGATCATGGATTGAGATAATGACTAGTGTATCAAATGCTATGTGATAGTTCTCTCGCATATTCCATGTGTGGTGGTATATTTACGTTGGTGTGGAAAATTTGACATTGATCATTTTCTCTTTTCCAACAAAACTAACTCATAATTTAAAAAATGATTTTAATAGTCTTAATTAAAATAAGCTTGGATTTCCAAGTCAGTCAAACGCCCAAAGCACATTATTTTATGCTCTTCCCTAAACTCTCCTATTTGTTTTAAATAGCCTTTAGAATATGATCACATGGCTGTATTTCAGATCTATAAATTTGTAGTTTTTCAAAACCCAAAATTACTTCCTTATGCAAAGTGGCAATGCAAACAGCAATCTTACATAGTGTAGATTAATTTTTCCTCTGTATAGCTCCCTTTTACAAAAATGGGAAACCACACACACACAAAATGACATAAATTTAGTCCATCTGAAAAAGCACTCCAGTTCCCAATTCCACTTTTGAAGGAAAAGGCAGAGGCAAGTTTACATTATCCCAGAAAACTGAATAAATGGCTTTATTTGGTATCTTCAAGAAGCTTCTCCTTCTGTAGGAGATGTAGATGTTGTAGAAGAAACTGTAACTGGTTTTCGTGCAATTCTGTCCAGTTCTGCGTGAACATCTGATAGGACAGGCTTCTGGCCTACATTAAAGTAAAAGAAACAAGATTTAGATGTCAAATTACCTTATTCACCAATCTCTCTTTATTTAAAAATTGCCAATGGTTTCATCTAGCATACCAAATCATATAAACATCCTTAATTTAAAAATAAATGTCCTTTGAGGCCGGCCCAGCGGCACAGCAGTTAAGTGTGCATACACCACTTCAGGGAGAGGGGGTTCACCGGTTGGGATCCCAGGTGCAGACACGGCACTGCTTGGCAAGCCACGCTGTGCTAGGCGTCCCACATATAAAGTAGAGGAAGATGGGCATGGATGTTAGCTCTCAGGGCCAGGCTTCCTCAGCAAAAAAAGAGTAGGACTGGCAGCAGATGTTAGCTCAGGGCTAATCTTCCTCAAAAAAATAAATAAATAAAATGAATAAATGCCCTCATTTTAAATTGTGGGGTCTGTTACCAAATGGAAGTAAAACTAGCATGTATCATTTAATCTCATAAGGTATTTTTTAAAAAGGCACAGGACAGAAAGGACAGTAAAAGAGAAAAGAAAATTTTGGTATCTGGAAAAATGAATGAATGGTAACTAAATTAGCAGTTCTAAGAAAGCTTAATCTTCTGAACTGGCAGTGGGAAAAGCCAAGAAGTACTTCAATTTATACCCAGAAACCCATAAAAGGTTCGAAAAATGGGAGCTGGCTTTATTTGTGAAAAGGGTGGCAAGAAGGTAGGATCAAAAAAGAATGGGGGCTGGCCCAGTGGCACAGTGGTTAAGTTTACACATTCCGCTTTGGTGGCCTGGGTTTTGCTGGTTCGGATCCTGGGTGCAGACATGGCACCTCTTGACATGCCATGCTGTGGTAGGCATCCCATATATACAATAGAGGAAGATGGGCATGGATGTTAGCTCAGGGCCAGTCTTCCTCAAAAAAAAAAAAAAAAAAAGGAGAATGGGTTAAAAGTCTGTTTAAAGAGCATTTACAGGCCGGCCCCATGGTTGAGTGGTTAAGTTTGCGTGTTCTGCTTCGGCAGCCCAGGGTTTCGCTGGTTTGGATCCTGGGCATGGACATGGCACCACTCATCAAGCCATGCTGAGGCAGCATCCCGCATGCCACAAATGGAAGGACCCACAACTAAAAATACACAACTATGTACTGGGGGACTTTGGGGAGAAGAAGGAAAAATAAAATCTTAAACAGCATTTACACAAGCAACAAGAGAAAAATAAAACTGGACTTCATCAAAATTCAAAACTTCTGTGCTTCAAAGGACACTACCAAAGAAGTGAAAAGACAACCAGCACAATGGGAGAAAACATTTGCAAATTCTACATCTGATAAGGGTCTAGTAAACAGAATATGTAAAGAACACTTAAAACTCAACAATAAAAGACAACCCAATTTGAAAATGGGCAAAGGATTTGAATAGACATTTCTCCAAAGAAGATACACGAATGATCAACAAACACATGAAAAGATTCTCAATAACCAATGCCAGCAAGGATGTGGAGAAACTGGGACCCTCATCCTCGTCTGTTAGGAATGTAAAATGGAGCAGTGTTTTGCAAAACACTTTGGCAGTTTTAAAAGTAGAGTTACCACATGATGCAGCAATTCCACTCCTAGGTATATACGCAAGAGAAATGAAAATATCTGTCCACACAAAAACAAACGTTCATAGTAGTGTTATTCCTAACAGCCAAAATGGAAACAATCTCAATGTCCATCAACTGATGAATGGATGAATAAAATGTAGCACATCTACACACTGGAATTTTATTCAGCAATATAAAAGAATGAAGTACTGATACATGCTAAAACATGGATGAACCCAGAAAACCTTATGCTAAAGAAGGGATATATTGTATAAGTCCATTTATATAAAATCTCCAGATACGGAAATCCAGAGAGACAGAAAGTAGATTAGTGGTTGCCTAGGACTGAGGGACTGGGCGGGAAGAGAAGTAACTGCTAATAGGCTATAGGTTTCTTTCTGGGCAGACAAAAATGTTCTAAAATTAGATTACGGTGATGGTTTGTACAACTCTGTGAATATACTAAAAGTTTTGAATTGTACACTTTAAATGAGTGAGCCTCATGGAACGTAAATAGTATCACAATAAAGCTGGTTTGTTTTTGTCTTTGTTTTTTGTTTTAAAGCTCCAGGCAACTATACCTGACTTTTTGGCAGACGGTGATAAACCACTGCTTCCACCTGCAGCCCCACTTCCAGGGCTGCCACCACCAACACCAGGGCCTCCTGGGGAACCAGTCTTTTTGCTCAGCAAACTATTGAAGAAATTTGCCAGGACACCTTCACTTGTAGCTCCAGCTATTAAAGAAAAAAAAAATTCATTCAAAACATTAGATTTTTCAATAAATTATTACCATAGCAATCACATATAGAAAACATTAACAGACAAAATTTAAGAGCTATATATTACAAGTCAAGTCCAGTTTGATCTTTTGAGGCTGGGTCACTTTTTCTCTAATTTACCCATATATAAAACAAAATATGAGCAACCTTTAAGAGTGTAAGATTATTAGAAAATTAGAATGTTGTTTTTAAAAGGCCAAAAGCATTTTAAACAAACAGATGTTAGATGCTAATATATCTCCCTTTTGAAAGGGGTTCTTCAAAAATACAACTGTTGAGAAATATTTGCCTCAAGTATTACAGAAAGTTACCTAATCCTATATGAAAACCAGTCGAAGTTCCAAGAGAGAAATGCGTAAAGGATAGCAATAAACAACTCAGAGAAGAGAAATACAAAGAGAAAGGAAATAGCAGGGGAAAAGTTCTTATTAGTTCGTATTGAAAGAATGCCGAGGAGGTTGTGGCAAAATTGCATCACCCAATGTTGATGATGGAACTGAACAATCTATTCGAAAAACATTATTACAAAGCATAAAAATGTACACACTCTGACCTACTAATCCCACTTATGGCAATTATTCCTACAGAAATAACTATTTTGCATAGTTTTCTTCTTTATAGTAATTGCAGATAACCTATTATAGTAAAAATACAAATTTCTTGAACTACCTACCATAGGAGAATAATTAAACACGACACAAAGCTTTCATAAAGCTCACATCACACAAATGATATATTAAGACTATATTGCAGAATGGTTCACAGTTTAACCATGAGATTCTATCTACAGAGAGAAAGACTAGAAGCTACTGCACAAAAATGAAAATAGCTATGGCAAAAGGTGGGATTCCAGGTAGATTTCTTCCTACTGTAAAAAATGTACTGTGCTGTTTTTCCAAGAAAGAGAGAAATGTACCTTTCATGTTTGGATCAATTTTTTTGGACCCAGCAGGGATGGGTGACACACTGGCAACATTGGATGACACAGATCTATTTGGTGTTCGAGGGGAGCCTCCCGGGACTCTTGGTGAGGCATCCTATATAAAAACAGGAAAGCTATAATTATAAAAACTTGAAACTTCCAACTTCACAAAAGTTATTATTATAAAAAGAAATTACTTTGCAATCATCCCCCATCTGTTCTACTGATACTTTTACATCGCAGGCCATTGACAAAAACGTTTAGCAACTGTGTCCTCATTATTAGAAAATACCCATCATATTTTAGAATACTAACTTTCCCCTCAATGGAAAAAAGAAGAACATACTGAACAAGGAGCTGTGGTTATGAGTAAGTGTGGGAGTCAGATCTGGGTTCCAATCTGGACTGGCATCCCACTGGCTGTATAACCTCAGACAAGTGACAATGTTCTCCAAAGCCTACATTTTCCCATCTGCAAAACGGGTCAAATAATAGTACTTGCCTCATAGGCTATTGTGAGGATTTATAAAGTAACACACACAAATGGTTCAGCGTAGCAACTGATGCACAAGAAATGTTGCAAAATAGATCTTTGCAATTTAAATATTCGAAAAGGGAGTGAAGTCTACCTTTTAAAATCTCACAAATTCCAGAAGAATTCTGAATTTAAGTTTATATCAAAGCCCACTCATATGAGACACGTACATGATTAAGAAAAAAAGAACTAAAACAACATGAACTGCATTTTAATAATTTTGCCAAAATTTGTAATACTGACCACAGGCCTTCCAGCTGCAGTTGGTGGCTGCTTTGCTAAAAGAGACTGAAAAACACAAAAGAATTCTAGGTTAGACATTCACAGCATGTATTGCAATATTTTTAAAGAAAATATAACTATACTAAGTCTGCTTCTGATGCAATTTCTTACCTGTAGCTTCATCAGAAACACTTGGTCATCTTCTGCCAAAATTTCCTTCTCATGAACAAACTGAAATGAGCAATGTATAAATAAGTCTGATATACTATGCTAAAACCCATTATAACTTACTTTTTAAGATTAGACTAAAGTTTTTAAAAATTCAAGAATATGAACGTTACCCGTATTTACATGGGTGAGCTGCCCTACCCAAGCCCCTATTGCAGAGCTGTCCACTAACTGCCCACAAGGAGAGAAATGTTCTGTCTCTGTGCTGCTCAACGTGCCAGCCACCAGCCACCTACGGCTATTACGTACTTGAAGTGTGGCTAGTGTGAGTGAGGAACTAATTTTTTAATTTTATTTACTTTTACTTAATTTACATTTAAAAGCCATATGTGACTAGTAGCTACTGTATCGGACAGCACAATCCTAGAGTCATAGGCATATTAACCATGCTTATAAAATCTACTAAACAATAGTTAGGTGTTTTAAAAGCACCAATAATATCCCAGTTGAATGGAAAAGCAGCTTGCCCCTGGTTTCCCTGAAATAAAAATATAATGGCTCTTCTTTCTATCTGCTGAATAATTAGGAAAAAAGAGTAGCAAATGTCTCCTGCTTCTACTGTCAGTACAAGACCTGCCCCAGTCTATTTTCCACCCAGTAGCCAGAGCACTCCTTTTATTTTTATTTTATTTTATTTTTGAGGAAGATTAGCCTTGAGCTAACATCTGCTGCCAATCCCCCTCTTTTTGCTGAAGAAGTCTGGCTCTGAGCTAACATCCCGGCCCATCTTCCTCTACTTTATACGTGGGAAGCCTGCCACAGCATGGCGTGCCAAGCGGTGCCATGTCTGCACCTGGGATCCGAACCAGCGAATCCTGGGCCGCCGAAGTGGAATGTGTGAACTTAACCGCTGTGCCACTGGGCCGGCCCCCAGAGCGCTCCTTTTAAAAGGTGAAGTCAGATTACATCACTCCTCGGCTCGAACTCTCCCTCCAGTCTCTCTCTCTCTCTCCATCCCACTCAGAATGTAACCCAAGTCCTGACTGCAGCCTAATGATAGGGCCCTACAAGATCTTAACTCTGCCTTTCATCTTCTACTACTCTGGCCCTCCTCCTGGCTCTCTTCCAGCCTCTCTGGTCCCCTCTGCACACTCCTGTCTCAGGGCTGGGTACCTTCTGTTCCCTCTGCCTTCAACATTCTCCCCTCTTATCAGAGACATTCCCCAACCACTCCTAAAACAGCATCTCTCCCCACCCCAGTCCTCTCCCCTCACCCTGCTTAACTTCCACGGCACTTATCACCACTTGAGAGATGGCTTCTGTATTGATTTACTATTTTTTTCAAAGATTGACAGCTGAGCTAACAACTGTTGCCAATCCTTTCTTTTTCTTTCTGCTTTTTCTCCCCAAATCCCCCCAGCATATAGTTGTACATATTTTAGTTGCAGGTCCTTCTAGTTGTAGTATGTGGACGCCGCCGCAGCATGGCCTGATGAGCGGTGCCATGTCCGCGCCCAGCATCCAAACCGGTGAAACCCTGGGCCGCCGCAGCAGAGCGTGGGAACTTAACCACTTGGCCACGGGGCCGGCCCCTTGATTTACTATGGCATCACCCTCCTATTCAGCACCTAGTACCTAATCAGTGCCCGATTTGGTGCTCAGTAATATTTGTGGAACGAATAAAAGACAACTTAAACAAAGCACAATTTTGTTGGTAAAAGAGATAATGAGGAGCCAGCCCCGCAGCTGAGTGGTTAAGCTCACGCACTCTGCTCCGGTGGCCCAGGGTTTTGCAGGTTTGGATCCTGGGCACAACTCATCAGGCCATGCTGAGGTGGTGTCCTACATAGCACAACAAGAGGCATTCACAACTAGAATGCACAACTATGTACTGGGGGGCTTTGGGGAGAAGAAGGGAAAAAAAAGATTGGCAACAGTTGTTAGTTCATGTGTCAATCTTTAAAAAACAAAAATACATATATACATATAAAAAACATATTAAAAAAAGATAATGGGAAAATTGCCCTTTTTTTGATATGCACATTTCTTTTAACAGATATCCAAACTAAACGCTACAGCAACTGATTCTTCATTTGATGTTACTTTTCTTATTTCTAATTACCCACAAACAGAAGACAGATGCTCAATGCAAATATTTGGATTCTTAAGTAAGAATCTTACTATATGTTAAATCAAAATTTTTTCCTACAACACATCCAAATTAAAAGTCAGTGAGAAGTATTATATGCACTCATTTTTACAAAACTTTCCAGAAACATCTATAATATTTAACTGTAGAACATCATATACTGCTTAACATGAAATCAAGACACATGAAAAAAGAGCACCTTCTGGAAGCCGATTTCAGAGTCATAAGAATGACATGTAACAGTCAAAACTAAAATCAAACACAGGAAACTGGAAGCTTCTGGATGGCTGTGGGCTAGCGTAGGTAACTACTGACTGTGGAGAAGATCCAAGATCTGCCTCAATAGATAGAAGCTAATAAAATTAATCTAGCAATGTTTTCTTGGCTTTTGGCTGAGCTCTGGGTTGGAAAGTTCACAACTTTTACCTATTCAAACTATCAAGATGCTACATATTCCCTCATGCCAATCCATGATTTCCATTAGAAAATGGAACCTGCACTAAAATTTGCTACTCTAAATATGCTAAAAGCTAACTAACGATCAGTAACAGCTGATTTATATTTTGATAAAACACCTTTATTTGGAATTGTGCCTTAAAAACACGCAAATCACACTTAGAAATCCCATTATAGAAAAGGACTCCCTTACCTTTCTAACTACAATTTTAAGTTATGGACTTCCCCCTCAGTTTAAAAGCCTAAATATTGAGACTATATATTGAAACTGTTACCTTTCGGACAGGTGGTTTAGTTATAATGTCTTCAAAATTATCTTCTGCTTTTAATGTTTGAAAATTTTCATGCAGTATTCCTATTTTCTTATCATTATCCCACCCTGCTGGACTGAAAAGAAACGCACATGATAAATTCTCAAACGCACACGATTAATTCCCAAGCATTTCATGATCATATCAAAGGGAACATTTCTATGAAGTTAAATTTCACCAACTTATGAAAAACTAATCAGCTTTTTTATTATAATGCTCAAGTTATGGTTTACTAATGCCTACTTAAAATGATTACCAATCTTCCTGATTTTAAAAATGCCATTAGTTTTTTTGGGGGGAGGATGGTAATTAATTATTACCTCCCAATTTTATTCTGGTAACTTTTTAAAAGCATGTCTAGATTATACATTAGGTCCTTTATTTATTACAACCAATTAAAGAGTAAGTAGATACACTGGTATATGCACCCAAAAGATAATTTAGCTACGACAGCAAGGCCTTTTGAAAAGGACTCAGGCCAGCAGTAAATCTACAAGGCAATGATAAACAGATAAGGCAGGTTATACACAAAACAATCTAGAAACAGATTCTCACCTTGTCATCATGGCAAGATCTACTGGTGTCACCTCAAAACCAAAAATGATAACTCACCATCAAATCATAGCCACAATACATAATAAAATAATGTATTTAAGAGTATACTTACATAAATACTGCATCTTTTTCCACAACAACAGCAGGAATCTTGTAGGGAAATCCGTATAGTTTCTGAACAATGTATTTATATACTAAATCTATATTTTTGTTTTCTTTTACTGAAGTGTAAATAAGTGCTGCACCATCTGAATAGTATTATTAAAGAATTTTTGGACAAATTCCTTGAATAGGTACCATAAAATTTTGTGTTCTCAGCTTAACATTTACATGCATATTAGTTTCAAAAATAATTTCCAAAGGTATATTATATAGTAATCAAGAATTTCAGAAGTATAAGATACATACAGGCTAAAATGCAAATAAAACAATCTGTACATAACTGACTTAGCAAAAGTCTCATTAAGCCAAGACACTAGAGGTAAACTGATTAATACTGACACCATTACTACCTCCATGTTTAAAGCACATGAAGACAAAATTTGTTTTTGTTTTTAATCTCCTTAAACCTCATGAAGTAGGACTATTATTTATCAACAACTGTTTTGTTTGCCTTTTCAACAGAAACAGACTGCACTAGTGTCACTAGTCATTTTTACTAATCCCAGAAATTAGGACTTTGGGAACAAAGCTCAGGAGATCCACCCTTGAGAGAAGATGAACCAACAGGTACAGTGAGGAAGCTTTCGGGAATGATCCAAGGCAAAACAGATTTCATGACCAAAACCTGAGATAAGACTACCTCACATGAAGATGTATTAATTAAAGCAGATCCTAACTTTGACCTTTTGTCCAAGAGATATAGTGGATCAAAAGATTAAGAGAGGCCTGTGGAAAAAGGGTCAATGTGACCACTGACAAATGATGTGGTCAGAGTGGCTATCAGAAATCCTGACCACTGCTGAGGAGCATGCTCTAGCTGGCCATTGTGTCCTGAGAGAGACGGTGACATAGGCCATGAGGAAACGCTGGGAATGGTCTAACTTTGAACTGAGGTATTTTCTAGGACACGAACTGAGGCTTATGAACCTAAAAGTGGTACTGATTGCTAACTACTACTTTACTTAGTATAAAACTTAACCTGGTAGAAATAAACATCATAATCTTAAGTAAAAGCTTAATTGTGTGAGGGCCAGCCCTGTGGCAGAGTGGTTAAGTTCGCGTGCTCTGCTTTGGCGGCCCAGGGTTTCGCCAGTTCAAATCCTGGGCTTGGACATGGCAGCGCTCATCAGGCCCTACTGAGGCAGCATCCCACATGCCACAACTAGAAGGACCCACAACTAAAAATGCACAACTATGTATGGGGTGGGGGGGGCTTTGGTAAAGGAAAAAAAATAAAAAAAAATTTTTAAAAAAAGCTTAATTGTGTGAACTTTTCATTAATGATCTTCCTTATAATGAGAACCAATTTATGATGATCTAGATTTCTACAGCTGAAAAATGTGAATTGCAATCACAATTTTTTAAATTTAAAAATAAAGATGATTTTGAACTGGTGCCTGACACACACACATCTCACTATCTTGAAGTGACTTCTCACATTTGTATTCTTTTAAAATCAACCACTCTAATTCTATGTAATTATATCTGTGATTATTTTACTGGACAGTCTCCTTCCTGATTACATTTCTATAGTATTTACGTTTTCAGTACAGCATTAAATAAATGTTTAAAGAGACTGTTGCCAAATTTTCTAAATCTTCAGAGATAACAAAAAAGGCTACAGACACCTACTTCAATTACTCACGCTGTTTTCTTTTTAAAGACTCTTATGTAGACAAACACCCTTTAATTCAACCCAACTCAACCATTATGTGACATGAGAAGAGAAAGGGCCATGGAGAGGACAAAGCACTGAAGGAAAAAGGGGAAATGGAACTACCAGTGTCAAAAGTGACTGGATTCTACTACGCTTTCTATAACTGGTCTTTAAATGCCCATAATGAAAATGAAAAAATGCAGACACTATAAACATGTGTTTGTCACTTATTACTACGATCTACTTCTAATATTAATTCTTTACTTTTCAGACCCAAAAGCTTTGGCTGGGGAATGCAAATGCAAAATATTTGATCCAAGAGGGGCGGGTGAGCCCAGCTCTATTTAGTGTTCTGACTCAAACTGTGACTAAGTTTTCAAATGTAAATTCTCTTAAAAGCATTCACTTACAACCCTCATTTTATCCTCTTTTACTTGTAAATGTTATTCATTAGCTCATCTAGTCTTTGCAACCTACACTAGACAAGATTCCTTAGGACAGGTTTTCTAACCTTGTGCTCATCAAAATCATCCAGGAAGCTTTTTAAAAGTACAGAATCTCCAGCCTCACCTTGGAATGTTCCAACTCAGTAAGTCTTATGGTCACAGCCAGATTTTGAAACCCTGCATTAGACTGCACATGGCAATGATAACATAGTAAATACATTAAAAATGAGAACACACAAACCTAAATATTGATCTTGCCCCACAACCTACCCCAATAAATACCACCTCTTTCTTTCTTTTTTTTCTTGGTGAGGAAGATCGGCCCTGAGGTAACATCTGTTGCCAGTCTTCCTCTTTTTGCTTAAGATTGGCTCTGAGCTAATATCTGTGCCAATCTTCCTCTATTTTGTATATGGGATGCCACGGTGTGGCTTGACGAGTGGTGTGTAGGTCCATGCCCAGGATCCGAACCCGTGAACCCCAGGCCACTGAAGAGCACGAGAACTTAACCACTACACCACTGGGCAGCCCCTGAATACGGGTTTTTAATCAGAATGTTCACAATGCCAACTTATTAGAATTTTCCACATAAGACTGCTATTTTTCTTAAGCATAGTACTTTAAAAAGAGCAAATCAGGGGCTGGCCCCGTGGCCGAGTGGTTAAGTCTATGCGCTCCGCTGCAGGCGGCCCGGTGTTTCGTTGGTTCGAATCCTGGGCGCAGATATGGCACTGCTCGTCAGGCCACGCTGGGGTGGTGTCCCACATGCTACAACTAGAAGGACCCACAACGAAGAATATACAACTATGTACTGGGGGGCTTTGGGGAGAAAAAGGAAAAAATAAAATCTTTAAAAAAAAAAAAAGAGCAAATCAGTTATATATTTCAATACTTTCTTTTATATCTCAAAATACCCAGATATAAATGATTTGGGAACTAAAATGACATTTCCAAACAGAGCTAACAGGAAAAAAAGTTTATGGAATTTCTAAAGTCCATCAATTCCTTTACTTTAAAAAACAAATACAAACATGTAAGGTACATTGCACCAATTAATGTATTAAAAGGATACACTGTAAACAAAACTTCCGAATATGTGACTGAATAAAATCAAAATGTTCATCTCTGTAGTCATGTTCTTTCTCCAATACACTAATGGCATCACACTGTTGAGTTAAAATAATTTTAAAAAGATCAATACAACATTAACTTTAATCAAAATTAAACATAATGATTTAAACAGTTCAATTTTGGGGAAGAATATCACAAAACTACCACTCTGATACGGTGACTGAACAGTGGGACCTAGAATATCAACTGCTCCTATCTGTGTAGAGACTGTTACTTGGAGTCTTAAGACTAATGAATAATTTTATTTCTTTAAAAAGCATTGACTTCTACGTTATACTGAATCTGGTGAGAACACCAAAGAGAAAGTTTTAGTACATAAAGGAATGAAGAATACCAGGACAAGCTTATAATAGGTGGTCACACTTGCTAACTCAACTACTTGTGTCCTAGAACAAAGTTTTTAAGATCCAAACATCTATTCTAGGTTTATAAGCCATTTCACACCCAGGGAGTCTACACCTCTCACTACTTCCTCTTTGTTCCTCTGTTTACCTGATAACTCTTAATTTGACCTTCATTTTTTTCCTGGCGTTTTTATTCACTCTTACCAACAGCAAAAAAAAAAAAAAAAAGGGAATTACAGGCTATTTTTGAAATGTCACCTGTACAACCAATGAAACAATTCTGAATTCTGCTTGTGACAAAAAAAGTTAGGAAAAAAATAAAGTCATGTTCACACATCATACTATCCAAATAACTTCACCAAAACCTTTCTTAAGTGAAGGTGTGAAACCCAAAAGTAAACATTTAATAATGTTCATTATACACCTAACATTAGTTTGGGGTCAAAATTGATATGTGATTTTCTGTTTTATACATATATATTTCATACACACCCCCCCCATAGAACAGAGTCTCCTTGGTCTCCTTGTATAATCATGATGTAGCACATTCGTCCATTTTATAGAACACTGAGAGTATTTATTTCAAATGATTAAAGATGCTTATAGTTATTACATTGTTAACTTGCAACACTTTTGGTGAGGCATGGTAGCTTAACGTGATTTTTAACTGAAATAAGAGGACGTGGACCCAGGGCAAGAAACTTAGTCTTTCTGAATTCTCAGTTTCCAGTGTTTAACCTGAGTTGAACCACCATTCTTCATCCATCTTGAGAGACACATTCTCCCAGCCCCCTATACATTTTAAAACTCTTAAACTGAAGTGCAACTGACGGTGTCTTAGCTTCCATGAAATACAGCAGACAATCTCTTCTGGCTTGAAAATTTTATAAATATATTATTCATTTGATACTGATTCAGGTCCCTTTAAGCTTAACATTTTTCCTTTGGAAAAATAAGATAGCTTTTTATGAGGCAAACTATGATGTAAAACAAGGAAATAGCTGCCCATAAACAGCTCTTTGCCAAACAAAACAGAACAAATCACACACAAAAGGGTTCTAGTGTGGGAGTTTAAAAACAGTTCTACAGTAAAGGTATAAATAACAACTATGCCAAAATCACCACTTGAAAAGCAGATAAACACTTTACCTTAATTATTTAAATGCTATCCCCCCCATTCCTTTGTTATTGATAACTTTTGTAGCGTTTAAAGTAAAACAAGCTAGATTTAAAATTTATCATTTTTATTCCAAAGATAAGGAAATTGTGTACCCTCCTTCAATTATATGCACAAATTTTACATGCAATAATTTTAGATCTCAAAAAGGTTTATATATTCTGTCATTTTCTTAACTATTCCATGACTTATAAGCAGCAAAGATATAATACTTAGTATCAAATGGGGAAAAGATGAATTTGAACTATAAAATATTTTTAAAGGAAATTTGATTTTATTATCAAGTGTATATAGTGACAGAATTAAATTAACAGAATTTTGATAATAGCAATCCTATCAGAACCTCTAATAGATAAATAAAAAGGCCTTTATAACTGCATATCAACTTTACATAATGAGTGCTGATAGGTGTTTAAAAGTTTATTTTAAGTACATAATTCTTCTGATGTTAGATTAGTATATCAAAATTTAATGTGGAAAATATTCTATTTTATAAAAATTAATAATTAAGTTATTTTATCTGTAATTATTTCTACTAAACTGATTGTACAATGAAATCTAACCAGAATTAGGAAAATGAAATTCAATCACAAATAGAATATCTGAAACAACATTTTCTTTCCAAAAAACTATAACAAGATCTAAAACCAACATGTGAATATAATATATTCAATATTTTTAACTATTATTTCCATTTGTTAAGAAAAATTATCTAGGAAAACTAAAGTGTCAACTCCAAAAGGAGCCTGGAAAACAAAACAGTTTGTTCATCCTCGGTTAATATCAGTAGCAGAATCTCTAGGAAGCAAACAAACCTTTGTGCAAACTACTAGTACTGGAATGCCCAAGTTATGTGTAAGTGTATCCGCACCGAGAGGTAAAACCACACTGTCGTCTTTGTCTTCCTGCGACACGGTGTTCCTTCTCTGAGGAGAAGCTGGGAAATCTTCTCCTGGCTCTACATATTCCTGGAAGTCTCTGATCACTGAAAATCAAGGTAAATAATTTAATACATAGTTTAGAAATTACTTTATTTCACCAGGCACCTTTTTCTAGCATAATCTAAATATATGTTTTGCTAGAGTTTATACTTAGTCTTGTTTAAGAGAAGAAACAAAAAGGGTTTGAGACATCTATTTCAAAGACAGTACAAAAGCACTGGACCCCCACTTATTACTAGGAGGCAGAGTATAGAACTGAATGGCTCCAAGAGGGGAGTCAATGGAGGCCTGGTTCAGTCTGTGCAAATTACTTTGGACAAGTCACAATCCAGCCTCTCTAACTCTAATTCACAAAGGGCACTTAAAGGTTAAAAGAAAAATAAGTGTATGTGTCGGGGGGGATGGATTTCACAATTTAAAAGACGGTCTTGGATGACTTTCTAATATTAATGTCCTTTCTTTAAACCCTTTTTACTCAGGTCTTCTCCTTTTTACTTAAGTGCAACCTTGGGCCATATTCATTCTGTAACCCTGGTAAGAATTAAAGAGATATTACCAATGACAATAAATTTTTAGAACTCATTTGCAAGACTGTCAAAAGCTTCACATAAAAAAAAGTTAACGTGAATGTATCAAGAACCTTAACAATGTATACTTTCATTCAGTTACTACTCCTCAAGGAATTCCCAAGGAAATAACCAGTGATGTGCACACAGCAATTTCCATATAAGACTGCTTTTCATGTTTAAAAGCAAAACAACAAAACTGAAAATAAATTATCCACAGTATAGGATTAAGACAGCATATGAGGGAATATTATACAGAAACATAAAACATCAACTTTTCAAAGAATATTTAATGCTGTAGAAAAATAACAGTAAGAGGAGAAAAGAAAATGAGGAAAACCAAAGTATGATTCCAGCTTAGAAATGAAACGTACTGGGAAAAATATGCTAAAATATATTTTCAATTTTTAAAAATAAAGAATGTATTGGGCTGTCCCTGTGGCATAGTGGTTAAGTTTGGTGCGTTCCACTTGGGTGACCTAGGGTTCAAGGGTTTGGATCCTGGGTGTACCACTCATCGGCCATGCTGTGGTGGTGAACCACATACAAAATAGAAGAAGACTGGCAGAAATGTTAGTTCAGGGCTAATCTTCCTCAAGCAAAAAAAAAGGAAAATTGGCAACAGATGTTAGCTCAGAGCAAATCTTCCTCACCAAAAAAAAAAAAAAAAGAAAGGCAGGCACCGGCCCGGTGGTGCAGCAGTTAAGTTTGCAAGTTCTGCTTTGGCAGCCCAGGGTGCTCCAGTTCAGATCCTGGGTGCAGACCTATGCACTGCTTGTCAAGCCATGCTGTGGCAGGCATCCCAGATATAAAAAGTAGAGGAAGATGGGCACGGATGTCAGCTCAGGGCCAGTCTTCCTCAGCAAGAAGAGGGAGGACTGGTGGCAGATGTTAGCTCACAACTAATCTTCCTCAAAAAAAAAAATTAAATTAAAAAAAGAAAGAAAGAAAAAGAAAAAAATAAAATAAAGAATGTATGCGGCCAGCCCTATGGCCTATTGGTTAAGTTTGGCATGCTCTACTTCAGCAGCACAGGTTCAGTTCCCAGGTGCGGGCCTACACGACTTGTCGGCCGCTATGCTGGGGCAGCAAGCCACATACAAAATAGAGGAAGAATGGTACAGGTGTTAGCTCAGGGCAAACCTTCCTCAGCAAAAAAATAAATAAACAAAAAATAAAGAATGTATATTACCTACAAATTAGAAAAAAATGTTACTTATTTTTTAAGCAAAGTAATTATGAGCCAGATCCTTTTTGGAATATGACTCATTCGGAGAACTGTCCTAAAGTTAAATAGGGTCAAGGAAGAGGGAATCCTGAACATCTGAGTGCAGTTCCTCCAGGAACTTAGGGGCATGCATAAACCCTTGGCAGCTCTGGTAGCTACTACTCTCAAGATCAAAAGCCGAAATCTAACAGTGGTTCTCAAATTTTAGCATGCCCCAGAGTTTCTAATTCAGTAGTCTGGGGTGGGGCCTGAGAATGCGTATTTCTGACAAATTCCTCGCTGTACTGATATTGATGCTGCTGGTCCTGGGCCCACACATTGAGGACCACAGCTGCAGTACAAACTTAGAGAGGAAAAATAAAAACCCTACAGGCAATGGCCAACAGGGAAAGAAAGGTTCAGATTAAAAACAGATATCTTTCTCCATGATTTAGGATATACATTCTCTTAAGTTTCTACTGTTTCCTTGCATATAAATTCAAGTAAGCTGTCAATTTTTCCCTAAAAGTTATTTTCAGCCACCAATAACAAAGAAAAGCAGCATTCCATCTGTATATTTTCTTAAGCCAAGTACAACACTGACAAATGAAGAGCTTGGTGAAATTAAGAACTGCGACAACTGCTTTACAACCTGTTAGAAATGACCTATATCACTTTCACAATTTCCACGAAAATTTCCAATTCATATGGGTATGTACAAAATATATTATGTACTTTGAAATCATAAAACCACCTTAAACATCTTTACATTTATGTTGTTACCATCTTTTTGGACGTATTTCATTTTGACAAAGTTGCTAAGACTGTTTTACTTATCAAGAAATGAAATTGCTGAAAATGAGCAGCTGAAGAAAGATCCAAATTTTTTTTATCCTGAAAAACTACTTCCCAAAATGAACACATACGGCCTTGTGGCAAAGGAGAAAAGGCACCTTCATCATGTATACGTTTCCAATTTAAAACTATATTAAAACCTGGCACATCACTCAAACCAAATTTCAAAAACAGTAGTCACATTATGTTTTCTTCATTAAACCTTATTCATAGTCAAAAAATCCTAACGATTATGGTAGTCAGCTAAGAAATTTTGTATTTGAAATCTATATTAATATTTCTAGATTACTCACACTTTTGTTCCATTTCTTTCATTTCTTCAGGAGGAAGTTTTAATTTGTCAATATGTTCTCTAACAACACTTGCCCATTTCTGTAAAGAATCCAAAGCAGTCCAAGGCTTTGACATGTCAACTACCAGCATAACTAGAGTGTCCTTCAGAGAAACGGCATCCAGGGAAAATTTAAGGAGGCCTTTGTGATATAGGTCTCCATCCAAGATCCATATATTACATCTTGTTTGATCTACAATAGACAAAAGAAAGTTACCAACGCAACAGGGTTAAGTTATTTCATCATCCAACTAACAATACTACTTGGCATTTTAGGACATCTCCACAGGAGATGTCTCCTGGCTTTGACAAGGATCAACTATTTAGGTCACATCTACCACTTTAGTAAAGGCCTAATGAATATTCCTGAAAATGACTTAACTGCCAACATAAAACACCAGCATCCTCTACTTTATATTTCTCAATCCCAAACCACAGACTGAATAACATGTTTCTATTCTTACCATCAGCAGATAGAGCCATGCAAATTCAAGCTATTATATACAAAAACGAGAAGGCAAGTGATCTATAGAAGGAAAAAATGGCTGATCAGATGAGAAAAGCTGGGGCGTAGATGACATTTTTACGTCAAAAAATGAGAAGGTGAAAAGAGTTAGCAAAACAATCATAGGATCCTATTATTTTACTATCTGAGCGAAAACGAACTGAAAAATTGAGATTCTTCAAGGACAGCATGAAAGCGAAAGTCTCCACACCAAGATATCTTAAGACGTTTAAAAATATCACTACATAAATCCCAATTCCAAATCAATAAAAGTATGCCTAAACATAACGATTTACTGATCGGCATGATGTAGTAGGACTCCTGGTGAAAAATGACACAGTAAGAAAAGTCAAAGACTAACATGTGCACCTTGGAAAGGCTTCAGGAAACTTAACATTACAAATAAATCACACTCACCATCTCTGTCTTCATCATGAACATTTAAGTACAAATATTCCAATCCTCTTCCTTTCTTGTACTCCTCTATTCCCTGAATTTTTCTTATGAGGCTTGTTTTTCCAGCTCCATCTTCACCTATAAAAAAGGACAAATCCCTTAAATTACAATATGGATTACTTACGGATGCTTTCCAGTACCACATGAAAAACCCAACTAGAACTAGCTTCAATCAAAAGGGTAATTTGGGGGCCAGCTCTGTGGCTGAGCAGTTAAGTTCGTGCACTCAGCTTCGGCAGCCCAGGGTTTCGCTGGTTTGGATCCCGGGCACAAACACAGCACCACTCATCAGGTCATGCTGAGGCAGCGACCCACGTGCCACAACTAGTTGTATATTTTAGTTGTGGGTCCTTCTATGTACCGGGGAGATTTTGGGAGAAAAAGCAAAATAAAAAAGGGTAATTTGATGGATGATAACTAGGCAACTACACAGTTGAAGATGCAGACTTCACCTCCAGGATTCTCTCCCCAAGTGTCTCTGCTCCTCTTGTTAAGTCTCATTCTAGCCTATTACAAATGGCTTCCTCTGTGGGTATTTTTCAGGAAGCTCAACTCTTACATCATGCCAGTTTAATCTACAAGGAACAAAAGACTTTCTCTCTTGGCTTTCAGTCTGAAGACTCTCAGGTAAAGACTCTTAATTGGCTTAGTTAGGGTCATGTGCCCACCTACAGGCCAAGCATGGAGGATGGAGGGTACACCAAAACTAACTAGGGCAGGGAGTTGTGACTAGAGCCTCAGTAAAATCATGAAACCATAAGAAATATGTAGCAAGGGAGAGGGTGGGAGCTGGAGGTAGTAAGTTGAGCAAGAACAAGGGTAGAAGGAATGTAGAACAGACAAAAATAAAACATAAACTTAAAAAAGATATTAATAGCAAGAAATCATGTGATTTAAACTTAGCACAAGATTAAAGAGTTTAAAACTAGGCTAGCTATTCAATGTTTTGGTGAAGATTTTTTTGTATTGTGAATTTATTTAAATACTACATGTTACCATTTCACGGACTTCTTTAGTTATTAGCAGTACCATGTTAATAGTATTTGTAAAGGTGAATTTCTTGAATCTAAGGACTTATTCCTGGAGATTAACGAGTTCTCTAAGAATTTAAAAATCGTTTTCATTTTCATGTTAAGCTTTTAAAAAAAAATTACATATGTCTTAGATCTTCTGAATTACCATCTTTATATCTAAAATCTGCCACAAGATTGCAGCACCCACCTCTATATAGATGTTTATAATCCTACTGGTGCCAAGTTGAGGCCAAGTAATGCTGACAGAAGACAGAAGAAAGAGAGTAGACACACAGGCATGCCAAACTCAAAAGAAAGTGACCCAGAGCAGTCAATATCATATTCAACTGTATTGGTCAGGCTGGTTCTTTTTATGAACTATTTTCCAACACTTCATAGCAATAACTGTAGCCTTAAACAGGCAATAAAGAACTTGACATTAAATGAGTACTTATTTTTCAGTACTATTTTTGCAGTGTACTATGAAACTGGTTTAAAAATAACAAATTGAGTTGAAAATAGTAATATCTATGATGATGACAATGATTTCCATGATGATCCACCATGCTTAAAATGGAAATAATAAAGTTAACCAGTGAAAAATAAAATAGGTACTTTGGCTACTATTAAATCCAACACTGGCATTTAATTTCAGCAAAATACCATGTGTTATATTGATTGCTAATTTGAATTTCATCAGTTCTATAGCCTTTACAGCATTCAGTTTGTATTTTTTTTAAGTCTGGTAGATGTTCAAGAACTATAAACAAAAAGAATTCAAAGAATTTTTATCTAGTCACTTAAGCAGGCATGAGCATTAGACATAATAAAAATAATTTAAATCACTGTGTGAGGAGATCTATGAAAACTCTGACATCAAAAAAACAGAGTCTGAATAGGCAGAGTAGAGGATTTTTAGGGCAGTGAAACTATTTTGTATGATACTATAACAGCAGATACATGTCATTATACATTTGTCAAAACCCATAGAATGTACAACACCAAGAATGAACCCTCAGGTAGATTATGTGCTTTGGGTGATAATGTTCATCAACTGTAACAAATGTACCACCTTGTGAGACGTCAATAGCAGGAGAGGGTGTGCGTATATGGGGACGGGATATTTGGAAACTCTGTACTTCCCGCTCAATTTTGCTGTGAACCTAAAACTGGTCTGAAAAATAAAGTTCATTAACTTAAAAGAAAAAAGAAAAGGAATCTGAGTCTGTTCTAGAATTAGAAAGGAAAGAATCGATTTCTCTTATGACAGGCAAAACAACAACTGAAAACTGATTATCCCACAGAAACAATGTTACGTATTATAAACAAAAATTTAGTGCCCAGACCTATAATAGAAGCTTACATCAACAATACAACGTTCAACAAGAATTCTCTAAAGTACATACAGATCCATAAAAATAGGCAGTAGTCAGATAAAACTTCATTTAATATGACCAAGGATTTATCTTATCTCTTTAATTCCCACTTTAGATGTTAGAAAGTGAAAAGATACCTTAAAGTGAGTCAAAAAATTCAGATGAGTTTATTTCAACTTGTTTTCAATATTTCAAATTACTGAAATATAAAGCTTTCTGAATAAAAATACATACTTGTAAATAATCTTAAGCATAAGCAAAATAAAATCGATAATATCAGCTAGAAATAATCATTGATAATTTGGTTATCTCTTATGGTGATATTATGAGTAATTCTTTAAATAACAAGTTTGTGCCTTCCTTTTAGTTGCTCCAACTACAATTTTAAAGGTGTAAGTCAATAGGCTCAGAACAGATTTTGAGTCCAAATTCATGACATCAAAAATACTGTCAGTGGCAACTATCTATGCTCACTATTTTAAGTTCTCGCATCCATCACCAGAACATAGCTGTTTTCTTTTTCTAAGGACTGAATACAAGTGGAAGGGTTCTCCCCCACTTATGATTATGAGACCAGAGTTTACTCCTTTGAGTGAATGTTGTCCATCATTCATTTCACTGGACAACGGTTCTCAAAAAATGTCTCAGACTCACCTATGGGGGCCTATGAAAACAAACATTGCTGGGCTTCACCTCCTGAGTTTCTGATTCAGTAAGTCTGAGGTGGGGCCCGAGAATCTGCATTTCTAACAAGTTCCCAGTGTTCCTGATGCTGCTAGTCCAAGCACCACACTATGAGAACCACTGCATTAGCCGTTTACTACACTAAGCCAAGCATTAGGAATACAAAGACCTGTATGTGAAAGCTGCTGCCCTCAAAGAGCTCATTAGATTGGAGAGGGAAAACAAACAGGAGACAATTTCAAGATATCGTCATTAGGACTATACTAGAGATATGCAACAAACCAGGAAGCCAGCCCTAAGCGGAGATCCTGGGTTTGCTTGGACATCAGAAAGGGCTTTGTAGAGAAAATAATACTTTAGCCAAATCTTGCAGTGTTAATGAACCATGGAGGGAGAGGCATTCCAGGAAGTAAGGAAAGTACAACTAAAAATACACAGCTATGTACCAGGGGGCTTTGGGAGAAAAAAGAAAAAAAAATCTTTAAAACAAATTTTTTAAAAAAAGATACACTTTACAACATTTAAAAGTGAAAAAGAGTATAATGTAAAATAAACTTAATACGGCAAACACGTAGTTTGAGATTTTTATCCTACCCTGTGATTTCTAAATTTTTCACTTCTGGTAACGAACGAGAAGTGGTCACATTGAGAATAAAGACATTTCATAAACTTAGCACAGGCTGTAAGGAACTCCAATGAAACCCTCTCTACTTACACAGGAGGAAACTGATGGCAGGCCACAGTCTCACAAAGATTGTGGGAGTATGGCAACAATCCAAGTCTGCCAAGAGAATCCAAATCAAACTCCTCTCTGCTCTCAAGAGAAAACAGACTAAGGAAAAAAACAGAATATCCTATTCCCAAGAATATTCTAATACTTAACCATGCCTGGCACAGAGAAGATTCTCAACGTGTTTCAGGAAGCATTTTGCTTCCTGAAACGAAATTTTTCTGGGAACAAAATTTATATCAACTACTCTTCTCCTCTCTTCAACTTTAATAAGATGTGGAAGTTACAGCTGGAAATTGAACATGCACATTTTACACATATTTTAAGCCCAAGTCCTAAGCCTCAATTATAATGATCATTTTCTGTAGCTTTCACTTTCTCTACACCTAAATGAACTCTGATATGATTTGTCTTGATGGCAAATGTGAACATGTGAATAGACCTATTTCATAAAAGGTCTAAAAAGGCCAATGAAGACATATTCTGTAAACAAAATCTCATTTGTTACCTACTATTTCCAGAAATCTTATGTGCGGTATTTGCAAAGATGTAGTCTCTTTCTAGGGTTATACATATCTTCAAATCACACAGTTTGTTAGACTGTTTTTTCTCTTTTTATGTCTTCAAGCATTTAATCCATAGCCTCCTGCTAGTTCTCTTCTCACTATACCAATGTACTAGTCAAAAGTGAACATTCATTAAGTTCATACTGTATTCTGATGCATTTCCCATCCTGCAGCTGAGTGATCTTCTAGAAACAATTTCATCACGCCACTCTCGCCCTTAGGACCCATTAGGGGATTCTAGTTACTGATATGAATGCTGAAGTATTTAGAAGGAAGCATACTGATAACTGTAATTTACGTTGAAATGCATCAAAAAAGAGGGAAATGGGACACAAGTGATAAAGCAAATATAGTTAAATATTAATGGTAGAATCTAAGTTTAGGTATATGAGTATTAACTGCAAAATTCCTTCAACTTTTCTGTATGTTTGGAATTTCCATAAGATGTCAGAAAAAAAACCCTTCAGGGTCTTCCTGCTGCTCTTGTGGTAAAGGGCAAACTATAAGGGCCAATACTCCTTAAAAAGGCCCTTTACCTTGCCTGCCCATCTGTCACCATGTCCCACACCCATATGCTAGGCTCCAACCATCCACAACTGCTTCCAGTGCAGCAGAGAGGCCTCAGTCTCTCCCAATCCTAGATCTTCACACATGACATCACTTCTTTCTGGAATATTCTTCCCTTCCCCTCCCCACATCTAGCAGAACCCTAGCTTATCCTTCCAGTCACAATTTAGTTTCCTCTATGAAGCTTTCTTTGACTTCGCAAGTCTGGTTAAGTGCCCTCTGTGTTCCCAAGA
Organism: Equus asinus; assembly: GCF_041296235.1. NCBI lineage: Eukaryota > Metazoa > Chordata > Mammalia > Perissodactyla > Equidae > Equus > Equus asinus. The sequence goes on along the minus strand of NC_091810.1, from coordinate 63,330,777 downwards.
GCACACCGCACACTTACAACACTTCACTTCATTGCAGTGTGTCAGTTTATTCGTGTTTCCTCCAGCAGACTATAAGTGTGTCAAGTCTGTCCTCTTCATTCAACAAATATTCTTTGGGCAGGTTTTCTTAACAGTAAACAGGATATAAAGTTCTTGCTTTTAACGTGCTTACGGACAAGAAATTATCCTATTCTTAACAGCCACTGTCCTTGCTGGCTCACCAAAAAGAGAAACCACGGCTGTCATTGTCTCTTCAGACTGCAATAACAAAAATTCCATAGACTGGGTGGCTTATAAAAAACAGACATTTATTTTTCACAGTTATGGAGGCTGGAAGTCCAAGACCAAGGTGCCAGCACAATCAATGTCTAGTGAGGGCTCACTTCTGGCTCACAGACGGCTATCTTCTCACCCTGTCCTCACATGGCGGAAAGGGTGAGAGAGTTGTCCTCAGTTTCTTTTTTTAAATTTTGTTTTCTTTCTTCCTTTTTTTTGGTGAGGACGATTGTCCCTAAACTAACATCTATGCCAGTTTTCCTCTATTTTGTATGTGGGACGCTGCCACAGTGTGGCTGGACAAGCAGTGCGCAGGTCCACGCCTGGGATCCCAGACCCACGAACCCTGGGCTGCCAAAGCGGAGTGTGGGAACTTAACTGCTACACCACTGGGCCAGCCCATGACGTCTCTTTTATAAAGGGACTGATTCCATTCATGAGGGATCCACCCTCATGACCTAGTCTCCTACCAAAGACCTCACCTCCTAATGCCATCACATGGGGGGTTAGGATTTATATGAATTTTGGGGGTACACATTCAGTCTATAGTACCTGTCCTATACATAGAAGATCCTTTACCAATGTTCATATCTCTTAATCCCAACCACAGTCTCTATTTTCATAATTATATCTCATCTGTAACTGCTTGTCCTGGGCTTTTACCATAATCTATTAAAATAATTCATTACTCTTATCTCTAAAACTCACGCAGCTACCTCTCATCAATTACAGATCAATAAATAGTGTAAGCTCATAACACACACGTCCTTTACTAAACTTATGAAAGCTTTCTAGTCATTGGACTGAATTGTTGGTCCTTAGCTGCCTTGCCACAGCCAAGCTGAACTATGTTCGAAGACGTTAAAAAGTCCATCGTGAACCCTCTCTCTTTATTCTATTAGGCAATTAGAAGGATTAGAAGATGTTAAAATTCAGGATGCTTGTCTTTGGCATTGATAGACATTTAAGATCATCTTTAATGGCCAAACAATTCAAGAAAGAAATCACTATATTCGAAGTTATTTTTGGAAAACAAAACACAGAGTCTAATAATTTGAGGTGTAAAATAAAACAAAATAAAAATACCTACACATGTACTTCATTCCATGGACTTAATACACCTTTAAAGTGACAAGTACAGCAAAGTGGTCCGCGTAGTTTCAAACAATCTGAAAGAATTATCTCCCTATCATCTATAAACTGTAAGAAAGCTTTATCTTCAGTTCCCTGGCCTTCAGCTGGCAGTGAAACAGACACACTAGCTTTAAGTGTGCCAGCCAAACAGTTAATGATCTGTACACATACACTTACACAAGGAGAGTTCCTGTTTAAACAGACTAAGATGAAAGCCCTTCTATAAAGAAAGAACACTTTAGGGTGATGATGTTAAAATTAGTCTCTAAATATTTTATCAAAATTTGCATTTTTATATTATATTTTCTTAAAGAGGGCATATTTCAAAGGTGTTTTTAAAACAAACCAAAACATTTCATTTAAATCAAATTTTATTATAATAAAGCTATTTTCATGTCCTCATGCAGGTGCTGGGAAACTTTTTCTCTAAAGGACTAGATAGTAAATATTTTAGGCTCTTCAGGCCACATAAGGTCTCTGGCACACATTCATCTTTGTTTTTCCCCCCAACTCTTTAAAAATGAAAACAAACAAACAAAAACCCATTCTTAGCTTGCTGGCCATATAAAAACAACCAACTCCTGTCCTCATGAATGAACCAAAGCAGAAAAGATTTATTGATCAGAGTACAGTGAAATTATCCACAGCAAATAAGCCTGCATTCCAAATTATCTGTCTGAACTCTGTCCAAATAAGTCACTCTCTGTGAGCCAAATATAAGATCCAAGCACTTAAAAGAAATTTGGTTTTACTATAAAGCAATAACAGCCATCAATTCTCACTTCTTCTCAGTTCAGATTTGAAAACCAAATTGACCGCAAAAGAAAATCTCCTTAAACTCACAGTCATGAAAACATACAGTCATGTGCCATATAACAATGCTTCTGTCAATGACGGACTGCATCAACGATGGTGGTCCCATAAGATTAGCACCATACTGCCTAGGTGTGAAGCAGGTTACACTGTCTAGGTTTAGCGTGAGTACACCCTATGATGTTCACACAATGACGAAATCACCTAACGACACATTTCTCATAACATATCCCCATCGTTAAGCTACATATGACTGTATAGGGACAAAGGTGTGTCCATGATACTGTTTATCTCCCCAACAGATCTCTAAACCAACAACAGGATGTAATGTCCATAAACTCTATAATGATAATTTAATTGAGAGGAAAAATGCAAAGATTCAGAAGATGTGATTTCTAACTGCAACACTGTCACCATTAGTAGTGTGAGCCTGGACAAGCCAAGTATTTCCGCTTGCTCTCTATCTTCTAAATACAGGGGGTAAAACCAGACGATCTCTATGGTGATGAATTTAAAGTTCTCTGACTATTATCATTCATTACTTCTTCAGTGATACACTAGAAAATTCCTTTATATCAACTGTATTTTTAAAAGATAACATAAAAACATGAATAATGAAAATGAGCAAAGAAAAACACCTAAGGACACTAATACATTAATAACAGCTATCTTGAACATTTCCAATTGAAGTGTTTGAAGTGTTTTACAAACAATATCTCACATTATCCTCAAATAATCCTAAAAGGTAAACAGTGTAATCTGAAAGATTAAGCACTTTGCTAGAGAAGGGTCAGGATTTGAATCCAGCAGCACTCCTAAACACTATAGACATCGCCTAGTCTTCTCCATCCAGCTCGAGGTAAACAGCGATGACAATAGGTAAAATTAAGCAGTACGCTGCCTCCCTTTTCTCCGAGTTTCCTCTCCTATTACTGTGGAAGGCTAAAGCACAGGTTTGTGCACCTGACATCTGCTTTCTATGCAGAGCTTTGTTTCACATTTCCACACCTCTGCTGGATACACTAGGTCCATGGCATCAAGATAATCAGGTCAGGAGAATTCTAGCCTGCCATTGTCCTTCTTTACCCAAGTGAGATATCAATATTGCAAAGCTGACATTTTTGATTTGGCCTTGCATGATGTAAAGTAAATCATCCTATTCTATCTGAAAGCTCTTGTGACAAGAGTCATGAAGGGTCTTCAGAGGAACTACTTTTGGGCTCAGACCTTCAGCATGTTCTTCCACAGGTTATCTGGATGATCCAAGTCGGGGGAGGACCTTTGGATTGCTCCCTGTTTCACAGGGAGCACCTCCTCCTTGCCTCAGCTGGCAAGAGCAAGGAGAAGCTGCTAATCAGCTGCCCCTGGTGCTTTTAAGTAAACATTTATGCCTGTTCAAGACCACATCCCTCCAATATGTCAGCAGTGCCTGTAGAGTAGAAAGTTAGACAAACCCAATTTTGAATTCTAACTCAGTTGTGTAACCTGGGACTCAAAACCCTCTTCTGTAACGCAGTAAACATGCTACATAATAAAGCACCTAGCAGAACATGCAAGTTAATAGGCAAAATACACGATCGCTCCCATTCCATGGGCTGGCCAAAGCCCTACCTCTGGATCTCACCATTCAGCAATCCATATTACAGTAAAAAAGAGAATTTATCCTTTAACATCTCCCTCACTCTCACAGACTGACTAGACACAAACCAAAAACCACTCAGTGTAATTCAATAAACATTTACCAAGGCCAATAAATGCTAAGCCCAATGGTTATTAACAGTTCCTATGTTCCAGAAAGTCAAAGTGACACTAAAACAATAGATCTTAATCAACAAATATGGTATATCTTATACAATTAAATTGCCTTTAAATGAAGGTGCCAATTTTTAACCCACCTACCAAGATAGGCAAACATTATAATGAATAATCCTTAGTGTCAGCAATGGTGCTAGACAAATAAGTACTCTAATACTGATGGTGTGAATGTAAATGATACAACTTTCTTAGAAGACTGTTTGGCAATAGACAGAAAGATTGAAAAAACATATACTTTTGACTCAGCAAGTCAACTTGTAGGGATTTATCCCAAAGATAATACTGGGCAACCAGAAAATGAGGTATAACAATAATGATCTGTCTACCAATCAATTATAATCATGGTATAGCCATACATATTATTCAGTCACTACAAGGGAGAAATCCTTATCTATTCTGATTTAAAAAACCCCCTGATGCACTAAAAAAAAAATCAGACTACAAAATACTCCATAAGGTATGATGAGTCTATTTTTCTAAAAACACAAATATACACATAGAAAAAATGAACACTCATTATCTCTACATGGTAAGATCATACGTTATTTTCATTTTCTTATATTTGTAGATTTTCTCTCTCTCTCTGGCAAGAAAACATGTAGTACTTTTATAACTTAAAATAGTGATGTCCAATTTTGAAATGAAGGTGTATTTTCTTTTGAGGAAGTTTAGCCCTGAGCTAACATCTGCCCCCAATCCTCCTCTTTTTTGTTGAGGAAGATTGGCCCTGAGCTAACCTCCGTGCCCGTTTTCCTCTACTTTATATGTGGGACGCCTGCCACAGCATGACTTGACAGGCAGTGTACAGGTCTGTGCCCAGAATCCGGGCCTGCAAACCCCAGGCCACTGAGGCATAGCATGTGACCTTAACCACTAAGCACCAAGCCGGCTCTGAAATGAAGGTGTTTTTGACATAATTTCCTTTACTTCTTTTAACCCCATGGAGTATGAAAGAATCTCCATTTACAGGTCAGAAGGTTGTAATCTGCCCACAATCCCACAGCTTCAAATGGTAGTACAGGCTGATTCCCAGACCTGGTGCCTGCAGGTCAGGACTCCTTCCACCATACCTGAGCTGCCCCATCCCTTTTCACTGGGTTTTAACCACTGCAACACATTCCCTCAGTCTGCAGCCTGCAGAGTTCTTCTCCTCAACCTAATCAGCAAAATTTTGCTCAGTACCACCTTTTCCACAAAATCTTAGGTGACTTACTTATCAATTATTTCATATTTGATTTGTACTACTTCGAGTCTTTTCCTACCAGAACCTATAAGCTCCTGGAGGGGAGGGACTGAGTCTTAGTCAGCCCTGTTTTCTTCAGATGACTCAGCAAAGTATTTTATGCATCACATGATTGTAATAAATGTCTGATGAACGAATGAATAGAGAGGAGGTAATCTGTGAAGTCTTTCTAACAGCCACTGCCTTGACTTTACAAGTAAGGAAAATAAGGCCCAAAAAGGTTAGTCCGTGGCCATTCACTTATTAATAACAGTCTAATGCTGGACTTTGGTCCTTTCTTCTTCCTAATTCAAGGCTTCTCTTTGTTTTGCATTTTCAAAGTGCTTTTGCTGACATTCTCTCTCACATGGACTTCATACCAGCCGAATTAACACTCTACTGGCCTACATCTGCAGGTCTACCAACTCTTTTTTCTGTTTTTGACTGGCAAACATTGGAGTAAATACATGAGCTCCTCTTAACACTTTAAACCTACGTTCAGGCTATATTTTGACCTGGAATAACAATGATACTTTGAGTAAAAGCTGGTCATCATTCAGACATTTATTTACTGAGCACCTATTATGTGCCAAACATCACATTCGATTAACCAGAAACTTCTATTAACTTGCATCCATGCTTACTGATAAAATTGATGTCCATAATAACCTAAAGTAGGGGATCCACAAACTTCAGCCCACAGGCCAAATCTCTGTTTTTGTAAATAAACTTTATTCAACACTGCCATACCCATTCATTTATGTACTGGCTATGGCTGTTTTGGAGCTGCAAGGGCAGGGCTGAGTAGTTATAACAGAGAACACATAGCTCACAAAGCTAAATTATTTACTATCTGGCCCTTTATATAATAAATTGCTGACCTTGATGAATAAAATACCAATATGCCACTGGACTCTCAAAACATTTTATATTTGGTGTATTTTTAGTAGGAGTAACACATAACGTGCAATAAATAATTTTATGTTAATCCTTTGAAAATCACCAATCCAGTATTATATATGCAGTAACACTCTATTCCTTGCATTACACTCCCATAACCAATTACGCCAAAAAATATTAACATACTTCAACTGATAAAAATCTGTTTCCCACAAGTCATGGTACCTTGATGATCTTTAATCCCAGCTTCTCACAAGAAGTTTCAGACTGAACAATCTCATTATTTTTAGAGTCAATTCTCCCAGAGAAAACTATTCACTTCCTTGACAAGTTACTTTTCTGACCAGATCTCTAGCTCCACTGTGTATCTTGAGGTTTCCTACTTGCAATAATTCAAGCATAACAGAAGCTAGTTTTGTTCCTGAATAAGAAAGAAGACTGGTTCAAACATACCTCCTGAGGATGCTCAGCATTGTGTGGGACTTTCTTGGCTGCACAATATCCTGGACTAGCGCCTTCAGGGAAAACTAGAGACTCTAGATTTCTTCCCTGGGTGGAAGCAAAGAGCCCACATCTACAGCGCAAAGTTTATTAATTTAAACCCAATCGCAGCATCTTCAAAACATTTCTTTAAAAATATTTAATAAGTCCACTCATAAGTGGAACTTAACATATAGACAAGGAGAACTGATCGGTGGTTACCAGGGAAAAGGAGGGGTGGGGGGAGGGCACAAAGGGTGAAGCGGTATACCCACAACATGACTAACAATAATGTACAACTGAAATCTCACAAGATTGTAATCTATCATAATCTTAATAAAAAAAAATTTAATAACTCACAACTTTTAGAATAAAAACAAATGACAATGTCAGATCAGACAAGGCTTCACAGATCACTAAATCCGCACCTCAATTTACAGAAGAGAAAGATGAGGCTTACGTGATTTGCCGAAGAGCCAACTAGTTTTCATTAATTCATGTGGGCCTCAACTCCTAAAATTATACTTATGTCTGATCTATAAGGCAGACACTGTGCTGGGGGCCAGGAGTACACATATATATTAATAGACAATGAATTCAATTAATCTAAATCAACAAGATTTTTTCAATGAAACAGATACATCAGGGGAATCATATAAAATTAATTAGTAACTGCTAAACATCTACTTTTCCTACAAAGAAAGCTCTCTTTTTCCTTTAGGGAGACAGTCCAGTGTACAGGTTAAGAATACTGGCTCTGGAGCCAAGCTGTACAATTTAGAATCCTGACATTGTCTCTTTCTGGCTGTGTAACCCTACGGCCATTTACTTAACAACTCTGTTCCTTGATCTTTAAGAGGATAACCAGAGTATGTAAACAATCCTTACATGGCTGGTACATGTAGGTGCTCTATAATGTTAGGTATCACTACTGTCATTTTCCTTAGGGAGTTTTCTTATCAAAACATGGGAAAGTAACCAAGATACGCAGAAAGTACTCTTAAAAGCAGCTATTAAACTATAATTACAATTACTGTAGTAAAAATTGTTTAAACATACAGGGTAAAGAGGAAAAAACAGTTCTTAAAAGGACAATTTGTAAGTTAAATAATATTTAAAATACATGCACAAGAAGTTTTGCCTTTAATATTAAACATAAACTTTACTGAAGCTCATTCTCAAGATCTTTCAAGAAAGAGAATGGTTAAACACTAATGTCACAGTGTTTCTGGGTTTCACCAGGGGTCAGGCCTAGGTAGATTAAATGACTGCTCAAACATAAGTGCTGTGACCACAGTGGTGTCCCTCAATACGTTACATCCTAGAATCCAACAAATATTCGGGTTTTACTTTAAAGCAATTCCTAGTACTTTGACTCAAAGATAGCCTTCTTAAAAAGTTATGCAGTAAGAAGAGTATATGGCGCACTCTCCCTTGCAGGGACTTCTAACAAGTTGGAAAGTCATGTCAGAATCACAAAACATGGGGCCCTTATAGCTGTGTAACCTTGGAAAACTCACTTAACATGTCTCAAAAATTTATTACCTATCTATAAATTGGTGCTAACATCTACCTCCCAGACTTGAGGAGGGGGCACTAAGATTTCGAAGACAATGCTTTGAGAATGGCTCATACACATGCATACATTGCTAGTCCCTACCCTTTTCTCCCATAAACAGTGGCAGAGCAGGCCATGCAGCAAGCAAAGGTTAAACGGCAATTTCTGTCCAGGGTACATAAGCCTTAATCATCATTCCTATTCTAGGTTGTCTCCAGAAATGCAAAAGTTTGTTATATTCTCAGACTTGGTTTTTTAAATACAGGACTCCAGAGATGACCATAATTCATGAAAGACACGTTAGAGCCAAGCATCTTCCTGCCTAGCACCTTCAAACTCATAACAAAGAAAACTACAATCCCTATTTCTGTTTCTTCCCTCCACCAGCATAGATTGAATGCCGCCATAATGTGTGATAAAATGTCTTTAAGCAATCTTTAGAAGTATTTCAGAAAATTAATCCTATTTATGTAACCAGTATAAAAATCTGCTATTAGTCTTCCACAGCTGAAAAGAACTTTGATAAAAATCCTAATAGTACTCAAAGAAAAATTTTAAATTTCAAGCTCATATAGCTTGATACCAGATGAAGATTTATGAACTATTAAGCTCATAAAAAAAGAAATTTAATCTATTCTAAGTATGAAAGGTTGGAAGAGCCTGGGGCCTCTAAGTATATTCAGTCGCAAGCACTGACCCAGTGTCAAAAGAAGGTTAAAAAGGGGAGGGGGACGGGACAAAAAAAGTGTGGTGCGACCTCAGTGCAGATCAGGAACATCAAGAAATGAAGAAAACTGTCACTTTTGTTTCACTACAAACAGAATCATCTAAGCAATATCTAATGCACACGAATAACTGGGAGGAACTTATAAATGAGAACAAAGTTATGGAATCTTATCTTTACAATGACAGTATTTGAAAAGAATGTTATTTAACTTAGATTAATTAAAATATAATCCACTTCAAGGAGGTCACACTGTCTTAAGTTTATTTTAGTTTAGTGAGTAATAGTAATTTGTTTAAATTAGTAAACTTAAAACATTTTCTGAAAAATTTTTTGCTTATCTCTGCCCTATAAATATCACTTACGTAGGCAGTAATTCAAATTTTTTTTAAAGATTTTATTTTTTCCTTTTTCTCCCCAAAGCCCCCCAGTACATAGCTCTATATTTTTAGTGTGGGTCCTTTTAGTTGTGGCAGGTGGGATGCCACCTCAGCATGGCCTGATGAGCGGTGCCATGTCCGCACCAGGGATCCGAACCCGTGAAACCCTGGGCGGCCGAAGCGGAGCGCGCGAACTTAACCACTCGGCCACCGGGCCGGCCCCAGTAATTCAATTTTTAAGAAGTTCTGATAAAAAACTATTTTATAATCCAGTTAAAAGAAATCTATCACAAAAAGTCACTGTGCTATTATCACTTTACAAACATCATCTCATTCAGTCCTCCCCACACCCTAGGAGGCAGACATTATTATTTCTATAATATCCATTTTAAAGATGAAGAAACTGAGGCTTACAGATGTCAAGGAACTCACTTATGATCACACGGCTAGTATGTTACAGGGCCATGACTGAACCCAGGTCAAGCTGCAGCAGATGCTTTTAATCACATTAAAAACAAAGGCAAAAACTAATTTTTCAACTAGCTCCATGTAACTTTAAAGAAACTCAAGAATCATATATTCTAGATTGGGAGCAGTTCATGCAAAAAAAGTAATTTGTTTCTATCGAAACACTCCTATTAAAAGTAGACCCTGTCAAGTAGCACTTGACTTCTTTGTTTCCTTATGTTTTTAGATGTACATAACAAAAACAGTCTTGAGACACCAACACTGAAGTTTTAAAATTTAACCACCATCTTCTAAGTCAAACTTCAATCTCTCACATTTAAAGAATATGGAAGAAATCTCTCCTCTAAATGACTCAGGAGCTAAGCCTGCAAAAATGTGAACCTGTGAATTGCTCTCCCTCCCCGCGCTTTACGCCCGCCCTCAGAATCACTAAAGAAACAAAATACATAACTTCCAGAGAGCAGAAGGGGATACAGAACAATCAGGAGAACTGAGACGTTAGACCATTTCCCCTTATTACATCCATTTGGCTGAAGGGATTGAACTAGAAAGGTGTTCCACTGCCCTTCACAAATTTCAGAATTATAAGTGACAGTTAAAAAGGCAGCTGCAACACGAGCCCACTGTAACCGAAAAAGCTGAATCAAACAAGAACATTTATCACGACTACCAAGTCTCATTTCTAGCTTCTCTGTCAACTATACAGAATCAGCTATTAAATATTAATAGCATGCCATTTGCACTGGAGCTCTTGAGAAGAGCCTTCTGATATCAATTTTTGTCGTGAAAGAAAAAGTGTCCTTTTCTACGTAAACCCCAAACCACAGGAATCCCTCAGATGGGCTCCTGCACTCGGTCCTTCTCTGGGAAGGCTGTCGGGGCCACCCCCACATCCAGGGGAGGAGAAAGGGCTCTGCGGAGGGCAGGTCCCTGCAGGTCCCGGGGCAGGGGTCCCCGTTCCCCTTCTTCCCCAGCTGTCAGCGACGAGCCGGGCAGCGGGGCGGGGCAGGACCCGCTTTCGGCACAAAGCGGGCGGGCGGGCCAGGACCCGGGCCGGGGTGTGGGCCGGCCGGGGCGGGGCGGAGCGAGGCGGGGGACACTTACCCAGCAGCAGTACGTTCTTCCCGGCGGGGAGCTTGGAGCGCGAGCGGGTGGAGACCTCGCTGAGGATGCAGGACCTAACGGGGAGCAAGGCGCACGCTGAGCCGGGGGCCGGGGCCGCAGCGCGGGAGGGACGGAGCCGGCCTCGACGCGCCCGGGAGGGGGCTGCCGAGAGCGCAGTGGCCTGGGCCCGGCGCCGAGCTCCGGCGGGTACGGGATCCCGAGGGGTCCGCAAGGCCGGGAGTGCCCGCGGGGACCCAGGGAGGGGTGGGGTCGTTACCAAAGGTTCTGCCCGTCCTCGTCGTCGCCGGCTGCGGCGCCGCCGTTGCCCGATGTGAGCTCGTTGGCCAAGGGGCCGCCCGTGTAAGTCGAGGCTAATCCCGCCGGAGAGGAACCGAAAGAGCCGACTCGCCCCACGGCCGCCATCTTGGTGGGGAACCACACCACTCCCGGCAAGGCTGAATGAGAGAGGCGGCGGCGGCGGCGGCAGCGGGGCGGCGGGAACCCGGATATGGAGCGTTCGGCGCACGGGAGCGGGGCGGGCTCTGCGGGGGTGACGCCCCGGGCCCTGCAGGGACTGACAGAGCGAGCGAGGACGGACTGCGCGTGCGCTACAGGCTGGCGGGAGCGCGTTGTCGGGGGGGGGGAGGATGCGCGTGCGCATGCGTGGGCGGCCGCGCAGGCCGCTCTTCTGCGGCTCCAGGCTTCTTGAGCTGAACCTGTTGAAGCGCTTCCCGCCGCCCCACCCGCAGCCCTGGGCTGCAGCAGGGCAGGTTGGGGTGTGTCCGGTGAATAGTGCTCCCTCCCACTCTTCAGTTGGGTCCACAAAACCCGCAGCCACCGTGGAATTCCTGCGCTGTCATTGCCGTCCCACTAGCATTCAGGCTGAGCGCCACTCCCTCGCTTACACCGACGCCTTATCGGCTCCAAGATGGAAATGGGCCGCCGCGCTGCAAGAGGGTGTTGTGCAGCCCCGGTCTGAAGTGTTACTGTAGTCCTGTATTTCTGGGCTTTTTGCCTTCTCAGGTGATGACGTGTTCCTCAAACCTTGGTCTCACATCAGAAATAGGTTCCCCCAGCCTCTGAGCAGCTGCCTGACAAAGAGAGTTGACGGGGCTTGTTTTAAGGGTCTGGATGTTTTGTATGAGACTCCGCGTGAGATTTAAAATCACCCACTAGGTGAATCATTCGTCCATCCATTCATCCGTCCATCCCGTCAACAGATGCTTATTCAACACTTAACTATGTTATGGCACTGGGAATACACAGATGGAAAAGAACGAACCTCAGATAGCCCTAAAATAGCTTCTTTTCTATCAGAACTTTACTATATATATTTAAATATATAAATATGTTTGAATGTCTGAGCTCCACGTCCAGAAAGAGTTGATGGTTTTAAGCTTCTATCCTAGTACACCTTGTACGAGCAGTTGCTTAAAATAGTCTGGCCTTTGTACATTATCACTTTGCTGTTAGTGCCTGTGGAATCTCTTCCAACTCCTAGTGGCCCTGTGTACAGCAGAGTAGAACCCTGCCGGGTCTTTTGTGCCATCGTCTCATCTTCCAGGGCTGTATCAGACAATGCTCTGCTGCTATTCATAGGGTTTCCATGGCCCATGGAGAGGATGGCCAAGTCCTTCTTCCTAGTCTGCTTGGTCTGGAAGCTCTTCTGAAACTTGTCCACCACGGATGACCCTGCTGATATTTAAAGTACTGGTGACATAGCTTTCAGCATTACAGAGCCACCACAGTGTGACAACTGACAGATCAGTGGTGTGGTTCCCTGACTGGGAACCGAACAGGCCACAGCGAGGAGAGATGAGAGCAGCAAGTCTTAACCACTAGACTGCAGGGCTGGCAACATTGTTGCTATCGTTTCATATTTGAAGATCACTTGCTAATATATGACCTGATCAATGCTGTTAGGCTAGTGAGAAAATCCATAGCTAAAGGCTGTATTTGCTATACATTAACATTGCGGTTAGAAGGCTTTGGAGGCTGGCAAATCTGAGTTTAGATCCAGCTCATTCAGTTTACTGGCTATGTAACCTTAGAGAATTTTCTTTACCTCTCTGAGTCTCAGTTTCCTTATCTGTAAAATGGGGATAAAAGGACTTAGAATTGTTATGAAGACTAAATGGGATAATTCATGTAAAATGGCTTAGAACAGTGACTGACAAATCTTAAGTGCTCGATATATGTTTATTACTGACTCATGTTTTCCTTTACCTTTCAAAACATTCGTATCTGACCAACCCCTGAAATTGACAGACCTAATGAAATCCTGCAGCTAAATCTTTTCATATCTTGTTTATCTGGTTAGGAAAGGGACCAGAACCCTGTCTTGGGATCCCAGGCTTTGTATGATGACGAGCAGGACAGGGACTCCAAGGGGAAACTGGATCTTTAAGTCACTGCTGTAGAGGAGAGCTGTATACTGCATTTGGCCCTTCTAAGTGTTGATTCACTCTCTGTACTTTGTTCCCTCAGTCATCTTTCACCTTCAGAGCATTTTTTCTTCAATTTGGCTTATGTACAGAGTTGTCAGTTCTGTATCAGATTTACTTTGGAAAATATTTACTTTATAATAGTGTCAGGCTTTATAACTTTATAACACCGTATTATAACACTTTATAATAGTGTCTAATGTCCCATGACTTCTAGATGCTCAACTGCCCACTTATATTGAGGTCAAAGTTGTATTCTTTGTGGTTTTAAAATATCTCTGTCCAGCATTGCTCCATTAAGATGGCTGACAAAAGGTCATTTATGAGTGCCCACTATCTGCCAGGCACTCTACGTGTTGTGATTTGCAATCCTCATAGTTCGAAAGGGATCAGTGAAATTGAGTAACTTACCCCAGGTCACACAAGTGATAAACTGAGATTTTGACTTTCCACTCTGTCAAATCGTGGGTCAAATCATGTTAGAATAAATGTCTTGGCAACTTTATTTATTTTTTAATCAGTTATATATTTATTTGTATATAATACTCTATAATAACATGGACAATGAATGAAATGTAATATTTACATAAGATTGTAATATATTTATTTATAAATATTATGTCAACATAATCATATTTTGTAGGCAAAACTGTATAAGAGCATATAGTGAGATATTTCAGGGGTTTTTTTTCATCCTTATATTTTGATTTCTGTGTAGATTACATCATGTTCACCACCCAAAGACTAATCACAATCCATCACCACACACATGTTCCTAATCACCCCTTTCACCGTCCTCCCTCCCCACTTCCCCTCTGGTAACCACCAGTCCAATCTCTGTCTCTATGTGTTTGTTTGTTGTTGTTTTTATCTTCTATTTATGAATGAGATCATACGGTATTTGACTTTCTCCCTCTGCCTTATTTTGCTTAGCATAATACACTCAAGGTCCATCCATGTTGTCACAAATGGCCAGCTTTCATCCTTTTTAATGGCTGAGTAGTATTCCATTGTGTATATTTGTCCTGGCAACTTTAGATGCTGTTACGATAAATACCATCTATGGAAATCTATACATAACAAAAATAGAGAACCTGTGTATTATAAGGAAGTCTATAAAAGGGAAGAATTCATCAGTCCCTTAAAATTTTTGTTACTAAAATGCTGTTTACAGTTGAGCTATTTCCTATACGATGATTTCATGCCCAACTCTTTTTGTTATCTCTAAAAGTAACAACTGCTTTGATTTTTATTTGCTTAGATTTCTATGTCCTTTACTCTAATTCAGTCTCAAATTCTTGTCCCAGTTATGTAAAACTCCTCATTAGGTATTCTAATAATTTAATCTTCTTAAAGACATCTTTAAGAACTTTCTAGCCTGCTCCAATTTGAATTGGTTGTTCTGTACTCCTGATACAAAACTTTCATCCTGGGATCTCCTTTCACCATCGTTCTGGGATTCCTTTTGCCTCATTCCTGTGTCTTCTTTTTTCTTCTTATTTTAGTGGAGAACTTCCTACAATAGTTTTATGAGACAGGGTGTATGGATACATTTTTAGAGACCTGTGTAACCAGACAAGGTCCAGCCAGGGAAAAAATGGCATTCTTGGGGGGTGCTAGATGAAAGCTTAACAAAGAAACTGTTTACAAAGATGTGAACAATATTAAGAGATGGGGCAAGCAACAGCCTAAAGATTTAGGCCTGAAGGGGAAAGAGTAAGAAGTATTTACTGGAAACCAGAGAAAGCTGCAGCCATAGGAAAGGGCTGCCCAGCAAAATCTGTGGCTTTCAGTAAAGGAAGACAACACTGACCTCTCTCTTTCTGCTCCCTGGTGTCCTACCAGTGTCTCACATTGGCCAAACCCAACCAGAAGCCAGAGGGCAAGAGAACTCAAGTGAAGCAGTCCATTCAAGTCTACTTCCCTGAGCACAAAGAAAGATAGAGAAGAGTGGAAAGTGGATCTGGAAACACAAACAGAAGATATCGAGCACACTTGTACGTTTGAAAATGCATTTAGTCTGTACTCCTTAGTGATAGTTTGGCTGGATATAGAATTATTAGATTGCAAATTAACTTCCCTTAGATTTTTAAAGGCCTTGAGCGCTTGTCTGCTAGATTCTACTGTTACCAGTGAGAAATGTAAAGCCATTCTGATTCCTAATCCTTTGTTATGTGTTATTTTTTTCCCTCCTTCGAGGCCTTGAGAACTTCCACTAACACATTTACCACCCATCCACTGTCTGCACTTTCACACCAATTATCCTGCCACTTATCATAGAAGAATAATCCATACTCTTAGACTAAAGCAATCTCTCCATTCATGCACTAGATTCCATCTCCTCTCCTCAACTCAAGGACACTGCTCCAACAATGGTCCCCCCTCTTCCTCTGTATAATTATTTATTGATCTCTCCTGGATCATTTCCATTAGCATACAAACATGATATTAATTTTCCCATCTTAAAAAAAAAGAAAGAAAGAAAATTTATCTTAACCCTCCATCTTCACCAGCTACTGCTACATTTCTGTCCTCCCTTTAACAGCAAAGCTCTTTAAAATAGTTGTCTTTTTTTTTTTAGGTATGCTTTTTTGGTGAGGAAGATTGGCCCTGAGCTAACATCTGTTACCAATCTTCCTCTTTTTTTTTTTTTCCTTCCCCAAAGCCCCAGTACATAGTTGTACATCCTGGTTGTAGGTCATTCTAGTTCTTCTATGTGGGATGCCACCATAGCATGGCTTGATGAGCACTGCATAGGTCTGCACCCAGGATCCGAACCGGCAAACCCTGGGCTACTGAAGCAGAGCACATGAACTTAACCACTCAGCCATGGGGCTGGCCCCATTTAAAATAGTGGTCTTTATTTGCTGTCTTCAATTCCTCTTCCCCCTTGTCCTTATAATGCACTTCAATCAGACTTTTACACCTATAACTCCACAGAAACTGCCCTTATCCTTGTCATCAATGACCTTCTTGTTGCTGAATCTGATGGTAAATTCTCCATCTTGTCTTTCTTGACCCATCAGCAGCGCATGATACAGCAGATCACTCCTTCTGGATAGCCTTCATGTGGCTTCCAGATCACCGTGTTCTCTTGGGTATTTTGTTTTCCTGTCTCACTAGCTGCTCCTTCTCAGTCTCCTTCACCTTTTCCTCATTTTCCTGACCACTTAATTGAGGACTCCAGGGCTCAATCTTTGTTCCTCTTCTCTATCTACGCTCACTCCCTGGTGATCTCACCTATCAATATGATAAAAACTCCCAAATTTATCTCTCTAGCCCAGAGCTCCTTCTGGAACTCCAGATTAATACACCCAACTGCTTATTCAACATCTCCACTTGGATTTCTAATAGCACATCTCAAACTCAAGATGCTCCAAACTGAACTTCTGACCTTCCCCCAAAAATCTCCTCTGCCCATGGCTTTCGCCACTAGGTAGCAACTCCTTGTTGCCCAAGTCATTCTTGACTTCTTTATTTCTCTCACACCCCATATTGAATCCATTAAGAATCCTTTAGTATCTACCTTTAAAATATACCCACAATCCAATTTCTTATCACTCATCCAATGATACCATCTTGGTCTGAGCTATCATCTCTTGCCTGAAATACTATAAAAGATTTTTCAACATGGAAGCTAGAGGGATCCTTAAAAATATAAGTCAGTTTGATATTTTTCATGTTACTCCTTTACTGAAAACCCTATAGTGGCTTCTCATTTTAATCAGAGTAAAAGCCAAAGTTCTTACAGTGACCCACAAGGCTATACAGGATCTGGCCCCCATTGCCTCTTTGAACTGTTCTGCTCCCCTCTCTCCCTCAATTTCTCCCATTTAGCCACATTGGCCCCACTGCTGTTCTTTAAACAGATTGTCTATCCCTTTGCTTTAGCTGTTCCCTCTGCCTTGAAGAAGGTAAGGAGCTGTCCAAGCCAATATCTTCCCCCAGTTAGCCACTTGGCTAACTCCCTCGCCTTCTGCAATGTCTTTGCTCAGTTCTCAGCTTCCGTCCTGACCACCCCATTTAACACTGCAACTTGAACCTTCACCCCTGGAATTCCAGATTCTTCTTATCTTGCTTGCCCTTTTATTTTCCATAACGCTTATTACCTTCTAACATAGTATAGAATTTACTTATTTATTAGAACTTAAGCTCTGTGAGGGCTTCACTAATGTACCCCAAGCACTTTGTGCCTAGAACATAGCAGACATTCAGTAAAGATTTGTTGAAGGTATGAATAAGTGAACAGATTTTCTCCTTGTCACCAGGGGTCTAAAATTTCAGGATGATGATTATGATGATGATGATGTGTGTGTGTTTTAAGAGGCCAAGTGGGACAAAAAAATTCTTCAACATTTGGAAGCAGGAGCTCTCTTTTATGATATTTTATCTATTTTGATATAAATCCTTCTAAAATACATTACACATTCTCTTGCTACTTTAACAGGTTATGTGAATACAGATTTACCTTTTTCTGGAGGCTCTGGGCTTCCTTAGATTCATCAATAATAGTACCCTGCTATTATATGGGGAAGTGTTTAGATCCTGCTGGGAAGCCCCAGGGTATACCCGAGATGTCTTTTTTTAGTTTGATTTCTAATTCAGCTGAGCCTCAGGGCCTGGAAGTGGGAAATGGGACACCAGACAGAAAAGAGACAGCTCCTCCTCTTTCCAGCTTTCCATCTCCCAGATGCTATATAGCTCTCTTTTCTCTCTGTCAATGAATCATCCCCTGCTTACTCATCAGCTTCCTCAAGGCCACAGTTGGGTATTTCTTTATATCAAGAAAAGTGATCATTTGGCAGGCAAAAGAGCTCTGCAGAAAATTAGTTTGGGAGGGGAAGCTTCTGTAGGGCTGAGGTGGGGGATACAGACCACTTCCTCTTTCTGTCCCGGATGACTCTCTCTGTATTTGAGAACTGGGACAAGGCAGCTACCCCTCGAGCTACTTCCTGTTGTACCAGCTTCCACAGGCTGCCTATGGCAGATTTTCAGCTAAGGCTTGCTGCACCCACTGCGCCAAATGCTGGCAATTACAGTTGATATTAATACCAGCTGAAAAGCCAAAACCAAAAGAAAAAGGAAATGGGCAAGGAGATGAGTGGACCCTTAAAGTCTGACTCTGTGAGCAACTCAAATAATACTGTTGGAAAGAACTTCAGAGGTTAAATAGTCCCCTCCCCTATTTGAATATATGAATCTTTTTTTTTTTTTTTGTAACATGCTTGACATTTGAGACGAAATGAATTGGCAGAGTCCTTGCTTACAAGGTCTCCCAGCAGGAGATCCAAGGATCCAATTAGAGGGAAAGCAGATGCCCAATGTTGCTTATTTTTGCTTTCCTCTGAGTCATGTTTATTTCATTCTAAGTACCTCCTTAGAATGAATGAAATGATGGTGTCTAATTTCTTTTCAGTTACCAGTCCCTCTAATTACAGACCTAACCTCTCTCCTACTACTCACCAAGGATTTTTATCAGGTGAGCCTGCACAGAACTTCCTATCTTAGACAAAGAAAGAGATAGGGAAATAGCTGACAGGAGTATTTCTTGGTGGTTTTGTTTTGGTTTTCCTTCATAGAAAAGACTAGAAAAAGACTCTCTTCTTTCTCTAGGTCTAAAGTGAAATCCACCCCGCATGCTTTTTAAAAAAATTAATTCTTGTGTATGCAAGCATACTTTAGGATTAAATTGTTCAAAAAGAAAAACTTTTTCATTTGCTTAGAAATATATCATTGAAAAATAATACCCCCTGGGTGAAGGGGAGCACTTATTTGGTGACAGACAAGAAATAATGTACAAGTGGAATTTCACAATGGTGCAAACGATTATGAACTCAATAAAATAATAATAATGATAATACCCCTTGAACATTTTTTAAGTTCCAGGATAAGGTAACGATTAGAAGTGTCTTTTCATTTCAGACTGAGCTCCTCATCATAATATCCGTATCCATTCCTGGACAATAGGTGATGAATGAAAGGGTAACAACCTATAAATCAGTTCACATTCACATTGAGTAGACAATCAGTGAAATGCACAGGGAAGAGAAAGAAACTTATCTTTTAGGCTGGAACAATGTTTATTCTTCATCTCAGTGTTTTAATTGTCTACTTACATAATTTTAAATACAGAATAGATAGGATTTTTAGAATGCTTAGTTGTCATCATTGTTTTAATCTGTTCTTTACCACTGAAAAGAAGAAAGAAAAAGTTTCACTGATTAGTATATGGTTGGCTGGATATTTATTACGCATATTTTGGACAATCTCATTTTTTTGTAATCAAATACTCTGAAGTTCAAGTCCATTACCTTTTTTAAAAAGTAGTGATTTTAATGCCGGTTACTTCTTAGATTTCCAGTCTTACACTCTGCCACCCTCCTTACTTCCTGAAGGAGAAGATATCTAATAACTGAGTTTATAGATTGAGATCTGCCAACACTGGGTCATAGATGTCATTCAGTTTTTCTGCGTTGGGGCCTCCACATGAGGCCAAATGGAAAAAATGTAAAATTCCCTGGTATCTTTAGAAATGTGCTCTCTTTTGTAGCTGCAGGTGATTTCATATTCATAACAATTTAGTCTACTTTGGTCTAGAGCTAATTGTGGTTTCTTGTTGCTTTTGCTAAAGTAAGCCTAGAAATATAACCTATTATATTCTGTACCAAGAAAAACATGTTTCTTTTTCCCCATGTGGGAAAGAAGATGAAAGAGTTGCCCAGTGGGAAATTTCTTATAAGCAAAATGGATCAGTTATTTTACACCACGTAAGATAAAAAAAGTTGTTTTTTGAAGATGTTTAAGGAGATTCTAATGACCCTAGACTTTTTACTGCTAGAAAATGTAGAGTTGCCTAGTAATGTAAAAGTGAAATCAAGGAGCAGAATGTCCTTTCTGATCCTTCCCCAGGAAATCTTAGGATTGCTTTCAAGAGTCAACCTCATATTTCAGTGTATCCGTTGGTAAATGAGGGACAGCCAGATAACCCACTAGAATTTTCACCCTGATAGATTTTTGGATGGGGATACACTGGCTCTAGTCTAAGAAGTATATTAGGCATATGATCTCATGGTTTAAAATTTTATTTTAAGTAGCAGCAATATTATATTGAGTCTGACATTTTAGACTCTGTCCACACCATCAAACCTAAGTATTAGATTAAACTACGTTAATTATAAATCAAATAATACAGACAGCTAATTTGTATCATTCAGATGAAATAAAATGTTTGGGTTCAACATTTGGAGTGAGGTGCATGGGGTAATGGATTACAGTCCAGACTGCAGAATCAGATCAATTTGAGTTCAAATCTAGACTCTGCCACTTATGGACTGTGTGACCTTGGAGTTGTTTAAGCTCTGAAGCCTCAGTTTCCTCAACTGATAGAGTTGTTGTGAGGAGAAAACAAATAAAATCTGACATATAGGGGCTGGCCCCGTGGCCGAGTGGTTAAGTTTGTGCGCTCTGCTGCAGGCGGCCCAGTGTTTCGACGGTTCGAGTCCTGGGCGCGGACATGGCACTGCTCGTCGGACCACGCTGAGGCGGTGTCCCACATGCCACAACTAGAGGAACCCACAACGAAGAATACACAACTATGTACTGGGGGGCTTTGGGGAGAAAAAGGAAAAAATAAAATCTTAAAAAAAAAAAAATCTGACATATAGTGAGGCCTCAATAAATATTAGCAGAAATGTTTACTGTTATTTTTATTTAAGATAAATTTATAAGGTGTTTCGTAGCACAGGGTTTCTCAATGTTTCAATGGTTTAAATGTGCACATGGATTCCCTGGGAACCTTGTGGAAATACAGATTCAGATTTAGTAGGACTGGAGTGGAACCTGAGGGTCTGCATCTCTCACAGGCTTCCGGGTGGATATCCATACTGCTGGACCACAAACCAAGGTTATGTAGTAGAAAGAACACAGGCTTTGGATTTATCCGTCTATGGAGTGGAATCCTGGCTCCAAACATATTAGCAATGTGACCTTGGCAAGGTCAAGCTTCCTCATCTCCAAGATGGATATAATAATGTGTATTTCTAATTAAATCAATTTTCGTTAAATAAAAAATAGTGTACTCAAACAATACCTGGCATATTGTAGGCGCTTAACAAATCTAAGTTCAGTTTTTCTATAAGAAGAGCTTTACTGGTCCATCCAGTATGGGAGATTTTGATAGTTTGCCTTCTTTTTCTTTTTTTTAAAGATTGACACCTGAGCTAACATCTCTTGCCAATCTTCTTTTTTTTCCTCCTCTTCTTCTCCCCAAAGCCCCCCAGGACATAGCTGTATATTCTAGTTATAGGTCCTTCTGGCTCTGCTGTGTGGGACACCGCCCCAGCATGGCCTGATGAGTGGTGCCAGGTCCTCACCCAGGATCCCAACTGGCGAAACCCTATGCTGCCAAAGTGGAGCACGTGAACCCAACCACTCGGCCACCAACGTCTCCCATAGTTTCCCTTCTTGAAAGAGCTGAAAATTTTAATTTTCTTTGAAAACTTCTTAGAATTCGTTCACTATGAAATCAGCTTCAATATTGATTTAAAAATTTGTCATTGCTTGATAAGCAAATCAGTTCATACCAGATGTCATGAGAACAGATGGGGAAAATGCCCCAGGCAAGTGGTGAGGCCTAAAGTCAGAGTAGGTAGGATTTCCGCAATTGTAGATAACTGAGAAAAGAAGCTAGCTCATGAAGGATTTTATTTTATTAGTATTATTTTTACCTTTTTTGAGTGTGGAAAATTTCAAACAAACATTGTAATAGAGAGAAGGTATAATGAACCCCACATGCCCCTCGCTCAGCCTCAGTGGTAATGAGGACAGGGCCAGTCTTATTTTAGTTTGATTCCCACCCTCTTCCTCCATCTCTGAATTATTTTAAAGCAAATCCAAGACATGGTATTATTTCATCCGTAAATATTTCAATATGTATCTTTAAAAAATAAAGACTCTTTTTCTTTTTTTCTGTTTTTTTTGAGGAAGATCAGCCCTGAGCTAACATCTGCTGCCAGCTCTCCTCTTTTTGCTGAGGAAGACTGGCTCTGAGCTAACATCCCTGCCCATCTTCCTCTACTTTATGTGTGGGACACCTACCACAGCATGGCGTGCCAAGCAGTGCCATGTCCGCACCAGGGATCTAAACCGGCAAACCCCGGGCCTCCGAAGTGGAACGTGCGCACTTAACTGCTGCACCACTGGGCCGGCCCCAAGACTCTTTTTCTTAAAAAAATAACCATTATACCATTATAATAATCATTTCAAACAAAAGTGCAACTATTGAGTTTATAATATATATTTAAATTATCACCCAATTTTTACTACAGGTAATGAGCTATGCATGTTAAAGTAGAATTCAAAATAGAACAATGCTTAAGAATGAAGTAAATACACTTGTTCCCTAAATATGCTGTTGTCAGAGAGGGCAGAACAATCATCATCTTATCTGCAGGCCTGGCATTCTCAGCATCCCTCCTCTCACTGCTCCAGCTGGCTCCTAACTGGTCCGCCAAGTCTAGGTGACAATTTCCTCTCCTCATTGTCCTCTGTATCCCAAGCCTTCCCTGCTTAATTCTCTCCAGTTGACAGAGGAGACTGCTTTCAACTTTTGCCAGGAGCAGCCACTCCTGGCAAGCTGATGTGAGTTCTAAGTTCTCACAAAGAACTTCGAGTTCTAGGACCTCATACAACTTTTAGAGCTGGAAGGGCCTTCCTCGTTCAGCCACTAGATATGAAAATTTATGGGCAGGGATGTTAAGTGACTTGCCTTGTCTCATGATGACCTAAAAACCTCTCAGAATAAGGACAAATTATTGCAGATCTAATCTGACCTTTCTAAGATGGTAAAATTTCCATCAAAGAGTTTGATCTCTCATTTTACAACATTGGTTAGTCTCTCTGATTTCCTGCTAAGGGCTAAGCTTTCTTTCTTTTTTTTTGGTCTTGGACATTTAGAAATATACATGATTAGAAGGGGAAAAAAGGTGTTGAAGATGAAAGGCTTTTCTATGTTATCTCATTGAAGTCCTTCTTGAATTTATATAAAATTTTTATTTCAATTTCAAATTATAAGATATTACAGCAGCCAGCCCCGTGGTCTAGTGGTTAAATTTGGCACGTTCTGCTTTGTCTGCCTGGGTTTGGTTCCTGGTGTGGACGTACACCATTCATTGGTGGCCATGCTGTGGCAACAACCCACATACGAAATAGAGGAAGATCGGCAGAGATGTTAGCTCAGGCTGAATCTTCCTCACCAAAAAAAAGAGAAAATATTTCAAATATGTAAATATAAAAAAAATCATATATAGCTATTGACATATTAATATACATTAATGATATAATATATACATTATATAAAAGTAATGTAATACCACCATAGAAAGTCTTTCCCTCTTAGAATTTTAATTGAATAAATTTGACATAACATCGTGTAAATTTAAGATGTGCAATCCTCTTAGAATTTTTTCTTTTCTTTTTTTTTTCCGAGGAAGATTAGCCCTGAGCTAACATCTGCCAATCCTCCTCTTTTTGCTGAGGAAAACTGGCCCTGAGCTAACATCAGTTCCCATCTTCCTCTGCTTTATACGTGGGACGCCTACCACAGCATGGCTTGCCAAGTGGTGCCATGTCCGCACCTGGGATCCGAATTGGCAAACCCCAGGCCACCGAAGCGGAACATGCACACTTAACTGCTGCACCACCCAGCCGGCCCCCTCTTAGAATTTTTTAAAGAAAACCCACTCTACTCCCATCCTTTTCCAATCCTTTTTTCCTTGGAGATAGTATTTATCTCAAAAATAGGTTAATTTCATTCTCATGTAGATATATATTCATACAGTCAATCGTTTTGTATCTTTTACATTTTTACGTAAATTATATACTATGTGTACATTTTTCAAGTTGCTTTTTTCACTCAATGTTACCTTTTCAAGATTAAGCCATGCAGATATATAGGTAGACTTGGATCATTCGTTTTAATTGCTATGTTAGATTTATCACTAAGTACCTTATTGTTTTTGCAAATAGGCTAAATGACATCTGTGTAAATATGTGTTGATTCATTTTTAATTTACTGATTTATTACTCATTGTTATTTACTAATGTAGTAATAATAAGTTAAGGCTATGTAATTGTTGGTTGCTGGTGTATTGGCATGCTGTTGATGTTTTATATTGATCCTGTATCCACCAATTTTGCTGAACTATCTTCTTCATTGCGATAGCTTATCTGTAAGCAGATTTTCTTGCAGGGGAATGGTGATCAGGTTATCTTGGCTCAGCCTTTTCCTTAATATTTCTTTCTGTAACAAGATAGAGAAATTTGGATTTATCAGAATTCTAGGGGAAAGGGTGGCTGAGAGCTAGAGAAACAGATGGCTTGGTGGGACTGCTCCTTTTGAGACAAACAGCCAGAGGTGGGGGACTGCCCACCCAGGGACTGTCCGTGTTTGGAGGGTGTAATGGTTTCTGAAAGGGGTGTGACCTGAGGAACTGGTTGGGGTCTCATGAGATGGCAGATGGCTGCATATCTGTGATGGGATCCCCTCCTGTGTGTCTGAACATGTTTTTAGTGAAAATGGGAAACAATCACGTTTGATCTCGTTGATATTTCTGCAGGAACCACTAAGGAGGTGGTTTTGTATCCAGACCTGATGAAAGGATGATAAAACCAAAGCTACCTTGTAACCACTGGAGCCAGGATCCAAACAGGCAAGAGGAAGTGGAGTCTGAAACCCTGGAGAGGAGCTGGAGCTGCCCAGCCTCAGGAAGGAGAATTTAAGCCAAGTTTCCTAAACCTTTAAGGGTAGGAAAGCCCCTAAGTGATTTTTGGGTTTTCATTGACAGCCGTCTGATTTGCACGTTCCCCATGTGGAGTACACACATCAAAACACAGGATTCACGCACTTTTCCCCCAAAATTTCTTCCTTCAAGTTTTGAGTTTGCTAATTCTTGCCTTCCTTGAAATTAGAGTGTTTGTGATCTGAGAGACATGAGAAAAAATATCACCTTCAAATTATCTCCTTAGTGGCTTGTCGTAAGAGCAAAATTCCATCGTTAGATTCATTTCCTCAGGACCCTGTACACATGTAATGAATTATTATGTATCTGAGGAAACAATAAACTAATATTGGATAACAAATTAATGTTAATGTAGATTAGTTTATCCATTTAACCCATTGCTATCAAGGAGAAGACAATGGAGGAAGAGCTTGAAGTCTAGGGTCAAACTACCTGAGTTGCAGCCTCACTTCTCCACTTACTAACTCTGTTATTTGGGGCCGTTACTTAACTTCTATGTGTCTAAGATTCTTCATCTATAAAATGGAGGTATTAATAATACTTACCACATAGGGTGGTTGTAAAGATTAAATGAGTTAAACTTTGTCAGGTACTTAGAACAGTGCCTGCCACATAGAAAGTGCTATTTCTTATTAGCCTTAATTATGATTACCACTAGAGAGAAAACAAAACCCTGGAGGAACGGCCCAAAGGACAGCTCATTTTCAGAGAATAATGAGATGGGGAAAATCTACCCACAGTGTATGATTGAAACCAACAATTGGGGACAGTATAGGGAAGGGATGTCTAGAGTAAGAATGGGGGCTTTAAAGAAGAGGTGCCAAAATCTTTTGAAGTTGTATATAGAGCAATGTCTGGATGCCTAGTCCTGGCATTTGGAGAATTAGAAAAGTTCTTCATCAGATATACCTTCCATAGTGGTCAGCTTTTGCTGCAATAATGCTGCATAAAAAGGCACCCCAAAACTCAGTGGCATACACAACTAAGCATGGATTTATTGCTATAGGTCTGCAGGTCAGCTGGAACTGGTTCCAGACTGCGGGTCTGCTCCACGGGGCTCATTTTGTGGTCCAGACTGAGGGATGGTGGCCACCTGGGCCATGTTCTTCTCCTGGTGGAGGTTAGAGGTGTCCAGAGGGTACATTCCATTGGCTAAAACAAGCCACATGGCCAAGCCCAACATCCATGGGATAGCGAAATATTAATTTCCCTTCTGGTCAACTCACCTTGTTAAATGTGACCCATTTTGTTGGCCTTCTTGATTCTGTGTATATATTGAACTGTTGGGCTTCAGAGTAAAGTTGGAAATACACAGGTTCCAATATCCTTTTCTGGGATCAAGATAAATAAACTAAGTGAAAGGAAACTAACATTTTTGGAATCAACTACATGCCAGGCACCAAGCTAGATATTCTTCATACCATATTAGGTATTCTGCATACCTTGTCTCTTTGAATCCTTGCAGATCAAATGCATCTGGAGACTAGGCAGACAAATGAGTGAAGTGAGTGGGATATAATTTTCTCACTTTGGATGTAATTGCATTTTACCGTAGTACTATTTCTTTTATTCACAATCAAAAGGAGCCTCTGTTGAAATTTTTAGGCCCCATTTTTCAGTTAATAAGTTTTTCTGCAAGCTTCTTTGCTCTACACCTGTCATAGCTCTTCCTACGGGCCACTTCAGAATAGCTTGTTACATTGTCTTCTTTTGACATAGACCCCACTTTGCACATTAAACATTTAGAAATATTCTTCGCTTCCACAAAGAACACTATTCTCTTATAATTTTCTTTAAACACATAGCCCTCATGATCTATATTTAATTTTCCCATTTTTGTTAGGGATGTGCATACAGAGATATTTCCCTTTCCTCTTGATTCTAAGAAAAGAACTACATGAGAGTGATGTCAAGTGGCAACTGACATTCAGCTGTATTGTCAAGGGTTACTACAGGGAATGGTGAGGACTGTGGTGAAATAGAGTGTGTGCCCACCAAGACGGGGAAGCATCACTCAGCTCTAGACAAGTATTGCCATTTAAAAATTAAGCATAACTTTGCTAGATCTTCTCTCTCTTAAGACAAGTCAGGAATCCAGATTTTTCATGTAAAATTTCCCAGTCTTTAAATGTCATCAACTGTATTAGTCAGGATAGACTAGGCTATGCTGTAGTAACAGATAAACCCCCAAATATCACTGGTGAGCCCCTTGGGCAAAGTCAGATGCATGTCAGCATGGTTCTCCTCCATCTGGTGACTCAAGGAACCAAGATGTCTTTATCTTGTGGTGCTGCCACCTCAACATATAGTTTCCACGATCACTACTGCAAGGGAAGAAAGAGATGGAAGATGCACACCAGCTCTTAAGTGCCTTGGCCAGGAAGTGACACATATCATTTCTGTTCACAGTCCATTGATCAGATGGAGTTGCTTGATTCCAAAGAAGGCAAGGAAATGAAGGGGAGCAGTTGATATTTGATGACCACTAATTGTTCCTATTATAACAACTAATTCAAAACAAACAAACAGACAAACCAGCAAAATCTCTGGGCACATCAAACAAAATGCAAGTGCAGTCTAGCTCCAATCCAGGAGCTAACATCCTTGAGCAATCATTTTACATTTGAAAATAACTAGAGCTCAAAGAGATTGAGTGTCTTACCCATACTGCATAGCTAATGAATGGCAGAACTAAGTCCGTATTCTTTTTCCACACCATGCTACTAGCAGGTATCTTTTACTGATTAAATAGTATAGATGGACATCTATACTTCCTAAGTACCACTTAAAACTATTCTGTCTGGGCCAGCCCGGTGGCATAGCGGTTAAGTTCGCGTGTTCTACTTTGGTGGCCTGGGGTTCACCGGTTTGAATCCCGGGTGTGGACATGGCACCCCTTGGCAAGCCATGCTGTGGTAGGCGTCCCATGTATAAAGTTGAGGAAGATGGGCACAGATGTTAGCTCAGGGCTAATCTTCCTCAAAAAAAAAAAAAAGAACCACTGGACTAGAATTAGGTCCTGGGTCCTAGTCTTAACCCAGACAACAAATTGATGACCTTGGGAGGGTCATTTGGCCTCTAAGCTTCCATTGCCTCATCAGTACAGTAAGTATTTTGGATCAGTTCTACCATTTTATGAGTCTATGATTAAGAACTCTTTTAAAAAAACAACATTAAGGGGCTGGCCCAGTGGCGTAGTGGTTAAGTTTGCGTGCTCTGCTTCAGTGGCCCAGGGTTCCTGGTTCGGATCCCAAGTGTAGACCTAGCTCGTCAAGCCACACTGTGGTGGCATCCACATAAAATGGAAGAAGATTGGCATAGATGTTAGCTCAGCGACCATCTTCCTCAAGCAAGAAGAGGAAGATTGGCAACAGATGTTAGCTCAGGGCCAATCTTCCTCACACACACACACACACACACATTAAAATGCCTGGAGCAGGCGGGCGGGTAGTGGGGGATGGACACACATATTGACTGGGAAGAGACAGGAGGAAGCCTTCTGGGACGCTGGAAATGTCCTAGTTCCTGATCTGGTTGGTGGTTATCTTATGTGTGTGTACCTAGGTAAAAATTGATCAAGCTGTATATTTAAGATTAATGGTCATTATACATGTTAATATATGCATATAAATCTCAATAAAAAGGTCAAGAATATGCTTCTTGTCAAAAATAAAATGCTTTTACACTAATTCTAATTGTTATTTTGTGTGATACAGCTAATGAAATTTTATTCTATTCTCTTGCATAAATAATATCTACCAATGTAATAAAAATAAAAAGTGATAGAAAATAAAGGTTTAACATCCACACATTTGTGTAGGTAGGAGATACTAAAATTGCTGCCAGCAGGGACTTGGCTTCGCATCCTGTTTGCCCAGAGAGACCAAGACAGCAAAGTATCTGGGAGTATTGCAGAGGCTGAGGTGGGCACGGGAGAACACTTTCTTCTTTGTTTATAAGTTGCACCTGGGCATCACAAGAACCCTTTGGATCACAGGTGACATGTGTGAATATCATCCAACTGATCAGCTTTCTTTGAGCATGAAAATGTATAGGATTTTTACATTTCCCAACTAAGGGAGAGAAAAATCAGAGGTACAATTCATTCACATTAACTCAATTGAATGCATTTGCCCAAAAAACTAAATGCAAAAAGAACAAAAATATTAAATAGTGCAGCCAGTTGTGTCTGATGTTCTGGACATGAAGCATATGTCCTAAGGAAAGGGAATTGGGAGATGTCAATCTAGTGATTTCTAAGTTAATCTCAGTCCATGCCTCTCAGTGGAGTGCTGGAGCCCACGTGCGCATCTCTTCCCAACTCTGTGTTCAGTGACATCACATTGATAGCCTGAAATTGCTATGGTGGGAGTATTTGCACTGTGGATATCAGCAAATGCTACAAATTGGGCTGGTTTATTTTTCAGAGAGCCGGCTTACCAGCACATCACTGCTTACCTCCTCTCATGGTGGGGACGTCTTGTCACACTGAATGTGCTTCTAGTACTAGAGGTATGGATTTCTTTCCTACAACATAAGTCTAAATGCAAGTCAGCTACTTTGGTGCTCAGTTGAAGAAACAGCTGGCTGTTCCTACATTGCAAGAAAAGCTGGCTGTTTTGGGCTTACATAGAAAACTGGTTTTGTTTCCATAGCTCAGTAGGAATCATATTTATGTCTACAACTACATAGTGATTGATTTCAGGCTTCTTTCAAATATCAGTTCAAGGTAGTTCAAAGGTGATTACGTGCTAATTTAAGACCATGACTGCTATGCAAGCTGTGGCTTCTAAGTGGACTAATTCCTGTCCTAATAATGCAGGTCCCAGAACAGCAGTGATTGATTTTGGTGTTAATCAATGGAAGTCTGGGCCAGATCTAACTAGCGGCCAGAGTTGCATCTTGATACACTAAGCCAGGGATACTTCCTTATTTTGGTCAAAACATTGCTGTGATAACATGACCTGCTCAGAATTTACTGAGAATCATGGTGCTGTTTTAGGAGAAGTATTGACTCTCCTGGAGGTAAGGGGTTTGGGGGTACAGTCTAGGACTTGTAACTAACTCACTCTAAGATTTGGAATAAATTGTCTCACTTCTCTGGGTCTTGGAGTCTTCCTTTGAGGGATGAGGTGGGTAGTAATAGATAATCTCAGGTCCCTTCTAGCTCTGAAACAAAGGAAAAATTAAAACAGCTTGCAGTCAGTGTGTAACCTGCAGCTGTAAGAAGACAGTTGCGCATATAAATATGCAAAGTCCATGTGGTGTGATTGAAGAGGATGCCATGTGCCACTTCTCCAATATATCCCCTCCACAAATCCTCTGGCCCCATTAAGTGAGTCCCTGCACAGGGTTAGAGCAGTGTGTCACGGTGGCAAGGAGCCTGGTGGAATAACTCTACCACTTCCTAGCTGTGTGACTTTGGGCACACTACTTAACCTCTCTGAGTCTTAGTTATGTCATCTAAAAATAGATGGGTTGAATACCCACTCACAGGGCTGTTGAGGATTGAGTAAAACTAAGTAGGTGAAAGGGCTTTGTAAGGTAGAAAGTATACAAATATTAATTATTATCACTCATCACTGTATTTTGGAAAATAATTTAAGATGTCGTACTTATAGTGAAATTCTCCATGCTTAATAATAAGACTAGAACATAGTGTTCAAAAGAGATGAATGCTCTGTCTAGAACATTGATGTGTATACAAAATATACAAGGACCAATTCACTTTCCATTACTCAGAAAACAGTTTCTAAATCAATAGATTCTTAGAGATTAAACAATGGATTATTCAGTCTGGAATTATTTAAGCCTTTTATCCCACCCACCCACCCCCCCCCCCCGCCTTTCTTTTTTGACTAATAGTACATATTAAGGTTAGAAGAAAGTGAAAGGCAAGAGTGAGGAGTGCTGCCTGGAAAGAGACCAGCTGGCCACTTGATGGTCCTCCTCCGCTGGCACCCTTATTGTCCTTCCTGCAACATTTAGTCACCAGGTCATTTCTCAGGGACAGAGTCACATTATCACAGTTCAGAGAGACTGACGTATAAATCAGAATCTTACTTTATTAATTTACAAGGAGAGATTTAACTGCTGAGGGGGTGAACATTTGCTTTTTTTTCTGCCAGTAGGTTCTAGACACGTACACAAATAACAGCTATAGATATCAGAAAACTTAAATTACAGTGGCTTAAATACGATAGAAGAACTTTCTCCTTCCCACAAAAGAAGTCTGGACATATGCAACTTCAAGCTGAGGTAGCAGTTTCAATGTGTCATCTGGGAAATAAGCTTTTCTCTTTCCATTCTGCCATCCTCAGCCTGTGACTCCCACTCTTAGGGTCACCTGATGGTCCAAGATGACTGCTAAAGGCCAGTCATGAGTCCCCGTCCCAGGCAGCAGTTAGGAGAAAAAGGGAAAGAAGGATATACCACGTGTTTTTTAGGAGACTCCCCATTAGTCCCGTGAACATTTCCACTTACGCTTCATTAGTGAGAATCTAGTCCCAGAGCCTCATCCAGCTGCAAGGGCAGTAGGGAAGTGTGGTCCTTTTGGCAGGTGCATTGCAGCCCCAGGTGAAATTGTGGTTCTGAGGCTGGCCTGGTGGCACAGCGGTTAAGTTTACATGTTCCGCTTCTCAGTGGCCCGGGGTTCGGCTGGTTCGGATCCCAGGTGCGGACACGGCACTGCTTGTCAAGCCGTGCTGTGGTAGGTGTCCCACATATAAGGTAGAGGAAGATGGGTACGGATGTTAGCTCAGGGCCAGTCTTCCTCAGCAAAAAGAGGAGGATTGGCGGCAGATGTTAGCTCAGGGCTAATCTTCCTCAAAAGAAAAGAAAATAAATTGTGGTTCTGCTATTAAGAAGGCCAGGAACAGGATGTTGGGATAGGTGTTTCTGTAGCAGCCAAATTATAGCCATAACATGCTGAATGAATGAGCAAAGAGAGCGTGATTTCTGACTTAAGGGGCTAATAGTTAAGGGTAAACTTCTCAAACTTCAAGGTGCATTTGAATCACTGGGGATCTTGTTAAAATGCAGATTCCTATTCAGAATATCAGAGGTCAAGATGGAAATTGTGCATTTCTAACAAGTTCTCAGATAATGCTAGTCTCTGGACTACACTTCAAGTAGAAGCGCCTAAAGCATCATTCCCAACATTACTAGTGTTTTCTCCAACAGTCGGAGGAAAACGGCTAATGCAGCCAGAGTATTACACAGGGATCTACGGGCTAGGAGCGCCTTTGGTGTCTGGGTTTGGAGCGAGTAGGAACTGGCTGAAGCTGAATGCACAGTTTGCTTCAACTGAACCTGCTACAGCAGCTTTTCCTTTCAGAACATCTGCCCTGGATGCAGACAGACTGAGATTTCCTAAAGGAGAGATCTGAGAAAGGAGGAGTGAGAGCAGTCAGGGGAAAGGGGGCACCCTGGGAGGTCATGGTGTTCATTCAAAATTCAGTTTATTGTCTATTGTACTTGAGAGGACAGACCTTGACTATATTGAGGCAGGAATTTAACTTTGCACTGCTTTGAGAAGTGCCTGTGGAAGTCCCTTGGGTAGGGTCAGGGCCATCAAAATAGCCCCTGGTCCTAAAATAACTACCATGCCACCCATGGGAAAAACCAAAACCACAGCATCAAACATCTCTTGCTTTGCTTTGCTCCTACTTAGCCCAACAGAATTCCCCAGATCACAGAGGGTAATTCTTTCTGTTGTATGTGGGGGCCCAAGTTTCCATTCCAAAACTACCCATTTTTACTAGTTAAGCCGTTGCAACAGAATCAAATAATGAGAGAGACCTGGGCTACTTCAATGTATTAAATTTCTGGTAACATTGTTTTCAGCGAAGAAAAGTCAAAAGAGAATTGTAAAAAATGCACTATGTATCTTAAATATTTATTTTTAATAAATGCCTATGTTAACATGTATACAAAGTGCAATGATTGAACATAGGTCATAAAGACTAAGGTCAAAAGACAAAATGTGAGGCTCTTTGTGGCTGTAAGGTCAAAATCAGTGGCCCTCTTTGCTTCCTGTGATAAACCTTGGGAAGCTTTGGGACCACATACCTACCCTCCCTCCCTGTTCCCAACCTGCTTGGGTGGGCTCTCTGGAGTGAGCTGCTCGTTGTCTAATACCCACTCCTCTCTTCTTCCTTATTAACAAAACTGCAATTTTGTCTCAGGGGCAATGCGTCCTTTAAAATGTACGGTCTCCCAGTCTCCCTTATAGCTTGGGGCAGGCCATGTGACCCATACCTGGCCAGGAGGATTTGGACAGAAGACTGCTGGATGGGGCTAAAGTATTGTTTTAATGACAGAAAGCAAAATAGATAGCAACATTATTATTTTAGTGATAGAAAGGGAAAGACTCATCCAATACCCTGGATTTTTCCCTTCTGGCTTCCTTTTTTGATTACTGATGTCATGCCTGGAGGTGCAGCAGTCGTTTCCCTGGCCAACAGGAGGAAAGCCAAATGGTAAGGATGCAATAGCAGAAAGATGCAAGAGATCTGGGTTCCGAATGGCATTGTGGACTTTCCATATTAATCTTGAACTACGTGCCTCTGGACTTCTTGACATATGAGAAAAATAATTCCCTATTTGGGACTTACTGTGTGTGCTCCACTTTTTCTTCTCCACTCTTTATTCTTCCCCTTTCCACCTCCCCCATATTGTCATACTATAAAATCAGATCTGATGGAAATGTATAACGAAGGCTGACATGACCAGAAAAAGAGTAACTGAAAGGCAAGACACCACCTTAGGGGTGGGAGAGGAAGAGGCGCGAATTCTAACAATGGCGGTGATCCTAGACTGATTGTATGTATGTGACGGCTTATTTACTAACGCCAGATTCTCTGGACAAGCAGTCCAGGGCAGCACGTCTCAAACTTTAATGTACAAATACATCTCCAAGGGATCTTGTTAAAATGCAGTTTCGGATTCAGTAGGTTGTTGGGAGAAGCAGTGCGCCATGGGCCCTGAGTGTCCCTGCAGGGTCTTGCTGGGTATGCCAAGAATGCAAGGCCTTGACCATTTGTTAGCTGGACCTTTTCTTAGGGTTGTTTTTGCAGTGAGCAACATTGAGGAATGAAGTAACATTTCTCCCCAGCCCCCCCAAAAAAGACCAAAAAAGCAGGCTTGCTCACTGCTTACTGTAAAAGCAGTGAATTCTCCAAGCTCAGTGCTCCTCAGCTGTGATGCAAACAGTATCACCTGGACCTCTCCACCTCTTCCCTGTGGGACTTGGGAGGCATGAGGAATGGGTGCAAACCAGCATCAGGTTCATGCTGCTTGCTGTGTCATGAGTAGTAAAATCCTTTGTACCTGACCCATGAGTCTTATGCTGTCAATGTCAACGAAACAGTAACAGGCTTGCGAGCACAGTAAAATCTTCGGTCTTTCATGGACCTTGATGCAGGTCTTGGAAGGGACCTGAGATTCTACCTTTCTAACAAGCCCTACCAGGTACCTCTGGTGCTACTAGTCCACGGACCACACGTTGAGTAGTAATAGTCTTGAGACCTTAAGTCAGCAAGCTACTTCACAGTTCTCAGGCTGAGTTCCTCACCTACAAAATAAGATGAGTTTGAAGGTCTCTTCCCATTCTAACTCTATAGGGCCCAATTACCATCAGCAGGGAGAGCTTCCTCCCATCCCTTCAACCAACGTCTTCATACACCCGTCATTTGCAAGACATCAGGAGTAAAAGGCTGAGTGATTTCTAGATGCGCTCGCAGAACTGGGCCGACAGTGAGCAGTAAAAGCTACCCCGGAGATACATATATAGACAGTGCTAAGCACATCAGTTGCCTCCTTAAACTGTCACTCTTAGGTTGTGTGTCCATATAATTTATTCCAAACCAGGGCACTTTTGAGAATGAAAGAGGATGCTATTAATAGTTACACAGGGATGACAGGTGTAATCTGGACAGTCC
The DNA here is from genome assembly GCF_041296235.1 of Equus asinus. Classification (NCBI taxonomy): domain Eukaryota; kingdom Metazoa; phylum Chordata; class Mammalia; order Perissodactyla; family Equidae; genus Equus; species Equus asinus. The sequence goes on along the minus strand of NC_091810.1, from coordinate 63,295,720 downwards.
TGGATCACCCTATTCTTAGGGCGTCACAAAGCCTTGTTCCATCCAGGCTTTCTTTTCAACTCAAATGAACATTTATTGAGCCCATATAAAATGGGACGTAGTTAAAAAATATCCCTCTCCTGTCTGTGTACCATCCCCTCTACCCTGCTGTTTCTCTTCAGCTGGGTACATCCTATGTCCACTAGTTTTCTACAATTATGCAACCTCCTATAATGTAATGGTAAGCTTGTTCAGAAGCTCAGAACCTTCTTAGAAAATGATGTGGGGCTGGCCCGGTGGCATAGTGGTTAAGTTTGCACACTCTGCTTCAGCAGCTCAGGTTCGCAGGTTTGGATCCTGGGCACAGACCTAGCACTGCTCATCAAACCACGCTGTGGCAGCATCCCACATAAGATAGAGGAAGATTGGCACAGATGTTAGCTCAGGGCCAATCTTCCTCGCAAAAGAAGAAGAAAATGGTGCGTAGCAGAGTGATGGTCACAGCTAAGGGAGAAATTCCTTCATTTTAAACGAGTACTGAGAAGGTCTCGTCACTTCCCGTGGAGGTGCTGGCTGGTCTGGTGTTCCAGTCATAATAAACACCAGTGACATATGCGTAATCTTCACTTGAAAAGCTCTCTGTGTAAATTGAATTGTAATCAACTGTGGCTTTTTCCACGAATCTGGGAGTGTTTGACTCCATATGAGCAGACAATTCGAAAGGCTGTGTGTTCTCCAAATACCTATCAGTGGTCGACTTTAGGTCAGCAGTGAACTCTAGCTCAGTGGTTAACTCTAGGTCAGTGGTCGGTTCCAGGGGTAGTGTGGGGAAATTCACAGGGAGAACCACGCAGAGAGGATCAGGGCCCTCCTGAGCCTGGTGCCACAGTGCAGGAGGCTCGCAAGGTAAGCAAGAAGGTAAGCTGGCCCTTCGAATGATCCAGACTTTCTAATGTTCTCTTCACTCTTCACCCCTTGCATGGATCCTTAGATGGCCTATTGCATTACCTTGAAAGCCCATCACACCACAGTGATTTGCTTTGCCAAGTCAAAGACAGCAACAAGTCATTGCATAATCCCTTCCGACATTCAGAGTTCCCGAGCAGCTGCTCTGAAGGTGGATGAAAATAACCCACCATTTCAGTTTTTATAACCCATTCAAGAGTCAGGAGTGGGAATGTTAGTTTTAGGGCACAATAATTTAAAAGCTCTTGCTGGCCTGGGGGGAAATGTCTTCAACGCTTTAGGGAAATAAAGTGAGTTCTGTGTTCTCTTTTGCAACCAATGTCCAGAATAAGTTCTTTCTTTATAGTAACAGGAAGCAATTCATTGCTTACTGGCACCAAGGGTTTTAACTGGTGCTAAACATATCCAACTTAGAGAGTTTCAAACCATTGGAATTTAGAGCACCCTCCTGCTTTATGGCCTATGCAGTAGATGAACTTAACATCCCTAATTTCACCTTGGTTTTGGGGGAATCAAGGCAATGTCTTTTGTTCCAAATGGCCCAGAGCATTGTCAGGTACACAAGGAGTGAGGTTCTTTTAGTTTGGATTCCCCCAAAGCAGACCCTGAGGGAAGGATTTTGGTGCAGGTAGTTTATTTGGGACCACAGTGAGGGAGTGGGTTAGGGAGAAAGGAAGAGTGGAGAAACCAGTGAATGCTAATCAGCAAGTTTCTGTTGTGGGCAACTGGGGCTTAACCTGCTGAGGACTTTTTGAGAGAGTGCTGGAACGGGCCTCAAAACTGTCCCACTGAGGGGTGAGAGAGTTGGGGTATTTATACACCAACTCCCATCCCTCAAAGATTGAGGGTTGTTTCTGGGGCATTAACTATCTGACACTCCTGGCCTGCCCTAGAGGGGACTCAACAACCTCCACCCTCCAAGTTCAGAGAATGTCCTCAGAGAGACATAGGAAGTCATCCAGGAAGGCAAAGGGCATATGGGTGGGGCACTGAAAGCATCTGCTACAAGAGTTGGAGTCAGACTCATGAATGAGCCATGTGTTCCTCTCTTTAAAATATACAGTTTGGTCTTTTGAAAGACCAATTTTGCCTTGCAAGTTCTGTTTGCCTTTAAATAGAGTAGCAGAAAATCCAGCTGAGCTATTGGCTGTGAAACAAAAGCAAATTGGAATTGAAGACTTCCCCATTTGCAATTCCTACCCCCCTTCTCCAACTGTACTCAGAGTAAATGAGGTCACCCTCTCCTTGTAGAGTCAGCACGATGTGAACAGAGGGTGACGCCATTGACACTCGGCTGAAAACTGAGACAGCAGCATTTGCAAGACACAGGAAAAAGCAGGGGCTCAGACTCCATCATCCATACCTAGACAATGCAGGTAACAGTGTTAGATACCTGTGATGGTCGTGACAATTAAATCCAGTGAGTAAAGGACGTCCAGCATAGTGCCTGGTGCTCATATTAGGGCATTTACAGACAAATGAGAAGGCCCAAATATGTACTGTTTTAATTCTTCTTCTGAAAAGAAAGAACATTTTTGTTTTCTCTTTGTTTATAAAAATAATACAGGGGCCAGCCCCGTGACTGAGAGGTTAAGTTCATACACTCTGCTTCGGTGGCCCAGGGTTTTGCTGATTTGGATCCTGGGTGCAGATGTGGCACCGCTCATCAGGCCATGCTGAGGTGGCATCCCAAATAGCACAACCAGAAGGGCCTACAACTAGAATATACAACTATGTACTGGGGGGCTTTGGGAAGAAGAAGAAAAAAATAATACATATTTTTGGTAATTGTAGAAAACTCAGAAAAAGGTAAAGAAGGGAAAAATCAACTATAATTCTATTTTCTGATCTCTTATAAATATATAAACAAAATAAATAAATTTATAAATGTATAAATAAAATTCAGATATTTTATAATATAATCATATATTGGAACCAGTTGGAATCCTTCTACATATATGGTTTTGTGTCCTGTTTTTCACATAGCATGTCATGGTCTGTGTGATTCTGTATGTCATTGACAATTCTTCAAAATGTTTCTGTCATCTGAATCCTATTCCATTATCTGGATGTGGCATAAACTGGCTATTCTTCTATGAATTTGTGGTGAACACCTTTGTGCTGACTGCTGGACCTCTGGGCATTTCATCGAGGTGACTCACAGGTATGGGATTACAGAGTCAAAAGGGAATGAGGTCAAAAGTCTGGGGACAGAGTTAAAGGGCTGCCTCCTAGCAGCAGTCCCCAGTGGAAATCTGTGACATACAGAGATGACTCTCCTTGACTGTGGAGTTAAGGCCAGGTCTGCCAGCATACAGGATCAGGGTTCTCAAGCTTGCAGAAACTCTACAGACAACCTCCTCCCACAACTTCTTTGTTGTTTTTCAGATAAGGAAACTGAGTCTCAAAGATGTTAAGTCACTTGCAGTCTTTGGCAATTATCTACCCCTTCTCCTGGCACACATGTAAGCCCTTGAGAAGCCTCTATGAGAGCAGCACAAATGGACTAGACTTGGCCAGGCCATCAGACTCCAGACTTGGGTTGTTTTTAGAAATTAAATTACATCATGATACAAAAGATAGAATGGCCAGACGGCTGGCTTCTCAGCCAGAAGAGAGGCTGTGCTTTTCTGGTGCTCAGGAGCCTGAAAGAGAACCTTCTTCCCCATCAGTTGACTACACATAATAGGATAAAATATCCCGTCCTACATTTGGAAGAACCACGAGGTTTGGTAGAGTGCCTAGGAGCAAAAATAAACCAGAAGCAACACAATCCATTGAGTCAGGCTGAATCAAAGAAAGCCACACTGGGAAAGGCAAAGCACTTTCATGAGGGCAGCTAGTTCTTTCCTTGTTGGATGAAGACTTGAACTCCAGGTATGATGTATACTGCAGACATTGTCAGAGTCCTGCTCAATTCCTAGAGTACGCACCATTCCCAGATATGCCGACAACTTCCTACTGCAAGCACCTGAGAAGTTTTGCCTGAGGGCTTTGTCTGGCTGCAGGAGTCTTGCTCAGGCCCATTTGGACAGACAGGCTAGAAGTGCAGGAAGATATCTTCTGGAGCAACCCTCAATTCAATGGCCCATGGGAGTTGATGTTTAAATATCCCTGTTTCCTTGCCCCTCAGGTAGGGCATCTTTGTTCTATATCATCTCACAGAGGTCCCCAGTGGGAGAGGGTCCCAGATGTCCACAGCAGTCACCTGCTCATTAACACACCCTGTATCGGTTCTCTTTCCTTCCCTGTCTAACTATCCTACTCCCCTACCAGTTCTTCTGGCATCACCCTCAAGTCAAATTTTTGCATCAGGGTCTGCTTCTAGGGGAGCTCAACCTAAGACAATGTAGCCTTTTGAGAATTAATTCTAGGAAACCCTGATATGAGCAACTTCAGTTCTGGAGTAGACACAAATTGATACAGATGTTAAAATTAGCAGACAAGAATATTAAAACCATTACCGTAACTGTATTCTGTATTTCCAAAAAGATCGAACATATTAAGATGAGACATGGAAGATCCTTTAAAACCTAGTGGAACTTCTAGAGATGAAGTAGAAAGATGGAAGCAACCTAAGATAAACACAGTTGATACCTTCAGTTGGGGAGAATCCCAGGCTGACAGGCAGAAGCCAAATTATGTTAATTAGGATTAGGGTCAGATACAAAAAAAAGGGTTCAGAGACACAAAACGCTAAACTACATAAAACGGTAGTTTAAACAAAAGAGATGCTTATTCCTCTCTCAAGTACAAGAAATCTGGAGGTAGGCAGTGCAAAGCTGAAAGGGCAACTCTACTGTGCCATCAGAGATTCAGTCTCCCCTTTCAAGCCTACTGTCCTTTGTGCCTAGCTTTCGTCCTCAAAGTCATCTCATGGTCCAAGGTGGCAACTAGAGCTCCCACCATTACATCCACATTCCAGGCAGCAGGAAGAAGAAAAAGCAAAAGAGCAAAAAGGGACTGTTTATAGTAGTCAATTCCATTTAAGCAGTCTGTCTGGAAATCTCACAGAGCTCTTCCACTTAGAGCCCATTGTCTAGAACTTCTTCTCCTCATGTAAGAGAGACTTAGAAATTATTGTCTTAGCTGGATGCATTGCTAAAAATCAGAGTTGTGTTACTAAATGGGGAGAAGAGAATGGCTGTCGGGTCAGGTAACCTGCAGTCTCTGCCTTGCCAAGGAGAGTCAAGGCTTAGAGATGTCTAGTGTAGAGGCCTGGAATGAGAAGGACAGGAAGATGGGCATTAGTTGAATTTCTCTTTTCAGGATAATGGAACCAGTTAGATCTCCACTTTGTATCTACCTCACACATGCAGAACAAAGGCAATCCAGAAAAAAACAAAAACAAAATTTTAAAAGCTTCACATCCATTATCATGGTTGCATAACAAACCACTCCAGATTTTAGTAGCTTAAAATAACAATCATTTACTATTTCTCATGATTTTGCTGGTTGACTGGGCTCTCACCTGGAGTCACTTATGAAGCTGCAGTCAACTGGCAGCTCCATTGGGTCTGGAGGATCTAAGATGGCTCTTATTAGTACTGTCTGTCGTTTGGCACCCTCTCCACATGGTCTCTCATCATTCAGTAGTCTAGCTCAAGCTTCCTTACGTTGTGATGGGAACATTCCAAGAGAAGGAAGGTGAAAGTTGCAAGGCCTCTTGAGACCTGGGCTCCAGAACTTGTATAATACCACTTCTGCTACTTCAGTTAGTCAAAGCAAGTTACAAGGCGAGACCACATTTAATAGACTTCATCTTTTGACAGAGGAGCTAAAGGGACATGGACACAAGGAGGTGTGACTCATGGGGAACCATACTGTTAACAACCTACGGTGGAAGAAACTGCATAAACTGCCTGGAGATAATGAGGGCTCCTGGAAGGAAGCCTTTCCCATTCTGGAATCTTGGTATCTTATAGCCTCAAGGCCTACTCCCTTCTTGTTCACTCTAAAGCAAAGCCTGACAATAAATAAGCCCTGCCCACCTAAACAGAACTCTCAGTTCGGGAAGAGACCAAGAGAAAGAGACCAATACACACACCAGCAGAGGAAATCAACATCAACTACCTTAAAAAGTCTATCCTGGGGCCGGCCCAGTGGCTGAGTGGTTGAGTTCGCGCGCTCCACTGCAGGCGGCCCAGGGTTTCGTCAGTTTGAATCCTGGGCATGGACATGGCACTGCTCATCAAGCCACGCTGAGTCAGCATCCCACATACCACAACTAGAAGGACTCACAACTAAGAATACACAACTATGTACCTGGGAGTGTAGGGGAGAAGAAGGAAAAAAGATAAAATCTTAAAAAAAAAAAAAAAAGTCTATCCTGTCTCTTATTCTTAGGTATGTACAGTTAACAAAGGACTATCAAAAATATTAAGAAAATTTGAAGCATGAAAAAGACCAATCAAAGGAACAATTAACTCCAGAGGAAATAGAGATAAATCAGAGAACAGAAGGAAACACAATTAAATAAACAAACAAACAAACAAAACCTCAAATGACCTCAAAGAGATTTGAGAAGCTATTACATTTATAAAACAAGAACAGAATACTATGAGGAAAAAAAAAGTCAAGAGCACAAGAAAAGCTTTTGGAAGTGTAACGGCAGATATGAAAAATTCAATAGAGAGTTAAAAAAAAAAGGAAATCTTCCAGGAAACAGAACAAAATCAAAGAAATGGAGCTAGAAGAGATAATGAACAAAGGAAACCACTCCAGGAAGTTCAACATCTAAATAAAGGAGGTTGGTGAAGAGAGAAAGTAGAAACCAAAAAAAGGAAATTATCAAAGAAATAGAGAGGGCTGGCCCCTTGGCATAGTGGTTAAGTCCAGTGCATTCCACTTCAGCAGCCTGAGGTCCTGGGTTCAAATCCCAGGCATGGACCTAGACCACTCATCAAGCCCTGCTGTGGCAGTGACCACATACAAAATAGGGGAAGTCTGGCACAAATGTTAGCTCAGGGCTAACCTTCCTCAAGCAAAAAAAGAGGAAGATTGGCAACAGATGAAAGCTCAGAGCGAATCTTCCACACCAAAAAAAAAAAAAAAAAAGAGAGAGAGAGCGAGAGAGAGAAATGGGGAACAACATTTCCTACAAAGACAAGTCCTTAGTTTGAAAGAGCCTTCTGATTGCCTGGTATGTTTTAAAAAATACCCCAGTCTAGAAGCGAAAGTTCAGAACATCATGAATTAAGAGAAAACCCTAAAAGCTTCATAGGAGGGTAAGAAACAAGAGGCTACTCATGAAGGAACAAGCATTATAATGGCATCACACTTATCATCAGACATGAAAGGGCTCAGAAATTTTGCCTCCCAGGTATCCTTTCTGCAGAAGGAAGATGTATATAGGAAACAGTAGAACTCCTCAAGGAGTGCTATGAAAAGGAGCGCTAGGATATCAGCTCTTTAAGCAGCATAAACACAACCAGTTCACATTAAGTCCAAAGTTTAGTCAGCTCCCACAAGAATGGTTTTAAGAAGCGTGGAATAAATTTCAAACAAAAGGAAAAAAGAATAAGAAGCTAAATGATATTAGTTATGCAGTAAAAAAAAGCATATCTTTTCTTTCAACAGCAAAAAAGGACCAATTAGAAACACTAGAAAATAAGTGTACAAGAAGTATGAAGCAAAGAAAACTGCGGCATGAGGTTGAGGAAGTGATAATGTAAGTGTGTAGACTGATTGCATTAATGGCTCAATTAATGCCTATGCTGTGTCCATACTTTTGGTAGCCTCCCCACCAACTCTGGGCTTGGCCATAGGACTTGAATTAGCTAATAGCACAGTAGCAAACTTGATGCAAGAGGGAAACATGAAAAGGTGTTTGTATGTTTCTGCTTTCTCTCGTGAAGGCCTGCCACCATGATGAGAACAAACACAGGTTAGCCTGTTAGAAGTCTCTGAGGAACACATACAGGAAAGTCGTCCAAGCCAAGACAATTCTAGACCAAACAAGACTCAGCTGAATCCGGCAACCAAACACAGACATGGGAGTGAGTCCATCAAAGATCAGTAAAGCCCAGCTGGATCAGCAGAACCAGTCAGCTGACCTATGGATTCACAAGAAATGATAAATCATTGTTGTCTTAAATGACTAAGTTTAGGAGTGATTTGTTATGCAGCAATAGCTAACTGATATAGAAATAAGAGAGAATTTATTTGACATAGATGCAAAGAATATTCTTCTTCAGGTCATCATATTGACCCTCTTGTTAAGGAAATGTATCTCTATCATCCTTCTTGACTCAACCAAGAACAATATTTACATCATCATCCTAACATAAACTCTGCTTCTTGGATATCAGCATTTAGGAATAACTTAAAGCAAAACCCAGAAGACTTTGTTATGGTTACAGAAAAGAATGTAACTATTATAAGTCTAAAAAATGTAAAGGACAGCTATAAAAACCCAGAAGGTAAAAGAGGGGCTGCAAAAGAAAGGGAAGTGTAGCAGCACTAATATGTTCATTTTAGTTGGTGAAATCAAGAACTATTGTCAGAAGTTGATGGAACAAAACATAGAGGTTTAAGTATTATTTAACGTTGCAAAGGTAACCAGTGCAGAGGAGGAAGTAGAAAAGCTGAGCTAAATGAACACCGCCTACTTTCTCTTCCTCTAGCATGAGAAGTTGATTTTTCTAAATTGAGGTATAAAATACATGCAATAATGTGCATGAAGTGTACTCATCTTAAGTGAACAGCTCTATGAATGTTTACATGTGCATACACCAGGGCAACCATCACCCGACTGAGACGTAGAACGTTGCCAGCACTCCAAAAACTTCCCTCATGTTCCTACCCAGTCAATCTACCTCCTCCCAGAAGCAACCTCTCTTCTGACTTCTGTCATGATTGACCTGTTTTGCCTGTACTTGAACTTCAAATACATGAAATCATAGAGTACGTACTCTTGTGTTTGTATTCGTTCATTCAAGGTGAGATTTATTTATGTTGCTGCATGTATCAGTTGTTCATTCTTTTTACAGCAGCGTGGTATTCCATTGCATGACTATATCAGAGTTTATCCATTTTTCTGCTGATAGATTTCTGGGCTGTTTCCAGTTTGGGGCTATTGTGAATGAAGTTACTGTGAAACTTCTTGTACTTGTCTTTTGATGTGAATCTCATTCCTAACTCGGGTCTTCTTTACTTGCTGTTTCCTCTACCTGGACAGCTTCACCTCCAGATGTTTGCAAGCCTGGCTCTCTCTCACCGTTCAGGTCTCAGCTGTTAGATGGTGATCGGAGGGGAACAGGGTGGAGCTGGAGCTCTTGAGGGCTGGCTGGGCACCTCTGTGAGCTAGTTAGAGCTTCCTCACAATGTGGCATCTTCAGGGCAGTTGGACTGCTTCCATGGCAGCTCCAAGTTTTAAGAGAGTATTCCAGCAAACAAGTGAAGCTTCATCACCTTGTATGACCTAACCTTGGAAATCACCCAGCATTGCTTTTGCCACGTTCTATTAACTACAAGTTAAGTCATAAATCCACCCAGATTCAAGGGTAGGGAAAATGAACTCCACCTCTTGATAGGTGACTGGCAAGAGTCTGAGTGAGCATGCTGGATTGGAGAGATAGTTCCAGCCAATTTTTGAAAAATATACTCAATCACACTGTCCTATACCCTTTGTGGTTTTCTCCATAGCATTTTTTTATTACTGGGTATTATTTTATTTATCTCTTTGCTTTTCATAAGCCACCTCCCGACTAGACTATGTACTCTAAAAGGGCAGGAACCTTCTCTTTACTATTCTCTACCCTGTCACCAGTACCTGAATGGTGCCTGTGCATAGTATGTGTTCAATGCATTTGATGAATAAAATAATAAGATTTTTGTAGCAGGGAACCGATAGATGCCTCAGGTTCATAAACTGAGTAACAGAAGTATAAGTGACTTATTTAGAGATGCTTACTTATCTGCTCAAAGAACTAAAACTAGACATAGTTAAAGGAGTTGCCTGTGGGGTGCGAGATGGGGAGAGGAAGGAGAGGACGAGAGTTAATGCTTTTCTGTGGCACTTGCATGTATGTGAATCTTTAAAATGCATGTACTTTTATTTCTTTGATGTTAAAATGTTTTTAAATTAAATTTAAAATATCGTTGTAGAAAATATGAAAAAACCAGAAGAGGATAAAAACGAATGAAGCGTTATTTGTAATCCCACCACCCAGAGATAGTCACTGTAAATGATGCAGCCTCGGCGAGCCGAGGAGTTGGAAGAAAGATTTCTCAGACTCTCAAGGTCTGGTAGTAGTGCTCCTTTATTCAGAGAATAGTATGGGGACAGGACCCGTGGGCAGTGAAGAGCTGCAAGCCTGGGGACAGGACCCACGGGCAGTGAAGAGCTGCAAGCCTGGGGACAGGACCCACGGGCAGTGAAGAGCTGCAATGGGTTGAAGGTAGAGCTAAATTTATAAGGCATGGGTATGTCAGTTATTTCTTTACAAGACAAAGGAAAGATCAAGTCGTTAAAATGGTATCAGTGCAGGGCTGGCCCCGTGGCCGAGTGGTTAAGTTCGCGCGCTCCACTGCAGGCAGCCCAGCGTTTCGTTGGTTCGAATCCTGGGTGTGGACATGGCACTGCTCATTAGACCACGCTGAGGCAGCACCCCACATGCCACAACTAGAAGGACCCACAACGAAATATACAACTATGTACTGGGGGGCTTTGGGGAGAAAAAGGAGAAAAATAAAATCTTTAAAAAAAAAACGGTATCAGTGCAGGCAGGTGGTTGGATAACTTGGGATGACTTTGGATACGAATCAGGTTGAATCAGGTCAGGATGTCCTATACTTTCTGGAGGATGATAAAGATTGGTGTGTAGGCCAGGACGCCTTGGGCTTCTCCCCCTGGGGCAGCCTCGGTCCGCATCATAAACATTTTGGTCTATTACCATCTTGTTCAAATCATTCAAAATTGATGGTTCTGTATCTTACCTTTTCATTTTCCTTGCCTTAATTCTTTGTGAGGATTTGCTCTGGGGCAGAAATGCTGCCTGGCAAAGGGAGACGCAGGGATTTGACGTAGGGATGCTGTTACTTCTTGTTTCCCCCAATCAGAGGTCGGCATAGTTATGCCCTTTGTCTTCTCCACTCTCCACCCCAGCCAACTACGTCTAACTCACTCTTCCCTCTCCTCTCTTTCTCTCTTGTTCAAGGTCTTCATGAGTTCATCACTCTCTCTTTCTCCTCAGCCAAGTGTGTGGCTTGGTTACCTATTGCTACGTAACAAACTACCTAAAACGTAGTGACTTAACCACCATTTTTATCATTTTTCACAATTCTACGGGTCAGGAATTTGAACAAGGCACAGCCCCATCATCTCTGCTCTGTGTGGTGTCTGCTGGGGCATAATGTCCATCATGTCTGAGGCCTCAGCCAGGATCACTGGAAAGGCTGGGCATTGATGGGAATAGTTCAACTGAGACTGTATGTCTGGGTACCTGGCTTCTCCTCCGTGTGGTCTCAGAGCCTTTCCCTCTCCACATGGATCTCTCCATCAAGCGAGTCAGCCTTCTTGCATAGCCGCTCAGGACTCCCAGGAGCTTAGGCCTGGAACTCTGACTGCATTCTGTCAGCTAAAGCAAGTCACAGGCCCAGACTAGTTTCCTGGGGAAGGGACACACAGGGCAGGAACATCAGGAGGCTTGAGTCACTGGGGTCCCTCAACACGGGAGCCTACCACTGAGTCAGATGGATATGAATTCAAATTCCGGCTCCTCGGCTTGCTTGCTCTATTTCCTCAGCCTACTTTCCTAACTTCTCTGAGCCACCATTTCCTTCCTTATCTATAAAACAATTAGGATATGGTTCCTCACAACCAGAATCACTCTGTACATTGAATAGATAAACATATATTGTACTAGGGGCAACACTGATGGGGTTTCATAGAAGGGACTTGAGCATTAGAAAGATGTGCAAACTGTAAAGCTGAAGGAACCATGAGAACACAAGCTCCTGGGAACCTGAAGAAATCTTTGAGAAGCCTTTTTAATCTTCCAAGGAACCAGAAGTTGGAGCCAATGGTATTTAAATCTCAGAAAGAGGTGATCTCAGCGAAAAAAAAAAAAAAAAAAAAAAAAAGGATATTATTGTATGGTCCCAGTAAAAAAAGAAATGGATATTATTGTATGGCTCCAGGAGTAAAGAATTTCTTCTTTCTTTCTTACCCATCTTGAATTACTTTCTTCTATTTACCAACCTCTTGTCTCTACTTTAAGTTTTCTCTTTCTCTTCTTTTCTCTTTTATTGACTAATTTCCTCTGCCTAGTAACTGCTTATTCTATTCAAAAACCTGGAGCCACAAAAATCCCTTCCCCTGGTCATCCCCCTTCCTCTTTAGAAGTGAAATCCTTTAAACCTCGTCCCCATAACTGGTCACCAGCTAAGCTGGAGAAACAGAACTCACATCCCACAGGAAGCCACTAGAACAGTGCCCTTTCTCCTCGCATCCTGCCTTGTCACTTCTGCTAAGACGCCCCTCCCCAAGGACTGTCTGAGTCTCATTTGAACCAAAGAGATTTGTGAGTAAATGACCTTTAACCCAATGAGAATCCTCCTCCTGCAATCTTCTATAATCTTCTTAGGTGTTAATATTTAGCATTACCTTGTACTACCCAGGTGCCAGTAAATGCAGCTGGCCAGCCTTATCAGCAAAACCTTTTAAAATGCTTTCCTCACTTCTTCCCTCTACTTGTTTGATGGAGCTTTCTGTTCTGGCAAGGGGTCGGTAGAAGTGATACCCCTTTAAAAGTCAAAGATTTCATTAAGGGCACAGAAACAAATTCTCAGAGTTTCTCTCTGCCACAGGATAATTAACACTTTACTAAAGCCCTGTAACAAATGTACCAGTGAGGAAGGTTATCAGTTCTCCAAGTTCAGAGAGCAGATTCTCCCGCAGTAGGTCTGGGATGGAGCCTAAGTTTCTGCATGTGTGAGACATTCCTAGGAGATGCTGATGCTGATGCTGCTGATTTGGAGACCACACTCAGCAAGGAAATACAACTCAGTAGCAGGGAAGGTGAGGGCCAGGCTGTGGACGTCTTCCTGCAGCTCTGAGGGGCAGCAAACAACGCTCAGTTTTTCCAGGCATTTCCTTGGAGGGAAGAGCCTGGGCTTTGGGGTCAGATCGAGCTGTGTTCTAATCTTCGTTCCCGGTCCACTGGGTGGTCTTGGGCAAGTCATTTAACCTCTGTGAGACTCAGTTTCCTCATTTGCAAAAAAGAAGGTGGAGGTAATACCTGTCTGGCTGAATTGTCCAGGAGATTTTGTGACACAGTGTGTGTGATGGACTAGCATTGTGCTTAGCACATATAGGCCCTCAGTAAATGGTGCTCGCTGTTGCGAGATGGAATCAAGAGACTTAAGCAAGAGCCTGCTGTCTTCAGCTTTTCCACATTCAAGGTGAGGACTTGGCTTGGTTTTCACAGGCCCAAAGTTAATAAACAGCAGCGTTAGTGGGTGTGCTCCCAGCGTGCAGATGGTTTTTCTGCTCTGATGGGTACATTGGAGCCACCCTAGGGCAAAATGAGGTAATGCTTTGGAATTGGACAGAGGAGGCCTCTTTCTCATTACTGTCACACCCTCAGATGTTAAGGTGTCTTTTATATACTGTTTTCTATTATTAAGTTCATGTGACACCTTTGTCGCAGATGCTGCTCAAATGGCAAAAAATAAAAGCACTCCACAGTTCTTGTGGGTTCTAGTCCATTTTCTCCTACACACACAAAAGCATTTTCTTTGGTTCCACGTGTCCCGTTACTAAGTCTCTGGCTTTCCCAGGCTCCCTAATTAAGCAGCAATACCTGCAAATCTTTTAAGGGACTTATTCTGTTTTCTTGACCTTTCAAATCACTTCAGAATAACTACAGACTGCTCTGCTGATAAATAGGAGAAAGAAACACCCAACTTTTTTTCTCTGGGTCTCTGTCTGTTTTGACTGTTGCAGTTTACACCACATGTTGTCTAACTTTTACTGATGATTCAACAGAAGCCACCACCAGCAAAACCAGTTGTTTTGTGGTTGAGAACACCCTTCTGCTGGCCTGATTTTCTATGATAATGGCAACGACCTGATTTCTGGAGGTGAAATTTCTGGCTTTCTCTCTCAAGATGCTTGAGAAGAGATAAGAGCAACAGCATGTATGATTTTTTTTTTTTTTGAGGAAGATTAGCCCTGAGCTAACATCTGCTGCCAATCCTCCTCTTTTTGCTGAGGAAGACTGGCCCTGAGCTAACATCCGTGCCCATCTTCCTCTACTTTAAATGTGAGAAGCCTACCACAGCATGGCTTGCCAAGCACTGCCATGTCCGCACCCAGGATCCAAACCAGCGAACCCCAGGCCGCCAAAGTGGAATGTGCGCACTTAATCACTGCGCCACCAGGCTGGCCCCAGCATGTATGATGAATTCATGAACATATATCCTGAAATTTATTTCTCCTTACTTATAGGACTAGTTCATTTTAGCAGTATAAAAAAGACTGTATTTTGGGGCCAGCCTGGTAGCACAGTGGTTAAGTTCACATGTTCCACTTCAGTGGTCCAGGGTTCGCCAGTTCGGATCCCAGGTGTGGACATTTGCACCACTTGTCAAATCATGCTGTGGTAGGCGTTCCACATATAAAGTAGAGGAAGATGGGTATGGATTAGCTCAGGGCCAGTCTTCCTCAGCAAAAAAGAGGAGGATTGGCAGCAGATGTTAGCTCAGGGTTAATCTTCCTGAAAAAAAAAGAAGACTGTATCTTGAGCGCAGTCATTTTCTCTTCATTTAGGTAAAATTCCTAACCTGCAGTTGCTACAATTTTTAATTCTCGAAATTAAAATTGAGCAGTGGGAAGTGTAGACTACAGAGTTGTTAAGACAGAAAGGAAATAAGTGATGTAAGGCTGAATAGTGATTTGGGGAAATCAGAGATGGTGCCCAAATGGTTTACTTCACTAGCTGTGAATATGTGTTCACTAACCTGATGTGTATCTCAGAGACCTCTTAAATTTTTACCTTAAAACTATTTAACACTAATTAGCATATTAAAATTTTACATTTAGGCAGCAAAGATAGGTCATGAGATAGGCTAATTAGTTGGGAGGAAACTTTGATGAAGAAAAAATATGAAGAAAAGCAAAAGGAATTTAAATTGTTTTTCCTCCAAAGACCCTACACATACTCAAGTTGATGAAATTTCCCCATTTTCAAGCCTCTATATTGACCCACATCATATATATATATATATATATGTAAGGTGCTCTTCTCTTTCCTATAGAGAGCTGTTTATTGAGGCAGCAAATATTTATTAGGATAGTGCCTGATCCATGCCAGGCACTATGCTAGGTGCTGGAGGCTGTGAACAAGACCATCAAGGACTGCTCATTCCAGATGTTAATATAGGATATTAGTTGAGTCTTCTTGTTACAAGAAACAGAAAGCTACTCTAGCAAATGTAAGCAAAACTGGGAATTTATTGGAAGGCTACTACTGGAAGAGTTACACATCCAGGCCCTGGAGAGGGCAGGACCAGTTGTTCATGGATCTTACCTTTGGCCAGTGACGCCATTATGATGACTCAGCCCCAATAAATACCAACCACTGTGTCCCTCAGCTCAAGTTTCAGGTTTCTAGGGAGAGAACCTGATTGGCTCACCTGGGGTAAGGTATCTATCCCTGGTCCAATCAACCACGGCTGGAAGGGCAGGCTCACATGTTCAAACATGGCCAAGCAGACCTGTCCCTGTATATTTCAGTCTTCCCAGAAACTGGGAGACTTTGTGAATGGAGCAGACACTCTAGTTAGTTTCTGTATTATATAAGCCCTAATACTTAAATAGGTTCAGGGTTGATATTCAAAATGTTTAACAACTTCTATGATCCAGGCACTGAGTATTCAGAGAAAATGCTGGTTGTAGCCCGGGAACAGGGTGCAGGAGGACCCCTCATCAAGCATTAACCTCACAGTTACTAGATCATAGGGAGATGCGGGGCTTCCTACGGGAGCAGCCAGGGTGGCCTTGGAGAGGTGGGGCTGTAGGGAATTTTCCTAGAAGTTCAGGTGTCCTAGAAGCAGACTCTGAGATGTGTATTCATGTGGAAGTGATTTATTAAGGAAATGTTCCCGGAGAAGGACATTAAGAAAGCAGATGAAGCAGAACAGGGAAGGAGATGAAGCCAAGCAAGGGTGTTGCATCAGGGTTCTCCAAAGAAACAGAATCAATAGGAGATATCAGAATCATATGTATATATGATTATATATATATAAATTTTGATCTCGTAAGTTAGAAATTTATTATGAGGAGATGGTTCACATGATTATGGAGACTGAGACGTCCCATCATCTGCTGTCGGCAAGCTGGAGACCCAGAAAAGCTAGTGATGTAGCTCCAGTCTGAGTCTGAAGACCTGAGAACCCGGAGAACTAGCTGGATGACACCAGAAAGTCACAGTCATCTAAAGCATTAGTTTCCTTAAATATAAAATAAAAGGTTTGAGGTAGATGATCTTACCTCCAATCTTCCATAGATGATTTCTTCCCTAATAACATTAAGAATTGTCTTCATGTGTCTAGACTGTGCCTAGATTTTGAGATTCAAAGGTAAACAATACATATAGTGGACACTTGGCTTTTTTTCTTTGTTTCAAGAATCTAATCTTACTTTCCTATTCACTGATCTTTATTGGAGGGAATCCCCCACACGTGTAGTGTTGGTGGAAAATAGTGGCAGCTTCCCAAAGGGCCCAGATCCTCCCTTATCAGCCCCAACACAGGCAGAGTGCCTGAGCATCATGGATCGACGGGGTGCTCTCTCCTAGAGTTTGAGTTTGGAGGAGTGACACCTGGAGGTGCAGATGATTTGGAGGTCCTTCCTTGCAGGCAGCAGTGGCTTGCTGACCACACTCTTCTGGAGTGTGGCCTCTACTGGGGTTCCTGATGCCCAGCCCCTTGGAGCCCCTTAGGCTGCAACTTTTCCATGCCTGGTCATACAGACTTGATTCCCCTGACATCTTTCTCCTACGTTCCTTCTCTGTTTAGTTAGCTTGCACTGTTAGCAGCCAAGAACCCTGACTAATAAAATACAACAAGCTCACACTATAAATAATATATTTAATAACTTCAAAAAGCCTTAGGTAGTGGGCCCCCCTGTAATGGCACAAACAGTAGATCCTACTATTTTCAGTCCTATATCATTGGTCAAGAGCTGTCGACATGTCTCTTTCCATCTCTGGAGGGTAAGCATCTTGGAGGCTGGGACTGCAGACTCTTGCACTGGCGTGGACTCATGTCTAGCAGAGACTCTCGCACAAATTAGGCTTTCGCTAATGAGCAAATGAATAAAAGGTAACATATCATGGTACAGACAAAAAGAAAATGGAAAATTAGCACACAATTTTTTCTAAAACTCTATCCTGAGATTTTGTACACAAGTGCCTGAACAGACGACTGTTACTACAAGGATGTTTTTTTTTCAGATATTGATGAAAACGCTCTTTTATGTGCCTTTGTCTTCGTCCAGCTCTGTATCCAATTTGTTTACCCTGTTTTCAGGCATGAGGCTGAGTGTCCCATGACTGTTGTTTTAGATGATGTTTATGTGCAATTTTCCCTTTGTTCCTTGTAGATAAAACTTCTTAATAACCATCAGATCAGATTCCGAAGCAGCTAAAAAGCAGTGTCTTGAGTGGTCTTCCACCTATCCCCACTCTCAGCAGGATCCAACAAAAACATCCCAAACAAGTGAAGATCTGTTTGCTTTAAAGACGCACAACAAAGAAACTGTGAAAGAAAAAGTAGTGAAGTGTGTGCCAGGCAAGAGAGAAGTTTCTTCTTATAGTTTTTTAAAATCATAAAAGATGAATTCATTATTATCCCAAGATCTCTTGAGTCAGAAATTCTGGCACCTGATTATTCTATAAAATCAGAATGATGGCATCCTTGGAGAGAGAGTTGCCTGGTAACTCAGATCCGAGCGTTGTCTTTAGATTCCTCTGGAATCATGTGTGTCTATTTCGGTTTTTCCGTTGAGCTCATTTCCTTCCCTATAATCTGAAAACTGAACAATTTTGGGGGACAATTCTACTTATAAGAAAGACTCTTTTCCTCCAGAAGATATTTTTATTCGGAAGTACAGCTGTCTTCACACAGCTGAATCACTCTATTTTCAGGATTGTTGCATGAACATAAAAGAAAAGAAACAGAAAAAAATCCATTGACATACAAGAAAAGGAAAAATGCCAGCTGAGAGGAGATTTCAGATTGAGATGTATCGTTTTGAGGCTGAAAGCCAGACACGGGCTTTGTAAGAGAAGAAACTAATTTAGCATAAGATCAAAGTAAAATTTACCCATTTGAGAGATGCTTTGCAAACTCATACCTCCCCTCTGCAGCAAGGAGAGCTGTCCAGGTAGGCTCTTACTCGCCAAGCTCGGAAGCCCTGTGTCTACCCTCTTCTGAATTAGTGACCGGTCCCAGATCTTTTTTCATGCTGGTCTTAGACAAAAGAAAGTAAGATAACTGTTATCACTTAGGATTCTTTTGGATAAAAGCAAGAGAACCCGAGTGAGAGACCTTATACAAAAGGGAAATTATTGGAAGGATTTGGAGCTCTCACAAAAGCCTACCAGGTAGTTTGGAAAGGGGTTGGAAGCAAGGCTTTGGAAGCTAAGAGGCAGGAAGCACAGAAAGGCTGAGAAGGAGAAATAGGCTGGCAGGAGCCTGTGATGAGGTCAACGAACTTCAATGAGCCATTCTATCTTTGTATTACTCACTCAAGATTCATAATCCCAGGAGAGAACGTCAAATTGGCTGAGTCTAGGTCACATGCCTGGGCCTGCTGTACAAGGCGGTGAAAGGAGAGGTCTACTGGAAGGAGCCTCCCCAAACCCCTTCAGCTTCCCAGATTTACAGTCACGTCAAGACCGTCCACAATGGAGTGGCAGGGAGGTCAATCTCCCCCACACCCCTATCTGGTGCTATTAGGAAGGAAGAATGAATGCTAGGAAGTCAAAAAATGTCTAATGTTCACCACTGTCTTACGTTGTGTTCCCGGAAGCAGAGATGGAGGCAGGGATTCTCATATGAGAGACACAGTGCCAATGTGCTTTCAGGAGAAGGGAAGGGAAGCGGGATAGAGCAGGGGAAGAGGCGAAACAAAGATGAAGTTTCAGTTGAAGTCTAACTTCAGCCTGATCCCATGGGAAGTTCTGGAGTGTGAATGACACCACAGATTTGTCCCCTTTGAAACAAAGGGGCTCAGATTTTGTATCCTTTTATCGGTCAGTCATTCAGTGCACAATGATGCCCTTGAGGGGAAATATAGCCTCCGAGGCATTTCCAGTCAGGTGGCTCCCATTGGCCAAGAACAGTTCTCTGGAGAAGGGTGTAAGTTTGAGCTGTTAGCAGCAACACTTACAATACCTGGGGATCAGGGCAGGGCACCGGCAGCCTCTACTACAACCACAATGTAAAGGAAAGGTACTTGGATTTCACTTATTAAGTCCAGGGCTTCCCGTCTGTAGACCGGCACAAGCATCCTGGGACTTCCACTAATTCTGGGACAGCTCAGATGAAAGGGATTGACTATTTATTGTGTGTCTCATTGGGGAAAATAATGTAATTAACAGAAAGATACTAACAGACAGACTAAGAAGATGTAAAGTTTCTTTAAAAGAAAAAGACGTGGAGACTTATGGGTCTATTCAAAGGACAGAGGCTAAAGGAGAGAGGGTTACAGGAAGGAGATCACTGAAAAAAAAAGGAAAGAAATAAGTAGACTTTCTAATGCGTTTGAAGAAATGCATTAAAAACAATACTTAACGAAGCCTTATAGACCTAATGAGAAATTCGGGACTAATTCATGATATGTGCATAGAAAACTAAGCAAAAAGAAAAAAGAGGCTATTTTAACTCCAATAAAAATGAAAAGTTGTACAAGAAAGGAAATGTAACTATGATTAACAACATTTACAACATGAATAAACATTACTCGTCGCATATGATTAACAATAGTAATAATATGAGTAAACAATATTTCTACATTCTCAATGATCTAAGTATAAAACAACTTTAAGTAAAATTTGTGAGAACTATATATATATATATATACACCTATGGAGGAGGGCAGTAAGGGAAGCGGCCATTAAATAGAGTTTGATCCTCATCTTCCATAATGGTAAGTTATGCTGCATATTTGCTTATTTGCTCTCAAATTCATACCCTGCCTTTCCCCTCTTGGGCTGCTATTGCACAGGGCGACTCCTGTAAGCTGTGCTTCCCAGACCTTGATGACTGGCTTCTGGCTGAGTTCAGCCAATGGAAGTGCTGGGAGATTGGAGGGTGGGAGTCCAGGAGAAGCCAGGATAGTTCTCCTTCCCACACTGTCTGCCTTGGGCAACTTCTCTGGTAGTAGCTGCTTCTCCTCTATGGCTTCAGCTTCCTCCAAACATTCCCTGCTGCTGCCAAGCCAGCCTATCTGGGTTATTGCTTCCTCTGATGGCCTCTGTTAACACTGCCTTCTCCCACTGACCTGCTGGCCCTGGAGGTAACAGTGGCTTCTTGCAATTCTTGCAATCTCAGGGTTGCCTCCTCTTCCCCTGGTTATCCTTCCAGGTTTCTAATCCAAGGTTTCTCAGCCTTAATACTATTGCCATTTGGGCTGATCTTTGTTGTGGGTGTTGTCCTGTGTATTATAAGATGCTTAACAGCATCCACAGACAGACTCTACCCACTAGTTATTATCAGCCTCCACCCAGTTGTGCCAACAAAATGTCTCCTGACATTGTCGGAACATTGCCAAATGTTCCCTGGGGCACAAAATCACCCACCCCTAATTGAGAACTACAGTTCCAACCCCTTTATAGCTGTATTATATTTTCTCTATTAATTATCTGATGATGGTTTTATTTTTCTGACTTGAAACTGACTGATTCAGGAAACTATAAACAATGTCTAAATTTGATAAATCAAATATTAACATAACAAGCAGGCTATTTCAAAATATGCAACCAATAAAAGAATAAATAAATAAAAGTCTTGAATGCAGTTTCTTCTAGAGAGTAGGATCGAAGGGGAAGGAGGGGTGATTTTGAACGTTTTACTATTATTTTATTTTTAAAATTTGTGTATATATAGCTGATAAAAACAAAATACTAGGAAAAGAGAACATGGAAGATGTGGCCATTCTATTACCAGATAGAAAGTTCCAGAGAAAGGCTCCAAATTCTCATTCTCATGAGAGATTAAAGAAGTGCTTATTCTGGTCTTTTGTTTCTAATCTCATCTAAATCATATTCTCTTATATTTTACCCAGAGGCAACTGTGGCAGTCATCTAGCTTGAATCATGTATTTCTTTCTTTTCCAAAATAACTCCAGGCTGCCTCCTCCCTAATGGTTCTGGGTGGAGAACTGGCTAACCTGGTTGTAATTATGTAGTAGTCAGAGAAGACAGGAAAAAACACTATGATGAAAACACTATGGTAAAACTCTCTGGTAAACAGTGTGGTAGAACACTATTGAAATAACATTAGAGTCCCTGGATCTTCGTGGGTTGTCTCCCCCTAAAAAATGGATGTGTTGGCTGCTGGTGGGAATGCAAACTGGTGCAGCCACTATGGAAAACAGTATGGAGATTCCTCAGAAAACTAAAAATAGAACTACCATACGATCCAGCCATCCCACTACTGGGTATTTATCCAAAGAGCCTGAAGTCAGCAATCCCAAAAGTCCTGCGCACCCCAATGTTTATTGCAGCACTGTTTACAATAGCCAAGACGTGGAAGCAACCTAAGTGTCCAGCAACAGACAAATGGATAAAGAAGATGTGGTACATATATACAATGGAATACTGCTCAGCTGCAAAACAGAACAAAATCATTCCATTTGCAATAACATGGATGGACCTTGAGAGAATTATGTTAAGTGAAATAAGCCAGCGAGAGAAAGATAATCTGTGTATGACTCCACTCATATGAGGAATTTAAAACTATGGACCAAGAACAGTTTAGTGGATACCAGGGGAAAGGTGGGGTGGGGGGTGGGCACAAAGGGTGAAGTGGTGCACCTACAACATGACTGACAAACATTAATGTACAATTGAAATTTCACAAGATTGTAACCTATCAATAACTCAATAAAAAAAAAAAAATGGATGTGTCGGGGGGTGTTCCAGATCTTGCTTTGCTGATGTGTGTCAGTGCTCCTTATTTGACTAGCGTGTCTGTCCCCAGCCTCCATCTAGCCCCATCTCCCTCACACTGTGATCTCCACCCCCAGCTCTAACTCATCTTTACCTCCCCCGCCCCCGCTCAGCAACTGAAACAGAGCCTGAGGATTGAATTCCTGATTTGCTTGATTGACTGGTTGTGGTTGTGTTCCAGTAGTTTTGGAAATGCATCCATCTGATATATGACCGGGTAACAGAAGACAGTTTTCAACTCTCCAAAACATAAAAAGATGGAAATGTATGTGTGTATGTATATGTCTGTGTGAATAAATATGTATAAATATACATACAAATATGACATAGATGTATTTTTATATCTATATATTTGCTTATATGTTAAATACATATATGTATGTTTTAGTATATACATTAATATCACCATATACTTATTTATGTGTAAATAGCTTTTTTCTGACTAAAAAAGTAATAAATGCAAATTATGAAAAAACAGAAAATACAAAAAATATTTTTAAAAGGTAAAAATTACTAATACTCATACAATCCAGTGATAAGTACTGTATGAATCAAAATTAATTTCAGCTGCCAAGGGGGAAAATATTAAAGATAACAGTAAATAAGATGAAAAATATTTCTCTAATATGTGATGTCTCAAGACAGGCTGCTCAGAGCTTGTATGGTTTGGTGGCTCCAGAGTTATCACAACCCATCTATTTATAACTCTCCACTCCACGATTCGTAGGATATGAACCTCATTTTCATGGTCCAAGTTAGCTGCCAGACCTCCAGCCCTTACATTCACATTCCACGTAGCAGATTGGAGGAAGGAAACAAGAAGGGAGCAAACGGCCCATGACAGCTGTCTTTTGAGCTGGTTTCCCCAGAAGCTGCCACACAACACTTTTTATAACTCATTGTCCAAAACTCAGTCACACAGTCACACATAACTACTAGGAAAGATGGATAATGTAGAACTTTTATCTAGGTAGTGGAGTGATGTCAGCAGGAATAGCAAAATCAGGGCCTCCAAAAATCCACTGCTCCATAAAAGTAATGAGAACACTGGCAAAAATTGTAAAAATCTTCTTCAGAATGCTGGATATAAATCAAAGATTTATAAGAATCCAAGAAGCATTTATTCAAGAAAGGTGGCTGATTCATTGTAAGAACGGTGAGCTTTGTGCCGTTTTTGGTTTTTTTTTGAGGAAGAATAGCCCTGAGCTAACTACTGCCAATCCTCCTCTTTTTGCTGAGGAAGAGTGGCCCTGAACGAACATCCGTGCCCATCTTCCTCTATGTTAATACGTGAGATGCCTACCACAGCATGGCTTTTGCCAAGCAGTGTCATGTCCGCACCCGGGATCCGAACCAGTGAACCCCAGACCGCCGAGAAGCAGAACATGTGAACTTAACCGCTGCACCACTGGGCCAGCCCCCTTTGTGGTGTTTTAAATTTCCCTTTTCACATCTCCCTTTCCCCACATGAAGAAATAAAGAGCACTGATAAAGGTAACTACACAGGTAAATATAAAAGACAGTATAAATGTAACTTTTGTTTGAAACTCTTTTTTTCTTTCCCATCTGACTAAAAGACAACTGCATAAAACAATACTTATAAATCTGTTGATGAGCATATAATGTATAAAGATGTACTTTATATGTCAATAAGAGCGCAAAGGAAGAGGGAGGGAATAGACTTATATAGGAAAAAAGTTTCTGTATAGTATTGAAATTAAGTCGGTATTAGTACAAATTAGATTATTATAAGTTTGGATGTTAATTGTAGTCTCCAAGACAACCACTAATAAATAACTCAAAAAATATACTAAAAATATTACAAGGGAATAAAAATGATACACTAAAAAATATTTCACACAAAAGAAGGCAATAATGTAGGAACAGATAAACAAAAAATACACAAGAACAAATAGCAAAATAGCAGGCATAAATTCTATCTTATTAGTAATTTTATTGAATATAAATGGTTTAAATGCTCCAATCAAAGGCAGAGATTAGTAGAATGGATTAAAAAAACTACGATCTGGGGCCAGCCCCACGGCCGACTGGTTGGGTTCATGCGCTCCGCTTCAGTGGGGTTTCGCTGGGGTTTCGCTGGTTCAGAGCAACAGTTGTTAGCTCATGTGCCAATCTAAAGATTGTGCCAATCTAAAAAAACAACTATGATCTAGCTATATTGTGTCTACAAGAGACACTTAAGATTCAAAGACACAAATAGGGTGAAAGCAAGGGGATGGGAAAAGATATACCATGCAAAGAATAACCAAAAGAAAGCTGGAATGGCTATACTAATATCAGACAAAATGAATTTTAAGACAAAAATTGTTACTAGAGACCAAGAAGGACATTTTCTAATGATCAAAGAGTCAATTTCTCAAGAAGACGTAGTGATTGTAAATATGTATTCACCTCACAACAGAGCCAAGAAATAAATGAAACAAAAACTGACAGAATTGAAGGGAAAAATAGACAATTCCGCAATAATAGCTGGAGACTTCGACACCTCTCTTTTTTTTTAATTTTATTTTATTTATTTATTTTTTGAAGAAGATTAGCCCTGATCTAACATCTGCTGCCAATCCTCCTCTTCCTGCTGAGGAAGACTGGCCCTGAGCTAACATCCATGCCCATCTTCCTCTACTTTATATGTGGGATGCCTACCACAGCGTGGTACTGGGCCAGCCTGACACCTCCCTTTTGATAATAGATAAAACTATTAGACAGAAGATCAACCAGAAAATAGAAGACAAAGTCAGAAAAAAAAATAGAAGACTGAAACAACACTATAAACCAACCAGACCTAATAGACATCTATAGAACACTCCATCCAAAATCAACAGAATACACACTCTTCTCAAATGCACATGGACCATTCTCCAGGATAGAACATATGTTAAGGCATAAAACATGTCTCAATAAATTTTAAAGTACTGAAATCATACAAAGCATCTTCTCCAACCACAATGGAATTAAATTAAATTCAATAACAGAAGGAATTTTGTGGAATCCACAAATACGTGGAAATTAATCCACTCATAAATAAAGGGTCAAAGAAGAAATAACTAGGGAAATTAGAAAATACTTTAAGATGAATGAAGATGAAAACACAATATTCTAAACTATGGGATTCAGATAAAGCAGTTCTCAAAGGGAAATTTACAGCTATAAACGCCTACACTTGGGGCCGGCCCAGTGGCACAGCAGTTAAGTGTGCACATTCCGCTTTGGCGGCCCAGGGTTCGCTGGTCCAGATCCCAGGTGTGCATATGGCACCACTTGGCACACCATGCTGTGATAGGCGTCCCACATATAAAGTAGAAGAAGATGGGCATGGATGTTAGCTCAGGGCCAGTCTTCTTCAGCAAAAAGAGGAGGATTGGCAGCAGATGTTAGCTCGGGGCTAATCTTCCTCAAAAAAAAAAAGCCTACATTTTAAAAAAAGAAACCTGTCAAATCTATTGCCTAACTTTCCATCTTATGAAACTAGAAAAAGAAGAGCAAATTAAACCCAAAGCAAACAAGAGGAAGGAAATAATAAAGATTCAAGTAGATATAAACAAAATAAAGAATAGAAAAATAACAGAGAAAAGGACCAAAACCAAAAGTTGGTTCTTTGAAAAGATCAACAAAATTGACAAATCTTTAGCTAGACTGACTAAGAAAAAAAGAGAAGACTCAGATTGATAAAATCAGGAATAAAAGAGAAGACGTTACTACAGACTTTACATAAATAAAAAGGATTGGAAATACTATGAACAATTGTATGCCAACAAATTAGACAACCTACATGAAATGCACCAGTTCCTAGAAAGACAAACTACTGAAACTGGCTCAAGAAGAAATGGAAAATCTGAATAGAATTATAATAAGTAATGACATTGAATTTGTAATCTGGGCACCAATGTGTCAAACTAAACATCAGGGTTCTTATTACCAAGGAAGAAGAAGAGAAAGAATGTGGGGGGCTCCTATCAGTCTCTGCCACAGCCACTATTAACACTTGGGTGCCCTTTTTAGAGTAACATATATATGTAACTTATCACATGG
This sequence comes from Equus asinus, assembly GCF_041296235.1. Lineage (NCBI taxonomy): Eukaryota > Metazoa > Chordata > Mammalia > Perissodactyla > Equidae > Equus > Equus asinus. The sequence continues at coordinate 63,269,543 of NC_091810.1, read as the reverse complement.
ACCGTTTGGTAGCCTAAGCAATTAGGTTTATTGGAAATTAAAAACAGAGGAACATTTCAAAGAAAATCTGTGTCACTCACCAAGTTTACTACCTTGCCAAATTGGTGATTTGCCTATAAAGAGACAATCGGTTGTGGGTTTTTTCATCTTCCTTTCCAACAGGGTGATGCGAAGTCCCTCTCAGAGAGATCTCATCCAGTCCCACAGCTCCAGTTACCAACTCTGTGCTGCTTTCTCTAGAACGAGTTCTCCAGCCCAAATCCTGCTCTTAAGCTCCGGAGCCTTATACCCAATGCCCTCCTGAACATCGCCACTTGAACGTTCTGCAGGTATTTTAAACCCAACATGTCTGAAACTGAATGAACTCTCTGAGTGTGGCCTTTCTGATTAAATGATTAAATGCCTCTCTGGCATATGACTAAGGCTACTGACTCCATCCATGTGTTGTAGATCGAAGCTAATGCATACAATCATTAGATCAAACCATATGAAATCGCCAGATTTGTAGGACAAAAACTTGAATATCTGCAGTTTTTCGAGGTTCAACCTAATATATCACACCTTAGGTCAAAGTACTTTAAAGTAATTTATAGGCATCCTGACAGATTGTCTTAGGCAATACAGAATGCCATTATATTTGCAAAGTATAAAGTCATTATATTTATAAAAGAAGTCATTCAAAGAATTTATGAAGACCTTCATAAAGGGGTTCAGTTTGTCATTACACCTGTATAATTATAAAGATTTTACTGGTAATGTGGCCAGCAGCCACTGATCTTCCCACCAGGAGGCCTTTCCTCTTCCAGCTCCCCCCAATTCTGCCCACAGGGATTCTAATCTCTCACAGAGACCCAGGAAGAACTGGAAGTGGCATGAGGAGAATGATCATTAAGTTTATGAAATCAGTGAGTTTAGTTTTGGACACAATTCAGGTTAATAGGTTTTAGTCAGACGTTGGCGCTAAGCTTTCAAGATAAAATATGCAATATGTGATTTGTAATAGATATTTCCCTTTTTAAAAATAAGACATGGAGGTGAAATTTACATTATATAAAATTAACTGTTTTAAAGTGAAAAATTCAGTAGCATTTAGTACATTCACATTGTTGAGCAACCACCACCTCTATCTAGTTCCAAAAAATTTCTCTCACTCTAAAGTCAAACCTTTTATCCATCAAGCCGTTTCTCCCTGCTCACCTCTGCCCACCAGCTCCTGGAAACCACCAAGGTGCATTCTGTCTCTATGAATTTACCTATTCTAGACAGTTCATATAATAGAATCATACAATAAGTGACCTTTTGTTTCTGGCTTCTTTCGCTTAGCATAATGTGTTGGAGGTCTTCCACGTGGTAGCATGTACCAGTACTTCATTTCTTTTTATAGCTAAATAGTATTTCACTGTATGTATATACCACAATTTATCTGTTCATCCATTGATGTACATTTGGGCTGTTTCCACTCCTTGGCTATCACGAATAGTGCTGCTGTGAATGTATACATGCACTTATTTGTGTGTCTGGTTTCAATTCTTTTGGGTGTATACCTAGGAGTGAAATGTAGAGTCCTGTGGTGATCCTATGTTTAACTTTTAGAAGAACTGACAAACAGTTTTCCATGACTGAACCATTTTGCATTCCTACAACAACGTACAAGCGTTCCAATGTCTCTATATCCTTGTCAACACTTGTTATTTTCTGTTTTTTTATAACAGCCATCCTGGTGGGTGCAAAGTGGTACCTCATTGTGGTTTTGATTTTCATTTCCCTAATGAATGACTAATGAGGCTGAGCATCATTTCATGTACTTGTTGGCCATTTGTACATCTTCTTTGGAGAAATGTCTATCCAAGTCCTTTGTCCACTTTAAAATTGGGTTGTTTGTCTTTTTACTGTTGAATTGTGAAAGTTCTTCATATATTCTGGATATTAGCCCTTATTGCACTATTTTCTCCTGTTATCTAGGTTGTCTTTTAATTTTCTTGATAATGTCTTTTGATGCACAGAATTTTTAAAGTTTTCATGAAGTCCAATTAACTAATTGGTTGTTGTTGTTGCTCATGCTTTTGGTGTCATATTTAGGAATACATTGCCAAATCTAAGGTCATGAAGATTTACCCCCTGTTTTCTTTTAAGGGTTTTATAGGTTTTAGCTCTTACATTTAGGTCATGGATCCACTTTGAGTTACTTTTCCTATATGGTGTGAGACAGGGATCCAGGTTTATTCTTTTGCATTTGGATATCCAGTTGTCCCAGCACCATTTGCTGAAGAGATTCTTCTTTACCCCATTGATGGGGCTTGACAGCTTTGTTGAAAATCAATTGGCCATAAATATATGGATTTATTTCTGATCTCTCTATTCCAGTTGTCTAATGTCCATCCTTATGCCAATAACATACTATTTTGATTACTGTGGCTTTTAGTAAGTTTTGAAATAAGGAGATTTGAATCTTCCAACTTTGGTCTTTTTTCAAGATTGTTTTAGCTATTCGGGGCAGGTATTTCCCTTTTACTCCAAAGCCAATTTCTGCTTTCATCCAGGTTTGTGATTGTTTCTAGACCATGATGGGCGCCTCCAGCTATGACAGCATTATTTGAAATAATGCCAAAATTCCAAACAAGGTATTATTCCTCTGATAGAAAGAGACTTGTCTGGGTCTTGTGAAACCACAGTTATTTCATAAGGAAAAAAGTAAGTCAAACAAGATTTTTGTTTTAGTTTTTTTGGTATATAAGTGAAAACAATACATTTATGGGCTGAAATATTTGTCTAAATAGGAGACAAAAAAAATCCTTTTTCCGTAGTACAGATACAATTCTAGGCACTATGGTAAGTCTAACATGGTGGACACAAAGTCAAGATTTGGATGATATTCTTGCTGTGTGAGAGTAGTAAGGCAGGTCCATCTGAACAAAACTCTGTGAGTACACTTGTTATTTTCTTTTGGCCCTCCTTTTCCATTGCCCATCTTGCCTTTTCTTCCTAACTTCCATCCTGGTCCTATTCTCACACCTCCCTCTCTGAACATCTTTCCATCCTCCTTCTCATTTCCTGTCCTCCTCCTGCCCTACTTTCTCTTCCTTGCCCTTCAAAACTCCCATCCCCTCACTGAAATCCAGCTCAATTTTAGGAAAACAAGTTGGTTAAACTGATTCTCAGAAAGGGGTGTCAACAAGTACTCACTACCACCACCAAAACACTCTTAGCCCTGAGAGTTTATTTGTTAGCCCAAGAAGTGGGCTTATTTGTGCTTATTTGTTAGCCCAAAAAGTAGCCAGCAGGTGGAATAATTGCAGATTGTCTAGGAAAGGCATTTGAGTCCCTGTGGGTCTTCTATAAAATTGCTCCAATGAGCCTATGGTGCGTATAGTTTGCGACAACCTAGGATCTGTCTCAGTTTTCTGTTTTCCTTTGGAGCAGAATCTGGTCCATCATATATGGCAGGGAGTATTTTAGAGACGGATCTATGGCTGGTTCCTTCTGGTTCCACCTTAGTCAAGGGCTGAGTCTTTCCTTTCATTTTATCAGTGCATCCCTCTGGACATCCAAGTTTTCACTTTCTGCTCTGGGCTATTGTGCCATGTGTTGTCCACATAGGGTCATTCTTTCCAAATGATCAATATGTTTTGTGCTGCCTGCTGCCAGTGATTAGCCTTCACTGACTCCTGCAGGAGGAACCCTGACACTAATGGAGATTCCCCTTTCTTGTGGCTCCCCACTGCTGAGGAGTGCTGCCTGCAGTTGGAGGTTCTATTCTTGTAACTTCCTCCCCAAAGGCCTGGTGGTTCATAACCAGCTGCCTGGGTTGGTATTAGACCTCTACTCCTTTTCATTTCTCAGGGACAGGAACCCTCACACACAGCTGCTTGAATTCCTTTTTTTTTTTTTTCATTCAGTTCACGTATATTTCTAGCAGGTATATTAGATCTTGTGTCCCAGTCAACATAACTCTCCCCAACTTTGAAACAGTTCCGATAATTATCTGACCTCAGCTTCCAAACACTACTTAACTCTAATAAGAGAGAAAAGTCTGCAGCTTGTCAGGAGCAGAATTTGACTGGAAAAGGAAAAAAACAAAGCCCATGGTTATAATAAATACTTCAATAGCACCACAGCCGCATTTAGTATTTTAAAAATTATATTCAGGTTCTTTTGTGTCTAGCTTATTTCACTTAGTATGATGTCTTCAAGGTTCATCCATGTTGTAGCATGTGTCAGAATTTCCTTCCTTTTTCAGGCTGAATAATATTCCTTGGTGTGTACATATACCATATTTTGTTTATCTGTTCATCATTTGGGTTGTTTCCACCTTTTGGCTATTGTGAATAACGCTACTATGAACAGAGGTACACAATTATTTGTTCAAGCCCCTGTTTTCAATTCTTTTGGATGTATGCATAAGTGGAATTGCTAGATCGTATGGTAATTCTGTGATTAATTTTTTGAGGAACCACCATACTGTTTTCCACGGCAGCTGAACCATTTTACACTCTCACCAGCAATGCTTAAGGGTTTCAATTTCTCCACATTCTCACAACTTGTTATTTCCTGTTTTTTTGATAATAGCCATCCCAATGGGTTTGAAGTGGTATGTCATGGTAGTTTCGATTTGCATTTCCCTAATGATTAGTGATGTTGAACATCTTTTTATGTGCTTATTGGTCATTTGTATATCTTCTTTAGAGAAATAACAATTTGAGTCCTTTGCCCTTTTTTTTTTTTTTTTGAGGAAGATTAGCCCTGAGCTAACTACTGCCAATCCTCCTCTTTTTGCTGAGGAAGGCTGGCCCTGAGCTAACATCCGCGCCTATCTTCCTCTACTTTATATTTGGGACGCCTACCACAGCATGGCTTGCCAAGCGGTGCTATGTCTGCACCTGGGATCCGAACCGGTGAACCCTGGGCTGCCGAAGCAGAACGTGTAAACTTAACCACTGTGCCACCAGGCCAGCCCCTGCTTTGCCATTTTTAAATCAAGTTGTTTGTTTTTATGTTGTTGAGTTGTAGGGGTTCTTTATATATTCTGGATATTAATCTCTTATTAGATACGATTTGCAAATATTTTCTTCCATTCCATGGGTTGCCTTTTCACTCTGTTGACAGTGTCCTTTGATGCGTGAAAGTTTTAAATTTTGATGAAGTACAATTTATCTATTTTTTTTCCTTTGTTTCTGGTGCTTTTGGTGTCATATCCAAGAAATCACTGCCACATCCATTGTCATGCAGTCTGTCCACTGTGTTTTCTCTTTTTTTGTGTGAGGAAGATTGGCCCTGAGCTAACATTTGTTGCCAATCTTCCTCTTTTTGCTTGAGGAAGATTGTCCCTGAGCTAACATCTGTGCCAATCTTCCTCTATTTTTATATGAGGGACTCTGCCACAGCATGATGAGTGGTGTGTAGGTCCATGCCTGGGATCTGAACCTGCGAACCCCGGGCTGCCAAAGCAGAGCATGAGAACTTAACCACTACACCACCAGGCTGGCCCCCCTATGTTTTCTTCTAAGAGTTTTATAGTTTTGGCTCATACATTTAGGTCTTTAATCCATTTTGAATTAATTTTTGTATATGGTATAAGGTAAGGATCTAACTTCATTCTTTTGCACACGGATATCATTTTCCTCTTCTACTTTTTTGTTTTAACATTTTATATTCAACTCAGGCTTACTTGGAAATTATTTTAAAGTATAATATTAAGATTAAGAATCTAAACTGATTTTATTTTCAAGTTTCTGATCCATTTTCCAAAGCAATATCTTTCCTTTTGACAATTACTATTTTGTAACAGCTTTTTGAGTTATAATTCACATCCTATACAATTCACACAGTTAAAGTGTAAAATTCAGTAGTTTTTAGTATATTCACAGAGTTGTGCAACCATTACCACATTTTTAGAACGTTTTCATTACCCCAAAAAAGAAGCCCTGTATCTTTTAGCTCTCACCCTCCGTTTTCCCCCAACAACTCCAGCCTTAGGTAATCACTAACCTACTTTCTATCTCTATAGATTTGCCCATTTTGGACAAAGTATGTACTAAGAATCATACAATATGTGTTTTTTTGTAACTGGCTTCTTTCACTTAGCATACTGTTTTCAAGGTTTGTCCATGTTGTAGCATGTACCAATACTTCATTCCTTTTTGTTGCCAAATAATACTCCATTGTATAGATATACATTGCATAGATATTTTATTTACCCATTCATCAGTTGATAGATATTTGGGTTGTTTCCACTTTTTGGCTATTTTGAATAATGTTACTATGAACATTTATTTACAAGTTTTTGTGTGGACATATGTTTTCAGTTCTTTTGAGTATATATCCAGGAGTGGGATTGCCAAGTCAAATGGTAACTCTATATTTCACCTTTGAAGAACTGCCAGACTGTTTTCTGAATTGAGGTTTCACCGTTTTACATTCCTACCAACAGTGTTGTGATTTCTCCCCATCCTTGCCAACACTCATTATTATCTTTTTTATTACCCTAGTGGGTCTGAAATGGTATCTCATTGTGGTTTTGATTTCCCTGATGGCCAGTGATGTTGATCATCTTTTCGTGTGTTTATTGGTCATTTGTGTATCTTCTTTTACCTGATTATTTTTTATGTCTTCTTTATCATACCTACCTATTCTATTCCATTTAACTGTCTGTTGTTTCATCAGAGCCATACATTTCGTTCTTTTTTTTTGAGGAAGATTAGCACTGAGCTAACATATGCTGCCAATCCTCCTCTTTTTGCTGAGGAAGACTGGCCCTGAGCTAACATCTGTGCCCATCTTCCTCTACTTTATATGTGGGATGCCTGCCATAGCACGGCTTGCCAGGTGGTGCCATGTCTGCACCCAGGATTCGAACTGGCGAACCCTGGGCTGCTGAAGCGGAACGTGCACACTTAACTGCTGTTCCACTGGCTGGCCCAACATTTCTTTATTTTGTGTGTTTTAATATCTAATAGGACTACTCTCTGAACTCCACCTTTCCTCCACCTCCTTTACTTTTTCTGAATTGTCTTGGATAGTCTCTCTTATTAATTTATTGGGAAGAACTTTAGAAATTGACACATTACCACACTGACAAAATAGAGACACCTTTGTTTACAACCATTCCTTATGCATTCCTTACAGTATTCTGACGCAGTTCATATACATTCTAAACATCCTGTGGTGATTACACTGGAAATGGTGTACATGCAACTTGTGATTTTAATGAAATATTATTGCAATAGCTTTAGAAAGGCAGTTGACACATATGAAAGTGTTAACTTGAATCAATTGATGCCAGAGGATAATGCTTGATCTGTGGTAAGAGATTTTATCTCAATATTTCTCCTAGCTGTCCCTTAGTGTAGGGAATTGCTTACCAAGCTAGTCTCTTTGCACAAATTTCAATTTTCCAGCATTTGATTAATCTTGACAATTGGGATTCTCCATGGAAACAGTGGAGCAAGATGCTACACCTTCCAAAAAACATAAAAATAATGCTCTTTTATTTGTCGCCTGGCAACAGTACTCTTTGTTTTTATTCATAGTGGAATTTAGTTTTGCTGACTGGTGTAACTTTGGCAGGGAAAGGGAAGGGAGAAAATCGTTCTCTCAACATTCAAAAAATTGACTGGGCAGTTTAATCTTTTTCTTTTTTGAAGTCCCAGGTGAGGTCTTTGTGACCCTAAAGAACATAAAAAGCATATATAGAAGAGCATAAAGTGTATTAAATAGAAAGGCAGAGTGAGTACAATCAGAGAGGAACCTTCATTAAGGGTCTTTGATGACAAAGGGTCTTTGATTAAGGGACATATAGATGAAACTGTCATGGTTCTCAAGTGGTGTGGGTTCAAACTGCATTTATAAGGCTCAACAGTAAGTCTCAGTCTAAATTTCATTTTTTCTTCCATCCTGGTTGGTCCCTGTGGTAGACAGTATTGTTTGCTCTGATTCTTCCTTCCCCACCCTTACCATGGTGACTATGGATAGAGTACACTTCTCCACCTCATTCACTCTGGGCTTGGGCTATAGACTACGGATAGATGTAACATATGCCGTGTCTGGCCAGAGACTTTATATGAATTTGTGAAATATGGCTTGACCTTCTGCATTTCTGCCATTTGCCATGAGGAGAGGATGCCCCAGGCAGTATAACATGCATAGAAGGTCATGTATTATAAGTATACACTTCAAAGAATTTTCACAAACTAAACTCACCCATGTAACCAGCACCCAGATCAAGAAACAAGATTTCCAGCACCCCAGAAAGCCTTTGTCATACTCCCTTCCAGTCACCAATCCCCCAAGTACAACCACTCTCTTGATCCTGACTTCTTTATTTTTGATTGAGGAAGATTAGCCCTGAACTAACATCCGTGCCAATCTTCCTCTATTTTTTTGTATGTGCCTGTTTTTATATTTTGTATAAACAGAATCATATGGTACAGACGCTGTTTTGTTTTTTATTCATTTTGCTCAGCATTATTTGTGAGATTCATCCATTTTTTTCTCCATAGCTGTAGGTTGTTAATTTTCATTGCTCTATGTTATCCCATTGCATGAATATACCATGACTTACTTATCTATTTGACTGCTGATGAGTAGTTGAATAGTTTTCAATTTTACACTATTGCAAATATTGTTTTTATGTATATTCTAGCTCATGCATATTATGGATTGACTTGTGTCCTCCAAAAAGTTGTGTGAGGTACTAACCCCTGGAACCTGTGAATCTGACGCTGTTTGGAGATAAAGTCTTTGAAGAAAGTTAAGATGAGGTCATACTTAATTAAGGTGGGCCCTAATCCATGTGACTGGTGTCCTTATAAGAAGAGGAGGAGAGACACAGAGACAGAGAACTCAGGGAGAAGATGGCCATGTGAAAGCAAAGGCAGAGATTGGAGGGAAGCATCTATAAGCCAAAGACAGCTAAGGATTGCCAGCCATCACTAGAAGCTAAGGGAAAGACATGGAACAGATTCTTCCTCACAGCCCTGCTTACATCTTGATTTCAGACTTCTAGCCTCCAGAGGAGTGATGTCAGCATCATGGCAGAGTGAACTTGCCCAGGACCCTCTCCCCTCCAACATACAACAAAAAGAGGCATCCATACTCCAACAGAAGACGTCCTAACACAACACAAAAACATTGGAGAGACAGCAACCATATGACAGAGGGCGGAGAGGCTGGAACACCCCTCAGAGGAGCTGGAACATGGTGAGAGAGAACTTCACTCCCTCCCCTAAAGACTGTGATCCATGACTTCAGGAGGCACCATGAGGGAAGGAACGGGGGAGGGGACCATTCATTCGCAGGATCATCAAGTGCTCCCTAGGGCCCTTGCAGCCTAAAGGGAAGCCCTCTAATGGGGTGAAAGCTTTCATGGTGGATGACCTCATCAAGTCAATACCCCAGGAGACCAAATAGCAGAGCAGAGCAAGAAAACCCCAAGAACATGCAGGAGAAATTGCCCCTCCCTGCACCTGCCCCACATGCTCCACTGCCTTGGATTTTGGCTGAAGGCAGAGGGCTCAGAATATGTGGCTCTCGACCCCTACCCAGTGGCAATAGGCAGTAACTGCAATGAAATAATATCAGAATGCAAAAGACCTGACCCACCTCTAGCAATGTCAGACACTACATCATATCTCCAGACCAAAGAGAAAATTACAAGTACTCAGAATTCAGTCCTGAGGGCACAGAAATATGTAATCTAAGTGACAATGAATTCAAAATAGCTATCATCAAAAAACTCAACAAGGTAAAAGAGAATGTAGAGAAACAATTTAACGAGTTCAGGAGCTACTTCACAAAAGAGATTGAAACTATAAAGATAAATCAATCAGAAAAATTGGAGATGAAAGACACAATGGAAGAGAAAAAACAAAATACAGATTCTCTGAATGCCTGAGTGGACATCATAGAGGAGCATATCAGAATAATCAAAGATAGACATGTTGAAATGCTCCAGATGGAGGAGAGAGAACTAAGACTAAAAAGAAATGAAGAAAGTCTCTGAGAAATATCCAACTCAATGAGGAAATGAAACATAAGAATTATAGGTATTCAAGAAGGAGAAGAGAAGGAGAATGGAGCAGAAAGCATGTTCAAAGAAACAATAGCAGAGAATGTCCCAAATCTAGCAAAAGAGAGGGAAATCTGTGTGGAGGAGGCTTCCAGATCTCCTAGATTTGTCAATGCAAAAAGACCTACTGCAAGGCATATAGTAAAAACTGGCAAAAATGAATGACAAAGAAAGAATACTAATGGCAGCAAGGCAGAAGAAAATAACCTACAGGGGGACCCCTATCAGGCTTTCAGTGGATTTCTCTGCAGAAACCTTACAAGCTAGTAAAGAATGGAATGACATATTTAAATCGTTAAAAGACAAAAATCTTCAGCCAAGAATACTCTATCCAGCAAAAATATCCTTCACATATGAGGGAGAAATGAAAACTTTCCTAGACAGGGGGCCGGCTCCATGGCTGTGTGGTTAAGTTTGCGCACTCTGCTTCAGCAACCCAGGGTTTCACCAGTTTGGGTCCTGGGCATGGACATAGCACCACTCATCAAGCCATGCTGAGGCAGCATCCCACATGCCACAACTGGAAGGACCCACAACTAAAATACACAACTGTGTACTGGGGGGCTTTGGGAGAAAAAGGAAAAATAAAATCTTTAAAAAAAACTTTCCCAGACAAACAAAAGCTAAGGGATTTTGTAGCCACAAGACCCCCACCTATAAGAAATCATCAAGAAGGCCCTCATACCTGAAAAAAAAAAGGAGGGGGAGAGAAAAGGGTCACAAAACACAGAATAAGGAGATAAATAGGTAGACGGAATCAGAATAGGATAGCAAATACTCAAGTATAGCATTAAGCTAAAGGGAAGGAAAACACCAAAAACAAAGAATCCTGTCATTTTAACCACAAACTCACAACACAAGATGGAATAAGATATGAGAAAAACAGCTTAGGAGGGGAAGAGGAAATGGACTGAATCAATTTAGACTAAGGAAATACGAGGCCATCAGAAAATGGACTATCTTATACATGAGATTATGAATACAAACCCCAGGATAACCACTAAATAAACAAGCAGAACAGAGACACAAAGAATAAATAAGGAGAAAACAAAGAAACACATCATAAAAAAACTACATAATTCAATGGGGAGACCAAAACACACAGGATGAGAAACAATGGAAATGCAGGAAAACCAGAAAACAAGTGATAAAATGACAGCATTAAGTCCTCATACATCAATAATTACCCTAAATGTAAATAGATTGAATTCTCCAATAAAAAGACACAGAGTGGCAAGATGGATTAAAACACAAGACCCAACAATATGCTGCCTCCAGGAAACACATCTCAGCTCCAATGACAAACACAGGCTCAGAGTGAAGGGATGGAAGACGATATTCCAAGCTAATGGCAAACAAAAGAAACAGGTGTTGCAATACTTATATCAGACAAAGTAGACTTCAAGATAAGACAGGTAGGAGCTGGCCCTGTGACCAAGTGGTTAAGTTCACGTGCTCTGCTGCAGGTGGCCCAGTGTTTCATTGGTTCGAATCCTGGGGGTGGACAAGGCACTGCTCATCAAACCACGCTGAGGCAGCATCCCACTTGACCCACAACGAAGAATATACAACTATGTACCAGGAGACTTTGGGGAGAAAAAGGAAAAAATAAAATCTTTAAAAAAAAAAAGATAAAACAGGTAAAGAGAGACAAAGAGGGGCAGTATATAATGATCAAAGGGACACTCCACCAAGAGGAAATAACACATAATATCTATGCACCCAACACAGGAGCACCAAATTTCATAAAGCAACTTTTAACAAACCTAAAAGAAGATATTAATAATAACACAATAATAGTAGGGGACTGCAACACTCCACTCGCATCAATGGATAGATCATCCAGACAGAAAATCAGCAAGGAAACAGTGGAATTAAATGAAAAGCTAAACCAGTTGGACTTAATGGACACATATAGAACACTCCATCCAAAAACAGCAGAATACTCATTCTTCTCAAGTGCACATGGAACATTCTCAAGGATAGACCATATGTTGGGAAACAAGGCAAGCCTCAATAAATTTAAGAAAATTGAAATAATCACAAGCATCTTTTCCAATCACAATGCTATAAAGCTACAAATTAATTACAATAAAAAAGCTGAGAAAGAGACAAAGATGTGGAGACTAAACAACATGCTATTGAAGAAGCAATGGATCACTGAAGAAATTAAAGGAGAAATCAAAAAATATCTGAAGACAAATGAAAATAACATACCATACTAATGCATATGAGATGCAGCAAAAGCCATTTTCAGAGGGAAATTCATTGCAATACAGGTACACCTTAACAAACAAGAAAAATCCCAAATAAGCAATCTCAAATTACACCTAACTGAATTAGAAAAAGAACAAACAAATCCCAAAGTCAGCAGAAGGAGAGAAATAATAAAAATCAGAGCAGAAATAAATGCTATTGAAACAAAAAAGACAGTAGAAAGGATCAATGAAACAAAGAGCTGGTTCTTTGAGAAGACAAATAAAATTGACAAACCCCCTAGCCAGACTTACAAAGGAAAAAAGAGAGAAAGCTCAGATAAACAAAATTAGAAATGATAGAGGAGAAATAACAACAGACACCACAGAAATACAACAGATTATAAGAGAATACTATGAAAAACTATATGCCAACAAAATGGATAATCTAGAGGAAATGGATAAATTCTTAGACTCTTAGTCTCCAGAACCATGAGAGAATAAATTTCTGTTCTTTTAAGGCACATAGTTTGTGATACTTTTTTTTACATAACCCCTAGGAAACTAATACAATGTCTTTTGGGGAACATATGCTAAAATGTTAACAGTGAGTGATGTTACACTCACACCAGTAGAGTATGAGAGTTCTAGTTGCTCCATATTCTTCACCAGCACTTGGTACTCTCAATTTTTTTATTTTGACCTTTCTAGTGAACGTGTAGTAGTATCACAATTTGGTTTTAGTTTTCCTAATGACTAATGATGTTAAGTATCTTTTCAACATCTTTTCAAAAGCACATGTTTGCCATCCATATATCTTCTTTAGTGAAGTATCTGTTCAAATCTTTTGCCCAGTTTTTATTGGGTAGGTTATTTTCTTTTTATTGAGTTTTGAGAGTTCTTTACATATCCTGGATACAAGTCCTTTATCAGATAAGTATTTTGCAAATATTTTCTTTAAAACTGTTTCTTTCTCTTAACAGTATCTTTCAAAGAGAAAAAGGTTTTAATTTTGATGAACTCTAATTTACAAATTTTTTGTTATGGATTATGCTTTGGTTCTGTAGGTAGGAAATCTTTGCCTAACCCAAGGTCAAAAGATTTTTCTCCTGTGTTTCCCCTGTGAGCCTTTTAACTGTAAATTTCTCAAAATCTTTTCCAATTATCTCAGAATGAAACCACATTTTCAACTGCATAATATTCTTCTGCTTCAGGTTGAAAGAGAACAAAAGAATCCAACCAAACATATCACAAATTCAATTAATTGACAAGTAAGAATAAATTACGTTGACTAGGATTGTCATTATCATTTGAATCTCAGCAGGATATGATATTAGCTCTTCTAGATAGAAGCTAGATTAGGGCATCATGGTTATAATAGTCATTTCAGTTGCAAATGGCAAAAACCCAAGCAAGAAAATGTTTAGAAAGATTTGGAGTTCAAGCAACAGCATGTCTCTCTCTCTCTCTCTCTCTCTCTACGACTCAGTTCTGCTTTCTTCTGGCTTGGCTCTAGTCTCTGTCAAATCACAACAGACACAGCAACTTCTGGCACAACAAAGCAATGGGGAAAGAGTGGTTGTTTAGTAAGAGGTCTTCGAAAAACTCGCTCACAACTTGGAGAAAAATAAAACTGGCTCCCTACCTGACACTCCATACAGAGGTGAGTTCCAGATAGATTAAAGACCTAAATGTGAAAATAAATGTATAAAGTTAAAACGAGAAAATGTGGGAGACTACACATATTGAGAAAGGCTTCAACAAAACTCAAAAGCACAAGCCATAGGAAAAAATTTGATAAAACTGAGTATTTATGTTCAATGAAGAACACTATGAAGAAAGTTAGCAGACAAATAAGAGAAGATAGTTTTAATGACTAAAACTGATAGGTGACTAATATCTAGAATGTCCAAGAGACTCTTGCAAATCAACAAGAAAAGAGGAACCCCTATAGGAAATGAGCAATTTACAAGAGATAAAACCAAACAGGCTAACAAGTATATGCTGGGATGCTCAATCAGGTTCGTTCATAATTAGAGGAATACAAAATAAAACAGCACTGAGGTTTCACTTTACACCTTTTAGACTGGCAAAAATTACAAAGATGGATAATGCCAAGTGTTGACTGGGATTGGGGGTACAGGATCCTGCAGGCCCTGCTGGCAGGAGCGGTGCAGACATTCTGGAGAGAAACTGTGCATTTCTTACCGAAATTAAGAAAACAGGGGTTGGCCCCATGGCCGAGTGGTTAAGTTTGCATGCTCCGCTTCAGCGGCCCAGGGTTTTGCTGGTTCAGATCCTGGGCGTGGACATGGCACCACTCATCAGGCCATGCTGATGCAGCGTCCCACATAGCACAACCAGAGGCACTCACAACTAGAATATACAACTATGTACTGGGGGGCTTTGGGGAGAAGAAGAAGGAAAAAAGAAAAAAGATTGACAACAGTTGTTAGCTCAGATGCCAATCTTTAAAAAAAAAAAAAGAATACAGATCTTCCTCAACTTGTGACGAGGTTATGTCCCAATAAACACATCATAAGTTGAAATACTGTAAGTAAAAAATGCATTTAATACACCTAACCTACCGAACATCACAGCTTAGCCTAAATGTGCTCAGAACATTCACATCAGACTACAGTTGGGCAAAAATCATCTAACACAAAGCTTATTTTATCATAAAATGTTTCATATCTCATGTAATTTATTGAATACTGTACTGAAAGTGAAAAACAGAATCGGTGTATGGGTCCAGCGTGGTTGTAAACGTAGTGGTTGTTTACCCTTGTGTCGTGTGGGTGACGGAGCTGTGGCCCACTGCTGCTGCCCAGCACCAGGAGAGAGTATTGTACTCTCCTCGTGTTGCTCTCCCAGGAGAAGAGCAAAATTCAAAATTTGAAGTACAGTTTCGCTGAATGCACATCACTTTCACACCAAGTCAAAAAATCATAAGTTGAGCCATCATAAATTGGGGATGGTCTGTGTACATACCCTGTGCCACAGCATACATCCCTGGTTATATATCCCAAAGGAATTTTATACTAGCCTATATGCGAACAAGGATAAGAGTGTTTATCATAGTCTAGTTGTGTTGACAGGTAATTGGACACAATCTGAGTGTTCCCACTGTGGGAGTGGATAGGCAACATACGGTGGGGCACCATGCCTTTCCCCCAGGGGCAGAAAGCAAGAGAGACTCAAGGCAGCTGATGCGAGGTATTGTCAGGTTACACCTCCTCACAGCAGGTTTCTGCAGCAGCTGCTGAAGAAAGGATGGGTTGTGAGGAGGGAATATGGGGCGGAAGAGCTGAGCAGCCACAGTCTAATGTTGCCAGGTATAGCAAATTGAGGAGAACTTGTTTTCATCTGTGAGAATGTACTCAGAGGTATGGATTTTTAAAGCTTTTATTTTTTTAAAGAAAGCACCAGAAGCTTTTTTTCCCCCTGCATGTACAAGCCTTCACAGGGAGAGCAATGGTGTTATATCTGCACAGAGGCTCCAGCTTAGACAAGCTCCACAAAGCCATCAGTGAATTCCCAGGACGCCAAGCCACTGAAGCAAGTTTCTGTCTCCATAAACCAAGACATAAGGGCCTGATGACTGTCTATGATGATCTAACGCTGTAGTGACATTGGGTTCTACCCTCTCTGTATTTCTAAATATTAAAAGTCAGCCTGGTGATGAAAAGCATGAACTTGCCTGAGTTTGAATTGGCTCCATCCCTTACTCGCTGTGACCTCTTTGTGCCTGAGACATCTCATCTGTAAAACAGAGATCATAGTACAACCTACATCATAGACTTTTGGTGAAGAGTCATGAGTTAACGCTGCAAAGTATTTAAACAGTACCTGGCACTGAGTAAGGGCTATAAAAAATATTGGCCATTATGATGAAAGCCAATTGGGATTTCTTCCTGTTGGTCCAGATTAAGCCAAATCCATTTTTTTTTTACTTTTATTTTTCCCCCCCAAATCCATTGTATGTCTACCAACACCACCTACCTTTGATGAGAATCCAGCTCCATGTTGTGTGCATATGCGTCAAGTCCATGGACGGGAGGAAAGACCAGTGTGCACCTAGCTCTTGAGGATTTAACAAAGCCAGAACCTGCTGTTTTATAAAAATTCCCCCAGGGCAACATACAATAAATACTACTATTAATATTACTCCTTCTTTACAAATGGGGAAACTGAAGCACCAAAGAGTGATGTGGATAATGAAACTCACACCACTGGTTCCTGGGAGGTGAAATGTAAACCCAGCTATTTTGGTGAGACACCCCTCCCTTACGATTCTTCTAGAGGTGGCATTCTGCTCCCTGCGCCCCTGGCCCTCTAAGGCAGGGCAGGGCGGTAAATGGTCCTCAGGCTTTTGCTTTTCAATTGGCAACACCTAGAGCTACAAAGGCCCCCAAAGCCCTCAAGGGATGACGCTATATTGATTAAATTAGTGGCAGGGTTATTAAGATTTTAGGCTTGAGCACCCAGCCTGGCAACTTCTTATTCTTCCTCCTAAAAACATTGTCACTACAATAACCCCCACCCAGTTAAGACTGCTCATTCTTCCTCCTAAAAACGTTGTCACTACAACAACCCCCACCCAGTTAAGACTGCTCATTCTTCCTCCTAAAAACATTGTCACTACAATAACCCCCACCCAGTTAAGACTGCTCATTAATAATAACACTGCAGAGTACTTAATAGCTGCCAAGCCCATACCAAGTGCTTCGCAGGTATTATCTCATTTAATCTGCTAAACAATTAGTTGGGCACTATTATTACCCCTCTTCCCATTTTTCAGATGAGGAAACTGAGGCTTAGAAAGCAGAAGTTAAGGCTGTATGTAGGCAGGAAGCGGTGCTGCTGAGATATCAATCAGTGGAGTTCTATCACTTGCTCCTGTAGCATTTTATTTCCAGAATGTCTCCTGAGCCACTAGCTTCACCATAAATCTGCTCCCATCCTTGCCAGGACTACCAAAAAAGGAAATCAAATGATAGGCTTAATAAAACATGGAAAACATTGTTTTACATTTCCAAAGCTGTACTTGTTCCAATCTGTGCTGAGTGGGAAGGAAGAAATAGCGTTAACCTCTTCATTAGTCAATCCTCCCCCACCAGACAGATTCAGCCCCATAAACAATAGATATAATTACACTGAACAATTGTGTGTTTATTTCCACGTCTAGACACAGAGCTCACATTTGAAAACAAAAGAGAACAGAAATGAGAAAGCACCCTGCTGTTTTTTAATTCTTTGTGTCAAACTGTTTCTCTGCCTGGTTGCCTCTCTTGTGCTCAAGAGATATATATTCAGAGTATCAGAACTTTTTTAAAAAACCTTTTTGTAGAAGAATCGGTATTAACTTGAGTAAGACAATAGTGCATTTAAACAGCCTCTAGTCTTAGTGGAAACAAGGCATTTTAAATCATAGAGGATTTAGAAAATCATGAATGGATGCTAAAACTAGTGAGCGAACGTTTCGCGAGGAATGGGTTATTTACATTGTATCAGAGCATCTTCCCACAAGTTACCTATTAATTGTAAAGTGGAAAACAGTACCTTAACAGTGGCAAGACCTGGCAGACACCAACTTTATCAAGTGATCCAACATCACCAATACTGGGACAAACTGACATCAGGTGCCTCCTGAGATGATGCACTGAGAAAGATACAGCGTCATTTCTGCCCCAAAATGCACAATCTGAATCTAATCACGAGGAAACTTCAGGCAAACTCAAATTGAGGGACATTTTACAAAATAACTGGCCTGTATTCCTCAAAAGTGTCAATGTCATGAAAGACAAAGAAAGACTGAGGAAACGTTTCCAGGTTAAAAAGCGAAGTGCAATTGAGTGATTTTTAGTATATTCAGAGTTGTGCAACCATCACCATTATCTGATTCCAGGATATTTTCATAACCCCCCAAAAGAAACCCCCACACCCATTAGCAGTCACTCCCCACGCCCCCTCCCCTCAGCTCCTGGCAGCCACTGATAGTAGATCAGTGTATTCTTTATCTATGGATTCGCCTATTCTGGACATTTCATTTGCACAGAATCATAAAATTCACGGTCTTTTGTAACTCGCTTTTCTCACTGAGCATGTTTTCAAGGCTTATCCATGTTGTCATGACTATCAGTACTTTCTTCCCTTTTATGGCCAAGTGACATTTCATTGTATGGATAGATCACATTTTGTTTATATATTCATCCGTTGACGAATATTTAGATTGTTCCCACTTTTTGACTATTATGAATAACGCTGCTATGAACATTTATGTATAAGTGTTTGTGTGAATATATGTTTTCAGTTCTCAGCAGTACATATTTGGGAGTGGAACTGCTGGGTCATATGGTAACTCTATGTTTAAGTTTTTGAGAAACTGCCAAACTACTTTTGAAATTGGCTACGCCATTTTATATTTTCACCAACAATGTATGTTCCATTCTCCACATCTTTACCAACTTTCCCATTGTCCTTTTTTGTCATAGCCATGCTAGCAGGTTTGAAGTGATATCTCATTATGGTTTTGATTTGCATCTCTCTAACCACTAATGATGTTGAGCATATTTTCATGTGCTTATTGGCCATTTGGATATCTTGGGAGAAATTTCTGTTGAGAGCCTTTGTTTATTTTATTTTATTTTTTTAAAGATTTTTTTTTTCCTTTTTCTTCCTAAAGCCCCCCCAGTACCTAGTTGTATATTCTTCGTTGTGGGTCCTTCTAGTTGTGGCATATGGGACGCTGCCTCAGCGTGGTTTGATGAGCAGTGCCATGTCCGCGCCCAGGATTCAAACCAATGAAACACTGTGCCGCCTGCAGCGGAGCGCGCGAACTTAACCACTCGGCCACGGGGCCAGCCCTGAGCCTTTGTTTATTTTTAAATTGAGTCATCTTTTTATTGTTGAGTTGTAAGTATATTCTGGTTACTGGACCTTTACCAGATAAATGATTGCAAATATTTTCTCCCATTCTGTGAGTGGTTTTTTCATTTTCTTGATAGTATCTTTTGATGCACAAAAGTTTTTAGTTTTGATGAAGTTCAATTTATCTGTTTTTTCTTTGGTTGCTGTGCTCTAAGTGTCATATCTAAGAAACCATTGCCCAACCCAAGGTGACAAAGATTTACACTTATGCTTTCTTCCAAGAGTTTTATAGCCTTAGCTTCTTTGGATTTTGAAGGCAAAATTATAACACATTTGAATGTGCTGTTCCAACCCACTTGCATAAAGAAGCCAGTTTTGAGTGAGGTCCTGGAGCAATAAATCACTATGCAGCCAATCCAGACTGCGCCACAAGCCACTCTGCCACTTGGTCCTTTTGACACAGCATAATACTTGAATATTCTTTAGTAAATAAAAGTACCAGATAAAGTCTCTGATGAACCCCAATAGGAAAATCCCAGCATAGATAGATATGTTTTTGGAGCAAAGCCATGTCCTCTTCTGCTATTAACTGTTCTCCTTTCCAGAAACAGTTTCTGGTTTGCCTCTAAGCTCTGGTAGAGACCGGATGTTTGACTATGGGAAATCAAGTAACCCTACGACCTGGCTGCTCTCTGATCTGCCCAGCCATGAGGTCAGGCATGTGCAGCAGCAATCCATCCTCGCGTGGTGGTATGTATGAGATCAGATTGCAGCAGGTCTAGAAAGCATGAGCCAGGTGCATAAGCAGATGGCTCGGACTTGCTCTGCACCTACTCCTCTTTCGACGCCTACCCCTGCTGCATTGTCACCTCTCCATCAATCCACACCCATGGCCTCGTGGAGAGTTTTCTACGACCAGCTTTGCGAAGAGAAAAACCTCATGCCTGGTTTATAGGTAGGTCTGCACAATATATTGACTAATGGCTGCTGTACTGGACAGTGCAAATGTAGTACATTTCCATCAGTGCGGAAAGTTCTACT
Source organism: Equus asinus (assembly GCF_041296235.1). Classification (NCBI taxonomy): domain Eukaryota; kingdom Metazoa; phylum Chordata; class Mammalia; order Perissodactyla; family Equidae; genus Equus; species Equus asinus. Next base: position 63,249,374 of record NC_091810.1, on the reverse strand, counting down.
AGACAGTGCTGGCTAGGCTTTGCTGACTGCATTCCTTATGGTGTATATAACATGTCCCTCTGCCCTTTGTACTTCCTGTAGCTGAATCTGGAGTTTTAATCTGTTTTGGGTTTGTTTTTTTGGCAAGACTACTTCACAGATCACGTCGTGTTCTTCAATTAGGAGACACATAGTGACTGCTTGTCTCTCTTATGAATGGTTGTTGATGATCAGTAATAGATCTATTATTTCCTTAGAGATTGCAAAATAGTGATATTCTAATTTTGTCATTTCTTCTTCATGTATTAGCTGGAATACTTCTATAAAGAACACTGCACGAGCCAACCCTGATGGGCTAGTGGTTGAAGTTCAGCGTGTTCCACTTTGGCAGCTTGGGTTCAGTTCCCAGGTATGGAACCACATCGCTCGTCTGTCAGTAGCCATTCTGTGGTGGCTCACACAGAACAACTAGAAGGACTTACAACTGGAACACACAACTATGTACTGGGGCTTTGTGGAGTTAAAAAAAAATAGAAAGAGGAAAATTGGCAACAGCAATTAGCTGCTGGTGAATCTTTCTGAGCAAAAAAAGAACACTTCTCATATACTATTTGGTTACATAGAGGTACATACACAGCTGATCATTACCTTTATTTTCAAGCTTTCCAAATGAGTTTGTTCACTAACGTCCTGTAACAGTCACCAAATAACTTTTTTGAGCACCACTATAGACTCATGAATTTAAATTTATTTTGTATTTCGACTCATTGCATTTTTTTAATGTTTGTGTTATCTTACATGTGACCAGTGCAACCTCTTCAAGTGGCTTTCTGAATAATTTTGACATCAGCTTCCCTGATAGCTTCCTTACTAGCTTGTGTGACAAGATGTTCCAGGCTTATCTTGTACATTTCATTTTCTATCCCAGAATTGGAAGCAGCCCCAAAACAAAGGTGTCAAAGAGCCTTTATTTTCCCAGTGGGAAATGATCTTGGAAAACAACACTCTGGGGGCTAGAGGTGCTCATTTCTGCTAGGTTTATCACTGTTTCTAGACCTTTTCAATGGGCAGATCTAGGAAATATGTAGACAAGAAAAAGACCAAAAACTCCATAGAAAAAGGCACTAGAGATTTGAAAAGATAGTCGACAAAAAAAAGAAATGCAAGTGGTCCTTAACCATATGAAAATATGTTCAATCTTGTCTGCAATAAGAGAAAATTAAACTGATCCTGACATACAATTTCTCATCTCCCATATTGGCAAAATCTAAAAGTTAGACAACACTCTTTCTTGGCAAGACTGTGTGGAAACAGGCACCCAAATCTTGCTGGTGGAAATGCAAACTGGCAAAACTCACATGGAGGGAAATTTGTCAATACCAAGCAACATGACATAGGAATTTACCCTTTGATCCAGTAATCCTACTTTTAGGAATCTAACTCAGAATATTCTGGCAAAAATAAGAAAAGATGTGTTCATAAAGTTACTCATTGCAGCACAAAAGATTAGAAACCACACAATGTCTGTAAGAGAAGACCCAATACATCCACACAATGGAGTGCTATGCAGCTATAAAAAGGAATAAGGAAGATTTCTTTTTTTTTTTTAAAGATTTTATTTTTCCTTTTTCTCCCCAAAGCCCCCCAGTACGTATTTGTATGTTTTTAGTTGTGGGTCCTTCTAGTCGCAGCATGTGGGATGCCACCTCAGCATGGCTTGATGAGCGGTGCCATGTCTGCACCCAGGATTCAAACTGGCAAAACCCAGGGCCATCGCAGCAGAGTGTGCGAACTTAATCACTCGGCCATGGGGCCGGCCCCGAGGGAGATTTCTTTAAGGGCTATGAAATGATATCTAAAACACCATTACACACAAAAAAAGAGAGATGGAGAAATGTGTGTAGAGTATGGAAACACTAGATCTATGCGGAAGGAGGGCATCAACTATATGTGTACAAATATACATATGTGTGACATAATAAAAAATAAATATTTGGTCTCTGCCCTCAGTTCCTGACACAGAGCTCCCAAAACCCTTGGAATTTCCTGAGTCATGGGGGTGATTGGAGCATCTTTTACTGAACTCCTAAATCCCTTGGAATTTCCTGAGTGACAGGAGAGTCTCAACCCTTGTAAGGCTCCTGGATGGCTTCAGAATAGGAGCTGATCACCAGAAAGATCAAGCCATGATCAGAAACTCAGAACTTTCAGCCCCACCTGCTCCTATCCTCTGAGGAGGGGAGAGGGGCTGGAGATTGAGCTAATGATCCATCAAGTTTACATGATGAAGCTTCCATAAAAATCCCTAGACTAGAGGATTTGGAGAGCTTCCAGGCTGGTGAATGCATACACCTGTCAGGAGGGTCCACCCTCAAACTCCATGGGGACAGAAGTTCCTGCACTCAGGACCCTTCCAGATCGCGCCCTGTGTACATCTTCACCTGGCTGTTCATCTGTATCCTTTATAATAAACTGGCAAACATAGTAAATGTTTCTCTGAGTTCTGTAATCCATTCCACCAAATGATCAAACCTGAGAGAAGGGCATTGTGGGAACTCCTAACTTTGTAGCCAAGTTGGACAGAAGTATGGATAACCTGAGGACACATGACTCGTGACTAAGTCTGAAGTGCGTCTAACTTGGAGTAGTTAGTGTCAGAATTGAATTAAATTATACGGCACCCAGTTGCAGTCTGGAAAGTTGTAAAATTTGTTGATGTGGGGAAAAAACACTCACACATTTGGTGTCAGAAGTGTTGTAAGTAGAGAAACAGTTTTCCTTTAATGTGTCATCAGTATGTAATCAAATCTAGAAAAATCCTAGGCTCCCGGCATTCTCAGTCCTGGAACTACTGAGAAAGAGCACCTCTCTGCTGGGGGTGCCTTGCTGATAGCATGTAAACTTGAAATTGATGGTGTCTGTTTCCCTACCATGGGGGAAGAGACTGCCGGGGACTGAAGCCAATAGGGAAGAAGACGGAGGCAAAGGATGAAAAGAGATTCGCACCTTCGTCTGTTGAGCAACTAAATCTGGTCAGCTCCATCTTTGTACCTTCTAATATGTGAGCTAATACATTTCCTCTTTGCTTCAGCTAAAGTGAGTTGTAACCATAAGAATCCTGTGTAACAGGGGATTGGGCAAGGCTGGGGCACTACTTGAAATCTCTTCTAGAAGCGTCCTGGAGCTGGCTCCTACCAGCTCATAAGGGCTCATTGTGTGCATCTCTTCCTAACTCTATCTTTAGTGACATCACATTGGTAGCTTGAAATTGGCCATGGTGGGAGTAGTTATACGATGGGAATTGGCAAATGCTACAAATTAGGGCTTCCTCTCCATCTTTAAAACCTGATTATTAAGCATTTATTCACACACTACTGTCTTGGGTGCACCTTTTGTTTAAGCCCCGCTGTAGTGACCACTTACACACAGGCTTCAAGTACCTCTCCCAGCTTTTCATTCCTGCCCTGGCCTCGCTAAACCACTTCAGCACTTATGTGCGGGGGAAGCTAATGACCCAGGGAAAAACTTTGATTCATAGGGGACAGGACCTGGTGGGTAAATTTTCCCCCTTTCACCCCTAAGTTGGACAGTTTCGATGTGAGTTTCATAAGGCTTCTCAGAGGACTTAGCAACCAGTCAGTCACCCTTAGTGATAGTCAACACCATAACACGTTTTTATATTGGCTTTTCCTCCATTCCAGTTTCACTCATGTCGCCTGGATCACATTCCCAAATAAATGACTTACACAGAAGCTTTAATGGTAAGCTCTGATTTCAGGGGAACCAGGCTAAGATATCCAGCTTCCATAAATATTCTTTGTCTCCAGGTTATAGAATTAGCTCACGAAAGATACACAGTAAAGGAAAGGAGTAAGATTTACTCCAGGTTTGTGAAGAGTCCCTCCAGAATTCCTTCTCCCATATGTACATTGTCTCTCAAGCTTGCCCACCCCAGATCTCATTCCACCATCATTTCTTGCAATGTGGTCTTAGTTGAGACCACCCCAGTGTAGTAAATATTTCTGTTAACAGAAAGCCCCACGAGGACACAGATGGCATATGACAAAGGCCTATTACTCTTCACTCTGAATAATCTCAGGTACCAGCCTGGTCAACAACATTTTTGTTCAGAAAGCACCTTGAACCATTAGCTTCTGCAAGACCCAAAGCATACACCTGGAGTATTTGGTAAACCCACTACTCTTTAGCACTCAATCTTTTTTACCCATATATTCCTGGTGTATAATTATAACCGTGGGTTAAGTCAAGCAATTTTGGGAGCAATTAATCGCTTTTACCACAATATTCCACTAAAAAAATTATGGTTTTCTGACCAAATAATTTTGTGATTATTCGATTTTTGGGCTATCATTGTTGAAGGATAATTTTTTAAACAGGGTATAATCAGGACCCTCATACAAATATAAAACAAGAATAGACCAGGGACTGGCCCAGTGGCACAGTGGTTAAGTGCGCACATTCCACTTTGGTGGCCCGGGGTTCGCTGGTTCGGATCCTGGGTGTGGACATGACACTGCGTGGCAAGCCATGCTGTGGTAGGCGTCCCACATATAAAAAATAGAGGAAGATGGGCGTGGATGTTAGCTCAGGGCCAGTCTTCCTCAGCAAAAAGAGGATTGGCAGCAGATGTTAGGTCAGGGCTAATCTTCCCCCCCCCCAAAAAAAGGGACCAAAGATCTTATTTAACTCATTAACAAATCAGAGGGCTGCTAAGATATTACAACTGGTCCAAAGGATAATTTAAAGAACTATTTATATAAGCAGTCAGTAATACTGAAACAAACTTGCAAATTGATGCAAAATTGGAATAACACAGGGAAAGAGGGGATTCAATTGGATTTCCACATACCAAAATTTATTTGCATGTCTATGGACAAGAATCACTTGCATTGCTATCAGTTATCTAGAATTTAAAGAGCTCAAAGACAATGAAAGGCAAAGATACTCCATAGAATTAGATAACCCAGCAGGGTGTTTTTAGATAATGTCTGCCTAATTTTCCATTGAAGACATCCCGTAATCATTTTGCGGCATTACAATGTCTTCCACATTTTCTCCTACATTGTCTAGTTTAAACTCCTTATTTCCAAGATAAAGAAAAGGAGGCCTAGACGAAAATAGCCGTTATTAGAATAAATTTGCCGTAACGAAGGGCAGTCATGTCTGAAGCTCAGGGCGCTTGCTTCTCCAGGACAGTGCTGGACCTGTGCTTCTGACCTTCTTAGATCCTCCTTCCATTGCTATGTCCCTTTTTTTTTTTTTTGGAGGAATATCAGCCCTGAGCTAACTGCTGCCAATCCTCCTCTTTTTGCTGAGGAAGACTGGCCCTGAGCTAACATCCATGCCCATCTTCCTCTGCTTTATGTGTGGGATGCCTACCACAGCATGGCTTGCCAAGTGGTGCCATGTCTGCCCCCGGGATCCAAACTGGTGAACCCCAGGCAGCCGGAGCAGAATGTGTGCACTTAACTGCTGTGCCACCAGGCCGGCCCCGCTATGTCCCTTTATTTCCATAGGGACTGTCACCTCTCCCATTGACCTATTGCTTTTCATTTCCTAGTATCATTGATTAGCCAGACTCCTTCTTACCCTGGGTCACAGGGATGGTAGTTTGCCTGGTGACTTCACATAGCTAACCTGAGCCACTGTCATTATTTTTTCTTCTTTTTCTCCCCAAATCCCCCTAGTACATAGTTGTATATATATATTTTTTAGTTGTGGGTCCTTCTGGTTGTAGCATGTGGGACGCCACCTCAGCATGGCCTAACGAGTGGTGCCATGTCTGCGCCCAGGATCCGAACCAGCTAAACCTGGACCGCTGAAGCGGAGCGCATGAACTTAACCATTCGGCCATGGGGCTGGCCCTGCCACTGTCATTTATTTGCCAAACTCTGGATAAAGGCAGAGCTTTACAGTGTTTCTGTATTGTGTGTACGGATTACTATCTACAGATAAACCTGAGGTTTGTGATCAGAAAATAAGAATTGTTTTCAATCCCACAAACCAAAAGTAGGTTAACACTAAGCATCTTTTTGCGCCTTGCTGGTTTCTCACTTTCTGTTTTCTCTCAAAAGAGTCAAACAGAACACGAACCAGCAGGGGATTCCCACAGTGGTTACTAGGGTTGCTCTGTCTCGCGGAAACTAACCTGCCTGGCGATCAATCCCTCCCTCTACTTTCCTTACTTTAAAATCCTCTGCGTCCTCTATTACTCTGCTGGGGCAGAGTCCTTCACGGAGTGGCCAGTGTACAGCAGAGAAGCCTTGACACATATCACAGGCTGAAAATGCTTTGAAAAGCATGGTAGGGACATGAAATAAAGCAAAACGCCACGACAGGAAATCAGACAGCAAGCCTTGTCAATTCGCAAGTGCACTGGGACAAGACATAGGGAAAGTTGGGCCAGATTTCCCAGCATTTGCTGCAATTGAGCAAGGTCCAGCTGCATGCAGCGTTCATGAAATATGGCTACAATCATCGAAGGAAGTCAAACAGTAGCAAGGAGCCAGAACATCAAAGTTACCCATAGGAGAAGATATCTTGATTTATTTCCATTTGCATTACTTGCTATAAATAGTGTGGGCCTGGCCCAAGGAAAAGGATCTGGGGTCCCGTTGTTCTTCCTTTTGTTCTTTTGGTAAATGAAAGGGCAAAGGTGGAAGGCATACTCCCAGTTGGCAAAGCTCTGAGACTAAACCAGCTGGACTGGGGAGGAGACACATGAGATTGGCATGCACAGTGATGTCTGGCAGTCCAGATAGAAATAAGTCATAGAAGAGTCGTTTCTACAGAAAGACAGTGGCTAATCCATTAGTTGACATTCAACAAATAGAGAGTGAATGGAGGAACAGGGTGAGAGACCACAGCCAGTCTCACTATGTGGTTACTTGTGCATATTGTTCAGCCAAGGTCCCTAAACTCACATTGGGACTGGATCCACAACGTGTAAACTTGACACTCTAGATGGAGGTATTATCCTGGTCAGTTCAGACATTCTCAAAGAAAGAAAGCTGTCTTAAAATGCCTACCCTAAATGTAGCATGATTCATGACAGGGTGCCACCTAGTGGTCAATGGTAAATTTATATTTTCAAGTCAGAGGTGCAAAGTCAGAAAGTTCAAAACTTTCTGGTGCTGTCCAATATGTCTGTAATGAAAGCCACATACATAGGAGGTGTGTAAAGAACCGGGGACCATGAAGGGCATTTCTGAGGCCAAATCTGAGGCTCCGTACGGAGAGGTCTTGGAAGAGGCAGCAGCAGTGGCTGTGGAGATGGGCAAAAGTTGTGAGAGGCATTTCCCAAGAATGGATGGTGAAAGAGGATTCTGGCTTTTGACCCTAGATGTCTGCAGCTAGGTCATTCATCAGGTCTAAGGATCTGTTGGATGATCCTAGAGACTCCAGGGCACAGAGCCTTTTCTAGGTCCCCAGTCCTGAGTTCAGGAACATTTTGGACCAGGCTATGCTTACCTGAGGTCGGGGAGGAGGATGAATGGGAACTATTCATGCTGAGGGTACTTGAATGGCGCCCCATAGTACTGCTGTATATTGTTTAACCCCAGGATTGATGAAGATGACCTGGTTGATATATACACGCAGAAGGCTGGGCCTAGGAGGGGACGTTGAGCTTCCTGAAGGTCTCGTGTGACCATGTCTGACCCAGATGTTTCCATCTGCAACTCACCTCCACACACCTATAGTGAGATATTTTAGGTTCTGAAGCTTGCAGTTCTCTCTATCCCAAAGAATGCTGCTGATCTGGCGTGTTGTTTTCTGACTCTGCTCACTTCCTTCTGGATCCCGTAGGTAAGTAAAACCTTTTGATTTATCCAATGGGGTAACTGGGTGTGGCTTTCCTTCAAGATTGAAGCCAACGATCGACATTCATCAATACAGCTGACAAACAGTGGGTGAGAAAATCAAGCTCCTAGAGAGCTCCTGTGTGCCTTGGGCAGAGCAGCCCCCTCTGTGCCGTAGAAGGTCAGTGCAGGGGCATTTAAGACAGTTGCTTAACCTTACCTCTTACTTTGCAATGGCCCTGCAAAGTCCTAAACACAAAGACAGAACCTGAGACAATTCACAATTGGGATCTACAGGTACAGACCTGCCTAATAAACTGGGAGTTCCCAAAGGAGGCTGGACTGGAATGAGAGACAGCAAGTACTGGAAAGAAAAATGACCATAGGAGAGAAAACTTGCTGGCTTTTCTTCCATCAGCAACTGCCATTGACATATGTCTACACAGTCATCACGCAATGGAAGAGAAGTTACGTGGACAAAGATGTTGGTCGTCATACTGTTTGAAATAGCAAAAAATTGGAAAATATCTCAATGACCATTGTGGAGGATTGGCTATATAAATCAAGACACATCCATGCCATGGAATACTAGGTAACCACTAAGGAAAAGGTAGAGAAAACAACTTCAAAAGGACAAAAATATACGAAAAATAATAGTTTTCAAAACTTTGGACATCAGTATATAAAGGACAGTGATCCTTGTGGGACAAAAAACACATGGGACTTTTTAATATGGCCTGTATGACCAGGCACTGTCTGGCTTCTCTCTGCCTCGTGGACCTCATCTTGTCCCTTTTTCTCTCTGCTCAAGCCACACTCAACATATGTTCATCCCTCACATTGACCAGGATCCCTCTCACCACAGGGCCTTTGCACCAACTCTTCCCTTTACTTTGTTAATTTCTACCCATCGTTCAGATCTCAGCTTCTTCAGGCTTTTTCTGAGCCTCCTGACTCCTGGACCAGGTCATACCTCCTAAATATGAACTCTCAGAACAGCATTTTTCTGCTCCTTCTACCTCTCATTTGTCATTATAACAAATATATATATATTTATATACATAATAACAAATATGTATATTCAGATATATACACACGTACACATGACTCTTGATTAATGCCTATAGGCTCATTGGTCTATAAGTGGACAGGGTCTGTGTTCATTTTCATTTTCGGTTGAATCAACACCTAGCACAATACATTCCATAACTATCTGTTAAATGCGTAAATCAGTGAATGCAATTCTTCTTTGGGGTGATTTTCAAAATAATTAACAACTAATATGGCATGGGCACTTCTCATTCAGTACTGGAGTCAGCTGTAAACATCCAGCTTGACCATACCCATGAACACCAACCATATATTAGCTCTGGTTTTATATCACAATACCAAAGTTTCTAATGTAAACTTATTGTTTTAATTCTGACCTATTACAGGATTTACACAGGACTGTAAACAATGAAATAATAAATTTAAATGACGCATGCAAAAACCAAATCAGATCTATCTGCTTCGTTTTGTTTACAAACTGAATCAGTTAGGATTAGTTTCAGCTGCACATGCTAGAAAATCCAAATTAACAATGAATAAGCCTTGCAAGTGACAAGGTTTTATTGTCACACATACACATACAGATGCAGTCTGGAACTGGTGTGGAGAGTCTGAGATGTCATCCAGAATGCAGGCTCTTTAAGCTTTCCACTCCTCCATCCCTAGGACGCATGACTTCATGGTCTAAGATAGCTGTTGGAGTTCCAGCCATCACATTCACATTCCAGGCAGCAAGATAGAGGATTGGGGGAAAAGAGAGAAAAAGAAGACATGCAGTGATCTTTCAAAGCAGTTTGCCAAAAGCTGCCATGTGACTTTTCTTCTTATATCTCATTGGCAAGAACTTAGTCACGTGGGTACAGTTGGCTGCATGGGAGACTGGGAAAATAGGAGTGTTTGATCCGGGTAGTTATGTGCTAATCCAAAATCATGGACTATGTGACTTTGGAAGAAGAACACATGTTGGCTAGGTGGCCAACAGCCTCTACTTAGACATGTTCACGTAGTAAACTATTTTTAAAAGGTGGGGGAAAAGTGCCGTTCTCAGAAACTTAATAAATTGGTTACAGGGGATGTTTGGAAAGGGGTGAAAAGAAGAGGAGAACAGGAATTGGGTAATACAGATGAGGATAGGGTTACACTTCTCTGAGAATACCTTTTAGTTATAGAACCAGAGTAATGCTTCACATGCCCTCACCTTCTCCCAAAAATAAACCAGTACTTCAGATCAATGAGGATGTGGAGGTAACTCAGGGCCCGGTACAAACAGTAACACATAAACCTAGCTGTATTATAAATAAGAAACAAAGTCACGCTGAAGGGGTGAGGGAAGAAAGAACTACTTTAAATAACTTTGGAAAACAGGATGTTATCTGGACACTGCAAGGTTAAACGCTGTAATCTAGTTAGTAAATGCACTTTTCACAGAAGTATGGTTAACAATTCTGACACTGCTTTATGTGTATACTAGAGCTGAATAAGTAAGTAAAAATATCGTATATGACGGAAAGTCTGGTTTTTCACCATTGGAGAAAAAGTTACAAATAAGGAATGCTGCAGTATTGGATTAGAATCAGAGCTATTAGCATAAAATTATGGTTTGTTCTTTTTTTTGACAAAGATTAGCCCTGAGCTAACATCCTCTGTCAATCCTCCTCTTTTTGCTGAGGAAGACTGGCCCTGAGCTAACATCTGTGCCCATCTTCCTCTACATATGTGGAACTCATGCTACAGCATGGCTTGACAAGTGGTGCATAGGTCCACACCTGGGTTCTGAACTGGTGAACCCCGGGTCGCCAAAGCAGAGCATGTGAACTTAACCACTGTACCACCAGGCCAGCCCCAGAGGTTTAAAAATATCTACATAGATAGAGAGAGACAGGAATATAGATGTATGGAGCGGGGGGGGGAGTTAGTATAGATATGTATATTTCCTTGCTTTTTCCACAGAAAGAGCCTAGAAGCCATGAGACCCCAGTAGCAATGAGCACACTTAGCACCCGGATAGTGGTTTCTATACACCATTCTTCAGTAAAAGCAGCAGGATTCCCCGAGGAAGTGGTTAATTCGAAGGCTGGCGCAGAGAAAACACCAGATGAGTTCAGAATATGTTGTGATGCCAGAAAGTAAGGAAGTACTCAAAAAAGGAAGGGGACTTGTCAAAAAGACACAGAAATCAACCTGAAGGAGCTCCTAATGGGCAAAGTTATAACAATTTGAGCATTAAAATAAATAAATGATTGTGCTGAATTATAACCCATAGAATAAAATAAATATCATGAATGTATACTGACATAAATAAATAAATGGAGAAGAATTCTTACAGAACAGTTCCAATTAATGCATATAGAAAGAAAAAGGGAGGGGCTGGCCCGCCGGTGCAGCAGTTAAGTGCACACGTTCTGCTTCCTCGGCCTGGGGTTTGTCGGTTTGGATCTCGGGTGTGGACATGGCACCGCTTGGCAAAAACCATGCTGTGGTAGGTGTCCCACGTATAAAGTAGAGGAAGATGGGCATGGATGTTAGCTCAGGGCCAGTCTTCCTCAGCAAAAAGAGGAGGAGTGGCGGCAGTTAGTTCAGGGCTAATCTTCCTCAAAAAAAAAAAGAAAAAGGGAAATAGAAAAATCAATTAGGCAAGTACTCCAGTGCTAATTCTTTGCAGACAAGATGATGCTAAAATTAGTGGGCAAAAATTTGAGGAGAAACAGGATATTTGGATAATCTTATAGTATCTACTCCAAAATATTTATGAACACAAGGGAAAAACAGTAACTTTACAGTGGAGAAACTGCACAGTCACCACCTTAACCAAATGATCAAGGTTAACATCACCAGGAATAAGACATAATGATGTCACGAACTCCTTAATACATTGTACTGAGATGGACACAAAATCATTTTGTGGCCTTCTTGACCAAAATGCATAACTTTCTGAACTATTTTTTGCAATTTTTCTGTGAATCTAAAATTGGTTAAAAATAAAAAGTTTTTAAAAAAAGTGTGGTTCTGTAAATATCAGTAGAAGGTCTGGTGTAGAAACATGAACAACATATCTTCTTTTTTATTTTTTTTGAGGAAGATTAGCCCTGAGCTAACTGCCACCACTCCTCCTCTTTTTGCTGAGGAAGACTGGCCCTGAGCTAACATCCATGCCCATCTTCCTCTACTTTATACGTGGGACGCCTACCACAGCGTGGCTTTTGCCAAGCGGTGCCATGTCCACACCAGGGATCTGAACCAGCGAACCCTGGGCCGCCAACAGAATGTGTGCCCTTAACTGCTGTGCCACGGGGCTGGCCCCTGAACAACATATCTTGATGTGAATACTTCATTGTACCCAACAGTTGTTATTAAATATACTTTATAGTTTTTAAAAAAGAAGTTTAATATTGTTGTCTTAGGTTTTAGTAAGAAAATTGTTGAGAATTTAGCTAAGGTGCTCTGTAGTATTGCTGCCTTGGCATCCATTTTGTTTAGTCAAGCAGCCTGTGAAGGACCTTAAACTGACGCTAGTCCCCTCACACAAGGGCCCGCAGGGTCACAAGCAAATAGGAGTTCCTGATATGACTTCCCCAACAGCCCTTGCGATCAACTGCCTCCCAGAGCCTTCCCCTTATGCGTCCCTTAGACAAGACCCTGTGGAGCTTCCCCAAACCCCACTCTTTCTGGTTTGAATTAACCAATCCTGCCTCAGCCCAGGAAACCCAAAGCACTCCGCCCATGGCCTCTAATGAAGGCATGTGCCCCAGGTGTCCTGCTGCTCTCTCTGCCTGCGCCCTGCTTTGACCTCCCCAAGTGGTCCCTCAAGGCATGCTGGGTACTTCCTCCAGGACCTAGGAGTAATAAACTTCTCTATTTCAATTTCTCTTGAGGCCTTTTGTTAAATCATGGCTGACCATCCACATCCTGGGTTTCTTTAACCAATGTTAATTTTAAAAAGTTATAACAAAAATGTATTCTGGACTTCCAGAATAGGGAAATGGAACTAAGCAAGTACGGATGTAATGCAAGAAGCCAGGATGGAGGAGAGGGCCTTCCTCAAGAAAGACAGCATAGACACTGTGGACCCACTCACCAGTGAAACTGGTGAAAATTATTTTTTTTAAAAAAAGCCATTTAAAATCTCCAGGAGCCAGCCCCGTGGCTGAGTGGTTAAGTTCACGCATTCTGCTTCAGCGGCTCAGGGGTTCACTGGTTCGGATCCTGGGCATGGACGTGGCACCACTCAGCAGGCCATGCTGAGGCGGTGTCCCACATAGCACAACGAGAAGGACGTATGACTAGGACATGCAACTATGTACTGTGGGCTTTGGGAAGAAGAAGAAGAAGAAAGAAAAAATGATTTGCAACAGATGTTAGCTCATGTACCAATCTTCAAAAAAAAATTAAAAATAAATAAATAAATAAAATCTCTAGAAATGGTCCCCAGGACATATAGCAAAAGAAACATTTACTCAAAAAAAACTATTAAAATTCAGTAAGAACAGTAAGAGTCTGTGGTATTTGACCTGTGACCCACTTCCTATTTCAAGCTCCCAACTCAGCAAGATGAGCACTCAAGCCTGGTGCAGCCAAGAACACAGGGCTCCCTCCCCCAGCTCCTGTAGGAGGGCTATCTGTCTAGGCAGGGCAGGACCTCAGCATTTCTCCTCTTGTCCCCATCAACCTGTTGCTGAGGCTAAGTTCTGCGAGTGTGGCTGAGAGGTGGGGCTCCTTTCTTCTGTTCAGACCCCACTCATGGGATTAAGGCTCTACCTTGGACGTGGTGCCACTGAGAGTCCTGAGGCTCCGACAGCTCTGACCTCAGCTGATCAGGATGAAGCCAAGTACCTGAGGGTCACAGTAAATAGTCAATAAGAACATGATTACCCTTGGAACTTATTTCCAACACAGACACAGATGAAAAGAAGTTAATCTTGTTAATTTGCTGTTTTCTTGTTTAACTTGAGGGGTCACTTAAGAGTCACAAGGATTTATGAGTTTGTTTTGCAGAAGAAAAAGAATGCCTTTAAGGAAGCTGTGATCAACAGGTAACTAGCCCCCAGCTGCCATTGACTCCAGAAGTCTGATTGCTCAAAGCCTTATCTGCAGTGAAAGAAACACGATTTCCCCTTTGTTTCTCCAAAACTCCTCCTCCCAAGCCCCTTAGCTCTATAAAACCCTCTGCTTTCTTCCTTTGTTGAGGTGGATTTGAGAGAACCCATCCTCCTGCTTTCTCATTTTGGCCAATTCAAATAAAACTTTCTCCATCTCCATGCACTGATATCTCAGTGATTGGCTTATTGCACATCCAGCATGTGAACATGACACAATATGGCAGTCAAAACCACAAAATATAAAATAAGAGATAATAACAAGTGTTAATAAGGATGTGGAAGACTCAGAGCCCTCCCATGTTGCTGGAGGGAGGATAAAATGGTGCAGCTACTTTGGATGCAATTTGGAAGTTCCTGGGAAGATTAAACAACTGAGTTTGACTCAGCAATTCCACTCCTAGGTATGTGCCCAAGAGAAATGAAAACATATGTCCACACAAATACTTGCACATTAATATTCATAGTAGCATTATTCATAATAGCCAAAAAGTGGAAACCAACTCAGATAGTCCTTGATGGATTAATAAACAAAACATGCTACAGTTACATGTCACTTATCGATGGGGATACGTTCTGATAAATGCATTATCAGGCGATTCTGTCAGTATATGAGCATCAGAGTGTACTTACAAACCTAGATGGTATAGCCTACTACACACCTAGGCTATAATGCACTAATCTTATGGGACCACCATCATATAGGCAGTCCATCTTTGACCAAAACATCATTATGCATCCCATGACTATATTTACAAACAATGGAATATTAGTCGGCCATGAAAAGGAATGAAGTACTGATACAAACTACAGCATGGATGAACCTTGAAAACATTATGCTAAGTGGAAAAAGCCAGTCACAAAAGTCACACATTGCATGGTTCTCTTTCTATAAGATGTCCAGAATAGGCAAATCCTCAAATGGTCAATTTGAGACAGAAAGCAGATTAAGGATTGCCAGCAGCTGAGCATTAGGAGGAATGGGGAATGACTAGCAATGGGTACAGGGTTTCTTCTGGATATGATGAAAATGTTCTGGAATTAGAGAGTGGTGATGGTTGCACAAATTTGTCAATATACTAAAACCCACCAAACTGTGGACATTCAATGGGTGAATTGTATAATATATGAGTTATATCTCAGATAGCTATTTTTTTTAAAAAAAGAACCAAGGATGAGCAAAGAAACTGATGAACATGAGGGCATATCTAAAACAAGTACAGAACAACAGCAGCTAAATCAGGGGATTAAAAGCCTGGTAGAATTATAATAAGGGACAATCACTGGGTTGTGTATGCTCCCACTGGCACACATGGAATAACTTTAATTTCAAAAAGATTGAGGACTATGGTTGATTAAAACATATTGGATATATAAAAAGCCATGAGTTCAGAACAATATTTTTTAGAAAGGAAATAGTCCTGGAGATTACTCAGACATCAATTTATTCCTCTGAAAATTGATAATTATGGGGAAAGAACGAAACATTCATCCTGCCTTTCTTATATAAACTGAATTTCAGTGTAACTGAATACGCCTGTGGATACGGCACAGTTTTTCAGTATAGAAGAATTCTGGCTAGGGTTGAGACTAGAGTAAGGCGAGGAAGGTGCCCAGGGTATAACATTTAAGGAGGCACCCACCTAGCCCTGACTCTAGTTAACAAATTCCAGAGTGTCCAAATTAGAAAACTGTTTCAACCATTAGCGAAATAACCGATTCAGGCAGTGGTCTTTAATGCTTCTAAAACCACTAGGAGAGAGGTGATAGGAAATGTATAAAAATCAAGCTGTCACTATCTGACCCCAAAGATCAATCTTAATGTAACAAAAAGTGAGAAAACAAACATTATGTGGTTCCTATTGGAGATGCAGAGAGTACACAGCATCACCTAGGAGAGATTCTCAGGAAAAAAATTTTTCAATCCTAATATAATCAGGACTTTAAAACTGGCCTCTAGTCCACAGGAAATACTGAGCATAAAGGATGTACTCCACAAGGAAGCAATATACCAGATCTCAAAGGAGGGCTCTTCTATTGGACTCTAATTTCATCAGCAAGACAAGGAAAGGAAAAATAAAAGGGGAGGGCACTGTTCTAGATTAAGAGAAACATAAGACTTAAAAAGACTTATAAGAAACACAAGAGACGTAACAACCAAATAAAATGGATTTTGTTTGATCCTGATTCTAAACAGAAATTACAAAAAGAATTCTTTTGTACAACAGAGGAAATTTGAGTATGGCTTGGTAATTGAATGATATTAAGGAATTATTTTGAATTTTGTTAGATGTGATACTGACATTGTGGTTATGTGAGAAAATATTTGGATATTTCTTTTTGAGTTGCATACTGAAGTGTTTAAAGGTGAATGATATGATGTCTGGGATTTGCTTTAAAATACTCCAGTAACAAGACGTAACAAGGGGAAAGTGGTAGATGAGAAAAGTATATGATGAAATGAAGCTAGGGGATGGGCACATGGGGTGTGTTATACTTTCTACTCTTGAGTATGTTTGGAAAGTTTCACAATAAAAATTCAAAAAAATATAGGTATACCGTTATTCAGCTAAATCCCACCTTATAGTCTGTATCCTAGAGAAACTCTTGTAACTGTGCACATGCTCTAGAGGGCGCTCTGCAGCTGTTTGTAAAATGAAAATTGGAAATGACTTCAATGTCTGTCGATAAAAGAAGAGACAGAGGTAAAGTGATAAGAGGTCGTCCTGTCGGCAGCCATTCCCTGTTTCTCCTGGTTAATAAAACCTCCATTTTATTTATTCCTCATGGAAATGTTTCCTGAGTGCATCGTGATGAATCCAACATGCGAGCTGGAATCTACTTTCTTCTTGCCAGTAATTGATCCAGTGGTGGGCAGGCAACCAACTTCACCAACAAGAACCAGGGAGAAATTTTGGTGAGAGGCTTCTAGGAAAGATTCACCATACTTTATTGATTCTAAGATACGCAGTCTTCCTTTGTGTAGCTGGCAGGCTTCTCACAGTTGATAGCGTCTCCCAATCACTGTCCGTCAGAGGCCTCTTGTGGCGTGTTTGCCATTCCCTGTGTGTGTGAAAACTTGATCTGAAAACCTACCATTTGTGACATCTTCTGGTAAGATGCAGAAAGTACCAGAACTAAAACCTGCAGAATGGGCCTTCTTGAGACAACAGCGGCACACTCTGTGAGCAGATGCTGCACTGGCAGTATTCCTGACGGCACAGAGGGTGACATCTTGGAGGAAAACATGGACATGGAAGGTGATGAATTGAAAAGTGACTTAGAGTGAAACTCTGGTGGGAAGACGTTCTGAAAATACCTTAACCAATTTACTTCATTTCTATTTTACTATTTCACATATTCAAGAATAATATAATTTTTAAAAATTTATGTCTAAGACTAAAAGAGCTATTTTAAAAAGTATAAAATAAAAATTCTAAGGGATAAGAAAGTATTAAGTCAGTTGAATTGTCCAAAAGAATTTTTCTTGTAGTGAAAATATGTGTGCCTTACAATTGACAGCATCTTGGGTTTGATGAAATGTGGTACCTATCTGTTAGGGAATAGGGCTAGAAAAGGAAAATTCTTTTTTATCCCCTTCCTCTCCTTCCTGCTTTGGTCAGCCAAAGGCATGATGCTCACAGCCATGGCAGTTATCTTGGGACCATGAGGGGAAGACAAAAAGTATCCCAGGGATGCCAAATTGTATCCTGATATTGCTGAGTCACTGATCTGCCAGTGGAACACCTACCTGCAGATTTCTCTTCAGTGAGATAATTAATACCTATATTATTCATGAGACTTTTACTCTCATGCTACAACAGTCTACCTAAGTGATAATCATTTAGCGCAATACTGAACAGTAGTTAAAATAAACCATATGTATATAGTTGAATAGGAATATATATTAATATATTATAGATACACTTTATATAAATATAAAATATAACTATAAATCTATATTATATGTGTAATATAAATATTACATATATTCTAAATATATATACATTTCAATCTCAAAAATATAATGTTGAGGTAGAAAAGCAAGTTTCAGAATGATAGTCAGTGTGATATTTATATAAAATTGAATGAATAATGATAAATGGTGCTTATGGGTACATACATGTTTTAAACATGGACTAGAAGGATACACACCATCTTCAGAATAGTGGCTACCTCTGGGAAGAGAGTAAGAGAAATGTAATCAGGAAGGGAACATAAACTGGACTCGCCTGTACCAGTAATGATTTGCATATTTTTCAAAAGAAATATTCAAAGCAAATGTGGCAAACACTGACCTTTGTTAAATCTGAGTGGCAAATAAACTTATTTCATATTCTGTACTTTTCTATGTTCTGAAATTTCTCATAATGATGATGATGATGATAAAAATCTAATTACTCAGTTTTCCCACATTTATAATTGAAATAATCTTCTCAAATTCATGTTTTAGAGAGTAATGAAAGCACGTTTAACGTACATATAATTTTTTCTTCACTTGTAAATTAGAAATGTCCACAGGAGATGGCGCCAACGAGCCATTGAAAAACACTCTACCTTGGCGATTTGGCACAATCACTCCCAAAAGTACTAGAGATAATTGTGAAAATTCTATGTATACTATTAAGACTTCTATCAACAATATCTCATATTTGCATAGTAGTCACTCAGAAATAATGATAAAGACACAAATCTAAACGCCAACAAACTTTGTAGGACAGCTCTAGAAAGAATGAAGAGCCTCCTTCGAGAGGGCTTGGGATGAGAGAGGAGACTATTTGGGTTAATATGCTTTTTCTAAGTCTTTTGCCAAAGGATGCATATCAGTCAGGGTCTAACCAGGAAAGCAGAAACCACTCTAAGCATTTAAAACAGAAGGGAGAAAAACCCAGACAGAATCTAACAGAGGGAATTGGATGGAGAAGCTGGGAAACCAAGGAAGGGAGGCAGGCAACCCAGACATTAGCAACTGCAAGACACCACTACCGCCCTCTACTGGAGAAGGAAGGGGAGGAAGGAGGAGGTGTTTTGGAGTCCAAGGCTGGCGTCATTGAGGAAAGCCAAAGCCACATGAGCCCACTGAGGGATGAAGCCTTTGCCAGAAAGACTACTTGAGGCAGAGAAGGAAGGGGAGAAATACCCTGGCTTCTCCCTTCCTCCTGCTCTAACTTCCCAATGGTGCCTCCCATTGGCTGGACTTAGCTAGAAGCCAGATGACACAGGAGCCTGGGAAACACAGCCCACAGGAGTCAGCCCTGTGACACAGAGCAGAGCAGAGCAGAGCAAAGGCAAAAATGAGATCTGAGGGCAGAGAGGATCCATTCCACTAGTTATAACCTTAATCAGTTGTAGTTAAACTTTCTTGTTTCTCATATTTATTTTAAAAATTGTTTTCAACACCGATCGGAAGGGTTGGAGAGGTATTACAGGAACGGTGGCGACAACGGTGTTCCGGAACCAGAGTGGGGCGTAAGTAATCTTGCTGCTATGCTTCCGAGCTGCAGTCTGAGTCAACCGAAATTTTAAACAGAAGGTGAACCTCTGAGAAAATTAAATATATTTTTAAAGTCAAGATGTGGGATCAAGGAGGACAGCCTTGGCAGCAGTGGCCCCTGAACCAGCAACAGTGGATGCAGTCATTCCAGCATCAGCAGGATCCAAGTCAGATTGACTGGGCTGCATTGGCTCAAGCTTGGATTGCCCAAAGAGAAGCTTCAGGACAGCAAAGCATGGTGGAACAACCACCAGGAATGATGCCAAATGGACAAGATATGTCTACAATGGAATCTGGTCCAAACAATCATGGGAATTTTCAAGGAGATTCAAACTTTAACAGAATGTGGCAACCAGGCTGACAGGGGCTGGGAACACTGGAAACTTCACTTGGCATCTAGGGAGGAGAGCATTCTATGTCTCTCTGTTGCAACCTCTGGCCTTTTCAGAAGCAGCACTGGCAGAGCAAAACATGTCTAGTCTCTAATTAAAGAAAAATTGTGTCACTATGTGACAAATTAGTCTGTCAGATATACTCTGCCCCCACCATCCGCCCATCTTTTTCTCCCCTCTTTCTTCACATAGTGAAGATCTTCCATAAGTTTTTCTTTTTTATTTTTTGTTTGTTTGCTTTTTTACTTCACAGTATAATTTAGATTCCTTGATGCTAGTTCAGTTTTCTATGACTTGTGTTATTATTTTTAATAGTCATTTCAAATTATTTATAGAGGAATCTTACATTTGAGTGTGCTAATGGTGAAGTCATATCTCCCTTTCCCTTTTAATACTTATTATTGTTTCTCAATGTAAGAATGGAAAACTCAGGAAATAATCCTCTAACATCGCTTTTAAAAGAATAACAAACATTCTAATCTTTGATACCGTGAGGTAGTTCATTTCTGGTTTTCTTGAAGCTACGCCAAATTTCCCCAAGTTTGAAAATGTTTTGGTTCCCAAGTTCAAGTTTATACATGACTCACGTTGGCATCCCCACTCCCCCAACTTTATTCTACTGGCTTTGTTTGTGACCCTGGCAAGTGACTTAACCTCTGTGTGCCTCAATTTCCTCTCCTGAAATTGGCAAAAATAATACCTGATTTCTCCCTACCTCACAGGGATGTTGTGAGGATAAATGTGTTCATGGAAGCAAGAAATTATATAAAATGGTCAAGGTATTATTTTTATGGTGTTGTTACTGAACAGAAATAGAAAATTCAACAAAAAATTGCTCTGGATTTTGTTACATTCATTAAAAATAATTTTGGGCATTTGGTTTCCATTTCTTTAGCATATGAATTAGACTGGACTTAGCTCATTTGAATTATTTATTGGATTAATTCTTTACTTATTTTTAAGATATAGAAAAGGAATTTGACCAAGAAGTCATAAATTTTTAAATCTATTTCTTTACTGAAGAATCTAGCTTTCTTGAGATCTGAAAAAATTTGTGTTGATTTTGTTATAACGCCCTGTTGAATGTTTTTATGCCTAAATCCTAAATAGAATGGGGAATGCATCAGCAACCCCCACACCCCCCTCCAGATCAGCCATGGATGCCACCAACACCAGGCCCAATGGACATTGTTCCTCCTTCCAAAGACAGCAACAGTCAGGACAGTGGGGAATTTGCCCCTGACAACAGGCATATATTTAACCAGAACAATCACAACTTTGGTGGACCACCCGATAATTTTGCAGTGGGGCCAGTGAACCAGTTTGACTATCAGGTGAAAGATATTTTGTTGCTTTAATATTGTAGATGTGCACGTAATCCATTCTTTGGAAGTGTCTCATCAAGAGTACCTAAGATATGTGTTTCACTTTTCAGTCTTGCACAGATAAGCGCATATTATGTCTCAGAAAAGTTATCAATTTTTGAGTATTAAGATTAGTAGATTTTTATTTTCTGGTTTTTGATTTGTTTAGGAAAATGGTATAAAGGATTGTTAGGGAAAACTTTGGATAAAATGAAAAATGTGTAAATGCAATAGCTATATGATGTTTTGTTTTCTAATTTCAAAATGGCACATTTAAATATTAAATAAAGTTTAGAAAATGAAAAAAAAAATTGTTTTCAACACCTGAATATCTAAAGTTGCGAGATTTGGGGCGGGGAGAAACATGATACCAGTTGAATCTGAATTTCAGATAAACAGTGCAATATTCGAAACATATTTATAACAAAAAAATTTATATTATTTATCTGAAATTCAAATGTAACTGGGCATCCTGTATTTAAAGTTGTATCTTGTATACTGTGTACCAAGTATAATTCTAAATGAAACTTGCTTTAAAAACGAAACTAACTTGTACATCCAACTATACAAAAACGAAACTTATCCTAGCTTGTACATCTATCAAAGAGCAGGAGAGACTGTTTCACAGAATTGGATGCTGCCACTGTGCTGCAAACATTCTGGTGACATTGCCTTTGCATCTAGGGCCAGGCATAGGCGGAAGCAAGTGAGGCACTTGCCTTGGGTGCACAATTTGACTTGGTCCAAAAAAAACTCAGTAATCAAGATAAACAATATTTTAATACAATATTCTTTAAAATAAAAATTAATGCAAAAAATCCACCAAGAACAAAATATCAAAAGTTTTAATATGGCTGGATCAGTAACAGTGCTGTGCTGACATGTACTGGACTCGGAGACAAAAGGAAAAATCAGTAACACCAATCCTGTCTTTATTTAAAATGTTAATATACTATTCACCATGAATCTTTTTCTATTAATTTCAGACTTTTAAAAATATCGCCTTAAAATATTATTTGTCTTGATTACTGAATTTTTTGGCACTTCCTTAAATTTTTGCACCTGAGGTGAGCGCCCAGCCCTGTTTAGATCCATTTCAGGGTCAAGCAAAATTCATCAGACTTGGGTCAAATGGTTACTGCCACACTTTAAGTTAGCAAATAGTTTTGCCTTAGAACAGGGCAGTGAATGAAAAGTGAAGCTGGGACAGGGGCTGGATGTCCCTGTGGATGTCACTGCTTTGGCAAGACATGCAGAAATTTATGTTTTCACACCTTTGCTGTATTTCTAGGTAATAATGTAGTCACTGCAATGAATCAGCTGCAAAATCATTTGTAGTTTCCATCCAAATTGTAATTATAGGAATAATAACACCTTGATTTAACCCTTTGGATCCTAGAAAAGTCACATCTAGAGTCCAAGAACTCTTTCCAATTTCCAATTCTGACACTTACCAACTGAGCAAGTTCATTTACTTCTTGGATCTTTGGTTTCCTCATCCACAAAATGGGTTAGAATATCCATATCACAAGGGTGTTGAGGACAAAAAGAAGTAATCAGGGGCCTGTCCCGTGGCCGAGTGGTTAAGTTCTCGTGCTCTGCTTCAGCGGCCCAGGGTTTCACCAGTTCAAATCCTGGATGCAGACATGGCACCGCTTATCAAGCCATGCTGAGGTGGCATCCCACACGCCACAACTAGAAGGACTCAGAACTAAAAATACACAACTATGTACCGGGGGACTTTGGGAGAAAAAGGAAAAATAAAATCCTTAAAACAAATTTAAAAAAAGATAATCATTGTAAAACTTCCTTATGAAACTGTAAAAGACCATACAAAAGTAAGGATCACACCTCAATACATTGAGGAATTATCATTATCATAAAGTCATGATGCACTCATAGATATTGCAGGGCTTACTAAGCATTAGTACAATGATATTTAAAGACAGTATTTGGAGATTACAATTGGCGTAATGGAGAGGGGATTCATGCCCAGTGATTGTCCCCACAGTGTAACAGAAGATTTAAAAGTTGTTAGTACAGTCTTGCGCAGTCAGGAAAGGCTTCTTGAGAAAACCATGCTTACGTTTTCTGGGAAGGAGACAACATTAGCTACAAAGGAAAGTGCCTGTGAGGTGGAGGCTGAAGAGGAATTATGAGAGATCAGGAAGGGCCTGAAAAGTCATTTTAAGGAGTTTGGACTTGGTGGTAAGAGCAATAAATTATTTTAAATGGATGGGGACATGATCAGTTTAGCATTAAAAAACTCTATCCCTGGATGAATGAAGATGTTCTGGAGGGAGAGAGACCTGATGACAAAGTTTCTGTGGCACTAGTCAGTAAGAGATGACAGTGACTCAGGAATGGAGTGGGAATGGAAGGATCCATCATATTAAGGAGGTGGAACCCACCGACCTTGGTTGGCTGGTTGAATCAGATGGGGAATGAAGAATAGGGAGATGGTGTTTCAGTTATCTTTTGCTGCATAACAAAGCATCCCAAAATTTAGTGGTTTAAAAGAACAGCTTTTATATCCACATGCAAAAGAATGAAGTTGGACCCCTAACTCACATCATATACAAAAATTAATTCAAAATGCATCAAAGACCTAAATGTAAGAGCTAAAACTATAAAATTCTTAGAAGAAAACATGAGTAAATCTTCATGACTTGGTTTATTAGAAATGACACCAAAAGTAAAGTGACAAAAGAAAAACATAGATTAATTAGACTTCATCAAAATTAAAAACTTTTGTGCTTCAAAGGACACTATCAAGAAAGGGAAAAGGCAACTCACAGGGAAATACGAAACAAAAGCACAATGAGATATCATTTCACACTCCACTAGGATGGCTATAATCAAAAAGACAATAACAAGTGTTGGTGAAAATGTGGAGAAACCGGAACTCTTATAGACTGCTGGTGGGAATGTAAAATCATGCAACTACTTTGGAAAACAGTTTGGAACTTCCTCAAAAAGTTAGAGAGTTACCATACGACCCAGCAATTCCACTAATAGGTATATAGCCAAGAGAAATGAAAACCTAGGTGCACACAAAAATTTGCACATAAATGTTTATAGCAACATTATTCATAACAGTCAAACAATGGAAACACTCAAATATCCATTAACTGACGAATAGATAAAAGGTCCCATATTGCATGGTTTCATTTATATGAGATGTCCATAGGCAAATCCGTAGGGAGAGAAAATAGATTCCTGGGTGGCAGTTGGAAGGAATGGACAGTGCTGCCAATGGTACAGAATTTCTTTTTGGAATGATGAAAATGTTAGAATTAGATATTGGTAAAGTTTGTACAACTTTATGAATATACTCAAACTATGGAATTGTACAATTTAAAAGGATGAATTGTATAGTATGTGAGTTCCATCTCAATTTTTAAAATTAAATTAAAAAACCTCAACAACAATGATGTTCTTTTTCACCGTTCTGGGGGTTGACTGAGCAGCTTTTCCTGTTTCATGTGGTAGCTGGGATCAGTCATCTGACTGCACGGAGCTGTCAGCTAGGTTGGGCTGGAAGGTCCAAGAAGCTTTCATTCTTGTCTGGAACCTTGGTACTGGTTGTCAGTTCAGGGATCGTGGATTTCCTCCACATGGTCTCTCTCCAGCAGGACAGTCTGGGCTTCCTTGAAGCATGGTGGTTGAGTATAAGGGAGGAAAAGTGGAAGCTGCCATGCCTTTTAAGGGTGAGGCCTAAAACTGGCTCAGTCTCACTTCTTCTGCATTCTTTTGGTCAGAGCAAGTCACAACTCAGATGTGAAGGGGGAGGAAGAGCAGCACCTACATACTGGGATGGGAAGAACTGTTGACAACTGTCATTGGATATAGTCTTCCGCAAGTGGCAAGGACCACATCCAGTTTGAAGTACCTTGAGTGGATAGTGGTACCATCACCGGCTGGAGGCGAAGTGACTGACCATGGTTGGTGACAGACTCGAGTCCTGCTGAGATTCTCTACTTCCCACTTCTGAATTAACTCCTCTCCATCACTGACGTCACCAGTCACAGCCTGGCTGTGAATGAGGGAGAGCTGCCAGTATTGAAAGGGGGGAGAAGAGACCCAAGATGTCTTCAATATAGGCAAATTCTAGAACCTTTAAAGTTGAATGTAGTGGTTAAGATAATAGTTGCTTACTAATCTTGTGACTTGGGAAAGTGGGTTAACATCTGTGCCTCATTTTCCTTATCTAGGAAATAGGGAACAAGAACCAACAGATGTGTCCACATGTGAGAAAGTGAGAAATGGCTCTGTTGACAGCTAGGCCATGAAGGGGACTAAGGAAATAAAAAGGAATTCGACTAGCAGAACATTCCCAATTGGACATATTGTTCACAGAAGATGAACAATGTTCAGAGGAGGTAACACCATGATTGTGTTTGGGACAAGACGGAAACAAAGCCCTCCACATCCACAAAAGTGAGGGAACACCCCCTTCATCTGATGTGAGTGATGCTGCCCCTTGACCAATGACAACTCTAGCCTTGCTTTAATCCTCCTGCCTCCTAGATAAAAACGAAGATACTCAACCACTGAATTGCCTATTTTCTGACCGCATCCAGTCCAACATTGCTCCCCTTCTTCCATAATCCCTCTTTAAAATCACCCAGCACAAGCTCAAATTCTATAAGAGGTTCCTCCTAATTCCCTTTTTTTGAGAGGCTCCTTACTGCAGAAAGATTGATGAACACCTCAGGTATCTTTTTACATGGGCTCTAACATTCATCAAAAGACATACTAGAATATTCATATTTGCCTTATTCAATATAGACAAAATACGCAAATACTCAACAATAAAATGAATACATAAATAATGATACTTTCACATAATGGAACATTAGATAATAAGAAACATACTACAACTTCACTCGACAACGTGGATGAATCTCACGATGTTGAGCAAAAGAAGCCAGACACTAAAGAAAATATATTGTATGATCCATTTGTATGAAGTTTAAAAACAGATGAAACTAATCCATGGTGTTAGCTGTCGGCATAGTGATTACCTCGTGGAGGGATGGAAGGACGCAAGACGGGGTGCAGCTATATGTTGTCCTTTCTCTGGGTGTGAGTTACGTGGATATGTTGAGTCGATCAAAATTCAATAAACTATACCTATGATTTGTGCACTTTTCTATGTGTATGTTAATGTGAGTAAAAAAAGTTTTTTAAAAATGGGCTACCATGTCAAATGGACATAGGAGCAAACCTGAAAAAGCTCCTAATTAACAAACTGAAACAATTTGAGCAACAAAATAACATAGTATTGCGTTACAACCACAATATAAAATAAATACTATCCATGAGTCCATACTGGTATAAATATATAATTGAATAAGTAACTAAACGGGGGAGAAAAGACAAATCTCCCTTAGAGAAGATAGTTTCTGTATATACTCCCCACTGCAGGAGGTGGAGCTTAAAACCTCATCCCCCGCACACACTTGAGTGTGAGCTGCACTTAATGACTCGCTTCCAAAGAGTGTGGAGGTAACTCTCTATCAGAGAAGTGGGTCAAACACTCCCTGAGCCAGGCGATCAAGGTTAACATCATTGATGACGTCATTTTGATAGCATGGACTCTGGATTTGATGTCATGAGCACGGCAAGTCACCTCTGTGGTCTTCCTTCTAAAAACCCATAATCCAAGTCTAACCATGAAAAAATCATTGGACAAACCCAAATCGAGATATATTCTTCAAAAATCCTGACCAGTACTCTTCAAAGCTGTCAAAGTCATCAAGAACAAGAAAAATCTGAGAAACTATCACCATCAAGAAGAGTCTAAAAAGACATGACGAATAAATGTAACTTGGCATTCTGGACAGGATCCTGGAACAAAAAAGGGACATTGAGGGAAAACTGGTGAAATCCAAAAAAAAGTGTTGAGTTCAGTTAATAATAATGTACCAATCAAGGTGGCTTCTTAGATGTGACAGATGTACCATAGAAATTTAATAATTATTGAAGATGTTCACAACAGGGGAAACTAGGTGATGAGTATGCAGGAACTCTATTTTCCTGTAAATCTAAAACTATTCTAAAACAAGATGTTTTGTTTCGCTTGTAAACGGGGAACAGCAACAGCGCCTCTCACAGAATTGCGAGAAATCAATGAGAGTACAGCCCAAGCGCAAGGCTCAATGCTTAGCACATAAATGTCAGGTGTAGTTATTGTGATTTTACGTAAAAGGAGGGACAAAAGCGCTGACACTTTGGCGTAAGGAAAAGGCAGTCGCGCACAGATCCCACCCAGCACACGCCCAGGGACGCGAGTGAGCGCACGTCCGACCGGGCGCGCGCGCGCAAACGCCGCAGGGGGCGGGGCGCAGCGGGGACGCCAGCGTGGGGCGGGGCCAGCCGCAGTTCCCACGCCGGCCGCAGCCCCCGGAAGTAGTGCGTATGGGGCCGCTGTCGGGCGGAAGCCGTGTATGGCTGGAGGCAGTGGGGCCGCCCGGGCGGAGACGCTGCTGCTGTTGCTAGACGACGCGAACTAGCCTTCGTCACTTCCTCAGCCCGCCGTCTGCCCACTCCCCAGGCCGGAACCCAGGGGCCCGGAGCCGCGGTGGGCAGAGACTCATCTTCCAAAGTCCAGGACAGCGGCCAGCCGGGCAGCTGGAGTCGAGGCCACGCCACCTGCGGGGAAGAACCCAAGCCGAGGCGGGAAGATGGCTGCAGACAAGCCTGCAGGTGAGGCTCCCGCACCCCGCGCGCCTAGGCGGCGGGACACGCGGGGAGGGGCAGACCCTGCGCGCTGAGGCGGCGGGGCCCCGGGTAGCGACTAGGAGGGGGGGACTCGAGGGCGACTTTAATTCGGGCGTGCATTTCTCTCCTCCATCGCCTCCCTCGGCCGTCGCTAATGTGAGTCTCTGGGCCCCAGGTCCGATAGTTTTTTACCCAAGTGCAGCGTGAAACGGCTACTGACTGCCTTTGCCCCGCTCTCCAGAATATCTCTGGCTTAAAAACCTTAAATTTCTTTAGCCGCTTTACAGACTTTTCGACTTCTCAGCGGGCAAGGCAGAGCAAGCAAAGTTCATCCCGGAGCGCACAGCTGCCTTGATGTCCCGTGGCTCAGGCTGGGACCCACTTGGGCTGTTTCTGCCCCATCAGCCTGCCTCTGGTCGTGTGTAATTAGCTTTGTGAAAACCACTCATTTAAATAGACGTAAAATTAGTGTCTCACTTCGGTCTGTGCTCTCTACTATCTTGAGTCTAGAACCTATTTCCCGCTAGTTCTGCAAGATTAACTAATTTAACCTCAGTATTTTCTTTTTATGGATTACTGCCCCATTCCTAGAATCTTTTCCGTTAAGGAATATAAGATTATTTCCTGCCTACCTCTGAGGCGGTCTGGCGTATGTTTCCTGTAAGAAATTAATGTGCTCTGTGGCACCCAGGTTTTGTTGGAAGAAACTTCAGTGATAGGACTTAGAAGTGGTTAAAACTTAGACTTTTTACAGTGAAGTTAATAAAAAAAAAAAGAAAAAAATCTCCGCGTGCTGTAGGTTTTAGTAGGTCTGGATCTCAGTAACTGACAGAGGAACTTGATTTGAAATTAAAGTGAGCCAATCTCAATACACATACAGATGAATAAAATCTGTAGAAGATCTCTTCAGTAAGCTGTTAAGAAAAATAAGAGAGAAAAGCTTTAGAAAGTGAGGATAATAGAGTGTGCTATAGAATTTTAGGTAGGCTGGTCAGGGAAAGCCTCTGATGAGGTGGTATTTGAGCAGACCCCTGAATGAAACGAAGGAGTGAGCCATATGGAATGGGGAAAGGTCGATGGGGAGACTGTTCCAGGCAAGGAGTAAGCATGACCTGTCCCAGGCTGGACCAAGGGGCTCAACATCTTCCTTCTTGTTTGTTTGTTTGTTTGTTTGTTTGTTTGTTTTGAGGAAGATTAGCCCTGAGCTAGCATCTGCCAATCCTCTTCTTTTTGCTGAGGAAGACTGGCCCTGAACTAACATCCGTGCCCATCTTCCTCTACTTTTTATCTGTGGGACGCCTACCACAGCATGGCTTGCCAAGCGGTGCCATGTCCACACCCGCGATCTGAACTGGGGAACCCCGGGCCAGCGAAGCAGAACGTGCACACTTAACTGCTGTGCCAGCGGGCTGGCCCAACATCTTCCTTCTTAATTTAAGACAATGTTTCTGTTCTCCGGGTTTACCATCCCTGCTTACCCATACCATTGCACTTGCCTGGAATCACCTTTTGAGGCCTAAAGCCCATCCAGTTTTCAAGTCCTACCTCAGCCATAAAGCATTCTTCTACTTGTTCATTCGTTCACAAAGATTGAGTGCCAGGTGCTGCCTTAGATAGTGAAGAAATGGATATGACATACTCATATTCACTGTGTTAGAGACAGACCTATGAGAGGGGCACTCCCATTTGGTATGAGCTGTGTAATGTGTATAGTAGAAGAATAAGGTGATCAGAGTGATCTGAGGGCTGTTTCTTTGATTGGTTTAGGTTTATAGGCCACGTTATAGGAAACGTCCCACCTAGATAATAAGGTTGAGTTTGTATTGAGTAGATGAGTGTTTAGTGTGGCTCCCATGAATCTGCTCCTCCGCTCCATGCCCATGTCACCTGCTGTTGTTCTGGCCTTTCTCTCTTAACGTGGTGTGTTTCACATTAAGCAGCCTTCTGGCTGGTGTTTGTCTCTTCCTATCCAGTCCATTCTTCTCACTACTGCCTTTTCATTTTACTTGTAAAACACCAACTGGATCATGTTGTTCCCATCTGTAAACTCTCTGACTGTGTGCCATCTTTTGTGCATCAGATCCTTACTCCGTAATGTCAATTTGTGAGGCTTTTCACAATCTGTTTCCAGATGTTGTTTCTGTATCGCCACATCTAGCTCTTCACACCAGAAGTGACTCTTGGAAAGCATCGCGTTCTTTTGAGCAGTAATGCCCTTCTTTCTCTTCTTTATCTGGTGAACACTCCCCTCATTCAAAATCTGGTTTATATGCTGCTTTATCTCTGAACTCCTGAGTCCAGGGCCCTTGTCATGGAGGGTCTTATGTGCTTGTTCTTCGTTAGGTAAGAAAAGAGGCTCGTGAGAGGATTTAAGAACGTAAGTGACCTGACCACACTGGCTGTGGTAGAGGGTGGATTTAAGGGAAACAAGACTGGAAGCCCAGAGACCAGCTAAGACCAGCTAATGTTGTGATATTAATTTATTCAATAAATTATCACCAATGGCCTGCTCTGCCGGACACTATGAACTCTCTGTCTTTGGAGCTTATAGTGTAGTATGAAAGATAAACGTATAAGCAAAATAAGAAATAATTATGATTTCAAGTTGTGATAAGTATTGTGAAGAAAAGAAAGATAAGTAAAAGAATAGAGAATAACTGAGAGCAAGGATCCTATTTTGAATAGATTGGTTAGAGAAGGAAGGGTTCTCTTAGAGGTGACATTTGAATAGAGCCCCTAAAGATAAAGGGCCAGCCATGTGGGGGAAGAATGAGCCAGGTAGGAGGAACAACAACTGTACAGACCCCGTGGAAATATTTAAAGACAGCAAGAAGACTCCTTGAATATACGCATCTTGAGAAAAGGCACTTGTGTCTGTGTGAGTCATCCTCTCTCTCCAGCACCTAGAACAATGGCTGGCATATAGGAGGTGCTCAGTACATAGTTACTACTCGTGAGCAAAGGAAGCATGGCAAGAGATGAAGTCAGAGTTGTGGCAAGGGCTGGCTTATGTCAGGCCTCATAGGCCAAGGAAGAAGTTTGAATTCATTCTAAAGCCATGGAGATTTCCACAAGGGCATCATGTGGTCTGATTTATGTTTTAAATGAGCTGATGAGCGAGAACTGATGAAGAGTTAGGGCATGGGGTTTGAAATCAGACAGCCTAGGTTCATCCCAGCTGTACCACTTGGTATTGGTGTGACCGTGGGCAAATTTTAAGAACCCTTTTTTAAGCCTCAGCTTTCCTGTGTGTGGAATGAGAGTGATAAGAATGTCTACCTTGGGGGGGGCCGACCCGGTGGCGCAGCGGTTAAGTTCACACGTTCCACTTCTCGGCGGCCCGGGGTTCGCCGGTTCAGATCCCGGGTGCAGACATGGCACTGCTTGGCAAAAGCCATGCTGTGGTCAGCGTCCCATGTATAAAGTAGAGGAAGATGGGCATGGATGTTAGCTCAGGGGCAGTGTTCCTCAGCAAAAAGAGGAGGATTGGCAGTAGTTAGCTCAGGGCTAATCTTCCTCAAAAAATAAATTAACTAACTAACTAATCTTCCTCAAAAAATAAATTAACTAACTAACTAAATAAATAAATAAATAAATAAAAATAATGTCTACCTCACGGGGTTGGTAATGGGTTAAATGAGATCATCTCAGGCCCTGGTTTTTGAAATGCTGGCTAATATTACTTTAGGAGTAGTGGTAGAATGGAGAGGGGAGGCAGATGTGAGAGGTGCTTAGGGAGTAAAATTGGCAGAATTTGTGACTGCTTGGGTGTAGTGGGTGAGCAGAAAGCCTTGCTCTTTGGGAAAAGTTCTTAATTAAGCTTCAGTTTCTTCATTTGTAAAATGAGGGTTCTAATAGTTTTCTAATTTATTCCTAAGAGCTTTCTAATTTGTTTACCTCACAGGGTTGTAGCTTGTGTGGATCAACTGAGGTAAGGTGTGTATTATAGTGCACGTCTTCTAGGAAGCGGAACCCGGTTAAGGTGCTGACATTTTATTTGGAAGGTGCAAGCCCAGGGTAGTGAAAGTGAGGGAGAGAAGGAAGTAAAGCCAAGGAAGAGGCAGTATGTTACATCCCTGGCTGCTGTTTCACCTGGAGCTGAGAGACACGGCAGGTCGCTTGCATATGGGGCTTTTCTGAAAGGATTTTGAGGAGGAACTAGACTTCAGAGTAGTCCATATGAGAAAGGAAGAAGAAATGATTTATCTGTCCTGCTTCTTCTCATTTCCTCTTTCCAGTTGGTCAAGGCTCACCCCATGGGGAAATAATTTACCTGTGCTTCTGGGTTGTGCGGCTTCTCAGTGACTGATCAGCCAGCAGTTCTGACACCCTGAGTTGTATTTCAACCAAATCGTAAAGGACAGGGTGTCCCCGGATGGATGGGGCACCAACCAAAGACAAAGATGGAAGGGGCAGTGTAAGGTTCACAGTTCATGTCCCTATATAAGATATAAAAGTGGTGTGGAACCAGTATCCTTTTTGGCTAAGGAAGTACCAACAATGTTTTAGGATGATTTATTTGACTTTGCTTTTTCTGGTTATTTGAAAGGAGAAAGTGACTAGAGTTAGGACACAAAATCCTAGATTTGAATTTATCCAAGAATTTGGACTATGAGCGTGGCTGTAGTAGGCTTAATCGGAAAAGGTTATTAACATTGTGAATAAAGAAAAGATAGGACCTGATGAGTAATATGAAATCAGGGGAGGGGTACTTAAAGGTGGCTTTGAAATTTTGAGCCATAAAAATGGTAGGATGAACAAATGGGAAAATTTTAAGCCAAGGCTATTTTTATTTTATTTAAAACACCCTTTTAAAACTGATTGTTATTAAATGTGTAAGGTAAAAAGTATTAAGTCCTCTATCCAGCCTACCCGGTCTCTCTCAGGTAACCAGGACTGAGTTGTGTGTTCTTTTAGACGTTTTCTGTGCCTACGCCAGCTCACATTGACTTAAAAATTTGTATGTGCAGATGAGGAAGTAAACTGTGCAGTGCTGTCCTGCCGTTCAGTTTTTCAGGGTCCAGTTAGGAATCTGTGTATATTTGATATTTTTTCAACATTTTATTACAAATGATTTCAAACATCCAAAAAATTGTAAAAATAAAATGAATATCCATATATCTGCCACCTAGTTCAACAGTTGTTACATTTTGCCGTATTTACCTCCTCTATCTCTAGCTACAACTTTTCTAAATAAGTTATAGACATCATGACGCTTCATCTCTACATATTTCACTATGCATTTCTTAAAAATAAGGATATTCACCTGTGTAATCACAATACCATTATCATACTTCAGAAAATTAATATTTTAGTACTACATTAAATTTCCCCCAATTGTCCCAAAAATGTTATTTAAAGCTTTAAGGAAGCTATGCTTTTCAAACTAAGATCTAGTCAAGGTTCATGCGTTGTGTTTTGTTATGTTTCTTGAGTCTTAATTCCTGATGTACTCTGGTTTTTTTGAACAGACTAAGACACTTGCCTTGTAGAATATCCCACTGGATTTGTCTGACTGTTGGTTCCTGATATCCTCCTAGTTCCTTATTTCCTGTAAACTGAAAGTTATTTCTACAGACCTGATTAGAGTTAACACATTTGCAATGTACTTTGTAGGTGGTGCTGTATGCTTTATACAAAGTGTGTAATGTTTCTCCAGTACTAGCATGCTAAATTTGATCACCTTGTTAAGGTGGTAACAGGAACATCTTTTGCCGTTTGCAACTAGAAGTAATCCTTGGGGTAATAATTTGCATTATGTAGACATCCACCATTGATGAGCATTGCCTTAATCAGTTATGTCATTGAGGGTTGCAAAATGCTACTTTTCCTAGTTCTTTTACTGTCTACATTTATCTGCTGGTGTCCTGTAAAGAATAGCTCTCCTGTATCAACTGGAGATGAACTATGACTCTTCCCAGAAAGGCATGTTAAAACTTAAGTCATCCTTTTCATTTAGTAGTTTTCACAATAAAGAGTTGATGTAATAGTGACCTACATTTGATATTTTAAATGTTTTTAATGTTTAAGAATTTAGAGTGGGGCCGGCCCGGTGGCACAGTGGTTAAGTGCGCACTTTCTGCTTCAGCGGCCCGGGGTTTGCTGGTTCTGATCCCGGGTGCGGTCATGGCACCGCTGGTCAGACCGTGCTGTCACGGGCGTCCCACATGTGAAGTAGAGGAAGATGGGCACGGATGTTGGCTCAGGATCATTCTTCCTCAGCAAGGGAAGGAGGATTGGCAGTGGATGTTAGCTCAGGGCTAATCTTCCTCAAAAAGAAAAAAAAAATTAGAGTAATTTATTGGGCTTATGATTCCAATTTAAAATGTATAATTGAGTGAAGAATTGATTTATACTTGTGAATTTAAGTTGAAAGCTTACTATATTTATATTATCGCATGGACATTAAAGAGGACTTGAGTCACTGTTTCCATCAGTTTAACTTTTTAGGGCTATAAGTTACTTAAGTTCTTAGAAAGTTTTGTCTTTTTAAGTCAAACAGTTGTACTTAAAATTAAATATATTACTTAAAGCAGTTAAAATTTTATGCTTGAAAGTGTTCAACTTTGTAAATGCCATCAGACATTCATTGCAGCCCTGTAAAATTAAAACTCCAAATAGAATAAGATGTCTAAGTTGAATGTAAAAGTTTGAGGAAAATCTAGACTTTTCAAATTTGTAACATTAATAAATCAGGTATTAATATTTGAAAACTAAAGTAAATCTCTTTTCTGTGCATAGAAACTACTCTCAGATATGAAAATAAAAGTGCTTCTTGGCACGGGTAGTGCTCTGCTTTGCCTGTTTTCCCCAAAGCATGCTGATATTCTTGATTTTTGATATTCTCTTCCTTTATTTCTGCAGTACTGGACAGGATGCTCAAGTCTGTAGCATTGCTGGTCATGTGTTATTTCTCTGAGCTATGTAGAAATTTTTCTTTGAAATGGCATCCTTCTTTTTTCTTTCTTTTTTCCTTTCTTTTCCTTTTTTTTTGCTGAGGAAGGTTAGCCCTAAGCTGACATCTGTGCCAGTGTTCCTCCACTTTTTATGTGGGTTGCCGCCGCAGCATGGCTGTTGAGTGGCATAGGCCCATGCCTACAATCTGAACCTGCAGGCTTGGGCCACTAAAGTGGAGCACACCCAACTATGTCTCAGAGCCAGCCCCAGCATCCTTCTTTTTTTAAACTTTCCTTTACAGAGGCATCAATACTATTTTGTGAGTGTGGCAGATTTCCTTAGGCCTTAACATTCCTTTTTTCTTTGGAAAAAATTTCTTTTCTTGAACATCATTGGAGCTATATTTTGAAAAGTGCAGCTTTGTATGGAAGATCCTCCTCCAATCAGATTTGCACTGTTAACATTCTATATTGGAATGTGTCTATGCTTTCAGTTAACTGACTCTTTTCAGTTTTGAAAAAGCAGTGTGTTTCTTTTCTACTTAGCTCAAACCTAAAGGCAGTTGTTTGGTTTGAAATGAAGCCTTTTAGCTTAAAGAGCATCAAGGTTTGTGCACCAAAGAGCTCTGTGCGCCTGGAAGGTCAGCCATGTTCATTAGGCCAGAGTAGAAGGAAAGCCAAGCTTGTGGATGAACGGTCTCATACTCTTTCAATTGGCAATGGAGACTACTTTTGGACAAATAAAGACACATTGTGGGATTATGTGCAGACTCTTTCTGGTAAGAAGTCAGCAGTTAGGAAAAATGAATGTTTTTAAAACATTTTAAAAGCTGATTACAAAAATCATACTCATTCTTTGCAGAAAATATGAAAAGTGTACGAAGATAACAAGGAAAATAAAAATAGTAATCCCACTGAAGTTTTATTTTTTTTTTAAGTTTTATCTTAATGTAAAAGAATCTAGGTAAAATAATGGTTGGTTAACATGTAAAAGGCTGTTTATTGAGCTCAGTGCTCTGAAATGTCTGTAGAAATGGGAATTTCAGAGTCTCTTGTCAGCCTTAGAGTCTAGCTTGTTTATGTGTTTATATTTATCTTGGCTTCTTTCCTTTCCTGGAAGATTGTAGGAGACTTTCACCGTTCCTAGAGGATAATAATGGAAAGTAAAAGTGTAAGCTTTTCAATGCCTTTGTGAATTGTTGGGTGTTTCCCTCTGCCCTATATTTATATCACTCTTTTTAACAGTTGGGCCCAGAAGTCCCATTAAAGAATGTCATCTAATCTAGAGAGGGTATATTTTAGAAGCAGCTATGGAGATATCTTGATGGCAAACTAAGAATTTTTAGCATTTGATTAAGTTTAGTGAACTTCCTTATGAGAGAACATAAATTTTTTAAACACTTTAGGTTTCCTGAAATTTTTTTTTTTAAGATTTTATTTTTCCTTTTTCTCCCAAATCCCACTGGTACATAGTTGTGTATTTTTAGTTGTGAGCCTTCTAGCTGTGGCATGTGGGATGCTGCCTCAGCATGGCTTGACGAGCAGTGCCATGTCTGTGCCCAGGATTTGAACTGGTGAAACCCTGGGCCGCTCAAGCAGAGCGAGCAAACCCAACCGCTTGGCCATGGGGCCAGCCCCAAGGTTTCCTGAAATTTTTAAAGTATTTATGTTCATTGTTAGAATTTTATGATGAATAATATACATGGGGTTGAGGGTTCTGCTTCAGTCTAAACCCATACTTTGCTTTCTAGGGTCCTGAAATCTGGTATTTCATTTTTACAATTTTATTTTCTTGCTAAGGAAGATTAGCCCTGGGCTAATATCTGTTGCCAATCTTCCTCTGTTTTTGCTTGAGAAAGATTAGCCCTGAGCTAACATTGGTGTCAGTCCTCCTCTGTTTTATATGTGGGTCACTGCCACAGCTTGGCTGACGAGTGGTGTAGGTCCGTGCCCAGGATCCAAAACCTTGAGGGGCTGGCCCCGTGGCCGAGTGGTTAAGTTCGCGCGCTCTGCTGCAGGCGGCCCAGTGTTTCGTTAGTTCGAATCCTGGGCGCGGACATGGCACTGCTCATCAGACCACGCTGAGGCAGCGTCCCACATGCCACAACTAGAAGAACCCACAACGAAGAATACACAACTATGTACCGGGGGGTTTTGGGGAGAAAAAGGAAAAAATAAAATCTTTAAAAAAAAACAAAACAAAACAAAAACAAAACCTTGAACCTCGGCTGCTGAAGCAGAGTGCACTGACCTTAGGCACTAGGCACATGAGGTCAGCCCCCCATTTTTGCACATTTTAAAGTAATTGATCCTTACTGACTGTTATTGTGCAACTGAAAGTTTTGCAAAACGGATGTATTGTGTAAACAGTTAACAATAACTCATTGTTACTGGCTTTCTAAAGAAAAAGCTGTTTAAGCATGTTCTTGTAAACTAGTAAACCCATTAAACTTTTCCTTCCCTCTTTTAGGACTCAGTTCTTTTTTATCTATATGCTGAAGTGGAAATGAAGTACTAATTTATCTGCTGATTTTAATTATCAGAAGTAACACTTCTTTTTTTTTTTTTATTGAGTTTATGGTAGGTTACAATCTTGTGAAATTTCAATTGTACATCAATGTTTGTCAGTCATGTTGTAGGTGCACCACTTCACCCTTTGTGCCCACGCCCCACCCCACCTTTCCCCTGGTATCCACTAAACTGTTCTTGGTCCATAGTTTTAAATTCCTCATATGAGTGGAGTCATACACAGATTATCTTTCTCTCGCTGGCTTATTTCACTTAACATAATTCTCTCAAGGTCCATCCATGTTATTGCAAATGGAATGATTTTGTTCTGTTTTACAGCTGAGTAGTATTCGATTGTATATATGTACCACATCTTTATCCATTCGTCTGTTGCTGGGCACTTAGGTTGCTTCCACGTCTTGGCTATTGTAAATAATGCTGCAATAAACATTGGGGTGCATAGGACTTTTGGGATTGCTGACTTCAAGCTCTTTGGATAAATACCCAGTAGTGGGATGGCTGGATCGTATGGTAGTTCTATTTTTAATTTTTTGAGGAATCTCCATACTGTTTTCCATAGTGGCTGCACCAGTTTGCATTCCCACCAGCAGTGTATGAGGGTTCCTTTTTCTCCGCAACCTCTCCAACATTTGTTACTATTAGTTTTAGATATTTTTGTCATTCTAACGGGTATAAGGTGATATCTTAGTGTAGTTTTGATTTGCATTTCCCTGATGATCAGCGATGATGAGCATCTTTTCATGTGCCTATTGGCCATCCGTATATCTTCTTTGGAGAAATGTCTGTTCATGTCTCCAGCCCATTTTTTGATTGGGTTGTTTGATGTTTTGTTGTTGAGTTGCGAGAGTTCTTTATATATTATGGATATTAAGCCTTTGTCAGATATATGACTTGCAAATATTTTTTCCCAGTTAGTGGGTTGTTTTTTTTGTTTCAATCCTGTTTTCATTTGCCTTGAAGAAGCTCTTTAGTCTGATGAAGTCCCATTTGTTTATTCTTTCTATTGTTTCCCTTCTCTGAGAAGGCATGGTGTCTGAAAAGATCCTTTTAATACTGATGTCAAAGAGTGTACTGCCTACGTTTTCTTCCAGAAGCCTTATGGTTTCAGGTCTCACCTTTAGGTCTTTGATCCATTTTGAGTTTATTTTGGTGAATGGTGGAAAAGAATGGTCAATTTTCATTCTTTTACATGTGGCTTTCCAGTTTTCCCAGCACCATTTGTTGGAAAGACTTTCTTTTCTCCATCGTATGCCCTCAGCTCCTTTGTCAAAGATGAGCTGTCCATAGATGTGTGATTTTATTTCTGGGCTTTCAATTCTGTTCCATTGATCTGTGCACCTGTTTTTGTACCAGTACCATGCTGTTTTGATTTCCGTAGCTTTGTAGTATGTTTTGAAGTCAGGGATTGTGATGCCTCCCGTTTTGTTCTTTTTTCTCAGGATTGCTTTAGCAATTCGGGGTCTTTTGTTGCCCCATATGAATTTTAGGATTCTTTGTTCTAATTCAGTAAAGAATGTCATTGGGATTCTGATTGGGATGGCGTTGAATCTGTAGATTGCTTTAGGTAGAACGGACATTTTAACTATGTTTGTTCTTCCAATCCATGTACATGGAATGTCTTTCCATCTCCTTATGTCGTCATCCAATTCTCTCAGAAAGGCCTTGTAATTTTCATTATATAGGTCCTTCACTTCCTTAGTTAAATTTACCCCAAGGTATTTTATTCTTTTTGTTGCGATTGTGAATGGTGTTGTGTTCTTGATTTCTTTTTCTGTTGGTTCATTGCTGGAGTATAAAAATGCTACTGACTTATGCAAATTGATTTTATACCCCACAACTTCGCTGTAGTTGTTGATTACTTCTAACAGTTTTCCACTGGATTCTTTGGGGTTTTCTATATATAAGATCATGTCGTCTGCAAACAGTGACAGTTTCACTTCTTCCCTCCCTATTTGGATTCCTTTTATTCCTTTTTCTTGCCTGATTGCTCTGGCCAGGACCTCCAGTACTATGTTAAATAAGAGTGGTGATAGAGGGCATCCTTGTCTCGTTCCTGTTTTCAGGGGGATGGGGTTCAGTTTTTGCCCATTGAGTATGATGTTGGCTATGGGTTTGTCATATATGGCCTTTATTATGTTGAGGTAGTTTCCTTCTATGCCCATTTTGTTCAGAGTTTTTATCATAAATGGCTGTTGGATCTTGTCAAATGCCTTCTCTGCATCTATTGAGATGGTCATGTGGTTTTTATTCGTCAGTTTGTTGATGTGGTGTATCACGTTGATTGATTTGCGGATGTTGAACCATCCCTGTGTCCCTGGTATGAATCCCACCTGATCATGATGTATGATTCTTTTGATGAATTGCTGAATTCTGGTTGCCAAAATTTTGTTTAGAATTTTTGCATCTATGTTCATCAGTGATAGTGGTCTGTAGTTCTCTTTTTTCGTGGTGTCCTTGTCAGGTTTTGGTATCAGCGTGATGTTGGCCTCATAGAATGTGTTAGGAAGTGTTCCACCTTCCCTAATTTTTTGGAATAGCTTGAAAAGGATAGGTATTAAATCCTCTCT
Source organism: Equus asinus (assembly GCF_041296235.1). Taxonomy (NCBI): domain Eukaryota; kingdom Metazoa; phylum Chordata; class Mammalia; order Perissodactyla; family Equidae; genus Equus; species Equus asinus. Next base: position 63,209,464 of record NC_091810.1, on the reverse strand, counting down.
GAAAGTTTGGTAGAATTCCCCAGGAAAGCCATCTGGTCCTGAGGTTTTATTCTTTGGGATGTTTTTGATTGCTGTTTCAATCTCTTTCCTTGTGATTGGTCTTTTCAAATTGTCTGCCTCTTCTTGAGTGAGCTTTGGGAGATTGTAGGAGTCCAAGAATTTATCCATTTCCTCTAGGTTATCCATTCTGTTGGCATATAGTTTTTTGTAGTATTCTCTTATAATCTGTTGTATTTCTGCAGAGTCTGTTGTTATTTCTCCTCTCTCATTTCTGATTTTGTTTATTTGAGCTTTCTCCCTTTTTTTCTTTGTAAGTCTGGCTAGTGGTTTGTCAATTTTATTTATCTTCTCAAAAAACAAGCTCTTTGTCTCATTGATACTTTCTACTGCCTTTTTCGTTTCAATAGTATTTATTTATGCTCTGATTTTTATTATTTCTCTCCTTCTGCTGACTTTGGGCTTCATTTGTTCTTTTTTCTCTAGTTCAGTTAGGTGTGCTTTAAGGTTGCTTATTTGGGATTTTTCTTGTTTGTTAAGATGTGCCTGTATTGCGATGAATTTTCCTCTTAATACAGCTTTTGCTGTATCCCATATGAGTTGGTATGGCATGCTATCATTTTCATTTGTTTCCAGGTATTTTTTTATTTCTTCTTTAATTTCTTCAATGATCCATTGCTTGTTCAGTAGTGTGTTGTTTAGTCTCCACATCTTTGTGCCTTTCTCAGCTTTTTTCTTTAATTAATTTCTAGCCTTATAGCACTATGACCTGAGAAGATGCTTGTTATTATTTCAATTTTTTAAAATTTGTAGAGGCTTGCCTTGTTTCCCAACATATGGTCTATCCTTGAGAATGTCCCATGTGCACTTGAGAAGAATGTGTATTCAGCTCTTTCAGGGTGAAGTGAGCTATATATGTCTATTAAGTCCAATTGTTTTAGTTTTTCATTTAGCTCCACTATTTCCTTGTTGATTTTCTGTCTGGATGATCTGTCCATTGATGTGAGTGGGGTGTTGAGGTCCCCTACTATTATTGTGTTGTTTTTAACATCTTCCTTTAGGTCTGTTAATAGTTGCTTTATGAATCTTGGTGCTCCAGTGTTGGGTGCATAGATATTTATAAGCATTATTTCTTCTTGATGAAGTGTCCCTTTGATCATTATATATTGTCCCTCTGTGTCTCTCTTTACCTGTCTTATTTTGAAATCCACTTGGTCTGATATAAGAATTGCAACACCTGCCTTTTTTTCCTTGCTATTAGCTTGAAGTATTGTCCTCCACCCCTTCACCCTGAGTCTGTGTTTGTCCTTGGGGCTGAGGTGTGTTTCCTGGAGGCAACAAATTGTTGGATCGTGTTCTTTAATCCATTTTGCCACTCTGTGTCTTTTTATTAGAGAGTTCAATCCGTTCACATTGAGAATGATTATTGATGCATGTGGACTTAATGCTGTCAATCTGTCGTTCATTATCTTGTTTTCCTGTGTTTCCTTTCCTGTTTGCTTTAAACTACCTATTTAATACTGCAATTTCTTATGCGGGGTTTCTTCGATTTTTCCTTATTTATGATTTGTGACTCTGTTCTGTCCTTTATTTTAGTGTCTACCTTGAAGTTTGTATTTAGAATCTCGTGTATAATATAGTCTATTCTCTGGTGGTCTCTTACTTGGCCAGTACTGATTTAGACCCTTTGCTCTTCCCCTCCTAAATAATTATTTTCATTTTTCATTCCAACTCGTCTTATTAATTTGTAGTTAGAGTGATAAGATCATCCTTGCTTTGGTAGTTTCCTTACCTTTCCCCTAACGCTATAGTTGAATATTTGCTATCTTGTTCTGGTTCTATCCATTGGTCTCCCTAGTCTGTGGATTGTGTCCCCTTTCTCCCTTTTTTCTTTTTTCAGGTATGAGAGCCTTCTTGAGGATTTCTTGTAATGGAGGGCTTTTGGTTACAAATTCCCTTAACTTTTGTTTGTCTGGAAAAGATTTAATTTCTCCTTCATATCTGAAGGAAATTCTTGCTGGATAGAGTATTCTTGGCTGAAGATTTTTATCCTTTAAAGTTTTGAATATGTCACTCCATTCTCTCCTAGCTTGTAGGGTTTCTGTAGAGAAATCCGCTGACAGTCTGATAGGGGCTCCTTTATAGGTTATTCTCTTTTTTTTTTCTTACTTCCCTGAGTATTCTTTCCTTACCTTTCCTTTTTGCCAATTTTACTACTATGTGCCTTGGGGTAGCTCTTTTTACATTGACAAGTCTAGGAGATCTAAAACCCTCCTCTACACACATTTCTCCATCGATCCCTAGATTTGGGAAGTTCTCTTCAATAATTTCGTTAAGCACACTTTCTGCTCCATTTTCCTTTTCCATATTCTCGGGAATTCCTATGATCCTTATGTTCTTACTCCTCATTGAATCCATTATCTCTCGGAGATTTTCCTCATTTTTTTAAATTCTTAGTTCTCTTTCTTCCTCTGTCTGGAGCCATTCAGCCTGTCTATCTTCAATTATGTTAATTTGCTCTTCTATGGTGTCTACACGGGCATTCAGGGAATCCGTATTCTGTTTTATCTGGTCCATTGTGTTTTTCATCTCAAGTAATTCTGTTTGATTCTTCTTTATGATTTCAAACTCTTTTGTGAAGTAACTCCAGAACTCGGCTTGTTTCTCTATCTTTCTCTCTACCTCATTGAGTTTTTTGATTATAGCTGCTCTGAACTCATTGTCACTTAGTTTACCTACTTCCAAGTCCTCAGGACTTAATTCTATGTTTTTATTGTTTTCCTTCTGGTCTGGGGCTTTTATAAGTTGCTGGATGGTAGAGGAGCGGTTTTTTCGCATGGTGGTAGAATTCGGTTGCAGTTACAGCCTGTCGCCACTAGAAGGGGGTCGAGAGCCGCGTGTTATGAGCTCTCGGCCTTGGGGCAAGATGGCTGCGCCCACTGGCTTTGCCGGGGGGGGGGGGGGGGGGGGGGGGGGGGCGGGGGGGCTATTACTCACAGGCGCCAGTCTGGGTTCAGGTCAGTTCTGTTCTCTGGTCTCCCGAGGCCCTTGGTTTATGGAGTCCCCGCGGACGGAAGCTTTCCCCCGTCAGCGGGTTTCCACTGAACCAGCGGCAGGAGTCCTGGATGATCCCCCGGTCACGCGGCCCCTCCCCCGCTCCTTCCCGACCCACGCTGCAGAGATCGCAGACTCTAGGGGAGGGAGCGATGTTCTCTCCTACCATTCCAGCGCCTCCGAGGCTGTAAGTAGGATTTATGATCTCCGCCTTCTTGGTATTGTAGGTCTCTAACGAGCTGGCATTATGTTTATTCTCTGAAATTCAGTTCTTCCAATCTTTTGTTGTATTTTGGAGGGGAGAGAATCCCGGGTCAGCTCATCCCGTCATTTTGCTCCACCAGAAGTAACACTTCTCATAAACCCAAATACCAGAATACCTTTTTTTGTAGGGCAGATCTAAGTCTTAGATAACTTTACTTAAGCACAAGTTATATTTTGTTCTTAGTGTAAGTGGTGATTCTCGAAAAAGTATGCCATCTAATGGGAGTTTTACAGTGAACTGTGTTTATGAGGAGCTGTTCCATAATCAAGTAACACTAAATTTAATTTCATTGTTAATTTGTGTGTTTAAAGTACAGAAATAAGTGTATTTAAAAAAAAAACTGCGAGAATCCTCAGTTGTTCTGTGAAAAAGAAAGGGAGCAGGGAGCTAATATTCATTTTGCATCTCCAAGCGTAGAGTTAGGTGGCCAAGGGGAGACCGGACTGAACATGTGACTGATTCCAAGACTTGTGCTCTTTTCATTATACCTTGTTGGCTTCCTGAGAGAGAGCTCGGGAGTCGTTACTGACTGCTGACGTGTGCCAGGCCAGGGCTTCCCAGGGTCGGCTCTGCTGAGGACTGGTTCTTTGAAATGCTCCTGGAATATAGGTTTCTAGGCAGTTACCAAAAAAATGCCCACATCATAAGTGTACATAAAATGTAGTGGGTTCTCACACTCACAAGCCCCCCATCTACACCTGCAGTCAGTAGACTCCTGACGGTAACCACTTATCTGACTTCTAAACCTTATATTAGTTTTAGGCAGGCGTTTAAAAGTAAAACTTTAAAAAAAGTAACCTATACTCCTTATAAAAATTTAAACAATAGAGTACGAAGGAAAGTAGGCTCTCTTCCTCCTCCATCCCACTTCCTAGAGGTAACCACTGAGAATTTGATGTCTGTCCTTCCGGACTTTATTTTGCACGAATTCACAAATATGTATCTGTGTATGTATTTTTTCAAAATGTGGGGTTCAATTGTATAAAACTGTTTGCAATCTGTTTCTTTTATTTAACAAGATGTTGTAGGTATTTTTCATGTCAAAGCATCATGTCGATGCAGCTGCTTTTTAACAATTGCTTAGTGTATCATTGTATTCCTGGACTTTGACTCAGTTCAGTCTCTTAAGGATATTTAAGTTATTTGTAGACATTCTCTATTATAAATAGTGCTGCAGCGAGCATCTGTGTGTCCTTGAGCATGTGTGTTTTTAGGGCGAATGCCTAGAAGTGGGGTTGTTTCATCAAAGGCTATTACAGAGATACTAGTTACTTTCCAGGAGGTTGTACCAATTTACGCTCACACCCAACAGGGCTTCTCCACACTCCACCCAAGCTGGTTATTACCAGAAGTCTTTACAACCTGATTACTGATTTTATTTTTATTTTCATTTATATTTATTTAATAATGAGGTTGAATTTCATTTCATGTGTTATTAAAGTATTTATATTTACTCTTCTTTCAAAATATTTCTGGTGTTTGAGGAAAGCCATGAAGGACTGTGGCAGTGAGGCTGCCCTTGGTGAAAAGGCCAGAGCCTACTGAGGATAGGAAACTTTGTTTATCTAGGCAGCTCTTAGAAAGCCATTGGGGAGCGGGGAGTCACACTTCCTCAGTGTCCAGGAAAGGGGGCTTGTGATGGATGAGGTATGGGAAGGAGCTATTAGGAAAGGCAAAACTCTGGGGCAGAAGACTGGGAGAACATTCTGCCAGCTCTGGCCCCAGCCCAAGTCCGTGTTGGCAGATGTGTGGGGAATAGGGAAGAGTGGAAAGGAGACAGCGAGCAGAGGAACCCTATGACAGGTGTGCTTCTCAACAACTTTCTGGAACTTAGGGAGGCTAAGGAGGCAGTTTGACGTGGTGGAAGGACACCAGCTTTGAGTTCAAAATTCACCTTCACTGCTTCTTGAGTGACCTTGGGCAAGGTATTTAACCTCTCTGAGCCATTGTTTCCTAGCCTGTGAAGTGACATTAACATCTGTCTTGCAAGTTGTAATGATTGGTGATAATTTGCATAAAGCTCCTAGCGTAAAGGTGGCATTTAACAAAATGTCTGGTGTTCACTGTTATTACCAATAACAAACCAGATGTCTAGCCGCTCCTAGGGAAGAGAGAAGAGACCCAAATCTCCCTTGCCTTCCTGTCAAGGGGATTTTGAGTTAATATAAGCAAAGGCCAAAAGGCTTGGGAGCCTGACAACAGTGCATGTCCAGAGCCCTGTCCACCCTGGAGATCTGAGTGGTCTTTGAGGAGAGGATGCTGAGCAGAGGAACTGGAAATGGTAATTCCTCTATAAGGGAGCAGTCTCTGAACTTGGTGGTCCTTTCCCTTAGGCCAGAGACGGCAGCCTGAAAAGGGGGAAGGAAAGGAGCTGGGGATTGCTCCAGACCCCTGAGGCTCCCCGCTCCTATTCCATTCCTAGACCCTGTGCTGAGGAGAAGCTTCGCTGGGGACAGAGCAGTGTGCTTCTCAAGTGATTGGGAGCAAAATCTGCTAGAGTTTGAGGCTGGCTCTATAACTTACTAACTTTGTGACCTTGGCCAACCTTCTTACCACTCTTCAGTCTGTTTGGCTACAGAATGAGAGGTACCTACCTGAGAACTGATTTGAAGATTAAACGAGTTAATTCATTTGAAGTGCTTAGGATTTGCTTAACACATAATAAGCGCTCCATAAATGTTAGCTGCTATTATTGTTATTGTTACAATTAGATAGAAATTGCAGATAGTATGGGGTAGAGAAGCAGATACTTAAGCTAGAACCTGGCATAGAAGGGCCTGGAAGGAATGATGGTTGTTTCAAAGCTACAAGCAGTTATCATTGGGGCCCTATTCCCTCAGGACTTCCCATCCCTAACTCCTCCTCCTTATTTAGGTCCAACCTCACTTCCTATCCCCACCCCTCTCTATCACAGCCCCCTGTTATTAGCATAGCTTTATTCAGATCTGGAATTGTGTATTTGTATACTATCTCCCCAAGGGCTCTCTGAGTTTCACAATTGCTGGAACTTGTCTGTGTGGTTCATATTTGCATCCCTAGCACTTAGAACAATGCTTGATCCATAGTGGTCTTTCAACTATTTATGAATTGAATGAATGCCCTGAATTTATTATATACAGGCCAGACTATCACAGGTAAAAAACAACTCCCAGGCAAGTGTTGTGTCTCTGCATGGCCAAGGTTAAAGAGTGAACAGTGTTTTCAGGGCAACTTGGGTGACGGTGATGGTAGTGGTTGTAGGCATTATTATTGTTATTTTTTTTAATGAATTTTTTAAAAAATTTTTGTTTATTTATTTTTGAGAAGAATGGCCCTGAGCCAACATCTGCTGCCAATCCTCCTCTTTTTGCTGAGGAAGACTGGCCCTGAGCTAACATCCGTGCCCATCTTCCTCCACTTTATATGTGGGACGCCTGCCACAGCATGGCTTGCCAAGCAGTGCCATGTCCGCCCCGGGATCTGAACCGGCGAACCCCGGGCTGCTGGAACGGAACGTGCGCACTTACCGCTGCGCCACCCGGCCAGCCCCTGTAGGAATTATTGAGTAGTAAATTTAGGGGACAAGATGGTTCATCGTTTGTCCCCGTGTGGAGATTTTTCTTCCATTTCTACCTTAATTGGATATGAGTGCTGCTTTGTGAACAAATATATCAGTTTCTTTACAGAAGCTTGTTCGGGCTCACTGAATTTCTGAGTTGGAAGGGACCCTAAAAGCCATCTAACACAGACCCTCATTTTAGTAAATAGGGAAACTGCCATTTGCCCCAGTTCCACTTCTATATCATCTACTTAATTTCAGAAGTGGCACTAGAGTCTTAGTCTTCTTATTTCAAGTCCAAATATTGTCTCCACCTCATGGTGCTACCCACTTCCCATCTCTATGTTGAAAATAATAGACTCTGCACTACTATGCTATGTATGGGGGCTTACTCTGCCAGATGCATGCCAGTTACTTTACACATATTCTTATTGAAGCCTCCCGGTACTCTAAAAAGGATTTTCTTATCCCCATTTTGCAGCTGGGTTACAGCTTTGGAAGTCTAATTTAAATTCCAGGCTGAAGCAACAGTTCTATCTGAAAAATATTCCCTGTATACATAAGAAATTCAAATATCATGAGTTTGAAATTCTTCTGTATTCTGATCATTAGCAGTGACATCACCCTCACAAACCTGTGTTTGTAGCCCATGGCGTCAGGTTTATGCAGTGGTCGTATTTCTTTTTATTGGTATTTCCAGTAATGATGCCTGGAGCTTTTTTTTTCTTTTTCTTTTTGGAGGAAGATTAGCCCTGAGCTAACATCTGCTGCCAATCCTCCTCTTTTTGCTGAGGAAGACTAGCCCTGAGCTAACATCCATGCCCATCTTCCTCTACTTTATATATGGGACGCCTACCACAGCATGGTTTGCCAAGCACTGCCGTGTCCGCCCCGGGATCCGAACCAGTGAAGCCTGGGTGGCTGCAGCAGAATGTGCACGCTTAACTGCTACACCACCCGGCTGGCGCCAACCTGGAGCCTTTGTTGGTGAATACAACCAAGAAACAGAATATTCTTTGGGAGATACTGAAATATAAAAGATAGGTTTTTAAAACAAAAGGCAGATTTTTTAAACAAAATTAAAATATTAATGTTAAAAATGATTAATATTCACAACATCTATGTAATATTCTTGCCATTAATGTTAAACTTAATGCAATTGAGGAAACAATCAAATAAATCCAAAATGTGGTACATTCTGCTAGGTAACTAACTTAGACTTTAAAAAAATCAGTGACTTGGGGCTGGCCCCGTGGCCGAGTGGTTAAGTTCGCGCGCTCCGCTGCAGGCGGCCCAGTGTTTCGTTGGTTCGAACCCTGGGCGCGGACATGGCACTGCTCATCAGACCACGCTGAGGCAGCATCCCACATGCCACAACTAGAAGAACCCACAACGAAGAATACACAACTATGTACCGGGGGGCGTTGGGGAGAAAAAGGAAAAAAATAAAATCTTTAAAAAAAAAAAAATCAGTGACTTGATAAGCAAAAAAATGAGGTGTTCTGGAGTGAAAGAAACTAAAGCAACCATTAATATGTTCTCTATTTCAATAGTTCTGTCATTTTGAGAATGTTACATAAATGGAGATTCATAATTTGTTAACCTTTTGCCACATCTGCTTTCTCTCTTGCTATACTTTTCGCTGAATCATTTGAAAGTAATATGGCACTTAACAACCAAGCTAAATGTGTGAGCCTTGATTGGCTCCTGGATTGGGAAAGAAAAATAAAGCTATAAGACTTTTCTTAGAACAATCAGGGAAATTTGAGTGGAAATTAATGGACTATTCATGAAATGATGTTCTTGAATGTTTGTTACTTTTCTTAGTGGGATTGTTTTATTTTAGGTAGGAGAGTGTCATTAATCTTAGGAGAGGCATGCTGAAGTATTTAGGGGTTAAGTGCCATATTGTTTTCATATGATTCAGTGAAAAGTATGTATAAATAGCAAGAGAGAAAGCAAATGTGGCAAAATGTTAAAAAACTGAATCTCCATTTACATAGCATTCTTGAAATGACAATTATTGAAATGGAGAACAAATTAGTGGTTGCTGGGGGTAGGGAGGCAGGAAGGAAGTGGGTGTGGCTATAAAAGTGTAAGAGGAAGGATCCTTGTGTTGATGGAAATGTGTTTCTTGACTTTCCTTGTCAGTGTCCTTATTGTGATATTGTACTACAGTTTTGCAAGATGTTACCATTTGGGGAAACTGGGTACAGGATATAAGGAATCTCTCTTATTTCTTACAACTGCATATGAATCTACAATTATCTTAGAATAAAAAGCTTAATGTCAAAAACAGTGAATCTAGGGGAAGACAAAATGGGTGTTCATTGCATATTCTTTCAGCTTTTCTGTAGGTCTGAAAAATTTCAAAATTGAAAGTTTCAAAATTGAAAGTTGAGGGAGGGAGTTGGAGTATAAAAAGATCCAAAAACTTCATAGAAAAGTAGATTGGTGGTTTTTGTAAAATCAAAAGAAAGTTTTCTAAGTGGGAAAAATATGTGTAAATCGTAGAAGAAAACAGTTTATAAAAACTATCTTAATTAAGTACAACTTGATTTTGAGATCACTACCTCAGGGAAAAGCAAGAAATGTCATGGTTAATTTGAGGTTAAATGAAGTTAAAATAGTCTATAGCATTAGCTAGCTATACCTTCTCCAGGCACTGTCGCTTTCCTCCCCTCCCTGCCATTCCCATTCCCAAAGTCTTAATTATGTTATGGCATCGAATAAACATGAAAGGGGCTGCAAGATTTTGAAACCTGTTTAAACACAGATTTAAAGGACTTAACATTTTTTATGGTGCCTTGATGCATTAGATGCTGAGTTTAATGGCTCTCTGGATGTGGTTACCTGGAAATATTTATTAACTTCTGTTAACTTACTTTGTTGCCTCTTCTTTCCTTTAAAAAAATTAAAAGCTCAGGTCTCTTTTTCTGTGTAGAATGGGAACTGTGTTTTTAAATTGTTCTAATTATGTTTAAGGCTGCTACTATGTAATTTACAGACAAAGGGTGGAAGTTTGTGAAAACTCAGTAAGCTTCAGGTAGGGCCTGGCACTGTGGCCGAATGGTTAGTCCACTTCGGTGGCCCAGGGCTTCACCGGTTCGGAATCTGGGCTCAGACCTAGCACCACTCATCAAGCCATGCGGCCTCCCACATAGCACAACCAGAAGGACCTACAACTAGAATATACAACTATGTACTAGGGGTGCTTTGGGGAGAAGAAGAAAAAAAGAAGATTGGCAACAGATGTAAGCTCAGGTGCCAATCCTTAAAAAGACACACAAACAAAAAAAGACGTCATGTATTCTCCAGAATGTGATTTCATGATTTAGGTTCCTGTCACTCATCTGACATGAAGGCGCCAAATCCCAAGAAGAAAATGGAGGAAATGTTCCTACAAGACCCTCCCCTCCAAGATCATCTACCACAGTGTATGGACTAGGCTTGCTCTAGAAAGATCCATTGTGAACAAGAAGAGATGGGATAACTTCACTGTAGTGGTGCCCACAAATTTTGAGATCGATGATGATAACTCTTTAGTGAAAGAAAAGGAATTGAAGCATTTGTCAGAGCAATTAAAAGTGGTGTACTTGAGTGGTTTTAGACTTGGTTCAGCTGAGATTTTTTACGTGTATTTTGGGATTCTGTTTTCAGTAAAAGAACTGAAAAGTCTAATTTTTAAAATAGTAAATTGTAGGGCAGGAATCATTAATCTTAGAATGTATATGGACACTTAATCCTGTGAAGGAAGCTTTTCAAATGTGTTAATCTTGGCTTTTGGATTTCTAAGCCTATGAAAGCATTCTTTGCCTGGAAATTGAGCACTTATCAATTTAGTTTTCTAATTGTTGAGTGTTGCTGTGTTCCAACTGGATTATAAACTTCTTGAAGGCATCGTACATGTATTTATAATCTCCTTGTGTCTCCAGGACCTGGTATCGTTTCTTAAATATGTGGGATTCTTGGTGTATTGCTGGGGGCAGAGCTCATATTTTTAAGAGAGCACAACATTCTCAGGCCAAATTACCTGAAGGACAGAGCTGTAATCCTTACCTAAGTGATGGTGGGTTTCCATTATGCGTGAGCATGGCCAGGGAAGCATTTCCTAAATTCTCAGAGGAGTCACTTCTGACTCACGTTAACGCTAATTAGCCCTTGTAGTAGAGAGAACTCTAACTTTGGCAGCTTCATTAGGAAAAAGACAAGTAAACTAGGGACACATTCACTGCACAACATGTATTTTTAAGAAACTGTAAAACTGTGTTTGCAGATCAGGGAGCAGAGAAACATGAGGGGACAGGTCAGTCCTCTGGGATCACTGATCAAGAGAAGGAGTTGTCCACAAATGCTTTCCAAGCGTTCACGGTAAGAAATGGTTTCTCTTAATCTCCATTTTTAGGATCTGTGAAGTATGAATCTTTTAATAGTGAGTTTTTAAATTATAATTTTGTTCTGTAATAATTCAAGAGTTGAGTTTAGAAAGTAGTTTTAGTTTTAAAATTAAAAAAAAATCTTTTCAGAGTTTAAATGTAGTGAAAGGAATGGGAGTGATTTGAGCCATTCCCAGGTTTTTGTTTTCATAAACATGTTTTACCTCTCACAGTGTTGTTTTGTCTTTTAATTTTATATTTTTAATATGTGAGTCAGTATTTTCATTTCAATATTTTGTTCAGTTCTTTCTTGAATGTGCATTAAAATGGAACGCTAAGTTTCTCGTTAAAACTTTAACTTTTCTGGCATTAAACAATATGAAAGAAAACCTTGATTATCAGATTACATACATGTAAGCAGAAGAACTTGATTCTTGCATATTCAAAGTATATCTACAATAGTCCCCCCTTATCCGTGGTTCCGCTTTCCGCAGTTTCAGTTATCCACAGTCAACTGTGGTCCAAAAATATTAAATGGGAAATTCCAGAAATAAATGATTCCTAAGTTTCAAATTGTGTGCTGTTCTTTTTTTTTTTTTAAGATTGATTCACCTTTTTTTTTTTTTAAGATTTTATTTTTCCTTTTCCTCCTCAAAGCCCCCCCAGTACGTAGTTGTATATTTTTAGTTGTGGCATGTAGGATGCCACCTCAGCATGGCTTGATGAGCAGTGCCATGTCCGCGCCCAGGATCCGAACTAGTGAAACCCTGGGCTGCCGAAGCAGAGTGTGAGAACTTAACCACTTGGCCACGGGGCCAGCTTATGTGCTATTCTGAGTAGCATGATGAAACCTTGCATAGTCCCACCCGGGGTGTAAATCATCCCTTTGTCCAACGTATCCACTCTGTATGCTATCCACCCCTTAGTCACATAGTAGCCTTGTTGGTTATCAGATCTTACTGTCAGGATACCGCAGTGCTTGTGTTCAAGTAATCCGTATCGTACTTAATAATGGCCCCAAAGTGCAAGAGTAGTGATGCTGGCAGTTTGGAAATGCCAAAGAGAAGTTATTGTTATTAATCTCTTACTATACCTAATTTATAAATTAAATTTCATCATAGGTATATAGGTATGTACAGGAAAAAGCATAGTGTGTGTATATATATATATATATATATATAGGGTTTGATACTATCCACGGTTTCAGGCATCCACTGGGGGTCTTGGAGTTAACCCTGTGGATAAGGGGAACTACTGTACTAGAAATTAAAATTTGGAGTAATTAATCATATTACCTTTCTTGGCTAGCTTCAGCTATTATACCCTGCTAACAATATATACCTATATATATATAGTATGTATATATCATATGTAAGTATATTATTTACCAGTACATGTATATCAATCTATGTGTCTTAGAGATATAATATACATGTATCAGTGTTAGAGTTTGTGTCTTGGAAAATAAATATCCGCAATTTTTTTCCAGTTTTATTGAGATGTAATTGACATATCAGTTTCTTAATTGACATGAATATTAATTCATCTACTGACTTTAATTAGTATATTTAAGGGGATTACATCTGTCTTTTTTAAGAATTTTTCAAATAAAGAGTGAAATATATTTGGAAATGAATGTATAGTTCTTAAAGCTGGCATGTAATTTTGTTTGTGTATGTATTTTTTTTTGTTTTAGGCTGGAAATTACGATGCTTGTCTGCAACACCTTGCCTCCCTACAAGATATAAACAAAGATGACTATAAAATAATTTTGAATACAGCAGTGGCTGAGTTTTTTAAAAGTAACCAAACAACAACAGATAGTTTGAGACAAACACTTACCCAGCTGAAGAATCAGGTGATACACAAATGAATTTAGCTTTAAAAATATTGTGGTATTGCCTAAACTGTGAAATAAAAATAGTTAAGGGAAATTAATGTGACTTCTTGTCTGATATTGATAGCACCATTTCTAATATACCTGAAACATTTGTTGGTATTAATTTTATTTGTATAAAATCATTATTCTAAGAAATGAACTGTATGTTGTGTGATTTGATTTTCTATTGGATATGTAACTTGAACAGAATAGACTAATATACCAAATTTGGATGAGTTTTGAGAATTAAAGTAGAAATATATGAAGAAGCTTAGCTGCTGAGATATATCTTATTTATAACTGCAAAGATCTGATTATTATTAACGTCAAAATGTGTTAGTATTTTGAATCAGGAGATGGTTAATAGATAGAAGATATTCTGATTTATACTTGGTTTGGGGCTAACCTTGGTCATTGGTTTGGTCATAGTGGCAACATTTCTTGCATCACAAGAATAGACCTTTGATATTCAAGAGGGATGATGATGATGATGATGTTATCAGCTAGCAGACATTTAGTGCTCACTGTGTAACAAGGCCCTGCTATGAACCTTGTATGTACAGCATCTCACTTACACTTCCCTGTAGCCCAATGAAGTAGCACTGTAATTTTTCTCATTTTACAGATGGGAAAGCTGAGGTACAGGTGGCTTGTGTAAGTTTTCTGAAGGCACAAAGCTTTTAAGTAATAAGAGCTGCATAAACCCAGTTCTGTTTGACTCTAGGGCCTGTGTTTTTAATTACAGCGTTATGCTGTAGAAGGTCTTGAGACCTTTTGAGCCCCTGTCCTATCATCATGAATACCACGGTAGCATAGAGTATCACCCCAAAGTGTGATATAGTTAGAAGTAAGTCACCTTTAAGCACTTCATAATTCTTTATAGGAATAAAGATACTATATACTATCTAACCATGGTATAGTTAGAAATAAGTAACCTCTTCATAATTCTTTAGGGGAGTAAAATAATTTTTCAACACTATTACAGTTCTTCAACAAAAACGAGCATAGCCAACATTTATTAAATGCTTACTTGATTCTAAATTCTGTATTAAGTGCTTTTTATGCCTTATCTCATATAATCCTCACAGTCAACCCTTGAACTTACCTCAATTTTTACACTGAGGTTTAGGGAACTTAATAATTTTAATTTACACAGCTAGGAAATGAGGGAGCAGGATTTGAACCAGACGTTCTGACTCTTGAGCTTGTTCTCATAACTACCTCAGTCTTTGTAAATTTAAGTGTCATCCCATTTCATTATTACTCCGGTGTTATTAGCCATGACTTTATCTGGAGCTCCAGAATCAAAAGAAAGATGATAATTTGTTGATATCTAGTACACGTGCTCTATGACCCCGTAGACATTTCTTCCAGGGAACATTTATTTGGTTTTTGAGCACAAGTTTATTCTTAAACTTTTGTTTTTAGAATAAGAGGCTCTTGCAAACTTCCTGTTAAGTCAAGAAAACTACTTCCTTAAATCCTTTCACCAGCCTTTATTCTTAATAAGGTTGACTCAGTAACCCCCCCACACGCACACACCCCCGGTGACTTCCATCTCTCTTGAGTTTCCGAGAAGCGTTTGCACTTGTGTCTCCCGGCTTTCTCTAAATCATACTTCTGTTCAGTCACATGTCCTGGGCATAGTGACACTCCTTTTCATCCTATTCTGCTTTCATTAACTTTTTTTCTCATTTGATGAGTAATTTTTGTTCTGGCTGGAGCAATTACTGAATTATTTTGATGAAATATAAAAAATGTGGCTATCATGTCATAAATTCAACCATTGCTGAATCCAAAACTCCTTAATTTATCCAGAATCCCCTCTCAGCCTAAGAATTAATCTTTTCTTAGCTCATTCTCTCTCCATTACATGACTACCAAAAAGTGTTGTCTTTCTTTGGAAATTCTTTTCTCTACTTAAAGAGACTGTTTTTAATCTCTTGAAAATAGTGACTTGATAAGTGAAGATTATCAAGAACCCCAGACTCATTGAGATGCACATGCTGTTTTTCAGCTAGCACCGATTGTTAACGTTTGAACCTCGTCAAGCTCACCATACAGGTGATTGAAGTCTGCAGAAGTCTGATTACAAATCACTATGTGTCATGAACCTCCTGGTTCCTTGCCATTAGCCAAACCAATGTTGTTAAGTCCGTGTATATCAAAGTTCCCCTGCTTAATTTAGGGAAATGTCACTCTTAGAATTAATTACTTAACACTGCTCAGTAATTTATTGCAATCTTTGTAATGGCAAAGAAAGTTTAAGGACAGGTAGAATTCCAGTTTCATGTGTTACATGGAATTACAGAATGGTTGTGAAGCTTGATTAAAATTAAAAAGCCTGAGGCTGGCCCTGTGGCCAAGTGGTTAAATTCACGTGCCTCGCTTCCGCTTCTGGGGCCCAGGGTTTCGCTGGTTCAGATCCTGTGTACAGACATGGCACTGCTCATCAAGCCATGCTGAGGCGGCATCCCACATAGCACAGCCAGAAAGACCTACAACTGGAATATACAACTATGTACTGGGGGGCTTTGAGAAGAAGAAAAAAAAAGAAGATTGGCAACAGATGTTAGCTTACGTGCCAATCTTTAAAAAAAAAAAAAACTGAAAAGCCTATTGCTGCAGCTTACAGAAGGGATATACAGATAGTCATTAACTTTAAAATGCAAAGCGTTGTGATGTTTTTCTTTTGGTCGCAGATGTGGATTTTAGGGTTCTAGCAAAGCCATTAAAAGCCTATTTTCACTGCCGTGTGTGACAAAGTGTATTTTGTTGTTCATTACTTTAAAAATGTATTCTTTTTTATTATGGGAACAGTTATTTTTTTGTTGTGAACATAATAGGAAAATCAGAAAATATACTTCCTAGCCATATGGCCTTGGGCAAGATATTTAAGCTTTTTGTGCTTGTTTCCTTATTTATAAAATGGAAATGATAATATCTATGTCCTTGAGGTCTGGTGAGGATTAAGTGAGATGTTCTCATTTAATGTAGCAGGCCTGGCACATAGTTAAGTAGTTAGCTATTGTTTGTAAATGTTTAAATTTTACTTTAGTTTTTACAAAATGGAATCAAACTTATGTATACATACTGCATAACATTCTCATAGGAAAGGTCATTTTGAGTTTTGCTCATTCCTCGAGGCTAGAAAGTGGGACTCCAACTTAGAGGCCATGTTGACAGTTAAGACATTGAAGATAACCTCACAGTGGCAAGGAAGAGAATTGCCTTGCCTTGTGCTAGGAAGTTCCATCAAAATGTTTTACTTAACAAAATTTTATGATGAATGAAATAATTTTTAGTATGTGAGGGTAATTAAAATCTAGAGGTCCTGTTGAAAATGTGGAAAAATTCAGAGTAAGAAATGCCAGCCTGTGTTCCTGTTTATTCATATAGATTCTTTCAATTTTGCTCTTTGTTTTCTTAGCATTGTTAGAGCATAATCCCTGTTGATGGTTTTATAGGTCCACTCAGCTGTTGAAGAAATGGACGGATTAGATGATGTTGAAAACAGCATGTTGTATTACAATCAAGCGGTCATTCTTTATCATCTGCGGCAGTATACAGAAGCGATATCAGTTGGTGAAAAACTTTATCAGTTCATAGAACCTTTTGGTACGTTACCTGTCAAGTCACAAATTTCCCTATCTTCTCATACTTGCAAAGGTCTCTGGTACTTTTACCTAGATAACCTGAATCAGAGATTATGTGTCAGTATTTAAAGAAAGAAAAAAAGCTGTGTCATATTTTCTTAATGGTTAGAGAAGGTAAAAATTATATCACTTTTAGATGAATCCAGGATGTTTTTTACCATCTCCCCCTCCCCCTGTTTTTGAAGATAACCGTTAGAAATGCCACTTTTAATTGGAGAGACTTAGCGATTTCTGTTTTCTCTTTGCTGTTTAAATACCACCTAGTGTACTGATCCTTTCTTCCATGAGTAGTGTATTGAGGAAGGAGTGTTTTGGAATATTAGAGGGCGGTATAGTATTTTATTTTGTCTATTGCGTAACTGAAATTTTTGTGGGTAATCATAAAGTAGCTAGTAAGAACTATGTTAGGTTTTTTGGTGTCTTAACTAGCTTACAGTTAACTAGCCTCAAGTAAGAGTAGTAAGAAAGGTAAGGGCAAAGGAAGAAAGAGAGAACAAAGAGAGCAGCAGAGCTGGACCCAGGACAGGTTGTTAGAGAGGGCTGTTGGTTTCCAGCCCACGAGCAGTCAGATGTCAGTTGTGATTCACATTTTTATCTTTTTCTCTATGGTTACTTTCTTTTAAATTCAAAACACTAATGTGAATTCCTGCTTTATAAACACCTCATTGCTGACGTGGTCACCACAGGACACATGGCGGGGTGCGGTGCCTCCTCCGTGGTGCTCTGAGAAGAGTTACAGGGTCCACCTTTGCTGACGACTGGTTCAACAGCTGTTTACTCTGGCTCCAGGGAGGCCTTTTCAAGATACTTCTCTTCTTTCAATCCTGAGGGCAGAGTGGGCAGGAGAGACGTCAGTGATGAAAGACTGAAACTAGTGGCCAGTTCCTTTCTTCTGTAAAGCTAGAAATCGGAATTATATTTCTAGGATGGCACAGATAGGTTTTTCTGTAAAGCTGGTTTTTAGATTTCAAGAACACTTCATGAAATTCTGTTAATTTGTACTATGAGTGGAATATAGTCAGTATTCACATCCTTTTTTCTTCTTTGAAAATTATTATTATTGTTTTTAATTTTATTACTTGTTTCTTCATACAACATATATTTATTGAGCATATGCTATGGACCAGACACTGTTCTGGGATCTGAAGATAATGCAGTGAATGAACCAGAGAAAATCTTTACCTTCATTAAGCTTATATACTAGTGGGAGAGAGAGAGCAACACAATAATTATATATTTATAATATATAATATAGGTAGTTAAAAGCCGTGAAGAAAAGCTAAAATTATAAATAATATAAATATAAATTATAAAATATAATAAATATATTTTATATTTTATATAAATTATAAAATAATATAAATTATAAAAAATATAAATAATATATAATATAGGTAGTTAAATGCTGTGAAGAAAAGCTAAAAAGAAGATAGATTGACTGGGGATGTTGTTTTTAGATAAAGTAATCAAGGAAGGCTTGGGATAACACAGTATTTTAAAAGAGACCTGAATGAAGAGAAGAGGTGTGCCATGCGACTCTTTAGGGGGAGAGCATTCCAGCCTGAGGTCATAGTACAGGCAGAGGACCTGAGGTGAGCTTGCGTTTCATGAGTGAGAGGAACAGCAGGAAGGCCACAGTGACGAGCTTGGTGGAGAGAACAGTAGGAAATGAAATCAGAAGTAGCAAGGGACAGAGCACATAAAGCCTTGTAGCCCAGGTAAGGACTTACTGTGTTAAGTGTGGTGGGAAACCCTGGGAGATCTGTGACCTTTGCACGTCGACTGCATTGATTTTAGTTTAAAATGGATTCCGCTCTGGCTGCTGTGTAAGAGCGAGAATGGAGCCAGGAGGACTTGTTAGAGGCGTATAAGGGCTTTTGGAATTTTCTCCTCTTGATTATAGCAGCCTTCCTTTAGACCTTATTTTAACTTTTCTCTTTTGAAAAGGAAGGAAAACGGTGTTATATCATATGAGGGTACCCTTCCTCTCTTCGTTGGATTCTTCTTCCTTTGAAGTACTTGTCTTTGTATTTTCCTCTTGGCTGTTTTAATTTTCTGATATACTCCAATCCACACTTAGCTTCTTTTGTCTCTGTAGTCAAATCATTTCTGTTGCCCATCTCTATGCCTAGAAAGGAAATCTATTTCCTAGAGTCAAAGACTTTTTTACAGTTAGAAGGAACATTAAGGGATCACCAGGTCCACCCCCTGCCTTCAGGCAGGTAAAGTATTCTCCGCATTTTACAGGTCAGCCAGCTGAAGTCTAAAGATTAGTTCAGTGATGTGCAGAGACCACACATTGAGTACGTAGCCAAGCAGGTATTGCAATGGAGGTTTCCTTCCACCTACAGTAATGCTCCTCGTTTCATGTGCTGGTGGCTGGTAGATATTTTGCCAAAGAATGTTGAGTCACTAGGATCCCTGAAATGAGAGGCCTTGAAATGACTAGTAGAATGGCATTGTTGCCCTTGCAAGTTGCTTCTCTTCCTGGCTCTAGGTGATGAATAGTCATTTAAGTAAAGACTTAAGCTTTGCTCTTTAGAGCTTTCTGGGGGGAAATGGTGTGAGATGTTTTCTTCACTTTGGAGTATGACTTTTCTTTTCCTGTTTTTTTTCTCCCCAGAAGAAAAATTTGCCCAAGCAGTGTGTTTTTTGCTTGTAGACCTGTATATATTAACCTACCAAGCTGAGAAAGCTTTGCATCTCCTTGCTGTCCTAGAAAAAATGATTTCACAGGGTAACAATAACAAAAATGGAAAGAATGAGGTGAGTGTTCTGAGGTGATCAGACTAAAATTTAAAATGTGGTTAATATTTGTGGTTATTAAGTATTATTTTAACAGCTTTATTGAAATATAATTCTCTGCACACCATGGTGACTATAGTTAATAATGTATTGCGTATTTGAAAGTTGCTAAGAATTTATCTTTAAAATCTTCACAAGAAAAAAATTTGTAACTAGGTGTGGTGACGGAAGGTAACTAGACTTATTCCTTTCGCAATATATACCAATATTGAATCATTATATTGTACCCCTGAAACATCTAATGTTATATGTCAATTATACCTCAATTAAAAAAAATTTTTTTAATAAATGAAAATCAGGGGCCGGCCCCGTGGCCGAGTGGTTAAGTTCGTGTGCTCCACTTCGGCGGCCCAGGGTTACACCAGTTCGGATCCTGGGTGCGGACATGGCACCACTCATCAGGCCATGCTGAGGTGGCATCCCATGTGCCACAACTGGAAGGGCACACAACTAAAATATACAACTGTGTACTGGGGGGCTTTGGGGAGAAAAAGGAAAAATATAAAAAAATAAAAATAAAACAAATAAATAAAATAAATAAATAAAAATAAAAAGAATTATGCCTATCCTCAGGCAGTCCACAGGCTAGGTAGGGAGAGACAGTTGGATTAAAATTTTGATTTAATGACCAAAAAAATAGAAAAAGAAATGTAATTCACATAATTTACCATTTTAAAGTGTGTACAATTCAGTGGTTTTTATTATACTCACTGAGTTGTACAACCATTACCACTATCTAAATCCCAGAACATTTTTATCACCCCAAAAAGAAACCCTGTACCTATTTGTCATTCCCATTTCCCCCTTATCTCAGCTCCTGGCAACTACTAGTCTACTTTCTGTCTCTGGATTTGCCTGTCACGGACATTTCATAAAAATGAGATCATACAATATGTGGTCTTTTGTAATTGGTCTCTTTTCACTTAGCATAATATTTTCAGCTTTTACCATGTTGTAGCGTGTACTTCATTCCTTTTTCATATATCTCATTCTTTTTTATGGCCGAATAATATGCCATTATATGAATATGCCACATTTTTTATCCATTCATCAATTGATGGACATTTGGGTGCTTTCCACTATTGGCTATTGTAAATAATGCTTCTATAAACATTTATGTACAAGTTTTTATAAGGGCATATGTTTTCGGTTTTCCTGGGTATATATTTAAGAGTAGAGTTGCTGCATCATATGGTAACTTTATACTGCACCTTAGGAGGAACTACCAGACTGTTTTCTAAAGTAACTGCACTATTTTACTTTCCTACCAGCAACTTACAAGGGTTCCAGTTTCTTCTCATTCTTGCCAATCCGTTATCTTTTTTTAAATTGTACCCATCCTAATGGGTGTGATGTGGTATCTCATAATAGTTTAGATTTCTCTAGTGACTAAGGATGTATGTTAGCATCTTTTTGTATGTGAGATAATGGTTTTACAGAATGTAAAGATTAGACTTGAGACAGTAGAATTCCATAATCTGGATAAACAAGATAGTTTTCACTAGGGAAAATTTCATTGTTAAAGTTCTTCAAAAAGAGCGCACATTTGTGACAAGCTTCATCATGTTCTAATAAGAGAGTTGGTGCACATTAGCGATACATCTTAGTTCTCTGGTTCTTTATTTTGCTTGTGCTTCTCATTGTCTAGGGATAATTCTTTCTTCCTCTCCCTGGCCTTTTTGTAAAAACATGGAGTATTTGCAGAAAACATTGTCAGTACCTTTCTTTCTACCTGTCTAAGTTCTTGAGGTTTAAAAATAAACATCTAATGTTACTGTTTTCAGTTTAACAAGGTATGTGAGTGTGTGTGTGTGTGTGTGTGTGTGTATATATGAGAGTTCAGTTAAATAATCAGCATTATTCCTAAACACTCTTTAGTAAAATATTAGTAAAATTTCTATGTTCCGTACTTGCAATAGTTGATGAACTATAACTCAGTTAAACAAACTTTTGTGTGCTCTGCTAGGTACTAAGGTGACAAAAATGAAAACATTGCAGTTGTTTTCAAGGAACTCAGGTCTGTGGGAGGAGAAAGATTGAGCAATATCTGTTCCTGGACTGGGAGGAAGCAGGTTAGGGAAGGCTTCAGAGATGTTCGGATGTTTGACTTGGTCCTTGAAAGATGTAATAGTTCAGCAAGTCAGAAGAGGAAGTATGGAGCAGGATAACCATCTTGGCAGAGAAAATAGCCCCAAAGGTGTGAGAGTGGCGTGTTGGAGGAATTTCTGGCAATCTGAAATGGGTAGTACCTGAGATATGTAATGGAGATCAGCAGATGAGATTGACAACTCAAATATGGGTTGTACTGTGAAGGATTTTGAATACTTTACTAGGAATTTAGGGTAGGATGTTGGCAGTGTTGATACCAGAGAAACTTATTAAGCAGAGAATGACATGATCTGTTCTGGGTTTTAGAAGGATCACCTGAGTTTTGCCCAAGTAATATCCATGCTTTTTATTTATTTTTTCCTTTTTTTGGTGAAAGATCAGCCCTGAGCCAACTACTGCCAGTCTTCCTCTTTTTGCTGAGGAAGCCCGGCCCCAAGCCAACATCCATGCCCATCTTCCTCTACTTTATATGTGGGACGCCTACCACAGCATGGCGTGCCAGGCGGTGCCATGTCCACACCCGGGATCTGAACCGGCGAACCCGGGGCCACCGAGAAGCGGAACGTGCGAACCCAACCGCTGCGCCCCCAGGCCGGCCCCAGATCCATGCTTTTTAAACCTGGCCTATCATTATGCTCAACTGTGAGGGTCTCATAGTAGGGCTTCCTGTCACCCACTCCAGACTGTTAGACCTGAATCTCTGGGAGTGGAACCTGGGATTCTGAATTTTGAAAATGCTCTCTAGGTGATTCAGATTAGCTCACTTGGAAATCACTGATTTAAATTATGGTCAAAAATAGTTAATTTGGGTTAACTTTGTTTCATCACCCTACAGACTGGTAATAACACCAACAAAGACGGATCTAATCATAAAGCTGAAAGTGGAGCTCTAATAGAAGCTGCAAAATCAAAGATACATCAGGTAACGTAAATTTTGAGAGGTTATACATCACATATGTTTACTTGCAGCTGTGAATGATGAAGAATGTGATAGATCTTTGAAAGCAGTTAATAATTCAAGGCGTGTATTTTTTTGACTTTAAAGTATTATAGTTTGGAAGCACATTTATCCTTCAAAATATGTTGTGCTTCAGGTGGTAATGTAATATCATTTCTTTTAATTACTCTATAGAAGACTGAGAGAAATGGCCTGGGAATGTATTGGATGATAAAATCAGTTTGTAGAATTTTAAAGTTCATTGTTGGCTAGCCGTGTACAGATAAGAATTGATAGGATTTTTACTTGGCACTTATGTGTAAATTTTATTCCAGCATGTTTTTAGTTTTTTAGAGTATATTCTAAGTATAGTAAAAATAGATAAAGATAATTTTAAACTTGCTTTTGCAGGTAATTGGTACAACTATGTTATAAACAGATTGGGTTCAATTTCTTTAACTAGAAAGTACAGCTACTTTAGTATGTGTAAATCCGCCGTAGTTCTCACACAGACTGCCATTTTTCCTTTGACAGTATAAAGTAAGAGCTTATATCCAAATGAAGTCCCTGAAAGCATGCAAAAGGGAAATCAAGTCAGTCATGAACACAGCTGGAAATGTAAGTTTCTTCCTGACTTTTCTCTCTTTTTTTTTTTTTTCCCAATATGTCGCTTTTATGTCCTAAAACTTTATTTGGACAACAGGTATTTGTCAGTTTTAAATAATTTATTTTACTCTATTATAGTATGTATATACTACCAGATATAAACCTTGATATTGAGTTGTGAAGTAGTGATCATACTGTCTGTACAATTTAATATTAATATAATTCTTTTCTCACTTAAGATTATAGCAAACATTTCCCCTTGGTATGTAGCATTCAAAACCAACATTTAAAAAAACTATCTAGTGTTCTGTGAGCAGTTTATCATAATTCACTTAAACATTTGCTGTTAATTAGACACTTTAAGATTTTTTAGATTATGCTCAAAACATTTATCAAAGATTAACAGTCCAGTTGTAGCCCAAATCTGCCAATACCTTCAGTTTGACTGGTGCTAGAGTATTTGAAATATAATGAGTCTTTCCTTCCACTCCCTCCACTGATAAATAATTTTTAAGACCATAGAGAGAAGAGACAGAATTGTGAACATTCTTGATGCTTTTAGGAAAACTGTTAATTAAAAGTATGAAATCATAAGGAGATATGGTTCGTAGTAAGAATAATTCAGGAAAATTGGCCCTAGAAATCTCACACAGGATCCGGTTTAGCCACTGAGTCAGTACTCAAGTGATTTTTGAGGAGAACAATTGTAACCCAAACCTGAGGGGGTACACTTGAGGCTAAGAGGGAAAGGTCTAACTAGCCAGCCAGCCATTATCAAACTTTGTTTGAGATAAAAAGACATGATCCCTGCCTTAAAGGATGCCATCGTAGTAGGGGAGAGGCAAACAGGAAAATAAATTGTAATGCAGTGTTATAGTCATACCGAAGGCAGGGAAAACTTCAGGAGGAAGTATTGCCTGGAGTAAGCCTGGAAAGCCTTGTGTCCTCAGTGACTAGGAGGCAGAGCAAAGCGTGAATGAGGATTTAGAAGGAAAGCCTGTAGCTAGGCTAAAGTGAGTGAATAACGAGACAAGGATTCCAGATGTCCTCCTGGATGGATGTTCAGTCCCCAGACCTCTGCATAGTTTTGCATTCTAAGTAGGTACTACGTAGATGACCCTCCACCATCAAGATTCTTAGGAGAAGCGAGAGAGATTCTGCAATCTAAAACATGATTTTTGTAACATTACCGCTCAAAAATAAGGCATTCTGTTAGGAAATTTTTCCATTCATGGAGTGTCACTTTTTTTTTTCCTATTTGGAAAAGCATTTGATTATTTTTACCTCTTTGGCTTCTAATGAGGGTGCATTTGTATCCTAAAAAGTAAGAGACATCACCAGCCTCTCTAATAACCACTAAAATGAAGGGCCTGGTTTATGCAGCTAATATGGTTTCCAGTTAGTAGTGTAATCGATGATCACAGTCAGTTGATTCTCTGCAGACTATATTCTTCTACATATATGTTGTGTGTATTTTTTTAGGTAGACCTTTAATAAGTCCATTTATAAGGTGTTCTCTAACAAGTTTAATTTTTTTTAGATTGTGAGAACAGTGAAAAATTTAGAGACTTATTTTTTGTGACCACGACTTAAGTGATTCATTTACGCTCTTAACACGTCAGTGCAACAGTATGATTATGATCTTGCATTAGGCATCTGAAAACAAATTGTAAGTAACTTGTATTTTCTTTACAGTCTGCACCGTCTCTGTTTCTTAAAAGCAATTTTGAGTACTTAAGGGGCAATTATCGAAAAGCTGTGAAGCTACTAAATAGTTCCAACATTGCTGAGCATCCAGGATTCATGAAAACAGGTAAAACAAAATTGTGAAATTTTCTATTTTCTTCTTGGCTCTTTTACCTCTTGATGCTTGTTTTTTCCCCTACACTCATCTTCAGAGTGATCTCTGCTATTTTTTTAATGAAAAAGTTTTATTATTTGTGCTGCAGAAGATTCCTGGAATTTTATTGCTAGTTTCCATTTTAGAAGAAGGCTCACTTCTTTTACTTTTCTTTCACCTCACTTGCTCACTCTTTCTTTTTTCTTTTTTTTAAAATTATTTTATTGAGGTCATATTTGTTTATAATTTTGTAATTGTGGGTGCCCATTATTATATATCAGTTTCTGTATAGACTGCGTCATGTTCACCACCAATAGTCTGGTTTTTATCTGTCACCATACATTTATGCCCGTTTACCCCACCCCCCACCCTCTCCCGCCCTGGTAACCACTAACCTGTTTTCTTTGTCCATGTGTTTTATCTTCCACATATGAGTGAAATCATGCGGTATTTGTCTTTCTCTGTCTGGCTTGTTCACTTAACACGAAACCCCCAAGGTGCATCCATGTTGTTGCAAATGGGGCAATTTTGGCTTTTTTATGGCTGAGTAGTAGTGTGTGTGTGTGTGTACCACATCTTCTTTATCCATTCATCACTTGATGGATACTTGGGTTGCTTCAACGTCTTGGCTATTGTGAATAATGCTTCAGTGAACATAGGGGTGCATAAATCTCTTTGTAGTGTTGATTTCATATTCTTTGGATAAATATCCGTAGTGGGATACCTGGATCATATGGTATTTGTATTTTTAATTTTTGTGAGAACTCTCCATACTATTTTCCATAGTGGCTGCACCAGTTTGCATTCCCACCAGCAGTGTATGAGGGTTCCCTTTTCTCCATGTCTTTTCCAAGTTTTGTTATTTTTCGTCTTGTTAATTGTAGCCATTCTGACGGGTATAAGGTGATACCTCATTGTGGTTTTGATTTGCATTTCCCTAATAATTAGTGATGTTGAACATCTTTTCACGTGCCTATTGGCCATCTGTATATCTTCTTTGGAAAAATGTCTGTTCATATCCTCTGCCCATTTTTTGATCAGGTTGTTTTTGTTGTTGAATTGCATTAGTTCTTTATATATTTTAGAAATTAACCCCTTATTGGATATATGATTTGGCAAATATTTTTCCCAGTTGGTGGGTTGTCTTTTCATTTTCTTCCTGGTTTCCTTTGCCTTGCAGAAATTCTTTAGTCTGATGAAGTCTCATTTGTTTATTTTTTTCTTTTGTTCCCCTTTCCTGAGTAGACATGGTATTTAAAAAGATCCTTCTAAGACCGATGTCAAAGAGAGCCTGTTTTCTTCTGGGAGTTTTATGGTTTCATGTCTTACCTGGAACTCTTTTTTTTTTTTTTTTTTTTTTAATGTTATGATAGATTACAACCTTGTGAGATTTCAGTTGTACATTTTTGTTAGTCATGTTGTGGGTACACCACTTCCCCCTCCGTACCCTCCCCCCACCCCCCCTTTTCCCTGGTAACCACCGATCAGATCTCCTTCTCAATATACTAATTTCCACCTATGAGTGGAGTCATATAGAGTTCGTCTTTCTCTGACTGACTTATTTCGCTTAACATAATGCCCTCGAGATCCATCCACGTTGTTGTGAATGGGCCAATTTCGTCTTTTTTTTTGGCTGAGTAGTATTCCATTGTGTATATATACCACATCTTCTTTATCCAATCATCAGTTTCTGGGCATGTAGGCTGGTTCCACGTCTTGGCTATTGTAAATAATGCTGTGATGAACATAGGGGTGCAACGGACTCTTGAGATATCTGATATCAGGTTCTTAGGATAGATGCCCAGTAATGGGATGGCTGGGTCATAGGGTATTTCTATTTTTAACTTTTTGAGAAATCTCCATACTGTTTTCCATAGTGGCTGTACCAGTTTGCATTCCCACCAACAGTGTATGACGGTTCCTCTTTCTCCACAACCTCTCCAACATTTGTCGTTCTTGGTTTTGGATGTTTTTGCCAATCTAATGGGGGTAAGGTGATATCTTAGTGTAGTTTTGATTTGCATTTCCCTGATGATTAGCGATGATGAACATCTTTTCATGTGTCTATTGGCCATATTCATCTCTTCTTTTGAGAAATGTCTGTTCATGTCCTCTGCCCATTTTTTGATCGGGTTGTTTGTTTTTTTGTTGTTAAGCAGTGTGAGTTCTTTGTATATTATGGAGATTAACCCTTTGTCGGATAAGTGGCTTGTAAATATTTTTTCCCAATTAGTGAGCTGTTTTTTTGTTTCAATTCTGTTTTCCCTTGCCTTGAAGAAGCTCTTTAGTCTGATGAAGTCCCATTTGTTTATTCTTTCTATTGTTTCCCTCAACTGAGGAGTTACAGTGTCCGAAAAGATTCTTTTGAAACTGATGTCAAAGAGTGTACTGCCTATATTCTCTTCGAAAAGACTTATTGTCTCAGGCCTAATCTTTAGGTCTTTGATCCATTTTGAGTTTATTTTGGTGTGTGGTGAAAAAGACTGGTCAATTTTCAATCTTTTGCATGTGGCTGTCCAGTTTTCCCAGCACCATTTGTTGAAGAGACTTTCTTTTCTCCATTGTAGGCCCTCTGCTCCTTTGTCGAAGATTAGCTGTCCATAGATGTGTGGTTTTATCTCTGGGCTTTCAATTCTGTTCCATTGATCTGTGGACCTGTTTTTGTACCAGTACCATGCTGTTTTGATCACTGTAGCTTTGTAGTATGTTTTGAAATCGGGGATTGTGATTCCGCCGGCTTTGTTTTTCTTGCTCAGGATTGCTTTAGCAATTCGCGGTCTTTTGTTGCCCCATATGAATTTTAGGATTCTTTGTTCAATTTCTGTGAAGAATGTTCTTGGGATTCTGATTGGGATAGCATTGAATCTGTATATTGCTTTAGGTAGTATGGACATTTTAACTATGTTTATTCTTCCAATCCATGTGCAAGGAATGTTTTTCCATCTCTTTATGTCATCGCCTATTTCTTTCAAGAAAGTCTTGTAGTTTTCATTGTATAGATCCTTCACTTCCTTGGTTAAGTTTATCCCAAGGTATTTTATTCTTTTCGTTGCGATTGTGAATGGGATAGAGTTCTTGAGTTCTTTTTCTGTTAGTTTATTGTTAGTGTATAGAAATGCTACTGATTTATGCACGTTAATTTTATACCCTGCTACTTTGCTGTAGTTGTTGATTATTTCTAATAGTTTTTCTGTGGATTCTTTGGGGTTTTCTATGTATAGGATCATGTCGTCTGCAAACAACGAGAGTTTTACTTCTTCGTTACCTATTTGGATTCCTTTTATTTCTTTTTCCTGCTGAATTGCTCTGGCCAGCACCTCCAGTACTATGTTGAATAGGAGTGGTGAAAGTGGGCACCCTTGTCTTGTTCCTGTCCTCAGAGGGATGGCTTTCAGCTTTTGTCCATTGAGTATGATGTTGGCTGTGGGTCTATCATATATGGCCTTTATTATGTTGAGGTACTTTCCTTCTATACCCATTTTACTGAGGGTTTTTATCATAAATGGGTGTTGAATCTTGTGGAATGCTTTCTCTGCATCTATTGAGATGATCATGTGGTTTTTGCTTTTCATTTTGTTGATGTAGTGTATCACGTTGATTGACTTGCGGATGTTGAACCATCCCTGTGTCCCTGGTATAAATCCCACTTGATCATGGTGTATAATCTTTTTGATGTATTGCTGTAATCGGTTTGCCAAAATTTTGTTGAGGATTTTTGCATCTATGTTCATCAGTGATATTGGCCTGTAGTTCTCCTTCTTTGTGTTGTCCTTGTCAGGTTTGGGGATCAGAGTGATGTTGGCTTCATAGAATGTGTTAGGGAGTTCTCCATCTTTCTCAATTTTCTGGAACAGTTTGAGGAGAATAGGTATTAAGTCTTCTTTGAATGTTTGGTAGAATTCTCCAGAGAAGCCGTCTGGTCCTGGACTCTTGTTTTTGGGGAGGTTTTTGATTACCGTTTCTATTTCCTTACTTGTGATTGGTCTATTCAGATTCTCCATTTCTTCCTGATTCAGTTTGGGGAGATTGTAGGAGTCTAGGAATTTGTCCATTTCTTCCAGGTTGTTCAATTTGTTGGCATATAGTTTTTCATAGTATTCTCTTATGATCTCTTGTATTTCATTGGTATCTGTTGTGATTTCTCCTCTGTCATTCCTGATTTTATTAATTTGCGCTTTCTCTCTTCTTTTCTTGGTGAGTCTGGCTAGGGGTTTGTCAATTTTGTTAATTCTTTCGAAGAACCAACTCTTTGTTTCATTGATCCTTTCTATTGTCTTTTTTGTTTCAATATCGTTTATTTCTGCTCTTATTTTTATTATTTCCCTCCTTCTACTGACTCTGGGCTTTGTTTGTTCTTCTTTTTCTAGTTCTGTTAGGTGTCGTTTGAGGTTGCTTACGTGAGCTTTTTCTTCTTTAGTGAGGTGAGCCTGTATTGCAATGAATTTCCCTCTTAGGACTGCTTTTGCTGCATCCCAAATGATTTGGTATGTCGTGTTCTCATTTTCATTTGTCTCCAGATAATATTTGATTTCTTCTTTAATTTCTTCAATGATCCATTGTTTGTTGAGAAGCGTGTTGTTTAGTCTCCACATTTTTGCACCTTTCTCTGCTTTTTTCTTGTAGTTGATTTCTAGTTTAATAGCGTTATGATCAGAAAAGATGCTTGATATTATTTCAACTCTCTTGTATTTATTGATGTTTGCTTTGGTTCCCAAAATATGGTCAATCCTTGAGAATGTTCCATGTGCACTTGAGAAGAATGTGTAACCTGCTGTTTTTGGATGAAGTGTTCTATATATATCTATTAAGTCCATCTGGTCTAATTTTTCATTTAATTCTATAATTTCCTTGTTGATTTTCTGTCTGGATGTTCTGTCCATTGGTGTTAATGGTGTGTTGAGGTCCCCTACTATTATTGTATTGTTGTTGATGTCTTCCTTTAATTCTATTAAGAGTTGCTTTACAAATTTTGGTGCTCCTGTGTTGGGTGCGTATATATTTATAAGTGTTATGTCTTCTTGGTGGAGAGTCCCTTTTATCATTATATACTGTCCCTCTTTATCTTTCTTTATCTGTTTTGCTTTGAAATCTACCTTGTCTGATATTAGTATAGCGACACCTGCTTTCTTTTGTTCATTATTAGCTTGGAGTATTGTTCTCCATCCCTTCACTCTGAGTCTGTGTTTGTCTTTGGGGCTGAGGTGTGTTTCCTGGAGGCAGCATATTGTTGGATCTTGTTCTTTGATCCATCCTGCCACTCTGTGTCTTTTGATTGGGGAGTTCAATCCATTTACATTTAGAGTGATTATTGAGACGTGGGAGCCTACCACTCCCATTTTGTGTCTTGTTTTCCGGTTTTCTTCAGTTTCCTTTGTTTCTCGTCCCATGGTTTAATCTGTTCTGATGTAGAGCTGCTACTCTCTGTTGTTGTCCTTCTACTTATCTCCTCTGCTCTTGGTTTTGTAGCCCCTTTCCTTTTTTGGATTTTTCAGGAATGAGGGTTTTCCTGAGGATTTCCTGAAGAGGAGGTTTTGTGGCAATGAACTCCCTTAATTTTTGTTTATCTGGGAAAGTTTTTATTTCTCCATCGTATTTGAAGGATATTTTCGCTGGGTAGAGAATTCTCGGCTGTAGATTTTTGTCCTTCAGATTTTTGAATATATCATTCCACTCTCTTCTAGCCTGTAAAGTTTCTGCTGAGAAATCTGCTGATAGCCTGATGGGGGTTCCTTTGTAGGTTAGTTTCTTTTGCCTGGCTGTCCTTAATATTTTCTCCTTGTCATTGACTTTTGCTAGCTTCACTACTATATGCCGTGGAGTTGGTCTTCTTGCATTGATAAAGTTTGGAGATCTATTGGCTTCTGTCACCTGAAGATCCATCTCTCTCACCAGATTTGGGAAGTTCTCAGACATTATTTCTTTGAATAGGTTTTCTGCCCCTTTCTCCTTCTCTTCTCCCTCTGGTATACCTATAATCCTTACGTTGCATCTCCTAATTGTGTCTGATAATGCTCGGAGAGTTTCTTCATTTCTTTTAAGTCTTGCTTCTCTCTCCTCCTCTGCCTGCAACAATTCTATATTGCCATCTTCCAAATTGCTAATTCTTTCCTCCATATTATCGGCCCTACTGTTCAGAGCATCTAGATTTTTCTTAATCTCCTCTATTGTGTTCTTCATTTCCAATATTTCTGTTTGGTTCTTCTTTATCGTATCAAACTCTTTTGTGACATAGCTCCTGAACTCGTTGAGTTGTCGGTCAGAATTCTCTCTTAACTCATTGAGAATCTTAATGATGGCTGTTTTGAAGTCATCATCATTTAGGTTATATATCTCATTTTCTTTGGGATTGTTTTCTGTGTATTTGTTACTTTCTTTCTGTTCTGGAGATTTAATGTATTTTTTCATATTGCTTGATGTTGTTGATTTGTGCCTCCGCATGGAGATAGAGTTTAGTTGCTCCTTTCACTTGTTTCAGCTGCTGCGGTGGGGGGAGCAGCTGTTTATACTTCACCAACCAGGAACCCTGTCCGTAGTTGCTAACTGGGCCTGGGCCCCTCTTCGTAGCCACAGTGGCCCTTTGGATTCCCCCCTCTGCCGTGGGGGCCGTCACAGGGGGGCTTCAGGCTGCAGGTGCCTACTGTTGCAGCCCACCTAGATGTGCTCTCTCCTTGGGGTCTGCAACGGTGTTATGGGCTTTTCCAGCGGCCAGGGGTGGGATCACTTATATTTGTCGCTCCGTTGCTGTCGGCACCCACCAAATCTCACTTGTCCTCTATGGGTCGCAGGAGAGCTATTGGCATCTTCTACAGTCTGTGGTTAGTGCACCTAGCTATGCTGCTTTTGCCCTGGGGTCTTCCAGCCTTGTGGCTGGCAGCTGGGTGCCTTCTACTGGTGCTGTGCAGAGGCTTTCCCTAAGGCTGCTGTGAGCCTGTAGGGTTTCCCCCTAGGCTACTAAGCTGGGTCTCTGGAACTCTCTCCAGCCCCAGTCCTCTCCGAGATCTCCGGCAATCCCTAGCCTCACAGAGCGGGCAACAGCAGCTGGGGGTCGCCCCGCCCTCTGGGATTCTCTCCGGGCCTCTGCCGGGAGCCCTGAATGCTTAGCGTGGCCCCTCTGCTAACGGCAGACAGAGAGTTTTGTCTGCTGCCCGGGCGGAGCTCCGGCGCTTCCCCTCCGGGTCGCAGAACCGGCCTTTGAAAGTTCCCCCCGCCCCGGTCCTCTCCAAGATCTCTGGCAATCCCTAGCCCCACGGGGCAGGCAACGGCAGCTGGGGGTCGCCCCGCCCTCAGGGTTTCTCTCCGGGCCTCTGCCGGGAGCCCTGAATGCTGGGCGTGGCCCCTCTGCTAATGGCAGACAGAGAGTTTTGTCTGCTGCCTGGCAGAACTCCGGCGCTTCCCCCCCCCCCCCCCCCCCGGGTCGCAGAACCGGCCTTTGAAAGTTCCCCCAGCCCCGGTCCTCTCCGAGATCTCTGGCAATCCCTAGCCCCACAGGGCGGGCAACAGCAGCTGGGGGTCGCCCCGCCCTCTGGGATTCTCTCCGGGCCTCTCCCGGAGCCGTGAATGCTCAGCGTGGCCCCTCTGCTAACGGCAGACAGAGAGTTTTGTCTGCTGCCCGGGCGGAGCTCCGGCGCTTCCCCTCCGGGTCGCAGAACCGGCCTTTGAAAGTTCCCCCCGCCCCGGTCCTCTCCGAGATCTCCGGCAATCCCTAGTCCCATGGGGCGGGCAACGGCAGCTGGGAGACCTCCGTGCCCTCTGTGTCTCTCTCTGGGACCCTCCGGGCGCCCCTAGCACCAGGCTGGGTCTCCCCACCAATGGCGGGGAGCGACTCTCCCCGCGGGCTCAGGTGTGCAACTCCAAAGTTTCCCTCTGCGTTTAGGAGTAATTGCGGGGGGTTTAGGTAGGGTTCTGGTCACCTGTTTCCACCGTCACTCCTCTGTTGTGTTCTCGCTCCTGCCCTAGATGTGTGTGGATCCTCTGGGGGCGTCCGTTGGAAGAAAGCCGCTTGCGGGTACTAGGCTGCCCGTCGGGGTCGGAGAGTTTTCACCTATTTCCACATCCTCCCGGAGGAAAGTCCATCCGCCTTCCGATGTATAGTCGCGTGGGTGTCTCAGACGTCCTGAGATGCTGTCTGGATATCCTTTGTCAAGCGATAAGTGTCCAAATAATTGTAGACTCGAAGGGCGAGAGATAAAGAGGACTACTCACGGCGCCATCTTGGATCTTCCCTTACCTGGAACTCTTTAATCCATTTTAAAGATTTTATTTTTTCCTTTTTCTCCCCAAAGCACCCTGGTACATAGTTGTGTATTTTTAGTTGTGGGTCCTTCTAGTTGTGGCATGTGGGATGCCACCTCAGCATGGCTTGATGAGTGGTGGCATGTCTGCGCCCAGGATCCGAACTGGTGAAACCCCAGACCACTGAAGCGGAGAGCGCCAACTTAACCACTCGGCCACGGGGCTGGCCCCTTGAGTTAATTTTTGTGTATGGAGAAAGATAATGGTCTACTTTGATTCTTTTGCTTGTGGCTGTCCAGTTTTCCCAACACCGTTTATTGACGAGACTTTCCTATCTCCATTATATCTTCTTAGCTCCTTTGTTGAAGATTAGCTGTCCGTAGGTGTGTTGTTTTATTTCCAGGCATTCACTTCTGTTCCATTGATCTGTGTGCCTGTTTTTGTACCAGTTCTGTGCTGTTTTGATTACTGTAGCTTTGTAGTATATTTTGAAGTCATGGACTGTGATGCCTCCAGCTTTATTCTTTTTTCTCAGCATTGCTTTTGCTATTCGGGGTCTTTTGTTGTTCCATATAAATTTTAGAATCCTTTGTTCTGTTTCTGTGAAGAAAGTCATTTGGTTTCTGATTGAGATTGCATTGAATTTGTAGATTGCTTTAGGTAATGTGGACATTTTATCTACGTTTATTCTTCCAATCCATGATTATGGGATATCTTTCCATTTCTTTATGTCTTCTTTGATTTCTTTCAATAACGTCTTACAGTTTTCAGTGTATAGGTCTTTCATCTCCTTGGTTAAATTTATTACTAGATATTTTATTCTTTTTGTTGCGATTGTAAATAGGATTGTATTCTTAACTTTTCTTTCTACTAGTATGTTATTAATGTATAGAAATGCAACTGAGTTTTGTAGGTTGATTTTGTACCCTACAAGTTTCCTCTAGTTGTTGATTATTTCTAATAGTTTTCTGGTGGATTCTTTAGGGTCTTCTATATATAGAATCATGTTGTCCACAAATAGTGAGAGTTTTATTTCTTCCTTTCCAGTTCGAATACCTTTTATTTCTTTTTCTCGCCTAATTTCTCTGACCAAAACCTCTGATACTATGTTGAATAAGAGTGGTGAGAGTTGGTACCCTTGTCTTGTTACTGTTCTCAGACGGGTGGCTTTTCAGTTTTTTTCACCATTAAGTGTGATGTTGGCTGTGGGTTTATCATATATGGCCTTTATTATGTTGAGGTACTTTCCTTCTATACCCATTTTATTGAGAGTTTTTATCATAAATAGATGTTGGATGTTGTCAAATACTTTCTCTGTCTCTATTGAAATGATCATGTGACTTTTATTCCTCATCTTGTTAATGTGGTTATATCACATTGATTGATTTGCGGATGTTGAACCATCCCTGCATCCCTGGTATAAATCCCATTTGGTCATGGTGTGTGATCCTTTTAATGTATTGCTATATTCGATTTGCCAATATTTTGCTGAGGATTTTTCATCTATGTTCATCAGCATATTGGCCTGTAACTTTCCTTCCTTGTGTTGTCCTTGTCTGGTTTTGGTATCAGGGTAATATTGGCCCCTTAGAATGAGTCAGGGAGTGTTCATCTTCTTCAGTTTTTTGGAATAGCTTGAGAAGGATAAGTATTAATTCTTTGAATGTTT
Organism: Equus asinus; assembly: GCF_041296235.1. Lineage (NCBI taxonomy): Eukaryota > Metazoa > Chordata > Mammalia > Perissodactyla > Equidae > Equus > Equus asinus. The sequence goes on along the minus strand of NC_091810.1, from coordinate 63,174,501 downwards.
GGTAGAATTCTCCAGAGAAGCCATCTGTTCCTAGACTTTTGTTTTTGGAAACTTTTTTATTGCTGTTTCTATCTCTACTTGTGATTGGTCTATTCAGATTCTCTGTTTCTTCTTTATTCAGTTTTGAGAGGTTATGTGAGTCTAAGAATTTATCCAGGACTTCCACTCACACGTGAGGTGAGCAGAACCAGAGATAAGACCAGAGGCCAAACTTGGGATATGACAAGATGGCTGGGCTACCCCACAGGATTATCAAGGAAACCCAGCATTTGCTGGCAGAACTAGTTCCCGGCATTAAAGCAGAACCGGATGAAAGCAACACCTGTTATTTTCATGTGGTCATTGCTGGCACCCAGGATTCCCCCTTTGAGGGAGGGACTTTTAAACTTGAACTATTTCTTCCAGAAGAATGCCCAATGGCAGCTCCTAAAGTATGTTTTATGACAAAATTTATCATCCTAATGTAGACAAGTTGGGAAGGATGTGTTTAGATAATTTGAAAGATAAGTGGTCCCCAGCACCGCAGATCTGCACAGTTCTGCTATTGATCCAGGCTTTGTTAAGTGCTCCTAATCCAGATGATCCATTAGCAAATGATGTACCAGAGCATTGGAAGACCAACGAAGCCCAAGCCATAGAAGTAGCTAGAGCATGGACTAGGCCATATGCCATGAATAATATTTAAATTTATCTGATCGTCAGGTGTGTGTCACTTCTCCTGTTCTGCCAAGACTTCTTCCTTGTTTGTTTGCATTTAATGGACACAATCTTAGAAACATTACAGAATAAAAGGCTAGACATCTTCAGCCCTCTGGTGTAAATGCACATTAGCAAATCTATGTCTTGTCCTGATTCACTGTTGTAAAACATGAGCAGAGGCTAGAAGTATCATCTGGATTGTTGCAAAACATGTGAAAGCAGTGGCCACTCTCTGCTTTTATTAATTTTCCCCATCATGGTTTAAGTGTAAAGCATTGTGAATGAAGGTACTTGTCAGGGTTAGCTACAGGGGTGTGGGTGTTTTCTTTATTATGTTTTGGGGGGTTAGTTTTATTTTAATTTAATGGTCTCCTTCCCTCTTTTTATGGTGATCTGATTGCATTGGTTAAAAGCAGCTAACCAGTTCTTTAGTATATGCTCTATAGCCAAGTCTGACTTTATTTAGACACTGTAGATGGACAAGCTTGATTGTTTGAACCAAAATGGGAACATTGAACGAACATCACAGCCCTCACTAATAACATTGTGACTTTGCTGTCACAGTGAATCCTCTCTTCAAGGAAAAGCTTGTGACCATTTTGTATAGCTTATCTGGAAACTTCTGTAAATCTTACATTTTAGTAAAATATTTTTTATTATTCTAAAAAAGAATCTATTGGGGCTGGCCCCATGGCCGAGTGATTGCGTTCATGCACTCCGCATCAGTGGCCCAGGGTTTCTCCAGTTTGGGTTCTGGGCACAGACATGGCATCACTCATTGGACCATGCTGAGGTGGTGTCCCACATAACACAGCCAGAGGCACTCACAACTGGAATATACAACTGTGTGCTGGGGGGCTTTGGGGAGAAGAAGAAAAATAAGAAGTTTGGCAACAGATGTTAGCTCATGTGCCAATCTTTAAAAAAAAAAATGAATTTATCCGTTTCTTCTAGGTTTTCTGATTTGTTGGTGTTTTTTTCATAGTATTATAATCTTTTGTGTTTCTGTGGTATCCATTGTAATTTCTCCTCTTTCATTTTTAATTTTACGTATTTGTACCTTCTCTCTTTTTTTCTTAGTCTGGCTAAGGGTTTGTCAATTTTGTGTATCTTCGCAGAACCAGCTGTTAGTTTCATTGATCCTTTCTATTTTTTAGGTTCTATTTCATTTATTTCTGCTCTAATTTTTATTATTTCCCTCCTTCTGCTCACTTTAGGCTTTATTTGTTGTTCTTCTTCTTCTAGTTTTGTTAGGTGTAGTTTAAGATTACTTATTTAAGCTTTTTCTTGTTTGTTAAGGTGGGCCTGTATTGCTATGAATTTCCCTCTTAGGACCGCTCTTGCTGCATCCCATAGGAGTTGGTATGTTATGTTTTCATTTTCATTTGTCTCCAGGTATTTTTTTATTTCTCCTTTGATTTTTTTCATTGATCCAATGGTTGTTCAATAGCATGTTGTTTAATCTCCGCATATTCATGCCTTTCTTGACCTTTTTCTTGTAGTTGATTTGTTGTTTTATAGCACTGTGGTTGGAAAAGATGCTTGATATGATTTCAGCCTTCTTAAACTTATTGAGGCTTGCCTTGTTTCCCAACATATGGTCTGTCTTTGAGAATATTCCATGTGCACTTGAGAAGAATGTGTATTCTGCTGTTTTTGGACAGAATGTTCTATATTTGTATCTATTAAGTCCATCTGGTCCAGTGTTTCATTTAAGGCCACAGTTGTAAGGTGCGTATATATTCATAAGTGTTATGAAGTGTTCTGAAGTCCTCTTGGTGGAATGTCCCTTTTATCATTATATACTACCCCTCTTTGTCTCTCATTGTCTTTTTTATCTTGAAGTCTGCTTTGTCTAAGTATGGCAACCTGCTTTCTTTTGCTTCCCATTAACTCAGAATACTGTCTTCCGTCCCTTCACTCTGAGCCTGTGTTTGTCTTTAGAGCTGAGATGCATTTCCTGGAGACAGCATATTGTTGCATCTTGTTTTTACTGTTTTTGTTTTTTGGTGGGGAAGATTGGCCCTGAGCTAAGATCTGTTGCCAATCTTCCTCTTTTGCTTGAGGAGGATTGTTGCTGAGCTACATCTGTGCCAGTCTTCCTCTATTTTGTCTGTGGGATGCCACCACAGCATGGCTTGATGAGCAGTGTGTATGTCCACACCAAGGATCCAAACCTGTCAACCCTGGATTGCTGAAGTAGAGTGTGCAAACTTAACTGCTTCACCACCAGGCCGTCCCTTGGGTCTTGTTTTTTAATCCTTCCAGCCACTCTATGTCTTTTTTTTGTTTTGTTTTAGGAAGATTAGCCCTGAGCTAACATCTGCCACCAATCCTCCTCTTTTTTTTCTGTTTCTTTTTTTTGCCAAGGAAGACTGGCCCTGAGCTAACATCGTGCCCATCTTCCTCTACTTTATATGTGGGATGCCTGCCACAACATGGCTTGACAAGTGGTGCATAGGTCCACACCCGGGATCTGAATGGCGAACTTAACTGCTGCACTACCAGGCCAGCCCCTACTCTGTGTCTTTTGATTGGAGAATTCAGTCTGCTTACGTTTAGAGTGATTATCGACATATGAGGGCTTAACACTGCCATTTTATCTCGTTTCTGATTGTTCTGTATTTCCATTGTTTCTTTTCCCTTGTATTTCTGACTGCCATTTCAATTTGGTGGTTTTCTGTGATGTTTTTCTCAGTTTTCTCTTTGTTTATACTTTGCGACTCTGCTCTTATTTTTTGTTTAGTGGTTACCATGTTTAGAGGTTTGTATAAAAGATCTCCTAGATGAGATAGTCCATTTTCTGATAGCCTCTTATCTCCATTAGCCTAAGCAAGTTCCATCCCTCTGCTCTTCCCCTCTGAGTTATTGTTTTCACAAATTATTCTTTTTTGTGTTGTGAATTTGAGTAAATTAAGTGTTTATAGTTATTTTTGATGCTTTCCTTCCCTTTATCTTTTTTGTTACAATTGTTTGCTAACCTGTTCTGATAGAGAGCTGCAATTTTCTCCTTTTTTTTAAGATTTTATTTTTTCCTTTTTCTCCCCAAAGCCCCCTGGTACGTAGTTGTATATTTTTAGTTGTGGGTCCTTCTACTTTTGGCATGTGGGATGCCGACTCAGCTTGGCCTGATGAGCAGTGCCATGTCCACACCCACGATTCGAGCCAGTGAAACCCTGGGCCATTGAAACGGAGCATGCAAACTTAACCACTTAGCCATGGGGCCGGCCCCAAGCTGCAATTTTCTGATTTTGTCCGTCTATTTAGCTCCTTGCTCAAAACTTTGAAAACCTTTGCCTTTTTGTTTCAGGTAGGAGGGCTTCCTTTATCATTTATTATAAGGGAGGGATAGTGGCAATGAGCTCCCTCAGCTTTTGTTTACCTGGGAAAGCTTTTATTTCTCCATTGTATCTGAAGGATAGTTTTGCTGGATAGAGTATTCTTGGCTGCAAGTTTTTGTCTTTCAGTATTCTGAGTATATCATTCCATTCTCTCCTGGCCTGTACACGGTTTCTGCTGAGAAATCCACTGAGAGCCTGATGGAGTTCCTCTGTAGGTTATATTCTTCTGCCTGCTGACCTTAATATTTTTCTTTGTCATTGGCTTTTGCCAGTTTTAATATTGTATGCCTTGGAGAAGGTCTTTCTGTATTGATGTAATTAGGAGTTTGATGGGCTTCCTATAGTTTAAGTCTAGTTTCTTCCCCAGGTTTAGTAACTTCTCGACTATTATTTCTCTGAACAAGCTCTCTGGTCTTTTCTCCCTTTCTTCTCCCTCTGGAATACCTGAAATCCTTATATTGCTTTTCCTAGTTGAGTCAGATATTTCTTGAAGAATTTCATGTTTTAAAAATTTTAGTTCTCTCTTCCCCTCTACCTGAAGCTTTTCTGTATTTCTATTCTCTAATTCACTAATTCTGTCCTCTATAATATCAGTCTATTTTTTATGCTTACTAGATTTTTTCTGTCTCATTAACTGTGTTCTTCATGTCCACAAGTTCTGTTTGGTGGTTTTTTTTAGAGTTTCAGTCTCTTTGGTGAAGTATTCTTTCTGCTCATTAATTTTATTCCAGAGCTCATTGAACTGTCTATTTTCTTATAACTCATTTAGTTTCTTTATGACAGCTATTTTGAATTCTCTCATTTAGGTTGTAATCTTCTGTGGCTTCAGGATTGGTTTCTGGAGATTTGTCATTTTCCTTCTGCTCTGAAGTATTACTGTAGCTCTTCATGGTATTGATGAACTGATCCTTTGCTGGCACATTTGTGGTTTCAGGTTGCAGATTCCACCTGCCACTGCTGGGGGTGCAGGGGGGACAGGAGCTGTGTTTTCTGATCCTTCCCCATGTGCTGTAGTTGTGCTGGTAGGGCCACCCTGAGTTTGCACGGGCTGGCCATAGCTGCTCAGCAGGTTGCACTCATGTGGGCGGGACCTCTGCACTCAGAGGGCGAGTCACTCGTGCAGTGCTGCTGTGCTAGGTGGGGGGGTGCATTTTCTATTGCACAGGTTGGTGCTGTCCTAGTACTTGAGGGCAGTGCAGCTGAGCTGCAGCACTAGGCAGGAGGGGTGCCTATGCAGGGGTGCCTATGCTGCCACTCGGTGGGGATCGTTCCCACAGGCCGGGCTGCCCTCACCCCTGCTTTGAGTTGCACTGGGCCACTGTGTGAGGATCTGAGACCTGCATCACTGCTGCCAGGGCGGGGCGGGTTCACCTAGTTCCACTGCTTTCTGGGGATCCAGTCCAACCACCTTCAGATGTGTGGCTGCCTGGATCTCTCAGGCATCCTGTTATGCTGTGTAGGGAATCCTCTGTTGGTTAAAGAATGTCTGTTTAGTTATAACTTAGAGGGGAAGGACACAGGGGACCACTCAGTCTGCCATGGTGCTGACATCACTCCTCTTTTTGTATTTTAATACCAGCTTAGAAATTGTGTCTGGGGCATAAGGTCCCATGGGCTTTTGCCTTTTGACGTGAGCTCTTTTAAGGAAACGAGATGATAATGTTTTTATGTTTCCCTTTTCTCCCATAAAAGCAGTGAAGAACATAATGCTTTATTTAGAACATTAACTATATCAAAAATCTTGCTTAAAGTTAGGAAGATAATTACTGTTATCCATTCTTACCTCTATTTAGAAAGATTTAACGAATTGCTTGATAGTAGTGGTAAAATGAAAGGTAAAATTTGCAGCTGTCATTTAAGTTCACATCATTGCTGTTTTATGGGGAGGAAGGAGGAAAATCAGTTTGTTTAGGGCATGAAGCTAAACTATTGAAAATCTTTTACACCAGGTTTAAAATGCAAAGGATGAATAAGGTTTTAATTCATTTTGTTTCAGATTCTATTTGGGTACATGCATGGAACACACGTGCAAACATACTCAAACTTTATTCCATTTAGCCCCTCAGTTCAGTGGAGTCACAGAGGATGGAGAAAGGCAATTGTTCCATTATAATTCTCTTAGGTATTCTGTTTGTTCTGAGTACCCATTTTTAATTCTGCTAGATTTTTATTTTAGGTGGTTTTATTGTCATAGTTTCCTCTCAGAGGCCCACTAACACCCAAACACTGAAATGATCCCTCAGACTAAAAAGATAATATGCTATGAGAAGATTTTGCTTAGGATTGCCTTCATGCCGATTTCAAGATTGATATTATCAGCTTCTAAAATGGAGTCAAGAGCAGGTCATGTAGTTGACCAGTTAACAGTTATGATAATATGATGTGCATCAACCGTAAAATGTGTCTGTGGACAAATTTATTTGTGTTTTTTCTCAGGTGAATGCTTACGATGCATGTTCTGGAATAATCTTGGTTGCATCCATTTTGCCATGAGCAAGCACAATTTGGGAATTTTCTACTTTAAAAAGGCTCTACAGGAGAATGACAATGTCTGTGCACAGCTCAGTGCAGGCAACACTGATCCAGGTAAGCCCATTGCTGGGGGACAGTTTGTATTTTACAACTTGAGGAAAGTATGATTTTAAAGAGCAGGCATCTGGTCAAAATGCATGCCGCACGTACCTACATATAATTAACACTGATCCTGCCCAACAAGTTTGACTCTGGGGATTTTTAGTAGATATTGCTACTTTGAATAGCAAGGTGTTAGGAGTAATTATCAAAGAAATTTAAATTGCTTTCACTTTTTCATGGATTTGAAAATCAGTAATCCCACATGGTAATGTTATAAAGCAAGATAGTTTGCTAAGATTTCTTGACTGTGCCAAACTAGTTTTATTATAGCTTCTTTTCAAGGTTTCACATGCTGTACTGTCAGCAGCATCTGACAATCTTAAAGTAAATTCCTGAAGTTTATTCCTTTCCTATTCATATTATATGAATCCTTAATCTGAAATGCTTAAAATCAAATAATTGTTTAACTTTTTAAAATATAAAAAAACTATTTAATTGATGAAAAGTGTATCCAAGATCACAGGTAGTCTTATTTTATTATAGACTGTGAAACTTTGAATAAGTGAGTGAGTGAACCATAGTCATTGTAGGTATAGTACATTAATTTTTATTTCCATAGTAAAGTCCCTAACACCCTAAGATTAACTGAATACTTCTGGTCAAGAAAGCACGTGACAATAAATTGGTTAACCAAACCGAAACTAAAAAAGAATGGGATCTTTTTACAGGCTCTAAAAATGTGGACAAGTAGTGTAAGGTTGAAAAGGAGTAAGAGGGGGTCCTGCCTCTCTCGTTTTTTTGCTGTGGGAGATTTTGCGCTGAGCTAACATCAAATGCCAATCCTTCTTTTTTTTTTTTTTTTAAACTTACTTGAGGAAGATTAGCCTTGAGCTAATATTTATGCCAATCTTCCCATATTTTTTGTATGTGGGACCCCTCCACAGCATGGCTGGTGAGTGGAGTAGGTCCGTGCCCAGGATCCGAAACTGTGAACCTGGGCCAACAAAGCAGAGTGTGCAGAACTTGAACCACTCAGCCACCTGGCCAGGTCCTCTTGTCTCTTTTCTTTGCCTTCCTGGAACATTGTTGCCTCAGGAGCTGGCAAATGAGAAGAAACATCACTGACCTCATCAGCACAGGCAACTGAGATGACTTTGGAGAATATCTGTGGGGTTGGGTTTGGAGATCATCATAGTGAGAGCTATTACAACTTCAATTTGGTGTCACTGGTATTAAACAAGGTAGTGTTTAATTACTTAGTGGAATAGATGTCTTCAGTGTAACTGTTATTTTAAATCTAATGATTTATTCTCAACTGATTTTTACCATTAGGCAAAAAATTTTCAGGAAGACCCATGTGTACATTACTAACCAACAAGAGGTATGAGTTGCTGTATAACTGTGGAATTCAGCTTCTTCACATTGGACGGCCTCTTGCTGCCTTTGAGTGTCTGATTGAAGCTGTTCAGGTTTATCATGCAAATCCCCGCCTCTGGCTACGGCTGGCTGAATGCTGCATTGCTGCCAATAAGGGGGTGAGTGCTACTTGGGTATCTTTTTGAACCCACACCCTCCCCCCTACTGTTACATGGAAAGCAAAAAATACTTGAAAACATGCAAGACCTCATCCTTTTTGAATTTATAAAGATAGTCTTCTGTTCGTTAACAGTTAAACAAAGAAAATCAGATTCATAGTCATTTGTTAACGTTGTGGTTCTTGGTAAGTACGGCAACATGTATCAGCAGTCACATTAAGAGTTGAAGCCAGTAAGACGGTCGTATCTGTTGGAACAGCGGTCTGCTAGCTGCTGGGGCACCAGCCATGCCATCTGCTGGCTTGAGAATGCTGTGTGCACCAGGGGATTGGAGAAGGACTGATGAGAACATCATGAGTGTGGAAAGAACTGCATTACACTGCGTTTCCTTCAGTGCCTGGGGGCTTTACTCTTGATTCAGTAAGTGGTTTCGAGTTCATGGATTACCAGGCTGTTTCTATCTGACACATTTGTCTACAGTGGCTGAGAAATAGGTCCGTTTACATCCGTGTCCATGCCTAGATTGTCTCCAAATAGCAGTTGGTGGAAGCCTTTTGAACCTCAAGTCAGGAGTAGTCATTGGGATGTAGGGTAGTGACAGGTTGTATCATTGGAATTACCAGACGTCTGTCCCACCCCATTTCCTACCCACCCTGCCCTTGTGTGCTCTTTGGGTCTGTGGAGACTGGGGAGTATGGCTTGAGATTTTGCCTGCCATGCCTGCCGTAGGTGACGTAAGACGTTTAGACTCACCTGCTGCTAAACAGCACTTCCTGAGAAACAACTGCAAGAACAAGGCTTTATGCCTGCAGTTCGAGTACACCACTGGGGAGCAGATGAGTGCTGTCTTTGAAAGGCTGTAATGGTTTATTTCATTGTACTTTTCCTTTTAAAGGACGACTTTCTTATTGGATAATTCTAACGTTAACTGACAATTCTAGGCAGAATTTACACTTTTTTTTAAATAAAAGGATCTCTAGAAATTGCTATTCTCTTTAATCCATTCACGATTTTAAATGTTGAAAGACTATCTTTTGTACAGTTATTGGAAACCAGAGAATTCCATCTTCCTGGGAGTGGAGACATAATAGTAAGGTTTCATATTTTTTTTCCAAGTTGTTTTTAGAAATAGTACTTTTAGGATCATCTTTGTTCTATGGATTTTGTTTGGAGGTTTTTCTCCCCATTTTCTTCTGGAAAGTTCTAAATTTGTAATTTTTAAAAAATGGTAAAGGTGACTTGGTTGCCATAACTTGATAGGTACCAGGACACTCATAATCTTGCTACCAATAGGAAATTTGCCCAAATAATTGTATTTGTCCATGCTTCTCGTCCTTCTAAAAAGGATGTGAGATGACCTAAAAGGCAGTGAAAACAACCCAAAAACACTCTCAAATAGAATCAGCAAAATCCCAATAAGAGAAATTATAAACTTCAAATAAAATTCCGTGAAATTTCTTTTATTTAGTCAGGACAGAAGGGGTGCTAAACAAAGTAGTTTGTACCTTCAGAAATAAATTTATTTTTTAGTAAAAACCAACTTAATTGTTAAATTGGTGATGCTGAGGACGTTATTTTGCCCTGTTTACCTGATGTTGCTTCAGACCTCTTTTGGCAGAAGCAGGGCTTATGCTTACCTGGGTAGTGTATAATATATGAGAAAAGATCCACTGTGTACACACAGACTCAATGATGGAGAGAATATTTAACCAATTTAAGAGGAATCTATTAAAAATAAAAACATAAAATGTACCATTTACTTTTCTGGAAATGTGCCATTTATTTTTCTGAGTTCCTAAACTAAGATTTGTTGAGTGCTGTTACTGAAAAGGCGTTATAAAATAATGGATATTTTAATTTCATGAGATTCTGTTACATTGACTGATCTGGCACACTTTCTGGCTGTTGGTGTATTATTGAATACACCAATGATTTATTATGATTTACTATTTTGGATTTTTAGTGTCATCCATCATTGTTGTAGTCTGTTGCATCTCCAGATCTAGCTGTCTGGTCAGCTTGCATGGCCTTAAGGATCAGGGAACAGGGTATGGATGAATCGTTATAAATGTATCACCACTACTAGGAAAAGAAGTCAGAGTGGAAGTCCTTCCAGTAATGGTTCAGACTATCCACTTTTTCTTACTTTTCATTAATATTGCTTGGCTGCCTCCTAGACACAAAATTTGTTCTAGTCAGACCAGTTTTGTATGTTTTAAGCATACTTTCTTTTTAAAATGAATATGCAAGTGAATCCTTGTTTTATTAAAAGTCATAGGTAGAAGTGCAACTATAGTAAAGTTACATTAGGGAGCAGTAAGTAACAGTACAGAAACATTGGGTTTAGAGAAGGGCTTTTTGCAGGGCAGAATTTACCTCTGCAAGTTGATATGGATTGGCTCCAGGTTGTTCCCGTATCTGAGAATATGGATAACTTTAAAGATGACTAGTTGGGACTCTCTACCTGCAAGTAAATCAGAGGCAGAGTGAAGGGGAAAGATAAATGAAATTGGCGCCATCAAGCTCCTATAGTGAGATAATGTAGCCTAGTGAAATATCCTAAAATACTATATATATATTAAATATACACATGTAAGTAGCTTTTCCTATTTTCAGTTTAATGTTTACAGGGTTTTGGGGTTTTAATTTCCTAGAAGGGAAGAATTCTGCCCATGTAAATCTTAATGTATATGGCTTGTTAGAGTTTATATGTTGTTGACGATTTAATTAATACTTTAAGAAGAAAAAGATCTGTGTTTTAGCAAGTGGAGCTGCTTCTCTTTGCTTTTTCGCTGTGTTTTTGTGGCTCTCTTATTTTCCTCACTCTGATGTCAGAGTGCCCGTAATATGCAGCATGGTGCCTGGGGTGTAGAATGTTCTAAATAAATCATCCTAAATAAATGTTTGAGTCATTCTTAAATTGCCTTTTTTCCTTAGAATTACCTCAAACCTCATATTAATAAAATATAGCATATGTCACAGACTTTCAGCCCCATGTACTCTTTAATTCAATACTGAACATATTTTCTTTATCACGAAAAACTTCACATTGATGGATCTTAGAACTTTCTTAGAGTAATTGGGAAGGTATTAGATCATTTTTCATATCTTGTCTTACAATTCCATTAAATTAATAGGAAATTATGTGTATTTTATAGACTTCTGAACAAGAAACCAAAGGTCTTCCAAGTAAAAAAGGAATTGTACAGTCTATTGTTGGTCAAGGCTATCATCGTAAAATAGTCCTGGCATCACAGTCCATCCAGAATACTGTGTATAAGTAAGTATTTTGCAAAGAAAAAGTGTTTATATTTAATAGTATTTCACATAATGTTTCTTATGTATAAAAATATTCTTAAGACTTATCATTTCATAGGAGAAACCACTTGTAACCAGGTTTTATTGCTACTTCAGCAAATAGACCCTCATACATAAATCCATAATGAATACTATCTGACAAGTGATTTTGGTTTATTACATCCATGGGTGCCGAACTTGTTGATGGCCTAAGAAACCCTGGTCTAATCAGTGCCATTATTCAGAATGTCCAAAAGAGGGCATCTTGATGTTTTCTTTGTATATAGTTTATCATTGATACTTTTCATTTAGGTATTTTCCCATAGTCCCTAAAGCTAATTCTTAGTATTAGGAGAAAAAAAGTACTAATACATAAAGCAACCAAAGCGATATAAAGCTGTCACATGTAGAACCTTCAGTTGAACAACTTTTGAATATGGACATCTTTATCTTGTGTAAAGATTCCAATTTGGAGTTGCTATTATTTCTATAATAGTAGGCTTTGTAAAAAATTTGCTGTTTTTTTTTCTTTTCCAAAAAAATATAATTGTTCACTACCATTTAAAAGTTTTTCCAAAGTTTTTTTTGTTTTTTTGAGGAAGATTGCCCTGAGCTAACATCTGCTGCCAATCCTCCTCTTTTTGCTGAAGAAGACTGGCCCTGAGCTAACAGCCGTGCCTATCTTCCTCTGCTTTATATGTGGGATGCCTGCCACAGCATGGCTTGACAAGCAGCACGTAGGTCCACACCTGGGATCCGAACCGACAAGCCCTGGGCCGCTGAAGCAGAACGTGCAAAGTTAACCACTGCACCACCAGGCTAGCCCCCAAAGTTTTTAAGTAGTATCTGGCACACAATATTTTGGTCTTAATTTATTTCAACTATAATGCAGATTTTTTTTTAAAGACTTGAGCTAAAGCATCATTTTCCTATAATTTCAAAATTATTACTACTTTGCACATTTTTTCCCTAATAAAGCTGACTCAGTTTTGTATTTGATTTGATAATCAATAGAAAGTTATATAAAATCTCAATAAGATTATAGATAATGCTGCTTTTTCAGAACTTATAAATAAGGCATTTTATAAAGTAAAGATAATCAAAACAAGGCTCAAATGTGAAAATCTACTTTCTTTTCTTCTTTCCAATTCTTACTATACCTCTCCTAGCCCGCATTACAATTTTCCTTGTCTGTAACTCCTCTGTTACATTAACATTGATGTCACAGATATCCTTCAAGTTGTCGCTCATCCTTCGTCCCATTCCTAGAGACACGTGTATAATGTATACACAGTCATGTGCAGCATAAGGATGATTTGGTCACCAATGAACCACATATATGATAGAGGTTCCTTAAAGTTAATAGCATATAGTGTAAGTGTGTGGTTGGCTATGTCATGTAGGTTTGTTTAAGTATGCTCTTTGATGTTTGCACAACGATGAAATCACCTAACAACGCATTTGTCAGAATGTATCCTCGTCGTTAAGCAATGCATGACTGTACTTGCAATCTATTCCTTTTACATCTTTTTGTGTGTAATATTTAGTGTTTGGATTCTTTAGCATTCTCATAACTTTAGTATAAGCATATAACTGTTTATATTAAAATTTCTACCTATCAAAGGGCAAAGTTGCATTTATAATTATATTGGTTTTACTCCTGATAATAGAAACGTCTTTATTTTTATGTTATTTACTTAACTAATTTGATTTTGTTCTTTTAAGTGATGGGCAGTCCTCAGCCATTCCTGTTGCCAGTATGGAGTTTGCAGCCATTTGTCTCAGAAATGCCTTGTTGCTGTTACCTGAAGAACAGCAAGATCCAAAGCAGGAAAATGGATCTAAAAATAGTAATCAATTAGGTGGGAACACGGAGAGCAGTGAAAGCAGTGAAACTTGCAGGTATTTTCATCCCTCGGGACCCGCTTGGCCAGATCCCTTCAGGACTTCATCAGTAAGCCTGTTTGTCCTTTAGATGAATTCCTCAAATTTTCAGCCTGAATTTCCAAAATTCTCTGTTTTGAATAATTAGAAAGAAAAGGATGAATGTTTAAATATTTCTGAAAGAGAGAAATAAGGTGAAAGCTAAATGAGGAGAGAACCCTAAAAGAGAAAAGTGGAAAGTAACAACTTTTCATTAACAAGAAGAACAGTTGCAAGAAATCCTGGTGCTATCAGAGACAGCAGTTTTTTACTTTTCTTAAAATAAAAACTTAAATCCTGAAACTTTCCCTTTCTTATTATTCTCTGCCTTTTCACTTAACATTCTGTAAACAACTCACCTCCAGGATATTTCTAGTTTTCTATTATAAATTAAATATTATGCCAATCTATGGAAATTGGAAGAGCTTAAGCAGTAATATGAAAATAAGCACCGTTCTATATAGAAAATTCTTTTTACACATGGCACCTTTAAACTCGTATCCCATCCTAGCATTTTTTCTTAATTATAATAGAAATACTTGTTTATTATAGAAAATTTGAAACAAAATTGTGGGATTTTTTTCTCCATCAAAGGGTTATGTTTTACTGTAGTTGATAAAAGGCAATCAGAAGAATGAGAAATGTTTGTGGAAATATTGGAGTGGTTTCCTTTGTGTAGTAGAGATGTTATTTTCAGTTGGAGACTTTTTAAAGCAGAATTGTGTCCTGGGGAAAAAACTAATATATGGTATAGCCTTAACACACAGTGATACCAAGTCACTAAGCGTGTTTCATTGTTTTGACTCTTTTACACTGTTGTCATAAAAAATTGCATGGGAGTGGGGATAGGAAACAAAATTTCACATTTAATCGTTTATTTGTTGCTCTTCATAGTTAAGAGTTTCTCTTTATTTTAGCAGTAAAAGCCATGATGGAGATAAATTCATTCCAGCTCCACCTTCTTCTCCATTGAAAAAACAGGAATTAGAAAACTTAAAGTGAGTATCTAAACCAAATTAGCATTGCATTTATTGAAATCAGCAGATTGTTTTAAATCTCCCTTATTCTGTTAGTATTACAAATTACATTGATTGAATGTCAGATGTTAAACCAACCCTTCAATCTTGTGATAGACCCTGCTGGTCAAAATGTATCATCTTTTTTGTAAAATTGTTAGGTTCAATTTGTTAATACTTTGTTAGGAATATTTGCTTCTGTGTTCACGAGGAAGGTTGGTCCATGCTTTTCTTTCCTTGTAATGTCTTTGCCAGGTTTTGGGTTCAGTGTTATTCTGAATATATAAGTTGGAAGTGCTTCTTCCTCCTCTTGTTTTCCTTCCTCCTCCTCCATCCTCCTCTGAAAGAGCTTGTATAAGACAGGTATTATTTCTTCCTCAAATGCTTGATAGAATTCACCAATGAAACCATCTGGCCTAGGTTTTCTTTGTGGCAAATTTTTGGTAATGAATTCAAATTCTTCAATAGATGAGTGCTATTCAGATTTTCTAGTTCATCTCTGTCAGTTTGGGTAAGTTATATTTTTGTGTACATTATAAGCCCCATTATTTTTGCTTTGAACAGTCATATGTACGTTAAAGAAATTAAAAGGAACAGAGTAGTCCTTTATGTTTGGCCATATAATTACCATTTCCTGATGATTCTAGTTTCCATAAGGTATCATTTCTCTTCAGTCTGAAGATCTCCTTTCAGCATTTCTTATAGCACAGGTCTTAGTTTTCCTATGTCTATTGTTGTTTTTAATCTGAAATTGTCTTTGTTTCATCTTCATTCTTGGAGGATATTTTCACTGAATATAGAATTCTAGGTTGGTAGTGGGGTTTTGTTGTTATTGTCTTTTTCCTTTCAGTCAGCTCTCAGGATGTCACTGCACTGTCTTCTGGCCTCCATTGTTTCTAATTAGAAGTTCAGTCATTGTATTGTAGGTGCCACTTTTCTCTCAAGATAGATTGTCTCTCTTTGTTTTTCAGCACTTAGACTATGATGAGTGTAAATGTGATTTTCTTTGTTTTTAATCTTGCTTGGGGTTAGCTGACTTTCTTATTTATAAATTTATCTTTCAACGAATTTGGGGTATTTTTGACCATTATTTCTTCTATGCTTTTTGGAACTGGGCTTAATGGTATAGCATTACTTTTAAGAATGATTTCAATAATAGGACTGCAAATTAAAATAGAAAGAAAGAGCCATTATTTCTTATGTTTTTGCCTATTAAGTTATGAAAAATTGACAAGAGTACAGCTAAAACATTTATATATTGCTGGTAGTATTGTAAATTGATGCATTACTTTCGGAAAGAATTTCATTTATTCACATTTTTTCCAACAAACCTTAGTGGTAGTCTTGTGCGAAGTGCAGGGGAATCAGAGGTAAAAGAAAAAGCATCGCCTTCAAAAGCAGATGGCAAACACTTAGGAGAAAATTATATTGTTTAGTAGGTTAGTTATTAGGTGGTGAGATTTGGGGGCGTCTCTTTTCTTTTTGTGATAATTTTATCAACCTGGTAAGTGGAAAATGACCTCACTTTAAAACTTTACATTTCTTTCAGTCCGCTCAAGGTACTCAATCTGATGCCAAGGTTTAAGGATCGCCTGTATTTCTTTCTTTTTCTGTGAACCTCCTATTTGTAGAATTTACTATTTTCATATTGGGTTTTTCATCCTTTTCGTTTTTCTGAATTCTTATATATTAAGGAAGCTGGCCTTTATCCATTTGTCTTGTGATATTGTTTATGATGTTTAGTTGTAAAGCAGAATTTCATTTTTTAAGTATCATATTTATCAATGTTCTTTACTTTTTTTCCATTTCATGCAATGTTTAAAAAGATTTTCTTGCCTTCAAGATTTTAAAAATAATGTGCCCATGTTTTCTTCTAGCACTTCCACTGTCACACTATCACAACCACCAGTATCACAACTACTAATCTAAATTTTTGCTTCATCTACAATTTAGCATGGAGTAGAACTATAAAATGCTAAGATTTTATGTCTGAACAGTTTAACGTTACATTTTTATAAAATAACATGTATATATTTCTTTTTGCATAAAAAAAATCTGAAGGGATCTATGTCAAAACCTTCATAGTGGTTGTATCCCTAAATGGTAGGTTAACTTATGATACTTATTTTTTTATTGGATATCTGTTTTTTTTCTAGATTTTTAAAAATGAAGTTCTTCATTAATATTAGTGATACCCCTCCTTATATACTCAATGTCTGTGGAAGAAAGACTGGACAGCACTCGTGCCCATTTCTGATCATGCATTGTCAGATGAGTGTGTTCGTGGCAGGGCACTGCTGTCAGTGAGCTCAGGGTTCCAGGCACCCTGCTCAGCAAAGCTACAGTTTTTTAATTCTTTTTTTTTTTCCGAGGAAGATTAGCCCTGAGCTAACATCTGCCAATCCCCTCTTTTTTCTGAGGAAGACTGGCCCTGAGCTAACATCCGTGCCCATCATCCTCTGCTTTATATGTAGGATGCCTACCACAGCATGGCTTGCCATGTGGTGCAATGTGGGCACCTGGGATCCGAACCGGCAAACCCCAGGCTGCCAAAGCGGAATGTGTGCGCTTAACACCGCCACCGGGCTGACCCCAAAGCTACAGCTTTTTATCTCTTTGTTGTATTTCATTCTGTCAAAGTTTGTCATAAATTCCCACTTTGCAGTAATACCCTCTCTAACCTGGGTTTTATATATATCTCCTATTGTCAAGAGGAAAGAATTAATCCTCTGATTATGTGGAGGAAAATGTTAAATCTCAAATTTAGATAGAATTGAGGAGTTGGTCATTTAAGGTTTTGAAAGCAGTGATTTGGTTTTTTTAAACTTGATGAAAGTAATTAAATGTTTTTCTCAGTTATATTAAAATTTCTTGAATTCTTATTTCTTGTATGAGTAATAAGATAGCCAGAAAATGAAAGTACTGACAAATTACCGGTGAAACAATGGCAAAAGCAAAATTTACTGAAGAATGTTACTGTTGAGTGAAATAAAATTGAATTTTTAAAAAGCAGTCAAATTCCAACCATATAACTAAAATAAACTCACTATGCTAAATTTTGGTCCTGAGTGGAAATGTTTAAAAACAAAGCAAATGAAGTAAAACTACACTGGCCTAGGTATAAAAAGAGCTGGCAGGGAAGGGTGGGTTGTTAGCGTTCAGCCAGGATAATATTTGGGAAGATGCTTTGACTTGCCAAAAAATGTACCATTTCCCCCCAATATGCCTAAGAGTTTCTAGAGATGTATCTTTTTATGGAGCCACCTATATTTCTTATAAATCTAAGGGTTCATCTATTTTTAGTAGGTTATTTTATGTGGGGGAAATTCAAGTAGTACAAAAGGTTATATAGTGTAACGTGTATCTTGTCCCCGCCCAGCCCTCTGTTTCCTCTCCCCGGAGGGGCCGCCACTCACCAGTTTCTTAGATGCCCTGCCTATCCCAGCATATGTTTATATGGCGTTTATGACACTAGCAATTGCATAGTGTCCACTCTGCTCTATACCTTACCTTTCCTGTTTGACAATACGTCTTTAGAGGTTGTTCCATGTGGATACAAAGCTCTATTTCATTCTTTCTAATAGGTGCGTAGAATTGCAGTATATGGACATGACGTGACTTATTTAATATTCCTTTATATTTAGCTGTTTATAATGTGTTCAGTTTTTGCTATTATAAATAAGGCTGCAATGAATATTATTGTATACAGTTTTTAAGGGGAATCCTTAATGAAGAAGATATTTGAAACAAGTTTTAACTTGATTTAATTTTTACAAATGATCTTGAATGAGTGCTGATCTTAGGGTTACTTTATTCCTACGATTTAAGAAGTATGTGATCCCATAATGGCCGAACAGCTGCAGAGTTCTGTGATTTAACTTTACCTTCTGGAAATGGCATTAAAGAGAAAGGTAGGTGCAGGTGGCATACTGCCTCTCAGAGAGTTTTGTACCTTTCATGGCACAATTGTTTACTTTGCGCATGTCCTAGTAGGAGGATTGGTGATTTTCAGAGAAAGTAAAATTACTTCCCTATTTTTGTGGAAGGGGGCAAAGGGTCGCCATAGAGAATTCCATCATCATAAGGTGAGGCAAAGATGGGTTTGCTGGTATATATTAACCTTTTTTTTCTTATGGAGCAGATGGGAGAAAGGAAATGGAACAAGATGGAAAGAGCCTTAGGGTAGATTTATAAAAAGAACTGCTATGCAAGACAGGAGTAATGGTAATGTGGAGACAAATGGTGCAGGGAAGGAGTCATAAAAGATTTGTGTCATAATTTTCAAAGCTCTGAAAGCTCACAATGCAGTTGGGTGTGTTAAAGGGCGGGTTTGTGGCAGAAGCCAGCTGTCTTCTATAGAAGGAAGGATCCTGAGCACATTGGTTCTCTGTTAAGATCATGGAATTCTTAGAGACTTTATTTATTTTTGACCTAAATTCTTTTGTGTGATTGGAAATGTGTGTGACTAGTGTATAGTTTAGCTTTTATGGACTATTATATTTGACCCCTTGTGCTCTGTAATACCCAAGGCACCAATGCAAAACCTCATTTCCTATTTCCAGCATAACTAATATGCACTAAATTATCATGACTGTCCTAATGGCCACTTCTTATGGTCTGGGTTCACACCCTCTTGAGTTTTTCAGTTTTTTTTGTTTGTACATAAATGAAGATGAGTCAAAAAAATATCATTCTGACCAAGTTACAGGTATGTTTTCAGAAGGCACATGACATCTGAAGCAACTGAGAGATTCTATATTAAAATCAAGGTAGCTTTCAGGAAAATAGTCTCACAATTAAAAGAAAAATTTGTTCCCAAATCAGTAAAATGTCTGAGAAATCAACTAAGTAGTTTAATTGTGAGGCTCAGATGAACTTAGGTACTGATGTAATGGATCAGGAAAGGTATGTGTTTAAGGAGACTATTAGAACATTGCTTCAGTTCCTGAACCACTCAAAGCTCTGCAAAGCCATCTTTTTCATTCAATTAGGAGAACACACACACACACACACATTCTGCAGCACTGAATTCAGTAAATGCTCTGACTTTACATTTTGTAAATAAACAGTGATTCTATTTCTAGGTATTTACCCAAAGGAAGCAAAAATTTGTCCACACAGCTTTATCATGATAGATAAAACTAGAAATAGCCTAGATATCCATCAATGGGAGAATGGATAACTAAATTGCAGTCCACTCTGTATACTGGAATACTACTGAGCTATAAAAAGGAACAAATTAGTGATGCAAAAGTCAACATGATTTGAATCTCAAAACATTTTGTGTTTCTTCTTTTACTCAGTATAAGGTGCGTACAGTATGATTCATTTCTATGACAGGCAAAACTACAAAAATAATTCATGTTGATAGAACAGCAATTGGGGGGATTGACTAGAAGGAGTCTTTCTGGGGTGATAGAAATGTTCTGGATGATCTGGTGGTTACATGTATATTCAAACTCATCAAACTGTACACTTAAAATGATGTATTTTAGTGTGTATAAATGATATCTCACTTAAAATGTTAAGATATTTTGAAATTTTGCAAAATTAATATTCTAAATATATTTTGGGGGGAAATGCAGTGTAACCACTTATGATTGATAAATGGTCAGTTTCCCTTACATATCATTTATGAGGTGGCATGACATGGAAAACTTGGTTTCTTAACTAAAAAAAGTACTCCTCTACTTGTATTTCACATATATTTCTTAGACCCTAAGGCTGCAGTATGCAATACCAGATCCACTGCTCAGATGTGGCTACTGAGCACAGGAAATGTTGATGGTAAAAGGTGCACTGTCTAAGTGTATGATACACACCAGATTTCAGAACTTACTACCAAAACAAGTAAATATGTTGATAATTTTTTATATTGATTATACGTTGAAATGACATTTTAGGTATATTGGATTAATTTAAGTATATTAAAATTAATTCATTTCGCCTATTTCTACTTTTTTTAATATGTGTACTAGAAAATTTAAAATCACAGTTATGGCTCCAGTTATATTTCTCTTGGGCAGCGCTGCTCTAAGGCTTTAGAACTGTGTTTGAAGTGTTTGTATTTGTTGATAGATGGTTTCTACAAATTTATAATATTGTAACTATGCCACTTTTCTCACATGCCACAAATTTTAGCTGAATATTTCTCCAGAAGAATTTCTGTCTTTAAAAGGCTAGTGTCCAAATGAATCTTAGAATGTAGACGTTTGTGCAGAATTGCTATTTTGGCCATGTTTTGATTTAAATATTAATGTTGCCACATGCATTTGGGAGATAATGGTTTTCTTTTTCTTTTTCTTTGTTTGTTTATTTTTATTTTATTTTAATTTCTTTGAGGAAGATTAGCCCTGAGCTAACATCTGCCACCAATCCTCCTCTTTTTTTGAGGAAGACTGGCCCTGAGCTAACATCCGTGCCCATCTTCCTCTACTTTATTTGTGGTACGCCTGCCACAGCATGGCTTGTCAAGCGGTGCGTAGGTCCACACCTGGGATCTGAACTGGCAAACCCCAGGCCGCTGAAGCAGAATGTGCAAACTTAACTGCTCTGCCACCGGGCTGCCCCGATAATAGTTTTCTTATACAGTGATTGGTGATACTATAAGGGTATACTTTCAAGAAATTTCTTATTTTAAAAAAAAGTCAAACGTTTATTGACTGTCAACTGATATATATTTTTTAAAATTTTTTTCTATTGAGTTCATAATGGTTTACATCATTGTGAAATTTCAGTTGTACGTTATTTCTTGTTTGTCACCACGTAAGTGTTCCCCTTCACCGCCTCTGCCTATCTCCCACCCCTCTTCCCCTGGTAGCCACTGAACTGTTTCCTTTGTCCATATGTTTGTTTATATTCCACATATGAGTGAAATCATAGGGTGTTTATCTTTCTCAGTCTGGCTTATTTTGCTTAGCATAATACCCTCCAAATCCATCCATTTGTTGCAAATGGGATGATTTTGTCTTTTTTTCTGGCTGAGTAGTATTCCATTGTATATATATCCCTCATCTTCTTCATCCAATCATTGGTCAATGGGCACTTGGATTGCTTCCATGTCTTGGCTATTGTGAACAGTGCTGCAATGAACATAGGGGTGCATATGTTACTTTAGATTGTTGATTTCAAGTTGTTTGGGTACATACCCAGTAGTGGGTTAGCTGGGTCATATGGTATTTCTATTTTTAGTTTTTTCAGGAATCTCCATACTGTTTTCGCTTGTGGCTGCACCAGTTTGAATTCCCACCAGCAGTGTGTGAGGGTTCCCTTTTCTCCACATTCTCTCTTGATATTGTATATTTTTAAAGCTGCTTTATTGAGATAAAACTCACAAACCTTACAATTCACCCATAAAATGTACAATGCAGTGGTTTTTAGTGTATTCACAGATGTATGCAACCCTCACCACTGTCAATTTTAGAATATTTTCATCACCTCAAAAAGAAAGCCTGTTTCTTTAGCTATCACTCCTTTGTTTCTAGTCTATTCCCCAGCCCTCGTTAGTTTAGTTTCTGTCTCTATAGATTGCCGTATTCTAGAACTTTAATATGGATGGAATTATATAATATGTGGGCTTTTATGACTGGCTTCTTTCACTTAGGATAGTGTTTTCAAAGTTCATCCAAGTTGTGTACCATATTTAATTCCTTTTTATTGCCAAATAATATTTCGTTGTATGGATGTAGCACATTTTGTTTCCATTTGTTCATTGATAGGCATTTGGATTATTTCCGTCTTTAGGCTATTATGAATAATGGTTCTATAAACATTTGTGTACAAGTTTTTGCATAGGCATATGTTTTCATTTTTGAGTGTATACCTAGAAGTAGAATTGCCGGGTCACATGGTAAGTCTGTTTCCTCATTTGAGAAGCTGCCAGACTGTTTTCTACAGTGTCTGCACTATGTTACATTCCCACCAGCAGTGTATGAGGGTTCCAGTTTCTTCACATCCTCACCAACTCTTGTGATTTTCTGTCTTTTTGATTATCCTTAGTGGTGGGTGTGAAGTGGTATCTCATTGTGGCTTTGATTTGCATTTCCTTGAAGACCGATGTAGAGCATCTTTTCATGTGCTATCGGGTATTTGTATATCTTCCTTGGAGAAGTGTTTATTCAGATCCTTTGCCTATTTTTTGAGTTATTTATCTTTTTATTATTGAGTTGTTTTTATAGTCTGGATACAAGACCTTTATCAGGTATATGATTTGCAAGTGTTTTCTTCCATTCTGTGGATAGTCTTTTCACTTTTTTGAAGGTGTCCTTTGAATCAGAAAAGTTTTTCATTTTGATGAAGTTCATTTATCTCTTTTTTTCTTTTATTGATTGTGCTTTTCATGTCATATCTAAGAATCCTTTACCAGTTCGAGGTTATGAGTGTTCCCTGTTTTCTTCTCAGAATTTTATAGTTTTAATATTTTTATTTAGACACATTGAGGTCTTTGATCCATTTTGAATTAATTTTTGGATATGGTATGAAGTAAAGGCTCAACTTAATTCTTTTGCATACTCATATCTTAATATTAAATAAGTTGCTAGAATCAGTCACTTATTAACATTTCATTGTTGCATAGTGGTTTAATTACCATCATGGGTATGTACTGAGTCTTACATGTTGCATATTATAGCACATCTTTGTTATTCTAAGATTGTGATATTAGCTGAAATTTAGTTTATAAACTAAAATGGAGGCTGCTACAGAACCTGGCAAAGAGTATAACAGAACTGGAAAAGGGTAGGAAATAATGTTAGGGCTAACATGGGAAATGTCAATATGAGAAATTAAAATCATAAGCAAAATAAGTCAGAGGGAGAAAGTCAAATACTGTATGATTGCACTAAAAAATAGAAGATAAAAACAACAACGAGAAACAAACGTAGATACAGAGATTAGATTGGTGGTTACCAGAGGGGAAGGGAGGAGGGAGAAGGGTGAAAGGGATATCTGGGCACATGTGTATGGTGATAGATGGTAACTAGTCTTTGGATGGTGAACATGATGTAATCTACACAGAAATTGAAATATGATGTGCACCTGAAATTTATATAATGTTATAAACCGTGTTACCTCAATAAAAAAAAACTCATTGGGTGGGGGGTGGAGGCGGGGAGTGGGCCGGCCCTGTGGCCCGATGGTTAAGTTCAAGCGCTGCACTTCGGCAGGCCCAGGGTTTCGTTGTTTCAGATCCTGGGCTCGGACATGACACTGCTCATTGGGCCATGCCAAGGCGGCGTCCCACATAGCACAACCAGAAGGACCTACAGCTAGAATATACAACTAGGTACTAGGGAGCTTTGGGGAGAGGGAGAAGGAGAAAACAAAAAATGAAGATCGGCAACAGATGTTAGCTCAGGTGCCAGTCGGGGTAGGGGGGGACTCCTCACAGAAAAGGGTATACAGATGCAAATAAACGTTACTAGTTTCCTGTGTATTCATTCATAGATATTTTATGCATAAACTAGTAAATATGCAAGTATAATTTTTCCTGTTTTTAAAAATATATGTATATAAATGGTGGCAAACTACATAGTCATATATGCTTTAATTTTTCACTTAATGTTTTATCTTGGAGTTCCATTTCAGTACATAAAAAGCTCCCTCGTTCTTTTTTTAAGCTGCATAGTATACCATTGAATGGATACCACAATTTATTAAACAATTTCCTATTGATACATATTTAAGTTGTTTCCCTTTTCTTGTGTAATAAAAATAAAGAAAAAAATTAAAATCAAAGCATACAAAATAAAAATGAAATTTCAATTTGTATTTTTCTTTTAATATGAGGCTCAATGGATAAAAGGAAATGTTTAGACCAAATTTAATTAACACCAGTTAAGTTATTCCACAAGTATAAATTATGGAACCTTAATTAGTTCATTTGCTCTCTGACGTGACACTCAGTGAATTATTTCCCATTCAGTTAAAAGGGACCTCCCATGGCCCAATGTTTGTAAAAGAAGATGACTTAAACAAATGGTTGATAACATAAATATTATAGACAGTTTTAGTGTACTTAAGGAATCATATTTCTGTTGATCTTAGTCTAGTGGTTCTATTGTAGCTCGTGAGACATACTTTAAACAGGGTTATGGCTAATAATCTTTTGAATCTTCTTTGCTCTTGCTAGAGATCCAGCCCCGTTTGGGTATTGTAACTGAGTGTGGTCCTACTGAAACCTGTCCATCTAATAAACTTTACCCAAGAAGGAACCTGCCAAACTCTACTGAAGAAGGAACTGTTGTGAGCAGTTTGTGTTCACGTTGGCATGGTCCTCATCTACATCCCAGGATCCCATTTAGATGAACTGGCGATCAGATTGATCACAGGCTAGGTTTAGAATATTTCTTCAGTAGTCTGACACTCTGTGGAAACCCCATGGGGCTGCTGCCAACACTGGACAAATCATTTAACCCCCCGGGACTTAGTTTTGTCTTCTGTCAAAGAAGTGAATTGGATTGGGTCATCTCAAGATCTTGTCCATGTATAAAATGCTACGTCTGTCACTTTATGCATTTTATTTACTACCTGGAGTAGGACTGGGTTCTTTGAGATGCTAGATTTGATTGAAGAGAAAAACCTTTTCAGCCTCTTTGTCCTGGGCTTCTTTTTGTGTTAGATTTGGGATGTGTTTGTCAGTAAGATTCTTTTTGCACAGAACTGTTATTAAAAAGCAAAATGTTTACAGGGGACATGAAGTGAAAACTTATCTAATTGAACTTTTAAATTTTCTTAAAAGTTGAAAGTTAAATTTAACATTTTCTAGATTGTTGTAGATAAATGGAAACAGCTTGAATTTTTTTTTTTAAATTTAAAAATGCAGTACCATGTTCAGTTTGTTGGAAGAAATTCCTTAGTGGATTTCAGAGCTAGTTTTTCAAATAAAATTTGCTGTGAGATTGCTTTCTACATTTATTTTCCTCTCATATTAATGGTGACTGACTGGATTTACCTCTATTTTAGCCTCTTTTGATAAGGTTTACACTGTTTCATTTAGATTCATTTAACTCACAGAATATATGACTTGACAAATATTAATGCCCAGTCTTGTATAGCTTGTTTGCTGTAATTTGGTGCTTTAGGGAAAGTTTGGTGGGGTTTTTCTTTCTTTTCTTTCTTCGTCTTTTTGTTTTTTTCCAAGGGTTGGTGTTCTGTGGACCTAGAGCCAGCTCCTCCGGTAGTGGAGGAGAGAGAGGGGCTGTCAGATCCTCCACAGGGGGGAGAAGCTAGTGTGCCTCTTCCCTTGAGGTATAGTTCTTCCAGTCTGATGAACTGTCAGATCCACTGAGTGGCTGGTAAAGCAGATTGGACAGTGACTCGAGGAAGTAGTGGGCTGGGTGGGGAGGCTCAATATTTTAAGTAGCAACTACCCAAAGTAAAGTGATTTCTCCAGGGCCTTAGTAGATGGAGCTGCGCCTGTTTCTAGTGTTACCAGTCTATGGGAGTTATGCAGAATGCAGTGTTCTTTTCTGAGAGGAAGAGGAGGATGAGTGAGAATGTGATGAGAGGTGAGTTGGGGTAGATTATAAGGCACTAAGAGAAGAGGAACATAAATGTTAGTTTGAGTTTCATGCAATGAAACTTGCTTAAGTCCCGATGGCTCTTAATCAGACTGCCAGCCCCAAAGTTTTGCATTCATACATTTAAGTATTTTTTAGAGAGAAGGATTATTTTATTATTAGAATCTTTTACCTTGTGATTTGATATGATATCTTAAGAGAAAAGAGGTAAAAGTTGAGGAAAACACATTTTTACCTTGTACATAATTATAATTTGGGCTTCCTGGGAAACAGAATCCTGCTGCAAATCTTACATGACTGATTTCTGGACCCAAAGTGGGCTTGACAGTGGGCTGGAGCAGTAATAGCCCCCCTACTGTCGGGAGAGGCCAGGGCAGGCTTTTCCCAGCAAGCCTGCCTGAGGTGAGGCTTGTCCTAGACTCCAGGACCTAGAGCATGCTGGATGGCTCCCCCGGCTGCGGAAGCCAGGACGGAGGTGGCTCGTCAGCAAGTTGGGGTCTGGGTGCCTCAAGAAGTAAATTTAGAACATTGAAAGCTGTGATCTTCAGCAAATACTTATTAAGCACCTACTACAGGTGGTGAGAAACTGCTCTCGTCTTTGTGTAGGAAAGTGTAGATGAGGGCTTCTGCTTTTAAGGAGCTTATGTTTTGCCCCAGCCTTTGGCAAAATCACAGATGAAAACGGATATTAAACTCTGTGACTGTGATTCATATAGGCCCTCAGCTGGTAGTCTTCTTGGGCCTCTGGAAACCTGACCCAGGCCTTTAAAAGTCCTGATTTTTCTTCATAAGCAGTACACACCTTGCTGCTGAATGAATGTTCAGTCCTGTCTTAAAATAAAAACGACAAATAAGCCAAAGACGAAATTAAGGGGCCAGTTCTGTGGCATAGTGGTGAAGTTCACGTGCTCCACCTTGGCAGCCTGGGTTCACAGGTTGGGCTCCTGGGCAAGGACCTAGCACTGCTTGTCAAGCCATGCTGTGGCAGCATCTCACATAAAATAGAGGCGGATTGGCACAGCTGTTAGCTCAGTGACAAGCTTCCTCACCAAAACAAACAAACAAAAACACAAAAACCACAGAGGAAATTAAGTCACCCTGATCTTACCACCTGGAGCTAACCACTGCAGTGCTTCTGAAAATGGGAGCTAACTAGCCAAGGCCTCCCTCCTCTGGGCCCTTGAGTCTTCCATCAGGGAGAGGACTGCCCACAGGGACTATGGCCGTACTGGTGAAGACAGCTCTTGGAGACACAGGGATATTGACCATAGGCTTGTCAGGAAAATCCCTTTGGAAATGACCCTGCTTGCCTGCTCTTAAAGTACTCTCTTCTGCAAACAGGGTTCAGATTTTAAATTATGTGCTCAATACCAAAATTTAAACTTGTAATATTTGGATTAAATTCTATTTTCTTCCTTTTTTTTTTTTTTTAAAGATTTTATTTTTCGTTTTTCTCCCCCAAAGCCCCCCAGTACATAGTTGTATATTTTTAGTTGTGGATCATTCTAGTTGTGGCATGTGGGATGCCGCCTCAGTATGGCCTGACGAGCGGTGCCGTGTCCGTGCCCACGATCCGACCCAGCGAAACCCTGGGCTGCCAGAGTGGATCGTGCAAACTTAACCACTCGGCCACAGGGACAGCCCCTGTTTTCTTCCTTTTTAAAAAGACCAGTTAGAGTACATGTGTATGCATTAGGAAAATCATGACATAATCTTTTCTTTCTGCTTTATTTTTAGGGCGATCTTGTGAATTGATAGAGAGGCAGTGTGATAGCATGGGAAGGGTAGTGAATTGGGAGTCCACAGTGTTGAGTGTTAGTCTTGACTCTCATCACACACTCTAAGCTAGAGACTATATTTGATCACTTTGAAGATCAGTTTCTACATTGATAAAACAAGGAATCGCACTGAGTAATCCTTCAGCCCTACCACTATAGCCTAGGGCCATAAATCTCAATTTCCTTGTACCTTCTTTGGGACCAGTCTACTTTTCTATGCTGTTAGGAGTTGAGGGGCTACTTTTCCTTTAGTGGATAATTTTCTGAGGTTCCAGCAACCAGGAGTGAGCCAGTGAAGATAAACAGGAGACTACTTCTGAATTGGCCCAGCTGTGCTTTTACTAAAAGGGCCATTTCTAGTCAGGATTTCAGAGTGTTAGAAAACTCTGTGGTGATGTGATGGTTACATTCTTCCTTAGACTGAAATTACAACCTGAATGCACTTAATGATATACATATGTATTGTAATTTGTAAACATAACTCAAAACCTTGTATCTAAGTCGGGTCATTTCTGGTCGGCCATTCAGACTTCATTTCTATTTGACAAGGGTTTATTTTAAGATTGCTTTGTGGAGCAGTTGTTTAACATTCAAGTGATCTATTAGTGTCAAGTCTTTAGCTAGACCTGTTTTAAATGAGCTGCCTATTAAGTAGAAAACTAAACAGAAATTTAGGTTTCCAGCCCAACTTTAGCAAAATCAGTGTAACTTAAATTTTTTATCTTCACATGTATTTATTTGGCCTGTTTTTTCCTTGAAGATTTATTTAGGATGATAGTACCTATGTGATGAAATTCTTTTAGTTACTCTTGATACTGTTGCTTAGCAAGAACTATAGACTTTTTAATAGCTTCAGAGAAGAACACTTTACAGTAAGCTAAGCTGAATGGACTTTTTTTGGTAAGTTAATTGTTTCTTAGCAAAATCACAAATGTGTGTAGAAAGAATAAGATCTCCTATAGCTTTATTTCTAGGATGTTAAAATAAACATTCTATGGGAGTAAGTTCTCACTAGGCCATTAATCACGTTATTTTTTTACAGGCTAAATATATATTGTAGCTCCATTTGGTTATTTTGTTGGAGATGGGGGTCAATTGGATGGAAGCGAAAGATGATTTAGGTAAATAGCTAAACTGCTCCAGATGGTAGTTTTATACATCATTCTGATTCTTACCATTAGTATTGTGGCTTCCTCTCTTCTTTCCTGGTGTCCAGATTGTCACAGTTATAATTAGGGCGTTCTTTTATTTTACAAATATAACCATTGTCGATTTTGTAACTCAGCATTTCAGCCCTTCCCTTTTGTGTTCCAGATGCTCCATACTTGCCTGTAGTGCTTACGTGGCTCTGGCTTTGGGTGATAACCTTATGGCTTTGAATCATGCAGATAAACTTCTTCAGCAGCCCAAGCTGTCAGGATCTCTTAAGTAAGTGTGACTTGCCCTCTGTGTTCCTGGTTTGTTTTGTTTGGAGGTTTTCAGTTAGTTTGTGGTACATGTTGCTTCTTCCTACTCCCCCAGTGGAATATATATTATCTAGGAAAAGCAACTGATTAAAAAATTTCTCAATTTGATAACTTGGTGTTTGGTAGTGGCATTTTTTTGCACTTCAAGGATCTTGAGTTGCAGTTCAAGGCAGTCGGATTGCCTGTAAGGTGCCTTCCATCCTGACCATTGCCCGACTCCGTGAAATACCAGTCAGGAGCTGCGGCTCCTGCCACCGCCGGAACTGAAGTGTTCCGATTGTGGTGTGCGTGGCCATTATGAGAGCAGTGTTTTGTTGGTTTTTCTTTTTACCAAAAATGAAACACAAATCCTTGTTGCTTTTTTTTAATCCTTTGGTTGACATTATGTTCACTGTTCTCAAATAATCCCAAGAAGATTCTTTACTTGGCATTTGTTGGACAGTTTTTAACCTCATTTATCAGTTTCTTCCCTTTGAACGTCAAAGAAACAAAATTCCTAGGTTATGTGACTTCTTAGCTAATTTCTGAGGGATTGGCCAAGCCATGTCTGGTAATTTCTTTTTTAATTCTTTCAACCATTCTGGCCTGTGTATTGGTTTCTTAATTAACAACAAGGCCACTGTCTGTCTTCCCAGTGAGGATAAGCAGGTCTTGCTGTGTTTGGCAGGCCAAATACCACAGCAGCTTTACCCCACTGCTTCTTGCTTTCCATACGTCTAGTAAAGGATTTCTGGGCGTTGGGGGTCATGAAGGCATTTCATTTGGTTAAAAAAATTTTTTTTTTAAGTACATTCACAGAAAACAGTTTGAAGTAGTTCTTTGAATTTGTGTTTGTGTTTTGTGATGATTATTGACTTGGTACTACTTTAATGAAATTTTTTAAATATCTTATTTCAAAATATACTTGAAGTTACTGACTTATTTATTTATTTATAAGGAGGTTGGGTTTTTTTTAAAGATTTTATTTTTCCTTTTTCTCTCCAAAGCTCCCCAGGAAATAGTTATATATTTTTAGTTGTGAGTCCTTCTGGTTCTGACATGTGGGATGCCACCTCAGCGTGGCTTGATGAGTGGTGCCATGTCCATGCCCAGGATCCTAACCGGCGAAACCCTGGGCAGCTGAAGCCGAGCACATGAACTTAACCACTTGGCCATGGGGCCGGCCCCCTGTTTGTTTATTTATTTATTTATTGTCATTTCTGTTAGGGGATTTGATGTGGAAACAAAATAAAAGGTCATTGCAGCCCCTGCTAGTTAGAAGAAAGAAATCGCTTAATAAAGAAAGAAAGAACTCTTGAGTGATTAATGTGCATAAATCCCAGAAAATGGTCAAATTGAAAAGAGCCTAAGATTTGAAGACCCAAGATCCATGTGGACAGACTCAGTCGGGTCAAGCTAGCTAGAGGTGAGACTTAAGCTGGCCCTTTAAAAGGAGGAGTTAGATATTGGCTTGCAGAAATGAGGCCAAGCTTTGAGCCCAAGAAGGCAAGGCCACGGGTGAGCAGTGAGTGTGGCCTGCCCAGGACACTGCCCAGGTAGGAGCAGAGGAATCTTTGGGGGAGTGAGAAGATTGACTGGATATAGGAAAGTGGGACCAAATTGCAGAGCGCTTTAAATCTATAAAAGTTTAGTTTGTTTTGTTTTGTTCTCATGTAGAAAAAGTCATTAAGATTTTGAGCAAGGGTTTTAAGATGTCTATGCCTGTTTCAATTTTGAAAACTTAATCAGAGGACCATGGGGAAAAATGGCTCAAAGTCAGAGATTAGAAGAAGCAGGCTGTTGTACGCCAGGAGGATGTGCATCTGCCCTAGTGTCAGTGGGCATGAAATAGATAATGTGAAAAGCAGAAACTTCTGGAATAGAAGTAAGATTGATCCAACCCAAGTGTAGTCTCTCTCTGGTCTGGCAGTCAGGTGCCTTTGACACTTCGAGCCCCACAGACTGGAGGACTCTGACTTTTTTTGAGGAAGATTCACCCTGAGCTAACTCCTGTGCCAGTCTTCCCCCACTTTAGTATGTGGGATGTCTCCACAGCATGGCTGATGAGTGGAGTAGGTCTGCACTGAGATCCGAACCTGTGAGCCCTGGGCCGCCGAAGTGGAACTTTACCCACTCGGCCGTGGGGCCGGCCCCTGGAGGACTCTGATTGTGATGCTCTGCTCACTGGGCATCCATCTTTGGACCTGCCTCTTATT
The DNA here is from genome assembly GCF_041296235.1 of Equus asinus. Taxonomy (NCBI): domain Eukaryota; kingdom Metazoa; phylum Chordata; class Mammalia; order Perissodactyla; family Equidae; genus Equus; species Equus asinus. The sequence goes on along the minus strand of NC_091810.1, from coordinate 63,143,158 downwards.
TTAGAACTTCATTACCTTATGTTAATGTTATTTTTCTATACAAATAGAGTAGCATAAATTTGCCAATTTTGAACTGCTTTCTTAATGGATATGTGTAATTTGTTCCTACTTAGCTAATATAAAATTATTATATATTTTAAGATATTATTCAAGAGATAACATTTAAATGACTCTTGATCCATTTGTAGACTTAGATTTCAATTCAAGGACTTGAAATATATGAAACATATGTCCACCGAATCTTATTATACATTGGATATTTTTGTGATCATCTGCTTTTCACTTGGGAATCTGTTTTTTCATTTTAGGTTTTTGGGCCATTTATATGCTGCAGAAGCCCTCATCTCTCTGGACAGAATATCTGATGCCATTACTCACTTGAACCCAGAGAATGTCACTGATGTCTCCTTAGGGATCTCTTCAAATGAGCAGGACCAAGGTTAATAAGGACACATTTGATCAGAACTGGTCACCATTTCCACTACCTTCCTGTTGTAACTCAGGATGTATGGAAATTTAAGGGCACAGTTGTGAAGGGAAGGAAGTTTTGGGTTGGCTCTCTACAGTTGTGGCTGTACTGACTTTGTATTAATTGTTTGCTAAGTAGACCAAGGAGTTATCAGTGGTCTAAATTCTCACTTTTGAAAGGCTGATAGTGTTGGAACAATTTGTTTTGGTTCTCATACTGTGTTTTTGGAGGGATTCCACAACGCAGAGGAGAATAAAACTATTGCATTCAAAAGTCAGTTTTAAATCATGGCTAAGTTTTTGAGGGAGTGAGACTGGCATTCACTCTATTCATGGTTATCTCTCAGGTGTGGGATGGTGGTGGGTGGTAGCATTTTGATGTCTTTTTAATAGAACCTCCACTACATGAAAAGTAAATACTGTAATAATTGCTTTGATATTAGATTTCCATTTCATAGAGAAATTAGGTTTTTAGAAAATATACTCTTGTCCTGCCCCTTCAGATTTATTTTCATGTCTTTGTAGGATCAGACAAAGGAGAAAATGAAGCAATGGAATCCTGTAAGTAAGAAGTTTTGTAAATACTTGAGTAGCCTGACCGGCATCCCAAAGATTTACTCTCGAGCCTTCTGTGTCCTTCATTTGTCAGCCTGAGGAGGAGTGCTGTACTTCACTCTGAGCAGCTCCTCGGGGATGATGGGTCACTTGCTTCCTGCCTGCCCTTGGCCCAGCCTCTTCACCAGTGACTGTGCTCTTTTCCTCCAGCTGGGAAGCGAGCCCCTCAGTGCTACCCCAGTTCCGTCAACTCTGCCAGGACCGTGATGCTGTTCAACCTTGGCAGCGCCTACTGCCTGCGGAGCGAATATGACAAAGCCCGAAAGTGTCTCCACCAGGTGAGGCTAGAGAGAGCGGTGCCAAACCCTCTTGTAAAGCAGCCAGCAAAGGGTTTGGAGTTTATGGGTTTTATAATTTTGTTTGAGGCTTCTGGTCAGTTTATTAAAAATTGGAATATTATTTTCCAAGCTTAAAAATATTATTGCAAGGTAAACAACTGGTCAGCATTGCAGAGGAACCTAGGCACTTAATAGGGAGTTTTCATGATGATTTTCAAATTTCAAAAGATTGGAAACTATCTGAATAAGGGATCACCTAAATAAATAATGGTACATCCATATAGTTGAATACAGTGCTGCTGTAAACTCTGTGTACTAAAATGATAAGCTATTCAAGATGTATTAAGTGCAAAAAGCAAGGTATAAAGCAATTTCTATATAATTCTTTATATGCATAAAAGATCTCTGAAAGGACATACCAGAAACTGCTAGCATTGGTTGCAGGAGTACCAGGGAGTACCAGGAGTACCAGCACTGTGTGTCTGGAGCACTAAAATGGGAGACTTTTCACTGGATACTTGTATACTTTTTAATTTTGAATTGTGTGAATCTATGTCTATTCAAAAAGTTAAATTACAAATACACCTTTCAGAGAGACAGGATTCAGAAAACTGGTACCAAAGAAACTCTACATATACTAAAGAAAGGTACTGGCAATGTATGATTGAAATAGACTTACGACTTTTACTGAAATGGTGCATCATCAGCAGGTCTCAAGGAAGATTCTGATTGGGCCTCTAGGTCACCTGCCCATCCCTAGACTGGTCATGGGCATGGATCCTTACCTGTAGTAGGGGAACAAGTACCACCATTGGCAGCCCCAGAGGGATTTCACAGAATCAGAAAAGGGTAATTCCTCAAAAGGATATAAATTCAGTAGGTATGTGAGCACGCACTTCCGTGCTAAGCTGTGGGAATAAGACAGTAAATAAGTGTGTGTGATACAACCCTGCCCCCATGGACCTTACATTTAGGAGATGCCTTCCTAAAAAGGGAATCGCAAGATCAGAGGGAATGCAGAATTTTAGGACTTCTAATTTAGAAAGTTTGTGCCAAGTGGTGTATTCACCAGCAGCACATAAGAGAGCTCACATCCCCATATGCTTGTCAGAGTAACTGAAATTGAAATTAAACCTATTCTCAGGAGATATGGCGGCTTCTGGAAATTTCCTTCCTATGAAGGCCACCTTGTTGTGTCTAGCTGTGATGAAACTTACCATGTGGAGAATAAACATGAGTGATATTTAGTCAACTTAGTGGCATCTGGTCAGCATTTCTGATCTAAAATCAGAAAAGTTAAGTGATGGACTATCCAGGAAAACGTTTGATATTATCTAGGAGTTGAGTGCAGGAGTTAAATGGGTAAGAATTAAAATGTTTCACTGCTCTCAGTGGCAAGGCTGGGCTACTTAGCAGCCCTCTTGAAAGTGCAGTGGACCCCAGTGACTACAGCGAACATCGCTTTGGATCTGAAGTTACAGTGTGTGCGGTCTAGCTCAGGTTCTTGTACAGCAGGTGGCTGTGGCGGCTGCCACACTGGGAGAGACAGATGGGGTCAGGCCTGGTTCGGGGTCTGAAGGGGGTTTTGTTTTGGTCCCTTGGTTTTTAGGTTAATCCAATGGCTGGACCTTTGTTAATTGGGAGGCCCACCCTGCCTGGGAGGGCAGAACAATGATGTGAAGAGTTGGAAAGGGCTCCGAGTAGATGTTTCCGAGGTTGCCTGCCCACCACTAACCATTCTGAACGGCCAGTAAGCAAATACCATTAAGTCTCATAAAATTGTTGCCGTGAATTCTTGTATTTTAGAAAAAGCTGCAGACTGTAGTCAATGCAAAGAACAATAAATGACCTTTGTTAACTAGCCACCTGGAGGGAAAGTGGAGATTTTAATATCCACAGAATGCTGTAAAGATGATCTTGCCTGTATAAAGCTAGGCCTGGAAGTACAGACTCTGATTTTCTGAACTGAGGAGTTACACCACAGTGATGTGGTGACAGGAATAAAAACCTCCCTGCTTCATTCACGGGGAACTTAGGAGCCTGTGCTCTGGGTGAGAATCCCCACCAGTCTGAGATTTCTTCTGATGCCGCCAGTAACTTACCTTATGCAAGTTTCTTGTCCCCCAGACGCGTCCCACATACACACCTCAGCCTGCAATGCCATTTCTCCCCATTTTCTGCCTATCAGATGTCTTCCCTGCGAGAACCAAGGTGGGCTTCCCTTGCCCCAAAGCGCTGCATTTGAAAGAAACCCTTCTTTCTCTCTTCATGTTCACAGTACATTCAGTTTCCTCTCTCCCAGGCATTTAGGGAGATTTGTTTGGATTATTGTTAGTTATTTGCCTGCTTGTTTATTATGAGGGTGAGTCTCTGTCTTACCCTCACACCCCCACCTCTGGTCAATAAGTATTTGTAGAAGTACACTTTCTAATTAGATTGAGAGAAGAAGAAAGCAGCCTGGAAACATGAGCACCTGAAACTGGCTGGGGAACTGAGTTGATAGTAGGGTGAGGGAGAGGCTGCAGCCCAGAGAGGCCTGGACTGAAGAAATAAACCTGAATCTCAGCACCCTCGACCAGAGCGGTCCAGGCTTCCTTTTCTCGGGATTAGACCAGAGAGAAACTGCTGGCTGATGATGTGGCTCTCAGATACTAGGAGAGGACAGCAGGTTGCATAAACAAATAAATTATTTTATTTGACTAAATTGTACTGTTTCAGTCCTTAAGAATGGGGACATTGAACATGCTTAGTGGTACATTTTTTTCTATATTACCAACCTTTTAAGTTTGAATTTTTATTGCTAACATTGGGAACTTGCAGCTTAAAATACGGAGTTGTTGCTTAGGAAAACAAATGGGCATGCACATTTTAACGTAAGTGCAACTGTGTCTGTGGTGAGGAGCTACCAGCCAACGTGGATAGATGACTGGAGTCTGGAATCGAGAGGTCTGGTCACCCATCTCAACACCAGATGTAGCCAGGAGGAGAGGAAGCACCCAAAGCAGGTGAAACCAAAAGGCAAGAAAAGCTTTCCCCTGTTAAGAACCCGTTATGGATTAGGCAAGGGAAAATAAATATTTAACTAAAAATTACATCTAGTTTAATTGGAAGAGATCAAGACAAAGGCAACTGAGGCCATCAGAGCAGAACCATAGTCATCCCTAGGAGGTCGTGTGGGAATGAGCTTGAAAAGTTTGTCGACTTATCATTGGTAGGCTCTTTCTTTTTGGAATTACTTGGAGTTTGTATCTTAAGCTCTTGGTTTTTCATGGGTGTCTTTTTTGTTTTGAGCAAAGGCGGCTTCAATGATCCATCCTAAAGAAGTGCCCCCAGAAGCCATCTTACTGGCAGTCTACCTTGAACTGCAAAATGGTAAGTAATTCTTCTCTAGTTAGGACTGTATTCCTTCAAAGAGCCAAAGATTTTTGGTGTCTGCTTTTTCTCTTAGAAATTGAAACTTTGCTTTCTTTGAAGATATTACCCATCAAGTTCTTCTAAACAAAAATGTAACCAGGTAGTTTTTATCTTAGAAATTCCTGCTTCTTGCAAGTTAAGCATATATCCTTTTATCTGTGAAAATTCAGAATAGCCTAACTTCTGACACTTAATTATAATTAATCCTTACTAATTAACCTTTCTCTTGGGCAGCCAAATGACTCTAATTGAGAACATGAGTCAGCATGCCAGTTGCTCTGAGTTGTACACTGTAGTATTCTGAACAAGTGTCATTAATGAGTTTTACAGTAAGCCAGTTCTTGCTGAGAGTTATTTATCCAAACCTAAATCCAGATCATGCCTCTGGGGCGTATACAGCCTCCAGGATGTGACTTACTAGAAGAGAGGCTACGGGCCCTACGTGAGAGCGAGCATGAAGTAGAAGAGAGATGTGAAGGGGAGAAATGAGAAGAGACAGAAACATGAAGAGTTCTAAGTCATAGCTCTGTTGATCATGGGAATCCCTACAAGGCTGTCTTCTTTTTATAGCTGAAGAAGGGCCTCGCACCCAGCAGGCCTTGGCCTCCTGAAGGGCATGATTAGGGTTAATCCATGGTCCTATATCCCCTCTTCTGTGCAGTCTGCCTGTAGGCAAGCTCTCAACCTGAGCTATATTTTAGAATCGCTGGGGAGCTTTTAAAAATCCCGTTACCCGAGTCACACCCTAGACATCTTAGATCAGAATTTCTGGGCGTGGGACAGAAGCATTCTGTGATTCCAGTGTGTAGCAAAGTTGCAGACCACTGCTCCTCTCGATCCTCTTCTACCTCTCTTGCAGAATCCTGATGGCTTGCCTTGTATATGCTGGTATTGTCATGTGCTTTTTTTAATGAGAAGTGTTTTTATAGGTAATACCCAGCTGGCCTTACAGATCATCAAAAGGAATCAGCTGCTCCCTGCAGTGAAAACACTCTCTGAAATGAGAAAGAAGCCAGTGTTTCAGCCTGTCCACCCGATCCAGCCCATCCAAATGCCACCTTTCACTGTACAGAGAAAGTGATATTTTGCTTTGAAAACTGTTACCTGAGACCCAGGGGAGTATTTATGGGCCTTTTTAGTTGTATCACAGCAAAATGAATAAAAGACAGATGGTAAAGGGTGCTAGTTTTGAAGACACAATTTTGAAATGATTCTAACCCCTGATTTCTTTGCCAAAATCTTACTTAAAATTAAGGAATCACAAACTCATTTTCATCAATTTTTCTTTGATCTTTGCTAGACTATTAATTTTGAGCCATTGTGTGATGTATCTGTGTCATAGGCAATTAAAACATGGTCTTATCAGAACAGTCTTGTATAATATAGTTTGTCTTTCTTGCAACTGTTAGAGTATTTTGACATCTGAGATTTAGTGTTAAAGTTTTAAAAATTGAGAGAGCAACCTCAGCAATAGATGAGTAGCCAGTCCAGAAGCTGACCCAGGGGCAAAGGGGAGGAGACGTTGATGTGTTTTATGCCTAGTTATGACTAAAAGGACCAGAAAATGTGTAATAAAACCCATAGGGCTAGTAAAATTGGGTTAAGGAGAGATGACTGATCTGATAGGAGTCGTTTGCTTAAAAATCACAAATGAAGACAAACAGGGTTCAGAGCACTGGTCTTGTTCACCCTCCTACACCCTCAGGCAGAAACCCTGGTTCTGGAGTCTGTTAGCAGGGAGTTCAAGGTTCACTGCTAACCCCTTCGCAAATGCAAACAAAAATTTAAAAGCTTTTTTCCAAGAGACAGGGATGTGTTATGGTATTGACATGGCCAAAATTTGTCCATACAGTTGATTGCTAACTTTAGGAAAGAAAGAAACATAGTACAGACTTGCTTTAGAAAAATTGGGTGACCTCCTAGTTACGATCATGCTTGGTAGATTCATCAAAGCTTCCCTGTTAGGAGTATCCCCTTGCTGTCTCCATCTCTTCACTTCCCTAATTTGGAGACCAAGTTCAGACAGGTAAGTGTAACACACCCGCATCTATGAATCTATGTGGTTCCTCAGTTTCACAGCTAGAGAGGTGAGTGTTTGGATAAGCATGTGATTTATCTGAAGCTTCATCTGAATTATTCTGTTGCTGAAGTCAGAGTTTAGATAGGGCTATCTACCAGAACCGAGTGTTTGTGATGTAACTAGGCATTGCCCATAAATGACTCAGAGAAGGGGGAATATCTTGCTCCACTTAAACATGGGATGGATGTGCACAGGGACTCTCTAGCTCTTTTGTCACACTGCAGTTGTTTTATGCCCAGAGTAGATTCTTTCCAGATGGATACAGAAAACAGAGGTCAGGGGCCAGCTCAGTGGTGCAGCGGTTAAGTTTGCACGTTCCACTTTGGCAGCCCAGGGTTCAGATCCTGGGTGTGAACATGGCACCACTCATCAAGCCATGCTGTGGCAGGCGTCCCACATATAAAGTAGAGGAAGATGGGCATGGATATTAGCTCAGGGCCAGTCTTCCTCAGCAAAAAGAGTAGGATTGGCAGCAGATGTTAGCTCAGGGCTGATCTTCCTCAAAAAAAAAAAAAAAAAGCAGAGGTGGCCTAGCTTCTTTCCTTGGGCCTCTCTGAGAAGAGGGAAGGACCCATAAGCTGTACTGGTCTTGGTTCAAGTCTGCAGCCTCTGCTTTCCCAAGCCCCAGACAAGCAGGAGCACTGTGGGACCCACTCATATGCTGCAGGATGGTGGCAGAGTTTCTTAGCCTGGGCATTTTCTGGGGACTGAGTCCACAGACCTCATAAGTTGCTGGGACCCCACAGGGTCTTGGTAGTGTGAAGTAGGAGAAGGCCTGTAATTGTAGTCTGGGACAGTCCATCTTTGGAGAAGTCTCAGGAAATTAGGACTTTCCTTGCTTGCTGGTTGGTTTATGGGAAAGCAGGAATAGGAGTGAGGCAGCTCAGGCCCCAGGTTGCTGTGTTAAATAAGAGTACATTTGGCTGCAAGTAGCAAAAAATGGACCCATGATTCAAACAGAGATTGTTTTTCTCTCACTTGAGAAGGAAGTATGTAGGCAACTGCTGCCCTTGGTTCTAGTGCTTACTGATGCCATCAGGGACTCGGCTCTGTTTTCCATACCATTATCCTCAGCATTGGGCTTTTGTCCCCATGGTCACAGGATATTCCAGTGTTACATCTGCACTGAAGGCAAGAAGAAGAGGGCAAAGGCAGCTGATCTTGATAGGGGACTATCAGGAACAAAGCTTCCCCAGAAGACCCCAGCAGACCTCAGCTTGCATCTCCTTTTTCAGATCAAGTCATGTAGCTATCCTGAGGGGCAGGGAAGGCTGGCAAAGAAGTTACATCACTAACAGTGTCTGCTGCCGTTGCTGGGATGGCCCTGCACGTCTTAATAGGAGGCCAGTTAAGTGTTTTCCCAGCCTGAGAACTATATCCAGTGCCTTGTTGTCAAACTCACATTCCAGCAGCCCAGCTTTGCCTTCCACAGCCCACCCGTGGCAGACCCCGCACATTAACCGGAAGGTCCTCACCTCCGTGACTGTTTGTACTGGATGCATCAGCCAGGAAGGCTTCTTCCCACCTCTTTTTCCTGCCCGTTTGTTAACACCACCTCAGCTAACTGAAATAATCCTAACTATGCTAAAAGATTTTAAATGCTACTTCCTTGAGGTTTTTCCTAGCTATCCCCAATTTCTTCCCCCTTCTTGTCTCTTCTGATACATACCTTTTCTTCTGTGGTATATGGTTTTCTGTAGTTTAACAGGTATGGGTGTTATAGGTGTCAGCCTCAAAGGATGGCATCTTATTTGCTGGGGTTGTGAATTCTGAGAAGAGCCTCATTAGCTCCAGTTGAAGCTCCGCCACCTGTTCAGCTGCAACATCTGCAAAACGGAGCAAAATACCTCATGGATCCCTTCATAGACCCAGTGAGAATGTGGCTGCAGCTGTCCCCAGAATTGCAAGGCATGAACCCTCAGAAGAGCTGGAGTAGCCTTCCATTTTGCCCCTTGGCCCTTATCCCATGGGATAGTCCCCTGCAGAGCTCTCCTCCAGCCCCGTCCTGATGGGCGTCTAGGCCCAGCAGCCTCAAGTGGCCTTTCCTGATCCACTTCCAGCCGCCTGCATGTGGATACAGCTCCCGCTCCACCACCTCTTTCACGACAGCCTGCCACCCTTTGATAACAACATGCCCTGATATTTCCACCGCTCAGCGTCCATTATCTGACTGGTTAGCCAGGAGCACTGCCCCTTACTCAACCCAAGTGACTTTGAGCAAATGACTTGATCTCTCTTGAGGTCTTCTGACCGGTTTGCAAAATGAGGGTACCTTTCCTCAGGGCCCAATGTAAGGATTAAAGTAAAATGATGAATGCAGAGTGCCCCGGTAGACATTTAATGCAGGTGAGTTCACTTAGCCCTCCTGTTGCTGAAAGGCCCGCTCAGCCCAGTCACCCTCTCCACTGGCTTTGTCTCACTGTTAGCTCGCTCTCCCCCCACATCCATGCCCCTTCTTGGAAGCCACCTGGAGAAAAGTGATGACATCATGGACTCTCTAGCCAGACTCTTTGACTTCAAATCTTGGTTCTCCCACTGGGACAAGCTTGGTCTGGAACAAGTTGTTTTGCTTCTTTGTGCCTCAGTTTCTTCACCTATTAAATGAGGATGCTGAGAGTACCCACCTCATAGGGTGGGATGAGGTTTAAGGACCTGGTCATTGTTACTATTGCTGGATGTGCCTTGAACTCTGCATGTTCACAAGGGAGCTCCATCGTTTTCACTGTGTTCTCTAAAGGCTGTCAAAGCAGAGGCCGTTCCCTGCACCCTGACACCGTGGAGGCCGCACTGCGGTGGATGGTGGGGAGCAGCGACTCCTTGAGGGGAATTACTACCTCCTTCCCTTTGGATTTTTTTTTTTCCTTTTTCTCCCCAAAGCCCACCGGTACATAGCTGTGTATTTTTAGTTGTGGGTCCTTCTAGTTGTGGCACGTGGGACACCACCTCAGCATGGCTTGATGAGCAGTGCCATGTCTGCACCCAGGATCTGAACCGGCAAAACCCCGGGCCACTGCAGCAGAGCGCACGAACCTAACCACTCGGCCACAGGGCCGGCCCCTCTACCTCCTCCCCTTTGGATGTGTCAGTGTCTGGTGCACAGGAGTTCAGTAAATACTGGCATCTTATGTTGTCATCCCATTCTCACCTACCTCACCCAAGCCCTTACCCTGTGATGACAAGACGTCCCAAACCTCCCTGCCCCAGGTGCCTTCTCCCACCCTATCCACACCGTGGCCTGTGACTGCCTGCAGTGCAGCTCTGGCTCCTGCCCAGGGGTTCCTTCAGGAAGACCATCAAGATCTCTTCACGGTAACTGCTCTTCTTTCCCGACTTAGCTTCTATCCATCCCTGCTCCCTCCCCGCCCCACCCCATTACACCACATGTGTTATCCAAACTGGAGTCTCCCGCCATCTCCCAAAAGGAGTCACCATTTCCCACCCACAGGGCGCTGCTTCAGTTTCCTCCACTCCCTGGAACTTTCTCACTTCCAGTTTCACGCTTTCCACATCCTAGCCATCTTACACTGCCTCTCTGTGTCCCTAACCTCCAAGGAGATGCTTCATTCATTCCACGCATGCTTACCGAGGGCATGTGCTGGGCTGGTGGGCTCTTTTGTTGAGCCCAGTGATAACTTGGCAAATCTGCAGGCACAGAGTATGTTCTGCTCTTTGTCAACTATTTTCTTCTTTCTTCCCCTTCCTGGATTACAAGTACGTACTTTGAAGCAGGGCTGTGCATTATACAATATATGTGGATTGTTCTAGATGAACAATAAAGTCTGCGGAACAGAATTTTTGGTGATGTTTCCTTTCTTGGCCTGGCAATGTCAGAGGACATACTTCTTTCAAGGTGGGGATGACCTATTAACATAATCCCAAGGTTCACAGGGCCTCAGCATCCTTGACCCTCTGAGCCTTATCGAGTGAGAGTTAAATAGTGGCCCAGGATGGGTGGGGTACTGGTCAAACTCAGCTGGCCCAGCCTCAAGTAACGAAACCGAACATACACAAAGCAAGCAGTTTACACGTTCAGCTTGCCTTCCTGCGAAGAACAGGGCAGAAATGCAGGCTCTGGGGTAGGAGTCCGGGGTGCCACCGGAGGAGGCAGGGAAGTTCATTAGCCCCCTCATTTGGGGCAAAGGGGATCCGTGTGGTGACAAACAATTGTCCTGGAGGATTTAGGAGGATTTGGCCAAGTGTTCCTGTGGGCCCCAAGCCGCCTCCTAATCCCGTCCACATTTCAGACTACTTAGGATCGCATTAAATGTCAAAGCCGGCGTTTAGGGAAATATCTGCATTTCGTATGCATCGCCCGGGTCAAAAGAAAAGCTGAAACGAACCTTCGAGCATTTGGCGCGAGAGGCGCTCTGTGTGGTCCGGAGTGTGAATGGCAAGGGGGGGGGGGCGGCGCCCTCGCGGCCTCCCCGCCCAGGAATGCGGGCTTTTCACATGTAGAAAATGCTAATGCTTTGTTCCAGCCTCGGCTTCCCGGAGGCGCGGAGGCGCCCGGCCGGATTGTCACAGCTGCATTTGCATGTGAGCGGCCCCTTGTCCCCATCCCCACCCACAACTCTCCCCTCCCCCCAGCACAGCTTTGCTGGCGACTTCTGGGACTGTTGGAAAGGACGCCTGCAACTGTCCTCTGCCATCATTTAATCCCTACCAAAGCCACAGGTAGCTATCCTGGAACTTTCTGAATGAGTATCCTTTCCCCTGAGGCACCAGGCAGGTGATTTTTTTTTTTACTCCAATTTACACTTTAGATTATTTTATTTGAAAGAACTTACTCTTTCGGGGAAGATCAGGGCGTGGATGAACCATCCTCCAGTCCAGTTTCACATTTACGTTCTTGTGGCGAGAACCGTGCGTTTGATGTGACACTTTGCAGGGGCTCCAAACCAACCATTACGTGGCTCATCCTCAGAGGAGCCGAGAGACCGCCCGTGGAGGAGGGGCTGGGGGGGTTTAAGCACATTTTTATTGAAAAGGGCACTCGGCGCAAAGGGTTAAGAGGCGGCCCGAGGCGCCAAGGCAAAGGCGCACGGAGCGCAGACGCGCGGGCTGAAGGCGGCGGTCCTGGCAGCGCGGGCAGCGCCGAGCGGACTTCCCCGCGGGCGCCGCGCGTGGGCCTCGGGGCCCAGAGCGCCACCTACCGGCGGCCTGGTCTGCTCGGCGAGCGAGCCCCGCAAACGCGGGGACTGTCAAGCCCCGAGGACCCCTTCCGCCCGGCGAGGCCCCGCGGTCCCGGCTCGGACAGCCACCCCCCAGCCCGCCCAGGGACGCCGCGCGCCGGGACCGAGCGATTCCCAGGGCTGCGCCCTAGACAGGGGGAGCCTGCCCGCCAAGCGCGCTCGGCTTCCTTCAGGGACGACCGTGCTTATTTGAGTCTTTCCTTTTCTGTTCATTATTTGCTTATGTTTATTTAGTTGTATTTATTTTACTTTACTTATTTCCTTCTATTTGGTTTTTATTTATTTTATTCCACTTCGTTTGTATTTCATTTCATATTTTATTTTACTAATTGTATTTAATTTCGTTTATTTTGTTTTCATTTTCACTTTATTATTTACTTTTCATTTTATCTCATCATTTACTTATTTCATTGTATTTATTTTGTTTATTTTTACCTTATTTGTAGGTGAAGGGAAAAGGTGGGTACCTTTTTCACCCTATTCTGAGGCTTATGTTTGTTCCTGCCTCTGAGTTTTGAGAAGCAGTGAAGACAAATATTATTTTAGCTAACTATTCAGGGTGTCTGTCTCATCTCCACAACTAAATTGGAAACACCTAAAAAGTAAGGGACAAGGTGTGAAGTCGTAATTGGGCCAGGGAAATGGGTTAATTGACTGGGAGGCATTAATATTTCTCCTGTGCTGACACAGTGTAACACACTCGTTGCATGTCCCGTCAATGAGATTTTTAAACTCCATCAAGGCACCTGCTTTGGGCCAGACAGACACATTGCCAGGCATCCAGGGCGGAAGTCAAGCTGAGAGCAGAGTCCCAAGCCCAGAGCTCCAGGCCAAACTGAGCGTGGAGACCAGGACCCAGGAATTGGAACAGGCGTCATGGAGGAAGCGTCCTTTCAGGTGTGCAGACAGGGAAGGGGACCGCTGCAGGTGACTTGATGACAGGGGACATGTTCCTGATAAATACAACTAGGAAAGAAAGTGTCTCTGTCACACTGCAGACAGCCTTAGGTGCTGGCGGGAGAGAAGCCTATGATTTAAGGAAGGCAAGGGGTCCTTGGCCAGGGAAGTCTCAGTTCTCAGACCCTGCGGTTCTGGGGGTTCCATGGAGGGCCTTAGCGTTTGTGGCTCCCCTGAAAGTCCGTGTACAACATGGTGTGTGTCTGTGTTATTTGGGGGAAGGGGAGAATGAGTCTATTTGTTTCCTACCAGTTCTCTAGAAAGTGCTATGAATTGCATTTCTGAACTTTCACCTTATCTTCCTCAACCTTTTATTTTGAAAAATATTAAACATATAGCAAAGATGAAAAAGTGGTTTAACGTACACCTTTATGCCCTAGATTCACCAGTTAACACTTTGCCAACGTTCACTTTAGTGTGCGCCCTCTGCCTCTCACGCACACATATGCCTCTCTCTCATCAATCTCTCTCTGCACTTTTTTTTCAAACGAACTTTGAGAGTAAGATGCAGACACGACTCGATGATTCTTCGCCTCTGAATGCTTCAGCCTGTCTCTCTAAGACCAAGGCTTTTCTCTACATAACCGCAACAATTGTAACTCCCAGGAAATTTAACATTGGTAGAATAATTTTATTTAATAATTCGCAGTCTATATTTAAATTTCCTCAGTTGCCCCCAGATGCCCTTTCTTGCTGTTTTTCCCCTTGGTCCAGGAGCCGCTTCAGGATCCCGCGTTGCGTGTGGTTGTCGTCACTCTCCTTCAGAGCATCCCCAGCCTTTCTGGGCACTCACACATTGATCGTTTTGAGGGCTCCAGGCCAGTGGTCTTAGAGAAGTTTCCTCTGCTTGGATTTATCTGATTATTTCTTGATACCGTTCATGCGTTTTTACGGGGAGAAGGCCCATTGTTTTCATTTATGACACCCCCTTCTCCAAGCTGAAAGACACCTCCTCAGAAGCTACAACTGTGGTTTCTTAAAAAGTTTTCTTCTCAGGGGCTGGCCTAGTGGTGCAGCAGTTAAGTTCGCACGTTCTGCTTCTCGGTGGCCTCGATCGCAGGTTCGGATCCCGGGTGTGGACATGGCACCGCTTGGCAAAAGCCATGCTGTGGCAGGCATCCCACGTATAACGTAGGGGAAGACGGGCATGGATGTCAGCTCAGGGCCTGTCTTCCTCAGCAAAAAGAGGAGGATTGGCAGCAGTTAGCTCAGGGCTCATCTTCCTCAAAAAAAAAAAAGTTTTCTTCTCTGGCTTCCCTGTCTGTTTAGATTTCCCCACCCCTGTCCCCATACCACTCTCAAAACAACCCAGTAAGGAAAGCACCAAGACATCCAAATTTCACTTTCTAAAAAAGGCCCATCCTGGTGGCGCAACAGTTAAGTCTGCACATGCGGCTTCGGTGGCCCCGGGCTTCACCAGTTCGGATCCTGGGTGTGTGGGCATGGCACCACTTGGCACGCCATGCTGTGGCAGGTGTCCCACATATAAAGTAGAGGAAGATGGGCAAGGATGTTAGCTCAGGGCCAGTCTTCCTCAGCAAAAAAAAAAAAGAGAGAGAGAGAGAATTGGCAGCAGATGTTAGCTCAGGGCTAATCTTCCTCAAAAAAAAAAAGGCCCAGGGCCAGCCCTGATGACCTAGTGATTAAAGTTCAGCGCACTCCACTGTGGTGGCCCAGGTTCAGTTCCTGTGCTCAGAACCACACCCATGTCTGTCAGTAGCCAAGCTCACACAGAAGAACTAGACGGACTTACAGCTGTAGACACAACTATGTACTGGGGCTTTAGGGAGGGAAAAATAAATAATAAAAAGTAAATGGGGGCCAGCCCCATGGCATGGTGGTTAAGCTCAGCACACTCCACTTTGGTGGCCTGGGTTCTTGGGTTCAGATCCCAGGTACGGACCTACACCACTTGTCAGCCACGCTGTGGTGGTGATCCACATATAAAGTGGAGGAAGATTGGCACAGATGTTAGCTCAGGGCTAATCTTCCTCAGCAAAAAAAAATTAATTAAAAAGGCACATTTTTCAGATTGAGAGACTCAACTTTCTATTGCCGTTTAATTACTGTGGCTTTCTTTAGCACTGAACACTGGAAGGGGAGGATTCTGGGACACATGGGAAGTGCAGACCCAGGCGACAGCCAAAAATGCCCGTTGGAGGAAACCTGCTGGGACCAGGAGAGGTACCGCAGTGGTGGGCAGCGGTAAGCCGTGCTGCTCACACTTGGGCCCATCTGGTGAAGCGCAGGGCGGACAGCAGTCCTGAGTGGGGATTAACCCATCTGCAGGTGGGGGAGACCTCTGGGGACCTGGAGATCACACAGGGCTCTATGAGTCTGGCGGGGGCAGGATGGGAGGGGGATGAAGAGAGGAGCCTCCTTCCAGTGCTTGGACCCGGGGCTCACGATGCCACAGTGGGTAGTTGGGCAAGCCTGCTTAGACAAGATTCCTGCTGTCCCCATGGGAAAGGGCTCCTCAGGAAGGGTGGGGCAGGCGACGGGCCCAGACACTGCCCGGGCATGACTCCCAGTAAGGTTCCCATCACTCAACCTGGGCAAAGATGATTTCCCTTCCACAAATTTTGGGAGGTATCCCACTTTGCTTTCTTTCTAATTTGTTTGTGATGCATCTACTTGCGTGCCCTTTCCACCTCCTCAATCTGTCCGGCTTCAAGGAAGGTAGGAAACACACAGACTCTGGAACCCAACTGCCCGGGTCCAAATCCCAGTTCTACTACTTCCTGTGTGACCTTGAGCGAGTTACCTCACCTCTCTGTGCTGCAGTTTCCTCATTTGTAAAATGCGATCATAATAATATGAACCTCATAGGCCTGTTACGAAGCTTAAATGAGTCATATTTGTAAAGCTCTGGAACATCCAGTCAACATATGTCAGAACAGAAGACCAATGTGATGTTTTCTGGAAAGTTAAGATAATCAAGATCTTTGTGGACCATATTATACAAAAAGTTAAGAAGTTAATAGCTCTGAAAATTTGCATAAAGAAAAAAAGTATTTTCCAAGTCTACAATAAGTTCAGCCCAGTTTTGAGGAGTTGTGTTGATTTTCTTCATTAAAGTGCCACATCTGAAATGTAAATAAGCTCTAGAACAGTGCCTGGCACCTAGTAAATACCAGATAGCTGAAGGTTAAATAAATTAAGTAAATACAGAGGCTGTTATCAATGCCACGTGGAAATCCTGAATCCAGCTCTCTCCTACAGTCTGGGAAAGGAAGAAAGATGGGTTCATGGGAAAGTCTTGGGTATTGGAATTAGAAATTAGACACCCCTGGATTCAAATCCCAGCTCTGTGACTTCCTGGCTGTGTGACTGCGTGCAGGTTGCTCGCCCTCTCTGGACCTCAGCTTCTACATCTGTAAAATGGGAGTACCGCTCACTTTGCAGCCAGTGTTACAGAGACGTGCTTCCCTAGGGAATGCTGCTCAGTGTTCTAGCCTCCAGCCATTTTAGGAGTGGTTCCCTGAGTTTCTGATTTCTGCCTGTTAAAAGCAGTCTGCTCAGGGGTAAAGAGTAGGTGGGAAGGGGCCTCCTTTGGCCGGTCCCTTGTCTGGAGCCTCTGACTTTTCTAAGTCTTCTCTCCCAGAGAAGGAAATAGGCTTTTTCTTCCCTTCTAGCCTTTCATAAGAACACTGTGAAAAACCCAAAAGTGGCTTCAGGATGAGGAATCTGAGGTCACTAGCAGCCCCTCATTTGGCCTCTGTCAGCCCCTCAGAGGCCGCAAAAGTGGAGTGGCTGCTGGCTAGCCTGGTGTTTCTGTGATAATTGTCTTCTCCACTTAAGCCCAGAATGTTTTGTAGAACTCTGGGTATGGATTGTGTTCTCTCTCTCATCCATCCATCTGTCTATCCATCTATCCATCTATCTATCCATCTATCTATCTATCATCTATCTATCAACTTTAGCTGACATCCAGGCTAGGCTGCCCATGAAAATAGCAGGATTCTGGGAGGAAATGACAAGCTTGAGTCCCTCATCCACAGATTCATTCAGTAAAAGTCACACAACAAAAGGATTCAAGGTCCCTGGAAACCTGCCTGAACCACAGAAACAGCTAAGGATGCTGAGATTGAGGCCAGGATTCAGGAGAGAAAGTCTGGACTTTTCTTGGTGTAGTCCTGGGATAGGGAATTTCAACTGTGTTTAGCAATTCAGAAGAACTTTTAATCAAAATAAAAAGTTGTTTTTTTTTTTTAAATGAGAGTGAAGTTCTGACAGAGTCAGGACAAATGAAGACCATGGAGCCAAGAGCAGGGCGGGCGACAGGGGCCCTGGGCCAGTGGTCTCGGGCCCACCCACAGAGTCAAAGGTGGGAGAATGCAGTTCGGGAGGGTGAGTCCATGGAGCCCGAGAAAGCTCCCGCCGTTGGTTTCCCTTCCTGGGCCATCTGGGTTTTCCTTTGCGGAGAAGGAAAAGGGGATTTTTTCATTACGATTCAAAATAGAGGTGTGTCTAGGGTGCTGCATACGTGGATTTTCCACCCTTCGAAATCCCGCTCTGCTTGAAAAAGGCCTAATTAGGTCCAGCGGCCCTAACTCGACCTGCATAGCCACTGTTTCTTTTTTTCAGAGGGTGATCCTTCTGAATTAAAATTCAATTAATCCGACTTTAAGGGCAAGAAAAACTATTTGTGAAAAATCATTAAACAGCACATAAAACCCTTTGAGGAGCAGTGAATCCTAGGAGAAGTACAGCCTGGCTTTTGTTAAGGGGCTTTGGGCCCAACGAGTTAACTTTTTTAAGGAATTTTAACAAGACAGTGGTCAAAGTGGAATTTGTTCATGTAGTTTATTTAAGGTTTTACAAGGCCTGCCAAGAGTCCCTCCCCTGAGTCTGGACGAGAAGAGAAGAGAGTTTGGTAACAACGTGGTGAGAGGTAAAATCTTAGGGGGCATTCTGAGACCTGCGAGGAAACAAAACTACTCGCCAGGACGCCTCAAAGTGTCAGGGTCCTGACAGACAAAGGCAGGCTGGGGAGCCGTCCCAGATTAAGGGGACGGGAGAGACAGGACCACGGCAGGCAACATGGGATCCTGCACGGGGTCCTGGGAAGGGAGAAACAAATGTGCCCAGAAAGGACATTATTGCAACAACTGGTGAAATGTGAATACAGTCTGTGGATTAGATAATGGCATTGTATCAACGCTAAATTTCCTGATTTAGATAACTGTACTTTGGTTATATAAGATAATGTTTGTATTCTTAGGAAATGCCCAAGGAAGTGATTAGGAATAGAGGGGCAACGTATCCCCTCGCAAACGGTTCAGTGAAACAATTTTATATGTATACACACACACAATACATATAATACATACATGCTAGGCACATTATGCACACGTAATATATACATATTAGGTGTGCAGGCAATATATGTGTTGTGTACCCATCATATATAGACATTCTATACATATAATATATGCATATATTTGGGGGAGGTGAGTGATAATACCAAATGGGGGAAAATGTTAACATTTAGGGACTCTGGGTAAAGGATATATGGGACTTCTTTGTATTATTATTGTAATTTTTCCCTACACTTAAATTATTTCAAAACGTGGGGCTGGCCCAGTGGCAGAGTGGTTAAGTTCGCATGTTCCCCTTTGGCAGCCTGGGGTTCACCAGTTTGGATCCCAGGTGCAGACATGGCACCGCTTGGCAAGCCATGCTGTGGTAGGCGTCTCACATATACAGTAGAGGAAGATGGGCACAGGTGTTACCTCAGGGCCGGTCTTCCTCAGCAAAAAGAGGAGAATTGGCAGCAGATGTTAGCTCAGGGCTAATCTTCCTCCAAAAAAAATTTTTCAAAATGCAAAGTAAACAAAAAGAAAAATAAGAAAAACTAAATGAAGGAACTTAAGAAGAGAAAAAAGCTAAAAAAAAAAAAAAGGTAGTATGTAGGGAAATAAAATGTTCGTGTCTGATGCCAACATTTGTTGGTTTCCTCCTGCCTGATAATGCCCTAAGATAGGTGCCAACAGGCTGCACAAGAATGAGAACTCCCTCTAGGAGAAGCTCGTATCCAGACTGGGAAGACCTAAGGCATTTGCTTGCAATCACTGAAAACCCCTGGTCATCCATGCGTCCAGCAGCCAGCATGCAATGAAGGGTCACTGAGGCCACTAGTGCCCAGACCAGAGTTTGTGACTCAGCCCCTGCCTCCAAGGCGCTGGCAGTTTTCTGTGGGAGACAGATATGTATAAAACTACTGTAGTGTGGTTTGACGGGAACCAAGATGACAGCACAAAGGTGGGAGTTTTTGTCTCAGTCTGGGGAGGGAACCTACCAAAAGTGACTTACTCCCCAGATGGGACACTTGGAGGGGTTTCGAAGGCTGAGTAGAAGTTTTGCAGTAAAAGGGAGTTGTAAGCAATGGTAGAGGGGCCAGTCCGCCAAAGCACAGAGGGAGAAGGCAGTATGCAAGTATTGGGCAATATTTCAGCAAGTGCACATTGAGCAAAGGTTCAACAGGTGAGTCATTGCTAAAAAGCTTAGAGGAGGCCGGGTTTTCTGAGCTGGGATTTGAAGAGGAGATTGCCACGGATGCATGAAACCATGTACTACACACAGACGGAGGGAATGTCTGGTACAAAAGCACAGAGGTCAGGAATGAGCAAATCCCAAGGTGAGGGGCTGGTAAACACCCTGGAGCCTGGGAGTCTGCACAGGGTGGGGTTGTGCAAGGTGTTTGCCTCTCACCTGAGCCTGTACGCTTTCACGTAAGTCCTCAGCCCACAGTCCCACGGCCAGAGGCAATGCAAGAAAACAGAAATGACTTTACATATTTACGACAGAGGGATTTAACGGAGAGATTTGGTTGGACAGGTGATGGAATCCAGAGGTCAGCTAGAGCAGGAAGCTGCTGCCACTCCTCGGCTGGAGGGTCAAAGGAAGGGATGATGTTACCAGAACCCAGAGGTCACCTGCTGGAAGCTGAAACCACAACAGGCCTGGAGCTGGAGCCGTGGAAGAGATGCAGCCACGGCTGGAGACCGGAGTTGCTGCCCATGCCACAGAGAGAGGGGGAGAAATACCCTGGCTTTTCCTTTCTTCCCACTCTGTAATCAACTGCCAGCTCCTATTGGCCAAACCCAACCAGAAGCCAACTGCCTCAGGCACCTGAGAAGTGATACCAGCTGCAAGATTCAGCTCCTCTGTCATACAGCACAGAGCAGGGGAGGGCAAGGAACAGATCTGACGGCACACAGGCCCGGGAGCAGCCCAGTCAGGATTTCAGGAACTGTTTCCTGTCCTACACGTAAACTGCACAGTCCTCCTGGTACCAGTATCAGCATAAACTCATTCAATGTCCTAGCATTCTTCAGCTCGGAAAATGGCACCACCATTTACCCAACTGCTTAGGCCAAAAACTTGGGAGTTACTCCCATGCCTACCTCTTGACTTTTATCTTTCTCTCATTCAACCCATCAGCAAATCTTACTGGCTCTTCTTTCTATTTCTTCTTTTTTTTTTTTTTTTTTAAGATTGGCACCTGAGCTAACAACTGTTGCCAAGCTTCTTTTTTTTTTTTTTCTGCTTTATCTTCCCAAACCACCCTGTACATAGTTGTATATCTTAGTTGCAGGTCCTTCTAGTTGTGGGATGTGGGACGCCGCCTCAACGTAGCCTGATGAGCAGTGCCATGTCCGCGCCCAGGATCCGAACCCTGGGCCTCCGAAGTGGAGCGCGCAAACTTAACCACTTGGCCACGGAGCCGGCCCCTTTCTATTTCTTTCTTTTCTTTCTTTCTTTCTTCCTTCCTTCCTTCCTTCCTACCTCCCTCCCTTCCTTCCTTTCTTCTCTCCCTTTCTTCCCTCCCTTTCTTTCTTCCCTTCCCTTCCTTCCTTTCTTCTTTCAAAATATCGTGTAGCCAAAGTAATCTTGAGAAAGAACAAAGCTGGAGGCAACATGCTCCCTGATTTCAAACTATATTACAAAGCTATAGTAATCAAAACAGTATGGGGCCGGCCCCGTGGCCGAATGGTTAAGTTAGCGTACTCTGCATCAGCGGCCCAGGGTTTCACCGGTTCGAATTCTGGGCGCAGACATGGCACCACTCATCAGGCCATGCTGAGGCAGCATCCCACATGCCACAACTAGAAGGACCCACAACTAAGAATATACAACTACATACTGGGGGCTTTGGGGAGAAAAAAGGAAAAAATTTTAAAAAATCTTTAAAAAAACCCAACAGTATGGTAGTGACATAAAAACAGACACATAGGGGCCAGCCCCGTGGCTGAGTGGTTAAGTTCACACACTCCATGTCGGCGGCCCAGGGTCTCACTGGTTCAGATCCTGGGTGTGGACATGGCACCACTCATCAGGCCATGCTGAGGTGGCATCCCACATAACACAGCCAGAAGGACCTATGACTGGAATATACAAATATGTACTAGGGCGGGGCTTTGGGGAGAAGAAGATGAAGAAGGAAAAAAAAGAAGATTGGCAACAGATGTTAGCTCAGGGGCCAGTCTTTAAAAAGAAAGAAACAAACAAAAAAAACCAGATACATAGATCAGTAAAACACAATAGAGAACCCAGAAATAAACCCACACATGTATGATCAGTTAATTTACAAGAGTCCACCCTGGCGGTCCAGTGGTTAAGATTCAGTGCTCTCACCACTGCAGCCTGGGTTCATTTTCAGGTCAGAGAACCACACCACCCATCTTTTGATTGTCCTACAGTGGCAGATGCATGTTACTGTGATGCTGAAAGGTACGCCACCAGTATTTCAAATACCAGCAAGGTCACCCATGGTGGACAGGTGTCAGCAGAGCTTCTAGATTAAGACAGACTAGGAAGAAGGACCTGGTCACCCACTTCCAAAAAGTTGGCCATGAATAGTAGTGGAGCATTCTCTGATACAGCGCCAGAAGGTGAGAGGATGACAAGAAAACCAGGCAGGGTTCCACTCTGCCAGACACAGGGTCATTAGGAGTCAGAACTGACTCCACAGCACTAACAACAACAAAATTTCCAACAAAGGATCCAAGGATATACCCTGAAGAAAGGACAGTCTCTTCAATAAATGATGTTGGGAAAACTGGACAGCCACATGCAAAAGATTGAAACTGGACCACTATCTTACACTGTGCATAAAAATTAATGAAAATGGATTAAAGACTTGAATATAAGACCTGAAACCATAAAAGTCCTAGAAGAAAACGTAGGTGGTAAGCTCCTTGACATCGGTTTTTGAGATGATTTTTTGAATTTGACACCTAAAGCAAAGGCAATCAGCAGAAATAAACAAGCGGGACTACATCAAACTAAAAAGCTTCTGCACAGGGGGCTGGCCCCGTGGCCGAGTGGTTAAGTTCGCATGCTCCGCTGCAGGCGTCCCAGTGTTTCGTTGGTTCGAATCCTGGGCGCGGACATGGCACTGCTCATCAAACCACGCTGAGGCAGCGTCCCACATACCACAACTAGAGGAACCCACAACGAGAAATATACAACTATGTACTGGGGGGCTTTGGGGAGAAAAAGGAAAAAATAAAATCTTTAAAAAAAAAAATAAAAAAAAATAAAAAGCTTCTGCACAGCAAAGGAAACCATCAATAAAATGAAAAGGCAACCTACTGATTGGAAGAAAATATTTGCAAATCATATATCTGATGAGGGGCTAATATCCAAAAAACATGAAGAACTCGTACAACTCAATAGCAACAGAGAAACAATCCAATTAAAAAATGGGTAGACAGGGGCCAGCCCAGGGCACAGTGGTTGGGTGCGCACCTTCCGCTTCGGCAGGCCAGGGTTCACAGCTTTGGATCCTAGGTGTGGACATGGCACCACTTGGTGAACCATGCTGTGGTAGGTGTCCCACATATAAAGTGGAGGAAGATGTGCATGGATGTTGGCTCAGGGCCAGTCTTCCTCAGCAAAAAGAGGAGGATTGGCAGCAGATGTTATTCAGGGCTAATCTTCCTAAAAAAAAAAAAAGGCAGACAATCTGAATAGACATTTTTCTAAAGAAGACATACACATAGCCAATAGGTACGTGGAAAGATGCTCAACATCACTAATCATCAGGGAAATGCAAATCAAAACTACAATGAGACATTACCTCACACCTATTAGAATGGCTCTTACCAAAAAGAAAAAAAAGAAAGAAGTGTTGGCAAAGAAGTGGAGAAAAGGGAACCCTTGTGCAATCTAGTGGGAATGTAAATTGGTGCAGCCACTGTGGAAAACAGTATGGAGGGTCCTCAAAAATTTAAAAATAAAACTACCATATGATCCAGCAATTCCACTTCTACATATTTATCGGAACAATACGAAAACACTAATTCGAAAAGACATCTGCACTACCATGTTCATTGCAGCATTATTCACAACAGCCAAGACATGGAAACAACTTAGGTGTCCACTGATGGATGAACAGATAAAGAAATTGTGGCATATAGATATATG
Organism: Equus asinus; assembly: GCF_041296235.1. NCBI lineage: Eukaryota > Metazoa > Chordata > Mammalia > Perissodactyla > Equidae > Equus > Equus asinus. The sequence continues at coordinate 63,119,720 of NC_091810.1, read as the reverse complement.
CAATGGAATATTATTCAGCCATAAAAAAGAATGAAGTCTTGCCATTTGCGACAACATGGACGGACCTTGAGAGCATTATGCTAAGTGAAATAAGTTAGACAGAAAAAGACAAATACCATAGGATCACTCTTATATCTGTGGAATCTACAAAAAAAACCCAACAGGGGCTGGCCCCGTGGCCGAGTGGTTAAGTTTGCGTGCTCCGCTGCAGGCGGCCCAGTGTTTTGTTGGTTCCAATCCTGGGCGCGGACATGGCACTGCTCATCAAACCACGCTGAGGCAGCGTCCCACATGCCACAACTAGAAGGACCCACAACGAAGAATATACAACTATGTACCGGGGGGCTTTGGGGAGAAAAAGGAAAAAATAAAAAATCTTAAAAAAAAAAAAAAACCAACAAAAACAAGCTCATAGATACAGAGAACAATTGGCGGTTCTAAAGGGCAGGGGGTGGTGGGAGTAGGAGAAATAAGTGAACTGTTTTGTTCATTTGTTCAGTTTAAATAAATTGAATAAAATTAAAAAACCAGAAAACCCCCCAAATATAGTGTATTTCATCAATTTGAAGAGGCACAGTTTTTAATATGGTAATGTTTCTGAAATTGGGATTGATGGTGCAGAATATTAAACTGGTAGTGGTTTTTTAGTGGTGGGTAATAATGGTATATGCTCCAGTTATCCATTGCTGCCTAACAAACCACAGCAAAATTTAGTTGCATAAAATGACCACCATTTTAGGGACTGGCCCCATGGCCAAGTAGTTAAGTTTGAGTCCTCTGCTTCAGTGGCCCAGGGTTCACTTGTTCAGATCCTGGGCGCAGACTTACACACCTCTCATCAAGCCATGCTGTGGCAGCGTCCCACATAGAAGAACTAGAATGTCCTAAAACTGTAATATTCAACTAGGTGCTGGGCTCTGGGGGAAAGAAAAGAAACAACAACAAAAACAACCACCATTTTACTATGCTCACAGGTTATGTGCATCTGGAATTCAGACAAGGCATGGCTTGTGTCAACTTCACAATGCCCGAAATCTCAGCTGGGAGACTTGAATGGCTGGGATGATTCGAAGAGTTTGAAGCTAGAATCACCTGGAGACGACTTCACTCAACCTGTCTGGTTCCTTGGTTGGGATGACACAAATAGTTGGGGCTCACTAGACATCTATCTATCATCTGTCTGTCTGTCTATTTGTCTATCTATCTACCTAATCATCTTTATATATTCTTGGGACTTCTTCACGTGGACTTTCCACATGGCCTCTCTATTATGGCAGCTCAGGGTTGCCAGGGCGAGTGTCCCACTGAGCAAGGCAGAATTTGCATGTGTTTTATGACATCGTCTGAAGTCACATAGCATCGCTTCACTGTACTCTCTTGCTTGAAGCAGTCATAAGCCCGCCCAGATTCTAGGGGAAGACACACAGACCACCAACCTCTCCATAAAAGGAGTGTCAAAGAATTTGAGGCTCTGTTTGAGGATGGTCAGAATGTATCTTACAATCAATGGGGTCTTAGAGTCCATAAAATACAGTCTCTTGAACTCGACCACCCCTCACGATCTCCACTGCTACCACCCTGATCCAAGCCATAACCAGCATCCATCTGCCTCTGTGATTCCACTCTTTCCCCTCTAGCCACCCCCCACCATCTATTCTCTACACAGCCCAAATTATCCTTCTAAAACGTTAATCAGGTCATGTGACTCCTTTACTCTTAACCCTCTATTGGCTTCCCATCACCCAGAACGAAATCCGAAGTTCTAACTTTGACTTATGAGGCCATACATAATTGGACTTCATTTCCAATCTTATTTTCCACCAGTTTCCTCCTCGTTCGTTGTGTTTTACAGCAGTGGCAACATTGCTGTTTCTCAAACAAGTCTCTCATATTCCCACTCCGGGGTCTTTCATTTGCGGTTCCCTCTGCCTGTTGCTCTCTTCTCCTAGATATCTACATGGCTAGATCCCTCACCTCATTCTGATCTCTGCTCAGCTGTCACCTCCTCAGAGAGGCCTTCCCTGATCTCTCCATCTAAAACCTCACCCCACCCCCATCACTCTCTGTCCCTGGACCCAGCTTTGCTTGACAGCACTGATGATCAGAAGCCTATACACTCCACATTCATTTGTATGCGCACTGTCTTTCTTCCCCTTCAAGGCAGGTATTATTTGGTTCACTCCTGCATTCCCAAAGCCTGGCACATAGAGGTGCTCAATAGATATTCATCGAGTGAATTCACCTATTGGCTCCTTCCTCACTGTATTACCTTTGGGAAATCACTCCTCTGGTCAGTTGGCAGGTAGGCTGGAGGCTGGCTGTTCCCACATGGTCTCGCTCACATGTTCATTAGTTGGCCGGCTGTCAGTGGAGTGAAGGGGGAAACTGGATCACAAGTCTCTCATCCTCCAGCAGGTTGGCCCAGGTGGTCGCAGGAGTTCCAGCGCAGCAAGAGGGCAAGCTCCAAATGCTCAAACACTTTCAGGTTTCTGCTTAGGTCACATTTGCTACTGTCCCATTGGCCAACGCAGATCACATGGCCATGCCAGTCATTGTGAGAGGACAGTACCAAACGACATGATACAGGGAGGAAGGAACAACTAGGGGACTACTGCTACTTTGACGATCTACCCCAACAGGTGAAAACGCTCAATCTCAGGACGGAGTTAACAGCTAAAGTGCAATGGGGGCGGGAGGCGGCAAGGAGGAGAAATGACTTCTGACTCAGGGTTGTGGAAAAGCAATGGACTTTGAGTCAGCCTTTAGAGGACAGGTGGCTTGAGATGGATGCAGATGGACGGTTAGGACATTTCAGATGATAGACAATCCAAGCATTTGCAGGGAAAAAGTATTAGTAGTAAGAATAATAACAGATCACTATCACTGTCTGAGCTTTACCATGTACTAGGCTCTGAGCTAAACGCTTTAAAAGCATTATCTCATTTAATCCTCATAATCATCCAGGAAGCTAGGATCTACTTTTATCCCAATTTTATAGAAAAGGAAAATAAGACCTAGAGAAATATTTTTTTAGCTACAACACCAAAAGCAAAATCCATAAAAGAATAAATTGAAAAACTGAACTTTGTCAAAACTTAAATTTCATTCAAAAGAGAAGGAAAACACAAGCTACTGGGAGAAAAATTTTTGCAAAGCGTGTATCTGGTAAAGTATTTATATCCAAAATATGTAAAGGACTCCCAAATAATAAGAAAACACTCAATAACAAGAAAACAAACAACTCATTAAAAAAAGGCAAAAGCTTTGGACAGACGCTTCACCAAAGAAGATCTGTGATTTGCAAATAAACGCATGAAAAGAAGCTCAACATTATTAGACATTAGGGACAAGTAAATGAAGACCACAACGAGATATTACCATACACCTATTAGAATGGCTAAAACTAAATAAAAAACAAAACTGACCGTACAAAGTGTTGGTGAGGATGCAGATGAGATTGAACTCTCATGTGCTTCTGGTGGAAATGTCAAATGGTACAACCACTATTTCAAACCATTTTGCTGTTCCTTGTAAAGTTCTCATACACCTACCATATGATCCAGCCATTCTACTCATAGGCATTTTCCCAAGAGAAAAGAAATACTTGGGGCCGGCCTGGTGGCATAGTGATTAAGTTCACACACTGCTTCGGTGGCCCAGGGTTGGTGGGTTTGGATCCTAGGCAAGGACCTACACACCACTCATCAAGCCGTGCTGAGGCAGCATCCCACATACAAAAAATAGAGGAAGATTGGCACGGACGTTAGCTCAGGGCCAATCTTCCTCAAGCAAAAGCTTGGTGATAGATGGTAGCTCAGGGCCAATCTTCCTCACCAAAAAAAAAAAAAAAAAGGGATATACTTGTCCGTACAAAGACTTGTATGTGAGTGTTCATAGCACCCTGATTTGCAATAGCCAAAACTTGAAAACAACCCAAATGACCATCAACAGGTGAACGGATAACAGATACCCACATAATGGAAATACTACTCAGCAATAACAAGAAATGAATTACTCGTATGCACAGCAACATGGGTTAATATCAAAGTAGTTGTGCTGAACGAAAGAAGCCAGATCCACCCACCTAAAAAAAACTACATTCTTATGTACAAAAGAATACATATTATATGGTTCCATTTATATAAAACTCTAGAAGATGCAAACTAATCTATAGTGACAGAAAGTAGATCAGTTGTTGCCTGGGGAGGGGTTGAATAGAGGGATCCTCAAGGGGCCCAAGAAAACTTTCGGGGGTGATGGATATATTGATTCTCTTGGTTTTGGTGATGGTTTTAATGGGGGAATCCACATATCAAAACTTATCAAACTGTATACTTTAAATGTGTGTAGTTGATTTACTGTATGTCAGTTATACCTCAATAAAGCTGTTTTAAAAACAGAGAGAAGAACCTTAGGGACATTAATCTGGCAGAGAATATAGGGTAGGCTGGCGTGCAAGTGCCCTGATAATTTATCGCTGTCTAACAAAAGATCCCAAGATGTAGTGGCTTAAAACAACACCTATTTTATTCCACTTCACTATTTTGTGGATTAGGAATTCAGGCTGCCTCAGATATGTGATGCCCCATGGCACCAACTCAGTAGTATTCAGGCTGGGATGGCCTGGAGGTTCCAAGATGGCTTCACTCACTTGCCAGGCACCTTGGTGGGGATGGCTGGGAGGCTGGGCTCAAATGGGCCCCTTTCCCTCTCCATGTAGACTCAGGGACTCTCCAAGTAGTCTTACATGGTGGCTCAGTCTTTCAGAGACCAAGGTGGAAGCTGCCAGTTCTTTTAAAGGCTGAGCCGAGAACTGGCATAGCATCACTTCTGCCATATTCTATTGGTCAAAGTAGCCAGGAGCCAGTCCAGACTCTAGGGGAGGGGCACTAGACCCCGCCCCTCAATGAAAGCCCTGGGAGTGAAGGAGAGGCTGAGCTGAAACAGCCAGGGCCAGGCAGAAAGCATAATGAGCCCTAAGCCATTGGGTGTGGGTGTAAACGGGTGGTGGGCAGCGTTCGTGTGGAGGAGTAACGGAAAGGGAGATTTGGGACAGAGCAGAGAGGTCCTTGACCTTCAGGTTAAGCAGTTGGAGCTCACTGTTTCAGGTAAGAGGGAGCCCTTGCAGTCTGGGGCAGGAGAATGAGTGAAGGTTGGAAGACAGTGGTCAGGCTTAACAGTATGTACTCATTTATGTATCATTGGATTTTCTGCTCTATTTATTTGAAAAACAACTTTTATAGTTTTTTGCCCCTTTATTATGAAAGACACATGTTTCCTTTTAGAAAGTCTAGGCTGAGAGCTTAGCTTAAACATGGCGGGCCACAGGCAGCCACTGTGGGGTCTTGCGAGTGACAGGAGGCGAGATTGCAACTCTCTATTACAGACGGGCAGGAGGATGTAACTGGTTGTGTGAGGAGCAGAGGTCCAGTGAAGGGTGGCGATTAGGCAATGACAAACTTAAGTGAGTAGGCAGGCAGTTTGCAAAGCACTCTGCTGAATACTGACAATAATAATAAAAGACTAATATTTAAATGTGTGCTTGAGCACTCACATGTGATTGGTATTATACTAAGCACTGTAGATTTAGTAGCTCATTTAACCCTGATGGGCTAGGTAGGTACTTGTATCAGTCCCGTTATATGCATGAGAAATCTGAGGCAAAGAGAGGTCAAATCACTTGCCCAAGGTCATGCAGTGGAGTGGTGGAACTGGGATGTAAGCCTAGCTGAGCTCTGAAGTACCTTTAACTACCAAAGCTGGATATTGACTTTTACCGTTCACATGTGCGATTCAAGTTTCCCTGCTGTAGTCTATAAACTTCTAGATGACTAGCGCTTACATTGTATCACCTGACTTGTTGCTATTCTGAACTCTGGGTTGTTGAAAGCAGCTGACACACTTCTGTTAATGATTCCAAGGCCAGAGTCGGGGAGAGTCAAGAGATGGCCCAGTGAGTGGAGCTCCACCCCCTCAACTGGCAGGATGCAAGCAATGATTCAACGGTTGTCTGTTAGGCTGCCCCCCCCCCCCCAACTCCCACGGTTCACAATAGTAATTGTGCTATAATGTTTGTTTAATGTTTAAAAAAAATACCCTGGTGATTTATGTATTTAAAAATTATGTGAATGCACCCTGAGGATGACGGTGAAAGGTGCAATTTTGACATCAAAACAAGTGGGTGCACCAAATATTTAATTAAAGTTTCATACAAAGGAGTTGCAAAGTCGCTCGGATGGAAACGTGGTCTAACCTGCAACTCCAGGTCTGAGAGAGTGTCAGGGTTAGTGTCATTTGGGAAAATGGTTACAGATGAATTCGAGAAAGAATGCAAATTTACTGTGTACATAATTTCAGGCTTGGTTTCTTTAAAAAAGGGTTACTTATTAAAATACAAAATGCTATATTTTCAGGATTCGGGAAGGTTATATGTCCTCCCTAATGGTAACTCGTGGAGGGAAAACTAGAAGGCTAGGGCTGGCCCAGTGGCGCAGCGGTTAAGTTCGCATGTTCTGCTTCTCAGCCGCCCTGGCTTCACTGGTTCGGATCCCGGGTGTGGACATGGCACTGCTTGGCATTTCATGCTGTGGTAGGCGTCCCACATATAAAGTAGAGGAAGATGGGCACGGATGCTAGCTCAGGGCCAGGCTTCCTCAGCAAAAAAGAGGAGGATTGGCAGTAGTTAGCTCAGGGCTAATCTTCCTCAAAAAAAGAAACCCCCAAAAAACCTAGAAGGCTGTGTGCTCCTCCCGTGCTAAGAAAGGGTGTTTATTAGCTAAGATGGCAATGAAAACTTTAATACTAGTTTATAGCAGGAGACTGTCTTTGGCTCTTCATCCAGATACGTGGTTCTTGTTCCTCTCATGGATGAGATATAGCCTTATTGGAATCTCATTCTAATTTGTTCTTTATACCAGATTTTAACACATCATAAGTGCATTTCTATACAATTTGAGTTAAATTAATTGCTTTAAGGATTTCCATCTTTCCTACCTATGGTAAAGGAAGTCTTAATGGAAATGAGCAATGTGCTAATTTAACAATTTACACTGCAGCCCTCTTTCCTGGCAACGTCCTGTCAATTCAAGAAAGGAAAGAAAGGGAAGCTGCCCCATGAAGAGAAATCAAAACCTTTTTTGCCCCCCTTCTCTTTCTTTTTTCTTTTCTTTTTGACTTATTCTGAGCAATTGTCCCCAGGAAACTAACCCACCAACCGCTGCCAAGTTTGATTCCTCTTTCTGGACTGACCGCCTTCCTGCTTCTCCATGAGGTCTCAGCTGACTTTTCATCTCTGCTCTCCACTTGCAAGATATTTTAGAGTCACAGGACCAGGAGGACTGTTGAGTTCTTTTTCTTTTTTTAAAACCTTTTTAGACGCTAGTGGGTGGGACCAACCAAGAGGGAGACAGCAGGTCTGGCCCATCCCTTTTCTGACCCTCTGGGGCCATCTTCCTTCTGGCAATTCTTTTCCCCCCATCTGTTTTCCTCTTGTTTTTGTTTAAAAAAAAAAAAGGAATTAAAACAATCAAAGAAAGGAAAAGAAACAAAACCAAAAAATACATACAACATCTCTGGAGCAAGGCCAGCGTGGCAGAAAATTCTATAGGAGTGTGTAGATTCACGTGCGAGCATGCCCACGTTTACAGGCAGTCCCAAACCGAGCAAGAAACTCACACTGGCAAAGCATGGTAGTCTGAGCAGCTTCTCTCTAATCTTTAAAGTATAAAAGGTTTACTTCTCTTTCATGGGCAAAGGAGCTCTGTTTTGTCTTTTCCAGTTTTACTGAGATATAACTGACACGTTTTGGCTGTGATAATAATTTTTGCACTCCTTACACATTGCAGGGAATGCTCAGAGCTTGGATTCCGCTCCAGCTGCGGAGCAGAGGGCTCCTGAGGGCAGCTGAGGACTTGGGCCTTCCTAGTGGGGCTGCCAGGCTCTTCCTGCGCCTGGAAGCTCTTCCCATGGCAGGACAGCACTTGGGCCCCACAACAGCTGGCTTTGTCCCTTTAGGGAGTTGTTTCTGCAGCCTGGGGCCTTCAGCACCTTTGTCCAAGCTGGGTTGAATTAAGGGCTCTTTCCACGTTGATCTTTCGCTGGAAAACTACCTGAATTCTGGTGAACAAATTCAGAGGAGGAGCTGGGAATGTTGACATAGTTTGTTTTTGTTTTTTCTCATATGTGTGATCCAGGTAGGGTTGTTCAGATTAGACACCAAGTTATTTTTTTTCTTTCTTTTTATTGAAGTATAATTTACGCACAGTGAAATTTTGCACAGATCTTAAATGGCAGATTTACAAGTTTTGACAAATGTACACACCAATATATTTCCATTTCATTACCCCAGAAGGTTCTCTCATCCTCCTTCCCAGTCAATACTCCTCACCTCCAAGAACACTTTTCCTATCCCCATAGCTTAGTTTTGCCTGTTCTAGAATTCCCTGTAAATGGAATCACAAAGTATGAATTCTTTTGTGTTTGGCTTCTTTCTCCTAACATGATGGTTCTGAGACTCATCTAAGTTGTTGCCTGTACAAGAAGAACCCAAGATGTCACTAACAGCTTGACAGTGTTAAGACCGGGACAACTGTCCCACCCGTTGGCCTCCAGACCAGATACCCTCTAAATCCTGGCATGTGTCCCTCTCTGCTCCTTCAAGTCAGTCTGCTTTCAGGGCCAAGCAAGTTCCTCCCCCAGAACCACCCAGGCAGCCTCGGGCACCACCCAGATGGCCGCGGGGCCATCACCAGGGTAGCCTCCCCTGAGCAGCTGCCCTCCGCCCCCCACCCCCCATTAAAACTCAAAAGGAAACCGGCCCCTCCGGAAAGCAGAATTCAGATTCGTTTAATTCCACGCATCCAACTGCACACAACCGCGTGATGTTTTGGTGTTGGTCACAGATAGGCAGAGTCCTTAGAAAACGTAGAAAGAAAAGGCGGGGGGGGGGGTGCAGATCTCACGGCCAGTGGATATCAGCCTCTGTTGAACCAGGATTCAGAATGAAATCTTTTCTTTTCTTTTTTAAATAAACGGAAGAGTCGCTCTCGGTTCCTCGCTCGGAAGGTTTCAAAGGTCGTCACACTGAAGCTCGGGGGCGTTCATCTCCCCAGCGGCCCGGAGAAGGGAGGAGGTTGGAGGGAGGAGGGAGGGAGCACACAAAAGCGAGCCTTGCCGAGAGGGCTAATGTTTCCTGTTTGCCTGGAACCCCCTCCCCTGTGTCCCCTCCCCCAGCCCCCTCCCAGCTCTCGGGCGGAAGTGAGTTTGCTCCTTTGGAGATTAAAAGGATTCCGAATTCCGATCAGTCCCAATAACCAGCGTACTGAGAGGAGGAGGAGGAGGAAGAGGCGGCAAAGCAGAGAAAGAGGGGGCACGCGCGCGCGCGTGCACGCACGCAGTCCGAACTGGGGGAGTCTTGCAAAGCCCCAGGAGGCCAGGGCGCACGGCGCGAGCAAAGGCCGGTAGGCGCAGCGCGGCCGGGGCCACCCGAGTCTTGCACGCCGACTCCTTTCAGAAAGAAGATGACGGGGGCGCGGGCCCGCGGTGTTGGCCACGCGGCTCCCGAGCTCACCGCGCTGGGCGGTTGCTGGTTCCACTGATTCCAGCGCGCCCCAGAGCAGGCTCCGGCCCCGAGGCTCGGGATCGGAGGGGGGACCAAGGCGAGGGCGAAATGGCCCGATGACAAAGGAAATGTGATCCCCCTTCGCTGCCAAGGTTTCAGAGAGGACGGACGTGAGGAGGAGGAGGAGGGGCGCGGGGCGCGCGCGGAGCTCGGATAGCATTGCACGACGGCTCGCGCGGAGCGGGCAGCGGGTACATCTAATATCTTCCTGCCGATGAATAATTCAGGACGGCCCGCGGGGACCTGCGGCCCCGCGCTGCAGCGCGGCTAAACCGGAGGAGAAGAGCGCGCGGGGGGCGCCCAGGCCCGGCGAGGCGGCGGCACAAGGGCCCCGAGCCGCGTGGGGCGCGCGTGCGTGTTACGCGCCGGCAGCCGCGGCCGGGCTAGGCGGGCGCGCGGGAGACTCGAGGCGCGTGGGACGCGCGTGCGTACTACACGCGTGCGGCCGCGGCCGGGTCCCCACGAGCTGCAGCTGCGGCGGGGCCGACCGCCCTGCAGGGGAGGCCGCGCCCGACCGCGCGCAAGCCCCGAGCGCAGCACGCCGGGCCACCCAGGAGCCCTGGCCACCGCGTCATGCGGTGGGGCGGCCGGCGTCGCGCGGGGGGACACGGGCTTGGCGTCGCGCCGCTCCCGCCTTCACTAGTTTGGGGAGCCTTCCTCTCCCGAGAAGAGACTAAATTCATTTAAAGAAAAGCAACGCACCAAATAAATACTCGTGGAACCAAATTCTGCTTCTCCTGCCGGGACTGGGATTGCACAGCGGACTCCACTTTGGGGGACTTCGCTCGGCTAGCAAGAAGCTAAACTCCAGCTGCTCCAGGGAGTCCTCTGACCTCCCTGCCCCCGCTCGCCCCTCGCGAGTCGGGACTTGTTCCGGCGCTCCCGCTTCGGGAGGCACGCAGCCTCCACGTCCTCCGGGAGGAATCTGTGTCGCCTCTGGATAGTGGCATTTAATGCCCGCAGCGTCGGGGGTGGCAGCGCGCGGGCCGGACGAGGCGAGGCCAAGCGGGCCGCGCCGCTCTGGTGCCGGCTCCTGGATTGCAGGCCTAATCGATGCATTTTTCTGAGTGAGTCGGCGGCTCCCCCACCCACCTCGGCCGCTCTCTCCTCTCCTCCTCCTCTTCCTCTCTGGTCTCCTCCCTCCTCCGGGCCTGGTTGCAAATGGCTTCGTTCCCCGAGACCGACTTCCAGATCTGCCTGCTGTGCAAGGAGATGTGCGGCTCGCCGGCGCCGCTCTCCTCCAACTCTTCGGCGTCGTCGTCGTCCTCGCAGACGTCCACGTCGTCGGGGGGCGGCGGCGGGGGCCCCGGGGCCGCGGCGCGGCGCCTGCACGTCCTGCCCTGCCTGCACGCCTTCTGCCGCCCGTGCCTCGAGGCGCACCGGCTGCCGGCGGCGGGCGGCGGCGCGCCCGGAGAGCCACTGAAGCTGCGCTGCCCCGTGTGCGACCAGAAAGTCGTGCTGGCCGAGGCGGCGGGCATGGACGCGCTGCCCTCGTCCGCCTTCCTGCTCAGCAACCTGCTCGACGCCGTGGTGGCCACGGCCGACGAGCCGCCGCCGCCTAAGAACGGGCGTGCCGGCGCCCCGGCGGGCGCGAGCGGCCACAGCAATCACCGGCACCACGCGCACCACGCGCACCCGCGCGCGTCCGCCTCGGCGCCGCCGCTCCCGCAGGCGCCGCCGCCGCCCGCGCCCTCCCGCTCCGCGCCCGGCGGTCCCGCGGCCTCCCCGTCGGCGCTGCTGCTGCGTCGGCCCCACGGCTGCAGCTCCTGCGACGAGGGCAACGCGGCTTCGTCGCGCTGTCTCGACTGCCAGGAGCACCTGTGCGACAACTGCGTCCGCGCGCACCAACGCGTGCGCCTCACCAAGGACCACTACATCGAGCGCGGCCCGCCCGGGGCCGCCGCCGCCGCGGCGCAGCAGCTCGGGCTCGGGCCGCCCTTCCCCGGCGCCCCCTTCTCCATCCTCTCGGTCTTCCCCGAGCGCCTCGGCTTCTGCCAGCACCACGACGACGAGGTGAGTGCGTGGGCGGCCGTCCGGGGGTCTGCGCCGGGCGCGGACGTGTTTGTGTCCCTCGGTAGCCGCGGGCGTGCTCGCGGGGCACCTCCGGACGGGTCCCAAAGGGGTGGGAGTGGGTCCTCCCCTTTCTGGATTTCTTGTTTTTCCTTTGGTTCCTTGGCAGTCGTTGCCACCGAGTAGATCCTGGTCTGCGTGTAGAAGACCTGGCCTTTGTGTGCGTGCTGCAAGGGCCCCCCAAATGGTCCCCAAACTGGAGTCCCCCTTTTTCCATATCTAATATTCTGTGTAGCAAAGTGTGGCAACCGTTGTTTCCAATTCGGCACGAGCTGGGAGGAATGAGATGTGCGTCTGTGTAGATTTGGCCTCCCTGTGCGAGGGTCACCCCCCCCCGCCGACAGTCCCCGGGGTTTGAGGACACCCCCTCTTTATGGACTTTGATTCCTTCGTTTCTGCTTGACAAAGCGTGCTTGCTATTGTTTTAAGTGAGACACGAGATGGAAGAGTGTGTCTGTGTAGACGTGGTCTCCTTGTGCGGGCGCACCAGAGGCCTCCCAATGTGCTGAACTTTATTTTCTCGTTTTCGTTTGCGAAACTCGTAGATTATTGTTTTTGAGTAGGGCATGAGCCAGGAGGAGATGGCTGTGTGGGTGGGTGTGCCTGTGTGGACCTGGTTTGCACGTGTGCGCTTCTGAGGGAGGACGGTATTTTTTTTGTCGTTGGGACACTGTGGCAGTCGTTCCCTCCTTGTTGGGTGAGAGGGCTTCTGTGGGTCTTGGAGGGCCAAGGGGCCCCAGGTCTTCAGCCCTTCCCTGCTCCGCGGTGCGGTTTCCCGCACTGTGTAAGAAGCGTGTTGTCCCCTGAATCTCCCTCATGTGGACTCGCCCTTCGGCCTCGTGGGCCCAGAGAAGCGGAATCGGGGGACCTTGCCCATTGCCCTCTCCTCGCTGGGAGTCCCTTGGGCCGCTCCCGCCCACCCCAGCTTCGATCCCTACTGGAACCGGTTTCCCTGGTTGGGAGGTGTCTCCACCCCGCTCTCCCAGGGGCTCGACTTCCCTTGGGAAAAAAACGGACCCAGCTGCACGCGGCTCGAACCTGGGGGGTGCGCGGAGTCCGAGGGCTGCCCTGCAGCGTTGGGGCTCGATTTCCCTGTCTTGGCTGTGGAACGAATAACCCTTTCTTGCTTATTTTCACACCGTGTGGTACGTTCCGCTCACCCGAACCATTAGAGGAAGGGGCCAAACATTTTAAGGAGCAGGCTCTGCTGAGAGGGTCGGTGACTTAGGCGGTCTACCTGTAGCCCCCTAAGCTTTGGTGTGTGTAATCGCTAGTCATGCCTTGGAGGTGGAGCAGGAGACGGCAGAGGCTTTAAAAATCCTGGTGGGAGTGGGGCTGGTCCCGAGCACCGCGGAGGCTCCACTCCTGACCTGTTACTTGGGGAGGAGGGCGGAGCTATTGCCTGCTGGCCTGAAGCCGGCTTCTCCTATTGGGAAAAAGTTGAAATCCTAATCTACTTGTGAGCGCCTCGTTTTAAAAGTTTTCTTCTAGGTTTGAAGCTTAGGGGCCAGTTTTTCCTTTCCTTCGTTTTGAAGCTCTGAATGGGCTCATCTTAAAAGTTTTTCCACATTCACGGGTGAATGTTTCTACTGTGTTCTTTCATCACTTTGAGAAAAAGGAATGATTGGGCTAAATGCCTATCCGAATCCTAGGAATGGAAAGATGGAGCCAGTTCTCTTGAAGATTAGGGTCAGATGGGGGGGGGAGTTAAGGGGAGGGGGTGCCTTGAATCTGCCACAGTGTCCCTCCTGGGATGGGTGTTGGTTGAACCCTCCCTCCCAGCAGTTGAGTTTAAATGTCAGGTTTTATTTATATTTCCAGTTAAAGATCCACATATGTTTTATTTGGGCTAAAACAGTAGATGCTCAGTGTTGCCAGACTTGTAAAAGGTTTACACACTTTTTAAATTATAAAACCATCCAAACGGTGTGGGAGAGTGTGAAGTGCGAGGTGAAGCTCTCGCTGGGAGGTACCTGGATGCCTTGAAAATTCGCTTTTTACCATGTGCAGTACTAGGTGGAAGTTGATTGGCAAAAGCAGTAAGATATTACATCGTTAAACTAAATATCCTTTAGAAACACAAAATTGGTTCAGTTTTGAGCAAAGTTCTACTTCCCCCTCCTTAGTTTTTCATTTAAAGATAAAAGCTTGGAAATTAATTTTTAGATCTCTTTAATCATTCCCGGATTTGGAGTTTAAAGGTGACAAACCGGTGGTGTGAATAGAGGACACAAGTGTTAGGAGAGAAGGCGCCAGGTTCAGATGGGGTCCCCCTCCCCACGGCCTCAGTCCTTCCTTTCCTTCTGAAGGAGTGATCCATACCAGTTTTGGAATATTGCTCCTTTAAAAAGCCATGCCTCTGACTGGGAAAAGAGCATAGAAGAGGGTACTTTGGAGGTGACTGTCTTATGTTTGATTGTCATAGACTGAATGCCCAAATCTAAGTATTTTACTGTCTGTATCATCGATCTCAGTTTTTAAAATGCTACTTTACTGAGTTGTCTCCTGCGTCAACAGGCTCAGTAAATAATTCAGGGCGTCCTTGCCTTGTGGTGACTGATGCCACCTGACCTTGGGAAGGAGGTCCGGACGCCGGGCTCTTCCCTGTAATTTTGGGGAGGACGCCTCCAAGAGTTGGCTCCTCCGTGCGGGAGGCGGCCGGGAGCCTCTGTCCCCCGAGACTGCTTTCCTTAAGCGCCCTCCCCCAAATGGCTCTTTGGGATTCGCAAGGTGGTGTTTTGAGCGCTTGTTTTAAAACATAGTAGTAACTTTAAAACCTAAAAGGAGAGAGTTGGGGTTTCCAACCAAATGATAAGAATTGCTTGCTTCCACTCTCGTATTTGGCTCATTTAAAACACGTAGTTTGGGTTTTTCGCTCATGTTGTGCTTTGATGGTCGGTCCGAAAGGCCTGCAGGCGCCGCGTCCTGGCGGACATCCAGGCTGGGAATTGGAGGCCCGCGTCCCCTGGCCGCTGCCCGCTGCCCGCGCGGCGGCGAGTGCCGGCGGCTCCCGGAGAGCGGGGCGGAGGCAGCGCTGCTGTGGGCCTGCGCCGCCCGCCCTCCCGGAGCCGCCGCGGCTGTGCGGACGCGGCCCGACCCGTGGCCGCGCCTCCCCCGCGGGCACCCCAGAAAGGGTCTTGCACGTGTTTTGCGGGAAGAGTTGAAGGAGTTAGCGTGACTTGAACGCCGTGCTCCAGCCGCTTCCAGTTGCTCTTTAATGTTGTGGTCTTGGCACATAGGATGTGAGCCCTTTGCTGCTTTGGAGGCGACGGTGGAGCAGAAATCTCCAGGGTTGTCCAGGATGTGTGTTGTGTGTCAAGGGCTGGGCTTCAGGACTCTGTAAATGGCAGGAAGCTGAGTGGGGTCTGCGAGCGTTCTGGCCCCCAGGAAAGGCCCTGTCGCTAGCGGTGGGGGGCCCGCGGGGGTGACACAGTTGCCATGTTGAGTCGAGGGAAACATTGTAGCCAGTCCCACCCGAGGATGGCAATGTTGTCTCCCGTTAGGCCAGTTAGGATTTTCCTGAGTCTCCTGGATGGAAAATGGGGTGCAGGTGCTGATAATTTATGTTCTGTTCCCGTGGTGGGCTTAAAAAAAAAATCTTCCTGGAAAGATAAGTTCTAGAATTCCCGCCCGATGTGACCCTGAATATTGAGCCATCCTAGGCTTGGGGGACTTTCTCCAAGAAACTGCTGTCCAAAAATCAGCCTCAAGCCACTTTGAGGAAGGCGGATTTGCTGCCTAAAATAATTGATTGTGGAATAAATTCTTGTATCTTATTTTGAGTAAGTCACTGTGAGTGGGGATTGTACCTGTGTTGATACCAGCCTGTTTTATTTTACAGTTCCAGAGTGTAAGCTTTTTCAGCCTTGCATACCCAGAGTATGCATGTTTCTTTCTAAATAATATGCATGTGCAAATTATAAAATCTATACCAAGAGACTTTTTAATAAGGATAAGAGAAAATGAGTAGTAATATGCATTCTGGTATTTCTGCACTCCATCTTTGATTGGCTTTATCAGACTAGGTTTGCTTGACTCATTCATTTCACCTATTCGACAGAAAACCAAACTTTCCACAACTTGGAAATAATTGGAGGGTACTGCTTTGAATCCAGTTCTGCAGGTACGTTTGTAGATTGAAGTCTGTTGAATTAAGAAAATGCTTGATGAAAATATATGGCGGATAAATGTTCATTATTGATGTCGTAATTCCTTATCCTTGAAGGTAATCTATTTGTGTTTAGATAGAGTCACGGCTGAGCTGAGGAATGTGTCCATCTCCCGTTAAACTGCATAGGGAAGGGTTTTATCGACGCGGATCCCGGGAAAGTGGGCCATGGCTAGTTTGGCGAGCCTGTGCTGATGAGGTCGCCTTACAGGCATAACCCGAGTCATAAAGTGCTAGTAATATTTGATGCTGTGGTGGTCTCAGCATTGTCTGGGGAACCTTTTGTAACTAACTTTGTCTTCCTAAAAAGAGTAAACTATACACTGGTTTGGTTTTGGGGTTGCTTTTGGTCTACAAGATTTTTATTTCCAATGTGAGGAATATATGTTTTGGAAACAATGAAGATATTTTAGGAAGAAAACAGGCACTTCTCCCAGACTTCAGTTCTTCATTTGATATTACTCTATGTTCTTTGTGATTCAGATGTTTTCATGTTAAATAGTTGGATATGGAATAAAGAAATCTTGAAAGTGTTTGAAAAATTTGAGTAAAATGTTCTTTTCTCCCCCAGTTCTCCCTCTCGTCTTAGCTACTTATAAATACTGTTTTTAGAGAGTCCTTTTCAGATTTCGGGACACTAAAAGCAACATTAAAGTGTATAGTTTCCTAAATTTCTACTTAAAATGGAAGCAACTTTCTCCTCACATGTAAACTTTTGAGCATAGCTGTTTATTTAGCTTTTTATGTTTTCGTTCTAAAACCTCTTTACATATGCAGAAAGGGCATTGGCTTTTGGGGGAGCTGTAAATGGGGAGGTGAAATGGTTAAAATGCTTTTGCTGTTGCAGTAGTTTGCCAGCGGAAAAGACGGTTTATACATTTTCCTGATTCAAGGGAAATTTTAACTTATTTGATAATTCCGTAGCTCTGAAATTTAACCCCCTCCAAATTTTATTTCCTTCGTTGCTAACTTAAAAGTCACATGGTTTACTTAATCTTGCCATTTCTGCATCCAGTTCCTCCCACAGGGCAAGATTTATTTTAGATGTATTCATTCTTAGCGAATAAAGGACCATTTTGGTGTCATTCTTCATGACACTTAAGCAAAAGGTTGAGAAGGATTCTGCAATGCAGGCGGTTTCAAGTAGTGTGCGCTCCCCCCTCCCCCCTAACGGTAACAAAGAGTTAAAGGCTTGGCTCACTAAGGCTGTTTTTGCCATCCCGGTTATTTTGGAAGAGAGCAAGAGACAGATATTGATAAAGAATTACAGTTGCCTAAAGGAGCAAGATGCCACCCATTGCAGCCCACTTAGTTCCCTCTTCTCTTGACCTTTCAAGCATTGTGACTTGCAGGAGGAAGCTTGATCCATCTTTCCCCTCCACTTGATGTGACCTCGTGCTTGTTCAATACTAAATATTCTTCTCCCTTTGAGGTGTTGTCTGTGCCCACAAACTAAGTTGACTGAAGCCAGATTGACTGTTTTGATTGACAAGACTCTGACTTGTTAATAGAAATATTTGGGGGTAGGGAGGGCTGAGCACCGGCTGTTTACCTCTGAAACGATTTGAATTTTCTTATTCCACCATAATTCTTTCCTCTTCAGATGCCATCTCCAGCTTTCCTCACGTTTTAGTTTGCTTAGAATTAGTTTTGAAGGTAGGGTGGAATAAAATGCGGAAAAGCCCCGACTTCTGGGTTTCATCTCCCACCCAGACCCACCTGAGATTTTGGGAGATCCATATTTAGTCTGAAGACAGCAGGCCAATATTTTGTTTTGTCCTCCCTACTGTAGATTTTCTACTAACCCCAGACAGTTCCTTACCTGAGCATCAGTTCTTACCAAATGAGTTCTTTTCAAAATAGATCTGTATAATGATCCTAGTTTAATGATCTGTAGGCACAAAAAATTGGCAGCCAGTTGTAATTTGTTTGAAAACAAACAATTTTCCACACAGATGCCCTAAGGAAGTGGTAATCATTAGTGATAAAGTCATTGCTTTCAGTAACATATTAGCAAATTGAAGTTGTGAATATTGGGAAGGGAGGCTTGGTCGTGAATAAGGGGATGATTCTCGATTGTGATTATTTATCCTGACAGGCTTCTGCAGAATAGCACATTCTGTCAACATTAATGGAATTCGAGTGAAGCAGAGCAGTGTACACAAGAGAATGAAGTGGGTCAAGGTCAGATGTGTAGACTGAGGGCATCACCTCAGGGCTCCAACACCCTGTGAATTTTGAGGGCTCCTGAGTGGGCTTTGGAGCCTGAGCTGGTGAGGAACCCCTGGGAATGACAAAGGAACCCCTGTGCCTTCCTGAATGTCTGTCAGCAACTGTATCCTTCAGTTGTTACTTCTAGAAAAGGTTGGCTAGGCATTTCCTTCTAGCTTTAACTGTTTGCAGTTAAAAATATGTTTTTCTTTACATGCCAGTGGGTTTTGGGAACTTATTTGATACCCTTTGACTCATAGGGATAATTATAAAAATGCTGTTGTATTAAAAATCTGCACACACTTTTGCTGCTAAATGTGGATTGGATGTGACTACTTCGGCACAGGTGTTTTAATTTAAAAAAGAATTGTGAATAGGTGGTATGGGCAGTCGTAATTATGGTCTGTTTAGACCACACCTGCAAATTTTGCTCTGTGCCCTCTGCCTGTCTTTGGGATCGATGTCAGAGGGAGATATTTCTCTCTTAGGATCATCTGTTGGCTTGGACTGAAAATGCTCGCACAAAAATGTGTGGATAAGTGTTGAGCAGAAAAGTGGATATGGTAAAGAAAGTTTTAGTAGTAGTTGGGAAAATGTGTTTGTGATTTATCCTTATTTAGCTTTGCTTCCACTTGAGCACTCTTAGTGTGGTTCTAGGTTGAGATTCTTGCTCTGCCTCCGTTTTCTCATCCGTAAAATGGCAGTTACACTTTTTGATGTTGTAAGAATTAGTGATAACGGACATAGAGGGTCATAGCACAGGATCCCACAATGAACGGCAATTGTAAACATTCACAATAGCTTTTATTAATAAAGTATTAAAGAGGGGCCAGCCCTGTGGCCGAGTGGTTAAGTTCACGGGCTTCGCTTCAGCGGCCCAGTGTTTTGCCGGTTCGAATCCTGGGCGCAGACATGGCACTGCTCATCAAGCCATGCTGAGGTGGCATCCCACATGCCACAACCAGAAGGACCCACAACTAAAAATACACAACTATGTACCAGGGGCTTTGGGGAGAAAAAGGAAAAATAAAATCTTCCAAAAAAAAAAAAAGTATTAAAGAATATTGAAGTAGACTCCTCATTCCCTTCCCAGCCTCACCTTTCCCCAGAGAGAGTATTGTAGAAGAAAACTAATTTTCAGTGTTAGAAATTTTGGCTGAGGAAAGATATTTAGTGATTCTTTCAGGTGATGCAAGGTGAACTGGAAAAAAGCATATACCTTGTTTGCCTTTAGAGAAACTAGACCTCAACTTTAACTTTTGGTCTAGACCATTTTAGGGTTACAAAGCTCCCCAAACCTAGGAGAGAAGATGGGTGCCAGTGTGTTTAGAGGCTTTATCAATACCTTCAGCTTTTTTTGTTTGTTTTTGAAGGTTTTTTTTTTTTTTTTTGAGGAAGATTAGTCCTGAGCTAACATCTGCTGCCAGTCCTCCTCTTTTTGCTGAGGAAGACTGGCCCTGAGCCAACATCCATGCCCATCTTCCTCTACTTTATACACGGGACACCTGCCACAGCATGGCTTGATGAGCCACGCCATGTCCACACCTGGGATCCGAACCGGCAAACCCGGGCCTCGGAAGCGGAACGTGCACACTTAACTGCTGCGCCACTGGGCCAGACCCCCTTCAGCTTTTTTTAAATATGAAAGTCCGGTTTACATTTTATATGATGTATTTGAGAACCACTAATCTTTGAAGCCATGATACTTTTTTTTTTTTAACTGTGGCTTTTCAAGGAAACAGATTAACTTGCTCCAGTCTGATTCGGCGTCTAGAATACTTCATAAGCTTTAATTTCATGGTGTTGTCAGATATGTGTGTGTTGGGGGAGGCATCTGAAGAGGAAACTTACAATGTTACAAGAAAGGCCTTAAGCCATCATAGAAGGAACTGCTGCTTTACGAATGGGGAGACAGGCCTGGGATGGTGAAATGACTTGGTCAGAAACTCACCTGTTCTAACACTTGTTTCACATTGCTAGTTGTATACAATATTTGGCGAATTTATTTTTTTGGAACTAGTCCTTAAAAATCTGGTATTTAATATTAAATTCTTTGCTTGAATATTTAGCTTCCTGTGTTTTATTTTCTTTGATCTTTTCTAAGTTGTTAAGGAGAGTTAAATAGCATACGGGTAATTATAAAGGGGCTGTGGTCTCTTGGCAAAAATGAATGTGGCCATCATTACTGTGTCTGCATCTTGTTGCAAAATTAATGTGAAGTATTACTAAAAATAATAAGGAAGAGGTTTTGAGCTTTAATTAATAAGTCTCTTGAAAAGATAAGTCTCAGGTGGTCTCTGCAATATCAGAGTGAGAAGTATGCTTCCTCTGCCACCCAACTTTTAGAACACAGTCTTGGGCCGGCCCCGTGGCCGAGTGGTTAAGTTCACGCGCTCTGCTTCGTCGGCCCAGGGTTTCGCCGGTTTGGATCCCGGGTGTGGACATGGCACCGCTCATCACGCCATGCTGAGGTGGCATCCCACATGCCACAACTAGAAGGACCTGCAACTAAAATATACAACTACTACTGGGGGCTTTGGGGAGAAGAAGAAGAAGAAAAAAAAAGAGAACGCAGTCACCTTCTATTCTGGATCTCAGGCAGTGGAGGCCGCCTCCTGTCCCCTCCCCCCGAGCCCTACCCCCAGTACCCTTGCACCGTGGCCTCCATGCTTCAGAGGCAAGTACTTCGGTGTTAGGGGGCTTTTACGCTAGGTCTGGCCTCTGTTGATGGTAGCAGATTTAAGGACTAGTTCCAGAAGGATTTTGCTGTATTGTCTGTTCTCTGTGGTGATGCAAGTTGGGTTTGATCCTCAGCAGCAGCTCATCTTCTGCCTTTTTATTCCTTTGCCAAGAACAAAGGAAACTTAACTAGTTTTCAAGCCAAAGGATGCCCCTGAAAATGTTAGGTTTTGATGGATCTTTCTCTCATGTTATGTAGGTGGAGGGGGAAGTTTTGGGGATGAATAGGGGGAACCATAAATTGGAAAATGCTTGTAGCTTTTTGGTATAAAAACCAGAGCATGAGATTTAGAGTAAAAAGACCTGTTTGAGGCCCAGTGTAGTCCTGAAGTAGCTGTGCGATTTTGGACAAGTCATTTAACCTCTCAATTTCTGACCTTTAAGATGGGAGCAGTAGGAGTGCTTAGGTTTTAGAGACCTATTTATGGGGGAGCTATAATTTACATGAAGGTGCATGGAAGGAGCTAGAAAAATTTGTTTTAACATACGTGCACATTACTGTGTAACTATCCTGAAAAAAACTTGGCTTCAACGTTTCCTGCAAGTCGCAGCCAAACGGGCAAAATTCCTTTTTCATGAAATTAAATATGCTGTTTATCTTTCTTAAAAAATGTTTCCTGGTTGGTGGCCAAGAGGTACTTGATACCATGGAGTAATTTGGGCAGTTCCTCATTGCTGACAGGATCTGATGTGTTAAGATTTGTCATCAAAATACTTGAATGTCTGTTTGCTGCTAAGAATTGTGCTTCATGCTAAAGATGTGTGAGAGCAATCTGCGACCTGCTCCCTACCTGAGCCTTGTGGTTTGTCTGGGACAACGAAACTGAAAGGGAGGAGGTGCTGGGGAAGGGGATTCTTGTCTTCTCTGTGGCTGCTTTCTGTGTGGTCTTACTTAAGTTACTAGATGAAATCTAAATGTTAAAGCTCATGGCACCTCAACAGATAGAGGTTCCTCTGGGAAGATGAGCCTGGGCTGAGAGCAGAGTTGTTTCTGATGAATCTTGGAGGATGGTGGGATTCAGGTAGAAGATGCGCTCATAGGTATGGTGATTTCTAGGAGCCCACGATGGGCTGACTCTAGAGGAGGGTGTGTGATCTAGATTTTTTTTACCTAATTTTTCCCGACCTTTTCAGCATCCCTAGGGAAAGTGTTAGGGTCCCCTTCTTTTACCTCTGCTAGGGAGATGGGTTATTGATACAGTTATGTAGAGGAGATAACTGGTGTGTCAGTCAGGAGCCAGAGCCACATCAGGTAATTTAATGTAAAGAATTGTTGGCTGTTACTAAGTTGTTAACCCGGGAGCTGAAAGGCAGGAAAAGAACACTAGGGCATCTGGCAAGTGTGGGAAGCAGCTACTATCCTAGGGCTGGGGGATCCAAAGGGAAGGGGTTGGAGTTACTAATACCTACTAAAGGAGGGTCCCTATGGTCCAGCTCCTTCTGGGGGTGGGGATGGGCTGATGAAGCTGGTTCCTCCAGTGTTAGAAAGCTGCAAACTAGATTCAGGTGCTGCCACAGGAAGGACCCAGTGTTGCTGGGGTAAGAAGTCTGTTGACAGTGTGACCCAGGAAGCAGGCAAGATGAAACCAGAATCCTTTCTCCCTGTAACATCCCCTATTGGCAGAGTCTACTAGTGACCCAGCTGGCAAGGTGGGGGTGTGGTTTGCTCAGTGCCAGTGCTCCCACCCTCCCCAAAAGAAGGAGACAGAGAAGGATGGGTCAGTAAGCAGCCTCTCTGGGAAGATGGCATCCCGTTTGGGCCATTACTCCTGGCAGCACCACCTGACTTGATTCCATTTGAAACTTTCCAGGGAAATACAGGGGAGACCTCAGACTAATGAACGTATGCGAAGTTAGCAGTGGCCTTCCTCTCAGTGATTACACTCTCTCTCTCTCTTTTTTTTTTTTTTGAGGAAGATTAGGCCTGAGGTAACATCGGCCAGTCCTCCTCTTTTTGCTGAGTAAGACTGGCTCTGAGCTTACATCCGTGCCCATCTTCCTCTACTTTATATGTGGGACGCCTGCCACAGCATGGCTTGCCAAGCGGTGCCATGTCTGCACCCGGGATCTGAACCGGCAAACACCAGGCCCCCAAAGCAGAATGTGCGAACTTAACTGCTGCGCCACCCAGCCGGCCCCGCAGGGGTTACACTCACTCTCTCTACTGACCCGGCTGGCTGCCAACTCCTGCCAGCGGCTGCACTAGCCACATGCAGCCCCCTGGCTGCATCCCCCTTCACCCATGGAGTCGTGTGCTCACCAAGAGAGATTGCTGCTTTTGTTCCCAAACCTGTTTCTGTCTGTTGTACTTGTTGGTGTATTTACACAGTTGGACAACGATGACATGAGTGCAGAAAATGTAATTTCTGTGAAAACTGATTTGGTAAATGAAGAGACCATGGGAGCACAGCAGCAAGCAAAATAACCTCAAATCCCTCTCCTCATGGAGCTCACACAGCCAGTTTGGGATGGGTCATTCAATTCCCTGCCTTCCCTAATGGCCTTGATTGGCTTCTGATCCCTGAGTGGGGGCTGCAGCTGGAACACAGAGGGGGCATCTGTGGATGGCTGCCTTGGGAAGACCAGGGGTGTCTCCTGGGTGTGAACTACACTATTCCGGCCCCATTGTGGTTATAATCTTGAGAGTGAGGTGGGAGGCTCAGCACCAGCTACTGGAAGGAGCTCCCCCTTTCCCTGTTTCTCTTCCCTCTCCCCAGCCTTTAAGATGGCAAGCCCCCCCACCCCCCAAGCTTGGTCCTGCAGATTGTGCTGCCTAACCTTAGGCTGAGAGGGAATGCCTTACTTCCACTATTCTGGTGATTTCCTATTTTGATTTTTTTGTATTTGTTTTTGTTTATTGAATTTACATATTATAAAATTCACCTTTTTTAGTGTATAGTTATATTTTAACAAGGGTATACAATGTGTAAATCACTATAGCAGTGGAAATACACAACAGTTGCATACGCCCAGCCTGGGGTGACCACTGATCTGTTCTCTATTCCCGTGATTTTGTCTTTTCTAGAATGTCATACCATGGAAACCCCTACAGTGTTAAGCCGTCTGAGCAGTGTTTTTTTCACTTGGCATAATGCGTTCAAGAGTCAATTCTTCCCTTTTTATTGCTGAGTAGTTTTCCAGTGTGTGTCTGCACCAAAGTTCAGACATTCACCAGTTGAGGGGCACTTGTGTTTCCTGGTTTTGGTGATTGTGAGTCTGTGTTTTAATGCCTGGAATGTGTGCAGTGCTGTGTGGAGTGTTGGTCCCTGTCTCGTGCTAGAGTCCCTGTTTTGATCAGCACGTTTGTTGGTAAACTTGGGTGACTTTGAGCCTTGTTTCCTCATTCTTCTATAGAGGACGGTCACATTTGCATTAGTGTGCCTAGAGCTGACTTTTTTGGTTGAAAAATCAAATGAACTATTTTCTGATAAAAAATTGCAGTGTGCCCTTATATATAAATGTAAGTGAAGACATTTAGAAATTTCAAATGAAGGAACTGATTTGGGGGCAGTGCTGCAGGGGACCAGTACCCGCCAGTGCCACCTTTGATTTGTAATAATCTTTCAGAAAAAGTCCTCTTGGTTTTTTTTATCTCCTTTGTTGTTTGTCATTAGCTTTATCAGAATTTCAGGGATTTAGAGGAATATTCTAACAGGAAAATTTGTTTTACCAATTTAATTAGATTTTTAAAACACCAGGAGTGCAAATGAAGATAAAAATGCTATCTCTGGTCCACTATGGACCAACCCCAATGTCGGGAACTCTGAGGGAATCGTGGAAAGGACCCCGTCCATGTGGGGCGGATGAAGTGAGGTTCAAGAATCTCCACTTTTAAACTGAAGGTTAGTCGGGGAGAAGGGGTGTTTATGTTAGAGGTTGTTGATGGTGATAAATGGAAAATCAGTTTATGAAGGGGTAGCAAAATCCTCTCCCAACAAAGAGAATCGCTAATTCTGAACAACATTTGGGACTTGCCACAACAGCTACTGATTTTGTAACCTTATTATTCTTCCTTAAGTCTATTGTGCAATAAATACATGTGCCTTGATATCTGAGAACTGAAGTTCCTGCCTGTCTTCATCGGCAGCTTCTTTGCTTTACTGTTGGCTATTTTCTGACTAACTAAACTGTCTATTAGTTGTTAATTATGTATGCAAATATTAATAATGTACAAATACAGGGGAAGAAAGGTACTAAATGTATTTGGGCATCTCAGACTGTGAAAGGCCAGTTTCTAGTGCAGCGAGTTTTGAAGTTTGAAAACAAACATTTCCCCTCATAAAAGGGGAGGGATGGTGTTCCCGTTTGGTGTCCTCAGCATTCAGAGTAAGAGTGTTTTCCTCTGTTGATTGTCTAGGATCTGCTGCAGAACGCAGCACAGAATTTGTTTGAATTTAATGACGATCTGCCCAGTTCTTTGGTGCCTATTTGTTCTAGCCCCATAGAAGTTATTTTCAAGGTTTTTTTGTTTGTTTGTTTGCTTGCCTGGATATAAAACCAATTCTCGTCTTCTCCATCAGAAAAAGGCATACAAAGCAACAAATAAATAAATAGGAAGAAAGTTTAAAAGCCACGTACAAGTTCAAATTATGAAAGTGAGGAGGAGGTGATGTTTGGGAGAAGAGATCCAGTTTCAGGCTCTGTTGGGTCGCTGTTGTTGGCTTGTAACTTTTCTCATGTTTAACGTGATGCAGGGGGCTGTTGCGTGGGGGAGCCCAGGATGTGCAAGGTATACGATTCTGTGGTTTCAGCAGAGTAAGAAATAAGTCTGAAAAACTGACCTGGAGGTCCCTGTCCTGCCTGCCAGGCCCTTCTCATTTCAGCTCCTTGACTTGCAGTCAGCACTTGTAAGTGGTGGTGTCACTGTGTGAGGCTTCTTACTCCCTCTTGGTATGAAAGACAGACAGGTGTGCCTACAGTAAACAAAAAAGAGGAACCAAATGAACGAGCACTTACTGAAAACTAGAGAAGGTTTGCTAACACTACACAGTGCTTAAAAAGGGGGGGAGGAAGTAACAGTTTTGTTTTAAATTTGTTTTCTTTTAACAACATTGAAAGTTTTTTTTTTTTTTAGTGACATTTTTGTAGACTTCACAGCACTTAGTTTTTCTGAATATGTATATGCCTGTGACTATTTTTATTTGACCTTTCATTCCTTCCTACTTCACCATCCTCAGCTTGTAGGTGCTGGACGAATGGAAAATTGAGATTTTTCTCAGGGCTATCTTGTATTCCAGGAAGTTTCTGGGACCAGTTAAGTCTAATCCTGATTTAATTATGTAAGTGACACATACCTATATCTTTGTTTCAATTATCTGTAAAGTTTTTGAGAAGTGTACCCGGGTCCTACTACTTTACTTTCTTTTTTCAATTTACTTTTTAAAGAGTGGCACCTGAGTAACAACTGTTGCATATCTTTTTTGTTTTTTCTCCCCCAAATTCCCCCAGTACATAGTTGTATATTTTAGTTGTGGGTCCTTCTAGTTGTGGCATGTGAGACGCCACCTCAGCGTGGCCCAATGAGCGGTGCCATGTCCAAGCCCAGGATCCGAACCAGCAAAACCCTGGGCCACCGAAACAGAGCGCGCGAACGCAACCACTTGGCCACGGGGCCGGCCCCTATACTTTACTTTCTAAAATGTATGATCTGCCTTTCATGTGTTTTCTGCCAAACTTTAACAGCCATTCACACACAAACACACAAACATACAGAAATGTAGGCTTAAAAACATATGCAGACGTTTTCCTGTATCCACTTGCTGGTCGTTACTGCTCTGAACTTGGTATTCATGGTGTGGAATTTATTTAGCCTGTTCCCTTATTTGGATTTTCTCTACAATTGGCCATTGCCATCAATGTGCATGCCCATGTGTCCCTGTTACTTCTAGGGGCGATCCCCCTCCACCCCCAAACAGCGAATTGCTAGGATGCTGGAGAGGTGCATTTGAAATGTTAATGTGCTCTAAAGAGCTTGCGTCCCACCATTCACATTTCCTCCCTCCCCCAACCTGGCCTTGTTGCCCTCAATTTACTGGGAGAAAAATGGCTCATCCTGTTGTTTTACTTTGCATTTCCGTGATCACTGTGAGGTGGGCGTCTTTTCATATGTTTATTGGCCATTTGGGTTTCCTCCACCAGTTGCTTTAATTCCTGGGCCTCTCGCTCCTGTTTCACTTCACTTTGTGTTGTTTGGTGAGAAAGATTTACCCTGAGCTAACATAATGTTGCCAATCCTCATTTTTTTTTTTTTTTTTTTTTTTGCTTCAGGAAGATTAGCCCTGAACTAACATCTGTGCCAGTCTTCTCTAGTTTGTATATGGGATTCCTGCACATCATGGCTGATGAGTGGAGTATGTCCGTGGCCAGGATCCAAACCCTCAAACCCGGGCTGACGAAACAGAGCACGTGAAACTTAAGCCATTCGGCTACCGGGCCTGCCCCGGCTCTCCTGGGTTTTTGAAAAATTAATTTATAAGTGTTTTGGATAAATACTGAGTACTAGGTGTCTGTTGCAAAGGATTTCTCTGAGTCCATGGCTTGCCTCAGTTGAGTTTTAACTAAATTGGTGAAT
The DNA here is from genome assembly GCF_041296235.1 of Equus asinus. NCBI lineage: Eukaryota > Metazoa > Chordata > Mammalia > Perissodactyla > Equidae > Equus > Equus asinus. The sequence goes on along the minus strand of NC_091810.1, from coordinate 63,092,342 downwards.
AGTGTTTTTGCTTTCTCTACATTGTGTGTCTTTAATCCCACTTTAGAACATATTCTTAGTGTATCAGATGAGGTGGGATCTAATTTATTTAGAAGAAATGATGAGCCTGATGTCCTGACTGTTGGTGAATGGTCTCAGTCTCGTTTCCCCTTTTTCTCTGAACCTCACGTTTCTGGGAAACCCTTCTGAATATAGCTGTTGGCTAACTGGCTTGCAGTTTAATGTAAATGAGTGTTCATGCTTTGTGGCCATGTACTGTGATCTCTTAAAAATCTCTTCGATGTTTGGTAACTATTAAGGAAATAGAATTTCTCTACAGATGCTCAGTTACTCACAACAGGTAGGTCGTGATGCTTATATTGGTCTAGGGCCGGTTCATAAGTGTTGCCCTGTGGCCTGCTGTGTAACAGTTGCTGGGCATGGCCATATATAGACTTGCTTTCCTATAGCTGCCTTTTCTCCCCTCAGTTTTTATCTTCACTGCCGTTTTAAATTGCAAGAGAAATAAGCAGTCATTGTAACACAGGCAAATACTAAGTAGCTGAAAAAATATAACCTGCTGATTTCACTCCCCAGATGTAACTACTGTTAACATTTTGGATTGTATCATTGGTCTTATTTCCTATGCCTATGCAGCATTATCTTTCTGACTGTATCTGTCATATTTAATCATGCACACACTAATGATAAAGTTCTTTTGAAATATATATTTGTATACTGTAGCTATAGTTCTATATTTTGCTGCTTTTTTTTTTTGAGGAAGATTAGCTCTGAGCTAACATCTGCTGTCAATCCTCCTCTTTTTGCTGAGGAAGATTGGCTCTGAGCTAACATCTGTACCCATCTACCTCTATTTTTTATATGTGGGATGCCTGCCACAGCATGGCTTGGCAAGCGGTGCATAGGTCTGCACCCAGGATCGGAACCAGCGGACCCCAGCCCACTGAAGCAGAGCGTGTGAACTTAACCACTACACCACCCGGCGGCCCCTATTTTGCTTTGTTTTTTGAATCTAATAATGAATCTGGCACATCCTTGCATGACAGATAATACACAAGTCATTTACTCATCATCTTTATTGAGGTCTAGTTTTCACAATCAAATGTACTCATTTTAAGCACACGTTTGATGAGTTAAGCACACGTTTGATGAGTTCTGACATTTATACATCTGCACTACCACAGTTAAGACACAACATTTCCACCATCCCAGAAAGTTCCCTTGCTGCAGTCAGTACCTTTTAGTGCTAATCTCTGGAGAATTTGGCCTGCTGCTCTGGTCATGGGTCTTGGAGGGTTTTCGGGAGCTAGAGTGAGCCAGGGGGCTTTGGATGTGAATGAGTCTCTAATGATGGAAAGTTGCAACATCTGATGTCCTGGTTTATTGCTGATGCAAAGATAACTAAAACTCCCTAAAATCTTTCCCTCAGAGGCAAGGCCATATTCTCTGTGACAGCCCAGATTCTCAGATTCTCTAAAATATTCGCCATTTCAGGGCCACAATGCAAATGGCCAGGGCACATTGTTTTCCAGCGAGCAGATGCCCGCTGGGAGGCAAATTCCTCAAGGATTGCCTGGAAAATGTGGAAGCGAATTCCGTTCAATCAACACACTTCTCATTGAGCATCTGCCCTGTGCCTGGCTCTCTCCGGGTGTTTGAGGACACAAAGGACTAGAAGAGAGGCTCCCTTCTGGGGACCCTTATAACACTGTAAAGGGAAATAGAATTACCAGAGATTTTGGGTACATGTGAAAGTATTAAATTATTTTTGATTAGCTATCATGGTTATTTTTTTTAATTCAAGGGCTCAAAAGGGGTATGCAGTGTAGCAGTAAAGTCCTGTGACGCAGTGCGAGCTTCCTGTGTTCTTCTGGAGGGGCGGGTTATAGGGGAGGGAGCTAAAGCTGTCTTGTCTTTGGAGTCTAGGCTTTTGGTAGTGAATGCTTCTCAGAAAATCTGTAGCTTTCCAGGCCTCTCGGGTCAATTGGAGGTGAGAGATTGGTGGCTTCTCTTTCTGAAGACTCTTCAGAAAAATTTAGGTTTTGAGCTTCTTAGAAAATTTGAATTTACAAGGGAAATTTCATTTTGGGCTAGGGGTAGTTCTTTGTCCTGGACCAGCTATTGTAAATGTCATTCACAACTGCCTTTCACTGGGTGACATGTGACCCCCAAGCCTGAGAACTTAGAGTGGGTTTTAGGCTGTTTCCTGTGTGCAGAACTGTTGAGTCTTCAATTTGGAAAGTTGATTATTGAGCTTTGTCGTGGGGGAGGGGTCCTTAGTGCCTGACATGATCAGGATTCAGTTGATTTCTCGACTTTCCCTCATGTCTAACTCTTACGCATGCATGGTCTTTGGCCCCCAGTGAGAACAGGCTCTACTGAGGGAAATAGTAGGCTTGCTGAGCTGAAGCTGGAACGGAGTAAGGGTTGGGTACTGTGAGAAGTGGTTGCAAGGCATGCAAGTTAGCTTTTTTTTTTTTTTGCAGGGGTTGGGGGAGTTTGGTGGGTGGTGCCCAGGGAGAGGGGAGAGGACCACTCTTGGTGCTCCAGGAAGAAAGACCTGTGAGCCTTTGAGGAGCTGGGCATTTGAAAAACGGGGAAGCACTTTGCTGAGGACTCCATTGGCAGATTAGAACTTTATCTGCAAAGCAAATGTTCAACCAATGTTTACGGAGTTAATTCAAACAGGCTCTGGGGAGCTGTTGTGCCCCATTGAAAACCTATGGTTGGAGATGGTGAAAGGGGACTTTCGTGGGAACACAGACAGTCACCCTTGGAACTACCTCTGCCCTCATAGTAAAAGAGAACCTTACGTTGTTTAAGTCTGTCCCCAAACTTCTCTACTGCGGCCTTTGAAAGCTCAAGTCTCTCATCTCCCTTTTAAGCTGCCTGAAGGTCCTACCCACTGTGTTGTCAGCAGAAGTAGGGGCACCACTGTGCCGGAGGGAGGAAAGTTTGCTTCCATCAGGTCCTCTCTCCCACCCACTCTTCCCTTCCAAAGGTCCTTTTTGCTGGAGATCCCTGATTGGAATTTGCCTGGAATCATCACTTATGGTGATGCAGGAGCTGTAGTTTAAAAAACAAGCCAACCAAACCCGCCTTCTGTGTTTTGAAGGACAGTAAAATATTTGCATTGGTTACAGTAAAAGCCAGTACATAGTGTGAGTACAAAGAAGACCCTCAAGATAAAGTTAATGATTAAATTCAGAGGTTTTGGCCTGTTACCTTTAGAGATTTTTCTCTTGAACTTTACTCCATCGCTGTTAGAGGCTCAGCCCGCAAATTGCATTCTGTGCTTATACGGTTCAGTTTTAATGTCTGCACTGGAGTCTTTCCGTGGGCTGTCTCGTTCCTCTGACAGGACAGGGAGGGAGTGGGCTTCCTAGGGCCCCTTGCTGGGGCCACTTTTTGTGCCCAGTTGTGTTTGGATACCACCCCACCCCCCATGCTTGGGGCAGCAGGAATTCCTCCCTAGGCTCTTTGTTCCTCCTGAAGGGCGGGAATGGCTGCCTCCTGGAATGTTGATCGCCTTGGCTTGAGTGGCGAGCACCATTGAAGCCTTATGTCTCTGCTCCTGGGAAGTTCTTAGGGCTCAAATGGGGGTGGGGATGGGGGTGTCCGCCTCCTGGCTCAGTCACCCCTGGGCTGGATTAAGTGAGCCAGCTTTTGTCCTAACCACAATCAAACTAAGACCCCTCCCTCAATGGAAGAAAAAACACATGTTAATAAGCCAATGAAGAGTTCAAAGTTCAGGGTTTCCCTTCCCAAGAGGTTTGCCTCACCTAACTGGGACCCCAGAACCCACCAGGAAGCCCCCTGACCAGGATTGCCAGCTTTAGCTGCCCCCCTCTCCAAGGATGCCCAGTTCATAAATAGTAAGTATTTTCTAGTATGAGTATGTCTCATGCAATTTTGGGACACACTTAATATTGGAAATTGTCTTTCTGAAATTAAAATTTAACAGGGCTGTGCTGTATTTTATATGGCAGTTCTACTTATGACACTCCTTTTAAGCTATTGGAAGGGCTTGAGATTCCCAACCTGAAAGGCTCCCCCGCCCCCACCCTGCATTTGGGTCCTGCAGACCCTTGCAGGGTTCCTCATAGGCGACAGCAGCTTCTCACAGGGACACTACCTGGAACCAGGACCTCTCTGACTCACCCACCCCCATCCCTGTGGGTCCTAGCAAAGAAGCAGGTCGGGGGGGGGGGGGTGTTTGAGGGGGTGTCCTGGCTAAGAATAGGTGGGGAGGTAGGATGCTAAGGCTCGCCTTGGAAACCAAATGCCAGCCCAGGAGAGCAAGAAAGCTCTTTGCCCCACCTCCACTCCTGGTCCATTGCTGCCAAACACTCTGGGGTCTTAGTGCTCCCCATAGACCAGTGTGGGTATGGGAGTAGTAGATCTCAGTGTTCACAATGATATGCTTGCTCCCTCACCCCAATTCCTGTCTTCAGGGGCTTGGGCAGTAGTATAGGGAGAATAGTTACCAGGGTTCTAGAAGAGGGTTTTTAGGGTCCAGTTTTGGGGAACTCCCTCCACACACCATAGGGACATGCCTCTTGGTTCTGAGCACCTGTATCTATCTGTTCTTCAGCAGCTTTTCTCTGGCATCAGAAAGAAAGATTGTCCTTGTAGGATTTTGGCAGGAATTTTGAAAGTTGGGAGAAGAAGGGAGAAGGCAAGTTCAGAGAGCAGATTAGATCTGCGTGTTTCTAGTTGTGTCTTTGGGACTGCCCAGGTGGGGAATTTACAGGTTCCACTGCTGTGTCTGGATTTTCTGCCAGGAAAAGTCTTGGCTCTCTCAAACTGATGATTTGACAGTGACATAACTGTATTGTGTTGATCATTTTGCTTTGACTGCCAGGAAGCTCAGAGCCAAACTCACGGTCTCCATCCAGGAAATCTCATTGACATGCTTCTCTTTTCTTGACTCATGCTTGTTCTGTGTGTTACTGGCTTTCTTTGTAAACTGCTCTTCTTAGATTTGGGTAAGAGTTGCTGAAATAAATGTCAATAAAAATTGAGTGAAAGATTGAGGATGTTGTAAACTGCCCAGGAGAGGGACAGTTTCTGATCCAATAAATCTGAGCGGTGAGTATGTAAAAGAATTAAGCCATTGTACCGGTGTAGTACTTGTCACAAACACGTAATCCTCATGTATGCTCTGTCCCTCCCTGGACAGAGTCCAGACCCGTGCTGAGGGGCGGTGAGACTTGCTAGAATGTGCCTCACAGAGCTGCTGGGGCCGCAGGACTACAAAGCTCTCTCATCTGTAAAAATCAAAGCAATTTGAGAAACCCCAGGGTTAGTCATGTCCCCTGGTAGAGGCCGCGGCCGGGTGTAGGATCTTCTGACCCTCGTCTCCCCACCCCCGCCAGGGAAGCCTCTATTCTGCAATTTGGTAGAGCTTGAAACCCCTTCTTGAGGGGCGGGAGGAAGTGGTTAATCCCCACTTCCTTCCCTGGGAGTTTTATGGGCCTCTGGGAGCCTGCCTTACCCTGGCCTTAATGGTCATAAATGACCCTCTCCCAGGGCAGGGGCCAGGCCCCTGTGAATCTTTGCCCGGACTCTAGGCAGTTAGGTGCTTAATAAATGCTTTTTGATGGTGATGCCCTTGGTCTTCTGAAATGGGGAGGTGGGATGCGAAGCTCTGTGGGATTACTGGGGTCGTAGTTTTGAGCCCCTCTCTCCGGGCCTTGGGCTGGAGACATTGTGACTGAACAAGGGTTCCCTGGGTGCTGGAGCTAGGTTGGACTGAATTTGAGTGGCATGGGAGTCCGGGAGGGGAGGGGAGGCTCCTCACCCACCCTGGACTCTGCTTCGTGCTGCTTGCAGGCCCCCAGATCTGGCCTTGCCTGATAGGTTTGGGTAGGGAGAAGGTTGAGTGATTCCTGCACTTCAGAGATCCCTCCCCACCCAGTTTCCTTTGTTTCATTCACCAGAGTTTTAAGATACAGCAGTAACTCCTCAGGAAGCTTCGCTTCTTATGAAAAAAGCATTCGAGATTGCGCAGCTCTTGGCACAGGTTTACAGAGTGGCCTTTAAGTAAGGGATACTGGAACCTATTGAAATGGACTGGATGGCCAGGGAGCACAGCACATTTAATCTTGATTAGCAGCAAAAGAGCTCTGGGAAGGAAATCTTGGGGCGGGCATCACCTCTCCTGCTAGCAGCTCCCTCCTTTCCCCTGCCAGCTAATCCCCTGCCTCCCGTTCTGCAGGGTTTTAATTAACTGTGTTTAATCTTCCCCGGGAAGCAGGCTGCCCGCCTGCGTGCTTATCCTGTTACCCGCTGGGTTTTCTGTTCCAGCCCAGCCAAGGACAAGTAACATTTTGGGAAGGAGTCCATGCCCAAGAGCCATTAGAACCTCCCTGAAAACTCGTCCTGTCTCCCTGCTTTCTGGGAAGGTGCAGAGCCGACCCAGAAAGCAAGCCAGGGCGTGGACAAGGGTTAATCTGGGCCCTGCCCATGAAACACCCAGCACTGGCCCTCCTTTGTAGAGGAGCTCCATAAATCCTCCTGGATTTAATGTTATGCAAATAACTCCAGATAATACACTTTTTCTATTAAGAACTCAAGATGCCTGGAGGTGAAATAAAGAAGAAAAAAAAAAAGTGTCCTAAACTATTAGAGCAGAAGTATTTTGTGCAAAAAAGCATTTTTAGTGACTGCACGCTACGAGCTTGCTTCTGTTTTCTTATTTCATTCTTTGTTATTTCGTGTGTAAATCTGCCTTTCCCTCTTTAACAAAAACGGGGAGTTGATAAACCCTGGGACTCTCTACCCCACAGAGATTCTGATTCTTTAAAACTGGGGTGGGACTCAAATTTGCATTTTTAACAAGCACCTCAGGGTTCCAACTCAGGTTGCCTCTTTGAGAAATAGATTTAAATGGTGTCCCAGGAGAGGGGATTTAAGGTCACAGCAGAGTCCTGCACACACAGTTTTGTTTTTTGTATTGGCATTTTAACCCTCAGTTGTCAATCATAAATTATCTGTATTTCATTGATCCCATCTAAGCGATTGCACCTGAGTTGTTACACCTGTTTATCATCAGATGCCCTGATTCCAGCAGCCCTTGATAATAATGACTTTAACTTATTTGGTGTTTTAACTTAAAGCCAGAACATTATCGACTTGTAGCCAGCCCCTTCCTCTGAGCCACCTTTGAAAAGAGGGTCAAGGGGGACATTATGTTTCTAAGAAATCACTTTATTTCTGAAGCTCTCCAGTTTTAATGACATTGGGATGAAAATCCAATTTAGACAGGTTAATGAAGACAGTAAGTTTTTTGGTCTGCATTGGAGTGAAGCTCCCCACAGTGCATGTGCAACTCTGCTGTCGCCACAGACAAAAGCAGCTGGAACTAGGTTAGCCGCTCTGGGACTGGACACTGGCGCCAAATTCCCCATGTCCACCACTGCCCAGGCGAGCCCGCATCCCCTGCCAGGTCTTCAGCTGCTGGTCTCCCTGCCAGTTGGCATCTCCTCTGTCTAAAGAGAGCCTTTTGGGAGCCTCCCGGAGGCCCCCCGGGTCCCTGTCTGTAGGGCACGGAGTCTGCTGAGGCACTTGAGGGGGCTGCTGCGAGGTTGCAGGAGGGGCTCAGCAGCTCCTGGGAGAGGAAGGGTGGTCATCCCTCTGCAGAGTAGGGCAGTGATTTTAGCACTCAGAGAAGCCCAGGCCGTCCTCTCCTGTGTGCACACCCAACTTTCATTTTGGCTTAAGAAATAATCCTTTTAGATCTACACTGTTTTATTCCTTGGAAAATTTATCTGTTAATATTGTGCTGTATCCCAGTATTTTTTTTTTTTTAATAATCTCCATATTTCCTTGAAAGACTGAGAATCAGTAAATCAAATTCTCTCTCTTTTTTACCCCCTCCAAGTCCTCTGTCTAGTTGTTTGTTCATACAAACTCTTTCCGGGGGCAAAGGCCACCCTGAATTCATCTACCTCCCCTCTTCCCCAGCAGCCTCTGACAGATCAGATGCAGGGCAGGAATGTTCAAAATGGGACACACCTTCCGCAAGCGCCCCTTTCATTTGAAGATTGTGTTAAAACAACTGCTATGGCGGGGAGTGCAACGATTGCAAGACAAAGCTGAAATGTTGAGCTTGTGGCTGTGTCCCCCAGACCGAGCCAGAGCAGCCATTCATTGCACTGCCCAGGGTGAATTCCGCTACTTGGGTGGAAATTTGGGCGATATGTGGCTCATACCCTGTTTCTGATACAGGACTAGCCCCGTAACAACCTTGCAAAGACCTAGGAATTCCTAGGGGCAAAGAGGATGGAAGAAGAATGCTGCTGCTGACTGCTCTGCTCACAGCTAGTGTTCAGGATGTCCCACTGTCCTGGCTGAGAGCTCCTGCTACCACGCACATGAGGGGCTGCAGCCTGCCCTCCTCCTTCCTTCCTCCCTTCCTTTCTTCTATCCTTCCTCCTTCTTTCCCTCTTCCTGCCTTTCTTTTTAAGTCTTGCCTCTAAAGCAGTTAGCTGTTTTTTTTTTAAGATTTTATTTTTTTCCTTTTTCTCCCCAAAACCCTTCAGTACATAGCTGTATATTTGTAGTTGTGAGTCCTTCTAGTTGTGGCATGTGGGATGCTGCCTCAGCATGGCTTGATGAGTGGTGTCACGTCCGCACCCAGGATTCGAACCGACGAAACGCTGGTGCAAACTTAACCACTCGGCCACGGGGCCAGCCCCCAACAGTTAGCTCTTTTATAAATCATTGTTGTGTCTTTCGCACACTCCAGCAGGTTTCCAGGGCATTCTTTAGGGTTACTCACAGGTACCAACTTTTCCTTAAAGCAGTGGGCACTTGGTAACTGAACATTTATGTGAGGTTATAAACCACTCATGCATATTGTGGATTAATAATACTAACACCCCGGGCCCTGTGAGAGAATAAGTGCCTTGGGGTCTTTCATGAGGTTTCTGGGTCAAATTGCATACCAGCCGTGTGACCTGGGCAAACTTCAGTTTCCACCATCTGTAAAATGAAGATGGGACTATGGCTCATTAGGTTGTGCTTTCTTCTTCTTCTTCTTCTCCCCAGCCCCTCAGTGCATAGTTGTATTTCTAGCTGTGGGTCCTTCTGGTTCTGCTCTGTGGGATTCTGCCTCAGTGTGGCTTGATGAGCAGTGCCATGTCCACTCCAGAATCCAAACTGGCGAAACGGAGCTCACAAACTTAACCACTCGGCCGTGGGGCCAGCCCCAGTTGTGCTTTTTAAATGTGATGATCCAGAGTAGCATGCGGCCCGGGGCCTGACTTAGCTGTATCCATCCGCTTAGCAAGGACATGCTGAGTATCTCTTGTGAGCTCAGCCTTGTGCCCAGTTAATTGTGCCCCTTCCTCATGTGACAAATGAAAGTGCTGACAACCGCGTAGATTTGCCTCCCCTCCCACTTTGGCCTCTGAGTCTTGGCTCAGGTCGCCCTCTGTATGGGGCTCTGTTCTTTTCTTTTTAGTTGTGATAGGACACATTTGAGAAGTAACATGTTTGAGTGTACTTTATACACAAGAGCAGCAAAGAGCAAAGTGCCACTTACTGCTGTGTGACCTTGTGCAAGTTAGTCTCTGTTTGCCTTGGTTTTTTATTTGTAAATAGGGATAGTGATGGGTGCAATCCTATATGCACAGGTCTGAAATGTTTGCGTTTTGACAGTTGTGCACCTCAGGGTAGGGTGCGTTTCTCTCTGCCCCATTGTTTCTTCAGTACAGAGGAATCCTGCCAAGGGAGTTCCACAAGGTCTGGCCCATAAACTCTTATCGTCACTTCTCCAGAAGTCAGGTGGTCTCCTCACTTCTATCTCTGATACCACCCCTCTTCCCTGGAGGGATGGGGGCCTGAGTCATCGGGGCCTGTGGTTGTTGGGAGGGTTCTGCCACAGAAACAGGGAGATGGTTCTTGTTAATTCTTGGCCTCCTCTTCATCATTTCATATTTCTAAATAGTACTTCTTTCTGTGCTTTTGGGAAATGAGGCTCAAGAATAAACTTAATGAGCAGGAGTCTGAGGTTACTTTCCTCTTGCCAGACAGTTTTTTAATGCCTGTGTCCTCTTCATTTTTGCCCCTCAGCCACCTGTTGTGGCAGGCTGGATGAACCCTGGGGCAGTGGCCAGACCCAGGTGGGCACAGCGGAGGAGCCGCTGGGACTCAAGGTTGCAGGAAAACCGTGAAGCTGAGCAAGCCGCCCATGGCTGCATCACGCAGCAGTGGATGGGTTGCTGCTCCTGCGGTTACACCAAGCTCCACTGCCCAACATTGCATCCACATTCCCAAACCCCAGCCTGCGTGGCCCCCCTACCGTGAGCACCCTGCAGCCACAGTGCCTGAGGTTGGGGAAGGGTTAAGACGCTATTTAAAATTTTCAAGGACTCTCTGTTTTAGGAAATGGGATCCTGGGGATCCTGGCCCCAGGAGGTCAGGGGGCCCTTAATCAGAGAGAGCTGGGGGGATGGGCATGATAACTGCAATTTGAATTTACAAGCCATACCATGCTTTGGAAAATGAGCCTCAGTTTGCATGGATAAGGTCAGGAGGAACCAGATCTTGTGGGGCTGCCGCTGAAGTCGGAGGGGTAAACATCTTTTTATATGATAGGCAGAGCCGAGTCCTCTCACCAGCCTCAGATTATAAACCTGGCATTGTGATTCCCCTTTAGGACTAATTTAGAGAAAGGAGCCTGGATAGGGCCTGGAGGACCAAGTTCGAATCCTTCTTCCTACATTAACCTGTGCCTGTTTTGCCCACATGAATGAGCCTCCTTCTCCACTTTTTTGTCTGGTGGAAGTGGCAGAGTTGAGTGCATTGATTGTGGATGACCCCTCCCTCCCTGCCCCAGCCACCTTTTTAAGAAAGAGTCCGAGACCTCTAAGGATCTGGCACCTGTGCAACTTCTCTTCAGAAAGGTATGCACACTCAGAGTTGTGCACACAAATTGAGGGTTGCTCTCATCCAGATTGTAAGATTTTGTGGCTCAGCATTCTTGGGAGATGTCTTCAGTGCCTTTCAAAGCAAGATAGCCATCTGTTGTCATGAATTTTAAAAGGTGGACCAAAACCCCACCTGGCCTGGATGGTTTCAGAATTGAGCCCTCTGGTCCTGAGCCAGGGTGGTGAAGACTTCCGGTCTCTGTATGGTGCTTCTTTGGGGCATGAGGTCAGTATGGGCACAGAAAGTGTTGAGGCAGTTCTGAGCTTGTTTAAGGGGTTTGTGTGGGAGACTGTGGTGATTAGAGGAGGAAATCTGCATCATTAATTAGGAATACGAATTTCTGTGCGTGATTCCCTAAAAGCAAGCAAGCATTAGGGAGGGTGAAAAGCTATGAGAGGAAAATTGTTTCCCAAAGGATTTTTGTCCGGCATTTCCCTTCCCCCTCCTCTTGTGTTTGACCTATTTATGTACTTTCAGAGTGTGATGTCATAGCATTTCAAAGGGATATTGTGTGTCTTGACTGGTAACTTCTTTTAAGTAGGCCTAAAATATCTCCATCTCCATTAATGATCAGTGGGTTCCCTCTAGTAATGGAAATTGTCAGAATGTCGTAGTCATCCAGATGACTGGAGTCATTCTCCCTCCCGCTTAATTCTGGACCCCCTTTGGCAACAACTGGAATCTAATTGGCAAATAACCTCTAAGGAAAACTAGCTTGTGTTGATTAATGTTCTTTGGATTTTAAGAAAATGTATTTTAATACTGAGTATGGGTTGGGAAGAAAACCTTGCTAACACAGTATCTTTGGACCTATTTCTTCGTGAGGGTTTTGTGGGGAAGCCATTCCCTGCCCCATCCGCCTGTTTCTCTTGTGGGATTAATCATTTCCTTTTGACCTTGTGCTCTGCTCCTAACATGTTGCATTGATCAAATCCCAAAATCTCAAGTCATTTCTCCACCCCCACCACCCATCCCATTCAAATTAGAAAACCTGAGGTGCAAGTGGGGGAAGGGCTCACATAGAAAAAGTTGTTTATCGAAATACACAAATTGAGAAACAAATTATTGTTTTCTGTGAAGAGGCCTTTAACAAAGCTCCCTTTCCCCAAATGTGACTGAAAGTGTCAGTAGTTCAACTCTTGCTTTTTAAAACCTCGTTTGACAATCAATGTTTCTTGCAGGAAATGGGGAAAAGTTTGTTCTTTTTGGTAAATGTTAGGTTTGAATTCCCTCTCCAGCCTCACCCCTACTTTTAAAAACTTCTTTAGTAATCCTGAAATTTAAATTTCAGCCTACAGTTAAGTTAGCAAAGGAACTAAATAGGATTGGTAATAGAACTGAGTACTGTCAGCCGGAGAGCTGAGTCCGTGACGAGCCTCTGCAGGACTGACTTGTTTGCAGGCCTTTCCTCCTCCTCAGCTGAATGCACTCAGCTAAATAGAAACTTGTCTGGAGTCCCTTAGTCCTTTTATCCTCACCTTTTCTTCCAATTAGTAATGATAATAGAGCTGGCAACTTTGAGAGATGGGGCAATTCTGGTTTAAATTAATTACCTCTTTCATGACAATCAGAAAATTTGTTTTTTGGAACTTAATGATTTTGGGGTGGCAAAAAGAGTGAATAGTGTTATCAAAGTTTCAAAAAAGGGAAAGAAAGGCAAGCTGGTTTTACCATCCGGGCATAAGAAACAGCTATCTCTTTTTAGGGGTGGGGTGGGGAAGCAAGAGACTATTCAGTGGGAGAGAGAATGTGCCTGGGACCCCGGTGCTGAAGCATGCCCGAGGGAACCTGTGGGAACAAAGGCTCTGTATTGGACCAGCTGCCATCTTGGACCCAGCTATTTTATAATTGGCCCTAAGCCTTGGACTAAATTGATCACAGATTCCCTGAGGGTAGCCTTTTGGATTGCGGGGGCCATGAGTGAAATTAGGCACAGGGACAGTGTTGTGGCCTAAACTGGAACCCCTGGGGGCACATCCTGGAGAAGGACATTGAGGGCTGTGTTTCTTCCCTCTGACCACAGAGAGGGTGGGGGTTGGGAGACAGATAGGCTTTGCCACGTGTCCACTACTGGCTTATGCCTGAGGGGTTTGTATAGAAATTTGAGGTATTAGAAGCCAAGATGAGTGGTTGGAGCAAATGCAGTGTAGAGAGTGAGAGGCTTCATAAGAGCTGGGGGTGCGGAGGCTGGGAGAGGAGGTGGGGGCGTTGCTTAGAGGTGAGCACTTCGGAGAAGAGGCCCAGAGCAAGACAAGAACATTTGACTAGGGAGGTTTCATCATACTAAGTTCATTTTAGGGGGCCTTGGGAATATGCTATTAAAGTCAGCCATGTTAAACTCGAGAGGAATTTATTCTTGACCTGTAGGCAGTAGGGAGCCATTGAGGGTTGTTGAGTTGGGAAGTCATGAAAAAAATTAATTGGAGGATTGATTTTAGTAGTGGTTGTAGGTACACAGGTAAAAATGCCTGTGCCACAGGATTACAAAACCCTAGCTGGGTAGGTGGAAGTTTACAGAGGTGAGATTTTCTAGGCAGTGGGGGAGGGAGCGTTTTTACTGTAAGTAGAGGCAGCAAAGCCTAGTGGTTTCTACATTGACTTTAGAGCCAGGCTCTGCCATTTTCTGCTTGTGTCTGTGTTACTGTCTATGACTCCCTCAGTTTCTTCATCTGTAAAATAAGAATGATAATAGTAGCTTCCCCATAGGGCTATGATGAGGAGTAAATAAGTTAACATAGGTAAAGCGGCTGCCATAGGGTCTGATGCTAGTTAACACGGAAATGTTTGCCATTATGAAGTTCCTTCCAGGTCTGACAGAGCCTTTGGGTAAAGGAACCTCTCAGGAGAGCCCTATTCTTCGTTTAAGCCCCCTATGTATGCCCTGTATGGAAACTTAGAAAATATGGTCATCCTAACCCAGAGATAACTCTTAAAAACTTTGGTATGTAGGGGGCTGGCGCCGTGGCCAAGTGGTTAAGTTCTCGTGCTCCGCTGCTGGCGGCCTAGTGTTTCGTTGGTTCGAATCCTGGGCGCGGACATGGCACTGCTCATCAAATCATGCTGAGGCAGCGTCCCACATGCCACAACTAGAAGGACCCACAATGAAGAATATACAACTATGTACCGGGGGGCTTTGGGGAGAAAAAGGAAAAAAAATGAAATCTTTAAAAAACAATTTGGTATGTATTATTATTTCTTTTATGGCTTAAAGAAAGGGAGGGTGGGGGTGCCTTCTTTCTCCTATAAAGATCATACTGTGAATACTTATTTGTATTCTGTTCTTCTTCACTTCACATTATATCGTGTTGATATCTGGTGTTAGTTATTTAGTATAAGTAGTAATTCAATGTGTAGCCTATCTTAGCAAATATTTTAGGAATGTGAAAGGAATCGCAAAAAGTATTTGCAGTTTCATTAAGTTCTAAGTAACTACATAAACACACCCCAGTTTAGTGTGGGGTGAAAAATACACGATAGTATTAGGTGACATCCAAGCACATTCAGGTACCTCACTGTAGATCTGGTTAGCAAGGAATACTTGAACTTATTTTTCTTTCTTTACACAATAGTAGCATACTGGGTACATTCCTTCCTCCTTATTTTTTTCATGGTAATGTATTTTGGAGATCATTCCATGGGTCCAGAGCATCTCATTCTTTTTCGTGGTTGCCCAGTAATCAATCTATTTAACAGTTAGGTAACCAGCCCCCTATCGATGGACATTTAGTTTGCTTCCGATCTCAAACACGGTGCTGTAAATCATCTGTCTTTTTAAGGAAGTGCCTCATTCCTAGCTGGATGGCTTGAACATATAATGATACGTCCTGTAGCTTGTAAAGGTTCTTGTTTACTGGAGAAGGGACGCCCTCTCTTTTTCGTGAGAAGAAATGGAGGTTAAAGTTTTTCCTGAGATCACATGGGGCCAGTGGTGAGAAATGAGATTATAGCCCTGGACCACAGGCATGTCAGATGTGGGATTGTTTGTTGTAAATGTGTGGGGTAGTGGCTAGGGAGACCCGTGGAAAGTCGTCCTGAGACTGGCTGCTTTGGAAGCCTTACCGGGTATTTATCTTCTGCCTTCTTATTTTGATGGTTTTGTTTTCCACCACATTCTCATGGGTAGTTATTTCTGGAGAACCATCTGGTGCATGGGCATAGTCTTGGACATGGAAAGATGCTTCGGGACATGCTTAGTAGGCTGTTGAGGCTCTGAGAGGTTGTAACCAGGCTGTGGAGTTTTGGGAATCAGAATTTTCCTCTGCCCCTCCCTCCGTGCTGCTGCCTGCTCCGGGCTCTGGACTGGAATCCATGAATTGATTTTTGATGGAATTAGCTGTCGGCAGTGCGAGGAACAAATCTGGAATATCCTCCCCCATCCCTGGGCCTTACTCACGGAGGAAAGCAGGCGTTGTCTGGCTGAAGAAAACTTGTGATCCCTCAGCTCCAACTCAGGAAAAAGCTCTGTTTTATCTTTTTTAGTTGACAAAATAAAAATGATGTTTTGATGATCGATTGTTTCTTGTGATTCTGTAGGTAGATTGCACTCAGTTGAGCAAGTCTTTTGTCCTGTTTGTCATTGGAGGTGGAAGGTCAGCTGGGCTGGCAGGTCTGAGGTGGCTTGCTCACATGGCTGGCGGGCGGCTGGGGCTGTCAAGCAGAGCGCCTGGCTTCTCCTTCCTATGGCTTCCCATAGCGTGGCTGCTGGGTTCCGAAAGAGAGTATTCCAAGCACGTGATGGCATCTGCTGCCCTGCTTGGGAGGCTTTTTTTTTTTTTTTTTTTTGGAGGACATTAATTCTTCAGCCTGAGACTGATTTGCAAACCATTCGAGAAATATGGCTCCATTGCTGCTCTGTTGTTCGTCCCTGCTAGGGCGTATGTATCATGACTTACACATTTGACTAGTGAGGCAATTTGGAAGACCAGCCCAAATGCAAGGAGTGGGGAAATAGACTCCACATTTTGATGAGAGGAGTAGCAAAAATGTGCAGCCATCTTCAATTGATCACAAGTGGCTTTTCTAGAAAAAACTGTAAGTTCACCCAGATACCATGTCCCAGTGATGGGAACTCCATTTCCCTAACATAACCTAAATTTCTGTTCACGATTTTAGAACTGCAAACTGTGGAACGTGTTTTTCTATCATATCTCCCACCCTGTCTCTTTCCCCTTCCACTTTCCCTGTGTTTTGTTTGAAGGGGAGGTGTTTTTCATCAGCAGTTAGTAACATTGCTAAAGAAGATCAAACAGGTGGCCAGGACTTCTCAGTTCATCACTCTGGATATTTGCTATAGAACTGCTGATAGAGCGATGAGCTAGATGTTCATTGCCCCTTTTCCAGCCATGGTTTTTATTCTCGTGGGATACGGTGCTAACCACCACCTAAACAGACTTATTCAGATATTTGTGGAGCATCCAAGTGCCAGACACTTACAGGTGCTGGGAATGAAGCAATGAACAAGACAGAAAATTCCCAGCCTTTGCAATACTTAAATTCTCCCAAGGAGACTGACCGTGAACAAGTGAGTAGACAGACACTTCCAGGTAGTGAAAAGTGCTATGAAGAGAATTCAGCAGGGTGAGGGAGTGGAGGTGGGTGGGCCAGTGCCCTGTATGGTAGTCAGGGAAAGTGCCTCCCTGAAGAAGTGATGCTGAGACTTGAATGAAGGGAGGGAGGGAGCCTTGCAGGTCTGGAGGCTGCTGTGGGAGCACGCTTCTCAGGCAGCAGGAACAGCAAGTGTAGCCTGTGTTAAAGGCACAATGAGGAATCGGATGCCCAGCCAAACACTGGGCAGGATGGCCTCCTGAAAGCGGTGGGGAGCCAGTGGAGGGATTTCAGGAGGGGAGTGCTGCCATCTATCTCTGGCTTTTTTAAAGATGCTCTCTGTGTGGGAAAGAGGCAAGTCCCAAGCCTGCTGGTAGGCTGGGAAGTGGTGGCATGCTCAGGAGAGTCTAGGAGAAAGGATTCCCCAGAGGGACTTGCTTGTCCCAGAATGAAGGTTTGGGTTCAGGGATGGTGGTTTTAGGGAACACAGCACTGGGCCCCCAACTGTGAAGGAGAGAGGAGGAGGGAGCTCAGAAGGACTGAGTATAAGCTGAAACATGATACTACAGGGAAGGGAAGGGATGCTGACAATCGTGGGCTGTCCCACTGGGGGCGTGGTGCTGGTGAGCTGCCTCAGAGGGAGAAGAGCCACAGTCACGACGGGAAAGCACACAGCACAAAGGAGAGAAGCCCAACAGCTTGGGTTAACTGGCATCTCCTACAGGCCCCATCCCCAGTAGAGCCTGTAGTTTTCAACTTTGGCGCTGACTTTGGCAGGCAGAACCAGAAGGTATCTTGCTTTTCCCTATAGTAGTCTCACTTGTCTGGAACTTCCATCTCGACCATTCCTATTTCCGCTTTTAGACTAAACTCGGGCTTCTCTAGGAAGTCTGCTGAAAATACATCCCATGCCCAGTGTTTTGTGGTTTTCTTCCCCCAACCCTGTAATTGCTGGCCTTACGCAATCATCTCTCCTACTGGACTGTAACCCGTTTGAGGACAGGGGCATAGTGCCAAGCACGGTACAATAAGGAAATGTGCATGTGTTGGGAATTCATGTTAAAAATATGCCAGGGGCTGGCCTGGTGGCACAGTGGTTAAGTTTGCACCATCCGCTTCGGCGACCCAGGGTTCGCTGGTTCAGATCCCAGGTGTGGACATGGCACTCCTTGGTAAGCCATGCTGTGGCAGGCGTCCCACATATAAAAAAATAGAGGAAGATGGGCACGGACGTTAGCTCAGGGCCAGTCTTCCTCAGCAGAAAGAGGAAGATTGGCAGCAGATGTTAGCTCAGGGCTAATCTTCCTCAAAAAAAAAAAAGTGACATTTACTGATGGGGGCTGAAACAGGCTGACTTGACTGAACATGAGTGGAGGGGCAGAGTCCCTGGCCTCATGGCCAGGCCCTGTGGCTGCACAGGAAGGTGGAGACATGTACAGGTCAGAAGTCATCATCCAGTACACTTTTTCTAATCACGTTTATGGACTCTCTCAGCATTCTTTTCAGTGGGCAAACAAAATAGCCCTGGAGAATGCTGGCCCAGAAGGCTGTTTGAGTCCTGCCTTGCAAACACATCCACCCTCGCAAACATGTTCTCGGGGTTCAACTTGCTCTGCCACTTACCACACTGGAACCCTTACAGGCAGGCCGCCACGCCTCTCCTTTCTGCCAGAACTGCGGCCACCATTTGGATCTCATGCACTTTCTCTTATGAATTCTTCACCACCCATGAGATTAAGTGCGTTATCTCCATTTTATGGGTAGAAGCAGCTCAGTGAGCCAACTTGTCCAAGAGAGCAAGGAAGAAAGGATATTCTCAGCCAGGTCCACACAAGGTGGCCCAGGTTGTGCCCTGGTCTCCTCCCATGTCTGGATGACTAGAATAATCACTATAATCTCTGGCCCTTCAAGGTCACCCAGCTGCCGTTTACACCCCTGCTCAAGAAGCTTTCTCCTGGCTCCCTCATCTCCTCCCTCTCTGGCCCATGAGCTTCCAGCTCACATTTCTCTCCGGTCTACTCCAGATTCTTCTACACTTGGGCCAAGAACAGTGTGCTGCTCTGCTCAAGCTGTTACTTTTATTTATTTATTTTTGCTTGAGGAACATTTGCCCTGAGCTGACATCTGTGCCAGTCTTCCTCTGTTTTGTATGTGGGTTGCTGCCGCAGCATGGCCACCAGTGAGTGACGTAGGTCTGCACCGGGAACTGAAGCTGTGTGGCCAAAGGGGAGTGCACCAGGTTTACCAACGAGCCCGTAGGGCCGGCCGGCCCCAAGTCCTTCCTTTTAATTGGATTTGTAGAACTTCCACCTGAGTCTTCCTTTTCTATCCCATTCTTTCTAAGAAGGCATTTCTGATTTACCTGTCCCACCCACAGGCGGGCTACGTGAGCACAGTAAATCCTATGGAAGGAGTAATTTTGTACAACTTGTCTGAGTGGCAGTTTTTCCTATCTATCCTCATGTATTTTGGTTTTTTTTTTTTAAAGATTTTATTTTTTCCTTTTTTTCCCCAAAGCCCCCTGGTACATAGTTGTATATTCTTAGTTGTGGGTCCTTCTAGTTGTGGCATGTGGGGTGCTGCCTCAGCATGGCCTGATGAGCAGTGCCATGTCTGCACCCAGGATTCAAACTGACGAAACACTGGGCCGCCTGCAGCGGAGCACGCGAACTTAACCACTCGGCCACGGGGCCGGCCCCTGTGTTTTGGTTTTAATTCCCCATTTATCTTACTGATCCTCTCTAGCAGGTTTCCAAACTGGGCCATTTTTGAGAGTGGAAGGGGTGCTGTTAATAGTTAGGCCTGGATAACGTGAGCAGGCTGGACCTCCGCAGACTGACCAGCCAAGATTTCTAGGAGACTGGAAGCTTCTTGAGTTGCTGTTTTATGTCGCAAGACTCTTAGCTCACAGCCTTAAGTCTAGTGTAAATAGTAAAAAAAAAAAAAGAAAAGAAAAAAAGCACAAAAAAACAACCAATTAGTAGTAAACACAGCACACTTGATAAGAATATTGTGGCCTCAGAGACTGCAGGCTGAGAAGAAAGGCTGTCTCTAAAACGATGAAGTTGAACGCCCAGGAGGGAAATGTTGGGAGAGCCAGGAGGCTCCCCACAGCTGACCAAAAGTAGGCAGGCCGGCCTGAGACTCCCAGGCCAGTGCCTCTTGGGGAAGACCCACAGTGGGATTAACAGAGAAGGACTCAGGAAAGCCGCTTGGGGCCAGAACTTCAAAACATATCAATTTGAGGATTCCTTCCAGCCAAATATTTAGATTTTGCCTGCTTTGTATCTCACCTTTTCCTGGCTTAGGTGCTAGCCAAAATAAAGGTGATCTTTTTTTATTTATTTACACAGGACCCAAGGAAGCAAGTCAGGAATTTTAGGACCTAAGTAGAGACAAATTTAAGGCCTATTGTTTTCCTTTCTTTTCCTCCTGAAACTTTAGATTACGTAACTGATATCATCTGATGGTTGCACTAGCTCAGAGCTCATGAATTTTTTTTCCCCCCACCCTAGCAGGGCCAGCTTTTCCTATCTTTTTGAACTCAAGAGTTAATATCCTTGAGTATCTGCTTGGGGCTAGCTGGGAGGTTCTGCCCCTCACCACCTATGTAGGGCAGAAGACGGGGAGCTCCTGATTGCATTACCTGCTGGGCCAGGGTCAGCCGGCTGCCCCTTACGCTTCTCTTGAACAGCACACAGGTACAGTTTGGAGAGATGCTTCACTCACAACAAGCTTCCCTTTTTGGAATGAAGTGGAATTTCTGAGAAAGCTCCGTATCTGAGACTTAGAATTATTTCTCATTACCATCATTTTCTCATTAGAGGAAAAAAACCAATGTATTATGAATGGTCCTGGGAATTCAGGCTTATAAAGAGGAGTTGGACTCACTGGTTTTACCTTCAGTGTCCCCAAATGTTGACCTTTTTTCTGATTGCATCTTATTACTAGTTACTTGGCGTTTCCCTGCCTGAAGTCTACTGGCCTGGGTGTTGGGGTTCCCTGACTCGGTGCCAAATCCTGCTGTAATTAGAGCTTCTTTCAGACCGCAGCTGTTAAGAGCTGTGCACACTTGTGGGAAGAGGGATGGGTGAACTCTGAGGGAGCAGGGCTTCATTTCTGCCTTGCTGGGCCCAGCGACAGTTCCTGATTGCCTGGTTGGGCAGCTGACTGGGTCCTTTGCAGTTGGTGGGTTTATCCCTATTTGTCCGTTGTGATTCCAGCACAGGTTGGGCCCTTCTTCCCCAGGTCACATCACTTAAGACTGGAATGCGGCTTTTCTGCCACCCAGTTCTTTTCCCTGTTGGACCAGTTTCTACTGGTTTGCCCAGGCTCCTGGTCCCACCCTTTGTTGAGCTTGGTTTCTGTTCCCCACGCCCTTAAAGGCCTTCAGTGTCAATGGGTGCTTAACCCGAGATGTCTTGCCTTGTATTTGTATGTCTCCTTTCAGTTGTCCCCTTACCCCACCATGCCTGTACACCCTACCTGGGACCCTCTAGGTCTTTGGTAGGTGGGGGCCTCCAATGCTCTTTTCTGTTGGAGTTTTCCCCTTGGGAGTGGGAAGGGGTGATACCCTGTAAACTGTCCAACCCTGGGGCTCCTTTTCCTCTCGTGACTCCCTAGTGTGGGTGACAGGTGACTCGTTAAAGCTGGTCGCCTGGCCTGGCTCTGTGGCCGGCCGGTGCCCCTTGGCACTTGTGGGTGTGTCCACGGGATTAGGTTTCCTCTTGTTGGAGTGTGTGTGGTGGGGTGGTTTCAATTAATCGCCTAACAAACTGTTAACTTGAAAAGGGTTTAAAAAGAAATCCATTTCTTGACAAGACTAAGGCCTTTTACACTGGAGATTTGGTTTGAGCCTCCTCTGTTCTTGTTCATTTTGCCTTTTACTCACAGAGGAAACTGCTGAGAAAGGCCCTGGTGATTCCTGGGGTGTTGGGGAGAAGGAGGTGCCCTGTCAGAGTGTGCCTGGCTGTCCTCTACCTTTAATGCTCTCCTTGAGAAGGGGCAGTTTCAAGGAGTGCTGTGGAAAGAGCCCAGGCTTATCCCCATGCTTCACAGACACATGGGGTCCTTGCCCCGGCCCCCTGCTGAGGAGTGGGCGCTTACTGGCCTTAAGAGAAGTCACAGGCCATCTACTCCTTCCTCGATTGGTCCCTTCCCACTTTAAATTCCTGCCTGTGAACAACTTTTTCCGACAGCAGAAAATACTTGCTTAACCTCTTGATTTGTAGGCAGTGCCTGGTAAGGTAACCTGCTCTTAAAATTGTCAGTGGATGTGACAGTGTGACCTTGGGCCCTCGGGAAGGCCAGAGTTGGACCTTTCTTGCCCAAAGCAGAGGACAGCTGAGTAACTTGGAGGGAGGAGTCCAGCTACTCAAGACGATAGAACTTGCTGGAATAGGAAGAGAAAGGAAAAATTTTTATTTTCGTGGTGTGTCAGACGGAGAAAATGTGGCTAGTCATATTTAAAACCCTTTTCTGTTATTCATTTTATTCTTACGGAGTCTTTATTTCTACTCCCCTTCTCAAGGCAGTTTTCCCCAGGTGATGAGTGCCTTCTCTCGCTTCGTATCCACCTGTCCGCGGGATCAGCCCCACAGGCACTTGAAACCCCTTTGCTGCTTTAGGGAGTGAAAAGGTTTCAGGTGCACAATGTTGCCCACTGTTTAAGAAGTGAGGACTGAGTTACACGGCCACCTACAGAGTCTGGCCACTTTTTTTAAGTCAGCCCCCGAACACCACTGACTCTGTGCACAACACAACAGGTTAAAACTCTGCCTCGCTTTTGCCCCTTCGGAGGAACAGGAAAACTGTGTAGCTATGTCTAAATCTATCTTTTCGTGTCTGGTTGGAAAAAATCTATAATTTATGTGGGCAGCGATCTCAGTGTTGGAACAAATCTCTTTTATTTGCTGCTGGAAGCTGCATGGGCCACTCATTAGTACATCAGGGGTCAGATGCATGCCGGGGCGGCAGCTGGGACACTAATGATTTCATACGGCTTTGTGTGACCGCGGGCTGCCTGTGGTGCTGTAAATCCGACTCGGGGTTCTAATTTTTTCAAAACCTCTGGGGAGTTGGTCCATCACTTGCCCCTTGTGAGATAGAACTTAAGATAATATTTATAGTGGAGGGCAAAGGAAAAATAATACCTAATGGGAACATCATGGGAAGAATGGTAGCAACCTATTAGAAATAAATTATGTGGGGCCATTGGAGGAACTCATTTATGGGCTCAACGAGTATTTATTAGGTCCTTAGCTATGAAGAGCGCCATGCCGAGGCCAGGCTCCAAGCTTCACCCCGTCAGCGCTAGGTTGTCGATGGGGGGTTTCTCCCTCACTTATTTATATTTCTTTTTGAGGTATAATTTACATAAAACAGATTATTATAAGCGTACATTTTGAGTTTTGATAATTATGTACACCTGTGTACCCACTCTTCCCTCAAGATAACAGAAGGTTTCCACTGACCCAGAACAGCTCCCTTAAGTTCCTTCCAGTCACACCTGCAGCTTCTCTGATTTTTTTCCATCCTACATTAGCTTTTGCCTTCATATAAATGGAATTAGGCAGTAGATTACCTTTTGATTCTGACTTTTTCCAGCAAGCACGTGCCTTTGAGATTCATCTGTGTGAATGCACACATCAGCAATTCATTTTCATTGCTAAAAGTATTCTGTTGTGTGGATTTACTGCAGTCTGTTTCTCTGTTGATGTGCAAGCTTTGTTTTTATTTTTGAACTGGAGGAATTTTTAAACACCCAAGTTTTACTTAAGTAAATAAGTTTATTTGTTAAAAACTATGTTCGGTAGGCAGTAATCCATAACAGTTCTAGCATGTTTCACACTGTCATTCAATGTCATATAACTTGGGTCTGTTGGAGGAAACCCCAAAAACAGATGTGCTGCTTGCCACCGTCGAGAAGATGCTCTTTTACCATGGCCCCGTGTTAAAGCCTTCAACAGGTGTGAGGGAGACGCCAGGCCGTGGGCAATAAGCCCTGTGTGTCTTGCTGGGCATGTGTTTTGGGACATCATGATTATCATGTCTTTCTGTGACTTCACAAAGGCTCTGAGAAATGCTGCCAGTAGCCCCATGCGGGAAGTACTGTCTTCTGCCTGCCTTTTCCTACCCAAACCCCCATACCTCCTCCCCACCTTGACCTCTGCCCTCTAGCTCGCCTGGAGGATTTCTCCTGCCCTGTAAAACTAACCACAGCTCCCTGAGTAGGGTTACAGAAAAACACATGCCTGGGTTATACCCATCCTTTCTTGCCTCCTAAATGCCCTTTCTTGAGTCACATTGACTGCTGTACCCTCAGCTTTAGGAGGGGGCTACCGTAGGAAACATTCTTGAAACTATTTTGTCTGTGTCTCTGGCAAAACTGGTGGAAGGTGTTGTGTGCTGGGCTGCCCAGGGTGTCGTAGTTCTCTGGGGTTTCAGTGCTTGAGGGTTTCCTTCCAGGATGAACTCATTTTCGTACTTTTTAATGATTCTGACAGTTCTGTGAGCCGAAAACTGGGTTACTTCCCTTTTTACCAAATCAGCAAGTACACTCAGCCAAATTCAATCATTCAACTGTGGAAACAGAACTTATTCATCTAATTACCTGTGCCTTTTTATTTGGTTTTAGCTTTAAAAAGGTAATGGTTCTGTTTTTGTATATGTTAATATTAAAAAGCTGAGGGCTCCGGAGGGTCCTTGCAGGGGGAGGAAGAGGGTGTGTGAGGCCCTGAGACATTGGGACAGGGACAGATTGCTGGAATATAACGAGGGGACTCCCGGCTCTGCGGTGCTGGGACCTGATCCCACAATCAGGAGCGCAGGTGATGCAGAGAAAAAGGAGCCCAGAGGGTCTGAGGAAAGCTTGTGGGTTGGGGCACTGAAGGAGCCCCGCTGGGTTGGCTGCTGTTGGGAAGTGGGCAGCCGTGGTCATTGAGAGTGTGAAGATTTTCTCCTAAAAAATAGGGAAGGGATCATGATGTGGCTTTTGGGGTGGCACAAAAACATCAAGCGAACAACATGAGACGTTTCATGATCATCAAATTATGCTTCTCCTTTGGCACCAGCAACCGTGTTGAGTATAAATTTAGAGCTAATAGCATCCTTCATTTTCACCCCTTCGTTTTCAGATTTGTCCTGACCGTAGAGCCGAGAAACTGGGTGTAGAGCTGAGTGGGCTGCGCTTGCACTCCACCACCAGGGAGTCCTCATTCTTTCTGTTGTATGTCAGCCCGGGAATGAATCTTACTCCGCTAGCTGGCCAAACAGGTGGTGGTAGTGTCTAAGTCTTTACCCCCGCCTTTCCCCCACCTTTGCGATTAGATGTGCTCTGACATTCAAAGTTTCTGATTTTAGGAAGTTAATAACTCTGCATGTACGTATATTAAGTAACAACACCACAAAATAGTGAGTATTAGTGTTTCTTCAGTGAAATATATGAAAACTCACACTAACTCGTATAGGTACAAACCATAAATCATTCTCATGCCAGTTCAGGTTTTGCTGCTAAGTAGCTTATGTAAAAATTTTTTGTTTCCAGAGTCTGTTGGAATTTGGGATTTTGCAGAAGGGGAATGGTGGGTTTGTAGGGGGCCTCCCCTGTTTGTTTTGCTGGGTATTTGAATGGCGCCCTCTGGGACTCGAGTGTTTTTGTTCTTAACACCTCTCTTTATGTTCCCTGAGACCCTTCTGCTGTCCACCTCTAGTAGAGACATTCCCAGAAGTGACCGCACTCTCCCCATGTCCTCGTATCAGAACACTCTCCTCAGCAGCCACTGCTGAGGACACAAAACACAACAGGTCTGGCTTTCTTGCTGCTCTTCTCTGGGCTTCTTTTATTTTTTAAATTTTTTTGAGGAAGATTAGCCCTGAGCTAACTACTGCTGATACTCCTCTTTTTGCTGAGGAAGACTGGCCCTGAGCTAACATCTGTGCCCATCTTCCTCTACTTTATATGTGGGATGCCTACCACAGCATGGCCTGCCAAGCAGTGCCATGTCTGCACCTGGGATCCGAACCGGTGAACCCCAGGCCGCCGAAGAGGAATGTGGGAACTTAACCGCTGCGCGGCTGGGCTGGCCCCTCTGGGCTTCTTTTAAATTGAAGTGTGGTCTACATACACTTTGAGCTGCTTCTCCACCTCCAGCGCCCACTGAAGCCTTCCCCCCAGCCAAGCAGAAGTGGTCTTTAACTCCTCGTGCCAACATTGACCTGCTTGCCTGGTGTCCCTCTGCTGGCTTTTGTGTATGTTTGGTCTTGCTGGGAACAAAAATTGGCAACCTTTGTTCTTGACGTGGATGGAAGTTAACCTGACTTAAAGTGATTAATTCAAGAATAGTTTTCTATCCACACTTGCAAGTAGGTTTCACCCCCCAGTACATCAAGCGATGTAGCAATTGGATATATTACTAAACTGAAAATTTTGGGTTGTATAAAGAACAAGGATATTCACTGCAGTGTTGGCTTGTGATTTTTCAAAAATCAGGAAGTAGGGTTACAATTCTATCAGCAGGTACTAATTAAATAAGTTGTTGTACATCCACAGTCTGCATACCATGCAGCCATTCATAAAGCAGGCAGCTTGACCCGGAACATACTCCAAGTGAATACGGTTAAGTGAAAAAAGTCTAGGATAACGTACTCGTATTTTTGTCTTTAAGAAATTCACATATGCGTAAAACATAGCATATTTTTGGCTGGTTATGTAAAAATAGAAACAGTTGAGTGAGAAATTGCAGGAGATTTTAAAAAAACTATTTGTACTTGTGTCTCTTTCTGTATTAAAAATGCATGTATGGAGGCCAGCTGGGTGGCACAGCCATTAAGTGTGTGCGTTCTACTTTGGCGGCCCATGGTTCGCCGGTTTAGATCCCAGGTGCGGACATGGTACCACTGGGTAAGCCAAGCTGTGGCAGGCGTCCCACATATAAAGTAGAGGAAGATGGGCATGGATGTTAGCTCAGGGCCAGTCTTCCTCAAAAAAAAAAAAAAAACAAAACTTGTATGTTCCTTACATAAATTTTTTAAAAAATGTTTCAGACCCTCCCCTTCTCCCCCCAAAAAAGGTAACTTGTCCTGCGTTGGGCTCTGTTGTCTTGACCTGGTGGTGACTGTGCAAGATCGAAGGTCCGGATTCCTTTCTTTCCCTTCCTCCCCAGCCCCCCAAGGCCGCAGCTCAGGCAGCACACGGCCAGAGATGCAGGAGGGGCTTCTGCCTCAGGTTTGGACTGTGGTTTTGGAGCTTTGGCATTCACTGTGTTTTCCCTAGATCAAGAAGACCTTGGTTTTGAGGTTAGTGAACAGACTTAGTTTTGTGGCTGGACTTTGCTCCTTGAACTTGGTTTACCATTTTTCCATAGGAGAGCCTGCAGAGTGCCTCACAGATAAGGCTTCTGGTTGTCACTGGCCATCCTCAGTTCAGTTCATTGCTATAGTGGGAAACTTAGAAACCCTCTTGGGTGGGTAGAGACCTCCCTCTGTCCAGGCCTGACTCTGTGGGAGCCAAATGCCCCCAGTCATTGTAAGAAATCTCAAATAATACATTAACAGCAGTTAATACATTTCAGTTGGAGCATTTTGACGATGAGAGGCCCTTCCATCCTTTCAGTTTACATTCCTCACTGATCTTGGTAGTTGTATTTTAAACTTTCAGATGTGTGGAGTTCCGTGGTCTATGTGTTCCTTGTTGCATCACAGGTAGTATGAAAAGTAGATTTCCAGAAGCACCCATGTGTGAACACGCACACAATGTTGTTAAGTAACAAAGCACTTTATTTAAGTGCTGGCTAAGGTAAACCTGCCTGCTTGGTATTTTTATTTATTTATTTTTTCTTGAACCTCCCCCGCTTCCTCCTGCTGGGCCCACATTCCTAGGTCTTTGTCTCTGCCTGGTATTTTAGAAATTTTGGGAGAGGAAGGCAGTGGGTGGGGCATGTTAGAAGCTGGGGGCAGGGAAGGGGGTGGCTGCTTGCAAGGTCAGAGGTCGAGCCTGCTCTGTTCAGCTAGGGCAGCCAGATTGTCGCCATGTGAGGCGGGGGCGGGGGCGGGGCGTGTCCATGCATCTGCTGGGGAAGCCCCAAACAGGCAGCTTCAGGCCCTGGAATTCCTGCCACCAGAGGACCATTCCTTCCCCACTTCCCAGAGTCACAGTTCATGGTCTCTGCCACCTTTCTGACTGTGGACCCTCTGAACAGCCCTCCAGTTTATTCTTTTAAAATAATCTTCCAGCTGGTTCAGAGAGAATTGTACCCATGTGCATCCTTACCTATTGACTGAGTTTTACAAGCTCTAAAATTGTGGGTTTTCAGTATGAGAAATTGCAGAGGACATGTGGAGCTTCTAAATGGAGTGTGAAATTGTCCTAAAGCTTCTCTGCAACTTTTCGCTCGAAAGTTTATAACAATTGATCACGGGGCCGGCCCGGTGGCACAGCAGTTAAGTTCTCACGTTCCACTTCAGCGGCCCAGGGTTCGCCAGTTCGGATCCCAGGTGTGGACATGGTACCGCTTGGCAAGCCATGCTGTGGCAGGTGTCCCACATATAAAGTAGAGGAAGATGGGCATGGATGTTAGCTCAGGGCCAGTCTTCCTCAGCAAAAAGAAGAGGTTTGGCAGCAGATGTTAGCTTAGGGCTAATCTTCCTCAAAAAAAAAAAAAAAAAGTTCACATTTTCAGGTTTTGGACAATGTGTTCTTTTTAAAATCAATGGTTTATTAATTACAAGCACCATGAGGCTATGCTTTTACTCACCCATAGCTTTTTATTATCAACTAGCTGCTCCCTTTCCATCCCCACCCCCAGCCCCAGCTCTGTTCCTTAGAGTCAGCCTGGAACTGCAGAAGCATGGGCACTTCTGACATCTCGGTGTGTTCTAGGCGCTTAGAGCTGCATCCATCCCATGTGAAATGACACCAGGCAGGATTGCATCCAGGGGCACCCCTTTCGCCCATTTTGGATGTATCTGGGCTCTCAATACTGCATGCGAGGGGCCTGGTGTTTCGGTCACCCTGCTGCCATGTGTTCTGACCAGGATTTCTTCTCCAGCCACTTCATCTGCACGTTCCTTTAAAACCTACCATTTGTAAGATATCTCCTATGCACACCATTATCCTGGCTCTGGATTTTAACAAACCTAAAACCCAGAAGAATTACCTTAATTCCTTGCAGTTGCACAATTGGCACCTGGAGCCTGGCTTGTTGGCTCGGTCCAGAGTTATTCAGAGCCTTTTGGTTTCTTAATGTTGAGTCCCTGGAGATAGCGTTCCTGGATTTCAGGGGTGGAAGGGATCTCCCTGAGGTATCTAGTGAGACGCCGTGTGTTTCACAGGAGACTGAAGCCCAGACAGGTGACTGTAGATGGCCCAATGGCCAGGTAGTGCCAGGCTCAGGCTAACAGCCTGAGTGTCTTTCTCACCCACTGCCTGTGCAGTTGAGCGCTGTTACATTTTCATGAGTGTGCAGACTAAAGAAAGCAGGGGGATGCTTGCTAGTCAGCCCACACAGCTGTCCTCAGAAAAGGTAAACCCTGAGAAGAGGTAAAGAGAAGCTGTTTGGCAAGAGCTGGTGAACAGAGAGTGGAGAGGCCTTTCATTCTAATTTAAAAGGAGCCTTCTGATGGAAGGTTTTCACACTTCACATTAGCACACGGATGAGCCATCCGTTTACTCTCGTGACAAATGGAGGGAGCAAAGGGAAGGAATGTGGTTGGGCTGTTGAAACTGGTGGGAGAATTGCTTTAGCACCATATCGTAAAAAGAAACTGTCCAGGAATTTTCCCCAAATGTATCCATCTTAGCATCTTTGGGTTAGTGTTTAAGATTAGCTTGAGAATTTTCGATTTATCTGATTAGAAAGATAAGATCATCTCTCAGTGATGGGTCTGCTTTAAAAAGTGATTGGCCTTTAAGAAGGCAAATTGCTGTCACCTGGTTGCAGTCTACCATGGTCACTAAAAAGTACCGCATGGGACAAAATTGGTAGTAAAGTTATAAACCTGATCACATGTCCCTCGTATAAAATAGAGTCCATAAAACTTGCCATATCACAACCGTTTCTTAAAGCTGGGAACAGAATGTCCTAAATCTTTGCTATTTCGGAATCCGGAAGTTCCCAGAGAAGCAGCCTGAGCCTGCTGGATCACGCACCTCCCTCTTCCTGCTCTTATCCTGAGTGGAGCAGGCCTGTGGCTTGACCGAGCCGTTTGGGAGATCACTTCCTGGTGGACGTGCTCCACGCCAAGACTCTGGTCCGTTAATAACCTGGAAAAGAGGAGAATCAGCGTTCTCCCTCTGCTTGCCCTGGTCCCTCACTGCATGGGACTTTCAGCCTAATAGGAACTTCCTGGCCACCACCAGCGCTCCCTCCCTGTCACCATCTCCCACAACACTCCACGCTGCTTCTCGGTCAGGACAGGCTCCTGTTCTGTTCCACGCAGAATCTCCTTGTCTTGAGTCTCACACCCTGGACCTCCACAATACCTAGCAAGGTGTTTAGTGCTCTGGATGAGGTAGCCAGTACCAGGCATGTGTTGGAACCAGCTTTTTAGAAGGCTTCCGTTGGCCTCCCTGCTCTGCCCTTGCTAGCTGTGTGGGCTTAAGCACGTCATGACCTCTTGTCTTCATCTGGGGATTAAGTTTGTCGTGTATGTGAAAGAACCTCCCTTGGACACCACTTCCCTGCATGTTGCGTGTTGGCTGGCTTTCCCTCATACCCAGGTGTACCTGAAGCAAATTTAAACTCTGCTCTTGGAAGCAGTCCAGCAAACATTTACAGACAGTGATCCTAAGTGCCCTGCTCTATGAAGGGATACAACGAGACTGGCCCAGTTTCTGTGCCAAGGAACTTTCGCTCTTGAGAGCTCCTCATTTATCAGCAGGTGGAGGCCGTGCCAACCCTTGTCTCTCCCTCCCAGCATGCTGGGCCCCAGGGAAATACAGAACATCACATAAAGCAGTTCTGTCAGCACGGGCTGCCTCCCAGGGTCAACTCCTTGGAACAACTTGGCAGGAAGAAGAAAGACAAGAAGCTGGCTGGCCTTACCACTAGCTTTTTGCCTTCGTTCCAGAAGCTTAAGCCCATAGCTTGCTTGAATGCCTGGGAGAACCATGCTGTGCACTTACACTAATCTCCTGGATGGGAGGGGGTGGGGGTGGCAACAAGCCATGATGGGTGGGTGGTTAATACCGGCTCCTAACCTTGCTTCACACACCCAGAGGCTGGGGTGTCAAGAGAGACTTTTCTGGTATATTCTTTTATTCAGGCCACCAATCTCAGACCAGGGAAACATAATCTTAGAACTTTTCTGGGTAATTAATCTAAGATACAGAGAAATCTCTTATGTCAGGAGGATTGTTTTGTTTCATCTTTGCCTTTCAAGTCCCTCAGTTATGGCTCTGAATGAAACTGGAGAGGAAGGAGGAGTTGGTTGTTTTTTCCTTGATTTGGGGCTGAGCGGGTGGGAGAGGAGAGCAAGTTGTGCTCACAGTTGACTGCACTGCTCTCTCTCCTTGTAGGGGTGTGCTTGCTTATTGGAAGGGGGTGGCTGGGAGTGTGGGATCCAGAGCACCCCTGTTGTTGTCCCGACCCCCGTCCTGCATCTCTCATTAATGTCTGCCCCTCTCTGGTCCCCAGGTGCTGCACCTGTACTGTGACACTTGCTCGGTGCCCATCTGTCGTGAGTGTACAATGGGCCGGCACGGGGGCCACAGCTTCATCTACCTCCAGGAGGCGCTGCAGGACTCACGGGCACTCACCATCCAGCTGCTGGCTGATGCCCAGCAGGGCCGCCAGGCAATCCAGGTCAGTTCTTCCCCACCCTTCACCTATTTCCCTTGTTCCTTCTTGTGCATAAAACCTTTCCCACTCCCTTTCAGATGGCATGTGTAGATTATGGGGCAGACTCCAGTGTGCTGGAGCCATGGAACAAGGACCCAAGTGAGCTCATGTGACATCCACGCAGCAACAGTCCCTCAGGAGTCGGGGAGCATGCAGGCCTCCTTGCAGTCTTATGAAGATGAGAGGGATGTGGCCAAAGTTACTGGCCAGTCAGGGCTTGTTCCAGACCCCTGGGCTGGGCCTCCCTCACATCATCTGCCTGTTTCCCATCCAGCAGCCCCCTCCCCAAGTCCAAGTGGACCGTAGCATGCAGGACTGCAGAAAGACTAGGCACTTAATGGTTTTCAGTCAGAGAGCATTGCTGTTCAGATTGATTTCTCTGTAGGTGAGAAATCAGTAAGCATGGAAAGTTTTACCCAAGGTTCAGAGTCCCAAACTCTTTCCTGGGTGATAAGGTCACATCCTGATAATTTAGACCCTTGTTTCTGTTGAATTCCCCATCCCTTTGGGGTTAGGAAGTGACAAGTGTAACCTTGGGGCATAGCAAAGTTCTCTTACATAGGCGGTTAAGAGTGTTCCTGAATTGAATTAGAATCTTCCTGCCTGGTCCGGGTGACAAGGTTTTAGGAAAACAAAAAATCATGAGATGTTTGCCTTGTTTTATAGAATAAGGTTGAAAGTCAAGAAACACTGCTAATCCTTGAGAAGAAATTGAATAGGAAACTACTGGTATTTACATTCTAGAGTATTTGAATAAGTGAATTGTTTAAAGAATAAGATCTTTTTGGAAGTGGTAAGGAATTGATCACGTGCTCTAAAGGAGGCGGAAGGATGTTTTAGGATTTTAAGTTTCTCGGCAGCTATCACATTCCTGTGCATGATATTGAAGTAATCTTTCCAATGAGTCAGACTGTCTCATATTCAAGTCGTAAAATAGGAAGTTTGAGAGTCTATTTTCTAGAATGATTCATTCCGTCATATTCTTATGCCAGAGTGATGTGCTTTCTTTCAAATGCCTTCAGAGTGTCTCTTGGTTGTTGTTAACTTCTTGTTTGCCAGCGTCCCCACTAGTGCATAATTCCTTTTTATTTTTCAGTGAATCGGTGTCCCCTTGGATGAAGTGGTTGGTGACTTCCATTTTTATGCCACTACAGTTAGGACCTTCTCAAATGCCTTAGCCTGCTGGTGTCTCCTGAACACTGGCTGATATCTGGGTCCTGCTCCCTAGATTGTGGTATAATCTGATCAACGCCTTCTTGCCTTTGAAGACAAAACACTCAGGGAGTCCTTGAAACATGATTGAGAGAATTGCTGGTGCCCTCTGTGCTTTGTTGGCATCAGCCATTCTCGGGACAAAAATGAGTTGTGATGATTTGCTACAGGCTGAAGGAGACATCTGTGGTTAAAATGATGAAATCTCAGGGAAGTGGAAATTTGAGCTTTTTGTAAAGAGAAGAGAGAGAAGTAGAGGGACAGAAAACTTTGCCTGCCTTGCACAACTTTCTAAAGCAAATACGGTCAGTGTCAGCTGGGAGTCTGCTGTGTGAGTAGTGAGAAGCACCTAGGAGTGAAATTGAAATATTAGTTGGTACTGCTGTGTCTGATGCCAGTATGAATACTGGATCCTGGGGGTTTGGGTGGAGGAGTCAGGTGGCAGGTGAGTACTTGGGGTGAGGTGGAAGGCTTGGTACGTTAATAATGTGTATGGCCGTACTCAGGTACACCTGCTGAACATCAACTGCATGGATTAGGAATTGACTTTCTAGAAAGTCCTTTTTTAACCGTGGTGTTTGTGTGTAGCAGGGGGGCTATGTTGTGCCCTTTCGTGGCTCTTGGTTATAATTCTTTAAAACCTACATTTAGCCAGTGATCTGAAGATTGGGGTATGATTGGCACCCGTTTCTGTTTGAAAGTCCTTATCAGATTCTCAATGCATTGACCATTGCTAGAAAACTATCTGGAGGCCCTCTATGAAAGTGGAGCGTTGAGATTCATGCCTGTTAAAAAAAGGAGTCCCCGTGTGTTGGTAGAGAACACAGCGCCTCTTTCCCTCTGAGTTAACTGTGATACCAGCACACGCCTTTGGGAGCAGGGAGGGAAAGCTGAGGTAAAGATTGAAGACAAGTTAGCTTTGCTTAACAACATTTGCCCAAAAAGCCAGTTTGTTCCCTTGCACACCACAGAAACAAGCTCTGTCCCCAAGGTCCGAAGACTGGTGTGACCCAGTTTTCGTTGTGAACCAACGTTTTGCACATGGGTTCCTTGTAGGGGTCAGTCAAGAGTTATGTGTTACTGGAACTGACTGTGAGTGAGCACAGGAGGAGCCTGGGGGTTCACCGGTTCGGATCCTGGGTGCGAACATGGCACCGCTCGTCAAGCCATGCTGAGGTGGCATCCCACATGCCACAACTAGAAGTATACAACTATGTACTGGGGGGCTTTGGGGAGAAAAAGGAAAAATAAAAAATCTTAAAAAAATTAATTTATTTTTTTTCTTCTCCCCAAAGACCCCCAGTACATAGTTGTATATTCTAGTTGTTAGTGCCTCTGGTTGTGCTCTGTGGGACGCCACCTCAGCATGGCTTGATGAGTGGTGCCATGTCCTGTGCCCAGGATCAGAACCGGTGAAACCCCCGGCTGCCGAAGCGGAGCGCGCGAACTTAACGACTTGGCCATGGGGCCGGCCCCTAAAATTTTCTTTATTTATATAAAGAGATATTTAGATTTCTGTGTCGGTGTACAAGTGTCTTCTCCTTTGTTGGTCACTAAACAATGGAAAGAATGACAGCCCCTGAAATTTTGAGATGCGCCCCGCAGGGTAAAATGTGACCTTGAAATGCCATAAAAGAACACAGTGATTTGGGTGCAGGTTGCTTCAGACACTTGATATCTTCATGGAGTGGGTCAAAATGTTAATGAAGTAAACAGCCCAACCACAGAATTTTTACGCTATCATTTAATAGTGTTTATACTGAAAAGTACACCTGAGGTGGTGTGAAGACTTTTCTTAAAGTGAACATTGGAGAAGGAAGGAATACAGTCAGTTAACATATAATTTGGGGCAAGTGGTAAATTTCTTGAAAATATACATATAATTTGTCCCCTGCCCCCTTATGTTTTAAAGAAATTCATTCAACCCATATAAACCAAAACAGAGAATGATTCTGGTCACAGGGTAAGAAGAGTTCTGATTTCTTTCACAGGAAATATTTAAATAACAAGTTTGATTTGGAAATCATTGGTCTAAGAAACGCCTAGATTTGTTTTTTTTTTTTTTTTTTACTCTTATTAGTGTTAATTTATTAAGTGTATCATTCAGGAACTCTTAAAAGCTGCTTATTTGTACAGGCAAATTGGCAGATCCAAGAAACAGTAGATATTCTAGAAGTAGGCTTTATTTTGCTAATAAGAGAGTTAAGAAGACATCAGACCAAATCAGGGGTGATGAAGGGGGGTGAAGGAATAGATTTAAATCCGTTGGAACAAACACTAAAATCAAAACTTAGCTGGATTAAAGGGTTACGTGGAGGGGAGGGGGGAAAGCATTAAATATAATAATAATAAAGGTAGATATATATTAAATTCCTAAAGGCATGAAAGAACTCTAAGATTAGAAGTGATACTAGAAACTTCTGCATATTAAAAGGAAAACAACAAACTAGAAAATATGCTGGCAAATAGTTACTGTATGAAGAGATCATAAAAGTAGGTACAATAGGAAGACACAGATAAAGGAATGAAAGAGATGAAAACATACCTTACAAAGAAAATCCAACTACTTAATATAAATATACGAAAACATAATCAGCCTGAGCAGTAATCTAATTAAAATGACATCAGGATACTATTCCGGACAAATAACTGACTGTGTGTTGCACCATGCTTACTCTGTGGGTGGGAGAACGTGCGTTGAAAACTGTCAAAGCCTTGAACCTGGAGGCACTTTTCCTCCTTTGGGACTCTCCTGTAAGGCGGTGACCTGCATTCTGAAGGTATTCGTTGCACCATTGTGAATTGTCAATAGGAGTAAGATTTTTTAGCCACTTAAATTTATAAAAAGTTTGTGATCACATTTAACACGCACATGCACATAAACACACACATCGTGTTAAGTAAAATGAGCAAACCATGAAGTTGGTTCAAGAAAAATGATGCAAAACCAGAAAACAGTACTCAGAAAAATAAGGGGAGGTGGTAGAAATAGGCCAAAATATTAATAGTAGTGTTTTCTTGATTATGGTGGGACTGAGGCACTTTTTTTTCAGTTTTACTGAGGAAAACTGATACACAGTAGACTACACATATTTAAAGTGTGCGACATGTTTGACGTGTATTTCACCCAAGAAAACATCACCACAGAGAGTGTGAGCATGTGCATCACCCCCAAATGTTTGTTTATATCCTTATCGTAATCCCTGCCTTACTGCTCCCATGTTCCCAAGCAACCACTCTTTTGCTTTCTGTCATAGACTAAGATTTTGTTCTGTTTTTGATCAATTAGGAAATGAATTTAGCAATGAGTAACAGGCCTTCTCTCTGCTCCCAAAAAGTAGTGCTTTAAATACTCACGATTTTAATCTCCTCTATTTAAAAAAAAAAAAAAAGTCTGGAGATACAGGTAGTCATCGGAGAAGGCTTCACTTCTCCCCTACCATTTCTAGGTGTCGACATTCATCCCTATGGCCCAAAATGGCTGCTGGAACTCAAGCAGTCACATCTGTGTTCTGAACAATTAAAAGGAAGTGGGCACGCCTCCTGCCTTTTGTAGAGATTTCCCATAAGTCTTGGCATAACAATTACTCTATCTGTTCGCCAAAGCCCAATCTCATGGCCACATCGGTTGCAAGGGAGTTTTTTATGCAAGCTCAGTATAGCCTGAAATAGCTAGAGCTCTGTTATTTTTCATCTGATGTTAGTAGTAAGTCAGTAGTAGTAATAAAGATGAAATGCACGTTGTAGACAACCAGCTATCTTCGCCCTACCCTCTTCCTAATTTCCTTTATTGGACATGAGTTGTCTACCCAGTTAGAGAAGTAAACATTGGCATTCTTCATGTTAAAACAAGTGTGATAGATATTACAGCATTTAACACAAAAATGAGAACTGAGGTTAATGACTAAGCATAATTATTTTAAATTGTACAAATGAAATTGTAAATTAATCTAGACTTTCTGGACTTCTCTGGTCCCCCAACGTCTGTTTTTGTTCGGTCATTTTATTAGACCAAGTCACCTGCAGACACTCCTGCTTGCCACGATGGCAGGTTTACTGCAGTGAATGCCGAGAGTGCCCGCCGTCTCCTGTGAACTTACATCACCGTATTTACTCTCCCAGAAAGCAGATCAAGGAAACCTTTTTTTTTACTATTACAGATAAGGAAATGGAAGAACAGAATTTAGTTGCTTTGCCCAAGATCCCAGATCTCATCAACCATAAGTCTTCCCTTTTCATCCGTCAGAATTAACAACGTGTTTACTGAGCTTCTCCTCTGTTCCAGGCACTGAAATAGGTGCTTTATATGTGCATAGTAGTGTCTGAGGTGTGGATGTTGTTCCTTCCATTTTGCAGAGAGAAAACTGCTTCAAAGAGATTTAGTAACCTGCCAGAGGTCACACTGACTGTGAGCAGAGGAATTGCGTTTGAATACAAAACTGGTGGTTACTTCTTCTCATTTTGGGAGGCAGGCGTGCTTGCGCGCTCGCTCGCTTCCCTCCCGACTCCCCCCACCCCCCACCCCCCAATCCATGACCCAATTAAAGTTTTTCCCATGCTGTATTAATTGGGACTCTTGGTTGCAGTTGACTGTAGGGGAATGAATAGTCTCAGGTGACCAGGTAGAAGAATATGGATGGATCAGGCTTCACGTATCCAGGGACTCAGACCTTGGTGCCAGCACTCTGTCACTTAGCGCGGCCCTTTTCTCCACAGTAACCTCATTTTTGCTGCTGGACATGGGCTTCGTCCATGCAATGGAGAGAAGGGTGGGCATAAATGGAGATGTCTTCAGGCTTGTGCTGTTCCATTCTAGCAGGCTGCCCTCAGGGAAGGAGTGAGTTCCCCTTTTCCTCTCCTCT
Source organism: Equus asinus (assembly GCF_041296235.1). Taxonomy (NCBI): domain Eukaryota; kingdom Metazoa; phylum Chordata; class Mammalia; order Perissodactyla; family Equidae; genus Equus; species Equus asinus. The sequence continues at coordinate 63,054,949 of NC_091810.1, read as the reverse complement.
CCTCTTTTGGGGGTGGTTGGGCAGGAGCTGGAAGGTCTATATGTAAAATCCCAGGGAAGAGCCCCTAATTGTCCTGGCGTCAGTCATCATTCATGCCTCCTTGGGCACTGTGGCTAGAGGCACTAGGATTGGGAGCTCCCTTTGGACTGAATGGATGAGCAAGAACACACCCCCAAAGGAAAGGACACTAGCCAGGTAGGTTTAAGTCCTTACCAACTTTACAACACCTTTAAGTGAGTATCAGTGCCATTTTACAAGGTATCTGGACTTGGTACAACTTGAGGGTGGTGTTTTAATTTCCATTTACCAGCTTCTGTTCAGAAAATACTTTTGTAGGAACTTCATTCCCTTTCTTCAACCAGGGACATTTGTCTCATAGTTTCTCCTCCAGAGTTGGGATAATATACACTCCCTAGAGGCTTAGCAGAAATGTTTTTGCCTTTCGTCAATCACTTCTGGACCCCAAATTATACCACTGACCCATGTTGACGTGTTTGTGCCAAAAGGTTTGAGACTTAGTCTGGCTCCTCTCCTGTAACAAATAAGCAGCCTCGTGCCGCATGCAGTTGTATGTTAACTTCCCTAGCAAGGTTATCTTGTCTTGGGCACCTATTTTCCTCCAGTCCTGATGTCCCCATCCACTTATTTTCAGGATTTATTTGTGTGTGGGGCTGGCCCCGTGGCTGAGTGGTTAAGTTCACATGCTCCACTGTAAGCGGCCCAGTGTTTCGTTGGTTCGAATCCTGGGCGCGGACATGGCACTGCTCATCAAACCACGCTGAGGCGGCGTCCCACATGCCACAACTAGAAGAACCCACAACAAAGAATATACAGCTATGTACTGTGGGGCTTTGGGGAGAAAAAGGAAAAAATAAATAAATAAAAGGTAGATTTCCCCAACCGTTTTTTTTTCCCCCCCAATTTTTGTGGGGGTGGGGTGGGGGGAGGAAGATTAGCCCTGAGCTAACTGCTGCCAATCCTCCTCTTTTTCGCTGAGGAAGGTGAGCCCTGAGCTCACATCCATGCCCGTCTTCCTCTACTTTATATGTGGGACGCCTGCCACAGCATGGCGTGCCAAGTGGTGCCTTGTCTACACCTGGGATCCTAACTGGCAAACCCTGGGCCGCTGAAGTGGAACGTGCGCACTTAACCACTGCGCCACCAGGCCGGCCCTTTTATCCAGTGTTAAAATACAACTGTTGGAAGTAGTTGACTATGAGCCAAAGTTCCTAAGTTACGTCACTGACTCACAATTGTCTTTATTTAGCATGGCAATCTTAGTTCTAGAACAGAAACCCAGAAGTAAATCTTTCAATTAATTCTAGATCCTGTAAAGAAAATTTACCCTGATGAGGGTCTGGAGTCACCCACAACAAAGCAAGCATGGAAGATGTCTCTGGTCTACCTCATCAGTGTTTTAAGGGTGACCACTTATTTTTAGTGCTTTTACAACATTCTGTTACTTTCGCTTTGACTCTTCAAAGTACGACAGTTTGCTCACTTACGTAATTAGAGTATTTCACAAGGTGCACTGATTCACTGAGGATATCATAATCAGGACAAGAATATAAGTATTTCACATAAGAGAGCCTTGATTGTTTAATTACCTATTTCTTTCATCCCATTTAAGATGCTGTTGATTAGAAGATACATATTTATTTTATATACAACTAACGGGGGGAAAAAACTCGCCTACAATTTAAGATGTTAAATGTAATAAAAATTACATTTTAGATTGCACTGCAGGAGTTCCCACATCTGGTGTGGTGGCCTGCGAGTTTACAGGTGACATTTGCATACTCTGTTACCTTCTATCAGGACGCTGTAAATGCCGGTCATCAGGCCACCACTGTTCCCCATAGCAGACATCACTAATGGCTATCGGACACTGTAAATGCCGGTCATCAGGCCACCACTGTTCCCCATAGCAGACATCACTAATGGCTATCTGCACTCTTTCCTGTAAAACTCATATTTGTCTTCAGACTCCTTCTCTGTAGTGTGACAGTCCCTCAACAGTCAGCTGGCATGCACTGATTCCCTGCCCAGATTGAGACCCTCAGCTTTCCGATTTTTGGCTGGATCGGTTAACATCCAAAAGATAACATTTTTTTCTCAAGCCCCATGCTTATTGAGTGGCATTGTTTTTCTTGCTTCAAAGTATATATTTCTGTTTCCCAAGCTTATGCAGCCCTTTTACCCACTGCCATATTCCCCAACCAAGCCCCTCTTGTCTCCTTCAAATGCCCTGCTTCAGAAAATAGGGACTAGTTTGGCAGGTCCTGGTCTGCACATCTTGGAATGGAATGCTTGCCTAGGTTGTGTACTATCTGGAGAGGAAATACCCATTTTGTCTCTATGCACAGGGCTTTTATGACTCAATCTTGGGGATGATAGTGTCCTTGCATGCTTGGGCAATGACTCAAATTGCAGTCATATCTTTGCACCCTTTCTACCTGTTTGAAAAATGGAAGAAACAGTTCTTATTATAGAATGGAAGTTCCAAACCCAAGGGCCTTCAGGGACCTGGCAGGAAACACGCGGGAGTAAGTCTGGCGAGGAGACACTCACAATGTAAACTCTCTAGGTATGCAAAACGGGGTGGTCATTGCTCTCTCCAGCTGGTTCCTGCCCTGCAGGAATGTGGGCCTGTTATTCCCATATCTCCTGATTTTTATGGTAGATAGTTTGGTAAGTAATCTGATGTTGGTATAGATAGAAAGCAGTTTGCTGCCTCTGCTTTCCATTGAGGAAGCGTTAAGAAATGTGGACATCGGCTTGGTTGCCTTAGTCGGATATTGTCTTGGGTGCCACCTCTGTGCTAATGAATAGCCAGCACATCTGAACACAGGGCGAGCCGCTCTCTCGGCTCTAACCCACCCTTTTGCACTAGTGCTGTGTGATGCTGAGGCTGCAGCACTTCACACCGCGTATCTGGAAGGAGAAAGGGACTTGCGTCTTCCTTTTGACTTCCTGTTCTTAGCAGCAGCATTTTTCAACCTGGCAGCTGAAGTTGGTTCCACAGTGAGCTGGGCACGGCCCGTCCTCCATACTTCTGGGTTCTGTAACCCCAACTTCTCTCTGTTTTTCCAGCCCAAGGGGAGGACGCTGCTTCCTCCAGTTGCTATCTCTAATCCTCATTGTACCCTCTGCCCTGAATTCCCTCCATTAAATTATCTCTGTTTAAATGTCTTGTGAGGTTTCTGTTTTTCTGAATGACTGACTCCTGACGGACAGCCTGAGACATCCACAGTCTACCACCCCATTATGATGTCTGCTTGTGTGCACACTTGATTGGTCCTTCTGATTTTTTATCCTTAGGGTAATTGGGATATATCCCTCTGCTTCAATTTGTGGGCTACTGTATTAGTTTCCTAGCGCTACTGTAACAAATTAGTAAACTGGATGACTGAAAACAATAGGAATTTATTCCCTCACAGTTCTGGAGGCTAAAAGTCCAAAATCAAGGTGTCAGTGGCACCATGCTCCCTCTGAAGGCTCTCAGAAAGATTCTTTCCTTCCTTCCTCCTAGCTTCTGGTGGTTGCCAGCAATCCGTGTGGTTCCTTGGCTTGTACCTGTATTGCTCCCAATTTCTGCCTCCATCTTCACAAGGCCTTCCCCCTGCGTGTCTGTGTGTCTTCTCTTGGCCTTAAATGGATACCAGTCATTGGATTTAGGACTCATAATCCAGTATGGCCTCATCTTAACTAATTACATGTGCAAAGACCTTATTCCAAATAAGGTCACATTCTGAGGTTTCAGGTGGGCCTGGATTTGGGGGGCACAGTATTTAACCCAGTACAGTTACCTAGTGCTTTGATATACATGGTTACGGCCATAGACATGAACAAATGTAAAATGTATAGATTGTTCCTGTTGCAACACAGTGGCTGAGTACCATGGACTATGGACTTAGCCCCCAGTTAGTTTGATATGTAGTGACCTTTGGGACAAGATTGTAAAGGTGGAGCAGAAACATTATGGGAAGGTGTTCTTCACTTCCAGTTTCAGGAAGGAAGTGGCATCTGAGCTCAGTTTTGAAATTTAGGGCGAATTGGGAAGAGAGGGCATTCCAGACCAGGGTTGATAGCGTGTGAGGCGTCTAGATCAGCCCACGTGCCAGCTCTGATCAGCTCAGGGGATCCTTAGACCTCACAGGGGTTTGGCTGAAGAATGCAGTGAGCAGTTAACCATGTCAGCCATGGGGGCAGCTGCAATGTGTGGGTGTGGCTCCCGTGCCATTAATGTGTCATCCAGACTGAGAGGATTAAAGGTGGTAAATAGGGCCCCCAGTTGTAGATGACCAAACGAGTCATATCTTTTTTATATTTTTATATTTATATAGTCATATATTTTTAAGCATATCTTAAAAATAAGCCAGGTTGTGTATTGTTCACTTCCATGTATATGAAATATCCAGGGTGGACAGGTCTGTTGAGCCAGTGGATGATGGCTGCCAAGGAGGAGAGGGAGGGGAGATGGAAGATGTCTCCATGGGTATGGAGTTAGTTTCCTTTTGGGGTGATGAAGGTGTCCTGGAGCTAGGTAGTGCTGATGGTTGCCCAACATTGACTGTGCTAAATGTCACGAATGGTAAATTTTGTTATATGTATTGTACCACAATTTAATCACAAAATAAGGCAGGAAGTGTGAATAGGCCTAGGTATGTGAGCCTATCTGAATGGAGCTAAGTGGGATGCGGGGAAAGGATGGTTGAGCTTCTGTATGCAGGTGTTTGTCTGCCGAGCATTATTTATAATAATAGTGCTTTACTCTGTGCCGGGTTCTCTGCTCAACCCTTTCCATGTATTGCCCTGCGTTTTCCTCACGTTCACCCTTCACCGTGCTGAAGAAGGCCAGGAGTTTGTCCAGGGCCTCACACCTACTAAGAGGTGGAGCTAGCATTTGAACTTGGGCCACCTGCCTCCAGGGATGCCCAGGACTGTCCAGTTTTACATGTTATTCTACATCCCAGAAACTCCTCCAGGGCACACGTGTGATTGGTCCTCCTGAACACATTCCCGAGCCCAGGTCTGGCTCCAGCCCCTTTCTGCTTCCCCAGGCCCCTCCTGATTTGGGACCCCTACTTGGAAACCATCAGCAGTCACTTTGGAATCCCTGATTTAATACCTCAGTATCTCGAAGAAATCCTTGTGGCTTTTTGAGACATGTCATGTAATATTAATGAAAACGCCAGGCCTTCTGTCTTGATCAATTTTTTATGAACAATAATACGTCTGATTAAACTGGCTGATTTACTAGGGCTGGTGGTACAGGGTAGGGTGTGTGGTGGTGTGTAGATGGTCTCTGGCAAACCGTCTCTGACCGCAGGGCACAGTAGGTGGATCACACGATATTCCCACTATGCACTTGTTCTGGCTGGAACGAACTCTGCTGCTAATGACTTGACAAGAACGTGATGGATAACCACTGGCCTGCAGCCTGTTGTACGACCTCATGTGAGGATGTGCCCAGCCTGCAGGGTTTCCCCAGGTGGGGAGTAAGCCAGAAAGGCTTTGGGAAGTTGCTCGTGTGCCCAGGGCAGTACATTTCACATCTGATCCTCATTCCCGGTTTTCGGCTGTGACCTAGCTGCACCAGTTTCACTGTGTCAGAGTATCTCTCAATAGTCCTGACAGTCACTGTGTAGGTGCCATTTCTCATACAAAGAATTCCAGTGCTTGCCAGTAACTCCTACAGTTACATGTCAGGCAGATGCCATTCTCTCCCTAAGTGTCTGCTTTCTCTCCAAGGAAGTGGATCAAGCAGTCTGGGGGCCCAGGGTGTTAGCTTTTCAGGTCTGAAAAAAAGCAGACTTAAATGTTTTGTCTGAGGAGTGAATGTCCTTCTAATGCCATGAGGTTGTTTGTGGTTTTCCAGCTGAGCATCGAGCAGGCCCAGACGGTGGCAGAACAGGTGGAGATGAAAGCAAAGGTGGTACAGTCGGAGGTCAAAGCCGTGACTGCAAGGCACAAGAAGGCCCTGGAGGAGCGGGAGTGCGAGCTGCTGTGGAAGGTAACATGCCCACGCCAATTCCATTCCGGCCAGCCTTCTCATGGGAACCACAGCAGAACCGCGAGGATTCTAATGTCAGATCCTAGACCCCACCTCCGAGTTCAGAACACTTGATAGTTTTCCCAAAAGTTTGTTGGCAGAAAGATGCAGGGGTCCCTGGAACATCACGGGTGCCATTCGAGCAGTAAAAGAACAAGAAGCCTTTTCAGAAGGAGTTGAAGTGGCCAGAAGTAGTACACCAAGGCTGGAAGGAATCTCAAGTTTTACGCTGCACACACTCAAAAGGAGGCAGAAAGGAGGGAGTACAGTCGGGATGTTGTTATGAAAGCAGACTGCTAGGAAACATCCTTATTTTTGTGTCCTGGCTGGTTGTACTTCCTGACCCCTTGTGGAAAACCAGTCCTCCACGTGTGAGGGCGGTGAGCATGTGGCCCTCCTTCCTGTTGGAGCAGGAAAGAGTGCTGAGTGCATGGGTGTGCTGTTTAGATAAACATCAGCTGGGAAGATGACTCTTCCCCACCCCAGCCACCATCCCAACGTTCTCTTCTCTGAGCTTACATCCCCACTCGGGAAGAAGAGGAGGGTGTGCTGTGACTGGACCGGTACCTCAGTACCTCCGTTGGACTTTGCATTTCGTTTTCCATTTAGTTAGCTCATGACTGCTCCCTGCCTTTTCTGACTTCTCAAGGGATATGGCTCAGTTGCCTTTTGACAAGAAGAGGCGATTCCTTGGGTGGAAAAGAAGTCCAAGGTTTAATTCAGCAGATATTGTATTCAGGCACCTTTGTGGGGCTGACACGGTTTTCAGACATTCAGATGTCCCCCTGGTCTGCCAGTCTCATGCCACCCACGAATGTTAATTATAACTGAAAGGGGCCCACTTCTTGCAACCTGAGAGCTCTGTGGTGAACTCTGCCACAAACTTGCTCTTCTGGATTTGCTGATGAAAAGCCCTTTGTGTGTAAGGGTTTCTGCAGATCTCACCTTAGTTACCCTCCCTCCTGTGAGGCTGACTCTTTCTAAAGACACTTCTCTTTCAGGAGGAATGGAAAGCAAGTTTTTACTCTGGGAGAGGCAAATTTGGAAGAAGAGTCAGTCTCTTCTTCGTGTAGTAAACTTCATTTCTAATTGCCTAAAAACTCATTCTCAGATAACTCCAAAGTAAGCTTGCTCATCTGGACGCACCTAAGTCCCATTTGTCTTTACTTTTTGCTATGGTACCTCACCCCAAATCCTCGGGAGTCCACCCTCCCTTTTACTAATTAATGATTTTTCTGCTGCCTTCCAGCCAAGCCTTCCTGCCTGTGTCTGCCTGGGCACCTCCTAGTTATATAATGTCTTGCTTTCTTGCATTCCTGGTTATTGAAGATGCTGAGTGCCAGGTGACACAGTTTTGTGTGTCTGGATGCACATCTTCGTTCTTTGGGCTTATAGGTTTCCAGTGGACTTGGCTTCCTCATGGGATTAGCTGCAACCACATGATTGAGGGATCAGAACCAAAGCCCAGAGGTTTGACTCAGGGCAAGACCAAAGGACAAAGCTTCTCTTTAATCTGTCCCCACACGGGCCTCTCTCTACACACGTGTCCTGTCTCTAGAGTGGACAGATGAAAAAGCATGAATGGGTCAAAAATCACCTCATCACCACCCAAGGGGAAATACGATTAACATCCACGCTTCCCAACAGTGGACCCTTATTCTGACAGAGACTTTCTGTAGCTTTCGGATCAGTACAGCGCTCAGAGTCATGGTCCTCTGCAAAACAGCACAAACTTGCTGTGGGGGACTTGCTGATTCTCTTCACAGGGGAAATCGCTTAAAATTAGAGGACTTTTAGATATTTAGTGCAAAAGAGTGGAGAAATTCTTATTTTTCATTGGTTAGGCAAAATCCCACATTCCTCAATAGTGTGCTCTGAGAACCTCAGGAGCAGGAATTATCTTGGCAGGTCAGAATCCATTTATATTCTAGCATTTTAGATTTAGAGGGTTCTTTTGGAAACAATATAGGCTAATTTTGCCAAAAACTTGCTGTCTCCAAATTTGGGGTGTGGGGCCTTTCTGGCTCACTGTTGAAGGTTTCTAAAACCTGTGAAAAGAGAAAACTGAATACAGGAGACAAGGAGAAGAGGGGGTTTGTAATCTTGCATGAAGTGCTCACCAAATCCTGTTACTCTCGCTACAAACTATCTTTCTGCCTCTCACCTTGTTTGTGTTTGGGGCTGGGAGGCAGCTGGGGGGTATCTTCCAAGAGATTTCAGGCTCTGTGTAGCTGCACTGAAAATTCAGTCTTCGGGGAGTGCAGGTCTGGCCTTGTGCTCAGTCCATTGGGAAGTCCTGCCGGTTTCTGCCTCTTTTCTCTCCACCTGCAAAGCCACCTGTCTCTGACAAACCTTTATCCCTAGTCACTGTCTTTCACACTCTATTTGTGTTCTCTAACACCTAACACTGTCTAAAATTATCTTCCATCATTTCTTTGATCTTTTTGTTTATTGAGGTTATGGTAGTTTGTAACATTGTGAAATTTCAGTTGTACATTATTATTTGTCAGTCGCCTTATAGACTGCCACTTCACCCTTTGTGCCCAGCCCCCACACCCCTTCCCCCTACCCCCTGGTAAAAAAAAAAACAAAGAGAACTAAATAGTTCTCTTGGTCCATGTGTTTGTTTATCTTCCACATATGAGTGAAAGCATACAGTATTTGTCTTTATCTGGTTTATTTTGCTTAACATAATACCCTCAAGGTCCATCCATGTTGTTGCAAATGGGATGATTTTGTCATTTTTTATGACTGAGTCGTATTCCATTGTGTGTGTGTGTGTGTGTGTGTGTGTGTACGTACTCACACACCATATCTTTCTTATCCAGTCATCAGTTGATGGGCACTTAGGTTGCTTCCATGTCTTGGCTATTGTGAATAGTGCTGCAGTGAACATAGGAGTGCACACATCTCTTTGAATTGCTGGTTTCAAGTTCTTTGGATAGATACCCAGTGGCAAGATAGCTGGGTTGTATGGTATTTCTATTTTTAGTTTTTTTAGAAATGTCCATACTCTTTTCCGTAGTGGCAAACCAGTTTGCATTCCCACCAGCGGTGTATGAGGATTCCTTTTTCTCCACATCCTCTCCAACATTTGTTATTTTTTGTCTTGGTTATTAGAGTCATTCTAATGGGTGTAAGGTGATATCTTAAGAGTAGTTTTCATTTGCATTTCCCTGATGATCAGTCATGTTGAGCACCTTTTCATGTGCCTGTTGGCCATCTGTATATCTTCTTTGGAGAAATGTCTGTTCATATCCTCTGTCCACTTTTTGATTGGGTTGTTTGATTTTTTGTTGAGTTGTGTGAGTTCTTTATGTATTATGGAGATTAAGCCTTTGTCAGATATATGATTTGCAAATATTTTTTCCCAGTTGGTGGGTTGTGTTTTCGTTCCAATACTGGTTTCCCTTGCCTTGTAGAAGCTCTTTAGTCTGATGAAGTCCCACTTGTTTATTTTTTTCTTTTGTTTCCCTTGTCCAAGAAGACAGCATGTCCAAAAAGATGCTTGTAAGTCCAGTGTCAAAGAATGTACTGCCTATATTTTCTTCTACAAGTTTTATGGTTTCAGGTCTTACCTTCAAGTCTTTGATCCATTTTGAGTATTTTTGTGAATGGTGTAGGAGAATGGTCTACTTTGATTCTTTTGCATGTGCCTGTCCAGTTTTCCCAACACCATTTGTTGAAGAGACTTTCTTTTCTCCATTGTATGTTCTTAGCTCCTTTGTCGAAGCTTAGCTGTCTGTAGATGTGTGGTTTTATTTCTGGGCTTTCAATTGTGTTCCATTGATCTGTGTGCCTGTTTTTGTACCAGTTCCCATGCTGTTTTGATTACTGTAGCTTTGTAGTAGATTTTGAAGTCATGGATTGTGATGCCTCCAGCTTTGTTCTTTTTTTCAGGATTGCTTTAGCAATTCTGGGTCTTTGGTTGCCCCATGTGAATTTTGGGATTCTTTGTTCTATTTCTGTGAAGAATGTCATTGGGATTCTGATTGGGATTGCGCTGAATCTGTAGATTGCTTTAGGTAGTATGGACCTTTTAACTATGTTGATTCTTCCAATCTATGTGCCTGGAAGATCTTTCCATTTCTTTGTTGTCTTTGATTTCTTTCGTTAAAGTCTTGTAGTTTTCATTGTATAGGTCTTTAACTTCCTTGGTTAAATTTATTCCAAGATGTTTTATTCTTTTTGTTGCAGTTGTGAATGGGATTATGCTGTTGAGTTGTCTTTCTGTTAGTTCGTTGTTAGAGTATAGAAATGCAACTGATTTTTGCAAGTTTATTTTGTTCCCTGCAACTTTGCTGTAATTGTTGATTATTTCTAATAGTTTTCCGGTGGATTTTTTAGGATTTTCTGTATATAAAATCATGTCGTCCACAGACAGCGAGAATTTCACTTCTTCATTGCCTATTTAGATACCTTTTATTTCTTTTTCTTGCCTAATTGCTCTGGTGAAAACCTCTAGTACGATGTTGAATAGGAGTGATGAGAGTGGCACCCTTGTCTTTTTCCTGTTCTCAGAGGGATGGCTTTCAACTTTTCCCCATTGAGTATGATGTTGGCTGTTCATTTGTCATATGTGGCCTTTATAATGTTGAGGTACTTTCCTTCTATGCCCATTTTATTGAGCGTTTGTATCATAAATGGATGTTGGATCTTGTCAAATGATTTCTCTGCGTCTATTGAGATGATCATGTAGTTTTTGTTCATTGTGCTGTATTACATTGATTGATTTCTGCATTTTGAAACATCCCTATGTCCCTGATATAAATTCCATGTGATCATGGTGTATGATCTTTTTTTTTTTGGAAGGTTAGCCCTGAGCTGACATCTGCTACCAATCTTCCTCTTCTTGCTGAGGAAGACTGGCCCTGAGCTAACATCCGTGCCCGTCTTCCTCTACTGTACATGTGGGATGCCTACCACAGCATGGTGTGCCAAGCAGTACCATGCCTGCACCTGGCGAACCCTGGGCCACTGACGTGGAACGTGTGAACTTAACTGCTGCACCACCAGGCCGGCCCCTGATCTTTTTAATGTATTGCTGTATTCGGTTTGCCAATATTTTGTTGAGGATTTTTGCATGTATGTTCATGAGTGATATTGACCTGTAATTTTCCTTCTTTGTGTTGTCCTTGTCTGGCTTTGGAAATCAGGGTGATGTCTTTGTTTGCTTTTTTAATATGTCATTTTAAAATATAAGCTCTGAGGGCAAGGTCCATGTTTCTTATTGGTCACTGTGTACGTCCAGGGTCTGGCAAAAAGGAGGTACTCAGTAAACATTTGTTAGATTGCTGTTTTTAACTTTCATTTTGATTTAATTTCTAACTTACAGAAAAGTTAAAAACTGCATATATCCTATACCCAGATTCACTGATTATTTACATTTTGCCCCATTTTCATCCTTCTCTCCTGTATGTATTATGTATTCGATTTGAGAGTGAGTTGGAGTGTTGGAGACACGCTGCCCCACTACCCGCTAAATACATCAATGTTTATTTCTTCTGAGCAAGGACATTCTCTTATATAATCACAGTTAATCAGAAGTTTAATCTTGATACTAGTATCCAATCCTCAGTCCATAGTTAAATTTCACCAACAATGTTTTTAACAGCAATATCCCCCTAGTCCAGGGTCACACATTGCATTTACTTGCCGTGTCTCTTTAGTCATCTCCTGTAATCTGGGACAGTTCCTCAGCCTCCTTTTCTTTGGATTTTGCTATTTCTGAAGAGTGCAGACCAGTTGTTTCTAGTAGGCTTTCGCTTGGTATGGGTTTGTCTGAGGCTTCCTCGCGATCAGTGTCAGGTTCTGTGTTGTTTCTGTGCTTGGTTCTAAGCCTGTGTTCTCTCTCCCTATCCCTCACCTTTTCCTGCAGGTAGAGAAGATCCGCCAGGTGAAAGCCAAGTCTCTGTACCTGCAGGTGGAGAAGCTGCGGCAGAACCTGAACAAGCTCGAGAGCACCATCAGTGCCGTCCAGCAGGTCCTGGAGGAGGGGAGGGCGCTGGATATTCTGCTGGCCCGAGACCGCATGCTGGCCCAGGTGCAGGAGCTAAAGACCGTGCGCAGCCTCCTGCAGCCCCAGGAGGATGACCGGGTCATGTTCACACCCCCCGACCAGGCCCTCTACCTCGCCATCAAGTCCTTTGGCTTTGTCAGCAGTGGAGCCTTTGCCCCACTCACCAAAGCCACGGGCGATGGCCTCAAGCGGGCCCTCCAGGGTAAGGTGGCCTCCTTCACTGTCATTGGCTACGACCACGATGGGGAGCCTCGCCTCTCAGGAGGTGACCTAATGTCAGCCGTGGTCCTGGGCCCCGATGGCAACCTGTTTGGTGCAGAGGTGAGCGATCAGCAGAACGGGACTTACGTGGTGAGCTACCGGCCCCAGCTGGAGGGTGAGCACCTGGTGTCGGTCACCATGTGCAACCAGCACATTGAGAATAGCCCCTTCAAGGTGGTGGTGAAGTCGGGCCGCAGCTACGTGGGCATTGGGCTCCCGGGCTTGAGTTTCGGCAGCGAGGGCGACAGCGACGGCAAACTCTGCCGCCCTTGGGGCGTGAGTGTGGACAAGGAGGGCTATATCATTGTCGCCGACCGCAGCAACAACCGCATCCAGGTGTTCAAGCCCTGTGGCACCTTCCACCACAAATTTGGTACCCTGGGCTCCCGGCCTGGGCAATTCGACCGACCAGCTGGCGTGGCCTGTGATGCCTCCCGCAGGATCGTGGTGGCTGACAAGGACAATCATCGCATCCAGATCTTCACCTTTGAGGGCCAGTTCCTCCTCAAGTTTGGCGAGAAAGGAACCAAGAATGGGCAGTTCAACTACCCTTGGGATGTGGCGGTGAATTCTGAGGGCAAGATCCTCGTCTCTGACACTCGGAACCACCGGATCCAGCTATTTGGGCCTGATGGAGTCTTCCTGAATAAGTATGGCTTCGAGGGGGCTCTCTGGAAGCACTTTGACTCCCCACGGGGGGTGGCCTTCAACCACGAGGGCCATTTGGTGGTCACCGACTTCAACAACCACCGGCTCCTGGTCATTCACCCCGATTGCCAATCAGCTCGCTTCCTCGGCTCAGAGGGCACTGGCAATGGGCAGTTCCTGCGTCCACAGGGCGTAGCTGTGGACCAGGAGGGGCGCATCATTGTGGCGGATTCCCGGAACCACCGGGTACAGATGTTCGAGTCCAACGGCAGCTTCCTGTGCAAGTTTGGTGCTCAAGGTAGTGGCTTCGGGCAGATGGACCGCCCCTCCGGCATCGCTGTCACCCCTGATGGAATGATCGTCGTGGTGGACTTTGGCAACAATCGCATCCTCATCTTCTAATCACATCTTCTAGGCTTCTGTGTTGGGGTGTGCCTGTGTACCTCTCTTTCTCTCCTTTTGAATTTCAGAGAAGAAACAGTCTCAGGGAAATTTTTTTTCTTTTGTCTAAAGAGAACAAGAAAAGTACAACATTGCTTAAGTCCTACCTCATCTTTAGTTTTTTACAGATGAATGTACTTATCTTTTCGGCAGGGGTTGAGCCTGTGAAGTGATTATTTCTATCTACCTCATAAATCTTTACATTTCCTTCTCCAGCAGGCCCTCTGCCCTCCTCCCACCCTCACTCAGTGGAGTTCACGTCTCCCTCTGCCCCTCTGCGGGACGTGATATGCACAAGCCGAGCATCTCGATGGCTGGGAGGGCACTGGATATGTGTGGTGGGGTGCATTCTGTAGATTGAGCCAAGGAAACACGAAAAAACTACTAAGTAAAGAAACTAAAAACTATAAAACATGGGAAAATGGGATTTAAAATGCTTAATTATAGAGTATTTGTGTTCTTGAGAATACTTTCTTTATGGGGTTAGATTGTATTGTGTGATCTTGATCTTTTTGGAAAATCTTTTTTTTTTTTTTTAATTTTTTTTTTTTTAATTTTTTTTTTTTTTTAATGCTGCAACAGAGAACTTTTCTGCGTTCTCCTTTTATACCTCAGTGTGTTTATCATCCTGTTCAGCATCTTTACTTATTTCTGGAAGATGTGGCTGTGGCTTGCTAGCCAAGAAAAGCAGACTATTCATATTTTAGGGTATGTAATTTTTGTTTCTTTTAAGAGAGGGTCTGTATTGTGTGTGTATGTCTGTTAAGGGGCGTGTGTGTGTGTTAAGCTCTCTTACACCAAAATAGTAAAGCTGAAAATGATATGCCACCTCCCAAAGAACCTTTTCTTTTCACACTTTTGTTTCTAAAAAATAGATGTAGTTCAGGATTTTGGGTTAAAAGTAGTCTCAAAAGGTAAGTATTCTTAGTTTGCTGTTGGTTGTAAAGAGTTAAGTGGAAGGAAGAAGAAAATTAACCTCATTCTCAGAAAGAGGGTTTTCAGACATGGACTGGTGTGTGGACATGAGTGGGTGGACATGCATGTGCTGAGGTGGTCCGTAGAGAGCATGAGAACGCAGCAGGGCACCCCCAAACTTCTGAACTCTGCAGGAGGGCGGGGGTTGGTCCCCGTCCCTAGATTGAATGTTGTTCTGTTAATGCTAGTTGTTTCTTTTCCTGAGAAGAGTAGGCAAAGGAATGAACTTTTATTTTAAAAGCACAATTTTTTCCTGCTTTGGAAGTTCAGGGAAATAGAGTGTTTGAAATTCAAGTTAATAGGAACAGCTCATCTCCACACCCTCTGCTCGGCTCACTTTTAGAGAGTGCTCTGCCCCGGAGCCATGCTGTGGGACCTCATGGTTAACGTCAATTTTCCCCCCAAAGGTCTTTGAATGTAAAGAATTTGTAAACCAAATTGCCCCAGCCTGAAACAGAGGACGTAATATCTTTTGTTAAAACTGTATGGCGGTACCAAAGAATGGACATTGAAGCCAGGCTCCCATTGCAGAACTGTGGGATGGCATCTGTCACTTTACAGGGTTGGTTTGTAGTAAGCTGGACTTGGATACAAAACCTTGTGCTTCTGGGCATTATCTGTCTTTCAACTGGAAAGTAGGTGTAGCTGATACCTGCTTGTCAGAACCCCTGTGGGTCCCTGTATTCCCCCTAAATACTGAAATAAGAACCAAATTCCAGGGTGGCACACTTCAGGAGAAAGAGGACCTCTCTGCCGGCAGTGGCTCACAGGGAGACCTCTTGGTTAAACAGAAAGACTAACAGATCAGTTCTGTTCCTGTATTTAAGAGAAATTCATCGTCAGATATGGATGTAGTTTTGAATGAACAGAATAAACTACCAAGGGGAGTTGTCTTTGTCCTTGTCTTTGTGGTCCCCAAAGAAAAGGCGATGATGGGGACTGTGTGTAGCAAGTCAGTCAAGTTGCTTTTCCCATCCAGCTCCAGTGGACATTTAATTTGCCACTTCAAGGGACCCTGTCTCCTCCCATTGCTCCAGTTCTAGGCTGTGCAAGTGACCAAAATGGGGAAAAACTCACTTCATAAAGGAGAACTGCATGCAATAAAGGATCCCAAACTAGGACAGTAGCTCCAGACTGCTCCCCCGCTGCTGTGTGGCAGGGGGGCCGGTGTCAGGAAATCTTGTTTTGTCAAAGCTCCTTTTCTTTTATTGAAGAATTAATAGTGAATCCTTCCCCAGTTCCTATTCAGTTGCCTTTTATTTTGCCCCTGAGTTCTAAGTTCTTAGTTCTTTGGTAAAGAGCTCATGTAATTAAACCTTTTTCTTTTTTCTTTTGGAATAATTTAGTGTTGATCTTCCTTCCTTCACCACCCCACCCCCCAACCACCAAACAGATCACCCTTTAAACACCAAAGGCAACAGGTTTTAAATGCTTAAAAAATATTTTTATTGAGGAAATGGATCTTGAAAGTTCTTAAAAATGTTCTCAGAAACCTGGGTCATGATTATGGCTGGGGTAAGTTATTTCAGGTAGTCACTGACTTTGATTTTCCCGTCTTCATTTTTGTCATCGTCTTCACTCTTCATCTTTCCTTCCCGGTTTCCCCATATGTGGGGAACTCTTGGGACCTGAGTGAGAATCTTCTTGGTGAATAGCAGTAACTCAAACTGCTTATTTAACGTTTTTCTGTGGATTTGGTTGTAAAGCCAGGGTTTCCACACGTGGCTGAAATAATCAGGTCTTGCTTAATAGACTGACCAATTTGCAGGCTTAAAGCTAGTAGGTCGTCCCCCGAATTGAGTGTGTAGGTGGGTGATACTGCCTCAGTACCCTCAATGCTGGTACATCTCCTTACCTTTTTGCACCCATCATTGTGCACAGCTTCCATTTGAGAAACATGGTCACACTTGGGAAGCTTTTGTTTTTAAAACATTGGCCCTCTGTGGCTGCCTGTGACTGACTCCTGACCCCCGGAGATTGGTGCGAAGCACTGTGGAGTGTGTATTGTATGATGTGGAACCCTCTAAATCAAGGATGAGAAAAGCCGACACTCAGAACTCCCTAGTATGAGTGAGGCTGTTCAAAAGAGGTGTGTTTAAATGCATATCTCCTTCCCATTTTGAGGTGACACTTGGTGGGTAGGAACTGGGTCAAAGAGGGGAGTCTTTAACATGGTGAGAAGATAAGGTTCTGGGTGCTGCAAAGGAGGAGGATAAAATGTTGAGTAAATGTGATATGTAGACAATAATCCCCATGTGTGTCTGATCTGGTCAGGTGGTGGGGTGGGGTGTAAGGTCAGTTTATATTTGGAGATGCCAATTTTATTTGGATATATAGGTCTGGGTATTGAGATGGCTAAAGGAAATTAAATAACCCACAGATAAAAACCACTTTTGGTTGACACTGACTTAACATTTCAAAAGTGTTAAAATCTTTTTTTTTAAAAAAAATCATTCTTCTGTAAATTTGGTCACGAGAAGCCACGCTGTCTCAGAACTGTGCGATATTGTGGCTGGCAGGGTGGCACGTGAGTTGGCTGGAGCCCAGTGGCCCGCGCGGTACCCCAAGTACACAAACTCTTCAACTGATGGATACCCTTTTAAGTCTGACTTATCTGGGGAAACACAAGGGTCCCATAAACAGAATCTAAATTATGTGTTGGGCCAAAAAAGTTGCCAGACGGAAGGCACTTTGTGATGGAGTTATAAGAATAGCTTGAGATCGGCTCAGTCTGCTTTATTCTAGTTAAGCCAAAGCTTAATGATCTGAGGAGGGAAGTCTTTTTAGGCTTGAAGCAGCAGAATACTGTTTGTATATGTGTTGTCTTCCTCTCTGGAAGATTCTAAGATTGCTGTGTTCCGGTAGATAGTGAAAGATATGCCAAAGTTATAGGCTGTTTTTCTGTTAAAAAAAAAAAAAACCCAATGGTGCCAAAAAGTATTTAGGGTATTTATTTAAAACATCTCTCTTACCGAGTTTCCAACAGTGTGGGGCTGTCTAAAAGTCAAACTCTTGTCCTTGCATGGGCTGACAGCATAGAGCTGGGACCTGCCGAGGCTCTTGGGCTTCCTCTGGCTTCCTGCAGGCCAGGGGCACAGGACACACCGCTCCACACCCCGCCGGCTGCTTCGGTTTGATTTCTACCTCACTTTTGGCGCAAGTCGTCTACCTCACGTTAGCATCTGACGGGTCTCTGAAAAGAATAGTATTAATCCACCGGGGAGTGGGTGGGAGTGGGGAGCTACCTCTAGAAGAAAATGTGTTCATAAATCCAGAACTGATTTCTCCCGGGAGAAACATTTGATTGACCTTGAAAAAGAAACTTTGAAACCAAATATTCCTTTACTCAGGCAAATGTAGTTATAAATCCCAGTATTTCTTACCAATCTGGCCTTTTCTCCCCCACTAAGAATTGCGCGCATCATTGCCATGTTATTCAGTATTATGAAACTACTGGTTCATCTGACCTGTTTGAGGACTTAACGGCAAATAAAGACCTTTAGGTCTCTTTTTCTCTTCAAGAGAAAAATATTTTATCTATATTCTGAATGTCTGCAAATAGACCCTTGTAGGAGCAATTCGAAGGGTCTTAGCTGTTGGAAACATCAGACATTTGAAGGGAATGATCATCCTTTAGACTTGGTGATTGTAACTGTAGCTTTTCTGGACCCAGCAGGATGGGCATCACCATGACATTGCAACAATCACTGTTTCACTGAGCACTGACTGGTGGCATGTGTGTTGCTCTTTTGTGTTTAATTGTTTTTTCCTACCAAAGGTAACATGTTGACGGGTTGTATTTTTCCTTTGCTTATTAAATACTTGATAAAGTTGAGAAGCACATGACCGTGATATACTGTATCGCCTCTCTACCTCTCTGTTCTTTCCCTAGTTAATTTTTGTTTTGGTTGGAAGAGAGGGTCCTAAGACCACTGTAATTATTGTGAATTGGATTTAAAATGTCATGGTGAAGAAATACCTCAATGATGTCTATTTTTAAACTGATCTTACGGGTTAACAAGCCAGCCTGGTGGGATGTTTTCCATCATCATTTAACCAGTAATGGTTCTAAAAGTTTTGTGTATCCACATGGTCTTAGACCTCCTTTTAATGATTGTATTAACTTACAAGCTCAGGTAGTATTTTTCTTAAGGCTCTATCTTGGAGCACACTGACTGAATGTTAACGTGTGTAGCAAAGTGTTTACTTTCTTTAAATAACCAGCTCTGGAATAGTTTTTTGTGTTTCTAGCAGTCTGTGTAGTTGTCTGTCTTCAGAGGAAGATTTTTCACATTTCTGGGTTTTTCTTATTTTTAGGGTGGTAAGGTTTCTTTTTTCTTCTTTTCCCCTAAAATCAGTGCAGGTGAGAAGGGTGGGTGGGTAAGGGTTGTTGTTTTTAACTAGCATGTTAGGTATACTTGGGTGGGTGGGAGGGTTGTTAGTAATTTTTTAATGGATCTTGCTTAATACTGTCCATTAGCTGTCATGCCTGGTCAGCAAAATGCTTTAATTTTTAAGTGTAGAACACATGACTTGGTTGAGTTATTTTTTTCTTTTTGGTAAGAAAGGTAAATGGAGAATTGGAGAAAAATTAACATGGGCATGTTGCCTGATGTTAGAATGACGAAGTTAAACCTTTTTTTTTAATTTGTCCAAGGCAGACATGATGTAAGGAATATGCACCGCCAGAGTAACTCCCTGGGCCACAGAAACCATGCTGCAAGCCCGTCGGAGGGGCTGACTGCCTCCTGACACTTTGTAAAATGGGCATTGCTGTGGTGGTGTGGATCCCATCAATTAAGTGGAGAATGGGGAAGCAAAGGTTTTTCCCCAAACCTTTAAAGTGGGTTTTTGTTTGGGGCGGGTTTTTCTTTTCCTCTGGATTTTTACTTTTGAATCTTAAATGATAAACTGCAGGCCGCAAGCATGACAGGCAATGAGCAGGTGAAGAACCAATGGAAAAGTGTTCAAAAACTCCTGTGTTAGCTAACAGGCTTCTGAATGTATCGCCGTGGTCCACAGAGAAGGCTGGAGAAGGTAGCAAGGAGATGCTGTATCAGCTACTGCAGCCTTAAAACAAAGTTGGTGTCTCTTTGGACTTTAAAATTGTTCCTATGCAGCTTATTTTATTTTTGTTTAATCAAATAAACACGAGGGTTTTTCCATGGAAATAGTGTGTCTGTGTGATCCTTTAATCCAGAATAAAGAAGGGGGCGTGCACTGTGCTTTATGAAAGGAAGTTTGAGGTGGATGGCCCAGAGGTTACCCAGCTGGTGGGCCAGATTTGGGTCCATGCAGTGTTTTCAAAACAGGTGGAACCAGCATTTGAAAATAGAGGAAATGTAAACGAGCCTAAATGTTTTAAAATCTATACTTCTAGATTCCTGGGAAATCTCATATCTGGCAGCTGCAGGCTGATCTCTCAAGCTGCTGAATAGCAAATGTCCCTTTAGAGGGATAAGAATGTGGTTTGCCAATTAGCACAGTCCTCTTCCCACCCACCCCACCCCTTCCCATAGATGCCACCGCCTTCGTGTGCACTGGCCTTATAACCCCTGCCGGGGGATGGGCAACTTGGGTCTCAACTCTGGCCGGGGGAAGTGAGCAACTCTTACAAGTCGCTCCTCTCTTTGGCAGGGGTACCATCGATGCCGGCTGGATATTAGGTCTGACCTTTGAATGGAGGGTCTGGCAAACTAGAGAAGCCCAGCACGCTGGATTCTACGTTTTTCCCTCAAGTTTTCTGTTCCATGTCCCTTTCCTGCTGTGATAAGAACTTGCAGGAGTTCTGATGGTGCTAGCTCTTACCCCTGCCGCACAGGAGCCACTTTTTTTTTTAAGCTGAGCTTTTTGGTGAGCAAGATTGGCCCTGAGCTAACATCTGTTGCCAATCTTCCTCTTTTTTTTTTTTTTTTTTCTCTCCCCAAAGCCCCAGTACCTAGTTGTATATCCTAACTGTGAGTCATTCTAGTTCTTCTATGTGGGATGCCTCCACAGCAGGCTTGATGAGCGGTGCCGTGTCTGTGGCCAGGATCCAAACTGGAGAACCCTGGGCCACCAAAGCAGAGCGCACGAACTTAACCACGTGGCTGCTGGGTCGGCCCCAGGAGCAGCCTTTTCAAAGTGCCAAGCATCTGTACCTGCAATAGGGAACCTCTGCTCTTCACTTGAGCTCATGTTGGCGCTGAGCATTTAAAGTGGTTTTTGCCCCCTTGATACTTTCAGCGTCAAACTGTGACACAAACTGAGTAGCAGTTTCCGAACAACTCAAAATGGGAATGTAACTTAATGGCCTCTGAGCCCAGCCCCGATTCTCCATTTCCTTTCCCAGGCCCCTTATTTTTTATTTCCCTTTTGTCCCTAGCTGGACACAAGGGGAGACTTGAATGTAAAAAGTTGAATGGATGCACCCCTTTTTCAAGGGAAGGAATCTTTTCTCCTTAATCCTCTGAAAGCTCCAGGAGAAGCAGCTAGTAAAACGAGGAAGGACCTATTTCTGAAGGAAGTACAAACAAGGAAAGCTCTAGAAAGAATCAACACCTCACCCTCAGCCCCCATGGATTCCTTCAGCCTCTTCCAGTAGAGGAGGTGAGCTTACAAGGACCCAAACCTTCTAAGGGTCAGTGCACCCCTTTGCAGTTGGCCGCTTGGAGCTGCCGTGCTTATTAAAAGTTAGCCAGAAATCAAAAATAGAATATGTGGGGTCATGGAACCTGCATACATTGCTGGTGGGATTGTAAAAGGGTGCAAACACTTTGGAACAGAAGCTGTCAGTTCCTCAAAGTGTTAAAACAGGATCCAGCAATGCCATGCCTAGATAGATATCCGAAAGAATTGAAGACACATCCACAAAAAAAACTAGTAAGTGAGGGTTTGTAGTAACATCATTCATAATAGCCAAAAATTGTGGAAACAACCCAAATGTCCCTCAACTGATGACTGGATAAACAAAATATGGTATCTCCTTACAGTGGAGTGTTATTCAGCCATAAAAAGTAATGCAGTACTGACACATGTTATGACATGGGTGAACCTTGAAAATGTAAGTGAAAGGCGCCAGCTTTGTACATGATTTCATGTACAGGAAATATCCAGAGCAGGCCAATGCAGAGAGACAGAAATTTGATTAGTGCTTGCCAGGGGCTGGGTGGTGGGTGGAATTGGCAGTGACTGCTATGGGTTTGTGGGGGGTTTTTGTTTTGTAAGACTTTTTGAGCTGTTTTAGGTTCATAGCAAAACTTGAGAGGAAGGTACATCTCATATGCCCCCTGCTCCCATGCGCGTGCATGGCATTCCCCCATTGTCAACATCCTCCTGGGGTTTCTTTGGGGATGATGGAAATATTCTGGAATTAAATAGTGGTGATAGTTTTACAGCCAAGTGGGTGAATTTCATGGTATATGAATAATCTCAATATGAAAATGCACAGGCAACAAATAAAATCAGTACATCTGACTGCATAAAAAACTTCTGTCTAAATGAAGAGGTCTGGTTGCCTTTCCAGGCCTCCTTGTGTTGCGAGGGCTCTGTGACCAGTTCTGCCCAGCAGGTTGCGAGCAGCAATGATACGGTGCCACTTCCTAGCTGGCGTATGTCATTGGCAGCGTGAGCCCTTGCAGAGCTCTGGCCCCTCTCCAATGGCCACAGGCCATGTTCTGATGGAAGGCAGCCAGGATCTGGGAGTGAGGCAGACACGGGGCAACACCCAGCCAACCAGGGATGTATGTGTGATCAAAATATGTACAGTTCTTTTTTCTTAAATGTTTTAAAAATCTGTCCCATGAACAGCGACAAAAAATGAAAACATAAGCCCCAGTCTGGGAGAAGATATCTATAAAGGTATAACTAACAAAGGATTACTATCCAGAATATTTAAAGAACTACGAATCAATAAGGAAAACATAACCCAATTTAAAAAAAAAAAACAGGCAAAGGGTGTGGTTAGGTAATTTACAGAGCTCAACTGCACTAGAACTCAGGGAAATACAAGCTAAAGCAGCAGTATGTTACAATTTCCTACCCATCAGTTTGATAAAATTGTAAAAGTCTGATCAATGTGAGTGTTGGTGAGAAATAGGAACTGTCTGACAAAGCTAGTGGGAGTGTAAAGGAGTACGGCCCCTTAGGGGAATTTCTCAATATCTAGTAAAACTGAAGATACGGGCGTACACTTAGATCCAGTAATTTCACTTCCAAGAGTATGCTGTGGAGAAATTGTAGCACAAGACGTACAGTGACCACTGTCCTGTGTCCTGGAGTAGGTCACACCAAGTATCTTGTCCGTGGAGGGATAGATGAGTAAATTTTATATATTTATTCAATGGAAGTTAAAGTGAATAACCAGGAGCTAACTGTGGATACATCTAGAAATCGTAATGTTGAGGAAAAAGATCGAGTTCCAGAATGACTTTACACTGTATCTTTACATAATGTTTGAAAAAAGCACCAAACAGTACTGCATATTTGTTAAAGATTTGGTTTTTGTTCCGTGAGCATTAAGTGGCTTGGGGGCTGCAGGCTGGATGCCTTGCTGTAGGAGGGAGTTGTAAAATTGAAAGCAACTAATCTCCTTACTTACGGTTACTAAAAAGGGAGGGCGACCAGGGAGATGAAGACAACCCCAGACCTTCTGTTTTCCCTTTTCCTCCAGTAAAGATTCTGACTTGCTCTAAAACATGACAATAGGAGACAAAAATGTAAGAACAGCGACAACAGAACTTTGCATTTCTGGAAAGAATAGAATGGGGTATATAGCCATAAGAAATTTCCACAAGAGACGTATCTAAGTGACTCCCCCCACCTCACCCCACCTCCACTTCCTTTTCCTCAGACATGTGTAAAGTTTTGTTTTCTCACCTTGTATACATCGATTCTTTCTCCCTAGAAGTATAGTGCTGGACTTAATCTTGCTTAAAAATGAATTTTATGTCTCCTAGACAACAATGCCAGTTATTAAAATTTAATAATGAGTAAGTACCAAAATAAGTCACTGTAAGCTGATAATCTTGGTGGGATATTTGGACGAATTCAACATTTAGAGACTAGCACTTTTTTTAATTTAAAAAATTTATGTATAATTTACATACAATAAATTTCACTCTTTTTGTTGCACCTTTCTGTGAGTTTTGGCAAACATATACAGTCACATAACCAACACCACAGTCAAGATGCAGACCAGTTTCATCACCCCAAGGTTCCTCCAGCATCTCTCTGTAGCCAACCCTACACCACCCTCACCCCAGCCAGTCATTGCTCTATTTTCTTCCCAGGCAGTTTTTGTTTTGTATTGTTTTTTTGCCTCTTCCAGAATATCACCTAAATAGAATCATTTGATTCAGGACTGGCACTTTTTTTTTTTTTTGAGGAAGTTTAACCCTGAGCTAACATCTGCCACCAATCTACCAATTCTCCTCTTTTTGCCGAGGAAGACTGGCCCTGAGCTAACATCTGTGCCCATCTTCCTCTACTTTATATGTGGGACGCCTGCCACAGCATGGCTTGCCAAGCGGTGCATAGATCTGCACCTGGGATCCGAACCAGTGAACCCTGGGCCGCCCAAGTGGAACGTGCAAACTTAACCACTGTGCCTAGCACTTTTGAATTAACAGTAGGTCCACAAGGGAAATAATAGTTTAGGTGATGGTGACCTTTTGTTTTTGTGTCCCTTTAGGATGAACTTGGCAAAGTATAAGTTTCAAAAAATAAAATAACTCACACAATATAGTGTGTGTGTGTGTCAAAGATTTGCATAACTCATGAATGAGAGAATGGCACTGTTGAAGTTGGTTTCAAAGAGGACAGGCAAGCGTGGTGAACATGTCAGCAGGAAAAGGAATGCTGGCATAAGGTTGCAAGTTAGTTAGGAATCTACTTAATGTCCTTCAGGGTAGTAAAATCTTCGGGGTCATCTTTTTTACTGGAGAGAAATCATTGGCAGTCCTCCTCAAGTTGACATCTAACCTTACAGGGAGAGCTTGGGCCGACTCAATAGTGAATAGCAAGTCAATTAACCTACAGGTCTGGAGAGTGTCACATGACCCTTAGGGGTCATTGATAGACATGGCTCTGATGTGACTTTGAAAGGGCCCTCAGTGATTTTTTTTTTAACTTTATTTTCAAATTCTGGATAATTTTTATGAACAAATCAGATGTCCAGTATTCTATCCCAGTGCATCAGCTGTGGTTCACTTGTTGCCAATTGGCAAGATCACGCTTTTAAGTGGGTGCTAGAAGTACATGTTAAAACCTTGAGTAATTTCCTTCAGAAGATGAAATATTGAAACCAGTATAGGGGCCGGCCCTGTGGCCAAGTGGTTGGGTTCGCCCGCTCTGCTTCGATGACCCAGGGTTTCTCTGGTTCGGATCCTGGGTGCAGACATGGCACCGCTCATCAAGCCACACTGAGGCAGCATCCCACATGCCACAACTAGAAGGACCCACGACTAAAAATACACAACTATGTACTGGGGGGCTTTGGGGAGAAAACGGAAAAATAAAGTCGTTAAAACCAGTTATCATGGGGAGCCCTGAAAGGCAGGGAGCCCTCTTAGGCCCAGGGACTGTGAGCTGGCCTAAAAATTAAAGACAATTCAAATTCTTTTGAGTAATAAAATCACTTATTCTCTTAAACGGTCCCTCTGCCCTGGATCCCACACTTCAGAGGTCTCCACTCTAGCTCTCCTCCAGCTGCATCCACACCACTGGGAAAGAGTCCCAGTGGCCAAGTCTGTCCCTTCTAGACCATGCAGCACGTACCTCAAATCACGTTAAGCATGCTTCTAAGGCCTACACAGGCCCCTTCCATGGAACTGCCTTTCTAGGGCAAACGGCGCAAGGCGTGACCCAGGGCAGCTGTTTGCCGTGGTTGGGGGTAGGGAGCTAGGATGTGGACTGAAGCATCCATATATCATGAGAATGTGGCCCATTACGGTGGGGGACAGCTGTTTCTCCAAGGAGCCCTGGTTCCTTGTATTGCAAACTGGTATTTAGAAACAAAAATCTGGGTGCTGAGTACAGTTATTTCTGCTGGAGTGTCATTGCTTTTAGGTCCTCTTAGTGAACAAAGCTAGGAAATATATATGTGTGTGTGTATGTATGCGCATACATATATATATACACACACACATACATATATATTTCTTTTTTTTTCCTCCCCAAGGCCCCAGTACGTAGTTGTATATCCTAGTTGTAGGTCATTCTAGTTCTTCTATGTGGGACGCCACCACATCATGGCTTGATGAGCAGTGCATAAGTCTGTACCCAGGATCTGAACCAGTGAAACCCTGAGCCTGGGAAGCGGACATGTGAACTTAACCACTCGGCCCAGGGCCTGCCCCTCTTTTTTTTTTTAAAGTCTGGCCCTGAGCTAACATCTGCTGCCAATCTTTGTTTCCTTCTTCTCTCCAAATCCTCCCAGTACATAGTTGTATATTCTAGTTGTAGGTCCTTTTAGTTCTTCTATGTGGGACGCCGCCTTAGCATGGCTTGATGAATGGTGTCACGTCCATGCCCAGAATCCGAACTGGCGAACCCCTGGGCATGAACTTAACCCCTTGGCCACGGGGCTGGCCCCTCTATTTCTATATCTATCTGTAATATACTAAAAACCATGAGTTCATACTGATGCTTCTGATTCTAACCCAACACCAGAGGCTTCATACTAGCCTTCTCCCCTTCATTATTTGTAACTCAGTTTCTTCACAAAGAGGAAGCTGGTATGCATTATCCAAAAGACATTTACTTATTTGCCCAGTCCTACAATACACATACAGTAGTTTCAGAAACATTAACCCATACTCTTAAGAAAAACAAATTCACTAACTAAAATACCACATTTGTGTAGAGTTCTTTTTATCTTGAGCCTTACAACTAGCCTTACAAAATACTATCTTTCGAAGTTTCTTAGGTTATTTTCTTCCCCAAGCCCTCAGTGTATTTAGATTATTTATAATACAGTTAGATAGATTCATTTGCTATTTTTTCTGTGCTGAGTTCTCTCCCACATCCTGGTTGTGTGTAATTATTTCTTTTTTGGTTATGTAAAACATGATCAAGTTCTAAAAGTCAAAACTATACAAAAAGGCGTACTGAGAGCAGCTTTACTTTCCCCTCATCCCCCTTCTCCCATACCCAATCCTCCATTCTCTGACCCTGCCCCACCCCTGTGGGTAATCACGCTCATTAGTTTCTGGTTTATCCTTCCTGAATTTCTTTTTTTTTGCACAAATGAGCAAATACATAAATATCCTTAGATTCATTTCTTTT
The DNA here is from genome assembly GCF_041296235.1 of Equus asinus. Classification (NCBI taxonomy): domain Eukaryota; kingdom Metazoa; phylum Chordata; class Mammalia; order Perissodactyla; family Equidae; genus Equus; species Equus asinus. Next base: position 63,028,286 of record NC_091810.1, on the reverse strand, counting down.
TTACACAAAGGTAACATATTATACTCTTTTGCACTTTGCGTTTTTCATTTAACAAATATCCCAGAAGTCGCTGCAGGTCAGTTCATGGGGATTGTCCTCATTCTTTCCTACAACTACGTAGTACTCCACAGTGTGGTGGGCCATAGCTCATTCAACCACTCCCGTGTGTTTGGCATTTAGACTGTTTTCAATATTTTGTGATTACTAACAATGCTGCAATGAATAACGTTGTGCGTATGAACTTCTTATGTTGGAGACATATCTTCAGAGTTGATTCCTAGAATTGGGATGGCTGAGTCAAAAGGTAAATGCACGTGTAATTTTTTTAGGCATTGCCAAATTCACTTCTAGAAGGGTTGTACTAATTTGCATTCCCACCAGTAATGGATGAGAGTGACTCTTTCCCCACAGCCTTGCCAACAGAATACACTTTTTAATATTTGCCAATCTGATAGGTGAAAAATGATACATTAGTGTTGTTTCAATTTGCATTTCTGTAGTTATAACCTTGACTCATAACTTTTTCTTATTTATTTATTTATGCATAAAGGGGAAGAGTCACCCCGAGCTAACATGTGTTACCAATCTTCCTCTTTTTTTTCCCCTCCCCAAAGCCCCAAACATGGTTGTTTATCCTAGTTGCGAGTCCTTCTGGTTCTTCTATGTGAGCCATCACCACAGCATGACAACTGACAGATGGGTGGTGTGGTTCCACAACTGGGAAGCAAACTCGGGCCACTGAAGTGGTAAGAGTGTCAAACTTAAACCATTAGACTATCAGGGCTGGCCCTCATAACTCTTTAATATTTAGACATATGACATGAGGGCCTTCTCCTCTTCTTTCTCTCCTTCCCTCCTGAGTATATTTATGTATTAGATACATGTTTTTAAATAATGTATCCTGGGCTTATAATTTTTTTATTCCAGTCTGAAAACACTTTTCTTTTTTCTTTTTTGGGGAAAATTAGGCCTGAGCTAACATCCACTGCCATTCCCCCTCTTTTTGCTGAGGAAGATTGGCCCTGAGCTAACATCCATGCCCATCTTCCTCTACTTTATATGTGGGACGCCTACCACAGCATGGCTTGGTAAGCAGTTTGTAGATCTGCGCCCAGGATCTGAACCAGTGAACCCTAGGCCACCAAAGCGGAGAGCCTGAACTTAACCACTATGCCACTCGGCCAGCCTCAAAAACATTTTTCTTTTAATTGAAGTATTTGGTCTATTTACATTCAGTTTAATTACTGACATATTTGAGTTTTCTACTGTTCTAGCTATCCTGTATTCCTTTTTCTTTGCTTCCTTTCATTCTCCCTTTGGCTTAAGAATTTTAAAAATTATTCTCTTTTGTCCTCTCTATTAGCTTTGAAACTATACATTCCTTTACTTATTCTTGTAGTGGTTACCAGTGACAAATCTAGAAATTGTGGAGCCTGAAGCCTATACAACTTTTGAGGCTCTCTTTATAAAAATATAAATACAAAATTGTGAATACAAAAATAGGTATAAAAATGAACACATAGAGTGAAAAAAGTAGTCACATCACAACTAATTATAACTCTTAAAATGCTGATAAATACCACAAATATCACAAAACTAAAACATTTATTATTTACTGCTAACATATCTCTGTAATAGTTTTTTCCACTAAATTTTTGGCTGCAAACCCTATAATTGCCTCTTCATAGGGCAACTATTTTTTTATAATTTCATTTTATTTAGAGAGAAAAAAGTAACTGAGTCTTTCCTCTGGCAGGGTTGACTTAAATTTGTTTGTTATTATTGATGGTTTAGGAACATTTCTTTTAGCTTCATAACTCTTTTTTGTGAATGCCACATCTAACTTGTTCAGTGTGTTCAGGGAGAGGAGGGGAGGAGAGACAGGCCCTGAGGGTCACCACCTCTTTGGTCCTGCTGGGCATGGCACACCGCTCCCTGTCCTCTATCACAGTGACCTAGCTGGTAGTCCAGGTCCTCCCTGCTCCTGGCATTCCTCTCCTGGCTGCTTCCCAGCTCCTCAGGTCCTGGATGAGGGGCAGGAACTATGAAGATGGTCTTTGAGTGGGAAGCAAGGAAGCGTCTAGTACAAATCCTTCTCCTTGGAGTCAAATACATGGTGTGGCTGCTCAATAAAAGCCCCTGTGGGTTGTTTGTTGCTGGGCAGAAACAGAGTTACCGCTGGCCTACCATTGGCTCTGCTTTGCAGCTTCAGGACCACCACCAGGGCGAGGCTGACTCCTTTCCTGAAGGAGAACGGAGTTAGAGCCTCATTAGCATCACAGTAAATCTACCTCTGGTCATTAGCCATAAGATTACAACATGTATCCTTAACCTGTCAAAATCAAATGTTACATTCTATAAAATAATTGGTTTTTATTGTTCAAAATATCATTGCCATGAAAGACAAAGACCGTTCTAGATTAAAATGGTCTAAAGAGACATGGCAACTAATGCAATACATGATCCTGAAGGGGAAAGGAAAAATTGCTATTAAGAACATCATAGGGGAGGCGGGACCAAGATGGCGGAGTGAGTGGTCTTCTTTGTCTCTCCCCCGTCAAATCTACAACTAATTGGACATTCACCGATTAACAAAGGATATCCAGATAGCATCTCAAGATGCTTAAGAGTCTCGTGCTACTATACATCGGAAGGCGGACAGACTTGCCTCCGGGAGGAGGTGGAAATAGGTGAAAACTCTCTGACCCCCAACCCCCGACCCCCAGACAGCCTAGTTCCTGCAGGAGGCTCTCTTCCAGCCAACTCCCCCATAGCATCGCCACACACCAAGGGCGGGAGTGTGCACTCACCAGCGGAGCAACGGTGGAAACAGGTGACAACAGGCTGACCCAAGCCCGTCGTGATTACACCTAAGCCCAGGGGGAATCCCCAGGGTCCCACACCCACCGGCAGGGAAGGCCTCTGCTTGCCATTAGCAGGGAGACCCCGCCCAGAATCCAGAACAAAGGGAAGCTCCTGGCGGGCAGATTCCCTGGCATGGCACCAGACCATAAGCTGCTGCTGGGCCCACAGTCTCCGGCGCACGGGTCGGTGCAGGGGGCGCCCGGACTTCCCACGGATGTGCCTGGGGACACGGTTGGAGCTCCAACGCCCAGCTCTGTGGCCCGGGGGGAGGCTCCAGGGTCCCGCACCTCCCTGGCAGGGAAAGCCTCTGCTTGTCATTAGCAGGGAGGCCATGCCCAGAATCCAGGACAAAGGGAAGCTCCCAGCAGGTGGATTCCCTGGTATGGCACCAGATCACAAGCTGCTGCTGGGCCCACAGTGTCCGGTGCACAGGTCGGTGCAGGGGGTGCCCAGACTTCCTGTGGACGTGCTTAGGGACAGGGTTGGAGCTCCAGCTCCCAGCTCTGCAGCATGGGGGGAGGCTCCAGGGTCCTGCACCCCCCCCCCCCCCGCCCGGTAGGGAAAGCCTCTGCTTGCCATTAGCTGGGAGGCCCCTCCCAGAATCCAGAACAAAGGGAAGCTCCTGGTGGGTAGATTCCCTGGCACTGCACTAGACCGCCAGCTGCTGCTGGGCCCACGGTCTCCATTTCACGGGTTGGTGCAGGGGGTGCCCGGACTTCCTGTGGACGTGCTTGGGGACTGGGTGGAGCTCCAACACCCAGCTCTGCCACCCTGGGGGTTGCTCCAGGGTCCCGCACCCCCCCACCAGGGAGGGCCTCTGCTCTCCATTGGCAGGGAGGCCCCGCCCAGCATTCAGAACACCAGGAAGCTCCCTAGAGCAGAATTCCCCACAAGGCAGCAGCTTACGAGCCACCACCAGGCCCACGGACTCTGGCCGTGTCCCAGACGAGGCAAGGGGCTCCCAGAGATCCCGTGAGAGTGGAGTGGGGCAGAGTGGAGCTCCGGTGAAATGGCTATGTAGCCCAGGGGGGAACTCCAGGTTCCTACAGCAGCCTCAGTGAAAGCCTCTGCACAGCACTAGTGGAGAGGTCCTGACTGGCAATCGCAAGGCGGGAAGGCCCTGGGGCAAAAGTAGCACAGCTAGGTGAGCTAACGACAGACTGCAGAAGATACCCATAGCTCTGCTGGGACCTATAGTGGACAAGTGTGATCTTGTGGGCTCTGTTAGGGACAAAGCGGCAATTATAGGTGATCCTGCTCCTGGCTGCTGGGAAAGCCCACAACACTGCTGCAGACCACAAGGAGGGAGCGCGTCTAAGTGGGCTGCAACAGTAGGCACCAGCAGCCTGAGGCCCCGTTGCAATTGCCCCCACAACTGACGAGGGACCCCACAGGACCACTGTGACTACAAGGAGGGGTTCGGGTCCAGGTCCAGTGAGTAACAGCTGACAGGGTTCCTGGTTGGTGCAGTCTAAACAGCTGCCCCCCCCCACACACACACACACCAGTTGCAACAAGTAGAAGCTCTATCTCTATGCGGAGGCACAAATCCACACCATCAAGCAGTATGGAAAAATATATTAAATCTCCAGAACAGAAGGAAAATGATAAGCACCCAGAAAACAATCCCAAAGACAATGAAATCTATAACCTAAATGATGATGATTTCAAAACTCCCATTATTAAAAAACTCAATGAGTTAAAACAGAATTCAGATAGACAACTCAATGAGTTCAGGAGCTATGTCACAAAAGAGCTTGACACTATAAAGAAGAACCAATTAGGAATACTGGAGATAAAGAACACAATGCAGGAGATTAAGAAAAATCTGGACTCTCTGAACAGTAGGGTCGATAATATGGAGGACAGAATTAGCAATTTGGAGGATAGGAATATAGAAATGCTGCAGACAGAGGAGGAGCGAGAACTAAGACTAAAAAGAAATGAAGAAACTCTCCAAGAGTTATCCGACTCAATTAGGAGATGCAACATAAGGATTATAGGTATACCAGAGGGAGAAGAGAAGGAGAAGGGGGCAGAAGCCCTGTTCAAAGAAATAATAGCTGAGAACTTTCCAAACTTTGGAAGAGAGATGGAACTTCATGTGACAGAAGACAATAGATCTCCAAACTTTACTAACGCAAGAAGACCAACCCCAAGGCATATAGTAGTGAAACTAGCAAAAGTCAATGACAAAGAGAAAATACTAAGGGCAGCCAGGCAGAAGAAAATAACTTACAAAGGAAACCCCATAAGGCTATCAGCAGATTTCTCAGGAGAGACCCTACAGGCTAGAAGAGATTGGAATGAAATATTCAAAACTCTGAAGGACAAAAACCAGCAGCCAAGAAATACTCTACCCAGCAAAAATATCCTTCAAATACGATGGAGAAATAAAAACTTTCCCAGATAAACAAAAGTTAAGGGAGTTCATCGCCACAAAACCTCCTCTTCAAGATATGCTCAGGAAGAACCTCATTCCTGAAAAATCAAAAAAAGGAAAGGGGTTACAAAATCCAGAACAAAGGAGATAAGCAGAAGGACAATAACACAAAGTAACAGCTCTCCAACAGGACAAAATGCAAAAGAACTGGAAAACAAGTGATAAAATGGAAACAGTAGGCCCCCACGTTTCAATAATCACTCTAAACATGAATGGATTGAACTCTCCAATCAAAAGGCACAGAGTGGCAGGATGGATCAAAGAACAAGATCCAACAATATGCTGCCTCCAGGAAACACACCTCAGCCCCAAAGACAAACACAGACTCAAAGTGAAGGGATGGAAGACAATACTCCAAGCTAATAATGAACAAAAGAAAGCAGGTGTTGCCATACTTATATCAGACAAAGTAGACTGCAAAGAAAAACAGATAAAGAAAGACAAAGAGGGGCAGTATATAATGATAAAAGGGACGCTCCACCAAGATGACATAACACTTATAAATATATACACACCTAACACAGGAGCACCAAAATTTGTAAAGAAACTATTAACAAAACTAAAAGGAGACATCAACAGCAACACAATAACAGTAGGGGACCCCAACACCCCATTAACACCAATGGACAGATCATCCAGACAGAAAATCAACAAGGAAATTATAGAATTAAATGAAAAATTAGATCAGATGGACCTAATAGATATATATAGGACACTTCATCCAAAAACAGCAGGTTACACATTCTTCTCAAGCGCGCATGGAACATTCTCAAGGATAGACCATATCTTGGGAAACAAAGCAAGCATCAATAAGTTCAAGAGGGTCAAAATATATCAAGCATCTTTTCTGATCATAATGCTATGAAACTAGAAATCAACTACAAGAATGGAGCTGGGAAAGGGCCAAAAATGTGGAGACTAAACAACATGCTACTGAACAAACAATGGATTATTGAAGAAATTAAAGAAGACATCAAATATTATCTGGAGACAAATGAAAATGAAAACACACCGTACCAAATTATTTGGGACGCAGCAAAGGCAGTCCTAAGAGGGAAATCCATTGCAATACAGGCTCACCTCAATAAGCAAGAAAAATCTTACATAAACAACCTCAAACAACACCTAACGGAATTAGAAAAAGAAGAACAAACAAAGCCCAAAGTCAGTACAAGGAGGGAAATAATAAAAATTAGAGCAGAAATAAATGATATTGAAACAAAAAAGACAGTAGAAAGGATCAATGAAACAAAGAGTTGGTTCTTTGAAAAAATTAACAAAATCGACAAACTCTTAGCCAGACTCACTAAAAAAAAAGAGAGAAGTCTCAAATAAATAAAATTAGAAATGAGAGCGGAGAAATCACAACAGATACTGAAGAAATACAAGGGATCATAAGAGAATACTATGAAAAACTATATGCCAACAAATTGAACAACCTAGAAGAAATGGATAAATTCCTAGACTCATACAACCTACCCAAACTGAATCAGGAAGAAATAGAGAATCTGAATAGACCAATCACAAGTAAAGAAATAGAAACAGTAATCAAAAACCTCCCCAAAAATAAGAGTCCAGGACCAGACGGCTTCTCTGGAGAATTCTACCAAACATTCAAAGAAGATTTAATACCTATCCTTCTCAAACTGTTCCAGAAAATAGAGGAAGATGGAGCACTCCCTAATACATTCTATGAAGCCAATATCACCCTGATCCCCAAACCTGACAAGGGCAACACAAAGAAGGAAAACTACAGGCCAATATCACTGATGAACATAGATGCAAAAATCCTCAACAAAATTTTGGCAAACTGAATACAGCAATACATCAAAAAGATTATACACCATGATCAAGTGGGATTTATACCAGGGACACAGGGATGGTTCAACATCCGCAAGTCAATCAATGTGATTCACTACATTAACAAAACGAGAAACAAAAACCACATGATCATCTCAATAGATGCAGAGAAAGCATTCGACAAGATCCAACATACATTTATGATAAAAACCTTCAATAAAATAGGTATAGAAGGAAAGTACCTCAACATAATAAAGGCCATATATGACAAACCCACAGCCAACATGATACTCAATGGACAAAAACTGAAACCCATCCCTCTCAGAACAGGAACAAGACAAGGGTGCCCACTTTCACCACTCCTATTCAACATAGTACTGGAGGTTTTGGCCAGAGCAATTCGGCAGGAAAAAGAAATAAAAGGAATCCAAATAGGCAACGAAGAAGTAAAACTCTCGCTGTTTGCAGATGACATGATCTTATATATAGAAAACCCCAAAGAAACCATAGAAAAACTATTAGAAACAATCAACAACTACAGCAAAGTTGCAGGGTATAAAATCAACATACATAAATCAGTAGCATTTCTATACACTAACAATGAACTAACAGAAAAAGATCTCAAGAACTCAATCCCATTCACGATCGCAACAAAAAGAATAAAATACCTTGGGATAAATTTAACCAAGGAAGTGAAAGATCTATACAATGAAAACTACAAGACCTTCTTGAAAGAAATCGACGACGACATAAAGAGATGGAAAGACATTCCATGCACATGGATTGGAAGAATAAACATAGTTAAAATGTCCATACTACCTAAAGCAATCTACAGATTCAATGCTATCCCAAGCAGAATTCCAACGTCATTCTTTACAGAAATTGAACAAAGAATCCTAAAAGTCATATGGGGCAACAAAAGACCCCGAATTGCTAAAGCAATCCTGAGAAAGAAGAACAAAGCTGGAGGCACCACAATCCCTGACTTCAAAACATACTACAAAGCCACAGTAATCAAAACAGCATGGTACTGGTACAAAAACAGATGCACAGATCAATGGAACAGAATTGAAAGCCCAGAAATAAAACCACACATGTATGGACAGCTAATCTTTGACAAAGGAGCTGAGGGCCTACAATGGAGGAAAGAAAGTCTCTTCAACAAATGGTGCTTGGAAAACTGGACAGCCACATGTAAAAGAATGAAAATCAACCATTCTTTTTCACCATTTACTAAAATAAACTCAAAATGGATCAAAGACCTGAAGATTAGGCCTGAAACAATAAGTCTTCTAGAAGAGAATACCGGCAATACACTCTTTGACATCAGCTTCAAAAGAATCTTTTAGGACACCATAACCCCTCACATGAGGGAAAAAATAGAAAGAATAAACAAATGAGACTTCATCAGACTAAAGAGCTTCTTCAAGGCAGGGAAAACAGGATTGAAACAAAAAAACAGCCCACTAATTGGGAAAAAATATTCACAAGTTATTTATCCGACAAAGGGTTAATCTCCATAATTTATGAAGAACTCACACAACTCAACAATAAAAAATCAAACAACCCAATTACAAAATGGGCAGGGGACATGAACAGACATTTCTCCAAAGAAGATATACGGATGGCCAATAGACACATGAAAAGATGCTCATCATCACTAATCATCAGGGAAATGCAAATCAAAACTACACTAAGATATCACCTTACACCTGTTAGAATGGCAAAAATATCCAAAACCAAGAGTGACAAATGTTGGAGAGGCTTTGGAGAAAAGGGAACCCTCATAGACTGTTGGTGGGAATGCAAACTGGTGCAGCCACTATGGAAAACAGTATGGAGATTCCTCAAAAAGTTAAGAATAGAAATACCTTATGACCCAGCCATCCCACTACTGGGTATCTATCTTAAGAACCTGAAATCAGCAATTCCAAAAGTTCCATGCACCCCTATGTTCATCGCAGCATTATTCACAATAGCCAAGTCATGGAACCAACATCAGTGCCCAGCAACTGATGATTGGATAAAGAAGATGTGGTATATATATACAATGGAATACTACTCAGCCATAAAAAAGGACAAAGTCGTCCCATTCACAACAACATGGATAGACCTTGAGGGTATTTTGTTGAGTGAAATAAGCCAGACAGAGAAAGACGAACTCTGTATGACTCTGCTCATAGGTGGTAGTTAACATATGGACAAAGAGAACTGATCGGTGGTTGCCAGGGGAAAGGGGGGTGGGGGTAGGGCACTAGGGGTGAAGTGGTGTACCTACAACATGACTAATAATGATGTACAACTGTAATTTCACAAGGATGTTAACGTTCATAACCTTAAAAACAAAACAAAACAAAACAAAAATCCTCTTGGCCGGCCGGCTGCCTGGAGACATCAATTTGCTGCTGGACTGTAGTTACGGCTGCCGCCTCCCTGCCCCCGCGCCTCTTCCAGCAAACCCTCCGCTCTTGGGGTCTCCCTGGGCTTTCCCCCGGCCCCCCATCGCTAGGTGAGGCCTGCCACGTCGACCTGCCTGGCCTGAGCAGGATACCCACTCTCCTTCAAAATGGCACGGACATACTACGACCCAGAGGAGCCTGGAGGACACGCCACCGAGGGGAAGACACCAGCCACAGAAGGACCCTTCCTGCAGGATTCCACTCATGTCGGGTCCCTGGAGCAGTGAAGCTGAGGGAGATGGGAAGGAGGAGGGGCTGCCAGGGCCTGGGGGACGGGGAGGGGGTCCGTGTCAATGGGGACAGAGTTTCAGTTTGGGAAGATGGAAAGTCCTGGATATGGGTGATGGTGAAGGTTGCACAACCACGTGAATGCACTTAATGCCACCGAACTGTGCACTCAAAAGTGGTGAAGATGGTGAATGTTGTGTTATGTATATTTTACTGCAATAAAATTTTTTAAAAATCTAAAAAAAAAAAGAAAAGAACACCATAGGAACAATGGACAAAATTGGAAAATGCTCTGTAGATTAAAATGTTGTCAGTTTTAAATTTACTAAATTTGATAAGTGTATACTGATTATGTAAGATAATATCTTTCTATTCAGATTTAAAGGAATGTGATTAATACAACCTACTCTGAAATGAATCAGAAAAAAGAATATATATGTAGATATATAGAAAGTGAGGGTTGAAGGAAGAGAAAGAAGAGAGAAGAGAGAATGATAAAGCAAATATGGCAAAATGTTAACTGGAGAATCTGGATAAATGGAATACTGGAATTCTTTGTATTATTCCTTCAACTTTTCTATAAATTTTAAATTACTTTCAAATAAAACCTTTTTTTAAAAAGTCCAACGTTAATTGGGACTTTTACACTTTTGTCATCAATGCAAGGACCTTAGAATGCTAACCTCATTAGTCAACCTTCTTCTTTGACTTATATGTCTTTGTTGAAATATATTTTAGTACTCTCTATATTTTTAGAACCCACAGGCATTATTATTATTGTTTTAGGCAGTTATTATCTATTTAGATCAATCTACATATTTATCTTCATTCCTTCTTGGCAACTTCAAGGTGTCATTTGGGATCATTTCCTTTCTGCCTGAAGAATATCCTTTGTTATTATTTTCATTAGCACGAGTTCTTTAATGATAAAGTCTCACTTTTGCTTGTCTGAAAATGCCTGTATTTTACCTTTAATCTGGTAGGATATTTTTATTGGAAATATAATTCTAACCTGGAAGCTATTTTCTTTCATTCAGCCTTTCTTTTTTTTTTTTAAAGATTGGCACCTGAGCTAACATCTGTTGCCAATCTTCTTTTTTTTCTTTCTTCTTCTCCTCAAAGCCCCCCAGTACATAGTTGTATATTCTAGTTGTAGGTCCTTCTGGTTCTGCTATGTGGGACACCACCTCAGCATGGCCTGATGAGCGGTGCTAGGTCCGTGCCCAGGATCCGAACCGGCAAAGCCCTGGGCTGCAGAATTGCAGCGCACGAACTTAACTACTCAGCCACGAGGCTGGCTTCCTAGCCTTTCTTAAATTAATTTTTTATTGTGGTAAAATATATCTCACATAAAATTTACCATTTTAATCATTTTAATGTCCTTATTCAGTGACATTAAATACATTCACAATGTTGTGCAACCATCACCACAATCTTTCAGCATTTTGAAAACATATTTTCTTCAGACTTTCATTGCTTCTGCTGAGAAGTCATTTGTCGGTTTCAGCATGGCTCTTTTGAGAGTAATCTCTGTGTTTTTAGTGCCCTCTGTCCCTTGTATGATCTTTTTGTCTTTGCTTTTTACTAGTTTTAGTATGATGGTTTTACATAAGTATTTATTTTTATGCTGCCTGATATTTATAGCTTGACATATTTCATTAATTTTGGACATTTTTCAGTCAGTGTCTTTTCAAATATTGCTTCTTCCTTATTCTCTCTTCTGTCTCTGGGACTCTTGTTGAATGTATTCTAGACCTCTCTCTCTTACCTTCACTTCTGTATTTCCAAACTTTGTCCTTCTGAGCTTCATTCTTGGCTTTTTAAAACCTATCTTCCAGTTCACAAAATCTTTCTTCAGTTGTGCCTGATCTGCTCTTAAACTTATCTGTTGAATTCTTAATTTTGGTTTTGTACTTTACAATTTTTGAAATTTTAATCTGTTATTTTTTTCATTGTGGCAAAAAGCACATAACATTAAATTTACCATCTTATACATTTTTAAGTGTATAGTTTAGTAGTGTTAAGTATATTCACATTATTGTGCAAACAATCTATAGAACTTTTTCATCTTGCAAAACTGAAACTTTATACACATTAAACACTAATTCCTCCTTTCCCATCCCTCAGCCCTTGGTGATCACTTTTCTACTTTTTGTTTCTATGATTTTTGACTACTTAAGATACTTCGTGTGAGTGGAATCATACAGTATTTGTCCTTTTGTGATTGGCTTATTTCACTTACCACAATGTCCTCAGGTTCATCCTTGTACACCGTGCCAGCATTTCTTTCTTTTTAATGGCTGCATAATATTCCATTGTATGTACATACCACATTTCCTTTACCCATTTATCCATTGATGGACATTTTGGTTGCTTCTACCTCTTGGCTATTGTGAATAATTCTGCAATGAACATGAATGTGCAAATATCTCTTTTAGATCTTGCTTTGAATTCTTTGGATATATACACAGAAATAAGATTGTTTGTTCATATGGTAATTCTATTTTTAATTTTTTTCAGGAACAACTATATTTTTTTCTATAGTGGTTGCACAGTTTTACAACTCTACCAACAGTGTTTCTCTCCTTCTCTTTGCTTTTTTCCTCCCTGTCTTGTTCCTTCCTCCATTTTTTAACTTTTTATTTTGAAATAATTTTAGATTTACAGAAACGTTGCAAAGATTGTACAGAGAGTTCCTGTATACCCTTCACCCAGCTCTGCTGAGGTGAACATGTTTATCACAAGTAAGAAATTAACGTTGGTACAATACTGTTAACTAAACTACAGACTCTTTTTTTAAATTTATTTTTTTAGTTTAAAAAAACTTTTTTTTTGGCTTTTTCTCCCCAAATCCCCCCAGTACATAGCTGCATTATTTTAGTTCTGGGTACTTCTGGTTCTGGCATGTGGGACGCTGCCTCAGCATGGCTTGATGAGCAGTGCCATGTCCGCGCCCAGGGTCTGAACCAGTGAAACCCTGGGCTGCCAAAGTGGAGTGTGTGAACTTAACCACTTGGCCACGGGGCCGGCCCCTGAACTACAGACTCTTTTTGGATTTTACCAGTTTACCCACTAATGTACTTTTTCTGTCTTGAGATTAGTTTTATTATTAGTCATCATTTCTCCTTAATCTGCTTCAATCTGTGGCATTTTATCAGTTTTTCATGACCTTGGTACTTCAGAGGAGTCTTGGTCAGGTATTTCCCCAATTTGGATTTGTCTGATGTTTTCTCATGATTAGACGTGTTTTGGAGTTTGGGGGAAGATTACCCCAGAGGTGATGTAATCTTTTCATTGCCATTACTATTGTTGCTTCTCATTGCTAATAGAAGGCACACGTTATCAACATGACTTATCACTAACCTTGATCACTTGATTAAGATGGTGTCTATAGGGGTTGGCCTGGTGGAGCAACAGTTAAGTTCACACATTCTGTTTTGGCAGCCTAGAGTTCGCCGGTTCAGTTCCTGGGTGTGGACCTATACCTGCTTATCAAGCCATGCTGTGGCAGGCGTTCTACATGAAATAGAGGAAGATTGGCGCTGAGCTAACATCCATGCCAATCTTCCTCAAAAAACAAAAAAAGATGGTGTCTATAAAGTTACTATTTTTCCTTTCCATAATCTATTTGTTCGAATATTATTTTTATTTTAAGTATAATGTATTCCTAAATAAAACCCTTGGTCTTCCTCTGCCCATAATTAATTGTGAACCTATTACATTCTCTAAGATATTGGGTAGCCCTATTTTCCCTATTAACTTTCTTATTGGCTATGTCATTAAATCCTGAAATTCTCCATAAAAGACGCAAAAACTTATCAATATTTTAATGTACTGGAACTTGAAATCTTAATTTCATCTGAAATTTCAACTTGAAATCTTCATTTATGGGAAAATTGCCTCTAAATTTTAATTGGGAAAGTGGTTAGAATAACTTGGTTAGAGAAGAATTCTATTTACATGGCATTACAAGTTCATGCTTATGTTAAGAATTGTATACAAATTATTCAAGGTGCTTGCATACTGAACAACAAAAAAAATTAGTAAAATCTTATTACAGATAAGGAAAGAAAAAAAGTCTAGATTTCATTCCTTTATAATGCACTGCCCCAAATAAATATAACAACAACACAGGGCGAGATGCCAGGATCCCCAGTAGCTGAAGTAGAGATTCCAGTGTCCAGGTATGAGACAGCCTCTGGCTTGGCCTGTGCAACTCAGGAAGGTGGCCTCTCCTCATTGCCTCACTTCTCAGCATCAATCATTTTCTCCCCCTAAAATTCACAAAATGCCATGACATTAATTATAAAAAGTCAAACTTCTTTATTATAGAAGCTAATAAAGTAATTTTTTAAATATGCTATTTTCTTGATTTAAAAGAACCATCAAATAAAATTATCTTTCTTCAAGCTTAATTTTATATGTTCATTGAATTGCTATTTCCCAGAGGCCTTCTCTATGCTGCTTCCACAGATGGACCTTCTCAGTAGTTCTGCCTCATATAAAAAAGTACTGCTGTCCTTTTATGTATAAATTTTATGAGCTTTATTTTCTCATTATGGATTTTCCATATTCCTTCATAGTGCCCGCTCCTCAACACAAACACTTTATGCATTCAGAGTGAGGAGTGATTTTGGATGGCATGGGAAGTGAACTATGTTCATGGACATAAACAAAGTCCATTTGAGGACTAAGAAGAGGTGGCTGACCTCCAGCAGTTCCACATACAAGCTGGGACCATGTTCCCGTCTGCAAAAGGATTGGAGGTGTGTTGGCTCATTCCTTCTAATGAAATTTCCATTGTTTGAAATTTCCTAACGCCGTTTCCAGTGTCGATCTTTTTTTCCCCCAAAAGGACTGCAGATTTTTTTTTTTCCTAAGGCAGGGTTATGACTTACCCTTACTCTTGATCCTCCATGCCTAGCCTCGTGCCAGAATAAAGGCACTCCTGGGAGAAATGAGGAGGTTGGGAGGGCAGCCCTTTAGTGGGGAGGAAGTAGATGTATGGAGTCTGGAGCTGGGTTTGGGAGCGAAGACCTCCTGCAACACTGACAAATGTGAACATGATCTTTTTAGTCCAAAGTCATATGGATACATGGTTTTGGCCAGGTGTTCACACACTTTTGCCTGGTGGGTTCTGTGATGCAAATGTACTTTCTGCTCAACAAACCCTTTAGGGGCCTGCTAGGACAGGCGGCCTGACAACTTTGTTTTCTTGGGTGGGGTAATTTCCTGGTGTTTTACTCAAAAGATGTCAACTTTGATTTTAGTGATTGAGGCTTATCTTGGCAACTTTTACAGTCAAGCATTCCCAACATGTTTTAAAATGGTGATCTAGAGTTCTATTTCTAGTAATGTGTACTATCCTTGCTACAAAAGGCTAAAGACAGAGTACTTTCTCTGGACTGAGTTAAACTGAATCTGAAACTTTTAACTTTTTACACCGTGTTTTGGGCAGGGATAAACCCTACTGCATGAGATTTCAACAGCAGCCTGGACCACCTTTCTGCCAGATGAATCACTGGTTATCTGTGAGGGGCTGGCACTGGGATGAGTGCTTAATAATGGGGGGTAGGGTGGGGTAATGACTGGAATACAGCCTCTAATCTGGACTGAGATCTCATCAGGTTTGGGAACTAAGTTTAGGAATGTGCCCACAGACAAGGTCTGTGATGGGAATGAGGAGAGAAAAGGTGAGGGACCCACCCAGAACACACTGTCCCACACCCCTCATGCAAGGAGGGCTGGGCAGGTGCCAGCATGTTGACGTTCCCAGCCAATTCCAGCAGAATCCCTGAAAAACAGGCTCCGTCGTGATTCCAGCGCCCCTTGTTATTGCTACACCTTCCACATAACAACAAAACCTCTCCTGAAAAGATCTCCCTCCAGGACATTTTCCTAAATCAAGGCAGACCAAGATACAGGCAGAAGCCCACCTCGGAGGAGCAGGAAATAGTGTTGGAGACAGAGAAATGGCCCAGTATGGCCTTTTGTGGGTGGGGCAGTTTGCCCAGTTGGGACACAGGCCAAGTAGCACCCTCCCATTTTGAAGAGCCACTCCTTACTTCTTTGGGTTCTTTTCTTTTCTGCTTTAAATATTTTTATTCTTGATCATGCCAGATATGCATGTATCATACATACATGAGTATATGTATGACTATGAACCTGAAAGTTCATTTTCCTATTTGTCAATTCTCCGGGAATCTCTGCCACCACCAAACTTAACGTGCTGTAAAACTGGACGCTTCTTCTCTCTTCTCTGCTCAGTGGCTTCCCTGAGCAACCTCCTCATGTCTGCCAAGGGTACCACCAGTATTATATTCCCAGACCGGAGGCTTTGGCAATGCCATTTTATTTATTCATTCAATAGTCAAATATTCAAATATTTGTTGGATATTTTTCTTTCTCATTTTTCACTAGCATTTATCAATACCTGAAATCATCTTGTTTATTGACTTATTTTTCATTTTTTTATCCCCTCCCCCTCTGTTGAGCTCATTTACCGCTGTATTCCCAGGGCCTCAACATTATCCGGCATGGAAAAAACACTCAATATGTGTTTGAAAAATGAATGAACAAATCTATGTAAGGTATTTGGAATTTTGTAAGCAATATAAATTTCAACTAATTACGTTTTTTGTTTTATCTGCCATCCCTCCACTCTATGCGTCATCTGCTCTAGAACAAATATTTCTTGAGTGCCTCTGTATAGGAGCCAGGCACTGTTCAAGGTGCTTGGGATACTGCAGTGAACAAGACGGACAGGACTCCCTGCCCTCACGGAGCTCACGCACCGCCTTCCCTGCTTCCAGGCTCTCACTAGATCGTGCCATTTCTTCTCCTGAAATGACCCCATTCCTCTTTATTTCCACTCTCCCTTTAGATTACCACAACTTCTTCGCTCTCTGCTCTCTTTAGTCTCCCGGCCTCACCTTCCCAGTGCCATTTCTTCCTTCTATCACCACACTGCAGACCTGGGTTTGAATCCCAGTTACTCCCCAGCTGAGGGGACTTGGGCAAAGGACACAGAGCCCGAGTCCGTTTCTTCACCTGTGTCATCAGGATGTGTAGCAGACACTACTATTCTTCTTCCACGTTCTCTGAGATCCCTTTCCCATTTCCTGGCATAGCTGGTGTGTCCCCTCCTCAGTGCTGGCACCGCTGTCTCTTTGTTGGTGCTTCCTCAGCTCAGCCATGTTGTTGATCACCTACTGTGCGCCAGGCTCTCTGCTGTCTTACGTAAGCTCTTATCCTCAGCAGCCTGAGGTAGATGTTATGAGCCTTTCTTAGGTTTGATCCAGGTTCCCCAGAAGCAGTTCGCAAAATGAGGATTTCTGTGAAAGTGTTTTGTCAGGAAGTATTCCCAAGGAAAACCGGAAGAGGATTAGAGACGTAAGAAGGGAAGGAGGCCAAGCAAGGGTGTACCACAGTGGATAACTTTGACTTAATCGCACAAAAGGAGAGCACTGAAGATACTATAGCACGCACTCAAAGATGTCCTAAAGAGGAGCAAGGAAGCTGGGGTATTTCTACCCTGGGGTGAGGAGGCTGGGGTATTTCTCCCCTGCATCAGTCAGTCATTGACTAAGAGGGTCATAAACATCCAGGCACTCTGGTTCTCTGTGCTTAGCGAACTTCACTGTCACCACCAGTGAAGACCTCGTCATCCAGAGACTTAAGGAAGAAAACTCCTGTTGTCAAGCACCTTACAAGTATTTTCTTAAGTATCACAGCAACCAAATAAAGCAATAACGTGCTTATTTTAAGGTAAGAAATCAGAGCAGTAAGGAATCTGCTAAAGGATACGGAGTTAATAAGAGACAGATGGAATTCTACCTTAGCTCCAGCTGACTCCAATCGTTCTGAGATTTCCATGCCACCAAACAAATTTCTGCTTGGGGAACCGTGGATGGCAAGCAGGCCAGAAGCACAAGAGAGAGGTGGGGTTATCAGGAAGCCATCCCTTGAGGAGGGGGAGTTTGCTGTTCTATGAGTTTCTGGAAGGAGTGTATATAACAGTAAATATTAATATAGCAGTTTATATTTGTATCATACCATTTAAAAAGTAACTTTCACGTAATTTTCTCATTTTTCTCTTCATATCCATCTTTAAAGATAAGTTGCCACTGCTGGCCACAGGCAGAGACAATCCAAGCCCAGGACTGTGACTCTCAAAACCCAGGGCTGGGGTTGTAAAAGAGAGATGGGTCTGGATTGGGAGAGATTCTGGAAGAGGGGGAGCGGTTGATGCAAAGAATGGGGGTGGGATGAGCTCCTTTCTGGAGGGAGGTGCAGGTGGGGAGGAATCAGCTCGCTGTGGGCCAGATTCCTGCGGGACAAATGGGTGCTGAGAGAGGGGAGACGGGCCTTGGAGCTCAGCTCAGTGGCTTGGCTTTGGTAGGTGGGATGGTAAGAGAGCAAGGATGGCCGAGAGTTTGGAGACTGGTTCCATGGCAGGTGCAGGAGGCCAGGGTGAGGGATGAGAAGCAGGAGACAGGCCCAGAGGAGAGACTGGGAATAGGTGGGAAGAGCTCAAACTAAGAAAACCTGAGGGGAAGACAGATGAGCGGGGATCTGGAAGGCTTATTGACGGGTGGAATTGGAGGTGGAAGAGGAACGGGAAGATTCTGCCTCATTCAGAGGTTCAGTAACTTGCCCTAGGTCAGAGATGAACCCAAACCCAGGAGGGTCTGATTCCAGCCTGTGCTCAAGACCTTTCTATATTTTGGTCCTGGTGAATCAAGGGAGAGCTTCTCTCGCCCCTCTCCCCGATTTTGTTCTCCAGCCCTCAGGAGAGACCTCTGTGGGCCCTGGCCTAGAAATCCCAGCTTTCAGACCCTGCTGCCTCCTCACCAAGTGAAGCTGTCTGTACTTTGGGCTCACGTTTCTCATCTACTCCATGCCAGGACACTGGACCTTCTTGACTTCCCTGAAAATCATCTCCCCTCCCCATTCTCAAGTTCTCCTGGATTTGCTACTTCTGAGCAAACCAAGAGACTTTGGGCGAGTCACCAAACCCACCCTGCCTTATTTCACAGGACTATGGTGGGGCTTGAACAGTGTAGTGTGTGGGAAATGCCCTAAAAGTGGCCACAAGCTGGGTGTCCAGTGTTGCCATTGGTTCTGCAGCACAGCGATTGCATCAGTAAGAAGGGGAAGGAGAGGGTCTGTCCTGCACTTGGTTTCACAATCCTGGCGTCACCACTTTCTAGCCGTGTGATCTTGGGCAGGCTGTTTCACCTCTCTCCATCTCAGTTTCCTCACCTATAAAATGGGAAGAATGACAGCTGCTATGTAGGATCACAGTGAGAAATAAAGAAAATAACAGATAGAAAGGACTTTCTTGAGTGTCTAAACCCTTGGTGAATGGAAGTCAGTGTCACGATGGCAGCTCCCTGTGTTAGGAAAAAGTCTTGTCCCACTCTCGGTGTTGGTAATGGGACAACCACTTCGCCAGTAGTAGCTTTGTAATTTGCTCAGATACCAAAGGCATCTTTTAAGGAGGGCGTTGGTTTGATAGACTGGGGACCCATTTCACCACTGACCCCTGGTGGCTGCATCACAGTTCACAAGGGCCCACTCACTGGTCACTTGAGGGATGAAAATAGACTCCTAGAGTCCTGGAGTTGACAGTCAGTACATTGTGGTCATCCAGTCACCAAAGCAGATATACAGATGGCAAACAAGCATAGGAAAATATACTCACCATCAGATGTCATTAGGGAAATGCAAATTAAAACAACAATGAGATACCACTACACACCTATTAAAATGATTAAAATCCAAAACACTGACAGTGTCAAATGCTGGCAAGGATGTAAAGCAACGAGAACTCTCATTCATTGCTGGTGGGACTGCAAAATGGTGCAGTCACTTTGGAAGACAGTTTGGCAGTTTCTTACAAAACTAAACATACTCTTACCATACGATCCAGCAATCCTGCTCCTTGGTATTTACCCAAAAGAGTTGAAAAGTTATGTCCATACAAAAAACTGCATGGGAATGTTTACACCAGGCTTTTTTTTTTTTTTTTTTTTTTGCTGAGGAAGATTCGCCCTGAGCTAATATCCAGCGTCAATCTTCCTTTTTGTGTATGTCAGCGGCTGACACAGCATGGCCACTGACAGACAAGTGGTGTAGGTCTGCACCTGGGAACCAAACCCAGGCCCCCAGAGCAGAGCTCGCTGGACTTAACCACTAGGTCACCAAGGCTGGCCCACAGCAGCCTTTTTAATAACTGTCAAAACTTGGAAGCAACCAAGAAGTCCTTCAATAGGTGAATGGATACATAAACTGTGCTACATCCAGACAATGGAATTTTACTCGGCAATAAAAAGAAATGAGCTATTAAGCCACAAAATGACATGGAGAAGCCCTAAGTGCATATGTTAAGTGAAAGAAGCCAGTCTGAAAAAGCTACATGCTGTACGACTCCAATTGGAAGTCAGGGTTGGATCTAGGTTTGTGGGTCTGAAGCTTATTCAATGTGGGGGCCCTCTTTAAGAGAAAAAGTACAAAATTACAACTGCAAAAGGAGGTTAAAAAGAAATATTCCTTTAGCATGATAACGGAAATCATAATAAATTATAAATTTGAAAAATAGCACAAACATCACAAAATTCTCAAAAATAATATATAATATGTATTGTCTACAACATATTTATAAAAGTTTCTCCCCTATATTTTCTGCTGCATATACTCTGATTCCTTCCTCATGTGACAACGATTTTTAAAATGTTTTCTATGGAGAGAATAGACAGTTAATTCAATCTTCCTTCTAGCATGGTTGATCAAAACTTTTTCTTTATTATTGATAGTTTAGAAAAATTTCTTTCAGCACCACAGCTCCTTATAAGGAGTGTCTTCCAAATCTTTAAGAATGTTGTCGATATGAGAAAACCTGTTTCACACTTCTGTCATTTGAGGCGGAAGGTCTGAGGATCCAGTAAATAATCTAAAATATTATTTACGTTGGTGACACTCAATGCCTCATTGATTGTTGATGCTGCCATGGATCATTCTGGATTTCAGGTTGGGCCCTATACCATTGCTTCATGTTAGGTACATAGGCACAGCGGGCAGTAGGACTATTGCTAGAAGCCATTCCTATTAGCAGTGACTTAATCATACTCAGAAGCGATTAGGGACCACATAAATATATCCTGCTAAATCCAATCTAAGTGTATTCCCAGCTCAATTTCCCCTTAGCTGGGTCCCCTAAAATGTCAGTGGCCACCCCTGAGCCTCTGGCATGAGAAGTATGTGTAAACTCCCAGTGGGAAGAGAACAGTCTTAGCCAATTACAGTCAAGCTATTTGACTTTTGTCTGTCTTATTAAACATAAAACTGTGTTACGTGTTAGCACATTGGTGTACCATAGAGAAAAACCTGTGCTTCATGGAAAACTACTTATTATCTATAACACATCTTCTGCATTATCTGATTCTAATTCTATGGGAGCTTTTTAATAACTCAAAATTGTAAATAAGTGATAGCAATGCAAAATAATTTCCATACGGTAGAAATGCAAATGAATTCTGCCCAGTGGAAGGACAGCCTTCTTCTCCTTGGGAAAAACCAGCTTTGTCTCCATTTGCAAATTCATTTCAATATTTCTGATCTATAAATGTGTCTGTTCTTTGTTTTTTCCTTTGAACTGGTTATAAACATCTGCCTGGTTCCCTCATTATACTTACAATAAAATCGTTAACACACGTTTATTTTATATCTGCATGAGTCATAATTTTACCTTTCTTTTAAAAAAAAATTGTCTTTTAACACTAGGGTCTCTCCCAGAGCCTGCAAAGGAGCCCATGGAAGTGAGAGGCCATAAAGGTGAACTTTATGAGCTTCATGGTAAATCTTCCATTGGAGTTAAAAATTCAGGGGCCTCCCCGAGGCCGAGTGGTTAAGTTCGTGCACTCTGCTTTGGCGGTCCAGGGTTTCACTGGTCCAGATCCTGCACAGGGACATGGCACAGCTCATCAGGCCATGCTAAGGCGGCGTCCCACATAGCACAGCCAGAAGGACCTACAACTAATATATACAACTGTGTACTGAGGGGCTCTGAGGAGAGGAAGAAGAAGAAGAAGAAAAAAAAATCAGGTAATGTGTGCAACATGAGAAAAGAGAAGCATGAATGGACCCACTTTAATGGGCTGGTTGAAGAAGCAAACACTGGGTAGGAGGAAAACCAGGAGAGATCAGTGCCCTGGAAAACAAAGGAGTACAGATTTGGGAGAATTAAATAATGGAAAATAGTGTAAAATACCTTGGCTGCAAGGAAGATAAGAACCTAGAGGTGGCAATTTGATTTGAAAATTAGGAGACTGTGGCCCTCCTTAACAGGAGCAATATTAGGACAAGAGTGAGGAAGCAGCCAGGGCATGAGGAGTGCGTGGAGGTGCACAAAGTGAGGACAGTGAGCAGGGCCTCCTATTCAAAGAACCTGACAGTGAAAGGAAAGACCAAGAGATCCCGAGAAACAAGAGTAGGCACGTGGAGCTCAGAGTGACATTTAGTATCATCATTGAAATTTTCAGATATCTAAGAACATCTAAAAAGAAGTTATAAAGAAGAAAAAACAGCTATAATTCACAAGGAGATTACCATCACCGTTTCCACATAAAATAGGTAAATGTATATAATATATAAAATAATAAATAATGAGTTCAAGTTTTGTATATAGATAAATATGATACAAAATTAGAATCACACACACACTATATATATATATAATATAAGAATATACTCATTACCTTATCATGCCTGGGGGAATGTTCTCGTTTTTAATAGCCTTCCAAATCAGCAGCTTAAAGACTGTAAAATATTATGCTGTGGGTGTTCCATAATTAATTGATTCACTCTCATATTATTTGGCCTGGTCTTCATATTATTTAACAACTTTTCACTGTTTCGATAATGCTGCCATGACTTTCCTTTACATTAATCTTAAGATTAACTCTGATTCATTCCAAAAGAAAAATTACTTTGAAGTAGAATTTTCGGTCAAATGGTAAATGCTTCTGGATTTTAGTACATATTCTCAAATTTCCCTATCAATAGGCTGAACTAGGTCTCTCACAAGTGTATGAGGGCCAGTTTGCCTATACCTTCTTTATCACAGTGAGTGAATTTTCATGTTTTAAGAATATTTGCCACTTTGTTAGGCAGATATTAATGTTGCATGATTTTAGTGTGTTTGATGGAACACTTAGCAAAAATTTTTCTTTCACTCTTTCCATCAGCTAAGATTTCACTGTGTTTTCCGATTTTGCTTAGCATGTTCTTATTTGAAAATTGATTTTGTATTGAGAAAATGGTGGTCATTGGTGATTTATACAAGAACAGAATCCATAGAGTTGTGGAGATAAAAGCCAGACTGGATTGGATAAAGAGAACAGGAGGCGAGGACCATAGCACAGACAACTCCTTTGAAGAATTTTGCTATAAAGGAAAGCAGAGAAACTGGCTGTAGTGGAAGTGGAACATGGGGTCAAGGAAGACGTTTTTTTTTTGAGGAAGATTAGCCCTGAGCTAACATCTGCTGCCAATCTTCCTCTTTTTGTTGAGGAAGACTGGCCCTAAGCTAACATCTGTGCCAATCTTCCTCTATTTTATACATGGGACGCCTGCCACAGCATGGCTTGATAAGCAGTGCACAGGTCCATGCCTGGGATCCAAACTGGCGAACCCAAGGCTGCCAAAGCAGAACCCATGAACTTAACCACTACACCACCGGGCCAGCCCCCAAGACTTGTTTTTTAAACATGGGGATGAACTAGCAGAGAAGAGAGACTGAGCAGTTGTCGACCTTAGGAAGAGCAGAGGAGAACCATGCATTTTAACAGGACATGATATGGATGCAGTGCAAGTAGGTTGGAAGATTTGGAAAGTGAAATGGTTCTATTCTAACTCCCAGTGAATCTAGAAATGGTTAAAAGCTGAAACAGGAGGAATGCTGGAATTTTGATGTGAAATGAGGTATGAAATTGTGTTTCAGAGAATGGAGGAGTACATTGACTGAAGAAATCTAGTAAGATTGCCAGATAATGGCAAGGGCCCACCTAAGATTCATGGTTAGAAACTAGATGTGAGATCAGTCTACAACGTTTTTTCTTCTCCTACCACATTAAGCTGCTCAGATTCCAGTGACAAATGAGTAAAGAGTTGAATTTACTAGGGTTGGGGTGCTCCAGGTAAGATGATTTAGGAAGAGAGAGGATAGGGAGTTAACAATTTTTGAAGTAGAGCTGTTACAGTGATGAGGCCAAAGCTTCTAAGCTAGGTGGAAGAAAGGCAAAGACACAAAGGGATTTTGGGGCAGCAAGAGTGGCGAATCAATCAACTGGAGGCCTCAAAGGGATGAAGAGATTATTGGAGAAGAGCTATTAAGACGAGAGTGTTAGGAAAACATTATGTGGTTTTTGGAGAGTAGGAAGCTTGAAATGGACAAGTGGGAGGTAGCGAAGTTGACAATGACCAGGTGAGATGCAGAAAGGATTGTTGAAAATGAGGTTGAAGTTCTGGGTCCAGGGTACTAGAGCCAACATCAGGGGTCATGGCTGAAAGCCTGGATGAAGAGTCATGTAACAGAAAGTAAGGCTGTGAGCCAGGCGAAAAGTCCTCAGTGAATGAAGGAATTGGCAGACTGTGAGTAGATATGACTGCAGCACAGATGTGGCGGAGTCTGATGGCCTGCATTTCGGAGGAGAGAGGGTTTGAAGGAGGAGGACAGAGACACGACTGGGAAGGGGAAATGAGCTGCAGGGAGGCCATCTTTTTTCTCCTCCAAATCCTTTAGAACCAGGATTTAAGAAAGAACAGTTCCTGAGAAGGTTAGATAAAAATCAGGGCCCTGAGGGGACAGCTAGATTTTGGTATTTAGTATTTAGTATATTGAAAGTAAAGGAAACACTGAGAGAAATGGTAGACAACATAGGGGTTGGGTGGGATTAGGTGTTCCTGGTGAAAGGCCACGAGGTCAAGGATGCACAGTGGCAGCGCTTGGGAGGGTTGGGCTTTTTTCTAAGGTTAGCTGTCCACACTAACCCCGTTGTCTGCCCAGAGATGTCCAGCCCAGTCCTCTCATTTTAGAGACAAGGAGGCTTGGGCCCAGAGAGGAAAATGCTGCAGAACTTGCTCCCTTCTCAGTCACAGGTTCTGAGTCTGGAATAAAGTCTGAGGGAGTCTTCTTGTCCATCTCCACCTGGAGAAGAGCCCTCGTTCTAGCTAGAACCATCATGGTATGGGGACATCACCCCCTTACTAGAGCCATTTTCTCCATGCAAAGAACCCTTCCTGCGTCTTCCATCTGCCAGGCCTAGTTTGGCCAATGCCATCTTAAGCTGCCCCAAATCTGGAAATGGCTATTCCCAAAGAAGCCTTTAGGCAACAGAAGGTGCTACAATCCCCTGCCACTCCTCAGTCCCTGAACTCCTCCCATTCTTCAGGAGGTTAGGGAAATGACAAGATCCTGCACTGGCTTTACTGCCCCTCTACTTACAGTTCAATCTGTCCAACCCAAATGGAGGCTTTTTCATCTTCTTCCCTTTTGCAGATGAGAAAGTGCATCTCAAACGGGTGAATTCCCTTCCATGAGGCCACACAACATGGAAGCGGTGGAACCTGCCTGTGAGTGAAGCTCAGCCTCTGACCCCAAAGCTATTGCAAGTCGTTATTGTGCAATTTTGCCTCCACTTCCTGGCGGTGTGACAAGCTCCTAGTCTGCAGGGCGAGGGACAAAAGTAGCGTGGTCTCAACGCAGGATGACTAGGGCCAGACAGCATGATGTTAGTTTTCCCAGGTTGGAGGAAGCTTAAAGCAGAAGGTGGCACTGAGTTGGGCTTTGAAGTACGAACTGGAGTCGACTGGGAAGGAAAGCGAGAAGGGCGTTTATGGCAGAGGGAACAGTGCGAGTTCAGGCTCGGATGTTCTGTAGTTCTGAGCCTCCTATTAGTCACAGCACTGAGCCCTGACAGAGCGCAACGGTGAGACCTCTGATGTTCCCGCGCCTTCTGCCCCAGGCGAACCCCCAAGACACGCCTCCCTTTCTCGACCTTGACTGGCCACAAGACACATCAGGACCACCAGCGGCCTTGGCCCTGATGGACCGTGAGGTTGTACCAAAGGACACACCCCCAGGGCTGACGCTTCGGAGCTTATTTGGCTCTGATGGGTTGCGAGACTCGCGCCTCCAGGCAAGCCACTCAGAGACGTCCACCCTTGCCTCTGATTGGCTGTGAGAAGCGCGTGCTCAGACACGCTTTTAAGGGCAGCATCGTTGCTGGGGCAGTGTTAACTGCCCACCGCCATGTTTGTTTTCAGGCTCGGTGTGTGCTGAGAGGTAACGTGACTGCGGAGCCGTGGGGAGGAGGAGGCTCTGGGACCCGGGCAGTGGCTCTCACCTGCCTCTGGGCGCTGGAAGGAGGGGAGCCGCCCGGGTGGGGGCAGAATGTGGGGTGACTGGCCCTCATCCCCCCGAAAAATCCCCCTCAGGGCATAGCAATGCCCCCTGACCTACGGTCGTGGGCCATTTCCTCCTCTCAGTGAGTCTGTAACTGTGACAGGAGGGCGGGCTGAGGGGTGGGATGAGGCCACCGGGGTCCAGGCCTCACCTGACAAGGAAGAGTCTCGGAGGGGGCCGGGAGGACTAAGGCCACTCGTCAACCATCGATCCCCTTTGCAGTGAATGGATTTGCTCTTTGATGAACTCTTTGGCCTCTTCTTGACGTTACACTGATACATTTGCTCCTAATTAGAAAATAATGCATATTTCGTTCTTCAGAGTTTGAGAAAAATTGTATTAGCTTATATGTAGTCCTTTGGGTGCGAAGAGAAAATTAGCTGGTGCCTCCTGTCCTCAGTGGATGGAAGGAAGAATTGTCGGGATTAAGCCCTGAGAAGGAGCTGTAGTAGTGTGCTGGGAAGAAAAAAGACTGGGCTTTGGGTAGGAAGAAAACCATCAGGAGCTCAAAAGAAGACAAGGAGATGGGAGTTGACCATCTCGTGGAGTTTTCCTAAGGACTGCCTACCAGATAAAGCCTTGCACCTGACACCTGGCATCCACTAATCTGTTCCCAATCTCTATAATTTTGTCATTTTGAGAATGTTATAAAAATGGAATCATACAGTTTGTAACCTTTTGAGACTGGCATTTTTCATTTAGCATAATTAGTTTGCAACCCACCCAAGTTCTTGCATGTATCAGTACTTGTTTTTAGGAGAGGTTGGGGTTCTTTGTGGACCTGTGTTATACCTTGAAATGACATGGGCTGACTCCTCTTAGCCAGATGTGATATGAAAAGATAGTTCAGAGCTTAGGCATTGGGTATTAATCTAGGCTCCACCACTTAACAGCTTTATGATGTTGGCATGGCTACTAGTATGTTTATATCTCAATTTTCCCATCAACACATGGAAGTTGAAACAACCTACCTCACAGAGTTATTGGGAGGAGTGAAATGGAAATGGTAGATGTATGCTCAGCAGAGTGTGTATCACAAAGTAAACATTCAATAGTTCATCTATTAAGAGTTCTATTATTCATGTTATTTATGTCAATGTGAGAGAATAAGATTGATTCTGGCTTTTCGTATTTGAAAAGGATACCCATTGCAAAATATATGACAGACATTTTTCCAAAGAAGATATACAGATGGCCACCGGGGACATGAAAAGATGTTCAACATCACTAATTATTAGGGAAATGCAAATCAAAACCACAATGAGATATCACCTCACGCCCATCAGAATGGCTATAATTAAGACAAGACAAGAAATAAGTGTTGGAGAGGATGTGGAGAAAGGGGAACCCTCATTCACTGCTGGTGGGAATGTAAACTTGTGCAGCCACTATGGAAAACAGTATGGAGATTCCTCAAAAAAACTAAGAATAGAACTACCATATGATCCAGTTATTCCACTGCTGGGTATTTATCCAAAGAGCCTGAAAATTTGAGTGCATAAAGATATCTGCATCCCTATGTTCATTGCAGCATTATTCATGATAGCCAAGACTTGGAAACAACCTAAATGTCCATCAGTGGATGAATGGATAAAGAAGATGTGGTGTATATACACAATGGAATACTACTCAGCCATAAAAAAAGATAAAATCTTGCCATTTGTGACAACATGGATGGACCTTAGGGTATTATGCTAAGTGAAATAAGTCAGAGGGAGAAAGTCAAATACCATATGATCTCACTCATAAGAAGATAAAAACAACGAGAAACAAACACATACGGAGATTAGATTGGTGGTTATCAGAGGGGAAGGGGGAAGGGAGGAGGGTGAAAGGGGCGACAGGGCTCACATATATAGTGATGGATGGTAGTTAGTCTTTGGATGGTGAACATGATGTAATCCACACAGAAACTGGAATATAATAATGTACACCTGAAATTTATATAATGTTATAAACCAATATTACCTCAATAAGAAAAAAAATCAATAAAAAAGAAAGTGAAAAGATAACCCACAGAGTGAAAGAAAGTATTTGCAAACCATATATCTG
The DNA here is from genome assembly GCF_041296235.1 of Equus asinus. NCBI lineage: Eukaryota > Metazoa > Chordata > Mammalia > Perissodactyla > Equidae > Equus > Equus asinus. Next base: position 62,999,974 of record NC_091810.1, on the reverse strand, counting down.
GTAAGGTGCCTGCACTCAATATGTAAAGAAAACAAGCAGCTCAGTAATAAAAAGAAAAAGAACGTAATTGAAAAATGACAAAAGGATTTTTTGAAATAAATTTTATTTTCTACGCTATGTGCTATTTTTGTGTGTATGTGTGTGTACTCGTAACATTAACGCTTTTTTTTAAAAGAGATTTTATTTTTTCATTCTTCTTCCCAAAGCCCCCCAGTACATAGTTGTATATTTTTAGTTATGGGTCCTTCTAGTTGAGGTACATGGGATGCTGCTTCAGCATGGCCTGATGAACGGTGCCATGTCCATGCCCAGGATCTGAACCAGCAAAACCCTGGGCCGCCGAAGCGGAGCGCATGAACCTAACCACTCAGCCACAGGGCTGGCCCTGACAAAAGAATTTGAATAAATATTTCTCCAAAGAAGATAGACAATGGCCAATTAACACACAAAAAGATGTTCAACATCATTAATCATTAGGAAATTCAAATCAAAGCCACAATGAGATACCACTTCACATCCACTGTGACAACTAATTAAAAAGACCAATAATGACAAGTGTTGGAGAGAGTGCAGAGAAATTGGATCTCTTATACACTGCTGATGGGAATGCAAAATGGTACAACTACTCTGGAAGTAGTTTGGCTGTTCCTCAAAGAGTCATATATAGAGTTACCATATGACCCAGCAATTCCACTAATAGTTATTATCCACAGAGTGTGTGTTCACCAGTAACCTGTACATGGATATTCATAGCATTGTTATTCATAAGAGCTGAAATGTGGAAACAATCCAAAAGTCAATCAATTGATGAATGAACAAGCAAAATGTAATAGAGCCATACAATGGAATATTATTCAGACATAAAAAGAATGAAGTACTGATATATGATATAACAGGGGTAAATATTAAAAACATTATGCTCAATAAGCTAAGCTAGACACAAAAGGCTATATATTGTATGATTCCATTTATGATTCTGGACATTCTGAAATGTTCAGAAAAGGCAACTGAATAGGGCCAGAAAGTATATTAGTGTTTGTCAGAGGCTGGTTGGAGGTAATAGGAGGGGAATTGAAAGTAACTGCTGATGGGTATGGAGTTTCTTTTTGGGGTGATGGAAATGTTCTGGAATTAGATAGTGGTGATGGTTGCACAACTTTGTGAATATGCTAAAACCACTGATAAGTCACAAATAAACAGCATTTACTTCTTGTATTCAATAGAGGGGATAAGAAAAAAGTATACCGATGGCCAGCGATAATTTCAGCCTATGTCTAATCTCTACCACACTAAACCTTTTACCGTCTTAAAACAAGATGTCTGTCTTTTCTCCGCTTTTTGCCTCTGTCCTCACAGTTTTCTTTACCTTGCCTAGCGGTCCTTAGCTTATGCATTCTCCACCTTGCAAATATGGCAAATATAGCTGGCAAATGTTAATTGTTCTTAGAAGCCTTTGTTCATTCTCACAGAGATACTGTTCTACAGGAGAACAAAATCCTATCCAACTCTCTATTCCAAATATTGTACTTTATTGTAATTATTTCCTCATATCTTTATTTCCCCCAGTAATCTATTAACTATTACCCTGAGATCGTTGATAGTCATCTTTAAACCCCCGTTGTCCAGCACAGTGCCAGTCATATAGGAGATGCTCAGTAAAATTGTTGAATCAGTGAATGAATTCTTGTGTAGGAGAATTGCTCACAGCTTGAATTTCTAGGAAAAGTATATTTTTGAAAGTATATGCACATTTTAAATTGGTAAATTTCTCTGTAGGAATATCACAACTTCTTTGTCACTCTATGATATTCCATCAAGTGAATTCTATAGTTGTGATCATCACCTAGTAGAGTTTTATGGTATGCTTTGTTTCATTACATATATAAACATTTTCATTTATTATTACATAGTCTTCAGAAACATAAGTTTATAACTGAATATAGTTGTTGTTCCTCAGTTTAAATGTTTCACTATTGTTGGAATTTCATTTGCTTTCACTCTTAGCATTCCATATCAAACTGCAATGATCACCTATACACATAAAGTCATTTCTATATTTGGATTGTTTTCTAAGAAAAGATAACTAGAAATGGGATTACCAGATCATTTTAGGACACTTGATAGATAGCATTATTATGGTTTTGCTATCTCTTAAAATATTGTTGAATATGATAGGCTAAAATGGTATCTCACCACTTTTTACATTTTCCATTACAAGTAAGATTGAAATTATTCCATCATGATTTATTACTGACCATTTATTACTAGTTGTATTTCCTTTTCTGTGAGTTATCTCTTTTTCTCTTTGCCCAATATTGGAGTCTTAGTGTTTTTCTTATAGTCTTATGCCAACCATTTATATTATAAAGATGTTCACTCAACATATAATTATGAGGTCCTATGTGTATGATGCTGTTCTAGGTGCTGGATATATAGCATTTAACAATCAGGCAAAAATCTTTCATTAATTTGTACTCTAAAATGTGAGACAGAAAAGAAATAAAAGAATAAAATATTTAACATTTTAGATATTAAGAAAGGCTAAGGAGGGGTGGGCCCGGTGGTGTAGTGGTTAAGTTTGCATGCTCTGCTTCCGTAGCCTGCAGTTCCCAGGCGCGAACCTACACACCACTCACTCATCAACCCATGCTGTGGCAGGATCACATGTGCAAAATAGAGGAACACTGGCACAGGCGTTAGCTCAGGGCCTATCTTCTCCACCAAAAAAGAAAGAAAGAAAGAGAGTAAGAGCGAGAGAGAGAGAGAGAGAGAAAGAAATGCTGAGGAAAAAAGAAAAGCAGAATGAAGACAGGATATGTCAGAGGGGGTTGAAATGTTCATTTGGATAAAAATGGAAAGCCTCATTGGGAAAGTAATTTTTTGGTAAAAACTTGAAGGGGATGAGAGAATTTACTGTACCTATCTAAAAGAAGAATATATGAAACAGAGGAAACACTGAATGCAAAGGACCTAAGGTGGCAACATGCCTGGCATCTTTGAGGCATAGGCTAGAGTGGAGAGAAAAAGGAGGAGATAGTAGGAAATGAGGTTAGAATATTAAGGTTAGATCATGTAGTGTCTTAAAGTCGTAATGAGGGCACTGACTTTTGTGTATATATAATATTTTCATTTAGATATAATTCACCTTTTTAAGTGTACAATTCAGTGGGTTTTTTTGTATATTCACAGAGTTGTGCAACCGTTTTCACAATCAGTTTTAGAACATTTTCATCGCCCCCAAAAGAAACCTCCTACCCGTTAGCAGTCACAATTCTTTCACCCTCCTCTGCCCCAGCCCTATGCAACCATTAATCTACTTTCTGTCTTTATAGATTTGCCTATTCTGGGTATCTCATATAAATGGAATAATATCTGGTCTTTTGTGACTGGCTTCTTTCACTTACCATAACATTTTCAAGGTTCATCTATGATGTAACATGTGCTAGTGCTTTCTTCCCCTTTATAGCTGAATAATATTCCATTGTATGGATATTCTACATTTTGTTTATCTGTTCGTCAGTCAATGGACATTTGGATTGTTTATGCCTTTTGGCTATTATGAGTAATACTTCTATGAACTTTCATGTACAATTTTGTGTGTGTGGATGTATGTTTTTATATCTCTTGGATGTATACCCAGGAGTGGAATTGCTGGGTCATATGGTGACTCTTTTTATTGGGGGAACTGCCAAACTGTTTTTTAAAGCAGCTGCACTATTTTACATTCCCACTAGCAATATATGAGGGTTCCAATTTCTTCACCTCCTTGCCAACACTTGTTATTATCTGTCTTTTTCATTATAGCCATCCTAGTGAATATGAAGTTGTATATCATTGGGGTTTTGATTTACATTTCCCTAGTGGCTAATGATGTTGAGGATCTTTTCATGTGCTTATTAACTGTATCTCTTCTTTGGAGAAATGTCTATTCAGCTCCATTCTCCATTTTAAATTTGGTTATTTGTCTTATTGAGTTGTAAGAGTTTTTATATGTTCTGGATACAAGACCCTTATCAGATAGATGAATTGCAAATATTTTCTCCCATTCTGTGAGTTGTCTTGTTACTTTCTTGATGGTGTCCTTTGAAGCACAAAAGTTTTTAATTTTTATGAAGTCCAATTTATCTGTTTTTTCTTTTGTTGCTTATACTTTTGTGATATATCTAAGAAGGCTTTGCCTAATCCAAGATTACATGCAATAACTCACAATACCATAAACTGTGGCCAGGAGTAATTTGAAGATGCCTCACTACACCTGTCACCTGCTGGCAAGATTCATTACCCTAATACTACAGTTTTCAAAGCGTGGAATGGAGAGCCTTGGGGGAACCAGAGATGCTTTTAGGGTGTTTGCAAGTCCAAAGCTATTTTAATCATAATATTCAGATGTTATTTGCCTTGTTTACTATGTTTATATTTCACTGATGGTGCAAAAGCATTGGTGCGTAAAATCACTGGCATCATCATCACGTCGAGTAGCCTCTGGGAAATTTCATTATGCACTCTCTAGAGAGAGAAAAGTTAAGATTATTTAACTTAGTATTATTAGTAGCAGTACTACAAAAATAGTCTTGACCTCATGGACCCCTTGAAAGAAACTTGGAGCCACTTAGGGGTCCTAGGACCATGCTTTGAGAACCACTATACTGCCATGATAGATCTTTTTTTTCTTTTATTAAGATTATGATAGATTACAGCCTTGTGAGATTTCAGTTGTACGTTATTATTAGTCATGTTGTGGGTATACCACTTCACCCTTTGTGCCCTCCCCCCACTCCCCCCTTTTCCCTGGTAACCACTGATCAGTTCTCTTTGTCTATATGTTAACTTCCACCTATGAGTGGAGTCATATAGAGTTCGTCTTTGTCTGGCTTATTTCGCTTAACATAATACCCTCAAGGTCCATCCATGTTGATGCGAATGGGACAATTTTGTCCTTTTTTATGGCTGAGTAGTATTCCATTGTGTATATATACCATAGCCATGATAGATCTTTTGATGGAAGAATTATTTGAAATGCACTTTAAATTTCTAACACTATCACTTACATATTAATGAATCTTTGACTTCACCCAATATTAACATTTTATTTTATTTAGTTTTCATATATGACTTTCAGTTTATTTTAAATTAATACATTATACCTATTTTTAACTTTTTTATTTCAAACTTAGTGATGAAAAGGCTGCACATGCATATAATCAGGCTGTGGCCCTTAACTGCCAAAATGAATTATTAAAGTCTAGCTGGGGTGCAAGAGCAATACTAAAGATCTGCCATATGACATAACAGCTGGGGTAATATCTTTATCATAAAATTAATTATGTGACTTTTCTAAGTTTAACCCTACAGTAAGATTTTCTCCCCAAATATTCCAAGCTCTGTAATAAACTATGACTGCTAAACGGTAAGGTGTGTGGTGATCATCTCGACCACATTCATATGTAAGAATTCTGAAGCTTAACTTTCGATTTCATGAGAAGGAATGTATTTTCATATGTAAATGTTCCACTACTTAAGAATGGTAATATTCTTCAGATCCTCCAAATTCGTTTTGAACTTCTGAATCTACAAGTTAGATATAAAATAAGATTGAACCCAAAAGCTGGTTATATTACTTCATAGCACATAACCCACGAGAGGCCCTAGTATGCAGATGAGGATGTAACAGTGAATTTGGAGCGCCAGTCAACTCTGGAGGCAACAGAAGAACCAAACAGGAACTCTTAGCGAAGCAGAAAGAAGCTAAAGCATTTTAAAACATATTGAGTGGGTGAGTTTAAATACTATAGCTCTAATTTGGTTATTCCCTTATTTGTAAAACTTAGTTGATTAGCAGATTTTGCTCATGAATACATGACGTAAATTACACTCAAAGTGGAACATGCATTTCTTTGTTTCATTCTCATGATTCTAAAATCAGCTTTATATATTAAAACATGTTTAATGTAGCTTGACTGTCACTTTTGACCAAATCAGTCCCACTTCTCAATTATATGCGAGTGGTCGTTTTTCAGCCCTCAATAATTGGTCACACCACCTCTTCCTTTTCTCCTTAAATAAACTAAGAGATTCAAATAAATACGTCTTGGAACTGCTAACAGTATGTATGTGTCTCATAAAGTAAAATGAGCCCAGTTAAAAATGGTATGAAGGAGCAGGACTTTTATGATCAAGACATACTGTTGCACCATGGATACATTTTATCACATGAGCTTATTATTACATCAGGTCATTGTGTAGGTTGTGAGTGTTGCTCATGTAATGTTTTTGCGCCTAAAAGTGTATGTATACAGGCACACATGCACACTCACACACATTCTTGTTTGATAACATCTTCACAGTATCATTTTCTGTTGTTTTAGTACATAAAGTTTAAATATTTTTGGAAAAGAGTAAAAGTCAGTTTTTTCTACATGACATTTTTAAGTACCATTGATAATGATGAAAATTGTTTTTTGATTATAAATACATTTTATTGGGGCTTGCCTGGTGGCTTAGTGGTTGGGTTTGGTGCCTGCCTCTTTGGCGGCTTGTATTCATGAGCAATGCTGTGGCAGCAACCCATGTACAAAACAGAGAAAGACTGGCATAGATGTTAATTCAGGACGAATCTTCCTCATCAAAAAAACCCACCAAAAACTGTTTTCTTTTATATTAGGTATCACTTCTTATCTTGACATGTTCTCAAATATCATGGCACAGGAGAACCAGGGTGGCAATGTGGATATAAGGTAAATGCTCAGTCCTTCCTATTTCATCTCCCTCTCCACATTGACTTCTGGTACTTAGGGAGGCCATTTTGTTGTTGTTGTTGAAAGCCCTAGGTATTGCAGTTCAAGGCCCCATTATTTGGCTCATCATGGCACCATTGTTTTCTGACTGGTTTTTCTCCTCTTTTTACTCTAGATCAAAAAAAGATGGCAGCAACAGAGCATGGTGCACCTCTGCAGGCTGTCTTCCAGTCTTCACAGCCACATCCTGCTTCCCGCAGGTCCCACCCAAAGATTCTCAGAGCTGCAGGAATAAGATTTTTTTCCAACTTCCTTCCTCATGGTGACTCCTCATGTCACTATCTTGAGGGCTGTGGTAACTATTTCTCTGTGGTAAAAGTGCCTGTGATACTCTTTTCCCTAGTGCCTCTCTCACATATAAGATGGCAGTATTAAAATAGCTTGTACTGAGTCTACTGTCATATTTCCAAAACTACGTACATGGTAAAATAAAAATATGCAAATATGTATTGTATATTTTGTGTCTCCAATTGTGTTTAACAGGGAAGAGATAGGACCTTGGGTTACGGAGGGAGGAAGAACCTCAGTCAGGGCTGACTTAAAGGTAGAAAGAATTGGAAGGAATTAGGTACTCCAGAGACAGGATTTGGTGGATTGTATGTGTGTTGGGTGGTAGTTACTGGGGAGGAAGAGGGCAGTGTGCAGGGTACATGCTCTGAAGAACCATAACCTTTGGGTGATAAACATGTTGGTATCTAGCAGTATGGAAGGGGCTATTCGTCTTTGGACTCTAGGCACCATTCCATGGAGACTCTGCTGCCCATCAACAGTCTCCCATTGTTTTTGTTTTTGTTTTTTACTGGTTCCCAAGGTCGAACAACTGCAATTTCACCAATGGGGCTATAGTCTGGGGAGTAGGACAATATTTTCGGGGCTTCCTAATAATGTAAGTCTATCTCTAGAACAAAGTCATTGAAATTGGCCTCCTTAATTGAAGATTGATTCTATAAATAAACTCATAAATCGAACGGTTACATATATGTTTCTATTGATTGAGTACAGCAAAGATTAAAAGGCAGGAGTGTTTCCCAGTCCTGCTCTAGTCTTTGGCATCCTTTATGGCGGGAATTTGAGGAAACGGATGGGTGATGTTCTTAGATCAACCACATACCCTCATCTAGACTCTCCCAAGCAAAAGCAAGGGCAGCGGGACGAGGAGCTCTACTGCTGAAGCGGCCACTGGGAACAGCGGTGGGCATTTTGCATCTTCTCCTGGTCGCAGCGTGGAACCGGTAAGGAGGCAGGCAGCCGTGATTGGCTGCGTTGCCCGCTCCGCCAGTCGACCCGGAGACACGCCCTCATGGGGCTCTCTTGGCTCTGATAGGCTGCGAGGCTCGGGGGGGGGGGGGGGGGCCCTCCACGTGCCATTCACACACGCCCCTCGTGAGCCGAGACTGGAGCGGAGCCTCTCAGCCCTCATCTGCTGGCCACCACATTTTCTCTTACTTTCTCCTTGCTGGGTTTTGTGCAGGGGTGAGAGTGGTGGAAGCTGGGGTTCGGAGGCTGAGGGGACCGTGGGAGGGCCGGCCGGACCCCACTCGCCTCAGAGCACCAGGGTGCGTGCTGGGAATGGGCTGTGGGGTGCCCAAGCCTTACACCCCAAAATATCCACCTCAGGGGATAGAAATCTCCTGTGGCCGACAACCCTGGGCAGTGTCTTGCCCTGAGTCTCTTACAGCAACATGAGGACAGACTGGGTGGGTATGAGGCCATCGGGGTCTGGGTCCTTGCTGGCGTCAGATGGTCATGCACGGGAAGACTGTGATGTTTTATCAACCATCAATCCCTTTGAGGTGATTGGATTTGCTCTTTGATGAACACTGGCCTCCTTGTGACTTCATACTGATACATTTGTTCCTAATAAGAAAATAATGCATATTTTATTCTTCAGAGTTTGAAAAAAAAGGTACCTGTGTTATATATAGTTCCTTGGATGCAAAGAGGAAATTAGCGTGTGTCTCCTAGCCTCACCTGATTGGAAGAAAGAGTTGTCAGGGTTAAATCCAAAGAAGGGGTGCTGCCCACGGGCTAAGCTGGCCCACGTGTGCTTGGAGGAAACGGGAGACCGGCCTTTGGGGCAGAAGAAAACCACCAGGAGCTCAAAAGAAGACAAGGACATGGAAATTGACTGTCCCGTGGGGTATTCCTAAGGGCCACCTACTAGATGAAGCCTTAGACACATCTGCATTACTGTGTGCATGGGTGGAGCTAACATTGAATTTGAAGGAAGAGGATTGATGAGGTTACGGTTTTTCTTATTTCAAAGAGTGCTGATGCCGGTGATGACTTCAGCCCTGATTTCAATTACTGTTAGCCCCTAACCCTGATCTACTACAGTGTACCTTACCATCTGTAGTACCGTCTGCAAACAGATTGCCTGCCCTTTCTCTGTTCCTTACCTCTGACCCCACTGTTTCCTTTGCCTGGCCAGTTAGTCCTTACCTCAGGCCTTCTTCATCTGGCAAATATGGTTGGCAACTATCAACTCTTCTCAGGAGCCTTTCTTTATTACAACAAACAGGGCCAGGTGTGATTTCTGTTCTGTTATAGAATTGTGCTCAAATCTCATTCAGTATTACGCTTTGTAAAATTGTCTCTTTATTTTACTACATAAGTCTGTTCAAATCTTATTTTACATGTTACACTCTGTTGTAACTATCTCCTCACATCTTTGTCTTCTCCGCTAGACAGTGAACTGGGGCCGTGAAACACAGACACTTCATCTTGAGATCTCCATTGTCCAGTGTGTAGGAGATGTGCAAGAAATCTTGTTGAATCATTGAATGATTTTTTCACATAGGAGAATTGGTCATAGCTTAAATTCCCAGGAAAAAAATCTCTTGATCAAAGGATATGAACAGTTTAAATTTGAAACATTTCAAATTGTCAAATTGTCCTGCTAAAAGATTGTTCCAATTTATATTCCAAAATAGAATATAAATTGGCTTCCATGGCTAGATAATGTTGAACAAGCTGCTTTAGCTGAATCTACACTGTCGTGGCCATCAAGTTAGGTCATGCTTTGTTACATTTGATATGTAACTGTTTTCATTTATCACTAGTAGTCTTCATAAACAATTTTCATGCCTATGTAAATGTTTCATGCAGTGTTTGTTCCTCAATTTATTTAGCTGTTCCCACATTGTCAGTTGCATTTGTTATCATTCTTTCAGTATTACCCACTAACCAATGATCACCTTTACACATAAAGGTTTTTGTGTGGTTTTCTTAGGAAAAACAAACTAAATGTGGAATTGCTAGATCATATTACAACTCTTGATACATATCATCAGTGTGATTTTTTTTTATCACCTCTTGAAATATTTGTGACTATGATGGGGTAAAATGGTATCTCAGATTAATTTGTACATTTTTTTTTGGTTACTAGGAATATTGAGCATTAAACCATTATCATTTATTATTAATTGCATTTTCTATTTGGTGAACTGTAATTTTTTTATCTTTTAACCATTACTGAAGTCTTAAATGTCTTTGTTAATTCATATAAAGTAATTTGTATAAGATTATCGTTCAGCAAATAATTTTGAGCATTTCCCGTGTGTGTGACATTGGTTTAGGTGCTAGAGATGTAATAGTTAACAAAGAAACAAAAATCCTTGCACTTATGGAATTTAAATTCTGTGTGAGAGAAAAGAAATAAAACAGAATATTCAGTCTTTTAGTAGTGATAACTACTTTTGAATTGAAACACTTTTATTCTTTATGTGATTTTTTCTTCTATTTAAAAAATTATATTCTACCCTTTTAGAGTTTTCCCTTAAATTTTAAACTACAAAATTAACTAATAAAGTCTTAATATAAGACTTTAATGTGGAACACATTAGTTCTGATCATTCTGCTGTTTGTTTTATATTTTATTATTGAACGATATTTTAATTCTATCTCGTATTTATTTACTTCCAAATTATTCAATTTACTCTTGTTTTACTTGGTTAATTTTAGTTCAGAAATACATGTTTACTAATTTTGCTCCATTGTTGCATATCATATCTTCTAGGATCATTCATGATCTTCATGAAACCTTAATGTTTTATAAAGAAAATTCAAATCCCTTTCTCTGTGAAGTAGGGAAAAAATGCATTAACTGAGAAGCCTTAATACAACATACGGATGCTAAGGTCCAATAGATGTGAATTTTCTCTTTGTGAGCTCTTCCTTAGTGCTCTGATAGATTTAATAAAGAAAAAGGGAAAAGAAAGATTGGCTTTTAGCCTTTGAAAGAAAAATATGAGCTTCATGAAACTCTAGAAGTGATTCTTTACCTGAACTCTTCATTTTATAGTAATTCCAGTTGGTAGAACATTTAAATGTTATTTGGTTTAATAAAATGACAGAATTACTATTACCAAAGCTACTTACTGTTCTTAATACTTTGGGTGACAAAATGAGAAGTAGGCCTAGATCACTCTGCACATTAGAATATGATGGTTGTCTCAAGAACGATTCTTGTATAATTGTTTGAGTTGCGAACTTAAGTAGCACTTGTTTCATAGAATTCTATTGTAAATTTTAAAATATTTTCTGCAAAGAAATGTTATCTTTGAGCTTTAAAGGCAAAAATTTAAATTTATCATGAAATAACCATTTCCTATCTCATGGCCAAAGTAAGTTAGAAAATGTTTCTGTACCTGCTGCCACCTGCTGGCAGGTTTCATTTCCTAAAATAGCAATTTTCAGAGGGTCGTCCTTGGACTCCTGGCAGTGAGAGAGAAAGTCCCTGTGACTCTTTCGAGGGGATCCATGGTGTTAAAACTACATTCATAATAATACTGTAACTTTATCTTTTTTACTCTGATGATATTTGCACTGATGGTATAGAAACAATGGTGAATGAAACCACTGGGACAAAGGACAAACCAAGGCAGCACCAGGAAACTGTACCAAAAGACACTTCGCTGCCGTGCGCTCTCAGGGCCTGTTTTATTTAAGCAGTCTTTGGTGAAGCAGGAAAAACTGATTTTATTATATGTAGCCTTGAATTCACATGGAATTCCATTTTACTTGAAAGAGTGACTTACAATTTATTTTGTAGACACTTTGTTGAAAATTAATGAAAGGAGCCTGTCATTTCCAGTAAAACACTTGACGGTATTTGTTACCAATGATAAAACTTGAGCTTTCAAGTGAAAATTATAATCTTAGAAAACTTTGATCTGTTACTATGAGTGTGACAGCTTCTCAATACTCAGAGTTTTCTGATGAGATCAGTGGTGATATTACTGAATGTGATGTGGTAGACAGAATAATGGCCCCTGAAGATGTTTATGTCCTAATCCCGAGGACCTATGAATGTGTTACCCCAGAAAAAGGAATTTTGTACATTTGATTTGAGATAGGGAGATTATGCTGGATTATCTGGGTGGGCTCAATGTAATCACAAGGGTCATTATAAAAGGGTCAGAGAGGAGAGAAGATGCTACACTGCTGGCTTTGGAGATGGAAGAAGAGACCATGAGATGAGCCAGCAAATGTAGGTGGCCTCTAGATGCTGGAAAAAGCAAGGAAACAGGTTCTTCTCTAGAAGGAACTAGCCCTGCTAATACCCAGTGGACATGATTTCTAATTTCTGACTGCCAGAATTGTAAGATAGTAAATTCATGTTGTTTAAGCCACTTAGTTTGTGGTAATTTGTTATAGCAGCAACAGAAAACTAAGACAGTGATATTTTGATATTGTGCAATGAAATGTGGACAATTTCACAGATTCTTTTTTTCTTTTTTTAAGATTTTATTTTTTCCTTTTTCTCCCCAAAGCCCACCTGTAATAGTTGTGTACTTTTTAGTTGTGGGTCTTTCCAGTTTTGGCATGTGGGATGCCGCCTCAGCATGGCTTGATGAGCAGTGCCATGTCCACATCCAGGATTTGAACTGGCGAAACCCTGGGCCGCCAAAGCAGAGCGTGTCAACTTAACCACTCAGCCACAGGGCCAGCCCCAACCCTCACATATTCTTAATTTTCATAATTCAGTTAGACTGAGCCTGGACCAAATTGGTCCCGCTTCTCAATTATGTGCAGGAGTGGTCATTCACCAGCATCCCGTAAGTAATAATATCTCTCCTTATTTTCCCCATTTAGTAAGCCAAGAGACTCAAAGAAATTCATCTTGGAATTGTTAACAGTGCGTGCATGACTCATGAAGGGAAAAGAGCCTGATTCCTAAAAAGATAGGGGGTGAGGGGTTTTATGCTTGGGCATACTGTTGTACCATGGATACATTTTATTACTTGAGCTTATTGCATCAGCTTATTGTGTAGGTGTAAATATTCCTCACATAAGTAATTTTTGCACTCAAAAGTATGTTTACGTATAGGTGCACATACAAATGCACACACATACAAACACTTGTTTGATAAAATGTTCTTGCTATCATTTTGTGATATTTTATTGTATAAAGTTTCATTCTAAATTACCGTTTTTTCAGTATCATTAATATTACATGAAAAAGGTTTTGTGACTAAAATAAATTTAATTTTACATTAGGTATCATTTATCTTGGAAAGCTCCCAAATGTCATGGAGTATTTCTCTGTTTTACTCTCTTTCACTTATGATACCCTCATATATAAAATGGCACGTTCAAGTGGTTTATACTTTTAAAGTAGACAACCCTGTATTTATATATTTTGTGTCTCCAATAGCATTAAACAGGGAAGGGATAGAGCCTTGGGTTCAGGAGGAAGAACGTCAGCCAGGGCTGGCTGAAAGGTAGACAGAGGGCGTTGGTTATTCCAGAGACAGGATTTGGTGGTTTGTGTGTGTGTTGGGTGGGTGGGTGTGGGAGGTGGCGCAGAGATTAAGCCCTGAAGAATTGCAGCCTTGGGTGATGGAACGTCTCAGTATTCAGGGGTGTGCAGGTGCTAGCTCTCCTCTGGGTTTCAACCCATTAGCAGTCTCCCTAGTTATATTTTTATGTTAGGTTCGGGAGGCGGGGGGCTGATGTCACACATGGGGCTTCAGTCTGGGGAGAAGGACATTATTTAGGGATTTTTAAAAATAATAAGAAACGTATTCAGTCTGTCTCTGGAACAGTCACTGACGTTCACTTTTAGATACTTTATTCTGTTCCTATTTTTCTCTCCCTGCACCTGTACCACCAATAGCCAATCAGATTGTGTTGTTGTTGAGTTGTGGGAGTTCTTTATATATTTTGGATATTAACTTCTTATCAGATGTGTGATTTGCAAACATTTTCTCCCATTCTGAGATTGCCTTTTTACCCTGTTAGTTGTGTCTTTTGGTGCACAGAAGTTTTAAATTTTCATGTAGTCCAATTAATCTATTTTTACTTTTGTTGCCTGTGCTTTTGGCGTCATATTCAAAAACCACTGCTAAACCCATTGTCATGAAGCCTTTCCACTGTGTTTTCTTATGAGTTTTATATTTTTAGCTCTTATATTTAGGTCTATGATCCATTTTGTCTTAATTATTGTATATGCTGTAAGCTAGGGGTCCACATTCTTTTGCATGTGGATATCCAGTTTTCCCAGCACCATTTGTTGAAAAGACTGTCCTTTTCCTATTGAATGGTCTTGGCATCCTTTTTGAAAATAATTTGACCGTATATGTGAGGGTTCATTTCTGGGCTGTCTATTATATTCCGTTGGTCTATATGTCTGTCTTTCTGCCAGTACCACACTGTTTTGATTACAGTAGCTTTGTAATAAGTTTTATTTTTATTTATTATTTAAAAAATTTTTTTTTTCCTTTTTTTTCTCCCGGAAGCCCCCTGGTACATAGTTTCTTCGTTGTGGGTCCTTCTAGTTGTGGCATGTGGGATGCTGCCTCAGCGTGGTTTGATGAGCAGTGCCATGTCCGCGCCCAGGATTCGAACCAGCAGAGCGTGCGAACTTAGCCACTTGGCCACGGGGCCAGCCCCATCTTCTCTAATTTCATTTAGCAATGTTTTGTAGTTTTCAGTGTGCAAGTCTTTCGCCTCCTTGATTAAGTTTATTCCTAACTATTTTATTCTTTTTTTATTCTATTGTAAATGGAATTGTTTTCTTAATTTTTTTCAAATTGTTCATTGTTAGTATATAGAAATGCAACTGGTTTTGTATCTTGCAACTTTGCTGGATTCATTATATCTTTTATTTTAAATTCTTGTCTTTTTCTACCAGTTCTAGTAGAACTGGTGCTGGTGGGCATTTTAGTCCTAATTTTAAAAGGAATGACTTTTGCTATTTACAGTTAAAGAGTATGTTTGTTGGAGATTTCTCTGTAGATAGCTTTATCAATTTAAAGAAATTCCTTTCTGTTCTCAATGTCCTAAGGTGGTTGTTGTTTTTTTCAAATCAAGTATATTATTTTTCTCATTCAGTGCTCTTTCTGTGTCAGATGGATTTTTCTCTTTTATTCTGTTAAATGTGGTGATTTGCATTTATAGATTCTCTAATATTAAACCAACTTTGCATTTCTGAAATGAACTAACTTGGCCATTATGTATTTTTTTGACTTTAGTGAATTTGGTTTGTTACTTTTTTATTCATTTATTTTTTTGGTGAGGAAGATTGGTTCTGAGCTAACATCTGTTGCCAATCTTCCTCTTTTTGCTTGAGGAAGATTGTCCTTGAGCTAACATCTGCGCCAGTCTTCCTCTATTTTGTATGTGGGATGCTGCCAACAGCATGGCTTGATGGGCAATGTGTAGGTCTGTACCTGGGATGCAAACCTGTGAACCCTGGGCCACTGAAGTGGAATGCACAAACTTAACCACTATGCACTGGGCTGGCCCTGGGTTTGTTAATATTTTATATAGGATATTTGCATCAATATAGTCATGAGTGACATTGAGTAATTTTATTTTTTCATACTGTCTGTCTGGTTTATTATCAAGGTTATACTAACTTCATAAAATGAATTCAGAAGTATTCATTTTTTTGCTGAGGAGGATTTGCTCTGAGCTAACATCCGTGCCAATCTTCCTCTATTTTTCAGTATGTGGGCCACCAGCACAGCGTGGCTGCTAACAGAGCGGTGTAGCTCCACACCCGTGAACGAGCCTGGGTCTGCTGAAGCAGGGAGTGCTGAACTTAACCACTAGGCCACCAGGGCTGGCCCCCAGGAATATTCATTTTTTATGTGATTCTAGGGGAATAAAAGATGCATGAATTAGAATTACCTTGAATGTTTGGTAGAATTTGCCTGTAAAACCATCTGTTCTGAGGTTTGTTTTTACTTTGTTTTTGTGCAAAGCATTTAAACAACTGATTCCGTTTTTTAAAAGAGTATAAGTCAGGTTTTATACTCTTTTTGAGACAATTTTGGTAAGATATATTTTCTAGGAATTTATTCATTTCATCTAAGTTTTTTAATTCATTGTGAAATCATTTTTAATATTTAGCTTTTAAATCTCTGCTCCATATTTATATCTCCCTTTGCATTCCCAAGATTGTTTCCTTTTATTTCTTTACCTATGTTCCTAGAGATTTGTCAGCTTTGTTAGTGTTTTCAAATACTTTAATGGGCCTATTTTACTTTCAATTTCTGTTTAATTTCTGCTCTGATATTTATTATTTTCTTCTTTGTATTCTTTTTGAGTTTATTCTACTATTCCTTTTTCTACTGTTTCTTTTTCTGGTTAAACACTTCTCATTAATTTTGAGCCTTTTTCTTTTCTGGCATAAACATTTAAGGTGTAGATTATCCTCTCAGGACCACTTTAGCTGCCTACTACAATTCTGAATAAGTGATATTTGATTATCATTCAGTTATAAGTGTTTTATATTTTCCATTATGATATTTTCTTTGACATTCAGGCTACGTGAAAATGTGTTTTCTCATTTTCAAAAGAGCAGAGATTTTTAGATGTAGTCTACACAGAATTCGAAATATATTATGATGTACATCCGAAAATAAATAAATAAATAAAATAAAAAAACAAAAACAAACAAAGGGCAGAGATTTTTAATTATTTTTGATTGATTGATTGATGAGGAAGATTGGCCCTGAGCTAACATCTGTTGCCAATCTTCCTCTTTTTGCTTGAGGAAGACTGTTGCTGAGCTAACATCCGTGCCAGTCTTCCTCTATTTTGTATGTGGGATGTTGCCACAGTGTGGCTTGATGAGAGGTGTATAGGTCTGCACCCAGGATCCAAACCTGTGACTCCCGGGTCGCCAAAGCACAGTGCATGAACTTCACCACCACGCCATCGGGCCGGCCCCTTTCATTGCTTAAAAAAAAATCAATTTGCAATTTAACTGTTTGCATTCTTTTATTTCCTTACCAAAGTTTTGTCTGTTTATTCAGACCTCCCCTGTAATATCGTTCGTTTGCTTAAATGCTGTCTTGACTGAGTTTTGAGGCCCTGGCTAGAGGCCAGTCACTTCCCCTTCCTAAGCAGTTAGGTCCACACTCCAATCATTCCCTTGTCAGCCTCTCATACTCTGGGGCCACCATACACCAGGTCACCCTGGAACAGGTACCAGATAACTAGGGACAGCTCCTGGGCCCCAAGCCCACAAAACTATTTAAATCCTGTCTGCCTTGCCCCGACCCCCACTTGCCATACATAAGCTGTCCCCTGTAGCTCCAGTTTGCTGTTACTCTGTCCCTGGGTACAGCCCCATGTGCGGCTTTGTCTGGCAGCCTTCTCTCATTTTAAGGGGTAAGTAACAGGTCTGACACTAAATCTTGGATGCTTTACCACCACTGCTTTGCAGCTCAGGCCCATGGACCTCCTCCAGAAGGCCTTGAGAGTTTATGGCTCCCAATGTCAGATATGCTGGTCCCTGTGGGTTGGTATGGTATATGCTGCCTGGGGAATGTACTTTGTCTTTGGTGTTGAAATAAGGCTTAGTACACCAGGGGGCGTTGTACTCTCATGTGATTGCTTTCCTTCTCGGAAGCCTGTGGGGTGTCTCATACTACTTTATTTTGGGGGAGGGTTTGTCCCTGGACATTTTTTGTTGGTCTGCTCTTCCCCCCGGCAGCTTTCAGAAACTCACTCAATGGAAGATGGTGTCCACAAAAATGTCAGGAGTGTAGATGTTAACCCTGACTGTGTTTCTGGCTATGTTGCCTTGAGTGCTCCACCTCCCCTCTCTGGGTTCTTATTTCTCCATCTATGAAATCCACATTACTAAAAATTTTGATCCTTTCTTTTAGGTGGGGGTATTGTTTAGTTCTGAAACCTTATGTGAGGGAAAACCTATTTAGTGTTTCTCCAGGATAGTAATGTTATTACTTTGCAAACGTGACAACTGACTTTCTCCAGTAATCTTTGCAACTTGGAAACCTGAAACCTGCTTTTAACCTGAACACTGACTCAGAAATTGAATGTGGCCCACTGAATCTAAATCCAAATATTTCCAGGATGCCTGGTTATAGGTAAGAGCAACATGCCAGGCTCAGTTGTTTTAAGAGAGGAAGCTATTCCTGTGCATGTTATCCTACTAATTTTCACTGCTACTGCCACTGTTGAGCATCTGTCTGTACCAGGCACCATGCCAAGTGCTTTACAAACATTAGCTCATTAATCCTTCCACAATCCACCCCTTTTTACAGATGAGAAAATCGAGGTTCACTTAGCTAGTAGGCGGTGGTACTGAGATCCAAACCCAGACTGAGCAGGCCTCAAAGCAAGAGCTCTCAACCAACACGGACCCTGGGGCTGCTGCGTTCCTTCACTCAGGGACTGGGAGGCCTATCGTGAGGCCAGGTTCAGGCGAGGGAGCACCAACTGGCTTGCAAGGGATCATCTCCAGGCCCAATGGCCGCTTACGATGATTTAGACCTCTAGATATCACATGTTCTAGAACCTTAACACTCCTCCCCCCAGGCCAGGGTCCAGGGAGACTCAGGCAACGTGCTCAGAAGGGCTTGCCCAGAGCCCTGCTGGGGTGTGTGCTTTCACACCTTTCACACTGTACCCCTCAGCCCTCTAACTCAAGGTCTACAATTCCATAGTAGAATCTTCCTCAGGCTCTGCATTTCTAAAAATACGTTCACTTTGTAAATAACTTTGTGTAATGGGCATAGGTTCACTGGTCAAAATGTTTGGGACTTTTTATTCTGCATCTGGTTCCAGAGTTCACACGATATTATCATTGGAAAGCCCCCCAGAAGCACTACAATAGGAACTCTGTTTAACCTGAACCCAAGCCCAGCTTTCACCAAACTTGTTGGACCATAGATCTCCATTTGTTTTCGCAGGCTATCTATGAATCTGGTGCCACAGTTTAGGCACTGGGGAACATGAGCTCCAGGTTTCTCAATCTCAGCCCTATTGACATTCTGGGCTGGATAACTTTTTATGGTGGAAGGCTGTCCTGTGCCTTGTAGTATTTTAGCAACATTCCTGGCCGCTTCCCATTAAAAGCCAGAAGCAACTCCCCCCACCTCAAAAGAAAATATCTCCAGATATTGCTGCACGTGCCCTGGGGGGTCAAAGAACCCAGCTGAGAACCACTAATCTAACTCACGCATTCTCACCAGAGGCAATATAGCCCCAAAGAAGCAACATTTATTCTTAAGGGTGAAAAAATCTTACTTTTTAATGTAAAAGCACAGACTACATCTACTATAAATAGTTCTACAGTTTATCTGTGGTATTAAAATTTCATGGGGAGGTATTTAGGAAAACAAAATCTGGAAAGACTCCTCAGGAGGGGTGATAATAAAAAAAAAGGTTGGTCAACACTGCTCTAGCTCAATTTCTTAGTTCGTATTCATTCAAATTGCTTAGGAAAAATGACATGTGTGGCTCTTTGAAGCTGAACCAAAGAGCTAAGCAACTGTAGACACACAGGAAGAACATTGGGAAGCTGGCAGAAGCTGAGGATATGATATTCAAAAGATTTAGGACTAATGTCAGCCCTTTGGCTATGACTGCTACGCAGCCCCAACGAAGCTCTCAGCCAAGATGACTCTCACTGGAAGCTCCTCAGTTTCTAAGTAGAAGGGGCCGGGGAAGGGGTCTTCCTGCTGCACAAGGGCCTTAAGCTACGTTGTCACTTTACACAAGATTGAGGACACGTCAGTTATTGAATGCGGTTGACTAAAGCCCTCCAAGTCGCTCCCAGACACACATTTAGATACATTTTTCTCTTCTCTACTCTGAACGTCCTTTTTCTTCAGTCCATCTGGCCTCTTCCTCTGACCTCCCCAGATCCCACTTGTTTGGAGGACATCAAACATCTCGATTGCTTGCCACTACACATCCACGAGACGGAAATAACCCACAGTCCACCGATCCGGAATATGAAGAGGATTTCTGCTGCAGATAGCCAGCTAAAAGGACATTTTTTTAAATTAAAAATTCAACAAGTAAATTTTAAAGAATTAAAAGTTTCCCTTTTTAAAACTTAGTTCATTTTCCTCCTTAATCTAGCAGAGAGCAGACCTTCCTAGCTTTCAGTTTTGGGAAATGAGTGACTGAGTCACTCATTTTCTGCTTCTTACTTCTATCAAAAAAACCCACATGAACTCAGCATAGATGGGTGAAGGATAGACTTTCTTCTCACAGGAAGCCGCGCGCTCTTCAAAGGCACTTGTCTTTCTTAGCGCTGCACTTCTTGAGCAAGCTTGGCACTGCCTCACGGACCTTCTTCAGAGCCATTTTCAGAAACCCAAGGTAAGTGGGGATGGGGCCATTCTCAGAGCCTCGGGCCGTGCGCTGCTTTCTTGCCATGTGTGTGGACTTTGGAAGTGCTGAAAGTTGGCCAGCCACTCACCAGTCTCCACGCTCAGCCCTCTTGGGCACTCTCGTGCTCACGGTTGGCTCCTACCTTGGAGACCACACATGGCCTACCTGTACCCACACTCCCTGAGCCCTCATCTGACCGGCATTCATCTCTGAGCGCTCTCCCTGCACACATCTGGCCTAAGTCCACGTGCTCAGAATACACAGATAATTTTCATTAAACATATAAACTTTTCTGCTTCTTGTCTCTCTCAAGACTCCCAGGTCAAGAAAGACCACACAAATCAGGCCTACAGAATAATTCCAAACATTTACCAGCTGTGTTTACTTTTGTTTGTTCTCCTGATAATTTCCTAACTCTTCAGCCTCTTTTATTCCTTTAATTTTCACTGCTAAGATGGTGGAGAAAGACTAGAATTGTTATTCATTTAACTAGAATTGACACTCACTTAACAAATTCTTTTGGAGACCCTGAGATTCACCAGGTCTTCAGCATCTGTTTGCAGGAGTAAACCAAAATCTCTCTCTTGAAAAACAACCTGGTTTCGGTGTGTGGTGGTGAGGGTGGGAAGTAGGGAGTAGATGTGAATTACCAAACAACGTGAAAAGGGTTTTAATAAGGAATATCCAGGTGCTATTAAGAAGGAAGCAAGAAGCCTTGAGTCAGAAAGCCAGAAAGCTCTCATCCCTGAATTTCTCTGATTCACATGTGAATACATGTGTGACTTTAAGAAGGTTTTAACCTCAGCTACCAATTTAGATGTGAAATGAGGTTGGGGAGGTGGAGATGTTAGTTCTGCCTGTGATGTATCTTTTATAGATCTGTATACTAATTCTCACTCTGATAGGATTCAGTGCATAGGGTTAATTTTTGTATGTGGTTTTGATGAAAAGACCAAAAATTTCCCTCAGTTTACTCAACTGAGTACTGCAACCTTCCAAACGGCCTTGAGAACACATTCGCTGCATTAATGTACAATTGGCAGCCAGCCACCCAGGTCTGGAAGGCCAGGCGTCTTCCCCTCTAAGATGGTGCTCTAGAGCAACCGTGGGACTCGGCAGTGGAGTGCGGGAGCCCCGTGCATCAACTCTCAAGAGCCAATTGTTACATATTCAAGGATGTTGTGAGGCAGTTGGTAGCTTGACCTCAGTCTTGGTGGAAGTATTTCTACCACGGAAACCAGCAAAAGCCATAAATCAGAGCCTCCTCACCCCACCCACCAACCCAGATCTGGTTTACCAGCACATCTCTGGGATTTGGGGCCTAGAGAGCAAGTTCTATACATAGCCGTGTGGTCTTCAGAAGTCATTTAAGCTCTCTGAATCTTTCATGAGCCATCTACACCATGGCTCAGTATGCTTGCTTGGCTTAGAGTACCAGATTTTCATTGGAGGGCAGGGCTGGGGACAGGAGCACAGGCGTGGGATTAAATGCACAATACCCATACCTGTGCTTTGAAATCTATAAAGTGCAAAGCATGCAGGAGGAATCAGAATTTCTATATAAAGGCAAGTGACCAACCTGGTTTCCTTCTAGCCTGATGAAAGCAATTACCAAATTTTTGAAGTTACAATCTGAAGGGGAAAGATGCATGGATTTTTCATCTTTTTTTTTTTTTTTTTTTTGGCTTTCATGTCAGAAAGGGCCTGGGTGCAGTACTGTTGGGGATATCAACTTGGCTTGTCATTCCTGCAAGTGATTTCAGTAACCCTAGACTATCTTTTAGAAATACGTTCTTGAAAAACACCTCCTTGAAAAGGAGGTTTTACTATCCCCACTTACAAATGAAAGAAGTGAAGCTCCCCGCAGAGGGGTAAGAAAAGTGGCAGAGCTGGAGTTTTGTCTGACTCCAAAGGGCAGAATATTTCATTTGGCTGCCCTGCCCTGTGAGGAACTGAGCCCTTCAACTTGGGAAGGTTGGGAAGAGGTGTATAATGATCCGGGGCAAAATAGTAAGCAGCTGTGCTCTGCGCTCAGCACCATTTCGATCTGTTACTGTTCTCACTGAAATTTCGCTCGTTCTTTCCCTCACTAGCTTCTTCTGATTGGGTTCAGATCTGCCTTGAGGAGCCTGTAGATTTGAAAATGAACCCCACGGATATAGTAGACACCACCGTGGATGAAAGCATCTATAACAATTACTATCTCTATGAAAATATCCCCAAACCTTGCACCAAAGAAGGCATCAAGGCATTCGGGGAGCTCTTCCTGCCCCCACTGTACTCCTTGGTCTTTCTGTTTGGTCTGCTTGGGAATTCCGTGGTGGTTCTGGTCCTGTGTAAGTACAAGCGGCTCAAGTCCATGACTGACGTGTACCTGCTCAACCTTGCCATCTCGGACCTGCTCTTCGTGTTCTCCCTCCCTTTCTGGGGCTACTATGCTGCAGACCAGTGGGTTTTTGGACTCGGTCTCTGCAAGATTATTTCCTGGATGTACTTGGTGGGTTTTTACAGTGGCATATTCTTCATCATGCTCATGAGCATCGATAGATACCTGGCGATTGTACATGCGGTGTTTTCCTTGAGAGCGAGGACCTTGACTTATGGGGTTATCACCAGCTTGGCCACATGGTCGTTGGCTGTATTCGCCTCCCTTCCAGGCCTTTTATTCAGCACTTGTTACACTGAGCACAACCATACCTACTGCAAAACCAAGTACTCTTCCAACTCCACGAGGTGGAGGGTTTTGAGCTCCCTGGAGATCAACGTTCTAGGACTGGTGATCCCCTTGGGGATCATGCTGTTTTGCTACTCCATGATCATCAAGACCTTGCAGCACTGTAAAAACGAGAAGAAGAACAAGGCAGTGAAGATGATCTTTGCGGTCGTGGTCCTCTTCCTGGGGTTCTGGACACCCTACAATGTGGTGCTCTTCCTGGAGACCCTGGTGGAGCTAGAGGTCCTTCAGGACTGCACCTTTGAAAGACACTTGGACTATGCCATTCAGGCCACAGAGACCCTGGCTTTTGTTCACTGCTGCCTTAATCCAGTCATCTACTTTTTCCTGGGAGAAAAATTTCGCAAGTACATCGTAAAGCTCTTCAAAACCTGCAGGGGCCCTTTTGTGCTCTGCCAATACTGTAGTTTCCTCCAAATTTACTCCTCTGACACCCCCAGCTCGTCTTACACGCAGTCCACAGTGGATCATGATCGCCATGATGCTCTGTAAAAAATGAAAATGCAAAAAGCAGAGTTAATAGTCTTCCCAAATTAAGAGCTTACTTAGAATTGTATTATAATAAGAGTTCCCTGAGTAAGAGTCAGGAAGAAGACTTACATCCATCGCGGACAGTGGGCTTCTCACCCTGCAGTCAGCTTTCCTCTAGCCACATACAGGTTCAGTGCGGCAAGAGTTCAGCGGACGGAGGCGTCCTTCCTCACGCCAGGCTTTCCTGCAGGGATAAGTGACCTTGAGAAGACTTCTGAGCAGCATTTCAGTGAGGTTATAGATAATATTGGAGGGGAAGACCACTCCCTTCTAATTTGAACTAGTGGGGTTCTCCAGAGGGAATCGCAGAGAATTGACCGGTGGAGTAAATCGTTACTTCCTGCTGTGAAAAATGTGCCCTTTAATGAATTTCTCACTTTTGTGGAACCATATAGAAAACTTTGACATGCTGTCCTAGTGTTTTTCTAATAATATATCTGAAGCATGGTATATTTCATGAAGACAGGTGTATGCAGATGAGAATAGTGAAGCAATGAACTTAGATCTTGGTTCTTTTATTGTAAAGGATTATTTGTTAATGGAAGCCAAACTTTTTATGCTGATTACAAGTATAAGGCTATGAAGGCATTAGCATGGTCTGATTTCCAAACATGTAACACAAGGCATTAAAAAAATCCAAACATACTTGTGGAAATTCAAACGCAGTTTCATAAGGTTGTGAACATGTTTTAATTATAACAGATGAATATTCAAAATTTAAAAATAATATATAGGCCCAGATACTTTTATTTGGGGTCTTTTACTTGTTTACCAACAGTGCCTTCAGAAGTAAAAAGAACGAGGACTAATTAAGTGTGACTTCCTTAATCATTTTGAAGTGCCTGCCCTGCTGATGTGGCATAAAAATGACAGTCAAAAACTTATGAAATTGTGAAAAGTATCATCCTCTCTTTTAAAGTTTTGGTCCTGGTTTTTAGCTTTTGGATGACTCCATAGTTCAGTCAGTCATTTCTTACAAGTCATTTTAATCATGTAATTAATCATTTTATATCATTAAGATAAATCTCTGTTCTCACCCACAGCCTTAATTAATCAGAATTAAGTAAAGAATTTAACAAAGTCTGAGGAGACCTGTAATCCCTCCAAAATAAGAAACCCATCTTGCATACTATTAACTGAATTAACCAGTTTAAAATGCTTTCATATGGTACTGTCCCAGTGGCGCAGTGTTTAGGTTCCTGCACTCTGCTTCAGCAGCCCGGGGTTCGCAGGTTCGGATCTGGGGCACGGACCTGGGCACTGCTTATCGAGCCTTGCTGTGGCAGGGGTCCCACATATAAAAATAGAGGAAGATGGGCATGGATGTTAGCTCAGGGCCAATCATCCTCAGGAAAAAGAGGAGGACTGGCAACGGATGTTAGCTCAGGGCTAATCTTCCTCACTGGAAAAAAACAATGCTTCTGTAAGTTTACACATTATTGCATGCTCTACATTTATAAAGAATGCATTTCCAGAAAATTTATTTTCAGGAAAGTGATTTTAGAAGGGTAAGTTGATGTTGCCTTTATAGAAAAAAAATAGAATAAACTTGTATATAGTCCCACTGAGCCTTTTTCCCTCATCATGTTTGTGTTTGATCTCCTGATGGGGATGAGAATCTGAGCTGCCTCATTTAATCATCTTCGCTACAACATCTATATGTTGCAGATATGGATGCGCCCAAGGAGAGGATTTAAAGCTCTCCACTCGGGGTGAGGAAAGGAATCGCCATCGTGTTGCAGTGTACTTGGAGATTAGAGTGGATAAGCAGTGAGGGGCAGGCCGGGCTCCTAGGCAGTGTTTCCTTAGAAAACCTCTGCATGGTGCGTTCGGGTCTGACAAATCCTAGCTCTGCATTCCCTGTGAGCCTGGGTAGGTTACTTTCCTCTCTTAGTCTCACTTTCCTCTCATCTATAAAGCAGAATATATTTCAGAATGATTGAAAGAAAGAAATAAGATGATTAATGCAAAGCACCTGTGTTCCTGGGTCATCGATAAAGGGCAGTTTTGGATCTGCCCAGCCAGTGGCTGCCTCCACTTTCCTGATAGAGCTTGTAATTTTATTCATTTAATCACAATGAGACAGAAATTTTAGGACACCCAAAGACAAAGACTGGCCAAAGGAATTTTACTGACCCTTCATTCCCCATTACATATAACGCTAGGCAAGGGTGAGGTGGAGGCCACGCAGCTTCCAACCTTCCACCGGAGCGTGGGGTCACCCATCGCCGCAAGGTACTCACGGCTTCCCGTGTTCCAGAGTTGGGGGCTATTTCCTCAGGATGGGAGTTCAGAAGCTCTAGTGACACTCAAACATGACCCTCTCATTACACGGAAAAGAAAGCTTCTTTCCATTCAGTAACAGAAACATAGAAAGCAAGCCAGCATGATTTCTACAAAAAGATGGGTTTAACTATAAACTTTCAGACACGGGACCCATCCACCCCTTGTTGCAACATGCATATTTGCTGGGGAACAGAGACTAGGTGCAATTTGTCTACAAACAATAGAAACGGGTTTGCTTTTGGGGCGATGTAAATGGTTTGGAGCTAGATAAAGAAGATGGGTGGACAACAACGGGAATGGACTAAATGCCACTGAATTGTACATTTTTAAATGATTAGTTTTGCATTATATGAATTTTACCTCAACAACAACAGCAAAAAGAATAAGAGGAAATAGTCCTGTCAGTATGTCCCACAGTAGGTGCTCAAATTCTATTGAACAAATAAATTTCAGCTGCTTTCCACGAGTAGGAAAAATACAAGGTGATACCAAAAGGTCTTCAGACCTTTAGGGAAATTTTTCCTAAGAAACTCTCATAACAGTTTGGAACATTTGATGCAACTAATTCCTATTTGTTGAATGTCTGCCTGTGCCAAGCAGAATGCTAGGTCATGGAGGGAATAATAGGATAAAGGAGTAAGTTCTGCGCTCATGGAATTTAAAATCTGACAAGAGAAAACACAGACACGATCAGTTATAATGCAAGCAGGACAGATGTGATAACAGTTACAAATGAAATGCTTTGGGACCTCAGAGGAAGAAGAAACTGATTCAATTTCACATTTTCATAGTACAATCAGCTTTTGAAGTAAAAGGAGCGTGATCTTGATGAACGGAAGGGAGAAAGGACATTCTAGGTGGATGACATAGCACATGAAAAGGCACGGTGGTGTTAAGAGCCTACTGTGTGTTCCCAGAGTGGTGAGTCGGTTTTTGTAGTTAACGAGAATATGTGGTGAGTAGGGAAGAGGAGCAATGTAGGGAAAGATAAGACCAAAGAGAACTTACAGACCCATGAGTCACCAGTTTTGAGCTACCGAGTCATCCTGCGTTGGGCTTGAAAAGACCGATAATGGATGCTGCGGTGTGCTGTCCATACATCCCCTGTTCAGGACTGAAGCACACATTCCACCAGCTTCCAGGGAGCAATAACAGCTGACAGGTCTCAGCTAGTCTCCCTTCAGAGTTCTCCTCCTTCGGGGCGGCTCATAGCCAGTGACTCGAGATGAGGGGAAATACTTACCTTCTTGCCTTAATTTGGGCCAACTCTGAAGCGCCGTTCCAACTCCAGAGCTCCCCATAAGATTAGCTGAGGCCTCTGTTACAATTACAGGGCAGTTCAACTTTTCCTACTGCCTAGTCCTGCTTCCTTCCTGCCCTCACAGGTGTTTTTCCCAAGAGGACTCCCCATTAAATCTCTTGTATGCTAATCTCAGAGTCTCAGAGTGCATCTCCAGGAACCCCAATCTGAAACAGGGACTTTTGGATCACACAGGGGACAAGTGAGCACCTAAGATAAATGAAAATTGACCCCAGGTGTAGGACAATGAGGAGGCATAATCTGTGCACCAGGGATGTTCTTTCTTCATTGCTCTCTGCCCATCCACCCCACTTGACTCTTGGTTCCTATGCTTCCATTAGTCAGCCTCCCTGTTGCTCCCATACTTTGTCTGCCTCAAGCCTGAAGCATCTTCCCTTATGCCACTCTCTTTCTGTAATGGGTCCTAGTCCATCTCTACCCTTGGTCATGCCACAGCGACCTGACATCCTCTATCCTGTACCTGTCAGTGACTTTCTCAGCTCAAATGAGCCAGACACACCTCCACTCATTTTTGGGGTCACAATACTTTACTCCTAAAATGTTTACAGTGGCTGAAAATTCCCCTTTCATAAAATCAGAAATCCACCAAGTGCTTTCATATATTGAAACTCATTTCAGCCTCTTAAAGTTGATAAGGTTGGTTTTAGTACCCCAAGAAATTGAAGTTCAGGGGAAACAATACTCTAATCATGATTTAGACTAACTCCACCAACAATAACCACTGCCTAGCAAAATGCCTAGCACAAAGCAGTTGTTCAATTATTTTCTACTAAATGAGTGAATTTCCTTATCTCTTAATTAATTACTCTACACTGACAATTCAAGTTTCAATCTCACTACACAAAGTTCACCAGTCCTCTCTCCAAAATCCCCATTATGATTCTAATAAAACTTTATATGACAGAGTTCAAAGATTGATTGAATTGCCCTCTAGTTCCAGAAATTAGTGGGCGGTCTTCGGGTCAAAATTACTTCATTAAGACTTTTGGTATGAACATCGCTGCAGAAGTCTGCATTTTCACCTTCTCTGGGAGATTGTAAAATGACAGCCAGAAGAATGAATTTTACAGCCCACAAACTCCATTTTTAATCAAACTTGGAGAGAGAGATAATTTTCAGGCTGTAAAATATATGTAAGGTCTACTGAAAGCAGCCGATATCAGGCAAAAACTGTATGGGAAAAGGTAAAGAGAAGGGTGGTGGGAGGCTGCAGCATTGAGAGACCTCAGACAGCACCGCACAAACGCACTTCCTGAAGCAGGGAGATGCCATGAGGTGCAGGAGTGGGATGAACGGGACTTGTCTGAGAAGCCCCGACCCCAGTCCCACTTTGGTTCGGAGAAGCAGGAGGCAGATTTGCCAAATGTTAAATTTGCAGTCGGCAGTCTTCCCGGGGGCAGTAGAAAAGAAGAGAGCCGTTCGGTTGTGAAAACAACTAGCCTGGAAAACTCCTGGATCCTTTTCTCCACCACACACACACACACACACACACACACACACACAAATACAAACTTAAGCATACTTAACATTTCAAAGATAGACACTAAGAAAAAATAACGTTGACTATAATCAAGATAAGAATAGAGAAGTATAGGAATATAATATTTTATTACTATGATCAAATATGTCTATCTCAGCTCAAAACACTTAATGGAGCACTCCAGAGGCATCCTAGCTAAAGACAAAGAGCGCCTTCCATCACCACTTCTATACGACATCGCACTGGAGCGACCAGCTTCATGCTGTAAGAGGAATAAGTTAGAGGTGTAAAT
Source organism: Equus asinus (assembly GCF_041296235.1). Classification (NCBI taxonomy): domain Eukaryota; kingdom Metazoa; phylum Chordata; class Mammalia; order Perissodactyla; family Equidae; genus Equus; species Equus asinus. Next base: position 62,970,931 of record NC_091810.1, on the reverse strand, counting down.
ATTGTCATAGAGGGACCTTCTACAAAATCCCTGGCCAGTATCCATCAACACCGTGAACACCATCAAAAACAAGGGCAGTTTGGGAAATAGTCACAGCCAAGAGGAGCCTCAGGAGACACGACAACTAAACGTAATTAGTTCTGGAAGAGAAGAAAGATATTAGCTAAAAACTAAGGAAATCTGAATAAAGAATGGATGTTGGTCAACAATAATGTATCAATATTGGTTCATTAAGTATAACAAATGCACCATACTGATATAAGACGTTAGTAATAAAGGAAATTGAATGTGGGGCGTGTGGGAACTCTCTGTACTTTAATCACAATTTTCTGTAAAACTAAAACTATTACAAAATATAAAATTTGTTTAAAAAATTGAAAAGGAAAACATAAAGTCTCTCCAGTTGCAATGATAGTATTGAATAACTGGAAAACTCAAGAGAATCACCTGAAAAAACTATCTAAACAATAATACAATTAAACAAGGTAATAGGGGAAAATATTAATACATCAAATTCAGTTACATTTACATACACAAATAACATTCTGTTAGAAGATGTGACAGAGGGGCCGGCCCGGTGGCGCAGCAGTTAAGTTTGCACGTTCTACTTCTCGGCGGCCCAGGGTTCGCCAGTTCGGATCCTGGGTGCGGAAAAGGCACCACTTGGCAAAAGCCGTGCTGTGGTAGGCGTCCCACGTATAAAGTAGAGGAATATGGGCATAGATGTTAGCTTGGGCCAGTCTTCCTCAGCAAAAAGAGGAGGATTGGCAGCGGTTAGCTCAGGACTAATCTTCCTAAAAAAAAAAAAAAAAAGAAGATATGATGGAAAAACAGATCCATATTTTGAAAGAGAATGTAAAAAAAATCCTAATTAAAATACATATTATAGGGGCTGGCCCCGTGGCCAAGTGGTTAAGTTCGTGCGCTCTGCTGCAGGCGGCCCAGTGTTTCACTGGTTCGAATCCTGGGCGCGGACATGGCACTGCTCATCAAACCACGCTGAGGCAGCGTCCCACATGCCACAACTAAAAGGATCCACAACGAAGAATATACAACTATGTACCGGGAGGCTTTGGGGAGAAAAAGGGAAAAATAAAATCCTTAAAAAAAATACATATTATATATCTGAAATAGATATGAAATAGATATAAAATGTATGAAAGAAAAGCCACTTTAAATTTCTATTGCTGGACAACAAAACGATCTAGAAGAAAAGGCCTAAATATTCTCATACAGGAAGACTCAACTTTATAAAAACATCAGTTCTTCTTAAGTTAAATTATTAAATTCAGTGTTATTCTTCAAGACACACCAGTGGTTCTTTTTTTTGTTTTTGAGGAAGATTAGCCCTGAACTAACATCTGCTGACAATCTTCTTTTTGCTGAGGAAGATTGGCCCTGAGCTAACATCCGTGCTCATCTGCCTTTACTTTATATGTGGGACACCTGCCTCAGTATGGTGTGATAAGCAGTGCATAGGTCCCTGGCCCGGATCTGGAACTGCGAACCCTGGGCCGCTGAAGGAGAGTGCATGAACTTAACCACTATACCACGAGGCCGGCCCCCATCAATGGTTCTTTTTAAACTATATACACTGATTTAAAAGTTCATGTAAAAATGAACAAAAATAGAACAGCTAGGACCACCCTGAAAAGAAGAGCAATGAAGATATATGCATTATAAATTAATATGTATATTAAATTAATCAGTTAATTAAAATAGTATGGCAATGGACCAGAAAGTTGAGTGGAACAGAATGGGAAATCTAGTACGAGATTAAAATATACATGGAAATTTAGCATATATTAAAGATGGCATCTTAAATCAAAGGCAGGATATAACAAATTATTTATTTAAGGAGTGGGCCAAATGGACTGTCATCTGGGAAGAAAAATTAAGCTTGATTCATACAGCATACCATACGTGGTTAAATTGCAAATAGATAAAATATCCAAATGTAAAAATTGGCACAAGGAAAGTTCTAATAGGAAAGATGGGAGAATTTCTTCATAATTTTGGCATGGGCAAGGCCTTTCTCAAAATTCAGAAGTCATAAAAGAAAAGATTAATAGGGGCTGGCCCGGTGGCGCACACGTTCTGCTTCGGCGGCCTGGGTCCACCGGTTCAGATCCCAGGTGCGGACATGGCACCACTCATCAAGCCATGCTGTGGGAGGCATCCCACATATTAAAAAAAAAAAAAAGTAGAAGAAGATGGGCACGGATGTTAGCTCAGAGCCAGTCTTCCTCAGCAAAAAGAGGAGGACTGGCAGCAGATGTTAGCTCAGGGCCAATCTTCCGCAAAAAAGAAAAGAAAAGATTAATAAATTCAACTAGGGGAATATAAAAATACATATGACAGAAACATCACCAAAAGAAAAGACAAATGACAAACTGGGGAAAATATTTATATGCAATTGAATTTTTTTTTCTAATAATTAAGTGGCACATGGATGCTTGTTACATTATTCTCAGGACTTTTCTATATGTTTGAAATAATTAATAATAAAAAATTAATGTCTATCCATAGTATGGAATATGATGCCATTAGAAAGAATGACTTCCAGCTATATACCTACTACCATGCAGAAATATCCATGATATATTAAGTGCATTTAAAAAGCCTGGAAGGATAAACCTCAAACTGAAACCATAAAACCCTGTTCGACATTTAAAAAATTTTTTTCTCCAGCTTCATTGAGATATTATTGATGTTATCCATTTTATAAGGGAAGAATTACGCTTTATACTTTCTAGGCTTCTTTTTCTCTTTGAACAAACATGGATTACTTTCATAATCTGCCAAAACAATAGAGATATTTTCCTTTTAGGGAAAAAAAGTTGGGGACCTTCGGATTATGGAGAGCTGACTGATGAATCACAGAGAGATATTCTAAAAAGTAGGACTCACAGGTGAGGTAAGCAGCTAGATGCTCATCCTGATATGATACCTGTCTGCAGCAATGTGTGCTGCTTTGAAGAAGATGCTGACGTCAATCCTGGAGATGGCTACAAGATAGCATGTAGGAACCTGCAGAATGTTCGCATTCTTTCAAAACCACATTAGATAAACCGAGACCATAACCGGAGCCCAGCTATGCAGGAAAAGGTTCTGCAGCAAGACTGGACTACATAACTACCTCTCCATGGTTGCCTGGGGTAGAGGCATTCCTTCTAGTTTTAATGACATTACCTAATTTTAATGACACTCCTAATTACCTAATTTCAATGACAGTCGCGTGGCACATTTTGTGGTCTAGTTGGGCTCCTCTTGAGAAATGACTGAGGAGGAGTTTGAGAGGGTTTGAGCAGTGGACAAAGAGTGAGCTTATGAGGGAATGGATTTAAGTTGTAAATAAAAGAATCAACCCTTAAAAACTTTTTTAATAATTTTTTTTTTTTTTTTAAAGATTTTATTTTTTCCTTTTTCTCCCCAAAGCCCCCCGGTACATAGTTGTGTGTTCTTCGTTGTGGGTTCTTCTAGTTGTGGCATGTGGGACGCTGCCTCAGCGTGGTCTGATGAGCAGTGCCATGTCCGCGCCCAGGATTCGAACTAATGAAACACTGGGCCGCCTGCAGCGGAGTGCGCGAACTTAACCACTCGGCCACGGGGCCAGCCCCAATAATTTTTTTTTTTGAGGAAGACTAGCCTGAGGTAACTGCTGCCAATCCTCCTCTTTTTGCTGAGGAAGATTGGCCCTGAGCTAACATCCATGCCCATGTTCCTCTACTTTATACGTGGGACACCTACCACAGCATGACATGCCAAGCGGTGCCACGTCTGCACCTGGGATCCAATCCGGCGAATCCCAGGCCACCAAGAAGTGGAACGTTCGAACCTAACCGCTGTGCCACCAGGCTGGTCCCCTTGAAAACTTCTTGAGGGAGGCTGGCCCCATGTCACAGTAGTTAAGTTTGGTGCACTCCACTTCAGTGGCCTGGATTCATGGGTTTGCATCCCGGGCGTGGACCTACACCTCTCATCAGCCATGCTGTGTCAGTGACCCACATATAAAGTGGAGGAAGATTGGCACAGATATTAGCTCAGGGCTAATCTTCCTCAAAAAAAAAATTAATAAATAGATAAAGGAAAACTTCTTGAGGGTGACAGACTCATTGAGTGTACCACTAGGAAGCCTGCCAGTTAAGATGCAGCAAGAAGTTCACAGTTAGGGGTCTTCCTGTTTTCCAAAACTCATTGAGATGATGGATAACATGTAACAAGAGAAATGTAAAAGATGGTTGGGTACAAAAGCCGCTTTGGAAAACAGTTTGATAATTTTTTGTAAAGTTGAACATATACCTACTCTGTGACCCAGGAGTTCTGCACTGAGGTGTTTACTCAAGAGAAATGAAGACCTCAGTCCGTAGAAGGACGTGTTCAAGAATGTTCACAACATCATACTTACTGGCGAAAGGCTGAATGCTTTCCCCTTTAGATCAGGAACAAGACAAGGATGTCTGGTCTTGCCACTTCTATTCATATTGTACTGGAGGTTCTTGTCAGGAAAAAAAAGGCAAGAAAAAGAACACACATCCAGATTGGAAAGGAAGAAGTAAAACTGTGTCTATTTGCAGATGACATGATCTTTTACACAGAAAATCTTAAGGAATCCATTAAAAAACTATTAGAGCTAAAAAATGAGATCAGCAGCTTTCAGGATACAAGATCAATATACAAAAATCAATTACATTTCTATATTCCAGCAATGAATAATCCAAACATTAAGAGAATAATTCCATTTATAATAACATCAAAAAATAAAATACTTAGGAATAAATTTGACAAAAGCAGTCCGAGACATGTATACTGAAAGCTAGAAAACATCATGAAAATAAATTAAACGAGACCTAAATAAATGGAAGGACATTCTGGATTCATTGACTGGGAGAGTTGAGTTTTGTTTTTTTGTTTTTGCTGAGGAAGATCAGCCCTGAGCTAACATCCACGCCAATCCTCCTCTATTTTTTAGTATGTGGGCCACCAGCACAGCATGGCTGCTAACAGTGGTGTCTGGGAACTGAACCCAGGGTGTGGACACCGAGCACACTGAACTCGACTATAGTGGCCACCAGGGCTGCCCAAGGTCTGAGATTTTAAAGACATTTTAAAGACGGCAACAGTCTCCAAACTGATCTCTAAATTCAATAAAATCTCTATCACAATCCCAGCTGGCTTAAAAAAACGTTCTTGCAGGCAGGCTCCTGGGCCGCCCCCGCCGCTCGCTGGCCTTTTCTCCAGCTCTTGGGCGGCTGCTGGCTGTGAGCCTGCGGAGGAGGAGGCGCGGGGCTGCCGCCGCCACCGCCTCCGGGAAAAACCCTGTTGGAGACCATGTTTCCATGAATCAAAGGAGCGGGGACAGTGGTGAGAATGGCAGCCCTCAACCGGAAGCCCTTTGTGTACGGAGGGCTGGCCTCCATCCCGGCAGAATGCGGTACATTCCCAATTGATTTAACCAAGATGTGGCTCCAGATTCAATGGCAGACGAACGACGCCAACTTGAAAGAAATCCGGTACAGAGGCGTGTTGCATGCTTTCGTGACGATAGGCCGAGAGGAAGGGCTGAAAGCGCTGTAGGTCGGGATTGCCCCGGCGATTCCTATGGCACCGTCAAGATAGGCACTTAGCAGAGCTTGAAGCGATTATTTGTCGAACGCCCAGAAGGTGAGACTCTACTGATAAATGTGGTCTGTGGAATTCTCTCTGGAGTCCTATCCTCAGCCATTGCTAATCCAACTGATGTTTTGAAAATACGGATGCAAGCACAAAGCAGCAGCATTCAGGGAGGAATGATAGGCAGCTTCATTAACAATTACCAGCAAGAGGGACCGAGAGGACTGTGGAAGGGCATGTCCCTTACCGCTCAGAGGGCTCCTATTGTTGTTGGCTTGGAGCTGCGGGTCTGCGACCTCGCCAAGAAGCATCTGATCCTCTGGGGCCTGATGGGAGACCCTGTGTATACCCACTTCCTCTCAGGCTTCACCTGTGGTCTGGCCGGGGCCCTGGCCTCAAACCCTGTCGAAGTTGTGAGAACACCTGTGATGAATCAGAGAGTCCTTCGAGATGGCACATGCTGTGGCTACACGGGTACCCTGGATTGCTTGTTACAGACATGGAAGAATGAAGGGCTTTTTGCTCTATATAAAGGGTTTTGGCCAAATTGGTTGAGACTTGGACCTTGGAACATCATTTTCTTTGTGACATGTGAGTGGCTGAAGAAACTGGATTTGTGACAAGTCCAGGCTCCATGAGACAGCACTCTGAAAATGCTCACTTCGGAAACAGTAAAGCTTCCTGTGTTTCACACTGCTTCTCACCGCTTGGCACGTCAGATCCTGAGGTGTGAGCAACAGATGAAGACTGAGTTAGTTCAGATTGCTGTGTGTTGGCGTCAGATGCTCTGCATCAGACATTTAATGGCATCAACTGTAACACCCAAACCCTAGACTTTACCATTAAAGTGCCCTTCAATAGCAAAGATAACATATGAAATGCATGTTTCTTGCTAAAGAAAACTTGCAAGATCAGGAACCGTGTACTGTTTTCTTCAGGGGAGAGGAGCGCCTGATGCCTGGCAGCTCCGAGCCGGGAAGACCGGGCTGCTTTGAACAAGCTCGTCGGAAGCAGAGAATAGAGCCTCCAAGAGGGGGTTACTGTCCCTGAACTCCTGGGGGCTTTTGCGTCTTGTCGGCTGAAGAACTTTCACACATGGAGACCTGGACTTTTCAACCCCAGGTGTAAACAGTGCAGGAACTAGATCCCTGGAACATTGCACTGCTTTGTAATTTCCTATTTTGGCAGGATCTTTCACTTATAATAAGTGATTTTAAGCCTTTGAAGACTTGGAATTGTTACAAAATATTGACATCTAAACCCACCATGGTGTGATGTGTTGGTTTTGAGGGTGACAGGGTCTGTGTTAATGGGAGGTGTTTCAAGCAGTTCAGGTTCTCTCTTAGGTAATGTTAGTAGTTTGCTCTTTGATTTTTAGCGAAGTTTTGTTTCCCAATCTGTAAAATGGGAATAATAACATCTATTGATGTTAAGGGTCAAATGAAGAAACCAGTAGCTGCTACTACGTGACTTGTAGAGTGAGTGTGTTTACATCATGCTGTCATGCAGCTGTCATCCCGGAATAAACAGCCTGTGTGTATAGAAGAGTCAATTTCTCAGGGGCTGCTCATTGTAATCCCGGGTGAAGCCCTTTGTCACAGGCCTTGTGAAAGAAAGAGCACTGTATAAGCTAAGGTTTTATTCTCTTTTCTCTAGCAAAATGTTACAAGTGAATCGAAGAGTTGATTTTTCCAGATTTCCCAGTTTTTGCTTTAGTTCAGGTCATGTTTGTTAAAATATTTCCTGTCTTGGACTTCTGAATTACTTTGGATGGAAAATACTTGTTTGAAATTCTAAAAACTATTTCTTCAGTGCTGCACCAATTTATCTAGTTTCTGATAAGAGGTGTATAATAGCTCCCTTTCTTCTTTTCTTCTAAAGACAAGATAAATCATTCTCCCTCTTCTCTCTCATCTTCATCTTTGCTTTTCGAAATAAAAAGTGACTCTGAGAGCCCCAGGAACTTTGCACTTCTAGAAGACAGCCCAGGAGAGGGAACATATTTGCTTGGGTACCTTCCGTTCTCCTCTTGGAGGACAACATTCAATACGTACTAACTGGGGCTCCAGGGCATAAACATATGCATATATGCCGGGCACCTCCCGGCTCCTCTAGCCCCTGGGCTGCTTCCTCCCTTGAAGCAGAATAGAAAGATGGGATGCAGGTTTTCCTTGGCAGATTGGACAATTTTCCTCCCAGTCACTTTCAGCTTGCCTTCTTTATTAATGTTGACTTTGACAAAGGTTTTGTGAAGCACAATTTTATTTTCAAAAGAAAGAGCCGAGGGGCTGGCCCCGTGGCCGAGTGGTTAAGTTCGCGCGCTCCGCTGCAGGCGGCCCAGTGTTTCGTTGGTTCGAATCCTGGGCGCGGACATGGCACTGCTCATCAAACCACGCTGAGGCAGCGTCCCATATGCCACAACTAGAAGGACCCACAACGAAGAATATACAACTATGTACCGGGGGGCTTTGGGGAGAAAAAAGAAAAAAATAAAATCTTTAAAAAAAATTAAAAAATAAAAAAAAAAAAAGAAAGAGCCGAGACAAAGTCATTAGAGAAAGGAAGAAAGAAGGGGAAGTGGAGTGGTGTGGAGGTGTTAGTTGCTTAAAGACTGAGGTGAAAGTTCAGATCTCCCTGGCCAGCTCTAGACGTGACTCTGGGATGCTAGGCTCCTTCAGGCTTCTCTCCTGGTACCAAACCATGTCTTTAGGGAGAGGAGAGTTCTTTCCTCTTACCAAAACATTCCATTAACATGGTAAGGGCTTTCTATAGAAAGGCGTTCACTTTTGAGTTCCTTGAGTTTAAAGGATTACTTTGTATCAACCACTTTTTTTAATGTAGAAAATTTGTTTTTTAAGTGTACATATAATTTCTAAAACAGTAGAAGCAAGTTCATTTTGAAGACCATGCAATATTCATTATATCAATTTATTAAAATTAGGTACATGTTCATACCAGGATGAAAAGAAATTCAAACCTTGCTGTGAAACTTAAGCACATTTTTGAGACAAAAATTTAGTATTTCCTCAGTGTAGATTTATGAAACACCTTGTAGAACAGGATCTTACCCTGCTTTGGTTTTTCTGCTTCCTGAAGGGTTAATGCCATTGTTGAAGCTTCTGACCAAGAAAGAAGTTAAAGGCTTGGGAGACTTGATCCCCTTGTTTTCCGCGGTGTGGCTACAAGTTCCCCTGCCCCATTGGATATTGCTTAAATGTAGCAAAAGGATTTTTAGCTTTTATAACCAAAAAGAAGAAAATGGAATTTTTCGTTTGCTTGTCGAATTCTGTAATTATTGATAGTAAATGTTGCTGATCTATGATATAACAAATGGCTTCTGTTCTTCATATTTATTTATGTGCTCGAAATAGTATATATTATGCAAAGACTATAAATTTTTCATAGGGGCCGGCCCGGTGGTGCAGCAGTTAGGTTCGCACGTTCCGCTTCTCGGTGGCCTGGGGTTCACCGGTTCAGATCCCGGGTGTGGACATGGCACCGCTTGGCAAAAGCTATGCTGTGGTAGATGTCTCACGTATAAAGTAGAGGAAGATGGGCATAGATGTTAGCTCAGGGCCAGTCTTCCTCAGCAAAAAGAGGAGGATTAGCAGTAGTTAGCTCAGGGCTAATCTTCCTCAAAAATACATAAATTTTTCATATGCCTTTATATTTTGAGCTCTTTATTTAAACATCATTGCAATATGTGGCATAAACCTTGTCTCATTATTTAATAAACTGAAGTACTATATAATTAAAAAAATTTTTTGCAGAAGTTGACAAGCTGATCCTATATGGAAACAAAAGGTACCTAGAAGAGCTAAGACAATCTTGAAAGAGCAGAACAAAGTTGGAGGACTCACACTTCCAAATTCAAAAACTTACTACGAAGCTACTGGAATCAAGACAATGTGGTATGGCATGAGGATAGACATATAGATCAAGGGAGTATAACGGAGAGTCCAGAAATAAACCCTCATGTTCATGGTCAATTGATTTTTGACAACAGTGGCAAGATAATTCAATGGGGGAGAAGAATGGTTTTTTCAACAACTGGTGTTGGAACAACTGGATATCCACATGCAAAAGAATGAAGTTGGACCCTACGTCAGAATTACTGAGGACTACTATAAAAAATTAAAGTGGCTCACACAGATCTAAATGTAAGAACTAAAACTGTAAAGTTCTTAGAAGAAAACAAAGTTATAAATCTTCATGACCTTGGATTAGGCAAATTTATTGAGACAAAAAGTAGATTAGTGGTTGCCTAGGGCTGTGAGAAAAGGGAGATGGGGAGTGACTGCTGATGGGTGTGGGGTTTCTTTTTGGGGTGATGAAAAGTTTCTAAACTTAGATTGTGGTGATGATAGCACAATTCTGTGAATATACTTAAAATCATTGAATCGTGCATTTTCAGTGAGTAAATTTCATGTTATGTGAATTATATCTCAATAAAAATGTTTGATAAAAGAATGTTTATAACAGTTTTATTCATAATAGCCCCAAACTGGAAACAATTCAATTGTCCATTAGCAGGAGAATGGATAAACAAACTTGGAGTATGCACACGATGTCAGCAATGTAAATGAAGGAATCGTCCATGTATGCAACAACATTGATACACCTCAGAAACATTATGTTGAGCCAAAGAAGCCAGACACAAAAGGGCACTTATGGTATGGTTCTATTTATACAAAGTTCTAGAATAGGCAAAAACTAATCTATGGAGAAAAAATTATAACAGTGTTTGCCTCTGGTGTGTGGTAGAGTGTCAATTGCAAAGGAGTACAGAGGAATAATTTGGGTGTTGGAAATTTCCTATATCTTATTGAATGTGGGTGACTCAGCTAGATATATTTGTCAAAATTTATTGTACTATACACATAAAAGCCTACATGTTTTATGGCATGCAAATTATATGTAAATAAAAAAATATTGCAGAAAAATGCTAGGATTAAGCATCTGTTAATCCAGAGGACCAGATCTGCGAAATGAAACAAAAGTGGTGAGCAAAGCTGAGACCTCAAGTCTGTTGGGTTCTGGGACCTGAAGCTGGCAGTAGATGCCCAAAATTCAGATCCTGTGGGGTAACTCTGCTCGATACACTATGGGGGGCTTGAAGCCAGAGGCTATGGCAGGACAAGGCTACCCCACCTCTGAAATAAGGCAAAAGAATGGCTGGTTGGCAGCTGTAGGCCTCGTTAGGTTGGAGGATAAACACAAAGTCATAACGAAGATTTGAACTAAGCCCCAAGTGCATGGCTCAGTGATCAGATCTGTGATACCTCTCAGCCACTCCAGGACTTGAGATCCAAACCACCAACAGCAGACCTGGTTCTAGACTGTGACTCTAAGCTGCTAAGTGGAAGGAGTTTCGCTTGGGTTCCCTAGAAGCAGAACCCAAGACAGGGATTCTAGTGCAAATAATTTATTGCGGGCTGCTCCCTGGAAGCAGTTCTTCCAGAAGGCAGGAGCTAATCTCAGTCACTTGAGCGTTTCACCCACTCTCCCTTCCCCCCTTAGCATTTGGTGTTACAATTTTGGGAAAGGGACTCTGGTCTTTGGCGTCTGTTGATGTCAGCACCTGCTGAGATGCACCTCCTTCTGTCTGGGCCTTAACCATCAATCCATGAAGTGACCTGCTGAGTTGCTCTGCTCTCACGTACAGGACTTCCACAAACTACTTCTCAGATATTTTGGCACTCCTCTTGGGACACAGGAAATGCTATGTTTTCTCCCAATCTACTCTGCGGCCTCAGAGGCTTAGTGGGGCTGTCTTGAGCCTTTGCTACTTCATGCTGCTCTAGCTGACATGGGAAACGCTACGGCTCTCCACTCCATGTCTGGCTCATGGGAACCTTTGAAGGCTGCCTTGGTCCACGTGCAGACAACCATGCTGTGTTGCCTCCGCCCTTGCACCGTGACGCGGAACTCAGGGATCTTGCTTCCTTTTCAGGCTCGGTCTTGAGAAAGGTGGCTCAAAACCCTAATTGCTCAGAGCTCAAAACCTTGTTGAGGATTCTATTGTGCTTCCCAACCCCAAGGGCTTGGCCATGAGGCAATGCCAGGACTTCTCTCAGGGTCACTCAGTAGCATCTGAACTTTTGCTTTTCTTCTGACTCCAGTCTCCCTCCCCCTTAGCCCATGGAAGCCTCATGCATCTCACGCCCCTTCCTAAGAAGTTGGACCTGGAGGAGAAAGGCAAGCATGTGTCATTTCAGGAATACAGGCGGGACATGTTTAATTTTAAAATTGTTAGAAACTCAGAGGTGAGAGTGGACAAAGAAGAGGAGAAAAGTGAAGATAAAAGGATGTCCAAGTCACATGGATGATAGTAGAATGTCTTGTACAAACTAGAATATTTATTATTTAATACCACTGAGCTCATGTTGCTGCAATGTAGACTGGCCCTTGTCCCCAGTCTCTTCAAAGTGTCTGTAAAATTCTAAAGATACAAAGGCCCAATGTGGGTAGGTTTTTGTGAAACTCAAGGGACTCAGTTCCACATTTGAGTCAAGATACTGCAAAAGAATGTGTGGGATGGTGAGGTGGTTCATGAACTCAACTAATTCAGTGGAAGCAGAGGCAGAATGTCTAGCCGGAGGAAACTACGAGAAAGTAAGCGTTCCAGAGGTTCACAGAAATCTTGGGAAGGTCTTAAAGAGAAATCTCATCTAGATTTTTAAAGAGAAGGACACCTCAGCTGACATTTGTGTTAGACATGTTGGAAACACGTGGACCCACTCTCAGTCTGTGAGTGTAGTCACAGAAGCATTCTTTCATCCAGGAAGCATTGAGTGAGGACCTACTACAGGCTAGATGTGCTGTACTGGGTGCCAAGGATACAAGAATGAAAATCATATGGTACTTGTCACAAATGCTCTGTCATTCAGTGGTAAATAAATAACTACAATATTACGAGCTAAGTGCCATAGAGAGGAATGTAACCTGAGAAGGAATCCATAGCCCCTGGCCTAATAAGCTTCAGGAGAGCCTAGCTCTTAGAGGATGTGAGAGTTTACTGTCTGTCCTATTGATTTCCTCTTCTGCCCCCAAGGCTCACAGAATATTTTGCCAACATAGTCCTAATCCGCAGGTCTGAATTTCTGACACAGTGCCCTGGAGGTTTATTTATGTGTCCTTTGCCTAATTAAAAGATGGAAGTTTCTCTTCTTTTTCGATTATTGTTGTCATTAACTGTTGCTTCGTGAGCACAGGACTACGCTGCAGAAGCCCCATGATGATCAATTACGATACAGCAGTTAAACTGACAGGAGCATAAAGGTAAAGTATTAAGAACAAGTTTTGCCAAAACAGGAAATTGCCCATTATCTCAAGAACTTCAGGTGAAATAACTGCCTTAATGTCCATAGTTAGCACGAAAAACAGCAGGCTCTTTTTGGAGGGGAGCATTTGTCCCAAAGAGACTGATCGTGAGGTTCTTAGCACATTTAGCATGAAGATGGAAGGATTTTACGAGACATGTTGTTTTCTTTAAGTGGGAGTTGAAAAGAACAATTCTCACCCACCATTTTCCATAATAACAGCAATCAAAAAAAAAAAGAAAGAAAAAAATTTTCTAAGTTTCGAGAGTTGAGAAGGGAAATAAGCTCTTGTATTGCAGACTCCTGCAACAGACGAATGCACGGGACTCTGACGCCATGGGAATTCTGTAACAGTCTTGCGTAAAGTCCAAACCTTCTTTCTTCTCTTTCTTTTAATGGATGAACAAACCCAAAGCAAAATATTCTTTGGGACAGCTCGGCAGGGAGAGGCAGCTCTGCCAGACGGAGGCCTTGCCTGGCCAGCTGAAGTAACCTTACATGTGATGAATCTAAGACAGTCATGAGAGGGAAGGGAGTAGGGGAGAGGTAGGCCCGAACCCTCATTTTCTCTGTGCTACTGACGGGCTGTGTGACTTTGAGTCTGTTACTTATTTCTTGTTGTAATTCTATACGTTTTTGCTTCATGTATTTTGAGACCACGTTGTTATATATATAAAATATGAAATATTTTTATCTTTCTGGTGAATTAAAAATTATCATTATGGGGGGCTGGCCCCGTGGCCGAGTGGTTGAGTTCGCATGCTCCGCTTTGGCGGCCTGGGGTTTCTCCAGTTTGGCTCCTGGGCATGGACATGGCACCACTCTTCGGGCCATGCTGGGGCAGCATCCCACATAGCAGAACCAGAAGGCCCTACAACTAGAATATACAACTATGTATTGGGGGGCTCTGGGGAGAAGAAGAAGAAGAAGGAGCAGGAGGAGAAGGGCAGGGAGGGGGAGACGGGGAGGGTGGAGGAGGGGAAGGAGGAGGAGGAGGACAGGGAGGGGGAGACGGGGAGGGTGGAGGAGGGGAAGGAGGAGGAGGAGGACAGGGAGGGGGAGACGGAGAGGGTGGTGGAGGAGGAGGAGGAGGAGGAGGACAGGGAGGGGGAGACCGAGAGGGTGGAGGAGGAGGAGGAGGAGGAGGAGGAGGAGGAGGAGGACAGGGAGGGGGAGACAGAGAGGGTGGAGGAGGGGGAGGAGGAGGAGGAGGACAGGGAGGGGGAGACCGAGAGGGTGGAGGAGGGGGAGGAGGAGGAGGAGGACAGGGAGGGGGAGACGGAGAGGGTGGAGGAGGGGGAGGAGGAGGAGAAAGATTGGCAAGAGATGTTGGCTCAGGTGCCAATCTTAAAAAAAATTATCATTATGAAGAGAGCTTCTGTATCTCTTTTTATCTTGAAAGATACTAATAGTACATCTGTTTATTTGTTTTTTGATTTGCATTTTCCACCTTTCAACTTTCAACCTTTTGGTATCCTTATGTTTCAATTTGGTTTCTTGCAGACAACAGATAGGTTATAAAAGACCCATTCTGGCAATCTTGGTCCTCTGTTGTATTTAGCCCATTTATATTAATGTGATTACTGATATATTTGTGTATAAATCTTACTTCATGGATTCTATTTGTACTACCTATTACAGGTTTCTTTTTCTCTCATTTCTTGCCTTTTTTTTGAGAGAGTATATTTACATTTTCAAAGTTCAAAAGAAATCATTTACCTTTGCCCTTATTACAGATATTACCAAAATAAGCCTCCAGACTAAAAAATAACAACAAAAAACTAAAAGACTTTAACCTATGTCTATTGTCCCTGTCTCATAGTTCTCGTTTTCGTGTATTATGATTCAGCATTGTGAGGTCCCCCAGCCATTATTGCTACTGTGTCATGAATGTAATATTTGTTTACATTTATGCATGGATTTACCACTGTTTTTGCTCTTTGATATTTTTCACATCCTAGACTCTCCTTCTAGAGTCACTTTCTTTCTTCCTGAGTTACGTGCTTTAGTACATCCTTCAATGAGACTCTGTTTATGCTTCTCAAAAAATGTCTTAATTTTGCCAATATTCTTGAGAGATAATTTCATTGGGTAAAGAATTCTAGGTTGGCAGTTGTTTCCCTTCAGTACATTGAAGATATCATTCTATTGTCTTTGGTCTTTTATTTTTGCTTTTGAGAAGTCTCCTTTTAGTCTACCATCACCTACTTAAAGGTAATCTTTATTCTCTGACTACTTTTAAGATGCTTCTATTTATTGCCGGTGTTCTTCAGTTTTACTATAGTTAAGAAGTTTTACTTCTTCAATATATGGACTGACATCGTACATTGATTCTAGAAAATTCTCATCTATTATTTCTTCAAATACTACCTCTGCTGAATTCTATCTTCTCCTTCCAGAATTCAGATTAAACATATGTTAGATCATCTCACTCTATCCCCCATGTCTCTACATCTTCTCTTCCATGTTTTTCTTTTTATTTGTTTGTTTTCTATGCTATATTCTATATTTCTTCTGATCTATATTCCAATGCACTAATTCTCTTTTCTGTCATGTCTAACCAGCTCCCAAAACCATACATTGGGTTTTAAAATTTGGCTCTTTTATTTTTCAGTTCCAAAAGTTCTATTTAGTTCTTTTACAAATCTGTGATGTCTCATCATAGAGTTTCACATCCCCTGCAGATATTTTCAATGTTATTTGTCTTTAAATATTAAAGAATATTTATTTTAAAATATGTTTCATAATTTCAATATACAAAGCCTGTTTGTGTTTGTTTCTGCTAGTTCCTGTTTATATTGCTTTGTTTTCTTGTGTATTTGGTTATATTTGACTGTGACTACTCTCTGACCTTGAAAATTATTTGGGGGGATTTCCCAAGATGTAGAATGAAAGTGCCCTTGTTCCAAAGATGATTTTGAGTTTGCTTCTGTCAGACATGAAGAGGCATTATTGGTTCTGTGAAACACTTTAATTCATTGCCTGAAGTTTATTGGACTATACAGTGATGCAAATTGAGACTATAAATCCTCACTAGGGCTGGCCTGTACTCACAGCCTATCAGGGATGGGTTGGCAGTTATTCCTGCCTCGCTCAGCATCAAGGCACCTGTCCATACATTCCCTGGGAATTCAGAGAAGGGAGGGTGGTTACCATTTGTTCCACTCCTACCCTGAGGATTGCAGCCACCCAGATTAATGTGGGTCAGTATCCTATTAGACTTCCCAACTTTGATGAGTGCTAGGCATTGACTTCTGTGCGCCTGGCCTCATGAACTCATCCAAAAACAGTTTTCAGGTTTACTGTCAGTTTACTTTGGATCCTCAGATGCAAAAATGTCTCTGAATGATTTGTTCATCTTTCTTTCTTACTAGCCTATCAGCTTCTCAATGCTCTATGATAGAGGATTGTTAATTTCTCCCTGTAGTTCTATCATTTTTTTCTTTATGTATTTTATCTTATGCATACATGTTTAGAATTGATATATCTTCTAGATGAATAGTAATTTCCTTATTGTTGTGGTGACTCTCTATTCCTAACGATGCTTTTAAATTAGTCTTTTTTTTTTTTGGTATCACTTCCAGGTGGAAGCTTTAAGAGTCAGTGTGTGATTTTCCACCTTCCTTTTTGCCTGCTTTGTGGAAGGAATGCTTTAGGTGGTGACTGCTCTGTCAGCCCGGATCCTAGTGTGAAAACAAATAGGGAACTAAGACCTCTAACTAGTTGGCAAAGGACATGTAACAAGAATGAGAAATGAATCTTGTTGTTTTAAGCCACTAAGTCTTGGGTGTTGTTTGTATATAACATAACTGAGCCTATACTGACTGATACAGAAATATTGGTCTAAATCACCAAAAATATTATCCTCATTATACAATCATACAAGACACTTCACATCTAGCTCCTTGATCTCACTGTGGCCTGGTGTATTCTCAGATCTCTCCAGCCCTGTCATATATATTTCTGTGAATGGTCTTGCCTTCTCTTAGCTCTGGCTATCTGCATATGCTGTTAAATTTACCTCAGATGCTTTTCCCCCACCCTTCTCATGGCTAACTTTTACTCATCCTTCAGGTTTCAATTTAGATATCTATAGCAGATGCTGATGGCCTACCCAAAACTCCTTTAGGGACTGGTGTACATGGTCCCCAGCTTCGGTGAGCATTGCCTGCTAATAGTTCACAGATGCCCTCCTCTCTTTTTGTTTGGCCACCTCCCCACCATCTTCCCATAGCATAACTAGTTTCTCCTCCCCCTCAGTGGCAGCCTGCAGCCAACGGCTGGCTGACATGGGGGGAGTATAAGAGACTGGCCCCCTTGACTCAAGGTGAGACCAATTTTGTGGTGCAATTAATATGTGTGCGTTTCTCTGGAATTAGCCAGCCCAAGCTGACCTACTGCCTGACCTCAGACACAGGAGTGAGCCAAATCAACATCAGCAGAGCCTGGTCCAGAACAGAATTGCCTAGCAGAATTGTGAACTAAATAAACAGTTGTCTTAAGTTGAAGGTAGTGTCCTTGCTTATCTTTATTCCCCTGCCCCATGTTCTTCCCTCATTCCCTTTCTCCTTAGAGCAGCCCCTCTATAAACCACATGCACCCGAATCCTTGTCTTATGCTCTGCTGTAAGAGAGAGTCCCTGACTGCCTGGGCCTGGACTGTGAACCCCTCCTGTGCTGCTCCGTCACTTGTGCTGTCCTGTCCTGGGTACCCATGAGACTGCATCGAAACTGTTTACTTACCTCTCCTACTGACTATAAACCTCTTGAAGGCATGGGCCCTGTTTTTATTATTATTGCTATTGGTAGTAGCTCTATACTCTTTAAAAAAGAGATTGAGAGAGGGGGTTGTAAACTGTTTACCATTTTATCCCCAATTCCTAGTATGTATTAGGTACTCCCTAATAGTTGAATGAATGAATGAACGATTGAAGGTTGTCCTAGATTTAACAGAGATACAGCCTACAAGTACTTTTGTAGAGCATATTGGAGATTAATAATATTTCCATGAAGAACAGATCTTGGAGACTTTTCAGGTGCAAAGACCAAGGACTTAAGTGATAGGATCTCTGAAATGAAGAAGAGATAATTCCAGTGTATAAAAACATGGGAGCAGAAAAAGGCAGAATTTTGGTACCAACAGAAAGAGGAGCAGTTGAGACCAAGATGATGTTGAAGGGTCCTGCTCAGTGAGCAGGCGCTGAAAGTTTGGTTCACTCTCGCTGTATGGTATTCACATTCTACATGTTACTACATAGGTAACATGGGTACTGTATTTTTATATGAGAGTGAAGAGTTGGTTATTCTCAAAAGCATTGTTCTATTTGAATACGAGATGGGTGGCTCCTCCCTATCTATTAAGAGGTAAAACTCTGGTGTTGGGAGTGGAAAAAATCAGATGATTATCCTAGTCTCCTTTCTTCCTATCTTCCAGCTCTATCCTCCTGAACAAGCAGAATCCCATCTTTAACCAGGTTGGCTTCAGTAGAGTTTGTAATGAGACTGACATGAATCTGTAATGACCTCAGGACAGGGTCTGGAAGATGTATCCAATAAATACTTACCTATTATCAGCTTATCAGGCAATCACAGAATTTTTTAATAGAAAGATAGGCAAAACCAGTCCTCTACCCAACCATCTTCCATCTAGCTGTTCTTTCTTGTAGATATTTATTTAGTACTGCAAAAATCCCGTCTAATGGACAGACTTGGCATTTAGATTCTAGGCAATCTCAATTTTGGAGTGCAAACCATGAAAAACTCTTCAAGGTCACTGGGGGCTCTGGGAACGGCTCAAGAACCTCTGATCCACTACAAATTAACTCTTCAGTGTGGTTTCTCAAGTACTTTATCGTATTCGTTCTTTGCAAATGCGTATTGGTGTGTACCAAGCAGGGCAGAGAGCGGGCCCGGTCACCCACAAGGAAAGTTGTGAGTTCTTATCATCCCAAGAGCTTGAGTTGATGTCAATCTGCAGTGCCTCTCCGCCCACTCCCAGTCTCTTCAGCCCGTCTCATCTTGAGGAAGAGCTCCCTCCAGAGAAAAACTGTGAGTTGCCATTTGACTGCTCAACTGCAATTCCATGTAATGCCTCTCTGCTCGCTTCTTTCGAAGAAATTCGCTGCTCACGCAACTTTTCAGCGAAATTCCTGGGGAATTCGCTGAGTGTCAAAGAACAAGTCAAAGCAGAAGAGAGGCTGGGCTCCGCGATGGTTGGTTTTGTCAAGGCCAAGGCCCGGCCTTGGGAGAAAGCCATCTTCCAGTGTGGAGGATTCCTTGCTTCCTGACCTGTGTCCACCAGGGTCCCACATGTACTAGCCATTCTGCTCACCACACACACACACAAGACTCATGGGTCATTCACCAAAACCTGGGGCCACAGCTCTCACACATGACCTGACAGCAAGCCAGGCAGCATGGCTGAAAATTTATTCTTCTGTGTTTTGAGTTTTCTCAAATGGATACAAAACTTTCTCCTTGCAGCCCAATCAATCAAGGCAACCTGCCTATGGGAAAAGAGTGTATGATTTGGAGGCAAGAGACTTGAGTCTCAGCTTGGCCCTCCCAATTTTGGGTAAATCATAATCCTTCCTACCTCTCAATTTTCCTAAACTGCAAATTGGGCTGCATGTCACTTGTACTATTTCTTCAAAACAGATATTATGTGCAAAATAAAACATCAAAAGTACTTTATAAATATTGTTATTAACTACCATCAAAATTTAAGTCATAAACTAAGAAACTTCAGAAGATGTGTGAAAATAATAGATTTTTCAGGATACTATAACCTGGTTGGAGAGAGCTCCAATCCCCATCTTTCTCCAGTCTCATCTCTCTCCACTCCAAACTCCAGTCAGATTGAGCTACATGTCATCAGTTTCTGGAATTCTCTATTGGATTTCTACACCCTGAATCTTTGCAGATGCTGCTTCCCTCTCTGAAGTGTCTTCTGCCCTCTTCACTTCTACCTTTTCTCCTTCTCTTATTCTCTATCTCGCTCAACTCCAGGAAGCTTACCTTGGCCAATCTCCACTCCACATCAAGTCCAAGATTAGATCCAGCATGCTCACAGCGCTCTGGTCTTGTCCCTGGCATTATCTTCCTTACACAATATCACATTGTGCATTTACACATCTCTGTGCCGTGGCCCTGAGGGGCCAGAAATGTGCCCTACTCAGTAGTACGGGGCTCAGAGTAAGTACTGAATGAAAATTTATTGAGTAAATGAAAAAAATCTACACTAATTGTTAAAAGGTGAGGAGCACACTTATCATCTTAAAAAGTGATAAGACCTGAAACCCTGGGGATTCCTCACTGGCACTTCTTGGGACACTTCATGATTTCAAAGGCCATGGAAAAGAGGACAGGTGAACCACAACAGCTAAGGCACCCTGGGAAAAAGATCCCATTTCTCAGTAAAAGTTAAAGCAAAGTTGAAATTGGACAGACTGCACGCCTTGCTCAGGAATCTAAATCGAAAGACTTCACCAAAGATCATAAAGAAGGAAACGAGACTGAGTGTTAAGTGCAGCACCCATCACCTCACACTGCCATATACTCTGGCTGGTGGGTGGTTTACATAGTGGATCTCTAGTCTAGGTTCAGAGTCCTCTTTAGTTAATACCTGGCTGGGTTACCAGGGACTAGGTAATCTACAAAAGAGGCAAAGGATCCGATTCATTCAACACAGGCTAAATGTACCTGTTGTGGACCAGGCACAGTGATTCGTCAATGGGGTCTTGGACCAAGGATGAATAGGACTCCATTCACACTCACCAGGTTTTCAGACTTTTAGGGGAATGGACAGTAACCGACTGTGCTACAACACAGTACTATGTGTACCTATGAGGGTTTTTGAACATGGCCGCAAATTCTTTGTCATTCCTCCCATCAAGGGCTGAGGTCTATATTCCCTCCCCTTGAATCTGGGTGTGCTGTGACTGCCTTGACCAATAGAGTACAGTGGAAGTGACACTATGTGACTTCTGCATCTAGGTCTTAAAGGACCACACAGCTTCTGCCTGGTTCTGTTGCAATGCTTACTCTCCAGAAGTCCCTCCTGGAACACGCCCTCTCAGAACCTGGCTATCACATGGAAGAAGCCAGAAACACATGGAATGGCCATGTGTAGATGCTTTGGTTAACAGTCCCAGCTGAGCTCGGACCTCAAATCATCTCAGTCCACATGCAAGACATTTGAGAGAAGGAAGCTCTAGATGATTTCTGGTACCTAGCAAAGGCCCCAGATGTCACAGAGCAAAGACAGGCCATCCTGTTGCGCTGTCTGAATTCCTGACCCACAGAATCAGGTGCATTACAAAATAGCCGTTTCATGCCACTTAAGGAAACTTATTGAAGTGGTTTGATAGACACCAACAGACAACCACCAAAAGCACACAATGATGAGAAACGCCCTTTGGGCTAGGAATTCAATGTTAGCCCTGGAAAGTTGCTTAATTTCTTTTTTTCTGTAACAGTTTCAATACGCACACAGCGGGCAGGGAGTTCAGGCCTTCTTCACAGCCTTGGCAGCTTTCCTCATGGCAGCTAGGATGTTGCTTAGCTTCTCTTGCTTCCTCTTGGCATGGAGTTGTGTCCCCACACTTTTTGTGATGAACTTGAGGGCCTGCTTGTCCATGGACACCTCGAGCAGCTCTGTGGCACATCGCTCACACCGGGCAGAGTCACACACCTCTGGGATCAAGTCTCACATGAATTTGGTGTGCTTAGTGAGGTGCCAGCCAGGCGGCTGTGCCTTGGCTTGCTCATGTTCTTGGTCACCCTGTGGCCCTTGTTAAGACCCACAATCATGGGGTAGCACAAAGCCATGGCTGCTGTTTTTCAGTGGCTGCTGTGGCAGAAGGGCCCTACTTAAGTTTTGAGAGCCCCCTGTAGTGTCAGGTTAATGCTGGAGGGTCTTGACGGAAACGCACCTTCACCCTTTCTGTGGAACGTGCCCCCCGCCCCCAGGTCTGCATCCATATTTTATACTAGACTGTCTCCTTTACCTTTGCAAGCTTTAGCCAAGCACGGCGGCTGATCGGGGGAATGAAGTTGTTGAACTGAACACAAAGGGATCTGGGGAAAGGATGGTGTGTCCTGGGTGGCATTTCTTCCCCCCTTGTCCCTCAGATTTCCAGATGATCATTTATTGGCTTCTGTGGAGGAACGTCATAGGAAAGAATCAAACCAGCAAGTGCCATGTGAGGTGCTTTTATGATTACTGCATTTGATTTTAAAATCCCATGAGGTGGGGACCACACTTCGGAGATGAGGAAATTGAGGCTTCTAAGTCAATCACTTGCTTGAGATCATGCCAATGGGAAGTGATGGAGGGGAGCACGAATGCGTTTCTGTCCCAGGGCTTGTCTTGTTTCACCCAGGGAGACAGTGCTGCTGGCTTGGGAGTTCAGAGGCTGAAGCTCATGGGAGGTTTCCTCACATGTTGGGAAAGCCCCTTGTGGTGCAAACAGAGCAATTGTCTGGTGGATAATCAGTTCAGAATCTTCACTGGGCATTTACAGATAACCAGATAGCTGCTAGGTGTCCAGTTAAACCTCAGGGCCAGCGGCCAGAGGGCAAGGGACAACCCAGAAAGTAACACCCAGTCAGACCAAGAGCAGGGGCCGAGTTTCAACCCAGAACCACCTCACTCCAATTTTCTGGACATTGACTGGACTTTCCTCACAGCCCACGGATACTGGTCCACATTAGCTGTCTATTCTACCACAGACCAGACAGAATCCCTCACACTGACTAAAAACGTGATTTCAGAAAATGACTTTTCTCAAAAAGCAAGAAACAAACACCACACAAGATGATTTCCTATTTGTGTCATCTGACAGAAGACACATTGCTTGTTGGGGAAACAACGAAAAAAACCCAAACTCAGATGAGCACTAAACAATTTCATTCTGAATAAACTCAATGTGCTGAGAAACGGAGACAGAGAGACACTGAAAGGGGCAGAGCAGGGAACAGACAGAGAGGACGCAGGGGGCGCTAACTCCGGAACAGAGAGGGCTCTGCCCAGTGCGTCTCCGCCTCTTCTTCGTTCCTTGCCAGCCTCAAGAAAGATGTTCTGGAATTGTTTGGCAGTTTCTTAAAAAGTTAAACATACATTTACCACATCACTAAATAATCCACTCCTAGGCACTTACCCAAAGGAAATGAAGACATATGGCCACACGAAGAATCGTGCCTGGATGTTCTGATCAGCATTATTCATAATAGCCCAAAACTGGAAACAGTTTGAATGTTCATCAAAGGTTTACATGGCAGGCAATAAAGGTTTTGCCCTTATTATTTTCAGAGATAGCATCCATACACAGAGTTAAGAATTCAGGAGTCACCAAGGCACATCGTGTTTTAAGAGTGACATTGCAGAAGGTAAAATGTACGCCCCTCACAGGCGCTATGGAGAGTCGGACAGGTTGTGAGTAGAGTCCAGGGTGGTACTATTTATGGATTAAGATCCCGTTTTCCAGGACATGACATTTTGGACAAGTGATGTCATGGTGCTGAAGAAGGAGAACCCCAAATGATTCCCTCAAACTGACAAGACACAACACTCTGCCTTTGGATGGAGAGAGCCCAGATTGGAACCCAGCTCCACCTCTCCCTGAAGCTTTAAATGTTTTCATCTGTAAAATGGGCTTAGCGCTGCCTGCCTTAGAGGGTGGTTCTGAAGATCCTATGAGAGAATCGAAGGGAAGTGTACACTGTGACGAGGCGATCCCACTTCACTGCCTGAGCCTTCTGGAGACTCCATGCTGGTCTCTGATATAGGGGTGGTGCCGTTTACCAATGTACATAATGCTTTAAAAAGAATCACCTCACATGTCTTTCCAAAGCTTATCACTGGCCCAGTTCTTGAGTAGTATTTTAAAAGTTTTCAGTAACTTAGTAGTAGAACGAAGAGTCATGAAACAAGGTCGTGGGTCCATGTAGCATCTCCTTCACCCTATGGTATGCCCAAACGTCAAACGAGGCAGAACATCTAGAAAAAGATGTATGGAAAACAGTCCTAAATAAACTTCTAGTCTCAGTTTGTGTCAACTCACATATGCCTCTTGCAGTTGGCTCAACCAGAGTTGAAAACTCCCTGTTGAATCCCAGATATTCATTACCGATGTCAAGGAGACAAGGAAAAATACACTCCCACGAAAACATGTTGTAGATTAGCACCAAAAATCTTTCCTTTCTTCCTCCTTTAAAAAAACTTGCATCTTCTCTGTAAAGAATTTAAAGCACAGATAAACAAAAAAGAGAAGGTAACTCTCAAACACTTTCCACCCAGATAGGATCATGTTAACATTTCTTGTTTCTGTTGTCCCAGTCTTTTCCTAGGCGAATAGAAGCACATGTTGATATACTATGTATGTGATGTGTCACTGGACGTTAGAGCCAGACTACGTGGGTTCAAACTCTGTCTCTACCACCTATGGCTGTGTGACCAGGAAAATCGGAAAAGATGATAGAACATTCCTCAGGGTTCTTGTGAGGGGTGAGTGAATTAAATATATAATATGCTTAGAACTGGGTATGGTATAGACCAAGGGCTCAACAAATGAGAGCTGCTGCTCTGGACAGGACATGCATACTACGCAATGCCATGTCCCCGTATATCCATGTACGTGCACAGAACGTGCACTCACGTGTATGTGTCTACTGACGTGTGTGCAGGCCTGTGTTGAGTGTGTGGACGTGTGCAGTTTTTATGGCTAAACACAAAATGGGATCAAACTTAAGGTAATCTGCTTTTTCCACACAACACACCATGAAAGTGTTTTCATATAAATAAATACAGATCTACATTACCATTTCAGTGGCTACAGAGTACAGATGAACCACACCATGTACACCCTCCAACTGTTGATCATTTAGATCGTTTGCATAATCGTTTTGAGTTGCACTTATGGGCTACCTAGTAAATACAGAAATTCAAAAGGAAGTCAAATAAGAATCAGAAAAGCAGTAGTCCACTAGATCAAACCAAGGCTCTTTTCCATTCCTTTGAACCTCAAGTTAGTGAAGTGGCTTACTCAGCCCACTCAAGTCTAGTTATGATTTAAATCAGAACATATAATTTAATACCGGCTTCACATTAAAAACAGTAACATCATTTGAGTACAAATTTTATTGACTAAAGAGACAAGATTCTTGCAAAGTAAAAATCAGAAACACCTTGAAAGCTTCCACCCAGCTCTGCAGACACGTCAGTGCATTCCTGGGCTACCTCCCATCACACATCCATGGTGGCCCCTGATGGTGGCGGGTCAGGCACTGCAAGGCTGCAGGGGAACTCAGGCGAAAACACACATACTGAATTTATTTTCCCATCAGACTCTTCAGTGAATGTTGGCATTACCAGGGGGATATATGAGGTATGTGCAAGGCTAGAACCCCAAAGGGTTCAGCCTTTAGTCATCTTGTACCATCTAGTCATAAGCCCTGAATAGACAGGTGTGGAGGGAGACGACTTTGGGTTTGAGACGCACCGATATCCGGCCTGTCCACGAACTCCACAGCGCACAGTTCTAGGTTATTGTCACTGCAGGGTGCGTGCTCCAGTTCCAGTACGATGACTGAGTTTGGGGCCGATGTCATCAGGATGTGCTGTGGCACAAACAAGGTCATCTGGGGACCCCGTGCTGGCCAATAGCGTCCAAGGTTAAAGCCATTAATCCACACCTGCCCCTGGAGAGAAAGAGAACGAGAAAACCATCAACCCCAGCTGCACTGACAACCCCGACGAGCGAGACAGCCTTGATGCACACAGGTCAGCACTGGTGGAGGCGGGACATGCCCCCATCAAGGTGCTCTCCCACCACACACAAGACCTGAGAAGCAGGCCCACACCAGTCTTGGTTCCAGCATCCTGTTGAGATGACTGGCCAAGTTGGGCAAGGGCTGGGTGGGAGAAATAACAAAAAGTTGCCCTGGATACCCACTCCTGATTCAGGAAAATACATGTTTAGTCCCTCTGACGGGCTTTAGCAGGCACACATGTCAGTACTGGACAGCACTGTGGCAGTTTCACCAAGTTTCTGAATTTCGTCCTGGGCCCCAGGGGACTGCTTGTCTCCATATACCAGCTTCTCCCTGACTCCTCTGGACACAGAGGAGAATTGCCGAGCTGCCTCCTCAGGAAGATGAGCTTTCCTTCTTTGCTGTCCCCTCCTAGAGGGTCTTGACCACGCTGTCTGCGTGCACAGGACGAACACAGGCCTGCAGCCCGCGTGCACACAGGTCCCAGGAGCCATCCCCAAACAATCTCTCAAGTAGCATGTGGGGGTTAGGGGAGGGAGAGACGGGCCCACTCAGTTGGGTGTCTGTTACTGCTGTGTTTTAACGGTTTTCACAGCAGCATCAGAGTGAGGATGGGGACTCCACACTTGCCTCAAGGAGCAGAGCTGGCCCTACAAGCTGCAAAGACACTTTCTGAGAGTAGGACAAGTTTCTTCCCTACAAAACTGAGAGTGGAGGAGAAGCCCCTAGAGAACAGGGCCCATGTCTGGGTGTGTCTGCACAGCCTTCCTGCATGTCCTAGGATTTGCTCATGGGGTAAGACTTAACAGTTGGCTGAACAGATGGAACATTCCATTACTAAGAAAGAAAGAGGGTGAAGGAGGGAAATCATACACACACACGAGAGAGAAAGAGAAAATGTAGGAGAGGATAGAAGGAAGGAATCAAGCAAGAAGGAAGGGAGGGAGGAAGAAGGAAAGAAACTGCTACTCACAGTGGCTGAAACATAACTGGGGGAACCTGGTGGAGGCCCAGGATGGCCACCACCTGGCCAGCCCTGAGTGCCAGCACGCTCCATGACACAGCTGCAGTCGCTTATCCTAGAGCTACTTAGTTGCCTACCTCTGGGTATTTCCCAGCCTCCACGTGTCCGCTTTATTCCAGCTCCCTCTGAATTCCCTCCCTGAGTTCAAATCTTCGTCCTGCCACTTACTGGCTGCCTGATCTTGGGCAGGTCCCAATTCCCACCGGTAACAGGGGACAGTGACGACAGAAGGAAGCAGTGCATGCAGATCTCGTGGTCAGCATAGTGCCTGGCCATGGGGAGGTGCTCTGTGAGTGGTAGCACTCCTCACACTCCTAAAATAAAAAGATCGTGGCATTCTCATGCCCACAAAAGGAGGCCAGTGATTAAACGACACCTGCCTGTTGGATTAAGTCATTTAGAAAAAGGTTGACAGTTTCACAGTTCTCAGAACGATTTTACTCTTGTTTTTACCACGGGATATGCTATCTCGATCCATCCTAAAGGTATATACAATGACAGCTTTACCAGGTTTTTATCAGTTTAAGATCTGCCAGTGCCTTGTTTTCACAGTAATAGAGAACGGCAGCGCTTGACTTCCTGCAGTCAAGGGGGAAGATGGTGCAAAGGTGGGTGAGGAATAGGGTTCTGTGAGCAGCACATGAGAACGCCTGTGCGACACGGGCTGCACACTGGGTCCCAACCAAGGTCAAGCCAACTCCTGACCAAATGGCGAGGTGAGTGACATAGAGGTTTGGTCCCTTCTCACCCCTAAAATTCCATTTCCTAAGTATCCAAGGGACGGTCCCTCACATGCATTGTGAGGAATCAAGCATGTCCACCTGGAACTGTTTCCCTGAATCCCCTTTGCCAGAGGGTTTTGGGTTAGAGTTGGCCAAAAGAGGACCTTGCTTGAGATTAGTAAGGTGGAAGGGAAGCAGCAGCCATTGCCCTTGGGGGGTTATCTTGGTTAAACGCGGGACTGATATAACCAGGGGCGCCTGTGAGTTCAGCTCGCCCTTGGTGTCCTCTATTCCATGTCTAGTTGGTCTTCCTAAACGCTGCCTGCTGAGCAACAGTGCCGTAGCCTCACAAGTCCCAAAGACCTCCCTGTCAGCTCCCCAGAGCACGACGTGGGCGGCTGGACTTGCTGAGATTCCTGACTTGACCAGCTTGGGAGGGCCGAGTAGTGTTCCTGCCTTTGATCTCTGACCCCTCTTCCAACTTCCACTTTCCCAGCTCCTCCCACATTTGTGCAAGGTCTAACTCTCACCAATGAATACTCACAATGGCTCCACTTCCCAGTCTGCACTGTGACTGATGGAGACAACCCCCAACTGTCGCTCCTAGTTGCTGATCAAAGTTGGTATTATTTTTCTCCTAGTCACTTCTTTAATTCTGGACACTGCATGATCTGTTCTAGTTATTCTTTCCTCCCCCAAATTATCACCTGTGGCCCATTTTGAGCCTTCAGCTCCCATATGAACTCTGCCTCCTGGCTCACCCAAATGACTCTCCAGTTTGTGGGTAGCATGCCTTGCACATTCTAACTTTCCCCAAACTCAGGGTTAATGTCTTCTTTGGCTTTGGTTAATTCTCCAAAGCTACGAATTTCTTCAGGACAAAATTTCCCTCCACTCACAGCTCCTAACAGAATGGGCATTAAATGAAGTTTACGGTGGATGGGTTGTCCTTCCAAGAGAGAGGAGTGAAGAATTTGGAAAGAACAGGTCATACAGGCACATAGCTCTGAGGCAATGCTGTCCAACAGAACTTTCTGCAATGACAGAATGTTCTGCACTGCACAATAGAATAGCCACTAGCCACATATGGCTATTGAACACTTGAAAAGTGGCTAGTGTGAAGGAGGAATTGAATTTTCACTTTTTTTTTTTTTTTTTTTTGCTGAGGAAGATTCGCCCTAAGCTAACACCCATCACCAAGCTTCCTCTTTTTTGCTTGAGGAAGATTTGCCCTGAGCTAACACCTGTGCCAGTCTTCCTCTATTTTGCATGTGGGTTGCTGCCACAGTGTGGCCACTGATGACTGATGTAGGTCTGTGCCTGTAAACCGAACCCAGACCACCGAAGCGGAATGTGCCAAACTTAACCACTAGGCCATGGGGCCAGTCCCTGAATTTTTACTTTCAATTAATTTAAATTAAGTGTAAATAGCCACATGTGGCTAGTGGCTGTCATACTGGACAACATAGTTGAGGCTGGTGAAATGTAATTTCATCATCAGAGCACAATCTCTCTGCTTCTCTCCACTGTCACAGCCAGTCTTCTTTTTTTTAGGATTGACCCCAAGCTAACATCTGTTGCCAATCTTTTTTTTTCTTTTTTCTTCTCCCAAAGCCCCCCAGTACATAGTTGTATATTATAGCTGTAGGTCCTTCTAGTTGTGGCATGTAGGATGCTGCCTCAGCATGGCTTGATGAGCAGTGCTAGGTCCATGCCCAGGATCCAAACTGACAAAACCCTGGGCCGCCAAACTACAGCACATGAACTCAACCACTCGGCCACAGGCCCAGACCCCAGTCTTCTAAATTAAGTCATAATCAGTGCTGTCTTAGACCACTGCGGCCTCCTCGCAGGTCTCCTGACTTCCTCTGTTAACTCCAGGACCCAGGCTCCAGCAGCAGCAAAACGAAAATCAGATGATTTTTACGCCTCCTGCTTCTAACCGCCTTCCCCGGGCCACAGATCCAGGCCTTCTTCCTCTCTGCCCTGCCTCCGCCCCTCTCCCCCTTGCTCACTGAGCTCCCCACTGAACTTTTTCGCATTACTTTAACACACCAAGCTTGTCTCCCCTGCACATTAACCATTCCCCAGGCCTGAAAGATTGCTCCCCCAGGCCTAAAGCTTTCTGATCACTGGGGTCTCAACTCCATCATCACCTCCTCAGAGAGAAGGGGCAAGGTCACCTTCTAACACTGGGCCTTCCATTCCAAGTCACTTACTGTCCCTTTCATCTCTTCTTTTTCTTCTAGTTATTATCATTGTTTGAACTTCATATCATTTGTTTGGTTACTGGTTTATAGCTATTCCCAGCATAGACTCTATGGAGGGAAAGGCTTTGTCCATCTTGTTCAAGGCGACATTCTCAGCATTCAGCAGAGTGATATTCAGTATATACCTAGCAGCCCTCATTAGATAATACTGGTTGATAATTCTGCCTGAGAAAAAATTCACTGAAGAGGTGACTCGAAGCCCTCTGAAAGAATACTTCATGCTCCTCTGCCCCTGGCTTAAGAGTTTTAGAGAATACTGTTCACAGGAAGAAAAATGAAATGTTTGCATTCCCTTCTTCAATCAAAAATAAAGTAATAAGAAAGAGATTTTTGAAAATGCTATAAAAATTACTTTAAAAGAGTTGAACTTTAAAAAATTCCATTTTTAAAAAGTATATACACTCTGATTTTTGTTTCTCTTTAGAAGGTTACGCTGCAATGATTAGTGGAAGCTGGGGTATGCACATGTTGTGAATGTGATCTAAAAGCAGACATACTCTTCATTAATGCACTGAGCCCAGCGGGGCCAAGAATTTGTAGAGTGAGCCCAGGACGTTCTGGGGCTTCCCAGCACTGTCCCAGCTGAAACGGTTCCATAACAAAATCTGACTTTCTCTGACCCTGGCTTGACCCCTGGTAGACTCCTTGCTCTGCCGTTATCACCAAAGTGCTAACAGTTCCAATAAATGTTAGGTTCCTGGAAATGCCTGACCCACTTCTTCATTACTGAGACAGACGTCTGTCTGTCTGTTTTAGATTCTCCAGATAATGAAATCTTCTCATAAGAAGTTAAAGCGAAAGTTTCGATGCTGTACTAAGTCATACTTTGAAACTTTTAAAATTTGGTTGGAAGTTCCTTTGAAAACAATAAACCCAGGTGGAATATTGCCTTTGTTACACTCTGAAAGAAGATATTTAGACACCTGCAGGACTTAAAATGGAAAAGACACAGGTCCATTTCTCCAGGTTAAATGGCTCTCACCACACGCGATTCATGAGTATTTGTAACGTTAACTTGGGAGAAAGAAAAGAAAAAGAGGATAATAATAAGAATAATAAAGGTAAAATAGTAAGGGGCTTGCTTAGAAATAAGATGTTAAATAGACGTCACTAAAGTGCACAGGAGAACATGAATTCTCCCCTTCCTGCAGAGCCAAAGGGGTCTGCAGCTGCTGCCAATCATACCCCTTTGCCTCCTCCTTGGTCTTAGAGTAATAAAGGTAAACAACTTTACGGTTCCTCTGTATTTTAGGAGAGGACAAACAGAATTGAGGCCATCAAAGCACAAAATATTAACATAAAAGATCAATCACTTCCTCCTCTCGTTTCATTACTCCTGTTGACACACAATTTTCCAAAGTGATAAATAAACGAAAAGCAACAGGATATATTGGAGCATACAAGGAAGCCATGTGGTTTAAAACTCATTTGTCCTGACCTTGTTTTTCCAAAAGGGCCTGTCATGGCCTGTTGAGCATGCACTGTACATCTGCTTTAAACATTTATGATGTCCCAAAGACAAGAATGATACCCTTAAAGATAAGGTTGTATCTTCCACCCATATCAGCATTCCTTTAAGGATAAGCATCTCTTCCTAAAAACTAAGGATTAATTATCGACCTGCTGCGCTCACCTTGTGACCACTCACCTGCGGACCACCGACCTGCTGTGCCAGCTAAGCATCTCATGACAGCAGTAAAAGAGATATTCCTGTCATATGTGATGTATGCTCTTTGTTTCAAAACGGTATAAAGCACTCTGTACACCCCACTTCTTTGGTGCCCTTCCTTCCTTGAGGAAGGAAGGCCCTGGGCTATAGTCCTCAAACCTGGCTCATAATAAACTTGCCCCAATTTTGATTTATAGATTGATTATGGATTATTTTCATAGACACAAGTTTTATTACTAAATTAATATACATTTTTACAAAGAAAGAAGTCTGATTATCTAGTTTCCAAGTTCACAGGACTGGTGACTAGAAATAATGAACTAGATGGAAACAGCAGATTTTGTAGGGGGTAAGAACAACTACAAATCAGGCAAAAAAATTTAAAAAGCACATCAAATTCAGAATGAGCCAAAGCAATCCTGAGGAAAAAGAACAAAGCTGGAGGCATGACACTCCCTGATTTCAAAGTATATCACAAAGCTACAGTAATCAAAACAGCATGGTACTGGCAGAAAAACAGTCACACACAGAAATGGAACAGAATTGAGAGCCCAGAAATAAACCCACACATTTATGGACAGCTAATTTTTTTGACAAAGGAGCCAAGAACATACAATAAATAAAGGAAAGTCTTTTCAATAAATAGTGTTAGGAAAACTGGACAGCCAAATACAAAAGAATGAAAGTAGACCACTATCTTATACCATATGCAAAAATTAACTCAAAATGGATTAAAGACTTGAATGTAAGGCCTGAAACCATAAAAGTCCTAAAAGAAAAGAACAGGAGTACATTCTTTGACATTAATCTTATCAGTATCTTTTAAAAAGTTTTTTAAATTAAAAAAATATATATTTTTCTTCTTCTCCCCGAAGCCCCCCAGTACATAGTTGTGTATTCTAGTTGTGAGTGCCTCTGGTTGTGCTACGTGGGACACCACCTCAGCATGGCCTGATGAGCAGTGCCATGTCCGTGCCCAGGATTTGAACTGGTGAAACCCTGGGTCGCCAAAGCAGAGCGTGCAAACTTAATCACTCGGCCATGGGGCCAGCCCCATTACCAGTATCTTTTTGAATATCATGTCTCCTCAGGCAAGGGAAACAAAGGGAAAAATAAATGGGACTATCTAAAACTAAAAAGCTTCTCCATGGCAAAAGAAACTATCAACAAAACAAAAGACAACCTACCAACTGGGAGAGGATATTTGCAAATCGTATATCCGATACGGGGTTATTATCCAAAATATATAAAAAACCCATACAACTCAACAACAACAAAACAAAACAAACAACCTGATCAAAAAACGGGCAGAGGATCTGAATAGACATTTTTCTAAAGAAGATATACAGATGGCCAACAGGCACATGAAAAGATGTTCAACATCACTAATTATCAGGGAAATGCAAATCAAAACCACAATGAGATATCACCTCATGCCTGTCAGAATGGCTATTATTAAAAAAGCAACAAATAACGAATGTTGGAGAAGATGTGGAGAAAAGGGAACTCGCATACACTGCTGCTGGGAATGTAAACTGGTGCAGTCACTATGGAAAACAGTATGGAGATTTCTCACAAAATTAAAAATAAAACTACCATATGATCCAGCTATTCCACTTCTGGGTATTTATCCAAAGAACATGAAAACATGAAGGCAAAAAAATATCTGCACCCCTATGTTCATTGCAGTGTTATTCACAATAGCCAAGACTTGGAAGCAACCTAGGTGCCCATCAAGGGATGAATGGATAAAGGAGATGTGGTGTATATACACAATGGAATATTAGCCGTAAAAAAGATGAAAATCTTGCCATTTGTGACAACATGAATGAACCTTGAGGGTATTATGCTAAGCAAAATAAGTTGGATGGAGAAAGCCAAATACCATATGATTTCACTCATATGCAGAAGATAAAAACAACAACAACCACCAAACACATAGACACAGAGAACAGATTAGTGGCTACTGGAGGTGGTGGGGGTGGGGAGGGAGATAGCGAAATGGGTAAAGAGGCACATTCGTAGAGTGACAGATGGCAATTAGACTTTTGGTGGTGAACATGACATAGTCTATATAGAAGTTGATATATCATGAAACTTATATAAAGTTATAAACCAATGTTACTTCAATAAGAAAAATAAATTAAAAAAATTTCAGAATGAAAGTAGAGTCAGAGCTAAGACCTGTGGCAGACTGCAGAAATGGCCTCAATTATTTGCAGCTTCCCCTATCAAGAGGCAGAATCTGTTTCTTTATCCCTTGAATCTGACTGGTCTAGTGACTTGTTTTGGCCAAAGAACGTGGAAGAAGTGACATGTGAATTCTGTCTTGGGCCTGAAGAAGCCTCACACATTTGCATTCTTTCTTTGAATCCTGCCAGTCGTCAGGGTAACAGGCCTGGGCTAGCTTGCTGGAGGATGAAAGAGACATGGCCCAGTCTCTTTTGTCGCCTCCGCAGAAAAGTCAGCCAACACCCAGAGCAGAAGGGCATGCCCAGCTGAGACCAGCAGAAGAACCACCCAGTCTGCCAACACTCAGAACGACAAGCTGAATAACGGTGGTTGTTTTAAACCACTAAGTTTTGGATGGTTTATTACACAGCAAAAGCTAACTAATACGCATCAAGGTGCATTAGCACACTACTTTTTAGTAAAGTAAATGATGTTTATAAACCCAATTTAAAAATAGTAGAGTCCTACTCTACTAGTCGGTTCTTCTTTCACTAATCAGTCACTAAATCCTGTCAGGGCTCCCTCAGTTGTGTTTGTGCCTCTCTTAGGGTTGTGGCAAATGACTAAGTGAGAGGACACAGGAGCACTCAGCCAAGTGATGGCCATGCAATAAGCTCTCAATAAATGTGGCTGCTAGTATCAGTATTTCCCACAGTGGGACCCTCTCCTCCATCCCCACTGCTACACTAAAGTCCCAGCTTCATTCTTTCTCCCTGGACCGCTTCTCCAGCAGATGAGCAGATTTCAGGGGTCATGAGGAGGAAGAGTTCTGTTTTACAAGTATCAGGTCAAAGGTACCTACAAAATCCCCAATGGCGGGCCCACAGGGGCATTTGGATGTGGTGCTCTGGATCCTCAAAAATGCTGAGTTGGAGCTGGAAATTTACGTGTTACCAGAACACCTGTGAGGATGACAGCCCCTGAAAGTGTAAGAGGAGGGTCCAGAAATGAGTCCTGAGGATGGCAACACAGAAGCTGAGAGAGAAGCCTGAGAAAGAACAAAGAAGGGGAAGGAAAACCAGGAGAAATTTGGTCACAGAAGTCAGGAGAAGGGTTTCAAAGGGAGTGGTTACTGTGTCAGATGTTACTTGCCTAGAGGTCAAGTAAGACAAGGCCTAAGAAATGTCTGGGGGACACATCACCATGTAGGTGCTGGTGGCCTTGGCCAGAACAGCTTCAGAGGAGTGTGGGAGCAGAAGAGCAGTTCCTACTCATCGCCCTCCACTCTTGTGTTGGTTCTACTGGTTGGGTCCTTTGCCTAACAGCTCCAAACCTGGGACAGGAACCTCACCTCTGCATTCCCTTAACAAGCACTGAATACATACCTTTAATTTACATTGTATTGTAACCCACCTCCCGATTTGTACAGACTTACATGGACAGATTCAAGACTGACAGGCCTTCTACAGGATGGCCATAAAATCTAAAACATACCAAAAAAATAAAGCTGCATTCAATACAATGAAATAATGTCATCTCTATGTTTCCAGACCTTATGGCCACCTCTTTGATGGCCAAGAGCAGATGGCCAAGACTTGGAGGATTAGTAAGTACTTGAGACTGAACACATCCAAAATAGAGCTTCTGCCCCCAACCTGCGCTCCTCCAGTCTTCCCCACCTTAGAAACTGACAACTCCATCCCTCCAGTTGTGGAGGCGCCAGACTCTGGAGGCCTCCTTGACTCTTTTCTTTTTTTTTTTTTTGTTTACATTTTTATTGAGGTACAAATAACAATATTATATTAGTTTCAGGTGTACAACATAATGATTCCATATTTGTATGCATTGACTCTTTTTCTTAAACATCACACCCAATCTTTCAGCAAATCTTGCACTTCTAGACAAATTTTGCACTTCTCTCTATCCACCTAAGTCCACAATTTCTTACAAGATTTCTATAACAGCCTCTTATCAGGAGTCCCTGATTCTCGTCTCACCTGCTATATAATCCATTCCCCACTGAGAAGTGATCTTTTAAATGTAAATCAGTCATTTTACTCTCTGCTTAACACCCTCCACTGGAGCAAAGAGAAGCCAAATTCCTCACTGTCACCATCTGACTTGACCCTCCCCCACTTGCCAGCTCCTCATCTCCCACACTCTTCCCCTTGCTCACGGGATCTTTCTTGCTTCAGGCCTTTGCACTCACTGTTCTCTAGTTCTGGAATGTTCTTCCTCTGGCTTTTTACATGGATGACTCAGTCTCACTCAATGGTAACCTCCTCCTAGAAGCATCCTTGACTATTCTGTATTTGATGGTTTTAAAATACGGCCATAAATTCTCCAACATTTTTTGCTTCAATGGGTAGAAACTAATTCCCATCCCAAGAACAGGGACTGGACTCAATGACTCTCTTTTAACAAAGAGAATGTGGCAAAAGTGATGCTATGTGACTTCCAAGGCTAGGTTATAACAAAGGATAGTTTTTGCCTGGCTCTTTCTTTCCTGGCTTGCTCACTCTAGGGAAAGCCAGTCATCACGTCATGAGGATGCTCAACTGTGTGGGGAAGAACTGAGGCCAGCACCAATGTGCCAACCATGTGAGTAAGCCACCACTGAAGTGGATGCTCCAGCCCCAGCCAAGCCTTCAGATGATGCAGCCTCAGCTGACAGCTTGACCATAAGCTCATGGGAGACCCTGACCAGAATTGCCCAGCCACGCCAGTCCCAAATTCCTGACGCAGAGAAATTGTGAGGATAATAAATAAATGTTTATTGCTGTTTTAAGCCACTAAATTTTACAGTAATTTGTTACATAGTAATAGATAACTAATACACCATTAAAATAGCAACATCTTCACCCCCACATCTTACTTTACGTTGCATCATTACCTTTATTTTCTTCCTAATTGTTATCACTATCTGAAATGATAGTGTTTAATTGTGATGTTTCCCCACTAGCAGTGTCCTTGTCTATCATGTTCATGTGCTCAAAAGTCAGTCACCAAGTACTTCCCCTCTCTGGTACATGCTACACACTATTGCCATATCTGCTCATATCACTTTGAAGCTTAAAACCGCCCCTAGTTCTACAAAGTTATCAAGGTAATATCCAAACTCCTTGGTACATGAAGCCATGAAACCACCTTTCCAACTGCATTTTCTACCACTTCCCTCCTCATTCTTTCTGAGATATCTTCTTTGACACTGACCAATTCCCCAATTCTCTGGACACCAACTGGGTGTCTAACAATCTAATTAGATTCTGACACCATCTACCCAGAGTTAGTGTCAGATCCCACAAGTTAAACGGCTCAGTCCTACAAGATTGCCCCCACTTCAGACACCAGTTGCAAGTCCTGGGCCACCTGTATTTCTGACTGACCCCCTCTTCAGGTTCAATAGTTTGCTAGAATGGCTCAGAGAACTCAGGAAAACCTTGTACCTACATTTATGGGTTTATTATAAAGGATGCAACTCAGGAATGGCCAGATGGAAGCGATGCATAGGGCAAGGTATGGAAAGTGGGATGTGAGCTTCCAGCCCTCTCCAGATGCACCTCCTAGCGCATGGATGTGGTCACCAACTCAGAAATCCTCTGATCTGATTGTTCAAGAGTTTTTGTAGAGCTCAATCTCTAGCCCCCCCGGCCCCCCCCGCCCCCGACTCCAGAGGTTGCTGGGTGGGGGCCTCAAGACAGGACTGGTCACCAGAAAGATCAAATGATTACAAGGTTGGAAATGTCAAAAGCAAAATGCAAAAATAATTTTAAAATAAAGGAATTTTTGTCAGCCCTTTGTTATAAATTCTTTTATTTCATGATTTTTCTTTTACCTCTTGAAAGAATGTTTGCCTTTAAAAAATAAAATTGCCTTTAGTCAGTATTCTAATTTGATTCTCAGCTTCTCAAAGCATAATTTTTGTTGAGGAAAAGTAGGCCATTATCCCATCCCTCTCACCACCATGCTCGTTATGCACCCAAACCTACCACAAGAGACTAAAAAAACGCAGGAAGGCTGCAGGGGAGGTTCATGAGCCTTATCCACACCCATCTGAAGGACAGATAAACAGCACAACCGTCACTGCACTGTCAGAACACGACATCTTAGGATGGCACATACGACACAGCCGAAGCAGTGAACAACACTGCCTGTCTGGGGGAGTTTGCAGTCAGACAAGAGTTCTGTGCACACAGAACCCTGGCCTGTGTCTCTTAGACAGAGCAAAACATGCCTGATCGCTTCCCACTGAAATCCCAGTTGACTTTCTGGCGTTTAACCAGAAAGCCACATCCGACTCAAGTCCAGACTAACGAGAAGTGATTTTTTTAAATCTTGTGAATCACCCTTATCAGTGACTTCATTCACTAAATCAAGGTAGTTTCTTTACAGCAAGTCAATAAAAGAAGCCAAGAGGCTGGGGACAGTGGCCTCGACAGGCCCTCCCTGATGGAGGAGGATGAAGGAGGCAGAGTCTTAGAAATGACTGGGGCTTCAGGTACCATTTGGTCCATCTGCCAGAGTGCTCATTCTCCCAAAGTCATAATTCAGCACGCTGTGAGGGAGGGGGATCTGTCTGTTCTGAGTCTACTGATCGTTCAGAACCTCAGGAGCCGGGCCAGGACTATCCTCAACAACAGGGGACACCACGTGCCAGAAAATAATGGAAACCATGCATGCTGTTTTATGTATGATGCATGTCCTCTGACCTTTAGACTTATGCAACCCAGGTCCACAAATCCCATGGATGGGCCCGTGTGTGTGTGTAAAGGTTTATTGAGATATAATTCCCATACCACACAATTCACTCATTTAAAGTGTACACTTCAGTGGTTTTTAGCACACTACAGAGCTGTGCAGCCATCACCACAGTCAACTTTAGAACATTTTCATCCCCCCACAAAGGACCGCTGAACGATTGAGCATTCACTCCCCATTCCCCTGCAACCCCCGCTTTCCCTGCTCTAGACAACCACTAATCTTCCTGTCTCTACAGAGATCCCGATTCTGGGCATGTCACATAAAGGGAATCATATAGTATGTATGGCTTCTGACTGGCTTCTTTCATTTAGCATGTTTTCAAGGTTCACCCATGTTGTAACGTGCATCAGGACTTCCTTTCTTTTTATTGCCCAACAGTATTCTGTTACGTGGATGTACCACATTCTGTTTATTCATTCATCCATTGATGGACACTGGGTTTTTCCACCTTTCAGCAATTTGGGATAATGCTGCTATGAACATTTGTGTACTAGTTTTTGAGCGGACATATGGATTAGATGGGCTTTTAGGGGTCGAACCCTCTGACACAGTCACAGATATTGTGTTTATAGACTTTTCAAGCATGAAGGTGCAGAATATTCATCAGACTGGTGGAATAAGCAAAGGGCCCCTGCTTAGATAATTAGCACAAGCTCCTCCTTCATCTTTGAGGCCGTTTCACCTGGGCCTTCAAGTCAGACAGACCTGGGGCTCAGGGAGTTGTTCCATTACCTACTTCTGTACTCATACAAGTTACTTAGTTCTCTGATCCTCTATCTGCTCATCAGCAAACTGGAGATAATGACACAACATCCTACCACATATGTATCTTTTCATGATTATAGTGATAGCGTCTTTCTGTGTTGAGCAGAATTCCTGGGTCAGCTCTTGGGTATGACACCTTTATGACGTGGCCTGGGTGAACCCCCTCTGACCTCCAAAAGTGTGCCATGCTTTTCCATTTCTGCACCTTTGTTTCTATTATTCTCCCATCTGAAACTCCCTCCCTGGCAAAACTTCCTCTGAGTCTGATGAAGGGCCATCCGTCCTCCAGGTTTGTTTCAAGCTCCATCTGAGCCAGCTCTTCTCACAGTTCCTGTAGCAGATCTGTTCTCTTTCTGCTTTGCATCTCCTGCAAGTTCTTTCTCTTAAAACACTAAACTGACACCTCTTGGTGAGCAATGATTAGCGTCTGGGTCTTCTCATCTGCCCTGGCCCTGTATCCACAGAACTCAGCAAAGCTGCTTCTCACCAGCAGGACTGCCTGAGGGCCCACACTCCTCTCGTTGGCTTTCTTCTCAGGGGCTCAGCAACACAGGCATTTGTGCACCTGTTCACTTGAAAGCATTTACAGAGCAACCAGGCCCAGGAGGAGGGCAGGACAGTGAATAAGCTGGGCACTTTTTAAAAATGCCTCTCAGGGCCGGCTGGGTGGTGCAGCAGTTAAGTGTGCATGTTCCGTTTTGGCAGCCCAGGGTTCACTGGTTCGGATCCCAGATGAGGACATGGCACTGTTTGGCAAGCCATGTTGTGGTAGGCATCCCACGTATAAAGTAGAGGATGATGGGCATGGATGTTAGCTCAGAGCCAGCCTTCCTCAGCAAAAAAAAAAAAAAAGAGGATTGGCAGCAGATGTTAGCTCAGGGCTAATCTTCCTCAAAAAAAAAAAAAAAAGCCTCTCATGGAGGCTGGCCCCACGTCTGAGTGATTAAGTTTGCACACTCTGCTTCGGCGGCCCAGGGTTTTGCTGGTTCGGATCCTGGGCACAGACATGACACTGCTCATCAGGCCATGTTGGGGTGGTGTCCCCATGC
Source organism: Equus asinus (assembly GCF_041296235.1). NCBI lineage: Eukaryota > Metazoa > Chordata > Mammalia > Perissodactyla > Equidae > Equus > Equus asinus. The sequence continues at coordinate 62,930,794 of NC_091810.1, read as the reverse complement.
TACAACTACAAGGACCCACAACTATGTACTGGTGGGATTTGGAGAGAAAAAGCAAAAAAAAAAAAAAAAAAAAGCCTCTCATGAAGCTTCTGACCCAGTGGGTGAAACCGAGGTGCCAACCTAAGTGTGATGAAGCATTGTGATACTGAGTCCAGGTGGGCAGAGAGGGGCCTCGAAAGAGAACGGGGCCAGTTGTTTCCTGGACTAAGGGTCTGGGAAGGTTTCATAGGAGAGTTAATGCCAGTCTTGACAGATGAATATGTGATAACCAGGTGGGCAGGTGAGGGAAAGAAAGATCAAGAACAAAGGCAATATATGACACAGCAGGACACCAAAGGGAGAAGGGGAAAGGGAGGAGGGGAGGAAAAGAAGGAGCAAGGGAACCGAGCAAGCTTGCTAGCTAAAGTGGGAAGGTCCAGGGAGGGCTTCACTTCGTTTTTAGGTTCTAGGGCCCCTAGATATCACTTGGTTACAAAATGGGAGTTGGCAGAGAAGATGGAAATGCTGACAAAAAGCAGGAGGAGAAAGTACGAGAACAGGATCTCGGCTTGGAGGAAGAAGGTGGGGAGGGGATTCATAACTTAGACTTCCTCCTAGAGGCCACTGGGCAGGAAGCGAGGGTGGAGGTAGAGAGATAAGTCTGACAGGAAGCTGAGGAACAAAGGAGTTACACTGATAGCAGTCAAGGAGGGTGAGTCCTCAGCGGAAGGTGTGGGGGGAGAGTAAGGTGGCTTAAGGAGAGTGATCAAAGTTAGAAAGGCCAGCTGGGGAAGGGGGAAGAGAGAGACCAAGGACTGCTGGGCAAGTTGGGGGACCCTGGAGGCTGGAGGCTGTGAGGGGATCATGGCCTGATGAATGTGCTAGAGAGGCCCCCTCCACCTGTGCTCAGTTACTGGTGAACCAGCAAACGCCAATGGTGGACCCACTCAAAATGAAGGATGAAAGCGACAGAGTGGAAGAGCAAGATGGCTCTTCAAAAAGGAGAGTGGTGATGTCTAGGCTGGACAGGGAAGAACTGAGTCCTTAATGGTGGAGAGTTCCAGGTCATCAATAAGATCCAAGAGCATGCTTGTGAGGCATGAGAATTCAGGGGACAGAGACATGTGGACAGAGAGAAGATAGTAGAGCTTAAAATTCCGGATTATATTCACCAAGAAATACCATATGCTGGGTCATAAAACAAATCTCAATAAATTTAAGATTATGTAACCATCACCACAATTTAATTCTGGAATATTTCCATCACATCCAAAAGAAACTCCAAACGGTTGCAGTCATTCTCCATTCCTGCCCTCAGTCCTAGGCAATTATTAGTCCACTTTCTGTCTCCATAGATTTGCCTTTTCTGAACATTTCATAAAAATGGGATCATAAAATATGACTGGCTTCTACTGAGCATAACGTTTTTCAGATTCATCCACATAATCGCATGTATCAGTAGTCTGTTTCTTTTTACTGTAGAACATTATTCCATTGTATGGATATAGCATATTTTATTTATCCATTCATCCATTGACAGACATTTTCAATTATTTCCAGTTTTTGGCTATTAGGAATAATGCTGATTGAATATTTGCATATAAGTCTTTGTGTGAACACGTTTTCATTTCACTTGTGTATATACCTAGGAGTAGAATTGATGAGTCTTATGGTAATTCTGTGTTTAACCCTTGAAGAAACTGCCAAACTGTGTTCCAAAGTGTTTGTACCATTTTACATTCGCATTGGCAACACAGGAGAGTTCCCATTTCTCCACATCCTTGCTAACATTTGTTATTGTCCATCTTTTATTATTATAGCCATTCTAGTGGGTATGAAGTAGTATTTCATTGTGGTTTTGATTTGCACTTCCTTAATGATTAATGATGTTTGGCATTAAGCATCTTTTTAGGTATTTATCAGCCATTTGTATATTTCTTTGGTGAAATGCCTATGCTAACCCTTTGCCCATTTTTTGATTGTGTCTGTTTTTCTACAATTGAGTTGCAAGAATTCTTTACATATTCTAGATACAATATTAGATTAGATATGATTTGAAAATATTTTGTCCCAGTCTGTGTCTTGTCCTTTTCTTAATAATGTCTTTTGAAGAGAAAACATTTTTAATTTTGATGAAGTCCAAGTTATCAATTTTTTTCCTTTAAGGATCATGCTTTAGGTGTCAAATCTAAGAAAGTCTTTGCCTAACCCAAGGTCATGAAGATTTTTCTCCGTCTTCTAGACGTTTTATAGAAGAATTAAATTAGAAATCAATAAAACTAAGATATGCTCAAAAAAATAACCCACAAATATACAGGAATTAACACATTTCTAAATAATCTATGGGTCAAAGAAGAGATAATAATGGAAATTAGAAAATACTTCAAACAGGATGATAATGAAAATATATTTGCAGAAACATTTAAAAAGCAAAAAATAAAAGGGGATTTATTAAACACACGTCATGTGCATCTTTTGCCCTCTTCTCTTACAGTTATTAACATGTTTTTCCTCTTCTCCTTCAGAGTCAAACTTCTCAAAAAGAATGTTTATATTCAAGTATCCATATTTACGTTCACATGTTCATTTCCTTACCCTACGCTCCTCAGTAGGATGCACTTGGCTTGCATATGCTTCACTCCACTGGCATAGCACTTACGAGGGTCCCAGTGACCTCCTTGTTGCTAAATCTGGTAGAAGTGCTTCTGCCTTCATCTTGCCTTCTTGGAGGCATAAATGCCGGTTTTCCTTCTGCTTTCTTGGTCTCTCCTCCTCACTCTCTGTCATGTTCGTGTCTCTCAAAGATCAGCCTTCGGTCCTCTTTTCTTCCTTCTGCATCCTCTCTCGTTAGACAACCCCATCCATCCCATGTTTTCAATGACTATCCATATAGAAATTATTTTATATGTATATTCCCAGCCCAGATCCCTCCTCTGAATTCCCCACCACAGATCCAACAGCCCTCCTCCAGTGTCTTCTCTCAGATGTTCTCAAAGGCCTCTCAAACTCTATTTGTCCAAATTCAAACTCATGATCTTGTTCTTCCAGCACAAGTCTTCTGTTGAAATTTCTTCTTTCAGTAAGTGGTACCACCTGCCCAGTCGCAAGCCCAGAATCTAAGAGTCATCCGGGCTAAGTCCTTCTTTTTAAAATCCCATATCCAATCCATCATTATGTCTTATGGATTTAACTTCAAACATCTCTCAAATAGTTATCGTCATCTCCATCTTGGCTACCACCATCCGAGTCTCTCCACAAGACTATGGTAGAGTCTCCTAGATAGTTCCCCTGAATCCACATGTACCGTCATCACTCAACTCATTCTGCATACTGGGCTCAGAGTCTTGTCACATCACGATCTATCATGTCACTCTCCTACTTCAACGGCTCTCAACATAAAGAAAACTTTAATGTGGTCTATAAGGCCTATCCCAATCTGGTCTCTACCCACTTTCTAGCCTCTTCTCTAAGCCACATTCCCTTTCTTCTGTGATCCGTACATTTGGGTCCTTTATTAGTGGCTCACACTGGCCATTTTCCCTTAACCACACGGCCTTCACACATTCTATCTCCTCTGCCTGGAACGTGTTCCCCTCCCCTTTTTGCTGTTTCTTCCTACTCATCCTCCATATCTCTGTCAAGCATCACTTCCACAGGGAAGGCGTCTGTGAGCTCCCTCACAAGGTCAAACGCCCCAATTATTATCAACCCTCCTATCTCTTCTTAGCACCCACTGCAGCTGCAGCTTTATCATTTAGTTTGGGTGATTCTATGATTTAGGTCTGCCTCCCCAACTAGACTTTTTAAGTTCTCTGAAGGCAAGGACTATATCTAGTTTTATTCACTATTATATCCTTAGTGCCTGGCACCAAGCTTAGGAACATAGTAGCCACTGAAAAATATTTGTTGAATGAATAACTGAGTCATGGTAAGGTCCTCTAGGATGAAAATACGACTTGAAGTGGAGAAGATAACAGCGAAGGAAGACATGCTAATATCTTCCAAGAATAAAGGGGAGTGACTAAGGAAGAGCTGAGGATGATATAGACAATGGTGGATGCCCCCAGGGAACAGGGCTGTGTGAAGGTGGCGGTGTTATGGGAGTACAGAGTTAGGCATGGAAAAAGAAAAACAGGCTCTCCCAGGGATTCACCCCTTTGCCTTGACCAGATATTCTTCAGGGAAAGGGGAAATGCCCCTCATAATCAGTATTCAAAGGGGCTACGATTTTCCTTAGAGGAAGCAGGAAAGCCATCATTCACTACAGGAAGTTTTCAGTCAATGAAAATGGGGCAGATGGAACACCTTCAACCTGGTCATTGAATCCCCAAAGATCTGCCATGGTCCCCATTCCTGAGGAATGGGTAAACTAACACAGAAAACCCTCCACTCCCAAACTGTCACACAGCATCTTATTAACAACTCTTTTTGATTCTTTACCAGACACTGAAAACCAAATGTTTGAGACATGAATTCAAACACTTTCCATGAAGTCATGTACCTTGGTCCATCCAGGAAAACGGATAAAGGTGTCCTGGGGCAAGTCTGAGATCCCACTGGGAATGGAGAAGTTCCCTACATAAAAGGCTGGGAGTGTGTAGTTAGATGAGCTGCAGGCACAGGCTTCATCACGGGAGCCACTGTCATGGCCATCCCAGCCCCCCAAGTGGCTGCTCACTGCATCCTCTGTGTCCAGTGGGAAGATCATCCAGTCCGTGAGGATTTTGGAACCAAGGGTCAGGTTAGAAATAAGACCCTGTAAAGGAGAAACAAACAATGAGCTCGGGTTGGGGACAAGGGAGGAAAGGCTTCAAATGTCCTTGTAGTCTAGCCCTGACTTCCTGGGAAGAGCAAATTGGGATAAGAAACGCCAACAGTAAATGAGATGCAAACTATGTGTATGTCAAAGAGCTTGAGGCCAGAGCTCTTGACCCCAAATCCCCAATCTTCAGTGTTCGGTTCAAAGACATTACTAGAATGGAAGGAATGATGGAATCTGAGGCATGGGAGAATTAATGGTGTGGGGGATGCAAAAGAACATTCAGCCCACTGTAGATGGGAGGGAGGGACCCTCACATATAGCAAGGAGCAAGTCCTGACCTTGAACTCCTCAGCAGCACTCACGGGGATGATCACACCTGAGTCCAGTCACCTTTGTGGGACTAAATGAGATACCAGAAGCAAGAATACTTTGATATCTGTAAAAGGATAGAAAGTGCCATGATGATGATGGCTTGTATTCTGAAGTTGCTCTATCTGTCCACTGGGGTCAGGGGGCTGGCGCGTCCATGGCACTGGCTACTGCATCGAAGTCTATGCTTATGACTCATCTAGCTTCCTTTTCCCAGCCTTCCATATAAGAACTTCTCTATTCCCAGTGGGATCCCAAATTTGCCCCAGGACACCTCTCAATACCAAGCCTCAACTGCCCATTTAGTAATTGAATGAACATTAACGGGGCAGCTGTGTGCCAGGCACTCTCCTGGGTACTGGGGACCCAGAGACTACACAAGAGTCTCTGTCAATCCACAGGTCAGCGTGGCCTGTGTTGGCCAAGCAGGAAGGCCACTATAGCGTGAGCACAAGGACTGTAACAGGGACATCTCTAGTGGAGGCAAATGTGGCTCTTGCAAGGCCATTCCCTGAGAGTGTAATTGTCTTGCTTCTGAGCTGCAACCAAGAGTCAGGAAATAGCCTGACACCTGTCCGGTCCTAGACCAGGTGGTGCCATAATTCCTTCAGTGCAGGCCTTTTCTCCTCCAGCAGATGGTGAGCTACTCGTTGGGGAGCCTATATCTGAACATCTCTGCATCCCCAAAGTACCTCGTGGAGCATCTCACATAGAGTATGAGCTTAACAAATGTTTGCTGAATAATGTTCTACAAATACGTGTCAGAAAAACACATTTGGACTAGACACCTGGGCACTGAGCAACCAATAGAGGCAGGAGGCAGTGCACCAAGGGAACAGGCTTTCTACAATTCAAGAGTTTGTCACAGATCATCCACACACAGAAACAGAACAGACCAAAGGCTAGGCTGGCTTTGTTGGCAAGAGAGTGTCTTTCGTGAGCTAGGTGGGCTTTTTAAGCAAAAGAAAAGCCCAGTGGTGAGGCTTCCGCCTTCTGTTTCTTTCTATAGGATGACTGAACTCAACACAAGGGAAGTGTTCTGTTTGCAAAGTGCAACTTTCTCATCACCTGCAGAGGAAAGCAAGTCTTCAAAATAACCCATCTTCTAGGCTGCAAAACAAATCAGGCAGGTTCACTCATCAAATGTGGCAAAGTGTGTGCTTTTAAGCATTGCCTCTATCTTAACAGGGCTGAAGGGAAAGAATGTATACATGAGTTTTTAAATGGATTTAAAAGACTTCCTTGGACGGCTTAGGCACAGTCCTGTCAACCTTTGAACCTCACTCCTGACAGTGTGGCCGGTCCTACCTTAGAATCATTGATATATGTGCCATAGTTTATGCGCCCCATGTTCTCCACCAGCAGGTCCAGAGTGGCTCCAGCTTTTCCTGTTATGTTCAGAGTGGTCACAGTATTTCGCTCAAGGATTCCCTGGGGGACCTGTGGGTTCAATGCCAAATGAAAATTCACTCAGGTGAGAAGACAGCAGAGAGGTTGCTCATTAGTTAATTCAGCACTCGGTTTCCCACTGTGAAGTGTCACCAGACTCGGGAGGCAATGCTTCGATGGCTTCTTTGCTCAAGTCACTGGCCAGGCGGCCACGTTCCTCCAATCAATGCTTTCTAAACAGGAAAATCGCCAGACACAGCTCAGAGCAAGAAAAGGTCTAGGCTGGTTTCCTTTGCTCTGGAATGTTCTGCTGTGCATCTATTTTTACTAGAAAAGGAATGGAGGCAAAAAATTCCAGGGGAGATTCCTATTACAGGAACTGCATTGTCTTCTGCCAGCACAGAAGGCAGTCATAAAAAGTAGCTCTAAAACAAGATGGAGAGACGAGACATCAGATAAAGGAGATAAAATCAGAGAGTTAGGTGGAGTAGTCTCACCTCAAAATACCTGATGTGCTGCATTAACCACGAATATTATGTAACAGAATAAGGGAAAACAACAGGTATTTTAGCAGCAACATATTCCTATTTTTTTAAAGGTGACACTTTAAAAAAAATTGATGTTATACTGACCACAATTCACTAAGACAACCCCTAAATTGGAATGCAAGAAACAACTGCCATCAGTAGATACAGAATGTCTTAGAAACTTGCTCCACTCAGTTAAAGCTGCTGATGACAATGGAATGGAAATTTTTAAATTTTAAATTTTAAATTTTGTTCTGAACACATATTCTTGGTCAGGAAAATCTCTTCACCTGTTCTTTCACATGATTGTTTCAGTGAGAGGAATGGAAATCCTAAAATGTATCTTTCCTTGTTATGAAACAAAGTTGTTTGTCTATTTTAGCTATAATTATCACAAGCAATCCTTCAGAATATAATTTCTCATGAAGGATGAAGGCACAAAGTTAAATGAATCACCATTCTAGTATGTACAAAATGGACCCCGTCCCCAAGGAGCAAAGAAGACAGAGGTGACACGCTATAGTCAGTTAGAGAGGATGGCCTTGGACTGGGGACACCAGGAAGGTTTCCGAGAAGGTGGGGCCTTGAGCACAGCCCTCCAGGTTGACATGGTGGAGGGGGTGTATTCCAGGCAGATGGAGCATGGATGAGGCCACATCAGGAAGCCAGGGGGCACAGCTACAAGCTATCAAGAGGAGGGGCGGAGGCTGAAGTTGGAAAAGGGGGCAGAGGCCTCGAATGCCACGTTACCAAGTGCAGACCACGCATGTCCATGTTGGGGCAAGCTTGCACAGTTCACAGACAATTCTTACCCCATCCACAGCAACATAGGCCCGATCGTGGACTCCGTTGAGGGGTGAGGAGAGGGGCGTTGGTTTGCTGCAGTTTTGACGAAGCGTTGTTCGGTACAGCACAAACCCAAAATACTGATTAGAAAAGAATGTCAGAAAAACACATCACTCTTGCTGTTCATTTGAAGAGAACTTGGTCACCCTTGATTTACTTGAAGTGCTGTCTCTAAAACCATAAGGAATGAAAAGCTTCCCCAGCCTCTAGCAAAAATTTGGTCTGAAAAACGGGAACTGGCTTAAGTTTTTAGATCATAGAATAACCGTCACAGCAGGAAACCCTGAAGGGCATGTTGGCCACACGAGGAAACTAGACCCTGGAATGTGTTAAGTGATTTGCCCAAAATCACTCAGGGGGACCCTATCATATATATCCAAAGGTGGTTTATGTTACCTCAAAAAAAAAAAAAAACCCAACAAAAAAAGAACCTAACAAAAAAAGTCAAACAACCAACAACAAAGCCAAGAATGTTCGGCAAAACATTCTCCAGGTTCTTGGGCTAAATCTGCTCTCACATACAAAACAAGAGTCAATCAGAAAGTGTTTAAAGTGGAGGAGCAGGGGTGAAACAGAGAGAGTGAGAGATGGGGGAGTAACCGGTTGCTAAGTCAGAAAATACTTTTAGATGCTAGTAGCCCTGGTCTGAAAGGAAGGCCCCAAACAGTCAGCCTTGGCAGCACCAGCACCCACAGCCTCAGTAAGTGACTTTCCTGCTGTAGACATTGGCGACAGTGAGCGGGACCTAATCCTGAGTCACAGAAGAGAATCCAAATAGAAATCCAGCGTGGAGCAGAGAAGAAGCTCCCCACTTCAGGGCCTGGAAAGCAAGGACGCGTACCTCTGGCAAGTGGGACGGTGATCTGGAGGAGCTGACAAAACATTAACCCACGTTCCTGTGTTACAGGAAAGGGCTGAACTCAAGAAATGCCACTCGTACTGCCACTCAAATCTTCAAGCACAAGGATGCCTCCCTCCTAGACACCAAGTCTCCATCTCTCTCTTGTTTTTTCCTTTTGAAAGTAACCAAAGTGGTAAGTTCTAACTCAGAGGCTGAAGAAAACCTAGCGAAGGGCCTCCAGGAGGGGAGCGGAAGCTGTGTTGCTCCCTGCAAAGGTGTGGGTGAGGCCTCGGAGGTCGGGGGACCACGGGGGGGCCAGCTTCAGAGGTACCAAGGCTGCACCCCACTCCCTGCAGCTGTGCCCTCCATGGGTTCACTGGAAATAATCATTCCGTGGACTTGCCCTGGACCCAAAACAGCCAGGGCCCAGGGAGCCCCACTCGCTATGAGAGCACTGCCTTGGCCACAGATTGGAAAGCAGAAGGGGTCTGAGAAAGAGCGGTGACTGCAAGGGTCTATCCATTAACCTGAACTCCACTTCCCAAGTTCCAACTGCTCGAGTGGCCGTGTCTTGTCTGATGTGCTCAATGGCCCTGACAGATGAAGACAGGTTCCATTTCATAGAAGAAGACACAGACGTACAGCCAGTGTGTGCTAGAACTTAAGAACTCTACCCAATGTTAATGAAGAAGCAGGGAGGGGAGCTTAATTACTCATTTAATTTATCACAAATCGGAGTTGTTGGAATAAATCACAAGCGTAAAAATAGTAACTGGAGGCAAAAAATACACTAAACTAAGATTAGATATGTTATTATTATGTCACCTTATCATTCAGACACCTGCCAGAGGTGAGCTGCACAGAAAGTCAGAAAGGAGGACCCAGGTAACTTTCCATTTCAAAAAATGGGGCTGAGATCCTAAGTGATCAAACTTAACATCACCACAAAGGGACAAACTGACCTCATGGGCATCCTGATATGGTGCCCTGAGAAGGACACATCACCTTTGTCACATTTGTACCAAAAATGTTTTACTGAACCTAATTAGTGAGGGGCAGTGCACAAAACAATAGCCTGAACACTTCAGAAACGTCCGTGTCATGAGAGAGAGAGAAAAAAAAAAACTGAGCAACAGTTTCAGAAGAAAGAAGCCTAAAGAGACATTATAACTAAATGCAATGCATGATCTTGGAATGCCAAGGGATACTTGACTACAGAATGTATATTAGATAATAGGATTGTATCAATGTGAAATTTCTTAAGTGTGATCATGGTCATACAGGATAATGTCCTTCTTAGAAGATACATGCTGCAATATTTGGGGTGAAGTGTCATGATTTTGACAAATAACTCAAATGGTAATAAAAAAAAAGCCGTTGATACATACACACACCTACAGAGAAAGATAAAGTAAGGGAAGAGACTGTTCACACTTGGTTAGGCTAGTGTTAACTATGTGAAAGCCATATAGGGGTTTCTTTAGGCTTCTTTCTTCTGAAACTGTTGCTCAGTTTTTTTTTTCTCTCTCTCTCATGACACGGACGTTTCTGAAGTGTTCAGGCTATTGTTTTGTGCAGATTTGAAATTTTCCAAACAAAAAGAAATATAATGATCTACACCTGAAATTTATATAATGTTATAAACTAATGTTGCCTCAATTAAAAAAAACAAGTTCGGGAAAAGCTTTTAAAATAAAGATGGGGTCGTGCCTAGAGATTAAACACACACACACACACACACATACATGATATGCTCTGTTCTCTTCAAAAGCAGGGAAAAAAAATCTCTAAGAACTGACTCTATTAAGAACATTGTCCTTACACCTTTGAACTAACTAGGGACAAATAATTAATTTGTCTTTTTTGAGTATTAGTGTTTTTTCTCTGGTACCGAGTAATACAGATTAATCAGATCAGAAATGTACTCGATTTATAGCTTTTGCAGAAGCAGGCTGAAGCAGGTTGAGTCACTATCTACTTGAGTGATAATAAGAAATGGGGGAAAAACATAGGAAAGATCAGCCCAGCTAAAGAGAACCTTTACTTCAGGTCTGATGTATCTGCTTACCGTTTTGGTTCCTGTGCTCAGAACAGGCACTACCAGGCAGTGCAGAAAGCACACTTTGCAAGTAGAAAAAAAGATGAAGCATTACCTTTGAAGACCTACCTGTTTCACCTGGATAAACGTCAAGGGATAAAGGCTTTTTATGGGCCCAGCAGGACACAGAATGTCCAAAGCTCCCTCCACTGTCTTTAACTGAAAAGAAACAAAAGCAGCATTCACTCACTGTCACCCCTTGCTGGTAATCAGAATGGAGGATCACATCATTTGCAAATTATCAAAGACATTAGTGGATTGGACCAAGCTCCTAAATAAACCTAAATGGTTCAAATTCCACTCAACATCGCCCCCAGTCACCTTCAATCATCTCCATCTGTTCCCTAACTCTTGACGAAAAATAACTAATGGCAATCTTAAAGAGTTTCAAACATACTTATTTGCAAATGCAACCTCCTGTAATTAAAGGTCCTTAAAAACCAAGGCTCAGGGGCTGCCTCCTCTGAAAAGCCTTCCCCTACATGCCCAAGTGAAGTCACTATGACTGCGCCCTCCTCTGAACTTGTCCGTGGCATATTTTCCATGCGTGTATCGTTGATCAGTTGATTACCTTTACCGTCCTTGCCAGACAGTCAGCTCCTTAAGGACAGGGTCTGTACTGTGCTCACCCCCAATGCCCAGCACATAGTAGACACTCAGTAAATACCTATTCAATCCAAATGACTGTGTATTCTTGCAACCCAGGATGCTTATTCTGATGCAACAACAACAATGATAACAGCTACCAATCACTCGGTCCCTAACACACTCCAGGTGAGATGGCACACCTCAGTGAATCCTCATGTTAGGGATGAGGAAACAGGTACTCAGATAGGTCACTTGATCAGTGGCAGAGCCAGAATTTGCAGTTAGGTTTGGCTCCAAACCCAGGACTTCCCAGGAAAAAAAATCATTACAATTCCATCAATTCAGCTACTCACATGGATGTTTTTCCACTTGGACAATTAAAGGAATTCAATTCACAGTAAAAGGTTTTATGCTATATAATTATGTTCTATATAAATTTAATTCAGTTATATGCTGAGTTGCTATCACAAATTGTATATATTTAGTTGACAATGAAAAACCACTTCAGCCCACACAATTTTCCTTCATGGTAAACAGAATGTGCTTTTGAAGGGATAAAGAAGATGTGGTGTATATATATATACGATGGAATACGACTCAGCTATAAGAAAAGACAAAATTGTCCCATTTGCAACAACATGGATGGACCTGGAGGGTGTGATGTTAAGTGAAATAAGCCAGACAGAGAAAGACAAATACTGCATGATTTCACTCATGTGTGGAAGATAACAAATACATGGATAAAGAGAACAGATTAGTGGTTACCAGAGGGGAAGGGGGTTGGGGAGTGGGCGAAAGGAACAAAGGGGCACATATATATATATATATATATATATGGTGATGGAGAAAAATTAGATTACTAGGGGTGAGCATGATGAAGCGTATTCAGGAATAGAGAAATAATCATGTACACCCGAAATTACACAATGTTATAAACCATTATAATCCCAATAAAATTACTTAAAAAAAAAGAATGTGCTTTTGGTACTAAGCTGGCTTTGTTTTAGCAATTTTGTTGCATTAAATACTTGCAGTTACTTTCTGTTGCATAAAAATAAATTTTTCACAGCTCTAAAACAGACCAACCAACCTTTTCCTTAAGTAGCGGTAGCAATGAACAAGTCGCAGGTGCTCCCTTCACAAATGTGATTAAAGTTTGATTAACCTAAAGCAAGATTCTTATCAGGCAGATAGACCACAGTCTTTGCAGAATGTAACACACGTATCTGACACTAGGTGGAAAATGTTACCAGAGAGCAACCAACAGTAATATCAAAGGGCTTCGTGAATGGAAAAATTATACAATCATGTTTGGCATTTTGCATAAAGATAAAAACTTATGATGCTATTTTAGAACATCAAGATTCTTAAGAAATATGTAACTGTTTGTGTTTTTTTTTTCTTGTGAGTTAAGACATGTAGGAGTTAGGGATTATAAAAGGGGAAAACCTGAAGACACAGAAGGTCAAAACAAATTGACTTTGGCTTACGTCACTCCAGACTATTAAATTAAATCTTTCTTCTTTTTCTCTTTTCCTAGAATAAACTGTCTTTAACTTCTATATATGATTAATTTCTAGCGCTTCCCCCTGACGTCTCATTTACCATATAAACCACAGACCACAAAAATTAAGACATGATTTTAACACAGAAGGGAGTGTATAATTAAGGGCAAATACCTATCAAAATGCCTGTGGCTTTTGAGAACTCCCTTAAAAAAAGGTGAATTATGGAAAAGAACCTCACCAGCCATAACAACAGGGCAGCACGTTATTCCCATAAAGGCTCCTGGCACTGCTTTTGACAACTGACAACTGAACCAAAATGACCTGAACGATCTAAGACTGCCTACCTACTCCTGGCTCATTTGCTCACCCTGTCAGTGTACATATCCTCTTGCCTCCCATGTCCCATTTTCCAAGAAACATCATCTACCCCATCAGTCTCACAGAAAACAAATTCACAGAAAAATAACGAACCAATTCCCCAGCATAACACTTTCACTCACGACTGCAAAATTCCACTTCCTCACTCGCAACGTTTCTGTTATTTTTTTCCTACCTTTTTCATAGCAACTTTTCCATATGCAAACTTCGGTGTGGACGGAGGGATAAAACCTTCTGGTACTTTTTCAAACTATAAACCACAGGGGAAAAAGAAAAGGAAAAAAACCTGTTAAACCTTCAGAAACATCTGTACAATTAATTTCTCAAAAGGAGGGTCAAAGACTCAAAGAACAGTGCCAGTGATTTTTGGAAAAACAAAGGAATGAAAGACTTTCTCCAAAACAGGATCTGATTAAGTTTTTACTTCTAAGCATGTGTATGTCTGTGTTTTAAGCTCCACGAATCATTCAAATAATTATAGATAAAAGACTTCAAAACAGAGAGCATAAACAAGTAGAGAGAATGAAGTGACAGCAGAAGACTGGAGTGGGGGGAGAAAAGGAAAAAAATACACGGCAAAACAGAATCTAAAGGGAAGTAGCTTATAGGAGCGAAAAACGTTATTTGTAGGTTAAATATTATTGGTAGCTTAAAGTTTTGTTTCAATGTTAGCTTTGCTGTGGTTATGTAAAAACATGTTCCTACCTATTCTTATGCAACATACACTGAAGTGTTTAGGGGTAAAGGGTCACGACGCATGCAACCCTCCAATGGTTTAGAAAACAAGGGGGCAGCGAGGGGCAAATGATGAAGCGGACAGAGCGAGTGTTGACATGGGTGAACCTCGGCGTGGAACATACAAGTTTTCTTTGTACTATTGTTATTCTTGAAACTTTTCTGTAAGTTTGAAATTATATTTAAATAAAAAGTCAAAAAATAAAATAAAACCTTATTAAATATGTGTATACACACACACACACATATATTTATATCAGCACTAGAAGATATGGATGTAAGTTCCAGGCCTTAGAAAAGTCTGTGTCCATCTAGCATCTCCAAGTATGTTGCATTATAGTCTCTCAGGATCCTTACATTTCTTTCCGTATTTCTTTTTTTGATTTCCCTTTTTAAAAGTAATACAAAAAGAAGAGGAGGATAAAAGTTTGCTATCATGAAAAGCAATAGTCTCCTGACTCACTATTCTCTTAGTTCTGTTCTTCAGAGGAAACCATTTTAAAATCATTTAACTGTTCCTATTTTTACTTCTTTTGACCTCTAAATAATATACTTATCAGCCATTTCTTATTTGATCCATTTAAAACAGTATCATTGATTTCTTTAATACATGAGAATTTAGCTCAGTTGTACTATTCTGGATATCGCCCGTTCTTGCCAACATGGTTATATCACCATTGTCAGTTTCTCTACTGGTTAACTTTGTAGCTTTAAATAATATCCTATACCTTTATTTCTTAGTTCCATCAATTAAGACATTATCCTCTGTGTCCACACAGCTTTTTTTTCAAATTTTTTTTATTGAGGTTATGATAGTTTAAAACCTTGTGAAATTTCAGTTGTACATTATTATTGGCCAGTCATATTTTAGGTGCACCACTTCACCCTTTGTGCGCCCCCCCCCATGCCCACACTTTTTAAGATAATGCTATTTGCCTCCTTCTCTGAGTTCTCTTCCCTACTCCCACCTTCAAACCCTCAGTTATACTGTCACACTGTCAAGGTTAAAGCAATCTGTCCTGTAGTCATAAGTACTCCCTTCATCTGTATATTGACTGTAAATTCAAAATCAAGCAATAGTGCTCACATTATCATAACTATGTAAGTATTGCTCTCTGCTCTGCTAAGTGGTGTCTACTATGATGGCATGTTCCGTCTTGTTCAGCTTTTTCTGTTCTTTTCCCTCCCCTGGGATTTCTTTTTTGAGGAAGACTAGCCCTGAGCTAACATCTGCTGCCAATCCTCCTCTTTTTGCTGAGGAAGACTGGCCCTGAGCTAACATCCGTGCCCATCTTCCTCTACTTTACATGTGGGACGCCTACAACAGCATGGCTTGCCTTTCGGTGCCATGTCCGCACCAGGGATCTGAACCAGCGAACCCCAGGCGCCGAAGCGGAACATGCGCACTTAACCGCTGCGCCACTGGGCTGGCCCCTCCCCCTGGGGTTTCTAATCGCCTTTTTTTATTCCTGCCTCCTTCTAGGTGAACACTTCTTTAGGTTGTTCCAAATTTCTAAAGATGGTATCAAGTCTCTCCAAACACCCCTTTGACCCCTAGAAAACTCCCTACTGGAACCCTGAGTCCTCTTGCTCCAAGGGACTGACGACTCTCCTCTAGGCTTAATATTCTGGGACTTATTCTTGTCCTGGCTTTTAGCTCTTGTTTCTGGGATCTCATGACTACCTCATTTCACTGGAGCAATCTCAAATAACTTCCTAAGAACTGGTTGGCGGAAGGTAAATTCCTGAATCTTTGACTGTCTGAAAATGTCACATTTAGTTGATAACTTGGATGGGTAGAGAATTCTATGTTGAAAATCATCTTCCCTCAGAATGCCACAGGTACTGTTCTCTGTCCTCTGTCATCCAGTGAGGCTTAGGCCGGGCTCAATCTTGTTCTTTTAAAAGTGACCAGCTTTTTGTCTCTAGAAACTTATAGGCACTTTATTTTCTATGTTCTAAAATTTTCCAAGGATGTGTTTAGATGTGTATTTTTTTTCTATTCATTATGCCAGGCCACTCAGAAATCCTTTTCTGTTTTGGAAAAAATTCTGTATTGTTTCTTTGATATTTTCTTTATCTCCATATTTTTTTCTTCTTATAAGTAAGTTAGATATCCTAGATTGTTCCTCTCTCTCTCATCTTTTCTCTGTATTTCCATCTCAGTCTTCTGGTTCTAATTTCTAGCAGATTTTTTTTTTTTTTTTAAAGATTGGCACCTGAACTAACATCTGTTGCCAAACTTCTTTTTTTTCTCCTTCTTCTCCCCAAAGCCCTCCAGTACATAGCTGTATATTCTAGTTGTGAGTGCCTCTGGCTGTGTTATGTGGGACACCGCCTCAGCATGGCCTGATGAGCGGTGCCACGTCCGTGCCCAGGATCCGAACCGACGAACCCTGGGCTGCCAAAGCAGAGCACGTGAACTTAACCACTCAGCCACGGGGCAGGCCCCCTAGGAGATTATTTTTAATTTCCAAGAACTCTTTCTTGTTCTTGAACGGCTCCTTTTTCAAAGTATTTCATTCTTATTTTATGAATACAATATCTTCTCAAATCTCTGGGAAGGATGTACATTTGAGAGGATTTGCTCTGTTTTGCTTATATCTCTCCTGTCCTCTGAATTTTCTATAGCGTTAGGGTTATTTTTCTGTTTATTTCATCTTGGTCTTTCTCTTTCCTGTTGCAGGTTTTACGGATGTCCTCAATCATCCAGTCATCCTTGGTTGTCCATTCATATTTAATGGTAATGCAAATGAATACACCAGCATTTGCATAATCATCTTCTCTGTGCCAGTTCTGCTCTGTGTACAGGAACAAGGCTTGTCCAGTGGGGAGCTTTGTTTTAATGTGATTCGGCAAGGAGGATGTAATATGTACGGTCTTTGCTCTGGGGCTATGCACTTTTTTTTTTTTAAGAAAAAAAAAAAATTCTGATTTTCTGACTGGTAGAAAGATGCTTCCCTGATGGATAGTCTATTTGAATGTGGGGTGAAAGAGCGGAGGACCTCACAGGAAATACATAGAGTTAAATTTGCCTTCTCATTTTCAGCTCTGTTTCATTTCCATCCACTGTCACACCTTCATTTCCACAACCCTGCCTCTCCAGGGTTCTTTAGGGCCAATCTACTCCCTCCTCCCTGTTTCTATAAGCCCCCTCTGCACGCATTGGGGTCCTAGATTTCCTATCTTACTTCTTCAGTCACCACTCCTCCATCTATTTTTGTTTCTTAGAAATCTTTTGCAATCTCTCATGCATGGACAGCTCCCCTCTTGTTGGCTTCATTTTTTTAAAAAAAATTCCTTTTTTATTGTTTGGTAACATTTTGGAAGGAAAAAGAGACAAATATGTGGTCGTTTAGCCATCTTGAACTGGAAGTTCTTTGTATTTCTAAAATTCTGTGAAATTTTAAGAAGATCATGTTAAAATGATCTTCGTGATTCATATTAAAATGAATGTGAGGCCAAAGAGTTACTGTTGATCTTAGAGCAAGATGTAATACCTCTCTTCCCAGCTTTCCCTGAAGTCTAGACCACATCCTTCTCCTTTGGCAGTTTACCCACCTCAGCCTCTTCCACCCCACATTCTGGCCAAGAAAAGCAGAAAAAACAAATCCACAGAAGAGCCTTGAAAGCAGTATGATTCGTTTTCTGAGGCCCCTATTTCCCTGTACAAGTAGTAACCACGTCACATCTAACTCCTAAAGTCAAAGCAGATTCCAATGTAACTAGGACTGCAATCTCTTCTACCATATTGGAAGAAAAAGTCATTGCACAGCCATCTTTATTCAAACTACATTCAGCTAACTTTGAGGGAGTGCTAGTTTTGTCATCTCATTTACTACTCACAAGGGCCTGCACTGCTGGTTATTACATTTCCTTTTTAGAGATGAGACTGAGGAACTTGCTCGAGATCATGAAGAGAACAAGGGAGGGAGCTGAGATTCTGACTCCAAGTCTAGTGCTGTTCCTACTGCTCCATCTTGCCTCTTTTATTGTTGAAACAATAGAATAGAAAGTGTCTTTAACCATAATTCCTCCTAGACCCTCCCCTTAAGCACACATATAATAGGAACATAAGAGATAATTTTGTAATTTGTTGCTGCCACTTATCAAAAGCACTTTTGGCATGACCAAATATTGACAATAATTTACTTATTGCATATTATATTCAAATAGATATGACAGAATTTACATAACCATCCCTTCAATATTAGGAGTTAATTTCAATTTTTGATATTATATAATGTTGCAATGAACAACTTCAGGTTTATAGCATTACTCTTGTTTAAAAAAATTTTTTTTTCCTGAGGAAGATTCGCCCTGAGCCAACATTTGCTGCCAATCTTCCTCTTTTTGTATGTGAGCTGCTGCCACAGCATGGCCACTGACAGATGAGTGGTGTAGGTCAGTGCCCAGGAATCAAACCCAGACCACAGAAGACTGCACTGAACTTAACCATTAGGCTACTGGGGCTGGCTCTAAAAAAATTTTTTTTAATAAAGCCTCAAGTGAGTGGTTACTAGGTCAAATGACATGAGGATTTTATATGGTTATTAATATAGTGTCTACTCAAGTTTTCACCAAATGTCTACACAGTATGTCTTTTGCCAATTATCTATTTGGATCTTGATATTTTAATCAGTGGCATGAGCTCATTATAATATTGATATTAAGCTTGCATCTGTCTATCCCATTTGCCACAATATTCTCTTTTCATTTTAATAATTTTAGTGATTTTTTTCATTGATTATCATATAGCAAAATCCTATTCCCCTAGCCAACTAATTAATGTTTCAGAAAAGAAATAGATGAATATATCAAACACCATACTTCCTTTTTTTTCTTTTTTTTTTAAGATTTTATTTTTTTCCTTTTTCTCCCCAAAGCCCCCTGGTACATAGTTGTATATTCTTCCTTGTAGCTCCTTCTAGTTGTGGCATGTGGGACGCTGCCTCAGCGTGGTTTGATGAGCAGTGCCATGTCCGTGCCCAGGATTCGAACCAATGAAACACTGGGCCGCCTGCAGTGGAGCGCGTGAACTTAACCACTTGGCCATGGGCCCAGCCCCCCAAACACTATACTTCTAAACTTTCATTTCTTCATAATAAATTGTACTTCAATCAGTTTTCAGACCAATCATAAATATTGCTTCTTATCCTACTTATCTAGCTGGATAAATTCAATGTAAGAAGCTGCTCTTTTCCCCATGGAATCCAATAGATTGAATGGTGACCAACTTTTCTTTCCCCAAGATCTCCAATGTGTTTGTTCATTCTTCTAACAAACTCTTAGAAGAAAGTATTGTGTCAGGTCCTATGCTTGGTACCAGGGACATAAACAGCTCCTAGGCCAGAGAGTGAGAAATGTGTGAAAACAAGTTATATCAACACATTATGAGAAGTAGTGTATTCAAGATTTCCACACTATAAGGTGGTGGCAGAAAATGAAGAGTGACTAACTGCAGAGAGATGGATCACAGATGACTCCCTAGAGAAGGTAAGTGAGGTATGTCCTTACGTTCCTGATGGATAAAGGCAGAGGGAAGAGTTCGTGCAGAGGAGGTATAAATACCACTGTCTCATTCATGGAATTTTATGTGCCTCATTTTAAGGCCTGAGAGTCACATACAAGAAGAGGAGAGCTGAACGATGGCACTTGAGAAAAACAGGGGGCCAGATCATGGAAGGCACCCTGATCAGATCAGCATTTTAGAGAAACACTGGAAGATATCTCTGGAAGATAGATTAGAAAGGCCAAGTCTGCAGGAAATGGAAAGACTAGCGCCACAAGAGTGCAGGCGGTGCTTTAAAAGACTATCTAACATCTGTTAACTAATATTCACTTTGTCATCTTTAATTAGCAGACATAAAAACACTGTGTTTCCACCAGCACTATGGATCAGCAAGAGAGAGCTTATGTCCACTCTCTGAGCTAATGTCATTCCAGCCATCAACCGAGAAGGACAATCAATCAGCCAGTGTAGACTGGTCCTGGGTCAAGTTTCAAATTTCATTAAGCTTTTGAAGTACTGAAAAACACTGTGGCCATTCTCACATTCCCAGGATCCTGCCCAGCCTCAACGACCACCTCAGGTGATCCCAAGATCCACTCCAATTACCAATGTCCTCGACTACAACTTGAATTTCTGCAGAATGACCCATCTCTAAAATGCCAGATGGCCTCTTACCTTTGATAGAATCCCTATGAAGAACTGGAACAAAGCTCTTAAAAAATGGGTCTGAAATCCATTCAAAAGCATACAAAAATAAACTTTACCACTGCCCCTCTCAGGAATCAGTAGGGAGGAAGATGGCACTGACAGTATTACGGTTCATCCTCGAGGTGAAAGTGTTAACCATGTCTGGTTGAGTTTTACCCACACCAAAGAGAATACTTTAGCAAATGCAAATATCATGAGCCTTGTCATGCCTTGAAAAGTCATATCAAAGGTCTGCCTGGAGCCTTCACCATTGAGCACAGGCTTGTGCACCCTGATGGGAAATTATCCCTGGGAGTCCACGTCAGTGAAAGATATTGTCTAGCACTACCCAATTTACTCTTGAAATGGATTAGAGAAGAGACCCATTCCACTTTTTAAGTCTTTTGTGAAGGAAAGATGCAGGAAGAACTATATATGGGGGTATTTACAATCCCATCTCTTTTCCTCAATGCAAGCAAATATTTTGAATATCATTTAAGCAACTAGCTAACTGAATGTCTACAAAGTCTCATAAGAAAGAGTCCACTTTTAAAGTAGTTTATTTCTCTCTTCAAAACCTAAAATATCAAAAAAATGAAGGGGGGAAAGACGACCACGTGTTAAACAGGAAGCTATCATAAGCTACTGAATTACATTAATTTCTGAAGACTCTGTCTCCTTCATTCTCATTCTCTGTCCTTACTGTGCCTACTGGTTAAACGCTTGGGATCCCCTGGGTTTGTCTTTTGCTTGGCCCCCTGCCCTTCTTGCAGTCTCAACCTCCCCTGGACTTCAGCCTCCACTTCCACTGACGACCCCAGAATCTGTGTGTCTGTCCTAATGACTTCTTCCTGGAGCTTCTCACTCTTAAGTGAGGTGCTTGCTGGACAGACACCTCCACCTGGATGTTCCCAGAGGCATCTTGAGCTGAAAAAGCCCAGAACTGAACCTGTTTCCCCCTCCTCGTTTCCAGGCTGTGCGTTCTCTGCAATCCTCTGTCTTAGTTGCTGACCCCCATAGCTATCCAGTTATCCAACCAAGGTTATAACCTGGACAAACCAACGACTCTTCGTTCTTTGTCACTCCTGCATTCAGTCAATCACCAAATCCTCCCAATTTTATCTCCTAAATAATCTTCAGATCTATTGTTTCCTCCCCACTTTCTGCTGCCCCTGCCATCATCTCATTCCTAGGTTACTGCAGCAGCCTCCAAAGTCATGTCCCAAAGGATGGTCCTAGCGGCGTGTTCACAAGGTCATAGGTTACTGTAAAATGTGCCAAGGTAATATAATTTCACCACAACAGGCTAAGACTCTGGTCTCTCTCTGCTCCAGCCTCTCTGAGTCACACATCCTCTTATGTCAGGAGGCTTCAGAGGGATACAGGCATCTGTGGGATTCAACCAAAGGAGGGTTGAGGTGGAGATTTACTTAATTTGAGTGTAGAATCTGTTTACATGCCTCACTGTCACTTCACGAGTATGTAAATTATTGCTAACAGATTATTCCTAACATCCGATATGCTGACTCACTTGCAATAGGATCACACCCTAAGGCATCCAGCCCCAGAAGTATGTAGGTGGTGGAGGAGAAACAAGGTTTGAAATGCATGGGGCCAGAACCTGTCTGTAGAAATTTCTTCCAAATATTATAGCTCATATATGAAAGAACTTGTGAGAGAGTTCCCCAATTTTGATAACAATCCTAAATATTTATACAACATTATCAGGAACAAAATGTGAAGCTTTTATATTTTTCTAAACTACTCATACTAAAAAACAAATTTCAATCAGCCACGCTAAAGAGAAAGATTTCCATTCTCTCCAGAGAAAAAGACTACCAACGTTTTTGTCACCTGAAGAGACAATAATACAGCAAGCAGTCAAAAGAATGTAAGGAAAGGATAGCAGAGGTATTTCAAACGGTTGATAAATGCAAAATATATTTTTAAGTTTTGTGATGTTCGCTACTATTTAAGTCTTTTAAATTTTTGTAATTTGTAATTTTTTAACTCATTTAAATACACATTCATTTTTGTTGTCTCACCCAATACCTTTTCTGAAACACATATCTATCTCTATCACTTTCTGTAAGCTCCATAACATGGCATATTCATAGCATTAATGTTCTCAGTGAAGTAGGAGGCAACATGACCTGTACGTTAGGGAGAAAGTAGAGCGGTGATGGTTTACACTAGACAGTGAGGAGAGAGCAACGTGCAAGAAGAGAAATGGAGATAGTTCAAGGTCCAACTGAGATTGGAAGTACAAATCCCTGTTCAGCCAGTCCACACTGCAGTCTACAGTTCCCCTGCCTGGTTCCAGCGCCGGAGTGTGACAGTCAGAATGGCCTGGGCTAGGTGGTGCGGAGAGCAGGGCCCCTTGAACAACAGCATAGAAGGGAATGGGGGGTGATGGTGAAAGACTCTGAAAGTCATCAATCACAAGAGCCAGGGAAGGTCAAGAGAAGTGTGAAGGTTTGCAGGGGTGAGGGAGGGGGCAGAAAGAAGCAACTAAAAATATAGGAGAATAAAAATGTGAGGTTAGGATGAGGCCAAATATAAGGTGATGTTATTTGCAAAAAAGTACAAGTAAATATCTGTTTTAAAATCTGATTTGGAGTTTTTTATATATATAAGGCATAGGAAAGCTCACTATTTCAGAAAAAAAACTGTCCTAAAAATAAACCTGCCAGCAACACCACTACTAGGTATATACGAGGGACTTGAACAGATACCTGTGCCCCAGTTTCAATGCAGCATTATTCAAAACAGCCAAAGATGGAAACAACTTAAGTGTCCATCAAGAGAGGAAGAGATAAACAAAATGTGGTATATACACACAATGGAATATTATTCCTCTATAAAAAGAAATGAAATTCTGATACATGTTATAACATGGATGAACCTTGAACACATTATGCCAAATGAAATAAGTCAGACACGAAAGGACACTACTGCACAGTTCCACGTATGTGAAAGAGCTAGAATAGGTAAATTCACAGAGACAGAAAATAACCTAGAGGTTACCAGCGCCGGAGAGGAGGAAGGAATGGGGAGTTATTGCTTAATAGTTACAGAGTTTCTGTCTGAGGTTCTGAAAAGATTTTGGAAATAGATAGTGGTGATGGTTACAGAACATTATGAATGTAATTAATGCCAGTGAATTGCACGCTTAAAAATGGTTAAAATGGCAAATTTTATGTTATATATATTTTATCACAATTTAAAAAACTTAATAATGTAATATACCAAAACCCACTGAATTGTGTACTTTAAATGGGTGAATTGTATGGCATGTGAATTATATCTAAATAAATCTGTTTAAGTGGTTTGTGCAATGAAGCAACAGACTATAAAAGAAATAAGTCCACAGGCAATATAATCAAATCAAACAAATCAGTCAGTAACTTGAAAAGGATAATTACAATGTAAATTCATGTACAATTTCTAAGAGACAAAAATAATTAAATATATTGTATGTGGATGCATGCATTTGTAGTAAAAGCAGAAAAATGTGTGTGAATGACAAATTCCATACCAGGAGATTAATTAAATCCGAGGAAGGAGGGAAAGAAACAGGGAATGAAGCTCTAGTTTTATCTGTAACGTATTATTTTCTTAAAAAATCAGAAAAAAAGATTTTTTTTTTTTAGGAAGATTAGCCTTGACCTAACTGCTGCCTATCCTCCTCTTTTTGCTGAGGAAGACTGGCCCTGAGCTAACATCCATGCCCATCTTCCTCTACTTTATATATGGGACGCCTACCACAGCATGGCTTTTGCCAAGTGGTGCCATGTCCGCACCTGGGATCCGAACCAGTGAACCCCTGGCCGCCAAGAAGCAGAGCGTGCAAACTTAACCGCTGTGCCACCGGGTGGCCCCAGAAAAAAAGATTTTTATAATAACTTGTGTGAAATCTAGGTACTGGGTGTCTGCAATATTATTTGACATATTTAAAACTTTTAAATATTTCATATTTTGAAGACAAATAAATCTCCTAAAAATATAAAGAAATAAAAGATTCTTTTTATAAAGATATTTAAAAACATAGACTATTTGGGAATAAACATATTAAGAAATGGACAGGGGCCGGCCCAGTGGCGCAGCAGTTAAGTGCACGTGTTTCACTTTAGTGGCCTGGGGTTTGCCGGTTCGGATCCTGAGTGCAGACATGGCACCGCCTGGCAAGCCATGCTGTGGCAGGCGTCCCACATATAAAGTAGAGGAAGATGGGCATGGATGTTAGCTCAGGGCCAGGCTTCCTCAGCAAAAAAAAAGAGGAGGATTGGCGGCAGATGATAGCTCAGGGCTAGTCTTCCTCAAAAGAAAAAAAAGAAAGAAAAAAGAAATGGACAGGGGGCATTTTTAAAAAACTTTAAAACAAAGGGACATCAGAGAAGACTTGAATAGATGGGAAAGCATTTTCTTGGCTAAAAGTCAATATTGTAAATATCACTCCTTATTTGATGTATAAATTTATTACAAAACTAATCAAAACATCATCAGGTGTCTTGGGTTTTTGTTTTGTTTTGAAGTTGACAAAATAATACCAAAGTTTACGTGGAAAAGCAAACTTGCAGGAAAAGCCAGGGAAATTCTGAAAGACTAAAGATGGAAGACTGGTCCTACTAGATAATAAAACATAATAAAGGTAACAAAACAGTTTGGTATTGGTAAAGGAGAAAAAAATAACATAAAAGAAAGAGTTAAAAAATAGACCCAAATACTTATGGAAATTAAGTAGGTGATAAAATGGGCACATCAAATCAGTGATAAAATAATGGCTCAGTCAATGAAAGGTGCTGGCATAACTGGCTAGTCATGTAAGACATGAATCCCTACCTCACTCTTAACCCCACCACCAGCAAAAATTTCATGTACTTCAACATTTAAATGTAAAACATGAAATCATAAAAATTTTAAGCACATAAGGGAATTTATTTATACTACTAGAGTGGAGAAGCAGCCATAAAGGAGAGAAGTAATACATTTGACTACATAAAAATTCAAGATTTTTTTTTTACAGAAAAAAGAATAAAGAACCCCCAAAGCTAAAAAAATACCACAATAATAGAACATTTTCAAATTATAAAAAAGACAAATAGCCCAACAGAAAAACTGTGAAAAACCTGAACAAGTAGTTCATGGAAAACAAAACATAAATGGACAATTCGTTCATGAAAGGTTGTACAACTCTAGTACTTAATACTAAAGAAATGCAGTACTTTCTCTAAAAACCATCCTTCTTACATATCAAATGGTAAGGTCAAAAGGTCTGATAATTCACAGTATTGGTAAAAGTGTGGGGAAACGAGACTCAACTGATGTAGTTTCGTGGAAGGGCTGTTTGGTAATATCCATCAAAACATTAGGTTTAAACAACCTTGTCCCACCAATTCCATTTCAAGAAAATTTCCTGTAGCTATCCTTGAACTGGTACATGAGATGTCATTTAAATGTTGAAAATAACCTAAATGCCCATCAATTAGAAACTGATTAAGTAGGGGGCTGGCCCCTTGGCCGAGTGGTTAAGTTCGCGCGCTCCGCTGCAGGCGGCCCAGTGTTTCGTTGGTTCAAATCCTGGGCGCGGACATGGCACTGCTCATCAAACCACGCTGACGGAGCGTCCCACATACCACAACTAGAAGGACCCACAATGAAGAATATAATACAACTATGTACCGGGGGGGGGGGGGCTTTGGGGAGAAAGAGGAAAAAAATAAAATCTTAAAAAAAAAAAAAACTGATTAAGTAAACAGCAGTAAATCTACATATTATAATAGCAGGTAGCCATTAAAGAGAATGAGGTCATCTAGGTTAAGATGGCACACACTAAACATACACATCGAATTTCATTCTTTCCCAAAATGCCAAGAAAATCCCAGTATACAGATATTTTTTAAAGATATAAGTACACACAACAGAAGAACAGGGAGGAGAAAACAGCAACAAAACTTTGGAAACTGGTCAAATGAATAGCAAATCAGTAGTAAGAAAGCCAAATCCTAACCTAGAATGGGAGAAAACTAAGAACCAATTCAGTTTGGCTGCAGAATTACCAAAAGGCTCAAAATTGGCAGCACCAGATACTTGTAGAACTAGGAAGTGCAGATGCTAAAATAAGGAGGACTGGGTGAAAGCTATTTGTGAAGCAGTCTGATCCTCAGATTTCTTCTCCTACTCCAAGCCAAGGGTCCTCCAACTCTAGTGCACATCAGAATCACGCAGGGGTCTGTAAAACCTCAGATTGCTGGCCCTACCCACAGAATTTCTGATTTAGTAGAATTTGCATTTCCATCAAGTTCCTAGGTGATTCTGATGCTCTGGTGTTTGAGAAACACTACTCTATGTAATGCCCCTTCCTACCTGGGCAGAAGATTAGAGATTTATTCTCTGGAAAGGGGAAAACAGATAGTTTTGGGTTCAACGTTAACCTGCAGAGTTGAGGACAAGTATACCATATCAAAAAGGAAGAATGTGATCATGTAGATAGTAAACGGTAACTACCACCAGTACCCACTCTGCCCCAGGGCCCAGAATGCTGGCAGCCAGCCTCTTACTCCAGGCAGGAAACTGGAAGACCTCTCTCTCTTGGAAATCTTAAAGGCCATAGAGAAAAAATCTAAAGATACTGATACCTTGTAATTTTATATAATTAAACAAAATTAAATCAAAAGTAATCTATAAAAATCAAAAACCAAAAAAGGAAAGAAATGAACCTACTTGTTTATTTGGTTAGTGGCATAACCAAACCCTACCTCAATTAACATTGCCTGTCACAAATTTGGCCCGGAGTGTAGGGGGATGTGGTGGTTTTAACAATATGCTTGCAAATTCTCTGAAACTCTTCCCCTTGATAAGTGGAACTTAATTCCCCTGAGAATGGCCTGGACTTAGTAACTTGCTTTCAATGAAAAGAATATAGCAAAAGTGATGGGGTGTCATTTCCGAGCTTAGGTAATAAAAGGATAGCAGCTTCCATCTTGGAGGTGCGCTCATGGATCCTTTACTTTGCGGGTATCCATGTTGTAAGCAGTCTTACGGAGGGGCCTACATGTCAAGGAACGGAAGCAACCTGCCAACAGCCTTGTGAGGGCTTTTAGAAATGAATCCTTCAGCCCCAGTCAAGTCTTCAGAGTCCGCAGCTTGGCCGACCACTTGACTGCAACCTTGGGAAACTTCATGAGCTAGAATATCCAGCTAAGACACCTCTAGATTTTTTTACCCTCAGAAACTGTTTGAGATAATAAACATTTGTTGTTTTAAGCTACTAAGTTTGCAGGTAATTTGTTATACAGCAAGAGAGAAGAAAACAAATCTCCCTTGAAAATTCATATCCATGACTAGCCCCCACATATATGCACCACCAGAATTCATACTACTTTATAGTACAAAAACCCCTCAATCTAACAATTTAATTTAGGGGCTGGCCCTGTTGCCTAGTGGTTAAGTTTAGTGTGCACCACTTCAGCAGCCCAGGTTTGGTTCCCAGGCATGGACCTGCCCCACTTGTTGGCAGCCATGCTATGGCAGGGACCCACACACAAAATAGAGGAAGATCGGCAGGAGATGTTAGCTCAAGGTGAATCTTTCTCAGCCGGAAAAAAAAAAAAAAATTTAATTTAAATTGTAGTAGTACTTTTCCTCTAGTACTTTCCAGAAACAAATGTTAACTCTCTCTGGAACAACCCACCTTTGACCCTAAACCTCAAAGAATCCCTAAGGCAAAAGATCCAAGAATTGAGCTCACAGTCAAAAATCACAACACATACAAAGAAACAAGGCATTGTGAGCAAGAGCTCACAGAAATAACAAAGAGTAGAATCAGACAAAGTCTTTGGTGCTGGAATTATCACATATAGACATAGAATAGAAATATCTTTAATGTGTTTAAAGAAATAAAAGAAGAGAGTATATATATAAGGAGAGAGCCAAGAGATTTTTAAAATGACCAAGTAGCATTAGAAGTGCCATTGGGGACTTCTGGAATAAAAAATATAATTTAATAATTCAGTGGACAGGTTTAACCTCAGAATTTATAGCTGCTAAAGAGAAAACAGAATTGAAGAACAATAGATCTGAAGGTATTCAAAATGACACAGAGAAAAAGAGATTAAGAGATAAGAAGGCTAGAATCAGAAGCTCTAACAAACATGTAATTGGAGTTCCAGAAAAGAGAGACAGTAGGGTAGAAGTAAATATTTGAAGAGAAAATAACTTAAACTTTTCAAGACTAGTGAAAAAGATACCAAGACACAAATTTTAAGATTTTCCAAAAATAACCAAGCAGGATAAATAAAAAGAAATTCACACTTAGAGACGTCACAGAGAAACTGCAGAACATCAAATAGAAAGGGAAAATCTTAGAAGCAGCCAGAGAGGAAAGACAGGGTACCTTCAAAGAAGCAACAGAGTGAGAATCATCTGACTTCTCAACGGCAACAATGGAAGCCATAAGACAGTATGCTGAAGGAAAATAACTGTTGGTCTAGAAAAACTACACTTTGGAAATGAGGGTGAAAAAAAAGACACTTTCAGACAAATAAGAATTAAAATAGTTTGCTCACTAAACGAAATTCTACAGAATATACTTCAAGCAGAAGGAAAGCGATCTCAGACGGAAAGATTGAGAAGATGCAAGAAGGAATAAAGAATAAAGTACGTACGTAACTAGGACAAAGTTACAGTCATGCATTGCATAACAATGTTCCAGTCAATGACTAACAGCGTATACAACAGTAGTCCCATTAGATTAGTACCACATAGCTTGGGTAGGTAGCAGGCTACACCATCTAGGTTTGTGTAAATACACTCTATGACGTTTGCATGATGAAATCATCTAACAGCGCGTTTCTCAGATAGTACGCTCGTCGTTACTCTGTATTCATATATCTGTCTACGTTGCATCTCCACTAGGACGTATATTAGACAAGTCAAACTCAGCATATCCAAATTGAATTCCTGATCTTCCCCCCAGAACTCCACCCTTCAAGTTGCTCGGGTCAAATACTTTCTTTCATACTCCACATCAGGAAGTTCTATGAGCTCTACTTGCTTAGGTAGTCTGAATACAACCAGTGCCCAGTATCTTCACAAGCCACAGTTCCCTCTCAGCTAAATAGCTGCAAAAGCCTTTGAATCGGTTTTCCTGTACTACCCTGCCCCTCCTCCCAGAGTCTACAAGTACAACTGCCTCCCTGAGTAACCCTTTAGCTGCTCTGCTCAACTCTACAACGAATCTCCATTTCCTTCAGAGGAAGCCAAAGTCTTACAATGGCCTATAAGGCCCTATGGGGTCAGTTCCCCATTTTCTCTCCGAACTCATCTCCTACTACTCTCCCCTTCCCTTCCTGAGCTCCAGCCACTCTGGCCTCCTCGCTAGTCCTTAAAAACGCCATGTGCTTTCCCACCTTTTCACTGGCTGCATTCTGCGGGGAATGCTCCTGCCCTGGATATCCCACACGGCTCTCTCTCCACCTTAAAGTCTTTATTCCAGTTTTACTTTCTCAAGGAGGCCTATGTATACCAAGCAGCTAAAACCGCACCTGGCCTATAGAGGGAACTTACAAATATTTGTGGAATTATTTGTGAATAAATGAACAATGTGGGCAAAGTCAAACACTGTCTGAAACAATTATAAAAATGCCTTATAGGGTTTATTTTTTAAAGAGAGAACTAGAATACATGAAATCTAAACCCAAGAGACCTAACATACATGACATTAATGGCATACAAGTCAAGAGGCATGTAATTGGAGCTAACATGAGATAAAGTTCTGGCTGTGTGGAGAAGGTAAAGATATCGATTAATTTTAAATTATTATAAGTTAAAACTGAATGCTAAAGTTTTTTGAGAGCCAGACATAAAGGAGTGCACACTGTATGAATCCATCTACATAAAATAAAGAAACAAGCAAAACTAACCTAGAGTGACAGAGGTCAGGACAGCGGCTAACTCTGGGGATCGGAGGTTCATGACTAGAAAAGAGCATGAGGGGGGCTTCTGGGGTGCTGTGTGTGGGTTACAGGGCTGTGTTCACTTCACATAAATTCACTGAGCTGTACACTTACGCGTTGTGCTTTCTGGAAGGCATATATTTTAATAGGTAATCACTAAAAGAGTGAAAACATAGTGAATAACTTCCAAACTAGCAGGAGGGTGGAGGATGAAATAAGGAAAAAAAACCTCAAACAATTCAAAAGAAAGTAATAAAGGGAAGACAAAACAGAAAAAGTGGACAAATAGATTATTATAAAATAAAATAGTTGACAGGAAACAACAAGTGTTGGAGAGGATGTGGGGAGAAGGGAACCCTCGTACACTGCTGGTGGGAGTGCAAACTGGCGCAGCCACTATGGAAAGCAGTACGGAGATTTCTCAGAAAATTAAGAATAGATCTACCATATGATCCAGCTATCCCACTGCTGGATATTTATCCAAAGAACTTGAAAACACAAATGCATAAAGATACATGCACCCCTATGTTCATGGCAGCATTCTTCACAATAGCCAAGACTTGGAAGCAACCTAGGTGCCCATCAAGGGATGAATGGATAAAGAAGATGTGGTATTTATACACAATGGAATACTACTCAGCCATAAGAAATGATGAAATCCGGCCATTTGTGACAACATGGATGGACCTGGAGGGTATTATGCTGAGTGAAATGAGTCAGAGGGAGAAAGTCAAATACCATATGATCTCACGCATAAGTAGAAGATAAAAACAACGACAAAACAAACACATAGCAACAGAGATTGGACTGGTGGTTACCAGAGGGGAAGGGGGAGGGAGAAGGGTGAAAGGGGTGATTAGGCTCATGTGTGGTGATAGATTATAATTAGTCTTTGGGTGGTAAACATGACATAATCTACACAGAATTCGAAACATATTATGATGTACATCTGAAAGTTATATAATGTTATAATCCAATGTTACTGCTATAAAAACAAAAATTAAAATTAAAAAGTAAATAAAATGGAAAAAAATTAAAAAATAATAAAATAGTTTAATCAATGTCTATCAAGAATCATAACAAATGAAAATGAAAAAAAGCACCAATTAAAAGACAAAAAAGTTTAAACTAGATATTTAAAAAATCCAGAGGGGCTGGCCTGGTGGCGAGGTGGTTAAATGCACACATTCTGCTTTGGTGGCTCGGGGTTCGCTGGTTCAGATCCCAGGTGCGGACACGGCACCGCATGACAAGCCATGCTGTGGCAGGCGTCCCACATATAAAGTAGAGGAAGATGGGCATGGATGTTAGCTCAGGGCCAGCTTTCCTCAGCAAAAAGAGGAGGATTGGCGGCAGATGTTATCTCATGGATAATCCTCCTCCTCAAAAAAAAAATCCAGCTGTATCCTGTTTATAAGTGACACATTAAAAAAAAAGGATATAAAAAGGTTGAAAGATATAACAGGTAAATACTAAGCAAAAGAAGGCAGGTAAGCTATATTAGTATCAGACAAAGACTTTAAGGCAAAAAGCATTATTCGAAACGGAGGGTTACCACATAATGATACTAAAGTATTTAATTCTCAACTTGCATACCTAATGACATGGCCTCAAAAACTGACACAAGTACAAGGAAAAGTACATAAACACAACTCTCAGTAAATAATAGAATAAACTGACAAAAAAATTAGAAAGGATATCAAAGATATCAACAACACCATTACTAAGCTTAATCTAATGAACACATATAGGTTATATTCAACAATTATAAAACATACAGTCTTTTCAAGAATACATGGAATATTCGTTCATATTGGTATATGCCGGGCTCTAAGACTAGGTTCAACACATTTCAAGAGATTGGTATCATACAGACTACATTCTCTAACCAGAGGCAAACATGTTAGAAACCAAAAAACTGCAAAAATACTTATGTTTAATAATTGAAAAACCCACTTTTGAACATTTCAAGGGTCAAAGAGAAACCAAAATAGGCATGTTTAGAAGCAAATATAATAAATATATTACATATCAAAACTTACGAGATGGGGTGACAGCAGTACTTGAAGGAAATGTATGACCTTGAATATTTATATTAGAAAAGAAGAAAGGCTGGATTAAAAAGCTAAGCTTCAAATAAAGGAAAAAAATAATAAAGAGAGGAACAAAAAGCTTTGAAACAGAACAAATGTACAAGAGAGAGCTTGCGAGTCCTCACCATAAATTCTGCAGACATTAAACCCATAATAAAAAAAACCATGAGCAACATTTTAACCGTACACCTGAAAATTTAGATGAAATAGACAAATTCTAAGAGTAGTTAAGTATAGATCGTATTTTTCAATATGTTGAAAATGTTTCAAAACATAAACTTTAACAGTTAGGCTTAATTTTAACACTTAGGCTTAAATTGAGACTTCGGCATACTTAAAACAAAAAATGTCCATACCATTTATAGGCAGAAAACCTTTGTTTTTTAACTTCAAAACTCAGGTGACTGAGCAGAAAAATTGTGGGTTTTTTTTTAAAACCCACAGCAGAGACAGGAAACCCCACCTGGGTGCTTTAGATGCCTCACAAGGTCACAACGTTAGCAGGACTAAGCAGTTCAGGTGTCAGGACAGGAGGAAACGGCAATCACTCGCCCCAAATAGAAAAATGAGCATTGCTGACAGCTCACATTTGCACAGTGGTGCTTCACAGGCCCATGGATTTTCTCTCCTACAAACTTCAGCTATTTATGTGGGGACACATTTTCTTACTTTTAGTATGAATAATAGTAGTGGCTACCTCCTATTGGACAACATACGTATCAGGACTGTACTGGATGCTGTACACACATTCTTTTTAATCCTTACAGCACAACCAGGTGCTGTCCTCTCTGTTTTACAAATGAATAGACCAGTGGAGTGTCTTGCTACAGGCTCATTCTTAAACAGGTAGGCTCAAGGCCAAGTCTATCTCATGCCTCCCTTCATCAGTCCTTTTAACCCCAAAGGCTCCAGGAAGTCATCTATAGAGCACAATGAACCCAAGGCAGGCTCTGTTCAAGACCAGCCCACCATAGCCCAGACAAAGCACCCACCTTCTTAATAACGTCTCGCAGAGCAAAATACTTCTCAGTAAGGTCCCCTGCCTCGCTCAGCGGGGCGTCATAGTCATAGCTGGTGGGCTGTGGTTGGTAGGGCAAGTTCGCCCCTAGAAGACAAAAAATATGCCACTAGTTACTCCTGAAGGCCCTCCTGTGGGACAAGTTCTTTGGGATTCACGGCTTGGCATTGCAGAGGGAGAAAATAAAGGACACATTAGAACCAGTTGTTAAGCGACACAGAGCTGGCCCTCAGGACGCAAGGTTTAGAGAAGTGAGTTTCTTCCTACAGGTGGCCCTGGCCAAAGCACCTTTCAGTCTACAAAGCACCTTCCCCATCCACTCTCTCAGTGGAAGCTCACAGCTGCGACCCTGCTGGACAAGCAGGGGATCTGAAGCTCCCCACAAAATCTGCTCAAAATCTCACAACCAGTAATGGCAGGACTTATGGCATGACCCACATCTCCAGGGTTGCAGATCAACCCTGCAGTCTGCGGTCTTTTTTCATGACCTCGACCTGTGTGGTTGAGAAAAGGTCAGTAGTGGAGACACAGGTAAGTGGGCCAAGGAGCAGCAGAAAACAAGTGAGGGGTTGTCACACCAGACCAAGTGGGAGATGACTGCAGACACATATTCGCCCACAGAGATTCAAATGTAACCCTAAGGCCTCTGTAATGTCTGCAAAGAGTTGGCGGGTGCTGTGGTGTGCCTCTTACATCCCCCTTCAGGACCAAGGCCCTCGCTCATCCCTCCGGCTGCCAGGAGTGATGGCTGCTGACGGCTCTCAGATGTGTCCTTCTGGTCACTGACCTCTGCCGGAATGTCTTGCCCAAGGTTATGACCCTCTTGGGATAGCCCAGATCAAACGATTGACCAACATGGGGATAAAAAAACCTGGTGCTCTTGCCTCAAAGGGTCATGAATCCCAGCTCCAAACTCCTCTAGGATCAGCTGAGCCACTTTTGAAACTGCATCACAGGCCAACTTCTCCCTCTGCCTAATCCTGCCACCCACACTCTCTCACAAGTGTAGCTCCTGGGAGCACACCCCAATACACTTCCTGTTGAGTAATCTCAGAGTCTGTTTCCATGGGAACATGACCTACAACAGAAACCAATAAATAATACCAATACTGTGTATACAAAAAAACTAGGAAAGCAAATGGCCTTTCAGTTATTGTCCAAAGGACATAGTTAGACCAGAGGTCCCCCAACCTTGCCACAGATGATATTCACAGGTAGGAGACTGTGTGCAATACTGGGCGGTGACCCTATGCCAGTACCTAGCAAACTTCCTCATGCATGAGAGCCAAATGGAGAACTTGTCAAAACAGATTCCTAAGCCCCAGCCGAGATTCTGATTCAGCAGGTCTGGGGTGCAACCTGAGACTGTGCGTTTCTAACAACCTCCCAGGTGATGCTGATGCTGCTGTCTGCGGACCAGCAAGGCTCTGTGCCACCCCTTTCTCTTGTACTCCAGAGAGCATTTTGCAATGCAAGTGTGTGAAAATAAGTTATTTTAGGATAATCTTATATCCAACCTAATTTCTAAGTAAATGAGGCACAAAATCTGATAGTTCACCTATGATTTAGTAACAAATTCCTTCAATTGATCCCACAGCTCACAAACGATGGAGCCACCATGGGTGATCCTACTGGTAGTGGAGTTGACAGATGAGTGAGGCTGAGAATCAGGTCATCCCCCAAAGGCTCTGCTTCATTATTTTCCTGTAGAAAATCTACAATTTGAAAGACCTGGACCACTCAACCAAGTGAACTGATCCAGTGATACTTCCATTCCTCCATTTCTTATTAATCAGAGACAGCAGCCTGCCAACAGGTCCATCTGCCTCTGTGGATACATACGTTAAAACACATCCTTTGCTGTGAGATGCACAGAAAAATAAAACCACATCCCTTGCTCCAAGGAGCTCAGCTTCTCCTTTGTGGTCCCTCCCCTAGCTCTGATGTGGCAGTGACTTTGCTGCTGTGTTTCTCATTTACGTCTTGCTCCACACTAGATTGCGTGCACCCTAGAGTAGGCGTGGCTTCATTTACCCAAGCGCCCTGCCCCCTCCAGAGCCAGGTATGAAGGGGGAGCTCAATAAGTGGTTGCTGAGTTGAGTTGAACAGGTGTGACTTGTAGAAACAAACTTTACAGGCCAAGGGAACCCAGGTTGGGAAGCTGACCAGTGGGTGGAAGGACAGCCTGGAAAACTAAGTCTTTGCTCTAGTTGTGGCAGAGAATCTTTCTCTGGATGTTTTCAGACCACCGTAGGGCTGTGTCACAGAGCAACAGTGCTAACTCAAGCGTCCTCTTAGGAGGAAGTTAGGAGTTAGGGAGTGTGAGGCAGCAAGGCAAAAGAAATGGCAAGACCTACCACGCCTCAACTCTCCACATTGTGTGAGAAGTATCGGGCAGTCTGGATCCCATAGGAGGCCCTCACGCAGATGGGGACACACACAAGGCTCAGAGTGTGGTACGCATACCTGCACAGCTTTTTCTCTCACTGCTCTTCTCTGGGAAGCTGGTCTGAAGAACAGCTGCTAAGAAGCACAGACTGGCCCTCCCTCACTTTTCCAAAGAGACCAGACAAGAGGGCAGGTTGGAGAGGCCTGCAAACACAAGAGGGGCTGGCGCAGGGTCTTCAGATGGCCAGGGGTTATCCAAAGGGCAGTGACCGGCTTTCCAAGGACTGAGTTTGAGTCCAGGCTCCCCTCCCTGCCAGCCGCCAGTTTTTTGACAAGAATGTATTGTTTTAAGTAAAATAATACAATATGAAAAAAATGTATCATGAACTGTAAGTTCCAAAAAATATCAGTCTTTATTCCTGGCTTGGATGATTAGTCTCAATTCCCTGAGTGGCATTCTTATCCACTGAATGAAAATGCATCACAAAGTCTTAATTGTTTCTAATGAGAAGAGAGACACACAGAGATGATCTAAAACTTCAATTACCAACCTTGGCAAACTATGATCTTTTAAGAAGCGACGTGTGAGTTTTGCAATATTGCCATTTCTTGGCTCTAATAATAGTAATAAGAAAAATAATACTTGTAAACTAAGTCTTCTCCAACCCATCCCACGCTGCACAAAAGAGAGCAGTTCAAAGGAGAAACTTTACTAAGAGTTGATGGTATCCAATTACAGATCCTAGGGGATAGAAACCCAAAGGAAGCCTTCAAAATGCAACAGTAGGACATCGTCAGTGATTCAGAGAGAAAAGTGCAGATGTGGAAAGAGGTGGGGAAGGAGGCTTAGAGAACAGTTAATGAAGGAATGTAAAATGGTGCAGCCGCTTTGGAAAACACTACGGCAGTTCCTCAAACTCTAAACACAAGATTTAGTTACCCTATGACCCAGCAATTCCACTCCTAGGTATATACCCAAAAGAACTGAAACAGGGATTCAAACAAATACTTATATATCAATGTTCATAGTGACATTATTCATAACGGCCCAAAAGTGGAAACAACCCAAATGTCCATCAATTGATGAATGAATAAACAAAATGTTGTATATCTATATGATAGAATATTATTCAGCAATAAAAACAAATGAAGTACTGATACACACTAGAATAGGGATGAACCTTGAAAAGATTCTGCCAAATGAAAGAAGTCAAATACAAAAGACCATACACTGTATCGTTCTATTTATATGAAATGTCCAGAACAGGCAAATCCATAAAGATGGCGAGTAGACTAGTGGTTGCCAATGGGTGGGAGGAGGGACAGTGGGGACTTTCTTGGGTATGGGGTTTCTTTTTGGAATAACGAAAATGTTCTGGAATTAGAGGGTGTTAACAGCTGCACAATTTTGTATTATACTAAATACTATACTGAATTGTACATTCTAAAATTATTAATTTTATGATATGTAAATTATATCTCAACAAAACAAAATGTTAGAAAAGAAAAAAAAAGACCACAGCAGAATATATGAACAAGTAATCTATAGCCAGATACTATGAGTGAGACTCGCCCAGCTGGCTTATTTCAAAACAATAAGGTTTCCAAATGCACAAGTTATATCCCTTAAAAATGACTTTTTAAATTATGCAAAAATTTTCCTAAAAATTTCTAAAAAAATGTTCTAATTTTTCGGGAAATTTAGGAGAGGACCAACAAAAATGGAAATAAAAATTGTAAGCACACCCTCTCAAAATCAAGCACCAGAAACAATCTAGCATAAGCTTCTACAAACAGATGTTAAATTGTTCTTACCATTCCAATAGGCAAAATTGGTCCCACCTATAAACATGTACCTACAAGGAAACAAGAGAACAGACAGTACTTGACTGTGAGCCCACAGTTGTGGAGGGCGCCCTCCCCTCCAGAAATTAACACTCACATGTTCACATTCGCCCCACTAGCAAGTATATCATAGAGGGTAGAAGCCACCACATCAGTCTTGGCTTTTGAGTGTCGTTGGCCCCAATGGTCTAACCAGCCAGTATAGAATTCAGAATTGATCTAAAAAGAGAAGAGGACATGGAGCTTAGGGTAGATCTACGACCTTCCAACGCTGTGCCTTCCCTGTAACGATGGCCCTAGTACTCTGCCAGGGGATGGCTGGAAAGGGGAGTTGAGATGCAGTGCTTAATCCTGAGCTGGGAGGGCCAGCGAGGAGTTCCAATAATAACACTGCTGAAACTCAGTTTTCAGGCACCAATAACACAGGTATTCCTAAAAAGTTGTACCTGCACCAAAATTTTGTTAACCAATCCCCCTTTTAAGCACAATAGGGAAGTTTGTTGGGCAAAAGAATCAGAGGGCAAAATACTTTTATAAAATAATCAGCTCCAAATTCACTCTTTGTATGAATCCAGGTTTTCAGATCTCAGGTTGACTTAAAGTGAGTATACTGTTGGTCCGATTATGCTGCAAAGCAGGCCCCGTGCACTTCATGCTTCTGTTGGGCACTTCCCTGCTAAGCCCTTGGTCTCGAGAAGGAAAAAGAAATCTGGACATGTCGTGGGGCCTTCACGTCTCAGGTTCCAGGAAATAGCTCCACCCAAAGTCTGTGAATGCAGGTTCTGCACTGCTCACTAAGCAGAGACCAGATTCAGAAAAGGCTGTTTTGTACAAAGGTTCATACACAGGCGGGGCAGGTTGACCTCTACAGAGAAGACACAGGACATAACCCCTTAAACAACAACAACTACCACTGCGGAGAAGGGAAGAGTGGAGAACGATGGATCAATGGACTGTATACTCCCACCCGGACCTGCCACCATCTCCGCCTCCTAGCCACCTACACAGCATGCCATAAAGCCCTGCAACTCAAAGTGTGCTCAGCAAACCTACATCCCCAGTGTAACCTGGTTGCTTGTCAGAAATGCAGAATCTGTCCCCATCACAGACCACACAGATCAAAGTTTGCATTTTAACAAGATTCCCATGTGACTTGTAAGCACATTAAAGGTGGAGAGGCTGTCACAAAGAGATCTCGAGAGACACAGGCATGAACTCAGATGCCGGCCCTGCCTCTCACCAGCTGTACAACCCTGCGCAAGTGACATACGTTCTCCGAGCCTCACTGAAAATGGAGATGGTAACACTGCTTAGCAGAGTTGCCGTGAGGACCAAATGAGATGGAGTGTGCAAGAGCACAGAGCCTGACGCAGGGCAGGACATTCACATTAGTCCCCATTCTGTTCCACTCCAGTGCAGGGCCTCAGTTTCAAACGGAGCACTGCTTCTGCTGACACCCATGTGTCCAGAGGGCCAGGCCCTATGGTCCCATCAGTTGCCAACCCCACAGACAGAAAAACCAAGGTTCTCCTCCCACCCTTCTGCAGCAGGTAATCTCTCTCTCCCAACAGCTGTAATGATAGTACAAACACAAAGTCTCTCCACACCACATCCCCAGTTCTTACCAAGGGTCCTCTGGGCTCGCTCTTCCTCTGGATTTGGAAAGCAGCTGTGACATTGATACCTAAAAATTATGAGAGACAGAAAAAAGGTTAGTCATGGGAATGACAAGAAGTTATATAAAAAGAGTCCTTTGTAGGACTTGAGCCTGAGGCCCCTGACCTCCCCCACACCCCATGGGCCTTTCCACCTCCAAACCAACTTTAGGCTGATTCAGACCATCAATTTGACAGATGTGTGTGGACCACAAAACACTGCTTCCTCTCTAAACAGGTCCCCTCGGCCTTTCCGGACTGCATTGCTTTGGGAATTCACTTCACAGGCTTGTTGTCTTCATCTGTGTTTCCCCACGGCCTGGACACATGTCGCGTGTTCTCTCTTTACATGGACATCTGGGCGACCTGGATGCTCCCCTCAGGATGGGTCTGCTTTCAAGATACATCCTTGTAGCCTCCACAGCGCCACACACACAATAGTGCCATAAATATTTGCCAATTAATTAACAAATCAAAGGGGTGAATGAGTCTAACTGTGTTTTCCCTTGAATAATGGAGTATCCTCTGAATTTTAATTTGTACAACATCAGCCATTCCAGTCCACTTGCTCTCAATTTTTCCTTCTGAATTATTCCACAGGGATGTCTGTGTCTTGTCTTGCTTCCCATGTCTTCTATTCTTCCTTCCTCCTCTAAAAAGAGAAAAAATTTCTCCACAGAGGGGTAATGGGCTGTCTTACATCAGTGAAAGAGTGAGCATGAATAGTGTTTCTCCAACCAAAGCAGATACCCTGATCCCAAACGTCACGATCTAGTTCCCACAGCAGGTATCTCAGAGGGGAAACAATGCCAGCCCAGACCTCCACAGAACCCGCTGCTCTTGGATTAGCCTCTGGCTTCTCTGGAAGGTCAGCTTTCAGGAAAGAATGGGGTGATCAAGAAAGAGTGGAATCTCAAGGACATTATGGCTGTAATTTTCTCATTATTAAGCGTCAGGTGGCATTCAGATCTTGAAACACTGTTCTCATGAGCCTCTCCTATGATCTGACCCGAGGCAATGCACCTCTGCCACACAAATGAATGAGGCTGCCACAAGCCCCACCTGGCCCAGGTGCACTGGCCTTGCAGTGGTCTGTCCTTCAACCCACAGCAGTAGCAACTGTGCTGTCAACCCCCATGGCCAGACAAATCATGTTCACAATAAACACATAATAATCTTCCATTTGTTCCTCCCAACAGAAAAATACTGTGCTTTTTCATCATCGTGATAGGAAGGGTGCCAAAGCAGGAGGAAACCAGCATACCACTTCCTGTGCAGCCCTTTGTAGGTGAGTTATTTCATCACCAAATCCTCTGAGCAACGTCCCATGTTTCTAGAAACACTCAATTCACTTAAAGCCAATTCTTTTATTTTTTGGTAACGTAGAAGAATGTCTTTAAAAATACAACTTCCGTCTTGTACACCCTTCTCAAGAGAAAGCAACTGTTGGACGTGCAATGTGCACGGAGTGTCTTATACTCTAGATGGGGGAAGAGCGGGCTCTTTATGCTACGTCAAGAGTTGGTCTTTTTTGTGGGGAGGGATGAATTTTTATTTTGAAATAATTTCAAACTTATAGAAAAGTTGTGAGAATAGTACAAAAAACCCATATTCCTTTCACTCGGATTTCCCAACTGTTAACATTTTATCAGTTACTTTATCAGTTTGTCTCTACATAAATACACGTGTTTCTTCCTGAGTCATTTGAGAAAAAGTTGCAGACATGATGGCCCTTTACCCCTGAATACTTCAGTGTGCATTCCCCAAGAGAAAGGGCATTCTTTAAAAAACCACAATACAATTATTAAAAATCAGGAAATTGGGGCTAGCCCTGTGGCCTAGTGGTTAAGTTCGGCATGCTTCACTTCAGTGGCCCAAGTTCAGTTCCTGGGCGTGGATCTACACCACTCATCGGTGGCCATGCTGTGGTGGCAACCCACATACAAAATAGAGGAAGACTGACACAGATGTTACTCAGGGTGAATCTTCCTCAGCAAAAACCCCCCAAAAAACTCAGGAAATTAACATGAATACAATACTATTACCTAATCTACAGATTTTATTCAAAGATTTCAATTGTCCCAGTAATGTCCTTCATAGCAAAAAAAAGAGAAAAAGTTCAGACCAGGATCCTTTTCAGGATCACATGCCACATTTAGCTGTCATGTCCTTTATGAAAGCTGCTCTCAACCTGAATGTAGACTCTCTTCTAATGTTTATATAGCCAGAAGCATCCTAGCATGCTGCTTGCCCACCCGGAATTTTCATTTGCGGAACCTCTGCAGCTTACACAGCACTAACAAGTTGGGCAAGACAGGATTTTTGTTTGTTTGTTTTTTTGGTAAGGAAGACTGTCGCTGAGCTAACATCTATTCCAATCTTCCTCTATTTTATGTGGGATGCCACTAAATTGTGGATTGACGAGTGGTGCTAGTTCACACCCAGGATCCAAACCCATGAACCCCGGGCTGCCGAAGGAGAGCACAAGTACTTAACCACTACGTCACTGGGCCAGCCCACAGGCAAGATGACTTTTGCAGCATCTACCAAACCACCTCTGGCCCATCACAGTTCATAGTGTTGGGTTACGCAAAAAGATGGAAGTGTAAGGTCCCTGCACTCCAGAGCTGACAGGCCAACACCACCTAGCCAGTGGCTGACTTCAGAGTTCACTACAGCCACAACATAGTCCCGAGCATCCAGCCACGATATGGGGGACAGGGAGAGCAGAGAAGCACAGCATCCTAGACAGAGCCTGGAAGGCAAGTGCTCAGGGTAGAGCTTCTCACGGCTGGAACTGCTCCTGTGAGGGCCAGCCCCTAAGAGAAAACCACTCCAGATTCCAGGCTAGCTCCGCAGTGCTGAAAATGGAGTGCTTGTCCTAAAGGCCAAAGCAGCCTAAATAAAACAATCTCTGCAATGAAGCGGTGCTTTATCAACTACTCTATCTGACCTTTACTTGATAAGGCAAAACTTGAGAAATCTCATTCAATATGCCCATGCCACTTACAGCAACAGCTGCCCAGAGCAATCGACAGAGTGAAAACCCCAGCCCGCATGGCCTTAGCTGGGCTTTCTGCTACTACACACACCAACCTGACCCAAAGTCCACTGTGGCATAGAGCCCCTGCAGTGCCCCACACTTCAGGAACTTCTGAAAGATGCCGTCGGTAGTGAACAGAAGCACATCATCCCCCAGGTGTTGGTGGAAGAGCTTCTGCAGGAAACGCAGGTAGTCATAATCACAGGTAAAGTAGCTGCCATACTCATTTTCAACCTGCAAATCAAAAAGAGGAGGGGAAAAAAAAACTAAGGAGATCCCAGCGCAGTCATTCTGACACAAGCTCTTGTCTGGAGAAAATACCTGAGCATCTGCTGAGATGACAAGGCTTACTGATCACCAAAAATATCTCCTACACTCAGTTCTCAAAACTCATTGTCCAAGAAGCAACT
This sequence comes from Equus asinus, assembly GCF_041296235.1. Classification (NCBI taxonomy): domain Eukaryota; kingdom Metazoa; phylum Chordata; class Mammalia; order Perissodactyla; family Equidae; genus Equus; species Equus asinus. Next base: position 62,888,167 of record NC_091810.1, on the reverse strand, counting down.
CAGCATAAAAACTTACCTTCTACTACACTCCAAGAAATAAGAAAACGACAAAAACCACCATGTTAGTTTTCGAAGTGTAGTGATATTCTCCCCCATAAGAGATAATAGATACCTTAAACGTTACATAAATAACACCCATGATAGAAATACTAGACAATGCATAAAAATGAAAAGAAAATGGAAAAAGCATCTGTTAATTCTATAATTCAGAGATAGCCATTGTAAGCATTTTGGCAGTCTTCCAGATTTACATACACACACACACTCTAAATATACCCAATAATATAAGGTAATTGTTTCCTGTCCTCAAAACTGGTATCATATTATATGCACCAGTCATAACATCACTTTTCCTCCTTAATACACTACGCAAAATGTCCACCGCAGTAACAAGGGCAGATGTGGGATACGGATGCACCATCATTTACTTGAGCTCCTACTGTCAAACATTCAGGGTGTTTCTTGTTTTGTACTCAATAACCAATGCTCAGTTTGTGCTAGGTATCATCAGAGGTTTTCAACCAGGAGCTATTTTTACCCCCCAGGAGACATCTGGCAATGTCTAGAGATATTTTGGGTTGTCATAACTGGAGGGAGTGGTGTGCTACTGGCATCTAGTGGGTAGAGGCCAAGCATGCCGCTAAACATCCTACATCCTACATCAACAGCCTCCACAACACAGAATTATCAGGTGCGAACTGGCAATAGGGCCGAGGTGGGAAGAAACCCTGCTCTGAGGCATGCATTCTCAGTGGGGGTGGAGAGCATCCCCAAGGAGGTGAAATTGATTCTTATAGGATAAAAAAAAAATCTTATTCTTTTTATATATAAAGCACAGATATACATACAGGCATACAGTATCTCTCAGGTATTGAAATTTCATGGGGAGGCAATTAGGAAAAAATCTCTAAAGAGGCTTTTTAGGGGGCAACAGTGAAAAAAAGGTTTATTGCTTTATTGCTCTAAAGCAATGAAATGAATGATCTTCAGCTCCTCTCCTAACACCCAAGAAGCTTAGAGACCTAACACTGAGAGAAAGAAGCAGGACACCGAAAAATAGACAGTATAGAAAATCCAAAAGAGTCAACACCAAACTATGAAGTCCGGGTACACATATAGGTGGTAAAATTTTATTTATACTTTTACCAAGAAACGATGGCCATGAAAGTCAGCACAGTGGGAAGAAGTGGGGTGTGATCAAGAAGGACTCCTGGCAAGCTTCTAGGGTCCTGGCCAAGCGCTATTTTCCATCTTGGGTGGTGATTATGTGGGGGTTCTCACCATAATGCTTCATTATACTGCACGTTTTGTATGTGTGTTATAGTTCACCATTTTACAAAAATTGAAAAAATACCCAACCATAAAATTTCAACCCTCACATAATGCAAAACAAATTTTTGTGGTGCTGGGGATACATGGTCTTTAAACATAAGCACAAGAAACTGTGAGCCCCCAGGAGAGAGGCATCCAGCCTGACGGTGGCTGGGAGAGATGGTTAAGGAGGCTTCTCCGAGGGGCTGCCCGAAGTACTATCCAGCGAAGAGGGCCGAGTGCAGAGTACTTCAGAAATTACCTGAAGCTCCGTGTGGCCTGGGCACACACTGGCGGAGTATGAAAGGAATGGTGAATGATGTGGAGGAAATAAATACCACCAGTCTTATCTGCATATCCCTGCCTGCTCAATGGTTTAATGAATGATTGTTTTCTCAGAGAGGATCCCTCTGACAATACTTTCATGCTATGGGTTCAAGAAGCAAAACAGACTGTCGTGAGCATGCCCAGGACCAAGGATTTGTGGTCCAGGAAGCCATCCTGAAAAAGGAGGGATGTGCCACTCCCGCAGAGTGAGTGACTGATCCTGGTACTTTGATCAGCCCCACAGAAGTCCCTTTGGAAATAACGGAGATAAACACTAAGAAAAGCTTTGCAAATACTCGCAAGCTACTTTCCTCCTCCTTTTCTTTTTTCTCCTCATTTAATAAGAGCTATTTGTATGGCTGTGTCTTCCTTCATGGTTTGGCTGTCAAGAAGATCAGAGCTAAACCTAAGAGTCAGCTCTAACGACTAAGTGGCCCCAGAGCCTTTGCACCTCGTGTTGTTTTCTGCCCATCCTCACACCCCAACCCAACCTCATTCATTTTCTCTTACTTTTTCAAGTCTTATTTTTCCATTAACATCACTGTGTGATGTACCTTAAAATAAACAGGCTTGCAACAAATGCACACACATAATTTGGTTAGGTTTTGAGAGAGAGAGAAAAGTTCAACATTTGCAAGGTGGCTTAGAGCTATGGTCACGGGCACAGGCATCACAGGCCCAGGTGTTCACATGCAAATCTCAGCTCTGCCACTTCTTATCCTTAGGACCCCACCTGTAAAATGCTTTCTCATCTGTAAGAGACAAAAATACCAAGCTTGCTGGGTGTTATGAGGATTGACTGAGTCAACACGTGAACAGGGCTTCGCACAATACCTCGCGCCCAGTAAGTGCTCAGAAAGCCAGCAACCAGGACACTACTCAGTCTGTATCATTGCCAACCAGTGAAAAAAAGAGGGGCATGTGTGGGCTGCAGAGGTGAGAGGAGAAACACACCCAGAAAAGGGCTTGAAAGACTCACAGAAAAAGTCACAGTGAGATTCAGAGGAACAGAGACTTTTCTAGAGCAGGGGTCAGCAAACTTTTTCCCTAAAGGGCAAAAGAGTAAATATTTTAGCCTTTTTGGCCATATGTCTTTGTCTCAACTACTCAGTTCTGCTATTGTACTGCAAAAGCCACAGGTAATATGAAAACAAGTGGGCACGGCTGTGTTCCAATGTACCCTTATTTACAAAAACAGACCGGGGGCCAGACTTGGCCCACAGGCCAGTTTGCAGGTGCTTGTTCTAGAGCAACTGTCTCATGCTGCAAGCTCCTTAATGAAGCCACAAAGCACTGCAGACTTTTAAGGCTGTTCATCTTCCACAACAACAGGCATCAACAGGGCGTACACCCCACACGTTGCATGAGGCAAAGCTGTGGGTGGAAGGGCCTCACTCCTAATTATTTTCATCTTGATATCATTAACAGGTGTTTATGGCTTTACTGATTTTAGGCGTGGTCTTGGTACCAACTGAGATAAACATCCACAAACCAGCTTAGGCGGCACTGGTTTAACTAATCCCCCCCAAGAGAATACTGCCACATCCGGCTGAATCATAAGGATGAACAAAGGTCCAGGCTGGCCTTGCCCAGCTGTAAGACAATAGTGTTGAGAGCCCTAAACACCCTCAGGCCGGGATTTGACCCTTCTGGTCTGAATCATCTTTACCTGCAGACAGATGGGTCCTCTGTGGCCTCTTCAACTCTGCACTCCCAGAGAGAGCGCCAACATTGTGAGCTGAGGAAAGCCAGCATGCTCCTGGCCTGAATTAAGATCGAGATAGAAAGCAGCTTTCAGAGAAACCTTTACACGCTGAAACACTGTCTATCAATGCCAGCTTCTTTCTTATCTAACCTACCGCTCTCTATTCTATTCTAGAACCACTTGTTAGGTGTGTGATGGGCACGCATGTGTGATGTGACCGCACGGCTGCCACGCAGGCATGTAGGGTGCAGAAGAGACTAGAGGTCAGGGATGAAAGTAGAAAAACCGCCATAAGTGCTTCACAAACAGAGGCACTAACCAAGGGTTCCGAGAGCTAAGCCGACACCAATTAAGTCACTCGGGAAGGCTTCCGGACAGAGGGAGCAGCTGTGAACTGCGCCTCAAATGACAAGAAGGCAACCATGAATTTGGTGAACAAAGAATTTTTAATGATACAAAAAAAATTCTTATGACATAAGAATAACATAAAAAAACTCAGATAGGAAACTGGTCACACAGTATGAACTAAGTCTCTAAAGAGAAATTTTTTAAGGCTTGGAAAAACATTCAAGGAAATCTCCCCAAAACTGAAAGAGCTTTGCTTCTGGCTCCTGTTTAAGTGACAGTTACGGTTTCTCTGCTTTCTTATATTTTTCTGTACTTCCCAGTATTTACTTGTTTATTTAGTAGTCAAGGGGCAAAAAGGATTAGGTGGGATTCAAGCAGGTGGAGATGTGATGGGCAAGATGGAGGAGGAGGCCGAGGGCCCGGGCAGGATCCACGGTCAAGTTAAGGTCGTCTAAGGTTGCCAGGGATGGACACAAGAAGAAACGTCCCCCCAACATTCAACTTTGCTCTCCTCTGCAGAGTTCCTATCTGATCACATTCTCTGTGGCATTTCAATCAAAAAGTACCGAAAAGTTGTGAGCAAAAATTGGAAGTGAGTTAGGGAGAAGCAGAGACTGAAAAATGAGGGAAACTAAAGAAAACCTAAGACTAAGAGAAAGGAGGAAGATCCAGCTGGGCAAAGACACACTCAAGTTTCAGCCTTGAAATCTTCACACAGGAAAATAGGCTCCCATAAGCTTAACCAGTACAGACTCAAGACGGGTGAAGGGCCATTGAGCGCTACTAGTACACCCCTCTGGGAGCAGCAGCCTACCCTCTCTCCACTGTGGTGTTGGAATGGACACCCTGGCCAGTCCAGCCTCTCACTGCCTCACCTGACTTATATCCGCAGGGCAAGGGAGTGGCCCTGCTCCCTCCCCACAATGACCCGTCCCTACAAACTGTCTACAGTGCTGTTCCTAAGAAGGAAATCTGGCCCACCACACTGCATCCCCCTGATGTTCCAGGATGCAGCCAATTTGATGTAACTTTATTCTTTTCAATAAGAGCATCTTTGGTAAATGTCCAATGAACATGGTTTTATGTTTTACCTATGTAATTTTACAAACATCAAAAATCACTGCTAGTCAAGTGTCCCAATTTTTCACATGTCGAGTACTTGCCACAAGTCATACCCTACAATACACCAGTCTTTGCAGACAGAAAAACACATGGAAGGAGAATGGGAGTAGGAAGCAGGAGAGAAAACATCCAGCCACAATTCACTGCGCCTCTTTCCAGGCCAGTGTGAACTGACCACCTAAAGAGTGCAGACATCAAAGCAGTTCAGTCCACGCCACAGCCCTGCAGCCAGAAGGCAACGAGGCACGAGAGAAAGAGACGGGCCACAGGACCAGCAGACGTAGGGTGCAATCCTGATTCTGTGACCTGCCAGCCGGGTGACCTTGGCCAAGTCACTTAACCTCTTTGAAGTTCTTCATTTAAAAGAGCTTGTGGTTGGAAGAACTGAGTAGCATTTATAGGGCATCCGGCACAGAGTCTGTACACGACAGGCATTCAAAAATGATAATGCCTCCCCAAAATGCAATTTAAATCAAAACATCATCTGTGGCATTGCCTCTCAAAGAAATAGACTTATGAGGCTCATGTCTACATCACTCCTATATATAACGTGGATGGATGGAAACCTTCCCCCACCACCTGCCCAGCCTCATCTCCATGGTTACCTGCACTGTTATAATTGGCCCTCCATTCTGATAGAGTAGGGGCTTCATCTTGGGCAGAAGGACTCCCAACCACTTGTCCACAGCTGCAAGGTAATCTGGAAAACAAGACAGGTTTAACACCATCAGGCACCTTTTAGTACAAACCAGACACAATGCAGCCTTGTCACCCTGGGGCTGGCAGCAGAGACTGGGGTACACTGGATTCAATAACTACCTTCTGAAATGGGGTAGCTACATGCACTAAAAGTCTGATAGAAGTTGTCCTGCAAGGAGTTGTCTCTTCAGCTGAGCTCTCAGTGGACAAGGACCAGTATGCCTGGTATCTGTCCCTGCCACTAGGACACAAACCCTGGAGCATAGGAGGCAGCCAGCCAACGTTTGTGGAATGAAGAAAAGAGTGACTGAATGGTGTGTCCTTCTCTCTGTCACAGTAGAGGTTTTTTAAATTAAAATTAAGTTCTAAATTATATATTTACATTGTCAAACGGGGATTATAGAGTGCATATTTCATAAAGTTGCTGTAAGGATTAAACGATATGCATGAAAACACTAATAATATACTAAGGGTGTAAAATGTGAGGGTTATACCTAAGAAGGAAATGTGTACAGAGTGTAACACAGTAATGTTTTAGATGTTAAACAATCAGTGTTAGTGCTCTTATGACTACCCTCATCACCAAGAAAAACTGGTCTTCAGAAGACAGAAATGCAGCTGGATGGGACCTTCTGACTGACAAGGGTTTACAGCTAGAATAATCTCTATCTAAATAATAAGCTATCATTTACATACCACTCTAAAAGTAGACAAAGAAATAGGAGGCACTGCAGCTACGGAGCAGTCCAGTGACACTATTCCAGAAGTCACTTCTGCCATTTGGATTAGAGAGATGCTATCGCCGGTCACGCAACGCAAAGCATTAAAGTCAGTCAGTCAAACGCAATGTCAAATCAAAGATTTATCAGTTTATCAGCAAGATGTGGGTGAGTAGTTCAAGAAAGTCTATTTCCTACACATTCAATGTCTGGTGTCATGCAGTGGACGATGACTATATTCTGACTTTCAGAAGTGTTTGCATAGAAGAACCCCAGCCTTCAAAATACCCGACCCTTTTGATATAAATTGCCTAAGCTTTCGTAAATCCTTAAGACATCTGTAACAATTTACCTGGATCAGAAGAACGGAGGACAATAGATTGTTTCTCTAATAGCCATGCAGGTAATCCTCCCTAGGATGGGGAAAAGAAAAAAAATGGAAACCATTATAGCGTCCATTTCATGAAACGTGCTCAGGGGAGAGAGAAATTACTGTTGGGAATGAGGGAAAAGGAGAAAAGTTTCATGAGGAGGGTATTTGAGCTAGGCTTCCTAGTTTGTAACTTTCAGGGAAATTAGAAATTGTAACGTAGTAAAAATAAGATCGCTCTGTGTGAATGTGATGTTTTGAGGATCAAAGCCTTTTATGTAGGTTAATTCTAAATTCACAACTACTTGGTGAGGTAGAGCCCACAGCATGAACTGCTTTTTTACAAAAGAGGAAATGAACTTATGTGAGTGACCACCAAGAGGAGGACCAGCGCCACTGCCCCTCACCTGTTCTTCTCTGCCTAGGCACCTCTTAAGGTAATGGATACCTGTGCTGGCTACAGTCACAGGCCCCGGGTTATCTGCAATTAGATACTTATTTAAACTGCTGTAATGCACTTTCCCCCAGGTCCCTGCCTGCCAGCCCACCCCTGTCACACACACCAGGCAGGCAGAGCCCAGTCTGGCCACACTCACCATATCCCACTCTGCACAGATGTAGGGTCCCGGCCTCAGGATAACCAGCAGGCCCAGTTCGTGAGCCAGCTGAATAAAATATTCCACATCATGATCCTCAGAAAACTGGTACTGTCCTGGCTGGGGCTCATGAAAGTTCCAGGGCACGTACCTGCCAAGACACACAGAGTCCCTTCCTGGAAACAGCTCAACAGTCCAGATGTCCTACAGGAATTTCGGAACTGTGTGCATAACTGTAAACCCACAGGACGCACAGACCTTTCCCTTTGGCAGCCTCTCGGGAAAGAGGCTTCGTTTGGAGTTTTCACAGGAGCTACCCAAGCACAACAAACGTGGAGGGGACACTTTTATGACCCACAAAGAATGCCCATTCCTATTTAACACGTGACTTTAAAAAAGATACAGATTTACATGAACATGAATCACTATACGATGTATAAATTATATATGGCTGTGTAAGGCTTAGGAAAAACGAAAAGACCTATTCCACAGTAAAAAGAGGGAAACATTTTTGGAAAAACACTTTTTAATAAAAATGGAAAAATCTCAAACCCCTATGTCCTCCTGACAAAAGTTTTGTCATGAATAACACTCAGGAGGTAAAATGACAAAAGCTCCTACCAGAGCCCCTGGCTGCCTACAGCATTGGACACAAATTTAAATATGAAGCCACCCCCAGGAGCACAGAGGTCTCCCTGATGACCTCTGGCTGGTGTCGTTTTTCCACGATCCCATGGGTTCAGGGTTCTCTGGAACAGATATCCTGGGTCCCCCAGAACCTCCTGTTGAAACTACAGACAGGTCTCAGGGGCCTTAGAACCAGAAAAACAAGTGGGATTCTCCCTATCTTCCCAGGAATCTGCCTCTGGGTTTTCTCACCCTTTATCTTTGACAAGTCATCAGCAAGCCACAGCAGCACTGCAAAAACCAGAGTTGCCAGCCACCCCAACTTTCTTCCCAATTAGTCACTTTGCAACAGTAGAAGAGAAGAGATGAAGAGAGACAGTTATTGGGGTAATTTTTTAACTCCAGGCTGTAGAATTACCCCAGCAGAACCACGCAGACAAACTGCGTTTCAGAAATCGACCTAACGAGGCCTATTCCCCTAAGAGCTGAGAGAAGCTATGGCTGCCTACAAACACCCTTATCTTCCAATCCTAGCTGGACCTCTGGCCAAAACTATGTGCTTGGGCAAATTTCAGTTTCACCAGCTGTAAATGGGAATGGTAATAGGTACCTTGGAGAAATGGAATCATTCTTGTAAAGTGCCCTCTGCACACAGTAAACGCTCAATCACTGTGACTTCCCTTTGCCTTTTTAAGCTGATATTCATTTTATGATTCCCGGTGACAAAGTTCAAGATTGGTTATCAGAAGAAGGGCAAGGCCAGCTCATGACAAGCCCCTCCCAGAATGCCAGACTACGCTCTTTCCCATTCTGAGCAATGAAACAGCCGCACTGAGAAATGCAGCTGTACTCTCTTTCCAGGGGTGAGTGGCCAGGCCCAGGTGAGAGCCAGGTGCCCTCCCACTTACGTCTGGATGGCATTTAGCCCAGCCATTTTCATCTTCAGCAGCCGGTCCTTCCAGTAGAAGCGGGGTATGCGGAAGTAGTGGATGCTTCCTGAGATGTATCGGAACGGCTGGCCATCCTTGAGGAAGCGGTTGTGGCTATAGTCGATCTTGAACGTCCTCTGGGAGGCATTCTACAGAGCAAGGATGGACCACATGAGAACTTCCACCCTTGCATTTCAGAAGCAGAAACTTTGACAGTGGCAAGTGTTTCCCCATCTATTTCACTTGCCTAATGTGCTGATGGAGTTAATGCTTGGTTTCTGGGCTATAGAACAAACCACTGGTCCACCGGATGCACTCGGGTAAGAAAAATCATCAAGGAGGACCCACCTGCAGGAATCCACAAGGCCCACCTTCTAGAGGCCAGCACCAATCTGACAATCAGTAGCTGAGATACAGAAATTATATTCCCCAAGGGAAAACCCTGCTGGAAGCAACTGTAGCAAAGCCCAGTGTGCTAGGAATAGAAAACACACACACACACACACACCCTTCCTGTGGCTGTGACCTGCCTTGGCACTGACTGTACCTCAACAGTAATGTCACTGGGACAACCAAGATCCATTAAAAAGAAAGAAAGAAAGAAAGAAAATTCTAAGTGTAACATACAGGGCTGAAAGCAACAGATTAGAAGTCTAAAGCCCTGAAGCCTCATCCTAGGTACTGCTCTAAGTTTCACAGTGACCTGGGCGAGTCCCTTCTCTAACCCTGCATCTCTTCATAAATATGCAGGATGTTGGACTAAAAGAACTCTAAAGCAATATTTCTCAAATTGTGGGCTCCTACCCAGTGTGTGAGTCATGTACTCAATTTGAGTGATAATCAACTTTTTTTTTTCTTTTTTGGTGAGGAAGATTGGCCCTGAGCTAACACCTGCTGCCAATCTTCCTCTTTTTCCTTGAGGAAGATTGTCCCTGCAATAACATCTACGTCAATCTTCCTCTCCTTTGTATATGGGATGCTGCCACAGCATGGCTTGATGAGTGGTGTGTAGATCTGTGCCCAGATCCAAACCTGTGAACCTCAGGCCAACGAAGTGGAGCGCACAAACTTAACCACTATACCACCAGGCCAGCCCCAGCACCTTTTTTTAACGAAAGAGAACAGAAAATATCAGAGTGCATTGCACAAAGCAAAGACAAGTATTATTTTATGAAACTTTTGTTGCATATATAGAGTTGCATATATATGTCTCTATGGAGTTGCAATGTAAGATGTATTTCTAGTAGTCATAGCAAATTTTGAGAAACGCTGTTTTGGGGTCACATCAGGAGCTAAAATGCTAGGATTTGAAAGGGATGGCCTCAAAGGGGAGGCCAATTCATAGGCAAAACAGAACACTGCCCTCTGGTGGATGGAAAAAGGCAGCAACAGGCCACAGGTGCCAACAGGACCAGGGCTACAAGAAACCATTTAATTAGTGTCCTCCATTGTTAGTAAGATTCCTTGTGCCTCTTTACACTTTTTTCTTAAAGCTTTGTTCATAGGAGCATCACAATCCATGAAAACTTTGGGGGTTGCCCTTGAAATCATATCTGGAAACAACTGTGAGAGCATGAGTCCTAGATCACACTTGGCCTGAAATCCAACTAGGGAGTTGAAACACTGTGACTGAAAGTTAACCAACTGAGAGTGGATTGCTCATGGGCAAACGGAAAGCTTTATTGTATGTGAGTTACACCTCAAAAAAGCTAACCAAAAATAAACAAATAAATAAGAATCATTAAAAAAAGGTGAGTGTCAATTTAGTATCACTTTACTCTTCTGGTAAAAAAAGGCTTTAATTGCCATTAAAAGGCAAGAAACTCCACGGGGCTGGCCCCGTGGCCGAGTGGTTAAGTTCGCGCGCTCCGCTGCAGGCGGCCCAGTGCTTCGTTGGTTCGAATCCTGGGCGTGGACATGGCACTGCTCATCAGACCACGCTGAGGCAGCGTCCCACATGCCACAACTAGAAGAACCCACAACGAAGAATACACAACTATGTACCGGGGGGGCTTTGGGGAGAAAAAGGAAAAAATAAAATATTAAAAAAAAAAAAAAAAAAGGCAAGAAACTCCTAAAGAAACTCACAAAAATAGCAAAATTATTTCTTACACCAGGTGCCCCAGTGGATGATTTTGAAAACATTTTCACAGCTTGTATATGACTGAGTGTCAAATAAGAGCTTCCCACAAGTTTGGTGAGTTCAGAGGTGGCTGATGAGTTGGGCAAATTCTTTGGGCAGGTAGAAAGGTAGTAAGCAACTTTGGGCAGAACTGGGGAAGGAAATAGCTGTCTGAAGTCCCCTGGTCTAGGGGAAGGGATTCGGAGGAGCAGATCAGGTTGGCGAGAAATGACCTTGGTGGACAATGGAACCTGGCCTTCATCCCACACAGCAGAGCACCATCCCTGCACTCAAACAATCTCCAAGTCCAGCCCAAAGACCTCCCTACCATCCATTTACAAATATCACCAAGCACCTACTACGTGCTGAGTAATCCCTGAGGGGAACCACACAGATGCAGCCGCAGCCCACGTGAAGCTTCCATCTAGCATGGAACAAGCCAAGAGACAGCACAGTGAGGCCTGGATGGTAAAGTAAGTGTCAGATCACCACGCTGTACACCTTAAACTTGCACAGTGTTATCTGTCAGTGAAATCTCAATAAAGCTGGAGGAAAAAGGATTAAAGTGCAGCACGGCAGCAGCAATAAACGGCAGATAACTCAGGCGTAGGGCACAAGGACAAGTTTCACCCCAAACCGTGATTCTCAATCTTGGCCACACATCAGAGCCACCTGCGCAAGCTTCTAAAAATAGCAAAGTCAGGCCTCACTCCCCGGACATTTAGTTACAGTTGGTCTTGGGTGGAGCCCAGGCATTGGTATTTCTCAAAACTGCCTGGATGATGGAAGGTACAGCCAGGGTGGAGAACCATTGGCCTAAGGGAAGCCCTAGGATGAGGAAGAATTAGCCAAGGGGAAAGGTGACATAGCAGAGGAAACTGTGTATGAGAACTGGTGGAGAGAGGTCAGGACATGGGGAAGGGGCCGGAGACTCCAATATAGATAAAGCGTGACAGCCGCTGAAACAGAGGAGACAGGCAGGGTCAGATCAAATGCGCCCGGAAGTCCACACTTAAGGGCCTGGACCTCATGCCAAGAGCGGCTTCAACAGAAGAATGATAGGATCAGACACGTGTTTTCAAACGTTTGCCACTCTGGCTTTTTCCTGAACCGGCAACAAAGGAAGCAGAGTCATGGACCACAGCGGTGGCAGTGAGGTGCGCAGCAGACAGGAGGCAGAACCCAGAGGGCCAAGCGGCTGATGAGATGTAGGACACAGGGGCTAAACAGAAGAGGCTCCCGCCGGCCTCAGATGGAAAAATTTGAGCATTTAAAAAAAGTAAGAGAGAGACTTAAGAGATATCAACCAGGAGGAAAAAAAAGACTTCATGGATTTTAACAACTATGAGTTCACAAAGATCCACAGAGGGGAAAAAATTCACTGGTCACCTTTGGAGATTGCTTGAGTACCGATGTATTACTTGGAAAAATGATAAAAGGGAAAGAACCAAGCAGTTTACTTCTCTTTCACATAAAAACTGTATTTCAGGGTATCCTGACAAAGGAAAGTTCCTCACAGTATTCCAGCTAATAAATGCAGATGGAATAACAGAATCTGGAAAACACCCTTTTCTAACGCTTAGGGAAATAACGGATTTAAGCTATAATCATTAAAGGCCGCTGAAACCGTCAGCAAGTGGTGGAACTTTACAAAGAAGGGATCAGGCAGATTCTCTGTGCGCCCCCTGCTCGATCTCAGCCTCAGTCACAATGGAGCAAGCAGACGTGTCTCATGCTGGGATTCAACAGGAAGGACACAGCCCCATTCCTGAACTTCAGCCTCTGCTGGACCTGAATCAAAGATTCCACGGGAGGCAATAAGTCAATCTCAAACAAAAGAGTCTAACGATAGGCTTGCTCTGACAATTTGGTGGTATTAAAATAAAATAAAACAGGGGCTGGCCCCGTGGCCGAGTGGTTAAGTTTGCGCACTTAGCTGCAGGCGGCCCAGTGTTTCGTCAGTTTGAATCCTGGGTGCGGACATGGCACTGCTCATCAAACCACGCTGAGGCAGCGTCCCACATGCCACAACTAGAAGGACCCACAACAAAGAATATACAACTATGTACTGGGGGGCTTTGGGGAGAAAAAGGAAAAAAATTTTTTAAAAATCTTTAAAATAAAATAAAACAAAATAGAGTATTGTCAAAAAATAAAAGAGACCTTAAGAGGTGTGACAACCTAATGCAGTGTGGGAACCTCGTTTGGAGCCTGATTCTAACAAACTGAAGAAAAAAACAATGTTAAGGTAGGAAAAATCTGAACACAGATCGGGCATTAGATAGAATTCAAAGAATTACCTTGATTCTTTTGGGTACAATAATGGCATGGTGATTATACAAAAGGAAAAAAAGGTTTTATCAGATAGAGGTGCACACAGAAGTATTTTGAGGTGGTGACTACAGACCAAAAAGAAAAAGAACCAAAAAAGTAGAGGGTAGATAGAGCAAAATTGGCCATTGTTGAAGCTGGGTAAAGGATACATGGGTATTCTCTGCCGGTATTTTAAACATTTTTTATAATAAAAAGCTTTCAAACCTGCATTTACCCTTTTCACAGAATTCTCTCTATGGATGTACTTACAAATGTGTGTGTGTGTTTTTTTTTTAACTGCAACACTGTTTAAACCAAATTGCAGGGCCAGCCCCATGGCCGAGTGGCTAAGTTCACGTGCTCTGCTTCTGTGGCCCAGGGTCTTGCCGGTTCGGTTCCTGGGCACGGACATGGCACCATTCGTTGAGCCATGCTGGGGTGGCGTCCCACATAGCACAACCAGAGGCACTCACAACTAGAATATACAACTATGTACTGGGGGGCTTTCGGAAGAAGAAGAAAAATAATAATAATAATAATAATAAACCAAATTGCCCTTCAAAATAGTGGGTTTTCTTGGTTATGAGAGAAAGAAAAACATACATTCATGCAAAGACTTGTGAAAAATGTTCATAGAAGCTTTATTAATAATAGTCCAAAATTGAAAACAACCAAATGTCTATCAACAGGAGAATGGATAAACAAATGGTGGTATATTCATGAGATGGAATACTACTCAGCAATAAAAAAAGAACTACTGATACTTGCAATAATATGGATAAATCTCAAAAATGTTATGCTGAGTGAAAGAAGCTTTACACAAAAGGATTTAGACCATATGGAACCCATTTATGTGAAGTTCTAGAATAAGCAAATCTATTACGGAAAAAAAAATCAAAATAGTTGTTGCTTTTGGGAGAGTGGGGGCAGGTATTGCTTGGGAAGGAACATGAGGGAACTTTCCAGGGTAATGGTAATATTCTATAGCTGGGTAAGGGTTTTGGATTATGCAGGTGTATGCATAATGTCATAATGTATGTCAAAACTTCTCAAATGGTACACTTAAGATTTGTGCATTTCGTTTTATGTAAAGTTTATCATAAAAGGAAAAACACAGCAATAAACAAATATTGACGTCTAATTAATGATACACATGCTGAAGTATTTGGGGGGAGGTGCACTGATGTCTGCAACTTACTTAGAAATACATCCAAAAGATAAGACAGATTGACAGATAGATGGAGGGATGGATAGTAATATGTTTATGGTAGAATCTGGATGGTGGCTATAAAATTTTTTCAACTCTCTGTATGTCTGAACATTTTTCCTAGCAAAATGTTGACATAAATAAAAAAGTGGACTGATGAAATAAAATTGTGGTTTCTCGGGTATGTGTATTGTAGATGCATGTACATACACACACATACATGATGAAACATTACGTAGCCGCTGGAATAATGAGGTATTCTGCTCTTGCCATTGTGGAAAGATCTCTGATACATACCAAGTAAAAAGAGAAAACAGAGAAGTATCTTTTAAAACACACTTATGTCAGCTGCTCTTGTGGATAGTCCCGTGTGACTCAGCACGCTTTCTGTTGACAGTGTCTCAATTCAAACTCACACCTCAAGTCTTTGTGCCCTCCTGCCCCAACACCAGGAGTCCAGGGGTCCTGGGGAGTCCATGCCCCCGGGGGCAACCCTCAACCAATGGTGTGAATAACTGTATTCTCCTCTTTTAGGCAGACAGCTCTGGAGACATTCTGTATGCTTTCCAGATCTTGGTAGAATCCCTGCCCTGTTGCCCAGAGCAAGAACCACGATACACATCCTTATTTAGGCTCTTGCTTCCTTCCACCTGTCCCTCGTTCTTGTGCTCTTGGATCACTTGTTAGACCAACTGCACCCATGCCCTTGTTTCATGCTCTGCTTCCAGAGGAACCCAAATTAAGACAACTGGTACCAGGACAGGCCTAAACAGCAGATCCACAGGATGTGGGTCTGTCCCCGGATTTCTCATGTATGTCAAATTTTGCAACAAGAACCCCATAGTTGGTGCTATGTGAGTGGTGACACACCATGGTATGTAAATACGAATAGTAAGACTGCCTGACTGGGAGGAGTCCAGGTAGGAGAGGAGTTGGCATCTGCATTAGCTCTACCCCTGGAATAAGGCCTGGGGAAGGGGTTGTTACAGGTATTGTAAGGATTGTGAGGTTGGCTGGCTTTTGTTAACAGATTTACAAGCTCTGAAGAAACAGATTGGTTGGCAGGCTCAGCCCAGCCATCCACTCAGGCCATTCTGTGAACACGAGAGGCTTCCACGGCAATATTTAAAGAAATCTAAATCTCCTACTAATAAAGTAAGGCTCAGGACTTAACTGTGGGGGAACACTGTGGGCGGATCTTGAGGGGCCAGAACATAAGGCTGGAGAGAGGGAAGCTTACTGACATGGTGCGCTCTCTCAAGACTTGCGGGTTAGCCTCTTGGTAAAGGCATCTTAACCCAGTCTCTATGCTGTCACGATGGCTTCCTGGAACCTGGACATGATACTGGTCTACAGGAAATGAGGTAGAGATGACAGGACTGCCTTGGCATCCTGACGAAGGTGTGAGATGGCTCAAAGGTTGGAATGTAAAAATGGACACCCTTATCAGTAAGGAATGCACTAGTAAGGAGGGCCCTGGCATCACTGAGAAGTCCTGGAGGCTGTCCTCTGTAGGCAAAAGATGACAAAAGATGCTGCTGTGGCCCTGGGCTCCCTAACATCATTGGGGATGATGAGATTCTGGCATAACCAAAGACGGACTGCTTAATATCAGAAGCAGGTGGATATAATTACCACGATGAATAGCAAGGCCAGAGTGGCAACCAGCGGGTGCTGACCATAGCAATCTCAGGCAATGGCTCACAAACCACAGCATTCCTAGAGGGTGAAATGGTTAGGCGACCAGCGAGGGTGCTGCGTGAAATGCCTAACAAGAAAAAAAAACCCAAGATCTCATGAGCAAAAGGCAGACGTGAGCCACTGCAGTGGAAAGCTGTTTCCTTTATCCAGTTCCAGCTCTGAGGCAGTTCTTTGACAAACAGGCAATTGATTAAAGAGAATGCTGGACGGATCCCCTGTGATGCCACCCCAAGTACACACAATAAATCCCCAATCCTTCCCCAGTGGGACTTAGAACATCTGTGTCCCAGGAAAAGTGGCACTCCCAGATCTTCTGAGGATCGTTGGTTACAGTCTGAGCTGACAGCAATACCACGTTACCTGAAATGCCGTTACCGCTCTTAGGGAGGCCAGGGGGCAAAGGGAGCCCTGGCCCAAGTCTTTCTCACAGTGGGTCCAATAAGTCAGAGGACCCAGATTATGATTACTTCACTGGTCTTGAGTGCAAACTGGGATGGTTTTACTTAACAGACTCCTCACCGTGAGTAAGAACCATGATGGAAGGAAGGGCCAAGTGGGAGTCCTGGAGCTGCCCACTCCCCACCGCCACCCAAGAGAAATCCGAAGCAAGACCACAACGCCTCCTGGAAATGCAGATATTAGTTCCTCCTCCAGAAAGACTCACAGGACGTTCCCATCATATCCCATTCAAATGACGTGTGAGCCCTAGCAGAGAGATCATGGTGCATGACAGTGGTCCACTGATTTGAACAAGTAGTACCCCAGTGGCAGCTATTGCGTGGGTACTGTATCACTACTGGAACAGATCAACACAGCCTTTGGCGTTTCGTTTGTGGCTAATGTTCTTATCTTTTCAAAACTATCAATAAAAATAATCAGCAGCAGTTTGTTTGTAAGCAAGCAGGACAGCAGTACACACTCTCTCGCCCCAGGGCTCTGTTAACTGCCCTACTTTCTCCCGTGAGAGACCTTGACCGCCAGGACATTCCATGGGCTGGTCTCATATATAAACACTAGGTTATTTGGACCTGGGGAGCAGTGACAAGTCTCTGAAACTCAAATTTAGAAAAGCAGCACTGAGAAGATCAATGTGGACAGCTGCAGAAGTCGCATCCCCTAAAAGACAGCTTCTAACTGGTGACTGTCATGGCCAAGGTACAAGGGAAAATCCACTGCATGGCTCCAAAGTGACCCCTCTCGACATTTAAGGACCAGAGAGGATCCAGCCTAAAATAGCCAGCTTCCTTAACATCTCTGCACTGTGGCACCACCAACAGAAGTAAGGCGATCAAGAAATGCGGGGGAGGAGGAAAAGCTGTCTTCAGAGTTATTCCCCTAAAATGCAGATAATGCAAAATTTGCCCTGTGTGCAAATTCCACCCCTTCTAAATTAACTGGCACTGGAACAGAAAGCTGAAGAGCCGTAGTTTTATTTCACACTTGCGGGGGTGTGGCAGCATCAGTATTTACATCACAGGACATCACAGAAAATTTAGAAAATAAAAAGCAATTCCAATCAAGGCAAAGCCCACACTTTCCCAAGTCCCCCCATGTGTATAATACATTTATTACTGGAGGAAAACAAGAGCAAAATAAACAAAATACCCTCAGACCAAATACACATCAGGGACCTGACACTGTCCAATATAACATTTTTAAAGTTATTTATTCAGTTTAGATTATTTCAGCGGTAAATAAGCATTTCTTAACAAAAGAAATACATTAAACATAACACTGATATTAATACCACTAGGTAATGTGAACATTCCCCAAGTTTCCTAGTCCTCAGGAATAAAAATAATTACATTCACATTACTTGTGCACATTCCTCAACTAGAATAAAGAAATAAAAAGAGCTCAGTGACATCACAGGTTAGGGGCCCTGCTGATTATGTGAATATGTCTTCAGCTCCCTCAGCGTAACTCTTAATAAGCACCTATTCAATGGATCTCCATCCCCAGCAGCCCACATACCCTTTCAACTCACCCTAGAGACCCAAGAGCCTGGAGAATTCCTGAGGTGAGCTGCTCAGCTCCAAGGTGGCAGAGACCCAAACCCCCCAGGCTGCTAGTATCCCAGGGTTGAGGGAAGAGGGATTGAGGGAAGATAGGGGTAGAAGCGTATGTACTAATCCTGGGCTTCCCAGACCCCTCAGTTGACAGAACAATGAGAAAGAGAGGGAATATTTCAGATGACCAGAAAACAAATTTTATTTATGCCAGATCTAAGAGCTTTCAAACATTAAATGTCATAGAAGCCCCATGACATCAGCGGTCTGGAGAAGCAAAATCAATATGGATCTGGGGAACTGTGGATGAACTGCTAGAGCCTATGCAGCCTACTTTTATTAATTCTGTTCACTTATTTATGCCTGTCTGGTTCCAAAAAGATTCTTGCTAAGCATCCCAAAAGTCTGTGGATAAAGAACATAAATTACAACGTAAGAGAAGAAAAATGGCAGAATGGAGGAGGAACGAGCAGAGTTTAGGACCTGTTCCCAATCCTCCAGGACAAACAGACATTTCCAGATTCAACTCTGCCCTGTCATCTCAGAGAAAAGATACATGCACAGTTTGTAAAACAAAAATAAATTCTAAAAATATAAAATAATTCTTAAAAGTTAAAAACACACCTAACTTTCCACACAGGAAAGAATCACTTCAAGTGAGTCTGAAATAGTATTTTGACTATATTTAGCCTAAGGATAAAAATACATCTTAAACTACATTCAGGTCAAACAAACCAACAAACCAAACTGTATCCAACAGATTTCATCTTAGTAATAATCTTTTATTACTATTTTGAATCTATAATATATGTAGTAGGATAAAGTAAATAAGTAATTACATCGGGTTGTTAGGAACCAAAAATTTCAATGTAAAAGAGAAACAAACATAAAATAAAAGAAAGATGAGTAAAAATCCTGTAATCAGGGGTATGTGAGAAATCTCTGTACCTTCCACTCGATTTTTCTGTGAACCTAAAACTGCTCTAAAAAATAAAGTCTATTTTAAAATAAAGCCCCTCAGGGCTGGCCCCATGGCCAAGTGGTTAAGTTCATGAGCTCCACTTCGGCAGCCCAGGGCTTCGCCTGTTTGGATCCTGGGCGTGAACCTAGCACTACTCAAGCTATGCTGAGGCAGCATCCCACATAGCACAACCAGAAGGACCTACAACTAGAATATACAACTATGTACTGGCGGACTTTGGGAAGAAGAAGGAAAAAAAACAAAGAAGAGTGGCAACAAAGGCTTGCTCAGGTGCCAATCTTTGAAAAAAATAAAAAATAAATAAATAAATAGAAATTAAAATAAAGCCCGTAATCTTTCATTTGAATTGGAAATAGTACTATAAACTTAAGCTTTTTTCTCTTTCTAAAAAAAATTTATTTCCTAGCAATATCTACTGAAACAGCATAGAAATGACACTAGCCAGTAGCAATTAGCTCCTCTAGCACTTAAATTATGGTCTCTTAAATACTTCCCACTAAAAAGAACCAGGCTCCTTCAAGAAATTACTTAATTCAAGTGTGGGGCAGAATATGTACAAAATAAGCCTAAAATTATCAAAAACTATTAGGGTCAAAACAAAATGACGTTAAAGTCAATTTGAAGGGCCTCCAACTGGCCAAAGAAGGGATATTTTGAGAATCAAAAGATTTATTGCTTCAATGGATTGAAATACATCAGACATACAAAAATAACCAAATTCCTAATACTCCCTCTCAACCCAAAGAAGCCTATTGGACATTGCTGGAGCATCAACTCATTATTCTGAAAACTGATGAATAAAGGGGAAGAATCTAGCATCTGTCTTGCCTTTGCTATGGACTTTTTTAGAGTAACCAAACAATCGATGATGACAGTTCTTTGCAGAAGAACCACAGTTACTAAACGCAGAAGAAATGATGAAATTAAAAATCACCATTTTCTGGGCTGATGGCAGGATTATATTTCTGAGTACCACAAAAACTCCTTCAGAATGCAGAACTGAGGTAAAAGAAGTTTTCATTGTCTCTTGAATATATAAAAGACAAGTAATTATTCCCAGAAAACCTATTCAGTACTTTGGCCCACTAAATTCTGAATTAAATGTATCACACTATTAAAAATATCATCATTTTGCAATCCCTAGTGGAATAATGACTTTAGGCAACAACCATCAATGATTGCTGAAATATTAGACAAAAAAAAAATGAGGAACTTTCTAGTAGAAGGATCCAGCTGACAACACCTGGACCCATGGGTCAATCTTAGCATCACAGAAAGCAATGAAGTCTTCCTATCAACAAAGGGAAAAAATTGAACCTGAATCTATCCAGCCTCTACCTCTAACTTTTATAGATCTCTAGCTCCACTAGACTATAGAAAACATGACAGATAGTACAACATGTTAAACACCACCACAATCCAAATGTAGGAAATTCTAAGATATAATATCCAGATAACTTGATCAAACAAATCACACAAAATAAGAGCGGAGGGTGTTTTATAGACTTAGAGAGACTTAAGAAATATATTATGTACGATATATGGACCTTGTTTTTAGATCCTGATTCAAACAAAAAAACTGTAAAGAGATACAATTCCTCAAAAAACCAAAGAAACTAAACTCAAAGCTCACAGAAGGAAGGAAATATGAAAAAGATTATAAGAGAGTACTACAAACAATTGTATGCCAACAAATTGGGTAACCTAGAAGAAATAGATAAATTCCTAGAAACACATCACTACCAAGAGTGAATCACAAACAGAAAATCTGAACATACAAATAACTAGGAAAAAGATTGAATCAGTAATTGAAAATCTCAAAGAAAATCTGATGGCTTTGCTGAAGAATTCTACCAAACATTTAAAGAATTAAGAACAATTCTCCTGAAACTCTTCCCAAAAACTGAAGAGAAAAGAACACTTCTAAGTTCATTCTAGGAGGCCAACACTACCCTAATACCAAAGCCAGACGAGACACAACAAGCAAGAAAACTACAGCCCAATATTCCTGATGAACATCGATGCAAAAATTCTCAACAAAATACCAGCAAACTGAATTCAATAATACATTAAAAGGATTATACATCATGACCAAATGAGACATTACTGGAATGCAAGGATGTTTCAACATTTGAAAATCAATCAATGTAACACATCATTATTAACAAAATAAAGGACAAAAACCACATGATCATCTCACTCGAGGCAGAAATAGATTTGACAAGATTCAGCCCCTTTTCATGATAAAACACTCAACGAACTAAGAATAGAAGGAAATTACCTCAGCCTAATAAAAAAAGCCCATATAATTTGAAAGCCTACAGCTAATATCATTCTCAATGATGAAAGAATGCAAACTTTTCTTCTATGATCAGGAACAAGGCAAAGATGCCCACTCTCACCACCTCTATTCAACATAGTATTGGAAGTCCTAGCCAGAGCAATTAGGCAAGAAAAGGAAATAAAATGCATTCAACTGGAAAAGAAAAAGTAACATTATCTCTTTTCACAGATGACATGATCCTATATGTAGAAAACCCTAAACAGTCCACACATCAAAAAAACCAATTGTTAGAACAAATGAACAAATCCAGCAAACTTTCAGGATACAAAATCAACATACAAGAATGAGTTGCATTTCTATATAACAACAATGAATAATCCCAAAAGGAAATTAAGAAAACAATTCCATTTACAATAGCACCAAAAAGAATAAAATACTTAGGAATAAATCTAACTGAGGAGGTGAAAGATTTGTACACTGAAAACTATAAAACGTTGCTAAAAGAAATTAAAGAAGAAACAAATAATTAGTAAGACATTCTGTGTGCATGGATTGGAAGACACCGTATTGTCAAGACGTCCATACTACCCAATGTGACCTACAGATTCAATGTGATCTCTATCAAAACCCCAACGGTATTTTTTGCAGAAATAGAAAAATTCATCCTAAAATTCATATGGAATTTCAAGGAACTCCAAATAACCAAAACAATTTTGAAAAAGAGCAAAGTTGGAAGACACACTTACTGATTTCAAAATATATTACAAAGCTACAGTAATCAAAACACTATAGTATTGGCATAAAGACTGACAAATACACCAATAGAATAGAAGAGAGGCCAGAAATAAATCCTCAGGTATATGCTCAAATGGTCTTTGACAAAGGTGCCAAGACAACCCAATGGGGAAAGGACAGTCTTTTCAACATATGGTATCAGGAAAACTAGATATGCACATTCAGAAGAATGAAGTTGAACCCTTACCTTACACTATATACAAAAGTTAACTCAAAATGGATCAAAGATCTAAACATAAGATCCAAAACTATAAAACTCCTAGAAGACAACATAGGGGAAATCTTCATGTTATTGGACTTGGCAATGATTTCTTGCATAGGACACCAAAAGCACAGGCAACAAGAGCAAAAATAGACAAGTGGGACATCCTTAAAAACTTTTGTGCATCAAGGGACACAATTAGTAGAGGGAAAAGCCAATCTATGGAATGAGAAAAAATATTTGCAAATCCTGTGTCTGATAAGGGGTTAAAATCCAGAATACATAAAGAATTCCTACAATTTAACAACAACAAAAATCAAAATGCCTGATTTAAAAATGAGCAAAAGACCTAACAGACATTTTCCCAGAGATGATATACAATGGATAACAAGCATATGAAAAGATGCTCAACATTACTGATCATCAGAGAAATGCAAATATGCTCGCTTTGGCAGCACATACACTAAAAAGAGAAATGCAAATGAAAACAACAATAAGTTATCACCTCATACCACTATCAAAAAAATAGAACATAACAAGTTCTGGTGAGGATGCAGAGAAAGTGGAACACTTGTGCACTGTTGGTGGGAGTGTAAAATGGTGTGGTGCAACTGCTATGGAAAACAGTATGGAGGTCCCTCAAAAAATCAAAAATAGAACTACTATATGATCCAGCAATCCCACTCTGGGTATATATCCAAAAGAATAGAAAGCAGAATCTCAAAGAGATATTGGCACACCATGTGCATAGCAGCACCATTCACAATAGATAAAAGGTGTAAGCAACCCAAATGTGCACTGATGGACAAATGGATAAACAAAATGTGGTATACACATACAATGAAATATTATTCAGCTTTAAAAAGGAAAGAAGTCTCGTCACACACTACAACACAGATGAACACTGAGGACATTATGTTAAGTGAAATAAGCCAGTCACAAAAAAACAAATAATGTATGATTCCACTTATAGGAAGTACTCAGAGTCATTAAATTCTTAGAAACAGAAAGTAAAAATGGTGGCTACTAAGGGGTGGGGAGGGGGTCGGGGCAGGGAAGAGGAGTTATTGTTTAACAGGTATAGAGTTTCTGATTTGCAAGGTGAAAAAGCCCTGGAGATCTGTTTCACAACAATGCAAATCTATTTCACACTGCTGAACTGCCACTTAAAACTCATTAAGATGATAAATTTTATGCTACGTACTTTTTACTACAAAAAAATAGGCAATTGACATAATCAGGAAAAAGTGAACACAAACTCTTTACACAGTTAACTGCATTTGAATCCTGTGCTACTTCACCCTCATAGAGCAGCAAGAATGGTTTTATTGAGAGGTGGAAGACCTGGCTTCTAGCTCCAAATCTCCTAACTAGGTGTTAGATGGTATTCAAGAATAATTGTTAATTTCTTTGGATATGATAATGGCATTATAGATATGCTTTTTTAAAAGTGAATTCATACTTAAGTATTTTGGGGTGAAATCATGTTTCCTAAGATTTGCCTTAATATACTCCAACCAAAAAGAAAAAAGGAGTGTAGGGTAGGGGTAGATGAGAAAGAACAGCAGAAGAGTCATAGTTGTTGACATCAGGTAATGAATACATAGAAATTCAGTACGCTATTCTCTCTACTTTGTGAATTTTGTGTGTGTGTGTGTGAGGAAGATTCGCTGTGAGCTAACATTTGTTGCCAATCTTTCTTTTTTTTTCTCCTTTTGCTTGAGGAAGATTAGCCCTGAGCTAACATCTGTGCCAATCTTTCTCTATTTTGTATGTGGGTTGCCGCCACAGCATGGCTTAACAAGTGGTGTGGGGCCACTCCCAGGATCCAAACCTGTGAACCCAGGCTGCCAAAGTGGAGTGCATCAGACTAAGCTCTATGCCATAGGGCTGGCCCCTTTTGTGAATATTTTTAAATTTTCACGGTAAGAAATTTAAAACAAAATAAGGGAGGAAAAGGATGGATGGATGTTTGAAATGGATGGCAGTAGGATTAATTTATTGAGTTTTATAACAATAGTATAGTACACATGCTAATGTTAATTTTTTTATAAGTACTACATTTCATTTTAACTTGCATTTAACAGATTAAAAAAAAGAAACTAAAACGAAATTGAAAGAATTTTCAAGCTTCAGGTAAATGTTTCTCCCTACCTCCTCCAGCCATAAGAAAACAAAACAAAGAAGGTAAATGAATGGAAAACAGGAACAGAGATACAAAGAGTACTGTGGAGAGCGGCCACCAGGGTCATATCTGGACCATAATGGAGAAATTTCTGCTGGGAAAACTTCCACTGCATCATGGAATACAAACCAAGCATGAGAAAGTGTCATTGACTACTGCTTGGACATACAAGACGGACCTGTTTTGTTTCTGTTAATAAACAGGAACTGGTCAAGCAAGGACTTCAGAGCAAGGATGAAGGGTATACCAGACTGTAAAATGAGGGCACTCGAGAGAAAGAAAAGAGACAAACAGGCAAGATAGGGGCCGGCCCCGTGGCCAAATGGTTAAGTTCACGCACTCCGCTTCAGCGGCCCAGGGTTTCGCTGGTTCGGATCCTGGGCATGGACATGGCACCGCTCATCAGGCCATGCTGAGGCGGCGTCCCACATGCCACAACTAGAAGGACCCACAACTAAAAACATGCAACTATGTATGGGAGGGGGTGCTTTGGGAAGAAAAAGAAAAAATAAAAATCTTAAAAAAAAAGAGGCAAGATAAAAAATAGGACTGATGGAAGCTAATTTCAAAGGGCTCAGAGAACTGATGAGAAAGAGCCAAAATCAAGAACCCAGTGAAATGACTGGTATGGCACCCGAATCAAACACTACCAGCTGCACCGAAGGGTGGAAGACAAACAGCATCAACGGGTGTCGTCTGGGGAAGTCCAAACCAAAGAGAAGTGAAAGCCCATAACAGTGATCCAAAACGTGGCGTCAGGTCACAAGAAAGTGAGAGCGTTTCCTGAGGCTGAGCGGGGTGGCGAGCTTGCAGTGGTGCCGTGAAGGGAGTCATGGAGCTGGGGGCTGGGCCGCTGCCCTGGACGAGACACTTCACCTCTTGTATCACCCCACCATCTGCAAAACAGGTTAAAAGGCTCTCCAGGGTCCCAAGCTCTGTTTTGAGTAAGTTTTTCTCCAGACTTATTCCTGACTATAAGGACTAAACATGAAGGGGAAAAAATAAGGAAACCGCTGAAAGGGAAAATAAGAAAACACTAAAATGTGTCTTGACTGAAAGACATATTTTCAACTTGACTGGAAGGTCTGCTGTCAATATCTTGGCTGCCCGGAAGCAAGAAAGGTGGCCTCCAGGATCCCCCAGGATTCCATTACATACCGGGAGGAAAATGAAGAAACTCGCTCTGGCCAGGTAGAGCGTGCGCAAGGAGACAGAAACACAGCAGCGGAGAGCCAACCCCCAGCAGCTGCTGCCCTGACAAATCTCTGGGCCCCAGCAGGTGGCAGGTTGCCCATCACATACCCCAGCACTGGCTGCTCCACAAATCGTCTGGGCACCTGTCCCCAACAGAGTTCCTTAGCAAGCCCTAATGTGAGAGTTAAAAATTAGCAATGCGGAGTGCTTCTTGTGCGACTGTGCCACATGCAATTCATGCACCATGTCTCAGTCCCCTCCCCATGAAACAATCTTGAGGTAGATACAACAATTATCCTCATTTTAGGGCGAGGGTAACTGAGCTCAGTGAGGTCAAGTCATTCGCCTGAGGCTGCCTGGCCAGTGAGCAGCAGGGTGAGCCTCTCCAGTCAGAGTGGTGTCTTTGTTCCCTGTTGGAGAGACTCTCAATCACAAACAAAGTCAAGGGCGAGCCCAGGTCCTCAGGCTTCTCAGTGCGGCCTTTTCTAACAGGAGTGCTTATTGCTGCCCCAGGATGAAAGATCTCTTGTCTCTGGCACAGGGCCATGCCAACAGGGTTGGGGTCACTCCGGACACAGTAACCCCTCCCTGTTTTGCTATGGATCTAGTGGCCAGCTGGGATGGCCCCATAAGTTCTGTGGCCAGAGCCCTGGGACAGCTCTGATGGGGTCAGGCCGGTGTAGGGGGTTGGGGGGAGCTGCCCAGCAGGAAGGACAGTCCCAGCATTCCACAGCCAGGGCCCAGTGGGAGGGAAAGCTCAAGGCCCCCAGAGCACAGAGCCCTGCCACTCCCTGCCCAAGCCTCAACTTCCACACTGGGAGAGAGTGAACCTCAGTTTCTCACAAAAAAGCAGACCCAAACCTGGGGTGGGGGATGCGGGTGTCCAGCTTCCTGATGCTTCCTCCAACGTAAAAGACATCCTACACTGAAACAAGCCGACCTCCTTCTGGGTCCTGGCCCCATGTAGTTACGGGTGAATTGATATCAGCCTCAAGCAAACCACTTTGAAAGAACCCTTGTTGGTTCTCTTTACATCAACTCTGTTGGAATCCTGTACTCACTTGTAACAGATACGGCTACCTACCCAGCAGACGGTGGAAAGGACACTGTCACTGGGAAGTAGAAGACCTGGCTTCTAGCGCGGAATCTCCTCCATACCTTGTCATGTTGCCAATGCCCTACGTCTCTTTGCCTCAGTTTCCTCATCTCTAAATAGGAAAAAGTAGCCGTCCCTAATTACCTCACCCAAGTGCTGTATAAAATGAGACACGGGAGGCAAATACCCTCTGAATTCCTAAGCAGCAGTAGCATCACCACCCCCTACCACAGTGCTCACGTTTCTTTCCTCCCCACCCCCAATCCCAAAGGCCAGGAGCACAGGCAGTTAAACAGCATCACTCGAGGCCTCCAACAGGAGGAGCCCTGCATCCAGCGGCTTTTGCTGATGCCCCCAATAAAGCCGATTCTGTCAGAACCAAGAGGAAAATGAAAACATTCCTCTCTAGCAGCCAGAGGGGTCTCCATCTCTCCTGTTCTCCCAGATTATCTAGCAACACTGCCCCTTCCCCAGAAAGCTCTAGATCAATGATTCTGGAAACAGTCTGAGTCCTAAAGAGGGTTTAAAACCACCAAGAGTTCCTTCCCAAGTTGCTTTCTAGATGGAACCCTTCTGAGCAACCCCATGTTTCAGTTCATCCAGGTGAGCTCTACAGAGGAGGGCTCACTCCACATTGGGAAAAAGGATGCCTGTTCTTTCATGTGTGACTTCAGTGACTTTCAGTGACTTCAGTGGCCTCACAAATGCATTTAAAAAAGCAACTGGCCATCTACAGAGTTAACCTGCCAGGCAGCCCCACCACAAATCACTGTTCCAGCCAGGCTTGTGACAAGCGTGTGTTGGCAGGGCTGGGCAGGAGAGGCTGGAACAGGTGAAGCAGGCAACCCGCTCTGAAGGACGGAGAGTGAAGGTCAAGGTTCAATCAAGAGGTGTACAAGGCAGGGCCGGGTTCAGGGAGCTCGCTGCAAGATGAGCTCCGTAATCTCCGCCCTGCTACCCAATCTCATGGGTATCCCATAGTAGGCCGTGCCTGGGCTGACATATACAAACGTAGTCTGGGCCACTTGGTAGAGACCAGCAAAGAAGGGGTTCAGGAGATAGGCTGCCACGTTCAAGGGGAAGATTTGCCCAGCATGCGTGTGCCCAGAAAGGATCAAGTTAATATCTGGCCGAGCTTGAAGGGCTCTCTTGGCAGCCAGGGGCTGGTGAGCTAGCAAGATGGTGGTGTGGTCTGGGCTACAGCCCCCCAGGGCCTTGTCGAGATCCATGCCGTGGCCAGAGTAGTGCAAGACATCTGCTTCAATATCGTCCACCCCAGCCAAGCAGATCCAGTCGCCATCCTCACCACCACCATGTTGGGCCCGGATGGCAGAAATCTTCACATTCTCATTGTGAAGGGGCTTGACATTCAGGGATTCCAGCAGCGCAAACCAGTTGCTGACATCTGATGTGTAGTACTCGTGATTGCCTGTGACGAAGTAGGTGCCGAGGCGTGAATGAAGCTGGCCCAAAGGAGCGACAGCGGTCCGGAGGGTTGAGGCTTCTGAATCACAGAGGTCACCCACGATCACCGTGACATCTGGTTCCAGCATGTTCACCATCCTCACGAACATCTCCATCTTGGTCCTGCCCACGGTGGGACCCAAGTGAATGTCTGAGAGGAGCACTATCTTGAGGTTGTCCATAGAGGGGGGCAGCTGATGGATGGGCACCTCCACTGTTTTCACAGCTGGGGGCTGGGCAGCATTCAGAAGCCCGACCACACTGAGCACAACGGTCACCACCACGGCCAGGGCTGGCCTGAGTGCCAGCTTCCTTGTCTTGTCAAGGCTGCTCACGACTCGACCACTGCGCCAGGCCAGGAGCTGACAGGCCTGCTCCATGCCACTGAGGGTACAGAGGAAGAAGACCATGATGATGTACGCCCCGAGGCAGGAGTAGGCTGCCAAGGAAAAGAGATAGGGCTCCTCGGCCACTAAAAAGAGCATGGTGAAGAAACTGGAATGGGCCAGGGCCAGAAATGTCACAACAGCCATCTTCCAAAGCTGAAAACAGGCCGACTCTGCAGCTGAGGAATGGCTGAGGTTGCTGACTGCACTACACCAGATGTAGTGGGAGCCTATAAGCATGAGTGAGTTGGCAAACAGGGCCAGCTGCAAGCGCAACAGCCAACGCCAGGCCCTGAGCTCAAGGCTCCCCGCCAAATAAGAGCGGGAGACAATCATGGACACGAAGACAGTGCCAGCAGCCAGAGCGGCCTTCATGCCCAAGGACAGCTGCCTGAAGATCGCCATTTTCTCTGCTCCTAAGAGGGTCCCCTGCCAGTTCTGTGCGGGTGGGCTCTGGAAGGTGAGTTCCTTAGAAAGGACAGTGGCCAAGGAGAGGTTTCCAGGTCAGCTCCGCCTGCAACCAGGAACCGGCATCAGCTTTGTGGGATATTAGAACTTCCTTGTCCCCATTCAAAACCTGAAGGCCACTTACATGTGCCCAACCCACTCTGAATCCAAGCCAGTCGAATACCAGTCAGTTGCTACACTTCATTAAAATACAAACACACTGGATTATAACATGACGGGCAGTTTTCCTTTTCTTACTGACAGTTTTCTGAAGGTTTAAATGTTTTCCACAATGCGTATGAACTTCTTTTATAATAAAAACATCATTCTAAATCAGCGGTTCTCAAAGTGTGGTCTGGGGAGACCTTTTCAGGGGGTCCTTTTAATCAAAACTATTTTCATCATAATAAGCCATAATAATCCTGTCTTTTCCATTCTCATTCTCTCATGAGTATACAGTGGAGTTTTCCAGAAGCTATGTGACATGTGACATGGCAAGACAGAATGCAGAAGTAGCTAGGAGAATCTGTCATCTATTAAGACAGACATGAAAGAGATTTGCAAAAATGTAACATAATGCCACTGTTTGTCATAAAATTTAGGGAGAAACATTGTTATTTTTCCAAAAAAATTAAGTTTATTGACATAACAGGTTTATTGTTTCTTAAATAAACTAATAAATATTTTAAATTTTTCTGTTTAATTTCTAGAACAGTTAAAGTTTGAGAACCGCTGTTCTGGATAAATGTAAACAAGGAAATCTTGGAAAGTGAGTCTGCTGGTTATCTTTCTTCAGCTCTAGGCTCAGAAGGGACACCTAGACCCCTGACATAGGAATTCTTGGAGCAGAGCCAGCCTCCCTGTGTGGGCCGTGGGCCTGGCAGTCACAGGGCACCCCTCTGCTGAATGATGCTGCACAACAACGAGGAGCAACCATCACCCAGGTTACCTGTCCATCAGCTCCTCATCCATAAGTCTTTCTCTCTCCCCTCCCTCAACCCTCCTAGACTTTGGTTAAGATCTGCCTTCTCCTCACCCATCTTTCTCTGCCACTGTTTCCTTGAACGATTCCTCAGTTCCACCCTCACCAGGAGTTCTCATAGATGGCTAGCTCTCACCGGGGGCTCCTCTAGGCCTCCCAGGAAAAACACTGGGGCAGGGGAACCCCAGACTGGGCAGCAGGGGTTAGCAAACACTCCATTTGAGGTGACCTTTTCCCAAGAAGAATCCAAAACGAAGATATTTTTACTCGCTGTTTTCCAAATACTTAAGATCTTCAATCTTGATTTTAGATAAATGTATGACTTTGCTCTAGGCACGTTATTGAAAGCCATCAAAGGGTGTAATTTACAAGTCAGGGGCCCAAATTCCACCATCTTCTACTTACAACATGCCTGAGACTCGACCCACCCAAACTCTGGAGGAAGCAGGGTTCGCTGAACGTGCCGAGGGGCAGCTGCCCGTTTCAATTCCCCACCCCCCCTCTCCACCCCGCGCCTTACGCAGCTGTGACGCCAACTTCTCCAGGCAGCGATTCAGAACCCCCTCCGGCCCCTCCCTCAGCTCGAACCCCTGGGCTGAGGCCGTCCTTCTCCGGCCATTGGCACGCCCCCATACCTCACCTACACGTCCCGCCAGAACTCCCTCCAGCAACGCTGGCTGCCACCTGCAGCCTGCCCCTTGCCCACCCACGGCCTGGACCGCCAAACCCTGAAGATTTGGAAAATCCAAGCCAAAAAAGTAGGCGGCGGGGAGTGACGAGAAGGGGACGAGAGGTTTAAAAAGAGAATACTTCGAAGGCAATTAATCCCATATTCCCATTACGGGGGGGCCTCCACTGACCCCATTTTTCTCCTTCCGGAGCACTCCGCAAAGCACAAACTGGGCCAGGGGGGGCGCCCCAACCCAGAGCCCGAGGCGCCCGCCAGTAACGCGCGCTACTTGGAATTCCCTTCCCGGAAGCCTGCGAAGCTGGAAAGGTTCGGGCGCACCTCATCTCACCCCCTCGTCGCACCGATGGGGAAGTGGGTCCA
Organism: Equus asinus; assembly: GCF_041296235.1. Classification (NCBI taxonomy): domain Eukaryota; kingdom Metazoa; phylum Chordata; class Mammalia; order Perissodactyla; family Equidae; genus Equus; species Equus asinus. The sequence continues at coordinate 62,856,994 of NC_091810.1, read as the reverse complement.
GGCGAAAGGAGCGACCGGGGCAGAACACAGAAGCTACAGAGCTATCGGGAAGGACGCGCGCGCCCCGCCCGGCCCGCCCCCGACGGGAGGGCCCCTACACTGCCTGAGCACTGCCGGCTGCCTGCCTGCGGGGCGCACTCCGGGGTCCCTGGCCCTCCGCCCTGCAGGACCCCGGTTGGCTGCAGCCCCAGCCGCGTCCCCCGCCAGCCTGTCCCTCATCAATGCATCCCCGCGCGGGGGTCCCGTGGACTTACGCGCAACCCGCGCGCAGAGCCCAGCAGCAGCGGCACCAGCAGCAGAGAGAGGAAGCGAACGACCCCCAGCATGTCCACCCTCCAGCCTCTCGGCTCCGCAGTCGGCGCCCAGGCCAGCCGCGCGGCGTCACTTCACTGAGGACCCGCGGCCTGGCACCGCCCCTCGCCGGCCTTGCCGCTAGCCCCGCCGCCAGCCCCGGCGCTTGCCCCGCCCCGCGCTCGGTCCGGCGTCAGTGGAGCCCGGGGCGGGGGAGGAGGGAGCTGCCGGGACTTGGAGGCCTCCGGCGGCCGCGTGACTCCAGGATAGTGTTATCAGGCTTTTGGTGGCCTTTGCCGCAGGGAGGGACCCTTTGGAAAGTCTATCAGGAGACCCGGCTGTCAGCAGCTTGATAAGGCGCCCGGGGGTTGGACTTTAACAAGGATCTCCTTGCTCCCTGGCTGCCTTGAGAGGACAGAAGGGGGAAATTGAGACCAGATAAACCTAAGTGGATGAGATAGGATGCTAGCCCTGCATACGGACTCTCCGGAAAGCTCTAAACCAGGGGTCCGCAAAGGGTGGTCCCTGGACTAAGCGTATACCTGGAACTTGTTAGAAATGCAAATTCCAGCGCCCCATCCCAGAAATTCTCAATCAGAAATTCTAGGGATGGAGTCCAGAAATCTGTATTTTTACAGACCCTTCAGGTTATTTCGGTGCATGCTAAAGTTTGAGGACCTTTGATCTAGGTTACTGATAAATTTAGAGATATGGTTCAACTGCGGCAAAATCATTCCCAGTGCCAGCCTTTAAAGCACCAGGGTCTGCAGAATTTTTTTTTCATTGTTGGGTTTTTAGAGAGAATAGCAACATCTCCCACTTTCCAGTTTTGCGCTTGAGCCTCTCCACATCCCGGGGATGCCTCAAATCTGTCAAGCGGCCTTAAAATAATATTGTCTCTTTTCACGCTTGGGAAAACGAAGGCTCTGCAGTGTGTGATAACTTGTCCAGGACCGCCAGTCACCACTAGATCCGGGTCTCAAGTTTGTGCCTGTCTTCCTGTCCTTGCCTGGCCTGCCTTGCCCAGTCTTAGCAAAGAATCCTGCTGAGTCAGTTTAGGGAGAATCTCCCCACCCTTGGGGACAAGTTCCTTATCCCCGACCTCTGACTTCTAAGTCCTTGACCTGCCCTTAGGAAGAATCCCTTGATATCTCCTCTTATACTTTTCCACCTACAATCCCTCGCTCTGCTGGTTGGCTATATAAATCCCCAGCTGTCTTTGCCCTTCCTAGATTTGAGACCCAGCTCTCTCCCCTATCGCAATAGAGTTGACCCCATCACAACAGTCTTGAAGGAAGTCTTCCTTACCATTTTAACAAGTCAGAATAATTTTTTCTTTAGCACTACTTTTTACAACTTGTGGATCTTTTAAAAACCTTAGTTTGGTTTTTAAACGCTGGGAGTGATGACTATGAAAGTCAAGAATGTTGGTTACTTACGGGAGTGAGGGGCTGAGACTGGGATGGGGCCCATGGAGGGGCTTCTGGGAGGGGGCAACAAAGTTTTGTTTCTTGAACTAGAGGGTAGTTACAAGGGTATTCATAATATAACTTATTAAATCATTTATGTGTTTTGTGTTGCTTTCTGAATCTGTTTTTAAAATAAGTCAAAAGGTATTTTTTACTTTTAAAAAGTAACCTTAGCCATGTTCCAAAAAAATCTTTTATGTTGTGTAAGGAAATACCTAAAATTCCATTTGCTTCTCCTTTTCTCCTTTCTTACTGGACCTTTCTCAGGTTCTTTTCATGCCTAGAATACCAACTCTCTCTCCTTGTGCTCCTGTGAAGGCCTTTTCAGACTCTGCCATCCGAGTCCAGAACTGAAGAGCAAGGGCTTTGCACACAGGCACCCTTGAGTTGGACTTCCAACCCTGCCCCTTAATGTCTCTGTGACTGTGGGCAAGTTACTTAACCTCTCTGAGCTTTAGTTCCTTCAACTGGTAAACAGACAATATGGAACTCACTGGGAAGTTGGGAGAGTTACCAGAGCTGACGATTATAAAACGTTTGGCACAACCAGGATGTTAGTGGGACAGTTGATGAAGTCAGAATTAGGCCTATAGGTTAATTTCCTGATTTTGATAAGGTTACTGGGTCTAAAGATTAAATAATAGTTTCATATTAATTTATTGGTTTTGATAATTGCACTGTGGCTACATGAGAGATTGTCCTTGTTTTTAGGAAACAAAAGGGCATTATCTTTGCAACTGACTCTCAAACAGTTCAGGAAAAAAAGTGTATACACACACAGAACCATAAAGCAAATGTGGTAAAATGTGGACTTCGGGGAATCAATCAAGGAATTCTTTGTACTGTTTTTTCAACTTTTTTCTAAGTTATTGCAAAATGAAGTTAAATTAAAAACAAAAAATCCTTAGCACCTGGCAGATTCAACTTTTCCCACCTTCTTTCCCAGCCTGTAGACCAGGTGATGATATGCAGCAGGCATTTTTAACTGAACTGAGGCAGAAAGGGTTTAACATAGGGCTTGACAAACCAGCCAGCAGCCTAAATCCGGCCTGCTGCCTGTTTTTGTATGGCCTACCAGTTAAGAATCACTTTTACATTTTAATTAAATTAAATTAATTAATTATTTGTGTGTGTGTGTGAGGAAGATTGGCCCTGAGCTAACATCTGTTGCCAATCTTCCTCTTTTTACTTGAGGAAGATGGTCCCTGACTTAACATCTGTATCAGTCTTCCTCTATTTTATATGTAGGATGCCACCACAGCATGGCTTGATGAGCGGTGCATAGGTCCATGCTCGGGGTCTGAACCTGCTAACCCTGGGCTACTGAAGCAGAGCATGTGAACTCAACCACTGCGCCACCACACCAGCCCCATTTTTATGTTTTTAAATGGTTGGGAAAAAGTCAAAAGAAGAATAATATTTTGTGACATTTAAAAAAGATATGAGAATCTTGGCAACCAGAATTCAGCAATTCATCAAAAGAATCATACATCAGGATCAGGTGGGATTCATACCAGGGACACAGGGATGGTTCAACATCCTCAAATCAATCAACGTGATACACCACATCAACAAACTGAGGAATAAAAACCACATGATCATCTCAATAGATGCAGAGAAGGCATTTGACAAGATCCAACAGCCATTTATGATAAAAACTCTGAACAAAATGGGCATAGAAGGAAACTACCTCAACATAATAAAGGCCATATATGACAAACCCATAGCCAACATCATACTCAATGGGCAAAAACTGAACCCCATCCCCCTGAAAACAGGAACGAGACAAGGATGCCCTCTATCACCACTCTTATTTAACATAGTACTGGAGGTCCTGGCCAGAGCAATCAGGCAAGAAAAAGGAATAAAAGGAATCCAAATAGGGAGCGAAGAAGTGAAACTGTCACTGTTTGCAGATGACATGATCTTATATATAGAAAACCCCAAAGAATCCATTGGAAAACTGTTAGAAGTAATCAACAACTACAGCAAAGTTGCAGGGTATAAAATCAATTTGCATAAATCAGTAGCATTTCTATACTCCAGTAATGAACCAACAGAAAAAGAATTCAAGAATACAATACCATTCACAATCGCAACAAAAAGAATAAAATACCTTGGGGTAAATTTAACTAGGGAAGTGAAGGACCTATATAATGAAAATTACAAGGCCTTTCTGAGAGAATTGGATGACGACATAAGGAGATGGAAAGACATTCCATGTACATGGATTGGAAGAATAAACATAGTTAAAATGTCCGTTCTACCTAAAGCAATCTACAGATTCAACGCCATCCCAATCAGAATCCCAATGACATTCTTTACAGAATTAGAACAAAGAATCCTAAAATTCATATGGGGCAACAAAAGATCCCGAATTGCTAAAGCAATCCTGAGAAAAATGAACAAAATGGGAGGCATCACAATCCCTGACTTCAAAACATACTACAAAGCTACAGTAATCAAAACAGCATGGTACTGGTACAAAAACAGGTGCACAGATCAATGAAACAGAATTGAAAGCCCAGAAATAAAACCTCACATCTATGGACAGCTTATCTTTGACAAAGGAGCTGAGAGCATACAATGGAGAAAAGAAAGTCTTTTCAACAAATGGTGCTGGGAAAACTGGAAAGCCACATGTAAAAGAATGAAAATTGACCATTCTTTTTCACCATTCACCAAAATAAACTCAAAATGGATTAAAGACCTAAAGGTGAGACCTGAAACCATAAGGCTTCTGGAAGAAAACGTAGGCAGTACACTCTTTGACATCAGTATTAAAAGGATCTTTTCAGACACCATGCCTTCTCAGAGAAGGGAAACAATAGAAAGAATAAACAAATGGGACTTCATCAGATTAAAGAGCTTTTTCAAGGCAAATGAAAACAGGATTGAAACAAAAAAACAACCCATTAACTGGGAAAAAATATTTGCAAGTCATATATCTGACAAAGGCTTAATATCCTTAATATATAAAGAACTCTCGCAACTCAATCACAAAACATCAAACAACCCAATCAAAAAATGGGCTGGAGACATGAACAGACATTTCTCCAAAGAAGATATACGGATGGCCAATAGGCACATGAAAAGATGCTCATCATCGCTGATCATCAGGGAAATGCAAATCAAAACTACACTAAGATATCACCTTACACCCGTTAGAATGACAAAAATATCTAAAACTAATAGCAACAAATGTTGGAGAGGTTGCGGAGAAAAAGGAACCCTCATACACTGCTGGTGGGAATGCAAACTGGTGCAGCCACTATGGAAAACAGTATGGAGATTCCTCAAAAAACTAAAAATAGAACTACCATACGATCCAGCCATCCCACTACTGGGTATTTATCCAAAGAGCCTGAAGTCAGCAGTCCCAAAAGTCCTGTGCACCCCAATGCTTATTGCAGCACTGTTTACAATAGCCAAGACGTGGAAGCAACCTAAGTGCCCATCAACCGACGAATGGATAAAGAAGATGTGGTACATATATACAATGGAATACTACTCAGCTGCAAAACAGAACAAAATCATTCCATTTGCAATAACATGGATGGACCTTGAGAGAATTATGTTAAGTGAAATAAGCCAGCAAGAGAAAGATAATCTGTGTATGACTCCACTCATATGAGGAATTTAAAACTATGGACCAAGAACAGTTTAGTGGATACCAGGGGAAAGGTGGGGTGGGGGGTGGGCACAAAGGGTGAAGTGGTGCACCTACAACATGACTGACAAACATTGATGTACAATTGAAATTTCACAAGATTGTAACCTATCAATAACTCAATAAAAAAAAAAGATATGAGAATCAAATGTCAGTGTCCATAAATAAAGTTGTATTAGAATACGGCCCCTCCTAATCCTCTACATATTGCGTACGGCTGCTTTTGCACTGCAATGGCAGCTGAGTAGTTGAAACACAAAACCTAAAATATTTTCTATCTGTCCCTTTGCAGTAAAAGCTTGCCCAGAGGGTGTAGATTGTAGTTTGTTTCTGAGATTTTTTTTTTTTTTTGAGGAACAGTAGCCCTGAGCTAACATCTGCTGGCAATCCTTCTCTTTTTGCTGAGGAAGACTGGCCCTGAGCTAACATCTGTGCTATCTTCCTCTACTTTATATGTGGGATGCCTGCCACCGCATGGCTTGCCAAGCAGTGCCATGTCCGCACCCAGCATCTGAACTGGCGAACCCTGGGCCGCCGAAGCAGAACATGCGAACTTAACCACTGTACCACTGGGCCGCCCACCCATTTCTGAGATTTTAGTACTTGACTTTGTATTGTAGTTGAACTAGCAATAATAGTAATGGACATTGTTGTGCTGAATGCTTTACTCTGCCTCTCAAGCCAAGTTGCATGTTGTTATCCACATTTCACAGATGAGAAAACTGAGGCACAGAGGAGTTAAGTGACTTGCCAGTAGTCACAGAGCTAGCAAGTGATGGAGTCTCTCAAGTCACATTGCCTAACTTTAGAGCCTGAGTTACTTTTACAATGCCATGCTTCTGCCCATACTTTATTTTTCAGTTCCTGTCCAAGGCTATATATAGTGTGCTGGGATGCAAACCAGGCTGCTCCAGGTTGTGGGGGATAAGAAATGAGCATAAGAAGGCTGTCCCCCTGTAGAGATTCATCTCCAGTGAAACAGATGTCCACATACACGACTAAATATGGTGCGTGCTCTAACATAGACCAGTGCTACTCAAAGTGTGGTCCAAGGACCAGTGGGCAAGAGATAAGTACAGAAATTCAGAGTAGGTATTTCGAAACTTGTAGCAATGTGAGAAAGTTTGTCTGTTGAATCTAATAATGAAAAAAGTGGATGTGAATTTTGTGTGTCTATTTTTATTTTGTCTTTCTAGTAATTTATTTTTATCGTATTTTTACAAGAGGATCGGTCCTTGATAGATGAGAAAGAGCACTGATAACCACAGAAACAAAACTGATTCTTCACCAAAGGTAGTTTGAGAAACCTAAGAACAATGAAGGAGAGAGAGATGTGCAGCTCAATAACACAGATGAAAACATTGTTTTTCTACCCTAACAGGGCCTTGCACAGAAAGTAAGCATGAATCTCAACCCACTTCATTGGTCTCTTTTCACTTATGGTCCTAATAGAGTTTCCTATTCAGCAAATTTCACGTCCCCGTGTGAGTTCTGACCTGTGTTTCAGTGTAAAAATTTAACTAACTTTACATTTCTAAATATTTTAAAAATTCCATTAAAATGATTGTAACTTGGAATAGGTTTTAGTGGTATTAAAAGATATATGTTAAAGGCAGGGGAAAAACTAGGCCTCCACTAAAAAAACATGACAACTAAATGCAATGCACGATCCCGGATTGGCTCTTAGACCAGGAAAAAAAAATACCACAAAATAAGACATTATTGGCACAATTAACGAAAGCTTAATATACAGTATGGATTAGAAAAAAAGATTGTATCAATATTAAATTTCCTAATTTTGGTAATTATACTATAGCTGTGTTCTTAGGAAATACACTCTGAAATATTTAGGGGTAAAGGAGCATAATGTCTGCAACTTACTCTCAAATGATAATAATAATAATATGTATATATTTATACATGTAATTATATATTATAGATAACATACATATATATTACATGTGTATGATGAAAGAGAAATTATAAAGCAAGTGAGGCAAAATGCTAAAAATTGATGAATTAGGTAAAAGGCATACAGGAATTCTTATATCAAAACAAAAATTTATTCGAAAAATAAAGTCTCCAGCCTACAGATGTGGACAGTTCTGTGCAGCAATTCCTTCGCCTTCTCACATATCTTTAAGTTTTCTGACACAGAAAGTCCTGAGGCTAAGTTGTGCAACCAACTAATGAGTATGGTTATAAAACAATAGAAAGATAAAATTGTGAAATATCAGCCAACAGTTTCCGCACAGTTCCAATACAAGTTAGCTGTGTATCAGGAATTGGACCACACCATACGGCAGTCATGAACGTTACAATGTCCTTGTCCCTATGTCCTCAAACTCCCTTTGAGATATCTGTAGACATAAAATGCCCCAAGTGAGACCTGCCTTAGGAAATAAAAATGATGACTTTGTTTCAAACACTCTTCTCGTCTATCTTTTTTCCATCACCTTGTTATCTGTCAGGAGCATCTGCTTCCCTGGGGTGTCTCAGCTGCATCTTTGCAGGGTTGCGTTTTTTTCCCTTCATGTTTGTTCTAGGCCTGTTGTTTCTCCTTCACCTGGGCCCCTAGGTTCGGCCACCCTTTCTGTCTTTATAGCCACATCTGCGGTTGTGGCTCAGTCCTCTGAATGATCACAGTCATTTTCTAGCTCATTTGAAGGTTACAACTGGATATGGCCAGAAGGGCTATTTGTTCTGACAGTTACCATGTTGGCCCATCAGTGTCTTAAATTTTATATTCTTGGAGTTGTCAACATTTAGTCAGTAGAACTTACATAATCTTGATTTCTAGCTTCTTTTCAAACATCAGAAGTTCTGGCCACACCAGCCCCACTGTCCCATGGGGTAACAGTAGACCAGAGATTGGGACATCCAGCAACAGTCTCCATCTGGTCCACTTCACATTTGACATGACCTGCAGGCCCCGTGAGAGATTTAAGTTTGCAACTTCTGGGTCAGAGTGTCTCAGCGGTAATTTGATCACAACGTCTATGATTGTTATATCAATCACATCCTTGTGACACCTCAGATTCACTAGTCACCTGTCTCCCGAACCCTGGGCTGCCTGCTCCACCTCAGATGCCCTTGCAGCAAGCACATCTGCCACTGCAAGCCAACCGTCTAGAGTCTTTGGCTCCTCCAGACACTTCTGGACTCACTGGAGCGAAGCACCATGTGGCTGCCAAAGAGGTTGGGTGGTGCAACCCAGAAGGGCAGACAAGTTCACCCCCCATGGAGAAATGTAGTGCAGTGGGAGACCAGAGGAGGGAAAAAGCCAGTAAGTAAATGTCCTCTCCCTTCCTCCCTCAGATTAACTATTAACTCCAAGTGTGGTTTCTCTGTACAGCCTCCGGAGACATTCCATGTGGTTTAGTGGGTGCACCTGCCAGGAAATTGGCTGCGCCTTCAAGGCCGTTATGAAGCAGGAGCGAGCATAGGAACATGTTTATGTGGCTTCTCATTCTCCCTTGCCTCTTTTCCCTCTCCTCTCACTCTCACTGTCATTGATTGTGCCTCCCAAATAAAGTACGTATTAACATTTACTTCTTGGGGCCGGCCCGGTGGCGCAGTGGTTAACTGCGCACGTTCTGCTTCGGCGGCCCGGGGTTCACCGGTTCGGATCCCGGGTGTGGACATGGCACTGCTTGGCAAGCCATGCTGTGGTAGGCATCCCACATATAGAGTGGAGGAAGATGGGCATGATGTTAGCTCAGGGCCAGTCTTCCTCAGCAAAAAGAGGAGGATTGGCAGCAGTTAGCTCAGGGCTAATCTTCCTCAAAAAACAAAAACAAAAACATTTACTTCTTGCCTCAGACTCTATTTTCTAGGGAACCCAGATGAGACAATTATTTGTTCAACGTGATGAAATTGCTCTGAAGCCTACCATTTCCTGTATGCATTTCTTGAGCTTTCTCCAACCTTGGGTTTTGGGGAGTCCTCTTAGATTTTGCTTTTAGGACCATAGGTCACAACTCATTCCCAATTCAAACCCCAGATTTAGTGCTTCTTTCTTAGTGAAGTAACCAGTGATTGCACTAGTCGAAGGAGTTCTTTCCTTCCAGAAATTTCCATAGTGCTCTCCCTACATCTAACTTATGACATCTTTCTCTATGTTATGGCTCTTTATGTTCTGTACTTTAACTCAGGTCCTCAACTGTCTTATGGGGAAAACTTCGGGAGTCTCCTATACTGTTTTTTGGCCTCCAGCCCCATCACCTTCCTCCCCAATTGAGCCTTTGCACATGTTGCTCCCTCTGCCAGGAATCTTCTTCCTTTTCTGTTTTTGCCTCCAGCCAACTTCTCCATCTTTTAAGACCCTTTAAAGGAGTTCAAGCAGGGCCTCTTGCAAGAAGCCTTCCCAGACTTACTCTCAAACTACATTACTGCTATAGACTGAATGTTTGAGGTCCCCCCCTCCCCAAATTCATATGCTGAAACCTAATACCCAGTGTGATGCTCTTTGGAGGTAGGGTCTTTGGGGTCTTTTGAGTGATTAAGTCATGAAGATAAAGCCCTTATAAAAGAGACCCCAGAGAGCTCCCTTGCTCCTTCCACCATATGAAGACACAGTGAGAAGAAGGCCGTCTGTGAACCAGAAAGTGGACTCTCACCAGACACCGAATCTGCTGGCACCTTCTTCGTGGACTGCTCAGTCTCCAGAACTGTGAAAAATAAATGCTGTGTTTATAAGCCACCCAGCTTATGGTATTTTGTTATAGCCGCCCGAACAGACTAAGACAGTTACCCGAGCCCCCTTGGGGCCCACACAGTCCTCTGTCCATATGTCCATTCCAGCTCTAATGGTAGGGTAATGGAAGATTTACTTATCTGTCTTCTCCAGACTTTGAGTTCTCTGAGGAAACAGTTGATATCATTTCCCTAATACAGTGCCTGGCACACAATAGTTTGCTATAGATTTACGTAACAGATGAAAAAAAAATAAACATCTTATCTTTACTCAACTGGAAGTTCCTTGCCGTCAGGGATATTTGTCTGATTCATCTTTGCATTCTAGCACCTGGTATAAGGTAGATGTTGAACAGCATATTGAAAGAATGAATAAATTCATGATACGAAAGAGAATTTGTCACTAAAGTCACCTGGAGAACACTGGTTCCTTTAGTGAGGAACCCTCTCAGACAGAGCTCTGATGGCACCAACCAGCCCATAAGTCTAGGGGTCAGACACAGTAGATATTGGTTTCACTTCCTTTTAAAATTCTGTTGAATTATAATAGGAAGCAACTGTTCCCGCCACTTCCACTTGCCCACCTACAATCTTGCTTCTCAAAGGCAATTCCGCTTAACCTTTGCTGCCCCCACTTCCTTCCCTCCACTCTTTATACTGTAGCCACAGTGACCTTCTCTCAGCCTCTTGTACCTTTCATGTCTCCTCCTTCAGAACCATCTTTGGTGGGGGCTGGTACATTGGTTTATGACATCTGGAGATATCCTGGGATCCAAGCAGCTCCCAGAAATTTCCCAAACCCCACTGTCAATGCAGAGTGGGCTGGAAGTGGCATAGAGCTGATGGACCTGAAGGGGCTTGGCCAAGGTGATAAGGGATGACTCCTCATTGGTGACCAACCAGGAACAGATGTCATTTCAGCAGAGGCCACAGTACACATGTGACAGTCTCTCTCCATTAACCCCACTAGGTTGACTCAAACTGACTTCAAGGACAAGAGAAGGAGCCAAATGAGAAGAAAAAAAGAGGTATCCTTCTTGAACTTTTGGTCGATGTATTCATTAGCTAATGCTGTGTAACAAACTACCCCAAAACTGAGAGGCCAACAACAATCATTTATTTAGTTCATGATTCTCCAGGTCAACTGAGTGGTTTTTTTGGTTTTGCCTCTGCTGGACTTCTCATGTATCCGCAGATAGCCCAGGAATCTTCTGGTGCTGGCTGATCTAGGATGGCTTCATTCATACATTTGGCAGCTGGCATGAGTGATGGAGAAACAGTTGGGCCACAAGTCTCTCATCCCCCAGCAGGCCAGCCTAGGCTTAGTCACAGGAAGAGAGGGTCCTACGTGCCACAAGAGAAGGCAAGTCCTGATACAAAGTGGGACATTTGCTGCTTTCTCATTGGCCAAAGCAAATCACATAGGCAAATCTAGATGCAAAGGGTGAAGGAACTGACTCCACCTCTTGATGGAGAAATTGTACGGAGAGGGGAGGAATTTGAAGCATTCCTGCAATCAACCATAAGCAAATGTTCAGTTCATTCTCTCTTAGATGAGTTTGTTTTTTGTAGAAAGGAAACACTTTGCTATGTGTATCTTAAAGTAGCTTTCCACTTGGTTCTGGTATTCCAGAAGATGGTTAATTTAATAGTTGCCTTATCTTCCTTTCTAGGTTTATGCTGCTTCACTTACTCGTTCGTCCTTGTCAAACACACTGGACTGAGGATAATGCTGTGCACACAGAACAGATTGATTAATAAGCTTTTTTGAACAATATCTTTGAGAGAAATAGCTTGGTGGAGATAACAGAGACTCGACAGTCTGACAGATGTGTCATTCATTCCACAAGTATTTATTGAGTACCTACTAAGTGCCAAGCACTCTCTGACGTGCTAGGAACACAGTGGTAGGTAAAACAGATGCAGTCCCTACCTTGTGAAGCATACAGTCTTATGAGGAAAGAGATGTCAATCAAATAATCACAAAAAGAAACGTAAATTTGCAACTGTGATAGATGCTACAATGACAGGCACGTGGGTCTGTGAGTTGTGCTTTTTTTTTTTTACTATTGTGCCCTTTTGAAAAACAGTTTTAATTGAGGTATAATTGACATACCATAAACTGTACATATTCATTTTTATTTATTTTTTCCTTTTTCTCCCCAAAGCCCCCCAGTACATAGTTGTATATTCTTCGTTGTGGGTCCTTCGAGTTGTGGTATGTGGGACGCTCCCTCAGCGTGGTTTGATGAGCAGTGCCATGTCTGCGCCCAGGATTCGAACCAACGAAACACTGGGCCGCCTGCAGCGGAGCATGTGAACTTAACCACTCGGCCACGGGGCTAGTCCCAGAAACTGTACATATTTAAAGTATACAATTTGAGAAATTTTGACCTGAAATTGTCACAAGTTCTGTGAGGTTCTGAACAGATGTAGTTAAGAAGGACAGAGAAGAAAGGAAAGTGTCTCTGGGGAAGTGACATCTGAATGGGATCTAAAATAACAGCCCTGGGCAAAGGGCCTTCAGCAGGGGCTGGCAAGGCAAGTACAAGACAGAGGAAGCTGCGGCCAGAGCTTAGCAGCTGGTACAACTGAGCTGTTGGGTGAGCCTTTTTTTTCTAGGAAGATTAACCCTGAGTTAACATCCACTATCAATCTTCCTCTTTTTGCTGAGGAAGATCAGCCTTGAGCTAACCTCTATGCCTATCTTCCTCTATTTTTTGTATGTGAGATGCCTGCCACAGCAGGGCTTGATAAGCGGTGCTGAGGTCTGTGCCTGGGATCCGAACTGGCAAACCTCAGGCCGCCAAAGTGGAAGGTGCGAACTTAATGGCTGCACCACCTGGCCAGCCCGGAGATGCTTTTTAATTGTATTTTATTACTAGTAGGATTGAACTTTTTTTCTGTTATTGGACATTTTTCTTTGTGTGCCTGTTTTTGAAAGGGAGTATTGGACTTTTTCATGTTCTCCACACATTAAGGACATCAAGCCCCAAGCAAGGTGGTCACGGATTGAGCAGGAGGCTCCAGGGGACCAGGTGAACTCCTCCCAGCTCAGCTCTCTGCACAGGCTCCTTCCCCCGGTTCAGGTCTCTGCTCGAATATCACCTCCTCATGTAATCTTCCCCCACCTCATCCCAGCCACTTGTTTTATTTTCCTTATATAACTATTGCAATATTTTTTTAAAGTAACAAGTAACTATAAAATTATATCTTATAAACATAAATGTATGCCATAAAAAGTGATGCATACTCACTCCCATCTCCTCACCCCAATGGGACCCCCTCCCACTTCCATGCCCCTCCTTCTACCTCACAGGAAACCACTGTCCAGTTTTTGTTTATGGTTCCTTTTTCATTAAAGTTTTACCCTGTGTGTTTATATGAGGTAAGACTATATTATTTGCATTCTTAAATAATATTTTGTGTACTTTAGCATATTTTTAAACTTTAGACAAATGGAATCATTCTTTTTTTTTTTTTAAGGTTAAACTGTGTTGTTATGTGTAGCTGTCACTCTTTCATTTTCCCCTGCTGTAAAATATTCTTCTATGTACACATAGTCTCACTTAAAAAAAAAAATCCACTCTTCTGTTTATGGACAGGTATTTCTGCTTTCTGCTATTAAGAACAAGACTGCTGGGGCTGGTCCCGTGGCCAAGTGGTTAAGTTCTCGCGCTCCGATTCAGTGGACCGGGGTTTCGGCGGTTTGAATCCTGGGTGCAGACATGGTACTGCTCATCAGGCCATGCTGAGGTCGCGTCCCACATGCCACAACTAGAAGGACCCACAACTAAAAATACACAACTATGTACCGGGGGGCTCTGGGGAGAAAAAGGAAAAATAAAATCTTAAAAAAAAAAAAAGAATAAGACTGCCATATCTTACCAGAAACACTTACTAATTACAAAAGAAAGAAATGAAGTGGAGAAAATCGATACAACCTTAACAAAGTAGTCAAAATTAACATCCCTGATAAGGGGCCAACACTGTATTCCTCCTATGTGACACCTGAGATGGCTGCAACATTGCTTCTGTGGTATTCTAGCCGCAGGAGCTTAATCTGAATCTAATCATGAGGAAACATCAGAGAAAACGCCAAACAAGGGAGCTTTTATAAAATAACTAGCCTGTATTCTCTTTTAAAACAGATTTTATTTTAAAACAGTTTTAGATTTGGAGAAAAATCAAGTGGAAGGTACAGAGATTTTTCCATATACCTTCTGCCACTACATAAGTACAGCTGCCCCCACTCTCAGAATGCCGTGTGGTACATTTCTTACAATCAATGAAGCTACATTGACACATCATAATCACGCAAAGTCCATAGTTTACATTAGGGTTCACTCTTGGTGTTGTACATTCTATGGGTTTGTTTGTTTTGTTGAGGAAGATTAGCCCTGAGCTAACATCCATTGCCAGTCTTCCTCTTTTTATTTTTCTTTTTTCTTGAAGAAGATTAGCCCTGAGCTAACATCTGTGCCCATCTTCCTCTACTTCGTATGTGGGACACCTGACACAGCATGGCTTGATAAGTGGTGCTAGGTCTGCACCTAACTGCTGAGCCATGGGGCCAGACCCCCATTCTATGGGTCTTGACAAACGTGTAATGATATTTATCCACCATTATAGTATCATACAGAATAGTTTTTTTTCTGTTAGATTATTTTTTTTCTTTACTTGCGGTAATGTTGGTTTATAACAGAATAGTTTGCCCCCAAAATACTCTGTACTATGCCTATTCATCCTTTCCTCTCAATGCCTGGCAACCAATGACATTTTACTGCCTTCATAGTTTTGCCTTTTCCAGAATGTCGTATGATTAGAATCATACAGTACATAGCCTTTTCAGATTGGCTTCTTTCACTTAGTTATATGCATTTAAGGTGGCTCCATGTCTTTTCACGGCTTGATAACTCCTTTTTTTCCTTAACACTGAATAATATTCCATTGTCTGGATGTACCACAGTTTATTTATCCATTCACCTACTGAAGGACATCTTGGTTGCTTCCAAGTTTTGGCAATTATGAATAAAGCTGCTATAAACATTTGTGTGCAGGTTTTGTGTGGACATAAGTTTTCAGCTTATTTCGGTAAATATAGAGAAATGTGATTGCTGGGTTGTATAATAAGAGTGCATTTAGTTTGGTAAGAAACTGCCAAACTGCCATCAAAGTGGCTGTACCGTTCTGCATTCCCATCAGCAATGAATGAGAGTTCCTGGTACTCCATATCTTTGCCAGCATTTAGTGTTGTCAGTGTTTTGGACTTTGGCCATTTTAGTAGGTGTGTGGTGGTATCTCATTGTTGTTTTGGCCTATACTCTTCAAAAATGTTGACAGCATGACAAGAAAAGATGAAGAAAAGGTCCAGATTAGAAGACACTAAGTACAGGTGACAACCACATGCAATACATGATCCTGGACTGCATTGTGTCAATGCAAAAAAGTGCTATAGAAGACGTTATTGGTACAGTTGAGGAAATTGGAATAGGGAGTGTAGATTAAAGTCTTCCATCAGTGTTAAATTTCCTGAATTTGATCACTGTAGTTTCATTCTTAGGATACACATACTGAAAGATTAAGGCAAAAGCCACACAGATAAAGAAAGGAAATGTGGCATCATAACCTTAGCAATTTGTGAATCTCGATTAAAGGGTATATAGGAGTTCTTTGTACTATCCTTGCAACTTTTCTGTAAATTATTTCAAAATAAAGAATTTTTTAAAAGTGCTTTCAACATTTCATCCATATCTTTTGATGCACACATACAAGAGTCTATTTCTGGAGTATATTCTGGAGAGTGGAACGGCAGTCATAAGGTGCGTGCACCTTCAATTTGGCTAGCTAAATAGTTTATAAAGTGCCACTGACATTCTTATTAATTTTATTTATGCGTTCTCTTTCTCACTGAAATGTAAGGTGGGCGGCAGTGCTACCAAAGTGTAGGCCTGGGACCCGAGGCATCAGCCTCATCAGGGTGCTGGTTGGAAATGCAAATCCTCAGACGCCCATCCAAGACTTGCTGAATCAGAAACTCTATGGGCACGGCCCAGGAATCTAAGTTTTCACAAGTCCTCCAAGTGATTCTAAAGTTTAGCGCTAATCTAGGATCCATTAGGGCCGCGTCTGGCTTGCAGACGGCCGTCTCCAAACCAAGGAACAGTGGAACCCCAGAACACGGGTTAGACGGTGCAGGAACCAGATGGCTGCGCGCCTTCCCCAGGGCACCCTCCCCGCAAGCGCGGCTTTGCCCCCCGGGATGGGTGGGGAGGGGCGGCCGGACGGGGCGGGCCGGAGGCTAGCGTCCCCGCCTCCCAGGCTTTCGGCCCGCCGCGTTGCGCCGTCCGCCTCCTTCCTTGCCTCCTCTCTCCCTTCCTCCCTTCCTCCCGTCCTTCCTTCCGCCGGGCGCGATGGAGCCGGGGCGCAGGGCGGCCGCAGTGCTGCTGGCGCTGCTGTGCGCAGGCTGTGCGCTGCGCTCCGGGCGCGCCCAGTACGAGCGCTACAGCTTCCGCAGCTTCCCGCGGGACGAGCTGATGCCGCTCGAGTCGGCCTACCGGCACGCGCTGGACCAATACAGCGGCGAGCACTGGGCGGAGAGCGTGGGCTACCTGGAGATCAGCCTGCGGCTGCACCGCCTGCTGCGCGACAGTGAGGCCTTCTGCCACCGCAACTGCAGCGCGGCACCCCAGCCCGAGCCCGCCGCCGGCCTCGCCCGCTACCCCGAGCTGCGCCTCTTCGGGGGCCTGCTGCGCCGCGCGCACTGCCTCAAGCGGTGCAAGCAGGGCCTGCCAGCCTTCCGCCAGTCGCAGCCCAGCCGCGAAGTGCTGGCCGACTTCCAGCGCCGCGAGCCCTACAAGTTCCTGCAGTTCGCCTACTTCAAGGCAAGTCCGCCCGGCCTTGCGGCCGCGGCCTCCCCCCTCCAGGGCCCCGCCCCTGCCCCGCCCCTGCCCCGCCCCGCGGCCCTGGCCCCGCCCCCGCCCCTCCGGCCTGGGCCGCTTTTGCACCGCCCTTTCAGGACCTTTCATGACCTTCCAGGGCTCTCTCCCTCCCAGCCCAGCCAAAGGATGCTTCCAAATCCTGCCCCCTCTTCTTCGTCTTAAATAGAGATGAAGCTACTCTTCTGGAAGGGTCGTTCTGAGGCAGAGAACACGTACCTAGAACGTCCAGCTCAGTGTCTGGCACCCAACAAAGTGCCTGATAAATGTTACGTGTTATTTGAACACCGACTCCTTTTTTCTGTATATACCATTAAAATCGCCTTTTCTCAAGTGAGTAGTGACTTTCACTAATAAAGCGGAAGAGGACCTGAGGAGCCGGCTAGAGGGGGAAGTTGAGGCCAGGAAAGGACAGGGCGTGCTTGGTTGGACGCATCCGTGCCTAGAGGAGCAGAGCTTGTGCGCCATGACTCACCCGGTTGGCGCTCGCCGCTGTCTCTTTTTCATTTAGAATTTAACACAGTTGTCTTCCTCCTTTTTGTGGCTACTTAACTTCTGTGATTGCTGGCTAAAAATAGCCACAGATTGCGGTTCTCTCTCCTTTGAGTCCTTACTCTGGGGAGCCACAAATTTTGAGAATGGGCTGAATTCCCTGTTACTGGGTAAACAGGCTTGAACTTGGAGGGTCTTCACCTCCTTCGCCAGGAGAGCCCTCTCAAAGTCCGGTTTCTACTGTATCTAATTGAAAACGATTTTTAAAGGAACATATTGCATTTCTTTTAACGACTGCAAAAATAGATTCACAGCATATCCCAGATTCTGGAAGTAGAAGTTGGTTGGGTTTTTATTTTTTTAAACTTTGCTTTGAGACTTTGGGCTACAAGATCTGTTTTTCATATTTCCGCTGAAACAGAGCCACGTGTATGTTGCAATCATATGAGCAATGAAATAGCACAAAACTCCAAATAGGAGAAAAACTGGGTTATTTCCATGCTTAGTTACAGTTTTATATAAAGTATCAGTTCTGTGAATGTTTGTCCTGGCAATAAAAAATCAGTTTTAAAATAGAAAGGGAGATAAGATTAATAAATTTCCAGGACATTGAAAAATGATGGCTGACTCATACGAGCACTACTTTTTAAGCTAAAAATGACTCGTTTAATTCTCTCTTTTTTTGTATAGCTTTTGGCAAATACAGTCTGAACCAAATTTGAGTCACATAATCAAGGAGGAAATGTTTTACTTTTAAACCTGGAAAATAATGGAAGCTCTGCTTTTTTTAATATATAGATGAATTTGAAACAAGTGCTATAGGGAGGAGAGGAAGAGCATTTTACTCAATGTGACAGTAAGGCATGGGTTTTCTCCTTCATCATGGCATCCTTAAAGGTTAGGAAGTTCATAGCTTCTCCTCAAAACCCACTATATGTCTCGATGACAATCACTTACGTAAAAGGCAGTAAAATACCATCTGTCTTAGTATTTGGACATCTCTTATGGGGAGGAAAAAATTAAGAATTTTATTTTTAATTAATTAATTAATTAATTAATTTAGTTTTGAGGCAGATTAGCCCAGAGCTAACATCTATCACCAATTCTCCTCTTTTTTTGCTGAGGAAGACTGGCCCTGAGCTAACATCCATGCCTATTTTCCTCTACTTTATATGTGGGATGCCTACCACAGCATGGCTTGACGAGCACTGCGTAGGTCCACACCCGGGATCTGAACCGGTAAACCCTGGACCACCAAAGTGGAAAGTGTGAACTTATCTGCTGTGCCACGGGGCTGGCGCCAAGAATTTTACTAATAAACCCAAATCTTCACTTAATTGCTTCAACTGAAAATCACTGCTACAGTGATTTTAGGTGGCAATATTGTATGGTTTATTTTTTTTTTCCTTAGTGATGTTTATGTTTTCAAACTGTGTTTCTGGGTAGAGAGAAAATGCTTGGTGAGGCACATGCATTCTCCCTGGCACCTGAAGCCTGGAAGCGGAGTCTGGAGCTAGATGGTGCTGCGAACTGGAACAGGATGTGGATAGATGTTACTGAGCGGTTCTGATTCACAGGCCTCTGTCTTGTGATTCAGGACAAATGCCTGAGTTGAACACGTGGACGGGGATGGTGGGTTCAGACTGTCAGAGCAAGGTCAGGCGGCTTGGATGTGGGATCTTGTAGAGAAGGGGCCGTGCTCCTGGTGTGTAGTCCTCAAGCCCACCATAGGTCTCATGTCCCCCATCTGCCTTAGTTTCATGTCACTAGCTGTGGTTTCTTTCCATGGCTGCCATCTCCATGAAATGCTCATCTTCCCCTCAGGCCAAGGGAAAAGTGGGCCCCAGCACTTTATCAAACCTTTTTTTTTTTTTTTTTGAGGAAGATTAGCCTTGAGCTAACTACTGCCAGTCCTCCTCTTTTTGCTGAGGAAGCCTGGCCCTGAGGAAACATCCGTGCCCATCTTCCTCTACTTTATACATGGGACGCCTAACACAGCATGGCATGCCAAGCACTGTCATGTCCACACCCGGGATCCGAACCAGCGAACCCCAGGGCGCTGAGAAGCGGAACGTGTGAACTTAACCGCTACGCCACCAGTCCGGCCCCAACTTTATCAAACCTTTAATGACTTTGAGTGGACAGAGCTGGCCGCCCCGCAGGCACTCTTAGCTCACCTTTTGCCTGGACGTGGACTCTGTTCTCCCCTGAACCACAGGGCCTGCCAGCACATCGAGGCCGATTTAGGGGTGGCTCGTTTGGCAGGTGGCTGGGGGCCTCCTATGCAGGTGGCTGTCTCCGGGAACCCAGGGCAGGGTAGCTGCTCTACCCACCTTCTCCAAAACCTGCCTGGGTCTCTCAGAGGTTTAGCTGCCGAGATGTGGCCCCCTGTTCCAGCTGGCAGAGCCTGAGCTGAACTGAGTAAAATCACCCTTTCCTCCTCCGGAAGGGGTTCCATTTTGTAAAACCCAGGTCCTGACTTAGTGGCCTTAAAATATTCCCCCCCGTACCCCTCTTTCTAAGTGCTCTTTTGAGAATGACAGAATCTAATTTCATCGGCAAATTCTTTAAAAGGGCTGCATTCATACCTCCTCCCTTCCTTTTAGCTGCCGGACTGGCCTTTTCCCGGTCGGTATAAACCTTTCTGTAGAATTCTTTCAGAGGCAGCCCCACCACAGGCCACTGATGGGCATTCTCAGAATGTCAGCACTGACGTCTGGGAGTCTGCCCTCGTTCCCACGCACCACTTCTCCAGTATAGCCACTGCCTT
Organism: Equus asinus; assembly: GCF_041296235.1. NCBI lineage: Eukaryota > Metazoa > Chordata > Mammalia > Perissodactyla > Equidae > Equus > Equus asinus. Next base: position 62,836,669 of record NC_091810.1, on the reverse strand, counting down.
CATCTCCAAATGCCTTGGCTCGAAATCTGGGGCAATTTCATACAGATATGTGCTACCCTTTGATTCTCAGAAATCCGAGGTGTACTAAATATCCCCTTATTTTCTCTTTCCAAACTGAATTCCTCCCTCTGAGTGTCCCTCTGGATTGGCTGAAGGAGTCTCTGTGCACATGTTTGGGTGCCTCCCCGCCCCCACCAGGTTGTACCATGATTCCAGGGGACGGCCAGAGCCAAGACATCAGTGTGGGGGGCTCTCTGGTTGTTGGTGTGTGTCCACACAGGGAGGTGTCCAAATCCGTGTCTGCCTGCCCTCTTGAGGCCCACGACAGCACACCATTCCTCCCTGAGGACTTCTGCCCTGCTGGGCTCTGCCCACAACAGTGCCAAGTCTGAAGCTCCAGGGCCACAGAGCTTGCTGTTCCTGTAGGCCCCAAGGAGAACCTTTTTTCTAGCCTGGGGGACTCCCTCTTTCTCCCACTTCTCTCAGCTTCTACCCGCAGCCCCTCTCCCCCTTTCTTCCTCTCCTCACACCTGCTAAGTTCTCTCAAGAGCACAGGGCTTCTGTCATATGGGTAATTTCTGCATTCTCACCAGACAGCTACCTCCCTCGAGGCAGTGAAACTCAGAAACAGCTGGCCACCGCCTGAGTGGGGAGAAGAGGAAGGGGGAAAGAGGAAAATGTGAGTTAATTTTATGAAAATATTAGGTAGTCATAATGTCATGTCCAAATGACTGATACTCACTGCGTCCTGCCTTGTCCCAGGAAGCGTGCCAGGCACCAGGAATGCAGACATGAACGACACTGTGGGTCCTTCAAGGACCATAGCCTGGAGGGGGAGATAGATGCATTAGCTAAGCTACAGAGTGCTGTGAAAAGCAGGAGGACAGAACACGGTGTAACATAAAAGAGGCTCTTAGTGGAGGTTGCTGGCAGATAGGGAAACTTCCTTGAATGCACAGTACGTGAAGGCAGGGATTTTTTTCCCCTGTTTTCCTCATTGTTACAAACCCACTTTGTAGAACAGTGCCTACATGTAGGAGGCTCTCAGCAGATATTTGATGAGTGAGTGGATGAGTAAGTGAGGAGGTGGCAGGGGGTCATCAAGAATGGTGAAGCAGGAGGTTCTGTGAGAGACTTGGGAAAATATTCATGTATTTGTCAAGATTCCAGCAGAAAAGACATGGTATAGTCACATGGTGTAACTGGAGAGATGTTTAGTAAGGTAGTTATTTACAAGGGCTAGTAATGGTGGGGTGTGACTACCCCTAGGCCAAAAAAGGGAAAGGGAGAGAGCAACCTGGAAGGAGAGAGACTGTATGGTGAGGGCCACCTTGAGAGGAGCTGTGACCTTCAGTTAAGGAACAATAGCAGCCCAAGGTGACTGTGCAGGGAGGGAGTCAGGAGACTAGATAACCCAACCTTACTCTCTTCCCTTCCTTCAAACACCTATTGGGGCTCCTCATTGGTGAACCCCATTGGAAGCTCGAGGGCAAGAGAGTCCAGGTCTTGCTGGGCCCTGGAAGTCACTGAACCCTTAGCTGGAACCATTGTGTAGAATACAAAGTTACTTGAAGGACTAAACAGGCATTCTTGTTTTACCCAAATCACTGCTCATCATCCATTGAGTAACTTTAAAAAAAAATTTATTTATTTATTATTTTTTTATTTTATTGAGGTCACATTGGTTTATAACATTATATAAATTTCAGGTGTACGTCGTTATATTTCAGCTTCTGTGTAGACTGCATCGTGTTCACCACCAAAAGTCTAGTTGCCATCTGTCACCATACATATGTGCCCTTTTACCCCTTTCGCCCTCTCCCCATCCACTGAGTAACTCTTATCTTTCTTCTTTGTACTTTAGGCAAATAATCTTCCAAAAGCTATTGCAGCTGCTCACACCTTTCTACTGAAGCATCCTGATGATGAAATGATGAAGAGAAACATGGCGTATTACAAGAGCTTGCCTGATGCCGAGGACTACATTAAAGACTTGGAAACCAAGTCATATGAGGTATATTTCGATTTTTACACAGCACTTGGCGCAATGTGAATTGTTGAAGAAGAGTGTCTGTTGAACAGCTATTGACATCTAAGGACCTCTAGTAATTTTTATGACATTGGTGAATATTACGACAATAGAAGTGATTGACTTTTTATCACAAAGTTGACCCACTTAAGAATGAGATTTTTACATTTCATGATGCTTTTAAAGCCACTTTTCCTTTGAATCCTACATTTTAGAAATGTGGTCATTTGATCATTCAGTTTTAAGATTGTGGAATAAACTTATGTCTTGGAAATCATCCAAAAATGACCAAGAACACAAGAAACAGAAACTGAAGTCTCCATTTCTGATGAAACTAGGAGACATATATTTTTATACATTCCTGCCCCCTGCCCCCAATATATATTAAGGTGGAAAGAGAATAGAGGAGCTGGCAGAACTGACTTGATGTATTAGAGGCTCCTTAAATCTGTGTTCTGCAAAGGGGAGTTCTGATGAGAATTAATGATGACAGTAAAAGGAAGAATCTAACCCCTTTGAGACTTACTATTGCCTGGGCCTATCGAGCTCGGGCACTGGGGGCATGGGTACCAAGGAAGGCAGGGCAGGGTTGAAAACAGAGGGATGTATTGAAAGTATCTATGGGGAACTGTTAGACCCCAAGGTCTGACTACAGGGTTTCCTGTAGTGTGACCTGGCTGCAAGCTCACTTTTTCACTGGTGGTGACTCTCAAATATAGTGTGCAAAGTCTCTTTTCTGGGGGCCCTTTAGTTTTCCAGGGAAGAATTCTCCAGACTTTGGCAGGACTGGTAGAGTGTCCATGCTTGTCTGCTGGTGTCTGAGAGCCAGTCTTGGGAGAAGGATGGAGGCCTCACAGCTGAGTCAGACCTTACCTACTTCCTGGTTTTCAGCCCCTTGCCTCAGCCCCAGCTCTGCTATGCCTGGTCCCTGACCTTCAGCTATTATGGATAGAGCCTCTAGAATAAATCACCTGTCTGATGAGGAGTGGCTTTGGGAGGCGTGATCCCTTGGGTGGGCAGGTAGGTGCTGGGAGAGAACCTAGGGCTCCAGCAGGCCCGTTCAGGCTTTTCAGCCCTGCTTTCCATTCTGTGCCTTGCGCCAGCCTTCCGTGGTCCCTAGTTCCTGCAAGTGCCAACAGGGTGTGTGGCTCATTTCCCTACTGGACCCTCCTCTGTGATAATTTGGCGTTCTGTCTTTGCAAAAGTTGTTGAATTCTCTTGTCTGCTGCTTGCTCCTTTCCCATTTGCCTATAAAAAGAATTTAGGACTTTTTACTTGCTTCATTGTCGTTTTCATAGGGTTTGGGGAGCAGAGCTGAGTGCATGTGGTCAGAGCACTGTGCTTTACTGCAAGTCAGCTAGGCCCTTCTGTCCCTGTTTGGAGTCCTGCTGGGTGTGGCGGGCTGCCCTCCTGTGTGCCCGCTGGTCTCTCTCTCTGCCTTGCTTTCTTCTTGCTGCTGCTGCCCTACCGCCTCTGCAGAGCCAGCTGCCTGGAGTGGCTGCTTATTTACCCAGTCTCCAGGCAACGCCCCTTCCGTCCTCTGCATGTCTTACTTCCAGGGGATCCTGCCTGTCCAAGAGGTTTAGGGAGATCCACCTTCTCTACCTGATGCCTTAAGATTGGTGAAAATTCCAGGTCTGGGGTTGGCCCTGGGTACCCCTGTTCTGGTGCAGCTGAAAAGAAACTCGAGATGGAGAGTCCCATGCTTATTTCAAGGCCTGCCTGTCTTGGCCCCTCCAAGTTAGCATAGTTTTGCATGTATCTAAGATCTGTCTTATTGCTTGTGAGACCAAGCTGCTTCCTCAGCCCTGGTTATTGCCCTTCATCTGGTCCAGTCAACAATGAGCAGACATTCCTTGAAGCTTCCACCATCTGGCACATGGCTGCCCTCCCTGGTAATTAGAGCTGATGCACAGCATTCTTATTTTGTACTTCATTGTCACGGGCAGAGGTAGCTGACACCTGCTCTCAAGCTTGTACCATTTCCTTGATTCACATTTAAAATCAGCTTTATTGAGGTATAATTTATTTAAAATGTATTTACCAATTTTAAGTGTATAATTCAATGACTTTTGACAAATGCATGCAGTCATGAAACTACCACCATAATCATGATTAGAACATTTTCGTCTCCCCTCAAATGTTCCCTCATGCCTCTTTGTAGTTAAGCCTTTATCCCAACCCCTGACTCTTGGCTGCCATTGCTCAGATTTCTGTCACTGGTTTTCCCTTTTTCCTTGATTTGAATTTGATTTTATTATCAAGTGCCTGCTACTTTTTGAATTAAATGAAATAAGTGTACCATTGTACACAGGGTAGAAAAAGCTGGATATAAGTCAGTCACTGGTTGGCTTCTTATTAAGGGTCAGCATGGTTTCTTGAGAACTAATGAGAGTGGAGCTCTATGATGGGCTGATTCCTTTTGGGAGGACAAGTTCATCTCCCTTTGTGTCCAGAGCTTCACTGGCTTCTCCTTGCCTTCCAGAGCCTGTTCGTCCGAGCTGTTCGGGCATACAATGGCGAGAATTGGAGAACGTCCATCACGGACATGGAGCTGGCCCTTCCTGACTTCTTCAAAGCCTTTTATGAGTGTCTCGCAGCCTGTGAGGGCTCCAGGGAGATCAAGGACTTCAAGGATTTCTATCTTTCCATAGCAGGTTGGTGGTGAGTTGTATCCTAGACGTAAATGGGATTCCAAACACTCTTGTGGAGCCTGCCTGCCTTCTTGGTAACTTGAGTGGCCTCTGAGGAACTTTTGAGCTTGAATGTTAATGGGTAACTGGGGTGGCCGACACCTGCATAGATCAGCCTTTGACTGGGTAGGGGCTTCTGGAGAAATAATTTGGTACAGTGTTCAAGCACAGGGCTGGAGAGGAAGTCCACCATATCAACTCTGCCCTGCAGGGGCAGATTACAGATTCCCCACTAGATTTTGGAAAAATAAAAATGGGCCCAAGAGCAATTCATGACTCAGATAACTTTGATTATGGAAATTTTCCAACACGTATGAAGGTAGAATGAAAAGTATGATAAACCTTTAGTCGTTGTCACTAAGGTAACTTGGCAGATTTTTCTTTCTAATTGTGAAACAATGCATGCTCATTATAGGAAGTTTAGAAAACATAGGAAAGAATGAAGACAGAAAGAAAATTTAAAATACTACCCATAGATAGCTCAGATTTCCCTAGGATCTCTCTTTAAACCTTTAGTGGGCAGTATTGCTCCAGAAAATGGACAATGGCCAAGAGATTTCCTAAAGTGTTTTGGGAACACTGATCCTAGAACTGCCCTGTGCAGAAAGGGTCCGCTGGTCCAAGAAGTCTGGGAATGGGCTGAGCGCTGTCTGCCTCTTGGAGAGTCACAGTGTACATTAGCGGTTAAAGGCCCGTAGAAATCCTGCTGGATGACAGCTCTTTAAGGTATTGAATCCAGAGTTTTTTTAAATCATTTTTTGTTCATGAATCTTTTTTTTCAGAGTACCTTATTATTTTCTTAACAAAACCTTTTTATTGTGGAAAATTTCAAACTTATGCAAAAAATAAAGAGAAGAGTATAACAAACCCCCATGTACCCATGACCCAGCTTCACAGTTGTCAACTCATGGCCACTTGGGCTTCACCTAATTCCCACCCACTTCCCCACTCTCATGTTATTTTGAGGCAAATCCCAGATTCTGTATCACTTCATTTGTAATATTTCAGTATATACTTCTAAATGATAACTTTTTTCAACATAACCACCAAACTATTACACCTAAAAGAATTTTAATCATATTTCCTTAATCTTGTCATCAATTATCCAGACAGTGTCCCAGTCATCTCAGAAATGTTATAAGTATGTGTGTTTACTTTTAGTTTACAGTTTGTTTGAATCAGGATCAAAATAAGGTCCAAAAATTGCACTTGGTTATCTTTTTAAATTTTTATTGTGGTAAAGTATACATAACATAAATGTTACTATTTTAACCATCTTTAAGTGTAGAGTCCTATGGCATTAAGTACATTCACACTGTTGTGCACCCATCACCATCATCCATCTCCAGAACTTCCCAGACTGAAACTCCATACCCTTTAAACACTAACTCCCCATCCTTCTCCCCGCAGCCCCTGACAACCACTATTCTACTTTCTGTCTCTATCAGTTTGATTACTCTAGGTACCACATTTAAGTGGAATGGTACAGTATTTGTCCTTTTGTGACTGGCTTATTTTACTTAGCATAATGTCCGCAAGGTTCATCCACATTAAAGGAAGTTGGTTGCCTTTTAAATCTCTCTTAATCTATAGGTCCCTCCTCCATATCTTTCCCAGTTGCAATTGAAAAAACTGGTTCGTTTGCCCTGTAGAGATTCCCATAGTTTGGATTTGCTGATTGTGCCCCATGATTCTCTGCCTTCTGTATTTCTTATAAATTGGTAGTTGGATGTAGAGGCTTGATCGGGTTCAGGTTGTTTTTTTTTGGGTGGTGGCTGGGGGACAAAGCTACTTCCTACTTGGCGCTGAGTTCTCCTATAGGAGGCACAGAATGTCTGGTTGTCTCTTTCCGTGATGTTGGCAGCTGCTAGTGCTCACGCCTGGACCTCACAGAGAATCTGTCACCCAGTGTGCTTCTGCTGATGAGGGGGTCATTCCTTCCAGCCTCCCTTCATGCCTGCATTGTCAGGAAGTGCTCTTTACACACAGAATAAAGGCTGGGGTGCGAAAAGGGGGCTTACTTGGAGCTGCAGTGTTTTGACTATAGATAAAAAATAGTTATTAGAAAAGGTAACATGTATGAAGCTCTAAGGAGATGCCAGGCCCCATTCTGTGCTCTTTATGTGTATTATTAGAATTAGAATTTTGCAGCTCTATGAGGAAGGTACTAGCATTCTCCCATTTTACAGCTGGGAAAGCTGAGGCATAGAGAGGTTAACTACTGTGCTCATTGTCCTCAGGGAAAGGGCTGGGATTTGAACCCAGGCATTCTGACTGCTGAGTCCTCTCTCCTAACTCCAGTGAAACAGTGTCCCACCTCCTGGGGTACGTTATACTTAGTCTCGAACTTTTATTTTTGAAAAGGTAATAATGTGCACATAGTGTAAAATGTGAGACACAAAAGGATATACTGTGAAAGATGTTTCCTTCTGTATAGTCAGGGTTCTGACTGGAAATAGATGGCACACATACAGCAGGGTAATTCAAGAAAGATTTATTTACAGAATAACAGGGGTTATTTACAGACGTGTGGGTGACGGGTAACCCGAGGGGCAACACTGTACCCCGGGGCTGCTAGTAGCTGAGTTGTTATCTCCTAGACTGAAGGGGAGGAAGGAGTTACAAGCAGCTAGAAGGAAGTCTTGCTTCCATCCACATTTCTTCTACCCATTTCACTCACCCCCAACGGTAACCATTTTTATTAGCTTCTGGCTTATACTTCTAAAAGGTTTTTTTTTTTTGACAAAAATAAGCAAAGATAACTTTATCTTTGATATACCCAAGATATATATCTATATCTGTATCTATATCTGTGACTCTATCTATCTATATAGATAGATATTTAGAGACCTTTAGTTTTTATTTTTAAATAATTTCAAACCTATAGAAAAGTTGCAAGAACAGTACAAAGAACTCTCATACACTCTTTACCCAGATTCAGCAAATTTAAACAATTATTGTGCCACATTTCCTTTTTCACGACCTCTGTATGTGTGTGTATCATTACTTTTATTTCAGAAGCATTTGAGAGTAGGTTGCATACATCATGACCCTTTACTCCATAATACCTCAGTATATTTCCTAAGAATGATAATATTCCCCACATAGCCACAATACAGTTATTAAATTAAGGCAACTTAATATTGATACAATTTTTTTATTATTATTTTTGATCCAATTATTTTTGACCCAAACTGTAGTCCATATTCCACTTTTGTCAATTGTACCAATAATGTCCTTGCTAGCAACTTTTTTTTTCTAGTGTAAGATCCAGTCCAGGATCATGTTTCCTATTTATTTGTTTCTTTAGTGTTTTTTAATCTGGGTCCGTTCCTTGGCCTTTCTTTGTCTTTTTATGCCATTGATCTTTTTTAAGAATATGGGCCAATAATTTTATAGAATATTCCTCAATTTGAGTTTCTATGATGTGTCTTTACAATTACATTCACATTGTGCGTTTTTGGTTGGAACGTTACAGAAACGTCCTTCTCAGAGTATCACATCCCAGTGTGCGTGGTATCTGTTTGCCCCTTATTGGTGATGTTAATTTTTAAGCATTTAGTTAAAGTTCTTTCTGGTTCCTAGTTTCTCCACAATATAATTACTAGTTTAGAGATTAATAAATAATTTGTGGGGAGATACAACTTATTATCCATCAAACTCTGTGTTTCCCCATCCCTGCTCTGTTGATTTAGCATCTATTGAAGATTCTTGCCTAAATATTTTTTTGAATCATTTTTTTCCTATAAAGGATATATAAGTATAAATCTATTTTCCTCTTAATGTTATGTCTGCCTCTTTCATACAGAATAGGTACCGTATGTTATATGTTCTGTTCTTTGGTTTTTCCACTTAATGTGTCCTAACTAGTGCACAGAGATTGTGTCATTCTTTTTTATTGCTTCTGCGTCCTGCATTGAGGAGTTGAGAGAGTGACATACTACAGTTTAGTCAACTATCTGATGGACTTTTGGGTTGTTCCAATCTTTTGCTCTTATGTATAACATTGCAGTGGGGAATTTTAGGCTTTTTTCCCCCTACATATAGAGGTATGTTTTCAAAGTCAACATAAGTGGGATTGATAGTTCAAAGACTAAATATTTCTGTAAATTATTTAGTATTTTAAGTGACCATTTTGTATTCCTCCCAACAATGTATGACAGTACCTGTCCCTCCACAGTGTTGCCAACAAAATGTGTGCCATCATCCTGGAGCCTTTTGCTTCTAGCTACATGAAGGGAGAAAAATGAGGGGGCCAAGGATCACTGAAAGGTTTTTAGGGACCAGCCCCGGAAGTAGCATTCATTAGTTATTGCAATCCACATCTCATTGGCACAGCTAGTCATGTGGCCCCAACTGAACTGCAAGGGAGGCTGGGAAATGTAGTCTTTGACATCTTTCTCTGTTATTATATTTAGGTCCACCTAGTCTCTTTTAAAGGCTTATAGATTCTATTGTTTGTATGTACCATAATTTATTAATCATCATCCTATTGATTGGCATTTAAGTTATTTCCAAGTTTGTTTGCTATTACAAACAGTGCTTTTGTGTGCCTCTATCTAAGGAAAATTTCCTGGAAGTAGACTGCTGGGTTTGAGGATATGTGTATTTTAACCTTTGATAGATTTTGCCAAATTGCTGTCCAAAAATTTGTTTCTGTTTTGCTTCTACCAACAGAATATGAGAGTGTGTAAGTCTTATCATTCTCTCCCTAACACTGGATGTTATCAAATTTTTAAAAATTTGCAAATTTAACCGTTTCAATTATTTTATTATTTTAGGTGGGGTTGTATTTCTTAATTACAGAAAAAGTTTAGCATCTTTTCACAATGTTTATTAGCATTTTTATAATTTCTGTTAACATCCTTTGGCCGTTTTTATATTGGGGTGTTCGTCTTTTTCTTGTTGATTTTAAGGAACTTTATGTATTAAAGATTTTAGTCCTTTATCATAAGTATTGCAGTATTTCACCTTTATCATTTTTACCTTTATCCTTTGGGGGGCAGGGCAGAAGTGGTACTAAAAAAATAATGAATGCACTGCTCTGAAAATTTGTGTGTTCTTTCAGATCATTATATAGAAGTTCTGGAATGCAAAATACAGTGTGAAGAGAACCTCACCCCAGTGATAGGAGGCTATCCAGTGGAGAAATTTGTGGCTACCATGTATCATTACTTGCAGTTTGCTTATTATAAGCGTAAGTAATTATCTTCTGTAAGATCTTGGGCAAGGTACTTAATCCTTCTGAGACTCAGCTTCCCCATCTGTGACATAAGGGTACAACCCTTTCCTATGGTTGTTGAGAGAATTTATCAAGGTCGCCTTGACAGCCCTGGTGCCATGCTTTGCACAGTCAGTATGGCCTGGTGCTTCAGGACACGGACTCTGGAGCCAGACTGTCTGGGTCAAATTTCAGCTTCGTCACTTACTCACTTCTTTGTGTCTCAGTTTCCTCATCTGTAAAGTGGAGATAATAGTACTAACCTCATAGGATTGTTGTGAGGATTAAAGGAGTTGATAGACATAGACTGCTTAGGGTATTTGCACCCTGGCACAGAGCAGACTCTATCCAAGTGTTTGTTCTTTTTATCGTTATTTCCCTTCCTCCCTATCACTGGCATTATTTTTCAGGCTATTAGAGTTTCATTCCAGTCGGTCCTCCCTTGGCCTGAAAATGATGTTTATCAATCAGAACATTCCAAGGGGACAAAGGGAAATGAATGCAGGAGAGAAAGTCATTCAGAGTTTAGACTTCAGGGCCTGTCTTTTTTGGCTTTTCCTCCTCTCCCTGTAACTGACCCTGCTGAGAGCCCCTTGTTCGAGCAGCGTGTGCGTCGGCGGCTATTAGGGACAGGAGTTACAAACACAGGGGGATTATTAGGGACAATTGCTGCAGGAACTACTCTGCCCTACTGATGAATGCCTGGGTCCAGGGGCAGGAGTCTGGCTACATTCCCCAAGGCTACCCTTCAAACTGAGGAGCGGCTGGCCTTGGAGATTCAGGGATGTCCTGGGAAGAGTGACAGGTGACTTTGGCTTCCATCGCCCTCCCTCCCTGCTATGGCTATTCTATTCTTTGTTGGGCTCTCTCTGCCCACAACAGCTACTTACCTTTTTATCCCACCTCCTGTCCTCTTCAGGACACACTGAAAGCCTTGCCTGCTGAAGGTCACAAAAGGGAAAAATTTATATATATGTATGTATGTATATAGGTATATATATAATTTTTGCTTTGAATCAAGATTGTTCCTTTGAAGCAGTCATTTCCACCAGGTCCTCCTGAGTAAGGTAACTTGCCTTTCTCAGCCGGAACCTCATCTAAGGATGCAGTGAAAAGCTTCGCTTCCTTTGGCTGGGACATTTCCAAGATTAACAGGAGGGTGAGGTGTGTCTTAAACAGATGTCCTTCCCAGAAGTCCCCTTGCACGGAGGGCAGGGATGAGGTCTTACTTGCCACCCTGGCACCAGCTGTTTGGTAAAGGATTATTTAGCATAAAGGACAAGAGTCTTGTTCTACATAATCTATGAACACGCTTTCCTATGAGACAGCACTGAACTCATGGTAGGTCCCCACAAAATATTTGCTGACCGTATTCTAGTGTTGAGGGGACGGTTTCTACTAGGTAGCATTTTTGCTAATGAAGAGCTCTCTTTTTTAATATAAGTGACTGAGTAGTGCTTTCTTTCACAAAGGCTTGTAGTATAGGCTTGTTGCAGCAAACCAAACATCTCGGAGATATACAGAGAAACATCCAGAGCAAGCCACCTGTTCCCACCTCCCCCACCTCCCCTTCCCTACCCCGGTGTTAACTTTTTGCTTATCTTCATCCACACTTGGAAGAGCTCTGTTTTAATGAGAATTATGAAAAATTATATATGTGGTTTTAAAAAAAACTTATTCTGGAAAATTTTAAAACATGCGTTAGAGAGGATGGGATAATGAACTCTAGCCTGCTCAGCATCCAGCTTCAACTTTTATCAACACTTTGCCAATCTTGGGTTCACAGTTTAAAGATTTTCTGTTGGATGAAAACATAGGCTAGTGTTTTTATTCCATTTTCATGAAAACCTGTGCTGGCAGGTCAGTGAGCCAGCTCTGTGCTGGACTTTGAAACACGGGGAAGAATCCATCAGGTCTTCCAGCCCTCTGAGCAGGGCTCGGTTCTGTGCGCACAAAGCCAGAACACTAGGCGTTTAGAAGTGTTCCAGACCCACCCAGGCGCTGGCAGTTTACTGGTCCTCTGGAATCCTCACATGCTCTGAAAATCACCCTGCCTATCAGAAACTGTGGCTGAGACTTAGAAACACTGGCAACCCCAAACTTCTAGTTTTTCTTGCTGCTCCCCAGGAAAATTTTACTTTCTGGGTTATAAGTAAACAGTGTACGCACAATTTACTTTCTGAAATTGGCTTCCTGAAAGTCTGCCCTGTTTTGAACTCTTTCTAGATTAACTACTCCACTCAATGTCTTGAGGGCAGGTGGTGTTATTTCCGCTGGAATTCTTTCCGAGCCCTGCAGGCCTTGTGAATAAGTGCCCGTAAGGGCTAGTCTTAAAGTTGTTGTTACAGGAAACAGCCACTGGGTGGCACTATTTATTCATACTCAAGCTTTGGTTATTCCAGCCAACCAGAGCTTTAGCAAAAGTAGTGTTCCTGGGTTGTAAATTGGAGCGTAATGTGCCAGAATAAATACCCAGGGGCTGGTGGCTCGTCACTTATTCCTCTTTGTCCCCCAACTCCTGCAAAACCCCTATGCTGAAGGTGCTGTTGAGGTGGGGCAACTCTAAAGAGGGAGGCTGGAGGTGAGAATCCCACCTCCGGGAGATGACAAGACCAGGTCACTTTTCAAATCTCTTTCAGCCCAGAGGATTCACCATTCTTTGGGTTTTCTAGGTTTGGGTTAGCTGGGGACGGCCTGCCTGGAATCTGGGGATTGAGGTACCATCCAGATGGGACCCAGGACTGTGGGCCCCCAATGAGGGGCTCATTTGCTGAGCATATCCCCCCAGCTCCTTCAGCCCCATGGTAGTCCAGGCCTTGGGACCCAGCCTTCTCAAACCCCAGGGATGTGAGACCAGCTCAGATCACCGGAGCCTGATGTGGTATATAGCAGGCATTTCTGCAAAGGAATCTACCTAACTGGGAACTTCCTTGTTTCCAAACTGGCCTTCAGGCCGCCATGGAGATCCAGTCTGTGACCTGACCACCCAGGGGTGATTCTGGTCAGCTGCAGGCTTTCTGAAGGAGGGGCTGCGGAGAAGGGGCTTGCTCATGACCTTTTCCTTTAGGAAGCTGGTGACAGGAATTGTAGGGCAAGGTTCACTAATTTCCTGTTCCTCTTTTCTCCCTGACCCCAGTGAACGACTTGAAGAATGCGGCCCCCTGTGCGGTCAGCTACCTGCTCTTTGACCACAATGACAAGGTCATGCAGCAGAACCTGGTGTATTATCAGTACCACAGGGACAAGTGGGGACTCTCGGACGAGCATTTCCAGCCCAGACCAGTAAGTGCCAGTGCGCCAGGTGTTACATTTTCTTTCCCCCTCATCCTTCCCACTTTCAGGAGATTGCTTGGTGCCCGAAGAGAAAGGGTTATTTCAGAAATGAAGGGAGACTCTTTTTTTCTGTAGATTTTTTGTCTTTTAACTTTTTACTGCTTTATTCTGATTTCTGAAGCAGTGAAAGCTACAAATGTCAAACATTACAGAAATATTTTACTTAGAAAGTGAAATTCCCTCGTAATCCCATACTTTCTCTTTCTCATGCTGCCTCTAGCTATACATTTACTCAGATATACACCATATATTTCTTGATTTTTACAAAAACAGGATCATACTTTACGTACTGTTTTGAAACTTGATTTGTCTTTCTAACAATTCATCGTGAGCATTTTCTGTGTCACACCATACACCTACTTTATTACTTTTTTTTAAACAATTCCATGGCAGGATCATTTATGTTTGTTTGTTTTTTGTGGGTTTTTTGAGGAAGATTAGCTCTGAGCTAATATCTGCTGCCAATCCTCCTCTTTTTGCTGAGGAAGACTGGCCCTGAGCTAACTTCTGTGCCCATCTTCCTCTACTGTATATGTGGGATGCCTGCCACAGCATTGCTTGCCACATGGTGCCATGTCCGCAGCCGGGATCCGAACCAGCAAACCCCAGGCTGCTGAAGCGGAACGTGCTCACTTAACTGCTGCACCACTGGGCCGGCCCCCAGGCTTATTTATGGATGGACCATCATTTAATTCCTTTGATGGACAAAGTCAGCATTGCATGTGTTGTCAGAGAACTCCATGGATTATATATTATTCTCAAGAGATTTTTCTAACTGATCTTTGTCCTTAACATGTATTTTCATTGAGATTTCTATATACTGTCCTGGTTTGCCATATATACATCTGTCGTAAAAAAACTTCACTCCCCTGCTAATGCACACATCCACACACTCTTTGTCTCATTTACTCGAGGTTGGCCACTCTTTTTTCAAATTGAGATATAATTCATATACCATAAATTTCATGCTTTTAAAATACACAATTCAGTAGTTTTAGTACATTCACAGAATTGCACAACCATTGCCACTATCTAATTTTAAACATTTTCATCACCCCCAAAAGAAGTCCCATACCCTGTTCCCCGCCCCTCCAGTTCTAATGTGAAATGATTGGCCATACAAACTGTTCTCTGTTTGTGTCTGAACAGGAAGCAGTTCAGTTCTTTAACGTGACTACACTCCAGAAAGAGCTGTACGACTTTGCTAAGGAAAATATAATGGATGATGATGAGGTAAGTTTTCAGGTTTAGCACACATCTGGATAAGAGAAAATATTACTCACAGCTTTGCTGAAATCACTGGAAGCCTGAGTTGTCCCTGAAATAAAGAACAGAAGGAGACCTTAAGAAGTCGGGTTTCTTTGAGTGTTTTAATGACAGTCAGAGCACTGGCCTGGGCAAGAGGATGTTCTCGGAAACCCAGGCTGAAGTGCCACATGTCCTGACAGTGTGTGGAGTGATGCTCCAGGAATCCCTCTCAGGAGTCATCCAGCTGTCATTTTTTAACTTTATAAAAACACAGTACATTTTCAATTACTCAGTACTCTGAAGGCACTTCAAAACTCCCCATCCCCATTTTTCTATGAGATTATCTTTTCTTTTTTGTAAATTAGGTCTTTGCTGTAAGTCATTGTATCATTCTCTGAGATTGCTTCAAATTCCTGATTTTCACTCCGCTAGCTCCTTTTTTCACAAAGACTCCATTTTTATGTTGCAGTATTTTGTGGTGGGCAGCCTTGTCACAGAAAAGCCATCATTAGGGTTGTATTTATAGAGATGCATTTGGAACAAACCAGAACATGCTTTCTGAGATAGCTGGGGACTTGCCAGCTATTGGAGCTGGAAGAGAGTGGTGAACTTGTTCTGGTCTGATCCCTCACTTCATGTTATGTACTGTCCCTCTTTGTCTCTCTTTACCTGTTTTATCTTGATGTCTACTTTGATATAAGTATGGCAACACCTGCTTTCTTTTGTTTGCCTTTAGCTTGGAGTATCGTCTTCCATCCCTTTACTCTGAGCCTGTGTTTAGAGCTGAGATGTGTTTCCTGGAGGCAGCATATTGTTGGGTCTTGTTCTTTAATCCGTCCTGCCACTCTGTGTCTTTGGAGAATTCAATCCATTTATATTCAGAGTGATTATTGATATAAAGGGTTTAATGTTGCCTTCTTATCACTCGTTTTCCAGTTCTGCATTTCCTTTGTTTCTCTCCCCATGTTATTTTGGACTACCAATTTGGTTAGGTAGTTTTCTATGCTGGCTTTCTTAGTTTTCTCCTTATTTATCATTTGTGTTTCTGTTCTAATTATTTGTTTAATGATTACCATGAGGTTTGTATAAAAAAATCTTGTAGATGAGATAGTCCATTTTCTGATAGCCTCTTATTTCCTTAGATTAAGCTGATTCCAGCCCTCTCCTTTTCCCTTTCTAAGTTGTTATTTCCACATCTTATTCCATCTTGTGTTGTGAGTTTGTGTTTAAAATGACAAGATTATATTTATTTTTGGTATTTTCCTTCCCTTTATCTTTAATGTTATAATTGTTTGCTAACTTGTTCTAATAGAGAGCTGCAATCTTCTGATTTTATCTATCTATTTATCTCCTTGCTCAGGGTTTTGTAAGCCATTTCTTTTTTTTTCAGGTGTGAAGGCTTCTTGTGAATTTCTTGTAGGAGGAGTCTTGTGATGAACACCCTTAACTTTTGTTTATCTGGGAAAGTCTTTATTTCTCCATCATATCTGAAGGATATTTTCACTGGATAGAGTATTCTTGGCTGAAAGTTTTTGTCTTTCAGAATTTTGAATATATCATTCCACTCTCTCCCAGCCTGTAAGGCTTCTTCTGGGAAATATGCTGAAAGCCTGATAGGGGTTCCTTTGTGAGTTATTTTCTCCTGCCTTGCTGCCCTTAATATTTTTTCTTTATCATTGACTTTTGCCAGCTTTATCACTATATGCCTTGGAGAAGATCCTCTTGATATAGTTTAGAGACTATTGGCTTCTGTCACATGTGTTTCCAGCTCCTTCCCCAGGTTTGGGAAGTCCTTAAGTATTATTTCTTTGAACAAGCTCTCTGTTCCTTTCTCTCTCTCTTCTCCCTCTGGAATACCTATGACCATTATGTTGCATTTCCTAATTGAGTCAGATATTTCTTGGAGAATTTCTTCATTTCTTTTCATCTTAGTTCTCTCTTCTCTATCTGAAGCATTTCTATATTTCTGTCCTCCAGACTGCTAATTTGTTCCTCCATAATGTCAGCTCTACTGTTCAGGGAATCCAGATTTTTCTTTATCTCATCCATTGTGTTTTTCACTTCCAACATTTCTGATTGGTTCTTCTTTATAGTTTCAATCTCTTTTGTGAAGTAGCTCCTGAACTTATTGAATTGTGTATCTGCATTCTCTTTTAACTCTTTTAACATTGAGTTTTTTAATGGAGGCTATTTTGAATTCTCTGTCATTTAGGTTATAGATTTCTGTGTCTTCAGGATTGATTTCTGGGTACTTGTCATTTTCCTTCTTTTCTGGAGATTTAATATATTTTTTTCATACTGCTTGACAGTGTAGATTTGTGCCTCCACATAGAGATAGAATTTGGTTGCAGCTTCCACGTGCCACCACTGAGGGAAGGGGGCAGGTGCTGGGTAATCTGAGCCCACCAAGATCCCTGTCAGCTGTGGCTGTCTGAGCTTGGGCCACTCCTTGGGATCACAGCAGCCCTGTGAGGTCTCCCACCAACTGGGAGGACAATCATGCAGCTGCTGCCGCCTGTTCTCACAGTCCCACCCAGATGCGCTCCCCTCTTTGGGACTGCAGCGGTACTATGGGTGTCTGAGGTAGCTGGGATCTTGTTCACCCAGACTTGCAGCTCTGCTGCCGTCTGGATCTAGGTTGTACCAGTTGTTGTGCTTGGTGGGTGAGGCCTCCCCGCTGTGACCCCTCACTTCATAGATGAGGAGCTTAGGGGACAGGAAATTTCTGTGAACTGCTAGGCCAGACCCAATGGGCCTGAGCCTCCAGATCTGCTCTTTCTACTGCCCCAGTTTTTGATGAAGCCTCTCTAAATAAGACATGATCATGGAATTTGTTTTCTGTGCACAAATTTGCATGGGATGGACCCATCATTAACATTCATTTAACTTCTCTGAGCCTCAGTTCTTTATCTATAAGATGAGACTAATAATATTGAATTCACAGGGTTGGGAGAATGAAATATTATGTTGCATATGGAAGTGCTTTGTAACTAGGAAGTGATACATATACCATGTGTCTTGGTTTGAGTTCCCTTGAAGCAGAGCCTGAGATAAGATCACAAGGATGCTGCCAAGGAAGGAATGCTGGCCAGATACAAACAAGGTTGGCTGCTATGGTTTGGAAAGTGGAGAAAAATATATTTAGAAAAAGGAGGCAGGGTTGAGTACCTGATTGTCCAGAGGCAAGCTACTATTGATAGTTTATATGTTTCCAGTTTTTTCTATGCATTTTCCAATATATATTCAGTATAAATTCAACTGTAATTATATATGATGGCTTTTCCTTTTAACCCTGTAATATAAGCAGTTTCCCTTATGCCTTTCTGGAACAGCTTTATTGAGTTATTCTTCACATACTGTAAAATCCTCCTTTTTAAGCTATACAACTCACTGGTTTTTAGTATGTTTACAAAGTTGTGCATTCATCACTGCCATCTAATTTTAGAACATTTTCATCACCCCAAACCTATCAGTAGTCACTTCCCGTTTCTTCTGCCCGATCCCCCACCCCCTACCCATGCCCCTAGCCCCTGTCAGCCACTAATCTGCTTTCTGTCTATGTATTTTCCTGTTATGGATGTTTCATGTAAATGGAATCAAACAGTATTTGGTCTTTGTGACTAGCTTCTTTCACTGAGCCTAATGTTTTCAAGGTTCAACCATGTTGAAACATGTGCCATGTTACATGTAAAAATTCCTTTTTATTGCTGAATAATATTCCACTGTATGGATGTACCACATTTTGTTTATTCTTTGATTGGTGGACATTTGGGTTGTTTCCATTTTCTGGCTAGTTTGAATAATGACACTATGAACATCTGTGTACAAATTTTTGTTTGGGCAAAAGCTTTCAATTCTCTTATACCTAGGAGTGGAATAGCTGGGTCATATGGGAATTCTGTGTTTAACTTGTTCAGGAACTGTCAGACTGTTTTTTCAAAGTGGCTGCAACATTTTCCATCCCTAGCAATGTGTGGGAGTTCTAATTTGCTACATCTTTTCTATTATAGCCATCCTAGTAGGTGTGAGACCTAGAAGTGGGGTCTCATTGTGGTTTTGTTTTACATTTCCCTAGTGACTAATGATGTTGAGTATCTTTTTGTATGCTTATTAGCCATTTGTACAACTTCTTTGGAGAAATTTCTAGTCTCTGTTCACCAGCACTTTTAAGGTCAGGTAGTCCAGTTAACAGAGGTGTCCTGTTGTCTCTTACAGGGAGAGGTTGTGGAATATGTGGATGACCTCTTGGAGCTGGAGGAGACTGGCTAGTCCACAGGAGCCAAAGAGACTTCCCCTTGATGTTCAGGAAACACAGATTCTTTGTTTTCCTTTTCCCATTAGCCCAAGTTGTTGATACCTCAAAGCCTTCTCTTTACTCTAAGAAGTGAAAGGGAAGCCCCCATCTCTCACTACATATAACAAGGGGTGAGCCTACCTTCCCTGTGACAACCCTTGCCTCCCCATCTTCACACCTGCCTTCTCCATGTTCACACCTGCCTCCCCATTTTCACACCTGTCTTCCCATCTTCACACCTGCCTTCCCCATGTTCACACCTGCCTCCCCATCTTCACACCTGTCTTCCCTGTGTTCATACCTGTCTTCCCATATTCACACCTACCTTCCCCATGTTCACACTTGCCTCTCCATCTTCACAACTGCCTTCTCCATGTTTATACCTGCCTTTCTCACCATTTTGGTTTGAAAGACAGTTTTCCATGGATGTTTTTTTCCAGAAAGTCAGTATTATTTTTTAAATAAGAAAAATACTCCTAAAAGATCATAATTGTGAAAACTACTGTGGCCTTTCTGCTTTTCCAGATTTTAGTCTCCTTTCTCCCCATCCTCTGATCCAGCAAAGATGGTAAGGACAAAGTGGTAAACTTCTCCACACTCCATGATGGTCTACACATGGTCTGACCTGCACTGTTTCTGGCACCCACTGAAAAAGAAGTTGAGTAGACAGTGTAGAGTACAGAAATGTGGCTTTTGCCCAACACTTTTGCATCTCCAAAGTCTTAAGAGTTGGTCCATCCCATTTGAGGACAATGTTCAGTTGTACATCTCAGAGTTGGAAATGGAAGAAAGCAGAGGGAGTCTATTTTCACTCATTCTTTCAATAAATATTTATTGAGCACCTGCTATGTGCTAGGCATTGACCTGGGCACTGGAGATACTGCATAGAATAACAGAAGAAAATCCCTGCCCTCAAGGAGCCTAAATTCTACAGGGAAAGACAGACAACAAATAAACAAGAATAAATATATACAAAGTATCAAGGGTGATAATTGCTATGGAGAAAAATAAAGAGCAGGGGATAAGGAAGCCTGGAGATGAGGCTACAGATGTAAATAGGGTGCTCAGGGAAGACCTCCCTGAGAAGGTGACAGCAGAGCAGAGACCTTAGGGAAGCAGGTCTCGAGGAAAAGCATTCCAGGCACAGGGAACAGCATGTGCAATGCCCAACAGTGAAACATGCTTGCTGTGGTCAGGAAACAGCACAGAGGCCAAGGAGAGGAGTGGGAAAGGGGAAGAATGGAAGAAGATGAGGCTAGAGAGGTATATGTATATGAGGTGGGGGAGAGGACAGATGGCTTAGGGCCTTGTTGGCCAGTGTAAGGCCTTTGGCTTCTACTCTGAGTGAGATGGGAGCCATTGGAAGGTTTGAGCGAAGGAGTGCCTTGACTGACTGACATTTTCCAGGATCACTCTAGCAGCCATCTTGTGAAAAACCTGAAAGTGAGTGAGGGTGGAAGCAGGGAAACCAGTTAGGAGGATCCTGCAAAATTCCAGGCAAGGGGAAGCCTGGCTTGGACCTGGGCCGTAGCAGTGGAGATGGTGAGAAGTGGTCAGATTGTAGATTTATTCTGAAAGCAGGGCCTATAGGATTTGCTGACAGATTGGAGGTGGAGTGTAAGAGGGAGAGACGGGCTAACGGTGACCTCAAGGTTTTTGGCCTGAATAACGGGAAGGATGGAGTTGCCGTTCACTGAAATGGGGAAGATGGAGGAGTGGAGTGGGTAGGTAAGAAATTTGGCGCAATGCAGGCTGGCTGAGGTTTGGATGGGAGGTTCAGGCTGTAAATAAAATTTGAGTCTCTCAGGTCAGGTCTTCAGCAGAGCCTGAGACGGATCCGAATGCATGCAGTTTATTGTGGGGCTGTATTCAGGAGAACCTGTGAAAGCCTCCGTCAGTCAGCCACTGACTGTACCTTTGGGGGAAGGGGTGTGCCTTTGATGGCAAATAGCTTGGTCAACTGAGGGCAATTCTCAGGAAAAGGGACTGGGCGATTGGCAGCCAATGGGTGCAGTGAGGGGGTGGGGGCAGGGATGTGGGTACTGGCTCTGTGAAGGGGATCTGGGTGGAGCTCCACAGTGCCCACCACTGAATCATCAGCGTGTAAAAGGTATTTAAAGCCGTGAGGCTGGATGTGGTCCCCTAGATTGTATGTTTATATTAAGAAGCAAGAGAAAAGGACCAAGGACAGAGCCCTGGGGCTCTCTGGGAAACGAGAAACCCACCAAAGAGACTGAGAGGGAGCCACCTTTGAGGTGGGAGAAAACCAGAAGGGGTGGTGTTTTGAAATCTGAGCTTTCTTTATTCAACCTTGTTCCCTCCAATAGGGCACTTAGTCTAGCTGGGACCCTCCAGGAAAGGAAGATGGAGGAGACTGGCACAGCATTTGGGAGACAGGACTTGTCCCACAATGGCATGGAAAGGAATGAAAGGAGATAGAATTTTGGGTCTTTAGTGTAATGATGATTAATTGGGGGTGGAAAACTCACATGTTTTTGCTTTTCCAGGCTTTCTTTTCTCCCCATCTCACTATTCCAACCTCGGGTCTCAGATGTATCCTATTTCTCCTGCACTACCCTGCTTCCCTCATCCCCTCTCTCTTGAGAGAACTTCCTCTTTTATCTGCACAAGAATCCTCATGTCAAGTTCTCCTTCTAGGGTACCCAACTCAAGACAATAAGCTACTCCTATGGCTTTGACTGAATTTGCCCATGTCAGCAGAGTCTGCACTCCCAGGGGGCTGTGTGGTCAAAGGAGTCAGTGTTATTGGCATTATTGATGGCTGCGCTTGTGTCCACAGCAGCTTCCCAATCAGAGCACCCTCCAGCCCAGTGATGACTCAGATCCTATATGGCTTCTGCCCCTGGAATCCTGGGTCCTCCTTTCTTCCCTCACCCCACCCTCTGTTTCACCAGAGAAACTTCCTTTTGAAATCAGTGGGGAAGAGGGTCATAGGGCAGGACCATAAAGTAGAAGGGGACCCAGGGAGGGGACGCCCTGCCCTAGGATTCCTGAGTCAGTGGAGGTAGTGCACTCAGCAGCTGTTTAACTCTCCTCATAGCTCCTGGCTGCAGTTGTCCTTCCTAGCTGTGCAAGAAAATGCAAGGAGACCACCATGGGGACCAGGCTGGGTTGGGCGGTCTGACTCACTCCACCTCTGTGCCTGCAGAGCTTCCATTTGGTCCTCTTCCTCTGAGCCTGGGGTGAGCTTTTGGTGGATGACTTTCCACACAGGATTGAGTGGTGGTGGTAGGGGGCATCCTCATTCACTCTCTGAAGCTGGCCTCTTTGCACTGGGGATTGAAAAGCACCTCCATCCCCATCCTAGCAATGTCCCCTGAGGAAGAAACAGTGGGGACAGTATGATCAACATGGTCAGCATTTTTCTTTGAGAAGGCTGTGGATCTGAGTTACTAAATTTTTTATTTCAAAGGAAACCAAAGCAACCTTTCAAAAAGAAAAAAAGGGGGTCCAATTCCTCCAAACCTACCATGAAACCCCAGTGTTCAGGCTGCGCTCAGTGACCTCAACCCAGCACCTCCCTCCCTGAGCGTGTTTCTTGGAGGAGCCTAGAGAATGCCTGGATTGAGACCTCATGGGTTCAGTATCAGCCTAGCCTGTCTTTTGAAAAAACAAACACATTTGTAAGCTTTGTGGGAGTTTCCAGACCCAGCCTAAGATGGCCTGCTTGCCCTCTGACCCACGGCATGGAGCCCTACAGTTGCTGTGCTTTCCTCAGGCTGGTCCACCCAGGGAGGCTGTCTACCACAGGGATGGGGGGCATCTGTCCAGCTCCAGTGCCACTCAGGCAACCCAGGCAGGGGGCACCACTGGGAAGGGTCTAAAGGCCACCCTTTGCAGCCCCTGTTAATATTCAGACTACATTAGCCTTGAAGGGCTGAGGAGAGGTTTGTACGTACACAGGTTTAAAAGTGACTAATTGACTGAAATTTCGCACATACCAACGTATTCAACATACTAATGTCTTTCTGAGTTTTGAGACTTTCTAATTACAGCCACCAGCCTGTTGTGCTCACCTCCGGGATCCAGGAGAACCACTGGGTACGTTGACCACAAAGGCCGCCTTAGGAAATGTTGCTTTTAGTTCTTACTAAGGGAATTTTAAGAGCACAAAAATTTTATTGAACAGAAACTCAGTGGCAAACAGAAAATGATTTGTTAGATTGTCAATGGGAAAGGGTTTATTATGACTGCTGGTGGAATAAACAGTGGCGGGTTTCTGCCAACATTTATGGAAATAACGTTTTTAAGTTTTCAATGTGAGCCGTAAACCTAAGCTACTTCAGTTTTTAAAAAATTCAATACTTAAACTGTGGGGAGAAGGTGGATGGGTGCCAGAGAAAACATTCTCATTTAATAGTGTTTGCACATGGAACTGCAACAGAGTTTGTAGCGAAGCACTGAGAAAACCCACAACTAATCCTTCATCGCAGCTGTCTGAACTCTTGAGCATCTGCCATCCCCCAAACAGCAACTTCTTTTTTCTGGGGACTCCAGGCCTGAATGACCTAGTGTGGAGAGTTTAAACTATGTACAAGGGGGGGAGAAAAAGGAAAGGAACCTTAAATAAGCCTCAGCCAAAGGTTTTGTGCATTGGACTTCCTGTGCCTTCAGGCGGGGCAAGGCTGTTCCCCACCCCATCCCCATGGCATCTCCCTGAGCGGGAAGACACCATGACAGCCCAGCTTTGCCTTGACTGACCACTCCTACCCCCGAGGTAAGAGTCAGGCATGGCTGTGGGATATAGCGTAGTAGAGTGCTTTTCTCTAGGGCCGGCATGTGAGCCACCATACCCTAGCACCTAACTGCCCCCCACCCCTCAAATATCTGGCTTTGGTGGCTCGTTGAGTGAATGAGTGAGTTGGCTCACTATCCTCTTGGGGCTGATAGGGTAAGATACTGGTGCCTCATTTTCCAGAAAAGAATAGCAAGGAATTAAGCAATCTGGCCAACAGATAGGAGAGATTGATCCCAGAGTTTTATTGCCCACTTTAGGGTGGCGGTCAGAAGGCCAAACTATAAACGTTGTTGCTGATGTCTTTTCCACCTTGGGCTAATGCAGTGTGTGCAATCTCATGCTTGTGGGAAATCGGAACTTGGAAAATCATCAAAAACAAAGACTTTAAAAAAAATCACATTAAATGTCTTATTTTGCTTATTCTTTACTGCTTTCTTTCTCTATCCACTGGATGGGACCATCTTAACCAGCCCTAGTCATTCTAGGACACGTTACAATGAACTCAGTTTTCTCAGGTCAGTGAGATTTCTGACATTCATCTAGCAAAGCAGAACCCTACCCCAAAGACTCGGATCTCCCATAGCAGGGGTGCCCCTTGCTGGCCATGGGTGTGCCGAGGGCTTTTCAGGAGATATGGGCTCATTTCTCTCCCCAGGGTGGTTATCTTCCAGAGATCTGGGATCCAGTTAGGAAAAACATATGGAATCCAGGGCTTACTTGGATCTGATGAGCTGGTCCCTCACTGCCAACGTCTGAGAAGTGGCAGAATATTTACCATTGCAAACAAGGATGAAAAACATCTTCAGGCATGACTGTCAACAGCTACCGTGCTCCATGCATGTCACTGGAAGGCAAGCAAGGAGAAAGAGAAAAGAGTAGAAGGAGGCAGGTGGAAAGAGTGAGGAACAAATCAGGGCAAAACAGAGATCCATGAGATGGAAGGTCCAAACATCAGCTGTTTGAAGAAAAGATGGACACAGGGATTTTGTTGATGTCAGCCCAAGAATTCCAGAGGATATGGTGGAAAAGTTTGGATTGAGGAGGAGTGGCACTGTAGGGAATAAGAATTTGCACATTGATGGATGCCTTAGGTCCAGATCCCTTGAAGCAAACCCTTGTGCAAGGGATGGAGTACTCTCAGGAGAACGGCTGTGAGGGAAGCAGGAAGGAGCCAGCAAGGGTGTGGTCTCATTGGACACCAGCCTCAGCCTGATCCCACAGGAGCTGCGGAGCATGAATTACACCACAGAGTTGTCCCCACCTTGAGGCAAGAAGGCTGGCTTTTTGTATGCTCCTGTCGGTTAGTCCTTGGCTGCAAGCTGCCTTGGGAGCATAGATGGTGGGCCTAACTACTGGGTGAGGGAACTCCCACTAGATCAAGGTCAATCTGGGTGAGAAGGGTACACTTACACATTTGTGAGCATTTTAGCAGCCAACAGGGCAGCTGGAGGATGGGTTCACCTGCCCAGTGAAGCCGATCTGGGCAGGCACCAACAGTGTCTACAACATTGGGTGGCTTGGGAGGAGTCATGCCTGGTGTTCAGAGGTAGAAAGGGACATATGGCAGACGGGGTTGGTGCTGATGGTCTCTGAGTTGGATTTCTCCATTTGCCCCTCCACATCTCTTTTCCACTCTGCCCTGTGCCCCAGGGGCCTGACCCCTACGGTCGACATTCTCTGGGTTCCCTCACCTCTGACTTCCAGTTACCCGTGGGATGTGCTGGCAAGAAATTGCAAGGTGAGAGAAGAGGTCTAGGTCTTTAAAATCCCTGCCTCCTCTGGGCCACAGTTGGACAGTGGCTGTGGTCTCGAGACCCATGATCCTGTCCCACAGTGCCTTCCCTATTGCCGAAGCTCTGGCCCGCTTACAAACAGCCCTCCACCAGCCCTTGATGGTTCTGTTAACTCTCCCCACACTTTTATGACTAGTCCCTACATCTAACCCTCTTTAATTACTCCTTTGATTGTCCTATCAGTTAGGAGAAGGGAGGCAATCAGTTCTGATCTCTTAGCGAGGGCTTCTCAAACTTCACCATGCATACTCATCACCTGGGCCTTTTGTTAAATGCAGAATCTGAATCCGCAAGTCTGGGGTGGGGCCTGAGACACTGCACTTCTGAGTCCAGGTGGTGCCTGTGCTGCTGGCCCAGGAACCACACCTTGAGTAGCAATAGCAAGGTCCTGGGCTTTTTGTTGAGGTGAGGGGTGTGGTCTCTGGTTGGGGTGAGGAAGAGGGAGGGAGGGAGGAGAAAGTAGGAGCTCTGGGGACTTCCCTGAAATCCTGCTGCAGGAGGTAACATGCCTGAGAGTTAGGCTTAGAGAGGGCCGTCTTAGATATAGCAAGTATTAAGACACTATTTTCAAGATTACTAGAGAACCCTTTAAAAAAAAAAGACGATCATGATACGCCCAGATATAAAATACGTTAAGCAACTCTTTGGGGAAATATTTATTTATTTTAAATATCTCAGAAGCTTTGTGTTACTGGATCCCCCCACCCAATTTTCATGAATATTAAACATTTACCAGTCTCAAAACATGCTTAATGACATACAATTTAGGTTTACAGTGTTTTAATCATTCCCTTTCTACATGCATTTTTAACTTAGATTATACCAAATCAATAAAAATTTAAAAACTGATGTGTTGGGTCTATTTTGCAGTTCATGTCTATAAAATAATACATTTATATGTATTAATGTATTTGTAATAAATTTATTAATACGTTTGTATTAATAATACCTATTTTTGTGTTGGTATTAGGTCAATGTTCTTGGGTTATTACATAATAATAGTTGATAACACGATCCCAATGTTGAGAAGGAGGTTATTTTATATAGTCACAAATAGAAAAGTTATCTTGTAATAGATTAGAAAAGAATCTAATTTATAAATATATACAGTCTCTGGCTTTTATTCTTTGTATTTTGCTTTGGCTACATGCAGAAAGCATTTCATTCCTATTGTTCTAGATTTCATCTGACACATAGGTATTCCATTTGGTACCTTTAGGCCTTCGTTTTACTGACTAACGGGGACGGGGGTCTTTGATTTTGCTGTACCAACTTTATAGCTACTTAGCCTATTATTTTTCCAAAGCTTGCACCAAAAAAGAGGTGGCAGGGTAGAAAACATATTGCGAGAATTCTTTTTTTCCTTAGGTAAAACATCACCAACAATTTTCCCATTGTAAAAAAGTTCAGGATTTCTCTCATGCTACAAAAAAACACTTGGACTCTTAGACTGTCTTAAAATAAATGTACTGCCTTCATCACTTTTTACTGCTGAAAACTATTTCAGAAAAATATGATGAGTTTTTTTTCTGTGCCATTACACAGGAGACCATTGGAGATGGTATTTCGGCAGCTTCAAATGCTACCTCAGGTACACATTGTGATGCCTGATTTCCGTGCAAGACAAGCCACAGGTGTTACTCATCTTCGGTGCCACTGGAACTTCAGTTGGCCTCAAAGCACAAAATTTATGTTATCATAAACCAATGGTTCTCAAACCCGAGTGTGCATCAGAATCACCTGGAGGGCTAGTTAGAACACCGATAGCTGGGACCAACTCTCAGAGTTTCTGCTTCTTAAGTCTGGGGTGGAACCAGAGAATTTGCAGCTCCATCAAGTTCCCAGGTGATATTGGAGCACTGGTCTGAGGACCGCACTCTGAGGACCATTGTTGTAAACAAGCCTTGCTGAGTCACCATAAGCTGATCTGGATGCTATGAAATGGGTTGCTCAGTAGCCAGGATGAATCCATCCTGGACTCATGCTGTTTCCATAGAGCTCACAATTGCCAAAATAGAGTAAAGAATAGATTGGCACAGGTTTCATATTCCTTTTTAATTAATCTGCTTCTCTATCAAGTAGGTACCCATAGATATCCTACTCCTTTGGCCCTCTTAAAACATTTTTTTTCCTCCCATGTCATTCCCTCTTACTGGAGTTCAGAGAAATGGTTAATCCTGAGAGAGGAAACCAAGGACTGAGTTTTGTTAGTCCTGGCAAAAATTCTAAGACATTCCTAGGCACAGACTGGTCAAGGACAACTAGGCCACTGCTTCCGAGAGGAAATGGTGCTTACTAGTACAAAGCCAACCTTGTTTTTAAAAAAATGATGGGCTGTCCCACAGAATGGAGGGAACAGAGGTGGATGTGTGTCCTGCCCCTCCTCACTTCCCCTGCAACAAAATGTCAGTCTTAAATTCTCTCCAGTTTCAACAAACAAAGAGAAATCTCAAAGCTTCTAGACTATGTCCTGGTTCTTGGCTCATTTGCCCTCAGCAACATCACAAGATTAAAAGGAAATAACCCATTATTCTTCTGTATCCCACTCCCAACAAGTAAATATCTATATCCTAAATAACACTGCTCTCAAATGCTCCATTTATCAAGCCTATTTCAAAAATTTCAGGTCATGGAGTCAGTAATTTTTTTTTTCTTAAAAAAGGAAAAGAAGACAATAGTTTGATGAAACAAGAGGTGAGTTTTGACCTGACGTTGGAGTTAAGGCCCAAGCACAGGTCTGGGATTAGTGCAATACATTCCAGGGCAGATGGTTGAGGAGATATTAACGTGCGTGATGATGCCACCAAAGCCTTCCTGCCCTGCCAGGTGCCTCCAGAGATACTTCTCAGTCTATAAAACAAACACCTGAGAAAAAGATGAGCCCTACTCCACCTGTTTCATGCTCTAGTGAATTATCAGTGTTTATCCATGTGATGTGTCACAGTTTCTTTTCCTCCCAAGTGGCTTTGGGAGAGCCCACTCCAAAGGTGGCTAGACTTTCTCCATCTCAATCTGCTGGTGGTAGTGCCGAGCCTGCCGCTGGCCAACATTCAGCTTGTACACGGAGCTCTTGTGCTGGCACCTGCGGTAGCCCCACACTGCTCCCACACCTGCCAGGAGCAACAACAGGCACAGGACAGTGACAACCGTGGCGATGACGGGGCCTCTGCTGAGGCTGGGACACTCATCCCCTACACACGGCTCCAAGGTTGGAAGAAGCTCCTCACTGGCACCTGGGCCGGGGCCTTCTTGTCCCAAGAAGTCCTCAGACAGTAGGTATGGGAAGCTATCCTGGACCTCAGGAGCAGTGGTTTCCATGGGAGTCTGGGTGGCCGCCATAGCAGTTGAGGGAATGTAGTTAGGCATCTTCTGGACAGCAGTTGTTACAGTCTCCAGGGTAGAGCTGGTGAGTTCATAAGGTAGGGTAACCACGGGAGGCTTCTCTGTGGCAAATCTCCAAGGAACAGTTGACTGGTACTTGGTGGTCAAGTCACCATCCCCCTTGCTGGGACCCTCAGTTTCAGACACATTCATGGGTCTGAGAGCCAAAGCTTCTACATCTAGTGTTTGAGATAGGACAACTGAACTACGGGTCATGTCCTCACTTGGTATGAGGGTGGTACTTCTGGGCTTCTTAACTTCCACAAGAATGGGCTGATTGGGAGTAACTAGAATACTTTCTTCCAGTCCTACTGACCCGTCCCCCTTATCCCCATCTTCCTCCTCTTCTGCCTCTTCTGCTTCTGTCTTCCTCCAAGCCCCATCGGTCACAGGGTAGCCATCTAACCAGGACCCATCGCTGCTGCTCACCATTGGATCCCCTGCCTTGCTGTCATTGCTGCCCACAAATGGCACTGAGGGACCATCAGTGCTGCTATAGATCACCTTGGTTTCAGGTTCACCCGGAGCCAATGTTATCCCACTGTGGTCTCCAGCAGGAAACTGCTTTTTGGTGTCATCATCTATCTCCTTTTCCAATTCAGGCTTGTGGAAGGTCTCACCAGGAAACCAGAACAAGTACTTCTGGTTTAGTTGGGATCCTGGCAGGTCTGTGGGGACACTGCTCCCAGCACTGGGCAAGCCTGCAGTTGGCACAGAGGCTGTATCCCGGGCTATGTTTTCTCTCCTCACAGAAATGGAGACCAGACGGTCCTGCTTCGGAGCCTCCTCAGAGGCCTCTCCCTGACGCCCATCCTTCTCCGCCTCTGTCCGGGAGTCCTCCATGAGCTCTCTGAATGACACGGATCTGTCATCAGGGAAATTATCTTCATAGTCAATGTGTGCCTCAGCCTCATCTGGAAGGAAAGAGGGAAAAACCTCATTAGGTCCAAGGTCACAGAGCCAGTGTAGATCATAAGAAAGGGAAATAACAAGCATAAGGACTGGAACAGAGGAAATAAAACTGTCATTCACAGATGATATGACGGTGTATCACAGATAAACCCAAAGAATCTACACAGAAATGGTTATAGTTAACATGTGAGTTGATCAAGGACACTGGGTCTACATTCTATATAAAACATCAACCCTATTTATATATACCAACAATAAATAGAAAACAAAAATTGTAAAAGATGCCATTTCCCATAGCATAAAAAAAAATCAAACACCTAGGAATAAATCTAACAAACTATGTGTAAGATTTCTACATGGACTGGTACAAAATATTGCTGAGCAAAATTAAAGAAGACCTAAAGAAATGAAGGCATATACTGTGTTTGTGTAATGGAAGCCTCAAAATTGTCAAGTTGTCAGCATTGTCCAAATTGATCTATGCAGATTTAATAGGATCCTAATAAAAATCTCAGACATTGACAAGCTGATGCTAAAATTTATGGAAATGCAAAGAGCCAAGAATAGACAAGGCAATCTTGAAAATGTAGAAAAAACCTGGAGGATGTACATGACAAGATTTCAAGATTTAGTTAAATTGGAGTACTTTTCAGACTATGGTATTGGCACAAGGATAGATAATTGGATTACATTAAGTTTAAGAACCTCTGTTCATCAAAAGCCACCATGAGGGAGTTAAAATGCAAGCCACAGAGTTGAAGATATTTGCAATACAGATAACCTCCAAAGAGTTCGTATCCAGAATTTATAAAGAACTCCTACAAACCAATAATAAATAAGCAAACCATAGAAAAGTTGGCAAGAAACTTGCATCAGTATATCAGAAAAAAGATATTTAAATAGTCATTAAACATAAGTAACGATGCTCAACCTCATTAGTCATAGAGAAATGCTAATTATAGTGATAATGAGATACCATTACAGAGCCCCAGAATGGCTAGAATTAAACAGACTGCCAATATCTAGTGTTAACAAGGACGTGCAGCACTGCTGGTGGGAGTGTGAACTGGAAAAACCACTATGGAAAACTGTCTGGGCATTGATACTAAAATCGAACATATGCATGTTCCATGGCACAGCAATTCCACTCCTAAATATATACTCCACAGTAATGTGTGCACATGGGCACCAAATGACATGCACAGAAATATTCATAATAACCCAAAACTGGAAACAATTCAAATGTCCGTTAACTGCAGAAGTGATTCAACAGTATGATATAGTCATACAAAGAAAACCTGTACATCAATGAAAATGAACCAGCCACTGCTTCCCACAACAACATGGATAACTCTCGCAGCCATAGTGTTGAGCAGCAGAAGTCAGTCACAAAAGAGCACATTCTGTTTGATTCTATCCATATAAAGTTCAAAAACAGGCAAAACTAATCTATGATGTTAAAAGTCAGGACGGTGGGTACATGTGGGTAGGAGAGAAGGCTCAATGACAGAGTCTGGGCACAAGCAGGGCTTCTGAGATACTGGCAAAGTTCTACTTCTTGACCTGTGTGGTGGCTAAATTTCTTTATTAGGGGGGCCCCGTGGCCAAGTGGTTAAGTTTGCATGCTCCGCTTCAGCAGTCCAGGGTTTCGCTGGCTTGGATCCTGGGTGTGGACATGGCACCGCTCATCAGGTCATGCTGAGGCAGTGTCCCACATGCCACAACTAGAAGGACCCACAACAAAAAAATATACAACTATGTACTGGGGAGATTTGGGGAGAAAAAGCAGGGAAAAAAAAAAAAGAAGATTGACAACAGTTGTTAGCTCAGGTGCCAATCTTTGGAAAAAAAATTTCTTTATTATTATTATTTCCATGTTTTAACAACTAATAAAGGTGTATACAGTCTGTACATCAAGGCTAATCCTTGTCCTTCAGAAAATTTCTTTCTTTGATAATTTATTCATCTGTTCCCTTATGATTTGTATGGATGTTATAATTAAGTAAAGATGTTATCTTTTAAAACACTGATTTGCTCTTTGTAAGACCTCTGAGTCATGAAACTATACTGTGAAGTCTTCTGAATCCAGCTGAGTAAGAAGGAACAGAGGCCCCAGAGTTAGGAGCCCAGAATGTAAAGACAGCTGGACGAGATGAGAATCACGCTGGTTAGGAAGGTGTCTAGGAGCTCATGTCCTCAGAAGAGGGCAGCCTGCTGGGCTTTCCCATCTCTCAATGGTCTTTGAAAGTCAAGTCCTACTGGAAGACACACATAAGTATTAAACAGAATGGTTCTCTAAAATATTGTGATATAATAAGAAATGTATATTTGTTCCCCGTTTCCGGTACCGGTTCCTGGTACAGACCCCTAAAACACTTGGGATTGCCCAAGTGATAGGAGCATCTTCTGTTATTCATAACAAGCTTCTTTGACCATACTT
The DNA here is from genome assembly GCF_041296235.1 of Equus asinus. Classification (NCBI taxonomy): domain Eukaryota; kingdom Metazoa; phylum Chordata; class Mammalia; order Perissodactyla; family Equidae; genus Equus; species Equus asinus. Next base: position 62,804,566 of record NC_091810.1, on the reverse strand, counting down.
GAGCTTATGTTAATGAGGTTACGCTTGGTGGCCCCCTAGATAGCTTCAGGATGGGGGCTGGATTAGAGGGTTGAAACTTTCAGCTCCACCCCCAGCCTCTGTGGAGGGAGAGGGGCTGGAGATTAAGTTAATCACCAGTGGCCAATGATTTAATCAATCATGCCCATGTAACAAAACCTCCATAAAACCCCCTAAACTACAGGGTTCAGAGAGCTTCCAGGTTAGTGAACACATCCATGTGCCAGGAGGATGCTGTACGCCAAGTTCACAGGGACAGAAACTCCTTCCCTCAGGATCTTTCAACCTCACTCTATGTACCTCTTCATCTGGTTGTTCATCTGTATCCTTTATAATGTCTTTTACAATAAACTGGTAAATGTGGGGCCAGCCCCATGGCCGAGTGGTTAAGTTCTCGCGCTCCGCTTCTGCGGCCCAGGGTTTGGATTCTGGGCGTGGACATGGCACCACTCATCAGGCCATGTTGAGGTCGCGTCCCATGTGCCACAACTAGAAGGACCACAACTAAAATATTCAACTAGATACTGGGCGGATTTGGGGAGAAAAAGCAGAAAAAACAAACAAACAAACAAACAAACAAAACTGGTAAATGTAAGTAAAGTGCTTTCCTGAGTTCTATGAGCTGTTCTAGCAAATTGTTGAACCTGAGGAGGGAGTTGTGAGAACCCCTGATTTACAGCCAGTTGGTCAGAAGAAGAGGTGACAACCTGGCTTGTGATTGGCATGTGAGGTGGGGGCAGTCTTGTGGGACTGAGCCCTTAATCGGCGGGGTATGCACTAACTCCAGGTAGGTGGTGTTAGAGTTGAGTTGAATCGTGGGACACCCAGCCAGGGTCCGGAGACTTGGAGAATTGGCTGTTGGTGGGAGGGCCTCCCCGCTACCATCACATTTAATGTCAGAAGTGTTCTGCAGGTAGAAACAGATCTTACTAGTTTCCCCCCACTTCACTTTGCACCCTGGAAAGCACAAAAAGCAAAGAGCTCCAGAACCAAGGTCTGATGGAATGCTGAGGGGCCGTGTGGTGTGTTCCTGGGCCCTGAAACTGGATTAGTGGGCATGTGGTTTATTTCTAATAAGACTCCATATCTTGCTTATTTAATAACTTGCAGAGTTATAAATAAATTTAAAAATCCTTTCTGATATGCTCCTAAAATTTAAGCCCATTTACATTGCTTGTGTCCTCGGACAAAAATGGAAAACAGTAGATAAAGATGAAACACCTCTGATAAATGTCAAATGCATATATGTTTTATGCTTAGAAAAAGACAGCTCTGTATTTATTTCAGGAGACCCTTCCACCTCATGATGTCCTGTTCACAATCCCCAGATAAAAACCATATCAGATGGCTGGACCATTCTTGTGAGCCTCACAGAATTCAAATACAGCCTCCCAGGCTACGCTCACTGTTATGTCACACTGCCTTATTCCGTCTTCCACCATCATTCTAAGTACTACATTCATCCACTCCTTCCCTCAACAAACTTCACTGGGTGCTGACTATTTGTCTGGCACTTCTAAGGCTCGGGATCACCAGTGAACAGGACAAACGGTCTCTGCTCTCATGGAGCACGTGGGACAGAATTCCACAGTCCTGAGACCTATCAGGTTGAACTGCAAAGCTTTTGTGTATACAAATTCTCACCCAGCATGCTGAATATACGTTAGGTTTTGCATTTAAGTACCAGCCTTTCTTAAGAACACAACAAAAGAAACAAAAGCTACTATGACAAAACTTTTCCCTTAAATTTATCCAGAATATATAGACAAGGCATACTGAATCCGGCTGGAGATTTAAAAAGGCCGTAACTTGGGGCCAGCCCGGTAGCGTAGTGGTTCACGCACTCTGCTTCAGTGGCCTGTGGTTCGCAGGTTTGGATACTGGGTGCGGATCTAGCACTGCTCATCAAGCCACACTGTGGCGGCATCCCACATAAAACAGAGGAAGATTGGCACAGATGTTAGCTCAGGGCCAATCTTCCTCACAAAAAATAAAAAAATAAAATAATAAAAAAGGCCATGACTTAAATCTTTGTCTTTAAGACAATGTGGTAGATTCTTTGCTTGCACATGTGTGTGTACTGATTAGCTGTGATAGACTGATTGCAAAAATAGCCAAATTCTCTGCTCTTCCTTGTGCTAAGTCCTTTTGTAATGGATCGTGTAGCAATTCCCTGCAAGAAGGGCTGCCTATCTTTCTATCTTGTGAATCTGGACTGGCCTTGTCACTTGCTTTGATCTAGAGAATACAGTGAGAGCCTTGCATGCTTCTGCTCTCTCTCTCCCGCTCTCTCCATCCTGGAACCCTGCCAGTTACCATGTGCACAAGCCTGGGACAGCTTGCTGAAGGATGAGAGGGAAACTGTCCCAACTGAGGCCATCCCAGACCAGCCAACTCCAGTCTACCTGGGAGCTGACTACATTCACCTGAGTGAGCCCAGCCAAGACCAGGAGAATGATGCAGCTGATGCCAGCCCAAACCACTGACACACAGAATTGGAGCCAAATGAATGATCGTTGTCTCAAGCCATTAAGTTTTTTGGGTGTGGTTTATTATGCAGAAAAAGCTAATTAATAAATTAGCAATGAGCTGCACGAGGGCAGGAAGCGAGACATTGTATCCCTGGGGTGGAGGAGTGCCTAGCCCATTGTAGGTATTCTTACAGGTATTCTTGAACCTGTGAAAGAATCAATGGCCCTGGGAGGGAAGGGAGGGGAAAATCTGCAATATCTTGTCAGACCCCAAGATTCTCCTCATTGCTGCCTCATAAGCGCTCAGAGCTAAGATCTATTTCCAGGCGCACAGTGCCCTCAAACATAAGAGGACTACAGACTCATTTCCAAATTGTGAGGAATGAATTACTTATGATGATAATCTCTCATAAGACCCTGAAGACCCTCTGAAAAGATGCCATCGTTGAAGGACTACTTGAAGACACAGACATACACACGAGTGTGCATTACACACACACCTCTCACATGCTGGTGAGCAAATTAGTCCACAGCCTGGTCCATGAGAATATATACTCTCTTCCCAGCCTCTCCTTGGTGCCCCACCCCCACAGTTTAAAAGCACACCCCAGGAGAACTCCCTCCCCACGGCTAGCAGATTCGTCATAATGAAGCAGGGAAGTGATTCCTCTCTGCCAAAATTTAGTCCTAATACAAAGAAATCTGGAACTCCACACACCTGACAGGTCATTTGGGCCCCAAATTCATCATATCCAATTTTTTTTTAATTACAAAAAAGATTGTATTCTATGGCATTGCAGAAGAAATTATTTTTACAAAACAATATACATTTGCCATTTGTCTCCCAGAGGTTCTGCTCTCAAGGATGAATATGCCAGTGTTCTCGGCTAGAACACAGTCCCCTTTCATGACGGGGAAAGGCAGGAAGCAGGTCTCTCCAAGACCATTTCTCCCTAAGAAGCATTCACCCACTTGAAATCGTAGGCTATGACCTCATGCATGATCGGCAATGGAAGGCCTCTTACCACATGTTATTTTACAGGGAGTATTTCTTTGTTGCCTTATTGCAGCCCTAAGACACCAAACCATCAAGAGTCCACAAATGGTTCTGTTTTATTCCACAGAACTTTAGTCATCTCTGGTTAAATTCTGACACTATATTCATTTTCTTTCAGGTCATCAACTGTAGCTCATTGACCGTTGGGTGTAAATAAGCTAAAGGAACCAATATTTGCACAGAGTTTTGCCAAACGGAGAGCCGGCAGGGAGCCCAGGTCAAGGTGAGCAGCAGAGTGGGAGTGCTGCCTCACTATTCTCACACACCATCTTCTTGTAATCACACGCAGATGCCAAGACTGATATGGCCCATGGGTAAACAGAATTCTACCCAAACAACCAACAGCTAAAAAGAAGGGTGAGTGAGGGATACGCACAAATCTTCCAGCGCCTCGCAGTTTTTGTTGCCTTGATGTGTCCCTGTAACCTCTGCTCTGGCTTCTTCCCAGTGTCTCCTCCTCACACCCCATTTTCCATTTCCATCAGCTCGAGTCCTATGTGCTTCTATGTTCTTGCTCCTTCTGATTGCCTGTCCTCTGTTCTGCTTTCTCCTTCTTCCACCTTATCACTTACATTCCAGACCACTTGAGTATGTTACCAGGGGGCATAGGTGAAAAAAATCACTTTATCATCAGGGTAGATTATATGCCACAATGAAAAATATCTAAGTGTTCCAATTGAAACTGTATCACATTTTCTCTCCCCTATACTTATCAAAACATGGAAACTCCACAATAAATTTTTACAAATGTGCTCACACATACACACACACAACTAGGCATGTTGGATATGAATTTTAAAAGTTGAGGAAACTATACTAAACATAGAAAAAAAATTTTACCAACAACAACCATGCATGGAAAAGGGAATAATGTATTGCAGCAAATTTCAAAAACTGGTTACCAAGAAGAGAAAATAGAAGATTCTGGAGTAGAATAGAGAAGGGCAGCATTGCTCAGCTCCTAACCCACTTCACCCTTTGAAAACTATGGGGGAGTCAACAAGTCCCAGAGAGAAGCAAAGAAGGTGGAGAGAAACAGCCCAATAACCAGCAGGGCCGACTCTGCCTGAGAGAACCCAAAATGCCAGGACTGCACATTGTGCAGGTGAAGTAAACCCTGATATAGGAGATTTTTAACAACATTTCTGAAGAGAAAGCAGAGCCCAGATATTTTAAAACACACAGATAAACAAACAAAAGTAAAACGACATACCACTTCAGCTGAACTGTCCCTTCCTGCTACTGTTCCCTCTTTTGGGTGAAGGGAAGACACATGTCAGGGGCAAAGAACCGAACTCAGAGGAAACAAGAATTTAAGGAACAGAACGAATTCTTTACAAATGCTTCACACTACAGAACTTAAGAAAGTAAGTGGAAAAAAACAAAAGCTCAAAGGCAAGGTGATAAAACAACAGAATGTTATGAAAAGGGTGATTTTAAACTTCAGGAATCACACTGAGGTCCCATGTCACATCATGACAGAACCAGAAAATAAATTAGAAACTGCAAGGGATAGAACAGACTGAGAATTTTACAAAACAGAAAAAGACCTGAAGGGACATGTTCAAGAATCACTGCAAACCTCAACAGAATAAATTCATAGAAAATTACACCGAATTCAAACTGCTAAAAACCAGACAGAGACACTTAAGAGCAACCAGTGAAAGTGGACGTATAACCTGCAAAAAAGCAACGAGACTGAACGCTGACTTTCCAAAGAAACAATGAAAGCAGAAGACAATGTGATGATATCTTCCCAGTGCGAGAACAGGCCTGCCAACCCAGAATTCTTACTCTTTGAAAACACCTTCGACGAGAGCTCAGAGATGCAGGAAGGAAGGAACGATGAAACAGGTACGTACAGAGGGGCAAATCCACGTGAATACTGACTGCATCAAACAACAAGTACACACACACACACACACACACACACACACACACAATAATAACTCAAACACCTGACAACAGCATAGAAATTGGTAGGAGGTAAATGGGGTCAAAATGTTTGAAGGTATTTAAATTGTCAGGAAATGGGGAAAAGTATTAATTTATATTAGACTTTGATAAGTCAGGGATGCCTGTTATAATTTCCAGAGCAACCACTAAAAGAAGAGTAAAAGAATGTATTAGAATGCAATAAAGGGGGTAAATGTAATTATTTTTAAAATGCTTAATCACTTCAAAAGAATGCAGGAAAGCAGAGAACAAAGAATAAAGAACAGATGGGACAGAGAGGAAATGAATAAAAAGACTAATTTTAAACCCAAATCTATTGATGATTAAACGTAAAATGAATTAATGCTCCAATTGGTTATATGGTACTTATAAGAGATTTACTTTAAATATAAATATACAGAGAAGTTGAAAGTAAAAAAATGAAAAAAATATATATACCATGAAAAGACTAACCAGCAAAGAAGACTTTAAAGCAAAAAACATTACTAGAGATAAAGAGGGGCATTTTCTAAAGATAAATGTTCCAAATCACCAGGAAGATAGTAAATTCTAAATTTGTATGTACTTAACATAGCCTCAAAATAGATGAATCTAAAGTATATGAACTAAAAGGATAAACAGATAAATCCACAATGATACAGCTGTTTAAACATCTCTATCATTAACAATTAGAACAAGTAGACAAAAAGGTAAGAATATATATCTAAAAAACTTAATTAATTAATAAATTTGACCTACTTGACATGTATAGACCACATCCAACAACTGTAGAAAAAACATCCTTTTCAAGTGTGTATAGAATACTTTTACAAAATTGACCATAAAAGAAATGTCAACAAACTTTAAAGGATTAAATCACACATATGTTCTCTAGCCTTGGTGAAATCAACTTAGAAAAAAAATTACTAGGAAATTCTCATATGTACGAATATTAAGCAAAATATGTCTAAATCACTCATGGGTCAAATGAGTAATTACAATGGAAATTTGAAAACATTCTAACTAAATAATAATGAAACTATGACACATCAAAACTTGTGGGAGGCAGCAAATGCCGTGCTCATAGGGGAAGTTACAGCTTTAAATACCTATGTTAGAAAAGAAAAAAGGCTGAAAATCACATTGATTTCAGGAAACTGGGAAAGGAGGAGTAAATTAAACACAAAGTACAGGAAGGAGATTAAAAAGAGCAGAAAATTAATGAAATAAAAATAAAACATACAATAGAGAGGATCAACACAGCCAAAAGCTGGTTTTTTGAAAAAACTAACAACATTGATGAGTTCTTAGGAAGACTAATTAAGAAACATTTAGAGAGAACAACAAATGAAAACACCAGGAATAACAAGCATCTTTCAGATATTAGGAAACAATAACAGGATTCTATGATAAATTTATGCCCCTCAACATTAAAAATTGTGATGAACAAAATCCTAGAAGAATGCAACTTACCAAAAGTGCCACAAGAAGAAATAGAAAAATTTTATATGCCATTAACTATTAATGAAATTGAATCTCACTACACCCAGAAAACTTTAGACACAGGTGGCTTTGCCAATAAATTCTATCAAATATTTAGGAGGCTAATTTCAATTTTATACAAACTCTTCCAGAGAACAAAAAAAGAGGAAATACTTCCCAACTTATTTTATATATCCAGTGTAACCTTGGTACCAAAGCCTTGGCAAGGACATGATAGAAAATAATACTGCAAACCCGTCTCACTAAACACAGATGCAAAAATCATAAATAAAGTGTTGACAAACTGAAACTAGTAATATATTAATATCGGTAACCTGAATAATTAAGCAATATATTAAAAGGATAATACACCATACCAGTTTAGGTTTATCCCCGGAACTCATGATTGGTTTATTTGATAAAAGGAGTTTCAGAAAAGCATCTGACAAAAGTCAACAGGATAAAAACCCTTACAATTAGGAATATAAGAATATTATGGATATTGAGATATTGAATATTGAGAATATTGAGGATATTATGCTAAGTGAAATAAGTCAGTCACAAAAAGACAAACACTGTATGCTTCCACTTATTTGAGGTATCTAGAGAAGTCAAAATCAGCGAGACCAAGTAGAATGGCGGTTGCCAGGGGCTGGGGCAAGGGGGCAAGGGGAATTATTGTTTAATGGGTATAGAGTTTCAGTTTTGCAAGACAAAAATGTTCTGCAGATCTGTTTCACAACAATGTGAATATGGTTAATATTATTGAACTGTACTTAAAAATGGCTGAGACGGTAAATTTTGTGTTGTGTTTTTTACCACAATTTTTAAAAAAGTAAAGGATTAATAAATTAGACTACATTAAAATTCTACTCATCAAAGATACTATGAAGAAAGTGAAAAGGCAACTTACCTAGCAGAAGATATTTGCAACAAATATAACCTCAAAAGTTCTGGTATCTAGAATAATATAAAGAACTCCTACAAATCGATATGATATAAATGGACAACCCATTTATAGAAATGGGTAGAAAAAGGGGCAAGAGAATTGAATAGGCAATTCACAAAAGAGATATTCAAATAGCCAATAAACATATGATGTGTCCAACCTTATTAATAATAGGGCAAATTCAAATTAAGTGATATTACAACCTCTACATCAGAATGCTAAAAATTAAGAAGACTGACAATACCAATCGTTGGTGAGGATATGGGGCCCCTGGAACTTCATAAACTGCTGGTGAGAGTGTAAATGGGTACAACCATTTTGAAAACTGGTTAAGCATTATCTACTAAAGTTGAACATACACATACCCTATGACCCAGCAAGCAATTTAACTCCTAGGTATATATACTTAAGAGGAATGCATGCAACATGGGCACCAAAAGACCTGTACAGAATGTTCTTACAATAGTCCCAAACTTGAAACAACAAAAATGTTCATCAACAGTCAAATGGAATATACTACAGCAAAGAAACAGAATGATCTATAGCTTCATGGAACAACAGGGATGTCTTACAGACATAATGTTGGACAAAGGAAGCCATATAGAAGAGTACACACTCTATGTTTCCACTGAAACAAAGTTGAGGCAGGGAAGATGTAATTCATGGCTTCAGAAGTCCGGATGATGGTGGTTATTTTCAGGGAGGCAGTGACTGGAAGGGAACACTAGGAGTGTTTTTGGATTGCTGGTGATGTTCAACTTTTTGATCTGGGTGATGATTACATGGGTGTGTTTATGATATGATAATTCATTGAGCTTTATAACCTTTGATTTTTTAAATGTTCTGTATTTACGTTACTCTTAAAGAAAAATTTAAACAAACAATCAAAAGTGCACACCATGTTCCAGGAAAAACTGACAGAGTTTGGTTACTGAATGCCAAGGATAAAGAAAGAATTCAACTGAAAGTCAGGCAGAAAAGGCAAATCACACACAAGAAGAAAAATTAAATGAGGCTTGCCTAAAATTTCTCCTCGGCATTCAACAATAGAAAACAAGAGAACGATGTCTTATAACCTTTGAGGGAAAGAAAATGTAATTCAACAATGTTATACTTTGTTAAGATGTTACTCAATTATAAAGACAGTAGACATGCATTCTTCTTAGGATGACTGCACTTTGAAATATTTCAAGAACATACTGTGTGATATTATGCATGTGTTACTTACACTAAGCTGTAAACCAGTTGCTGGTGACATTCCAATTAGGAATTCACAGTCTAGGGGTGGACACTTAGCATTCGCATCAGAAACTCATCCTCTAGATGTAGAGGCTACAAGTACTTCTATTATCTATCTTGATCAAAACCATTGCTTTGCTAATTAGCACCTTGACTATCTGAAATGGCTTTCTATTGGTGAAATTAGTGGCCTATTAACTACCATGATAAATATCAGAAATGGGCTGTCATCGGTAAAATGAAAGGTATTTATGATATGGGGATTGGCTAAGAATATTTTTAGAGACATTTCTCACCCTTATATTGACAGGGTAAAACCAGTGTAGACCTTGATGTGCTTGAGACTTCAACCCCAGATGGTCTCATTTGGGAGTAACGTCCTACTCACTGAAACAATGGGAGCAGCATCCCTCTGCGCTCTCCGTGACCCTGCACTGCGTGCCACTCTGCTCTCACTGCATAACCTGCCCAGTTCCTCCTAGCCGGGGGAACTCTCTCAGAACAGGGACATGTCCTCTCTGTCTTGTATCCCCAGTCCACAGCATGGTGCTCGGCACATAGTAGACACTCCACAAATGTTTGTTGAATGAATAAATGAGTGAGTGAAGAGGTGAGTAAGTGAGTGGTGGAAGCTCATTTTGATAAAGCTTGATTCAGTCTAGATATCCATCAGCCAGGGCATTATTTGATTTGTGTCAGTAGCAAAGAATGGTAAATGACCTTTTTGTTCCAGTACTGGGCATAATCAATGTCTGTGAAATTCCTCCTCCCTTGTAACTCATCCGATGAGCTTAAAAATGTCATGAAGTCAAAAGGCACCTGGAATATGGACAGGAGATGAGCCATGTTCTCCTCTCTCACCCCTTTTCAGGCAGGAAACACTGGCCTAACATATAACATTAGAGCTGAGGATTTGGGAAAGGTCAGCCCACTCTGGCTGTGTGGGGGCCTGACTTGGACCCTCAGGGTCAGTCTGAGCTCCATGTGTGTGTCCTGTGTGTGTGTGTGTGTGTGTGTGTGTGTGTGTGTTTGTGTTTATATGTCTGGAGGTTCTGCCTCCAGAGCTCCCTGGGCCTAGAACATCCCTGGACGACAGCCTGGGGCCCTGAGCCAAACTCTTCCTGTCTCCTCAGGTTCTCAGGTCAAGGTCCTGGCTCAGAAACAGGTTCTCACTGTTACAGTTTTCCTAAAACCTCAAATGAAGACAAGGATACCAACTGTTTACAAACAGTCTACTCATGAAAAAGTATCCCAAGCCTGTTTTTCTCCTCATGAGTAATAGTAAAGTTTGTTATTCACTGAATCTCAACCAAAAATTAAATTCCGCCCACAAGATGGAGACGCCCAGCTCTTTGCCTGTTGAGGTGCTATTTCTCTCCCCTCCCTTCTGCTTTCCTGAGTCTGCAAACTGGCTCCGTAATCAGCCAGCGATCCTTCCAGCCCTCTCCCCTCCCCCACGCTCTCCCTGAAATCTGCGCTAACACAACAGGGAGCCTTCTGATCTAGACCAACAAGTCCGGGAAATGTAAACTTCATGGGTTCTCGTGGCAAAAATCAGGTCATTCCCTGGTTGTTTATATTTAACTGTTACTTTTGGAAAAGAGAAGACCACAGATAGACAGAACTCAGGAGTGAAGGCGGAGGCTGGCTCGCACACTGCCTGCGTTTATCTGGGTGTGACACAGTCAGGGGCTGAAGCATAGAAGGCCAGAGACCCGGACCCAATGCTGCCACTTTTCATGTTGTATTTCTGGAAGCCCACACATACCTCCTTTTTCCCTCTGGTCTTGGCTACGCAGTCTTTAAAAATAGTAATTTTGAAAAAGACAACCAGACGAGCCAGAAATAGCCAGTGATTCAATGAACCTCTGAACAAATATGGCAATATTGACAAGGAACTTCTAAATTCAGTTTCAGTCTCATGCTTTATTCTCTGAAGGAAGTTAAGTCCACAAGATGGAGAAAAACAGAAATTGAAGTTTGTTTAAGAAAACAAAAGAAAGGCTTTAGAAATGAGAAAAAAGAGCAGAGGAACTCACTGAGGGAACAACTAGTTTGCAGGCGAGCCTTGCACTGTCCGGAGGCTTTGCTCTCCTCGAGGTTTAGAGGCCCCCCGAGGAAGCACATAGATGTGACAGAAGTTCGAATGAGACATGCCTGATTTTATATCCTGGCTCTGCCTTTTTCTGGCTGTGTAACGCAGGCAAGTCACCGACCCTTTCTGTACCTGTTTTCCTATCTGTCAAGTGGAGCTAGCCATTTTGACTCTCAGATTTTTGAATCAGATAAAGTGTGCAAAACTCCTCTCATAGAAAGGGGCACAAAGAGACCTGGGGAGGATGGAAATGTTCTATATTTTGGTTGTGATGATGGTTTCATGGGTGTATACACCTGTGACAACTGAGACTTTTATACTTTAAATAGGTACAGTTTATTGTATGCAAATTAACCCCTCAATAGACTTGTTAAAAAACAGAACAAAAACAAAAAAACAACTCCCGGGACAGAGATGGCATGGAACAAGTGTTTGGTTTATGATAGTTATTTTCTCAGTGCCTAACCAGGGAATGCATCTTGTTTCCACAGCTGTGGCAGACCAGGGGAGGAAAAAAGAAAGGCTCTCTATTTGTTGTTGGACCCAGAGGTGGTGGGCCTTGTGGAGTGAGGTCAAGTTTGGTGTCACTCACTTTCCTGATACTACAGACCAGAAAGTACAAACAGAACCCTTGGAGCTTGGGGTGGAAAGTCTTGAAGGCCTTTCGGAGTCTGTCTGAACACTTGGCAGACACCCTTTGTCAGGGCAAGTTTTAAAGGAGGAACAAGGGGCAAATCATAGAGGAAGAGTCTATGAGTCTCTCACTTCCTGGGTCATCTGTCTTATGCTACTCTTGCCAGCAGCTCTTCTCTCCCAGCCACCCCAGTCGCAGACGGGATAAACAGTCTCACCTACAACCCGGGGCAGAGGTCACAGGACCGCTGAGTGCTGAAGCCAAGAGAGACCTGAGGTGTCGAAGACAACGTGGGGCCAGGACAGTGAGGACAGGAGTAGTCAGTATACCAAGGGAACCACGAGGGCACCTTAGGAAGGCCATAAGTGGGACCCACACGGGCACTGACACTGGGGTCACATGGCCAAGGGTGGCCACTTAGAGCGCTGGGAGGTAGAGACTGTTCTTGGGGTGCAAGTGGCCAGAGAGAAAATATGGTCTTGAAGATGGATATGGATGTAACAAGAAGCCCAAAGGAAACGAAATGTAGCATAAAATTCTCTTGCATACACAATTGGGAGCAAAGCATCAGGATTTTTCTGTAATTAAGGAGACAATCAATTATAGTTAGATACTGAGAACGGTAGAGAGGTAAGACTCGCACTGCCCAACTGGGAATGGAAACCAAGAAGATGTGGATTCGGACAAGAGAATGGAAAACTAAATGGCCAGACCCAGACCCGGACTCTAGGAACTAAAGCTAGAGAAATACCACACACAGAGGGGCGAAAATGGCAGTTAAATAGATTCGCACTCATTTAGGTTAATGGTCCAGGCTAAAGTCCCTGTGCTTAAGTGAGAGACCTCACCACCACCACCTGAGGTGACCTTAACATTGTGGTAAACATACAACCTGGGCGGTGTGCCCGAGGTACCTTCTTGCACCATCCCCCCAGGTGTACGTGCCCCTCTGGGTTCATGCCTGTTCATCATCACAAATTTTAAATTTCAGCAAGCTCATTCAGGCGGTCCTCACCTTACTAATGAATTTTTTTTGAAATCACTGCTCCACTGAATTGATGCTTTAATGAGCAACTAAATTCTCCACCATAGTGACTGCTGTTGGTGTCCTGCCCATGTTCCCTTTCCCAGGCCAGTGGACCATCCCCCAGTGAGTGTTGGCACCTACTGGTTCACAGCCACCCCGTTCTCTATAGAACAGCCCTTGGTGGAGTGGGAGCCTCACCTGGGAGGCTTCAGGCCACATGCCCTTCATGCCCAGCAGCCTGCAGCCAATGACACACTGACATGGAGGAACTCAATGCTGGTCCCCTTGTTTCCCATTGGGACCAACCCTGTGGTGCAATTCACGGGATCAGGCAAAGCAAGAATCCAGCTGAGGCCACATCCTTAACTCCTTCCCCTCACCTATTCTGCTTCCCTAACTTCCCCTCTCCCTCAACAAACCACGTGCATCTGAATAGGCTCTGCTTCTGGAGAATCTCACCCAAGTCACCCAGCTAGTCTTCAAATGCCCAAACAATGACAGATTTGAATGAAATAGTCTTCATAGTAGCCCTGAGCCCTTAAGCCCCCAAAATCTCTGAGACCAAACCCTTCTGAGCCCCAAGTTCTTTTCAGTCTTGATCTCCAAGGTACTTGAGCCTTGAGGCTCTCTGGGCCTGAAGAGGTCATGAGGGGAATAAGGGGCAAGGATGCTATCTCACCCTCAGCAGAGGAGCTCCTAGGGCAGTGTCTATGGGTGGGTTCCACCAGCAGGCTTGCAGTAGGCTCCAGCCATTCACAAGGAAATGTTCTAGGTGGGGGCAGGGAGAAATCCTTGACAACTGCATGATGTGAAGGGAGGGTCAGTGGCTGGCCCAGTACCAAGGAGACGAGTGCTCCCTGGAGAAGTGAGGCAGCTGGGCCACAAGTATGGAATGCCCGGGAGCCACAGGTTAGAAAGTTACCAGCTGCTTGCCCATGGGGTCTCCATCAAGTCCTAAAGCCACATGGGCCATGCCTTTATGAAAGGACCAGCTGCTGGGTTTCAGATTCTGAGACACCTGCTGGCAAAGATTAACTTCTCACCCAAGTAACAGACAGTGGAGGTCACAGACTGCCTTTGATTATTTGTTGTAATAGGGGCTAGAGTCAATAACACACATGGAAGCGAGGAGCCAGGCTCGTGCACAAATCCCTGTAGATCCCTTAAGTGAAAGGGCCTGAATGCCCTCCCTGATCAGCATGAGAGCGAAAGGGAAAGAACGAACATTCGTTGAGCCCAGACCATGTCACAGGTCCTCTTCTAAGTGAGGCACCTGTGGGAACCCCATGGGGTAACTCTATGTGATAAATAGTATCCATTTTTTCATCCGAGCAAATTAAGGTTCAGGGAAATCAAGAAAATTATTGAGTTTCCTCTTCTCTTCTAAGCCTTTCCACTGTCATTTAAATAAGGTTAAGTCTCTCCCATGTTAAAACAATAAAAGCAAGCAAACAAAACAAAACAAACCCCCACAACCTCTTTGGCCCCTTGAACCTCTTTGACCTCTACCCATTGGTTCTTCCCTAATTCTCTTGTCTTCCCTTGGTCCTCTTCCTCCCCCCAGCTCATTCCTGTAGTTACAGCTGTGTGGCTGAGGTGCATCCCACTCCTCACATACACCCTGAAAACACAAGGCCACCAGAACCTTCTTACACTGTGAAGCCAACACACATTTTCTAGCTGTCATTTACTTGATCTCTGCAGCCTTTGAGCTCACTGAGCACTTCTTCCATCTGGAAACACACATTTCCCCTAAAATTTCACCTTCTGCGATACCTCGGTTTCTAGCTTTTCCTTCTACCTCACGGTCTACTGCTTTTCTGTCTCCTCTGAGGCACTCAGTTTACCAGAGACCCCTTTACGGTTGGGACAGTTTTGCTCAACTTTGTATACACAGCACCTAGGGCCCTGCCAGATGTGGGATGGGAGAATGAATGAATGAATGAATGAATGGCTCATCAATCAGTACAAGGAACAGTTATTATCCAAACCCAGATGGGTCCAACTCTAACACCCTTGTTTGACCCAGTCTCCCAAGATGACTTCTCCCCAATTTGGAGCAGTTGCCTAATCAAAAAAGTTCATGTTTGTTGGAAAAACAAATGCATAAAATGGAGTGAAATACCTGGTGAAGATATTCTTGTAACACACACACAGACACACACACACTTCTTATAACGACACATATACTTTCAATGTTAAATCTACATAGTAACGAAAACTGTAACAGTCTGTATATTCAGCCAAGTGTAGAAATCAGAATTCCTGCCCAGCAGCTAAAAGCTCTAACAACCCTGCCTTGCAATGAGAAAATAAACACCATTTCAGACACACAAAACCTGCATTTAGTTCTCATTCTACTGGGGCCAGTAAACAACCCATTTGGCTGGTGGGAGTGGCTCATGAGAAGGTGTGGCTTCAGCTCTCACCAGAAATAGAGCCAGTTCATTAAAGATCTCAGGGTGAGTACGAGTCTGCTTTGAGGTGACACGTTCAACAAACAGGAAGCTTGGGCCTTATGCTTAATTTTCTCTGACAGGTGAATGGTCAGAATTGGCAGGGAGCTCCTGCCTGACAAAAAGCAACAGCAGCAGAAGAAAGATGAGGAAAGTGCTAGAAGGTTGCTCAATTTATGCTTCTAGCACTTGTCCCAGTCTGTAACTTTTTGTTATTAGAATGTAACAAGGCAAGGAGATACACTGACAGGAAGTTTTTAGAAGCTTTTGTAACAATTTGACAAGGGAATTTTATATCTATTTAATTAAAAAATGGGGTTTATAATCGGAAATCTTTGTTTATTTTAGTTCTATATTAATTTATTTTTATTGCATTTTACTAAAGTATCCATCCTCCAATGACTAGAAAATTTTTTTAATGGTCCACAGTTTGAGAAGTAGTGAAATAGACAAGAACAAAAAAAACACTATTCATTAAAAGACACTCCAAGAGGAAAAAGATAAGCCACAGAATGGGAGAGTATATCTGCAACACATGAAGAAAGTTTTATGTAAAAAAGAAATCTTACATTATGTAAATAATCAATTCAAATCAATTAGAAAAATGGGCAAAAGCTTGGACACTTTACAGAAGAAGTGCTAATGCCCAATTAACACGTGACAAGTGCTCAACCAGAGAAATGAATGTTACAACTACAAGTCACCCGGAGTAGTCACTAGATTGGCAAAAAGGCAAAAGTGTCAGGGCTGGCCTGTGGTGTAGTGGTTAAGTTTGGCATGCTCCACTTTGGCAGCCCATGTTTGCAGCTTCAGATCCTGGGCATGGACCTACACCACTCGTCAACCACTCGTCAAGCCATTCTGTGGCAGCGACCCACATACAAAATAGAGGAAGACTGGCACAGGTTGTTAGCTCAGGGCTAATCTTCCTCAAGCAAAAAAGGAGGAAGATTGGCAATGCATGTTAGTTCAGGGCCAATCTTCTTCACCTAAGAAAAAAAAAAGGGGGGGGAGTCTCACAATCCTGAAGGTTGGTGAGGATGCTGAACAAGAGCTGTCATACACAGCTAGCGGGAGAGTCAACTGCTCCAAACACTGTACTTTAGAAAACTCCCCGGCAGCATCCACTAAAGCTGAACACACACCTATGCTGTGGTGAGCAATTCCAGTCCCAGGAATCAACAGAAAGGTGTTCACATCTGAACCAAATGACATGCATGAGAACAATTGTGGCAGCGTAAGTTGTGAGAGCCACAAAATGAAACCAAGCCACAAGTCTCCCAGCAGACTGCAGAAATAAATGGTAGTGTATTCACGATATGGATAGTAAATAGCAGTGAAGACAACAAGCCACACCTCAGGCAACAATGTGGATGAATCTTGCATACAAGGCAGCACCCTAGTCTCCTCATGGTTCCCCCAGGGGATCTGCAGGACATTCTAGGGACAAACTGTCCCCAAAATTCAGTTAACACTGTGGTGCTGGAGTCATTCCCCTCTATAGAGCCAGGCTCCACTCCATACCCAGATGTCGTGGGGGGTCAGGAAGGTGGTCCCTGAAGAAGTCTTGGGGTGAGAGGAGCCCTGTGAGATCAAGGAACAGTGCAGGCTCTAGCAGGAGGTCCACGGCGTAGGAATCATAGCCCAGGTCGAGATGGGGGAGGCCAGGCCTGGCTGTGGCTGGAGACAGTGATTTCCGATAGTGGGAGAGGTGGGATGCAGAAGCCTGGGACCCCCAGGTATGTGATAATAAGGGAATGGGGACATCTGGGAGAATCTGATCAGGTTTGGGGAGCTCAATGCCCACCAGGCGTCTTTTTAGTCTCAACTAAACATTCAGACTCATGACAGCCACAGGCTACAGGCCAGGGAATAGAGCAAGGCAGCAGCACGCGGCAGGCAATCCTCACCAGTAGGAGCAGTCCACACGGCTGCCCTGGAGTCACTCTCCCTGCTTCTCCCTCCCCCCGTCCCCGACACCCCTATAATGGCTCGGGTGCAAGGGAACAGGACTCGCATGTGTGGCTGTGGATCCACCCTGGTTTACAAGCCCCGTGCCCCACAAGAGACGACAGCTCTTGTCACAACCCATAGCGTAGCTCTCAGGGTCCCCACAAGGATCGTGCCCAGTCACAAGAATCCCCACACCCAGGGAAGCCCAAAGCTGGGAACGTTCCTCTCCTGTATTCATGGCAGCCCTCCCAGCCCAGTTCACCAATCAGGAGTCATTTTTACCCTACGCATGGTTGCTTGGTACCACAGCTGGCAGGCCATGTTGATCAGGTTTCCAGGGAAACAAGCTAGAACATTAACCCAAGGTCAACTCTGTCCTTACTGAAGAAGAGAGGGTTTTGTTCATCCTTTACCCCCAGCATGGAAAACGAAGAGCTCACTTGTGGATACATGGCCTTTGAAACGCGGTAGGAACGCCCAAGTGGACATGTTGCCAGGTCCAGAACTCAAGGGAAAAATCTGAAAGTCTCTTTGAAAGGGACTTTTGTGGAGAAGAGTCCACCACAGGCCACCAGCAGAAGTGGAGCTGCGTGGCTCACAGTGTGTGGGCAGGTGGAGGTGGCCCAGCCGGGGCGGCTTACCTTTCCCGCAGGCCTGCACCTGGCCGTACCACTCCCCACAGCTGTTACACAGCAAGGTGAAGGCGGTTTCTCGATGGCCCGTGACGTGGCCCGGGGCACACACATACAGCAGCTCATCCCCCATCTCCAAGCCGGTGCGTCCCTGCAGGATGGTGTGTGGGAACGAAGGCGGGTCTCCGCACGGCTTCTCTGAGGAGAAGGATCACAATCAGCTTTCCCAAACTCTGGGAAAAGACAAACTTAAAAAGCAACTCTCCCCTCCTTGGGTACCGCCTGCACCCTGAACAGGGCTCCCAGGGGCTGCTTCCCCTTCACTCCGGCATCCCCAGGGCCTGGCAGAATGCCTGGCACAAATGAGGCACTCAAAAATACTTGTTGAGTGAATGAATGTGCTGCAAAGCGCTACAACGTTGTATTTTAAAATTGCCAGGCAGCCTTACCCTGTAATGTCTCCTTGAAAGGGGGACCCAGAGACATATGCTTTGCAGCAAGCCCCTTTTTTGCCTTATTTACATAAGTGACAAAGGGCTACTCTGTCAAAAGCTAAATTGTTCCAGACTATAGAGTACAGAGATGGTGCCTCTCCCCTCCCCCAACCTCAACCCTGACAGTAACACTGGTAACAGTTTGGTATATACAAATAATACAGATATAGATACATATAGATACAGACACATATACATACACACATAGATGGATAGATATATAACAGTTCTGTATGTGTGTGTGGCTTTTAACATAAATGGGATTACATCATATGTATTACTGAGTACCTGCTTTTTAAAAAAATAAACTACTTTTTAGAGCAGTTTTAAGTTCACAGCAAAATTAAATGCAAAGTACAAAGAGCTCCTATGTAGCCCCTGGTCCCACGCATGCGCAGCCTACCTTACTAGCAACATCCAGCACCACAGCGGTACATTTGTTACAAGTGATGTATTTCCATCGACATATCATTATTACCCCAAGTCCATAGTTTACAGTCGGGTCCACTCTGCGGGGGAGCCTGAGGCTTGGATCTGCGGATGGAGAAGAGCCCGTCCCTGCCCTGGAACCTCTTCCTGGGCCTGCCCTCAAGCTGGCCCCGGGAGTCACTCTTGGGGGATATGGCCCAGGTCCCCTTTCTAACCCTGCCCTAGTCCTCCTGTGAGAATGTTTTTACTGGCATATTTTTCTTTTTTACTGGAAATGAGCCTTTTAGGAATGAACGTAGACTGGATTGTATTAAAACTTGTAAATTGCTTACGAAAAACCTGTGGCTGGTCCAAGAAGCAGCCACTAAGGGGCCCAGCCAAGGCTTTGGCCAGTGAGGGAGCACAAAAAGTAAGGCAGGGAGGGCCCAAGCCTTCCTCCTTCCACATTGGCAAGAGCCCTTGAGTTCCACTCGGGTGACACCCCTGGGCTCAGTGGTCCACGGCACATAAGCAAACACACAGCCCGATGATGTGGAACGATACTTTCAATGGTGTTAGTTGAGGAACGAGGTTAATGGTTACAGATCTGGGGCAGCAGTGGGCGCTCTTGCTGTGGTCTGAAGCCCCTCCCCCACTGCCTCCTCTGAGGTAGTTATAGATCGAATAAACTGCATTTAAAATATAAAAAATATCTTAGTGGGAAATCTTCAAGTTTCCCATCAAGTATGATGTTAACTATACATTTTTTGTAGATGTTCTTTATCAAGTTAAAGAAGTTCTCCTCTATCCCTAGTTTGCTGGGAGTTTTAATTAGGAATAGGTGTTGGTTTGGTCAAATGCTTTTTCTGTGTCTATCAACATGATCATGTGCTTTTTCTTTTTTAGCCTTTGATATGACGGGTTACAGTAATTGAATTTTGAATGCTGAACCAGCTTTGCACGCCTGGGATTAATCCCACTTGATTACAGTGTATAATTCTTTTTACATATTGTTGGATTCAAATTGCCAATATTTTTATTGAGGATTTTCGCTCCATGTTCATGAGCGATATTGGTCTGTAGTTTTCTTTTCTTGTAATGTCTTTGTCTCATTTTGGTATTAGGGTAATGCTGGCCACAAAAAATGAGTTAGTATCCTCTCTGCTTCTCACTCCTAGAAGAGATTGTAGAGAATTGGTATAATTTCTTCCTTATTTGGTAGAATTCACCAGTGAACTCATCTGGGCCTGGTGCTTTCTGTTTTGGAATGTTATTAATTATTGATTCAATTTCTTTCCTTACATCCTGGACCAGAAACAAGAAGTCCTTTTCTCCCCCCCTAATGTTCTAGAGCTCTTTCCACATTAGTACTAAAAATTACCTCAAGCTTTTGAAAGGCTACATTATAGCACACATTATTTCATCATTACACAGACATTTATGCTGATTCCAAATCTGCACTATTAAAAACAATGCTACTATGAACAGCCTCATATGTACCTTTCTGCACATATCTTATTTCGTTAGGATAAACTTCTAGAAGGGGAACTGCTGCATCAAAGTGACGCAGTGAAAAAAAGGAAAAATTTTTGTTTTTGTTTTTTGAAAAAAAGGAAATAATTTTTAATTCAAATTTCCTCTTCTAATTTTTTATGTTTGAAAGGAGAGCCTTAAGTCCTTATGCAATCAAATTACCTAAGAAGCATATTGCTTAAAAGAATATATGCTAAGAAAAGATGAAAATAGAAAATACAACTTGTGCCTTAAGCCACCCTGCTTGGCCTGACAGTTTGTACTTCTGGTAGCACTTTCTCAAAGAGTCACAGCTATGCACATTCTTTAACACGAGAGATTTTGAATGAAAAAGCGTGGCTGTCCTTTGGAAAGCCAGTGCAGAGTGCTGCATTTCAAGCAAAACCGCCTTGACTGCATAGCCCATGAGATCAAGGGTTTATTTCACCTATGCGGCAAGTAGGGACAGGCAGCCATCTGAAAGTTGCCACAAATCCAGGGGCACCCCCACCGAGCAGAGAGGCATCATCCTTGGGGTCACTTGGCCTGAGCAGGGCATCCTGAGAAGAATGGACCAAAGTCATCAGCCTCAGTCAAGTCAGGCTGGCCCGAATTCCAGCTAGTATCTCAGGGGCAAAAGGCTCTGTCTCTCTCTCCACCATCCTCAGCTGCCTATGACTCATGCTGGATGTTTTCTCCTCTTACCAGGATCTAGTTCCCGCAAACTGAAGGCTTTTCATCCAATACTCACTATCAAAGGACCAGTAAATATCTTCTGGCTCACCCAGCTCTATTTGTGGAACATAACACCAACTTCTTGAAAGGAAAATCCAGGAGCAGGTAACTGCTTTGAGAGTAGATAAAGGGGAACTTCAGGCCAAATTCACACCCTACTAGACTCATGGGATCTTCTTCCTGAGAGTTAATTTCCAGAATCCAGGGGCTAGAATCTGGCTCAGGAAAACCACAATAACGCTCCTGAGTGTCTGGATACACAAATCATGTGTTTCTGGATTTCCCACAAATGCTCAAGACAGGAAACACACTGCTTCTTAGCTGGTGTGATTTCAGAAGCTCCAGGACAACAGTTCCATGCGCTAACACAACTAAGTGTGTGCCAAAAACACCACTCATATCCAGGTGCAACTTGAATTAGTTCCTTTCACTAACTTTCCCATCTTGAAACTCACAAGGGAGCTATGGAAAATAGCTGGCTAAATACCTGGGCCCTCCTCTCCTTTCTAAAGAAACTTACATTTGGACAGTCTTCACAGCAACTTCTCAATTATTCTGCAGGTGGGGATTGCGGCTTGTGGATTTCTCAAACCTTAGAGCTGGCTTTCAACAGAAAGAGCAAATTCTATTTTTTTCCTTTCCAAGGAAAAAAGATTTTATAAAAGATCTTGTCCAATCAAACAAATAGTATGAATAAACAGCGACTCATTTTTTCGATTTAAAAGGACACATTTGCTTGCCAATCAGAGCTTCTGATATCCAGTGTTTCCACAGAGTTTAAAACTCATATGAAAAGTGATGCTTTTATTTTGAGAAATTCTAAGACTTTCAACATGACTTTTGAAATTCTAAAGAAGAGCCTGTAAAGCCCCATTATTATTTCACAAACCAAGAGGTAGAAGTTCTAACACAAATACCTGACCCTTACTCCTTCCTTTTGGTGTAACCTAAGCTATGAAGTTGTCTTTCATGCATACCTGCCCAGCTCCCACTCATCCTACTCCACCCAATACACAACCAGCATTGCCCTCCCTGCTCCATCCAATTTTATTCTTGGTTCTCAAACTCGAACACACATCAGAATCACCTGAAGGGCTTGTAACACAAGCACACACATAGCTGTGTTTTTGAGTTTCTGACCCATTCATAGTTAGGACCCAAGAATCTGCATTTATAACAAGTTCCCAGGTGATGTGGATGCTGCTGGTCCAGGCACCATCCTTGGATAACTACTGCTCTAGATAAAAACCTACCCTCAAAAACAGGCAAAACGCATACACAGTGACAGGAATCAGAACAGAGATTGCTTCTGGCTGTGCTGGATGGGGAGGGGCGGAGGACTTTTGGAAAAGGACTCCAGGGAGCTTTCTGGGGGTGAAGGAAATGTTCTCTATCTAGATTGGGTGTTGATTATACAAGTGTATACTTGGTCAAAACTCATCAACTTAAGACCTGTGCATTTTGCTCCCGTAAATTATACTTCAATGAAGTAACTTAAAAAATACCTCTCCTCCAAAAACTCAGCAATTTATTCAGCATGCAATATAAATGGTTGAAAATTATTCACGACCACTCCTAAAAGGGACTGCATTTGACAAGGATCCATGACTTAAGATAGTGGTTTCCAACTTGCATGCTGTCTACTGAGGAAGCACTACAGTGTTTGTGAGATGTAGGCGAGTTCATATGCAAATAACCCCCATGTCAATTAATAGATCTAAATCAATTACTATCACATGGAATCTACACAATACTAGTTCCTGAGTTTCTCGTCCTAAAAAAATTATTTTAAAAAGTGTTCTAGAATGAAATGATACAACATCCAGTGTTTGCTTTAAAATATCTCAATGGGAGAAAAACATTGGCAGAAAAAGATGAAACTAAATTGGCAAAATATTGATAACTATTGAAGCTGGGTGATGGGTACATGGGGATTTGGTATAGTATTCTCCCTAACTTTGTGTGTGTTTGAAAATTTTCATGATAAAAAGTTTTAAAATTGTCCCTATAGGTAATTCTTACACAAGCCAGAAAATTTGAAAAACTCACAGGGAAGAAACATCACAGGAAAAATAAAAATTTTCCCTTAATTTCACCAATGATAACCACTGTTAACATGGTTTTTACCTTTTCAGTGTTACACAAACATACATACACACACGCACACAATATTTTGCCAAACTATAACTGTTTTGTTTTGCAGCTTGTTAATTTAACACTATATTGTGAAATTTTCCCCTGTCAACAAATATTTGTATTATTTGAACTTATTTGTAAATGACTATATATTATTCCACTTATATGGATTTACCATAATGGACCCCCTCTTTTGGGAAATTAACTTTGTTTCCATTTTTTCCCTACTAAGTAATGAACATTTTTGTAACATACCTTTGTACTCATCAATGCCAATTTCTTTAGAATAAAATATTCAAAGTGGAATTGATGGTTGAAAGGGCATATATATTTTTAAAGCTTCTGATAGGTTGTGCCAAGTTGAATATGAGTATTTAAGAATCTACACTCCTAGCAGTGGTATATAAATTTGCCTGTTTCTCCTCAAAACACTGGAGACCATCATTCTTTGTAAACTTTGACAGTTTCATGGGCCAAAAAAGCGATTTCTTATATTAACATGCCTATCTTTAATTGGTAAAAGAGTTGAATATTTATTCACCAACTGTATTTCTTAAAAATATTTCTCTACTGTGGTCCACATCTTTTTCTTATCAACCTATAAGAGATCTACATTGTCTTATTTTCCCAAATTCTTAACTGATAACCTAGTACTAACTCTCAAAAAATCCATCCATCCTTTCCCCAGTGACCTGAAGTTTCAACTATTCCCCGCACTATATACTTATGTATGTCGTATCTGTTATGGTCCTTTCAGCCTTTTGCACTGAAGTATTTGTCTATTTGTGTCTTGGTGCCAAATGACTTTGTTCACCGTGGCTTTAAAATGTGTTTTGATATCTGAGCCTCTCTTATTATTTGAATGGGGTTAAGTCAGTAAGACTGAAGCATAAAGTACAAGGGAGGCAGGCAGGCATGAGTTTATGGAGGGCCATATAAACTAGGTAGGAAGTTTGGAATTTTTCTGGTGGAGAATGGGGAACCATTAAAGAGTTTAAAACAGAAATAACATGATCCCGTCAGCACTTTAGAAGGAGCCCTGCTTGCAGTGTGGAGACCGGATTGAGGAAACAAGCCTGGAAACTAGGGGACCAGTTAGGAGGCTACTGGAGATGACCAAGATAGCAGGACAGGAGCTGAAATGAGGTGCAAGAACCAAGTGGATCTGGGAGATACTGAGAAAAAATGCACAGAATTTAGGACTGAAAAGATGTGGGGGTACAGGAGAGCATCAGGGCCAAGGGAGGGGCTAGGGAGGCCAAGGCATTATGAGCACAGTTTGGGACCTACAGAGGTTGAAGTTCCAGGGGAAGTGTCCATAAGTAGCTGCATGTATAGAATCTGGGACTCAGTGCAGACACCTAGGCTTGAGAAAACGATTTGGGATTAATGAGCATTTAGATGAAAATTGAAGCCATTGGAGTGTTGAGTGAGGAAAGATGAGGGCCCAAGTCAGAGGCTCAAGGAGGTGAGCAGAGAACGAGGAGTTCACAAAGGTCACCACTACAGCCAGACAGATAGAAAACCCAAAGGAAATCAAGGGAAAACATGTTTCAGTGAGCAGTGCATGGTCAAGTACTTAAGGCTACAGAAACAGCAAGCAAAACACAGGCTGAGAAATGGCTACTATATTTAGCCATAGGGAAGCTACCAGTAACCTTGGTGAGAGCAGTGTCACTTCAGTGATGGGACAGCAGCCAGAAAGCAGTGGATGGAGGAATAAAGGAATGATGGGAGGGGAGATAATGCAGACCATTATTTCAAGTAGAGGATTTCTGGGGCTATGAAGAGGGGGAGAGAGACATGGAGTAACAGCTTGATGAGAATATGATTTTCTAAACAGTTTCGAGTGATTTTATTTGTTTTGATTCCTTAAAATAATTCCCTTTCTTTTGAAATGTTGACACCTTTCACTTGTCTTGTAATTCTTTGCTGCTTGCTTAGTCCCCTAACTGACCAGTGGTGTGCTGATAAATGTTAACCACCAGCTCTCAGAGGGGGAAACTGTTGGGGAGTCGGGGAGGGAGTGGCTGTCGCATAGGGAGTTGACAATGTCTGTACACAATAGTACACAATAGACAAGCTTAGTGCAATTTCTGACACATAGTTCTCAATAAACCATAGCTATAAAAAGAGCCTGACATAATTAAAGATGAGCAAAAAGATATATATATGAGGATGTTCAATCATAGCATTATTTATTATAGTGAAAACCATGGAACTACCAAAATGTCTCATAACAGAAGAATGTTTAATTTATGGTACATCTGTATAATGGATTGTTATAATAGCCATTAAAAATCATCCTTTGAAGAATATGCAATGCCATGAGAAGATATATATTAGTGAGTGAAAAAAACAGAATTTTGTCCATACAATCCCAATTTGGTAAACCAAATAAAAATGTAGGAGAAAAAAAGACTGATGCTAAAGTAGTTATCTCATGGCAGACGGATTATGAGTGATTTAAATTTTCCTTATACTTTCTACTACAATGACCACATATTCATGTTTATAATTAGAAAATATATTTAATATGTAAAGTGAAGCTAATGACACCTATCTCATAGGGCTGTTCCCAAAGTTAAATGAGCTTATGCTTTGCCCAGTGCCCACTACAAGCCTGGAACTTAACAGGAACATAAATAAAAATGAATTCCATTTCCCAAGTAAATAGTTGGAGACTGATGATCTTTTGAATCATTCTTCCAGTAATCATGGTAACTGAATGCCCAGTTCCCATAAACCAAATATAGCCAAGTACATGATGACTGAACAGGAATTAAATGCCATTTGTGGCCATGAAAGGGCAAAACAAAATGGCTCGTAAGATCAGATCAGATATGGGCCCATATTTCCCATTGTTAATATGGCAACAATGGTCAGTGACAGCAGCTTCGTTCAAGGTGAGAAGCAGCCAGAAGAACTGGGAACACAGAGGGATTGCTGATGGATGCAAACTCTTGGAGTTGGGCTATGGTCCATGAAAGCAGCAAATGACGACACAAGAGGATTTGCAGGAAAGATCCCCCAACCCTACCACGGGCATGAGCTGCATTTCTGGATCTGTCAGGTTGTCTTGCTTCCAACAACAATGGACCTCTGTAGTGAGCAGGGTGAAGCACAGATCCACTTGTAACTATTCTACCATCCACACACCCTCCCCCAGAGGGAATTTTCTACATCAAGCCTTGATTGATGATCAAGTATTGATAATAGCTAGGGTGACTATATAATTTATTATCCATACCAGGACACTTCTGAAAATGAGAGGGAGCCCTGTCAATCATTACACTGGGACAACCACCATAACCATGGACTGTCCTGGGAAAACTGAAGGCAGGGTCCCCTCATATGAGATTTATCCATCTCGGCTGGAATAGCTGTCCCTGGGAAGATGAGCAATTCAGAGGTAAAAAGAAAAGAGCACCTCAGAAAACAAAAGCCCTTTAGTGTCTGGGTTTAAGTCCTTGTTCCCCTACTTACTAGCTGTGTGACTTTGGCAAGTTACTTAACCTTGCTGTGCCTCAGTTTCCTCATCTGTAAAATAAGGATAACAGTAACTTCCTCAGGGTTGTTGTGAGGATTAAACGAGTGAACACAGGTAACATTGTGGATGCTATACAGATGTTAGTTATTATTCTCTTCCTGAAGTCAAAAGTCCGAAGCACATGCCAAGTCTATTATTAGAGGTGCAGCCTCAGGGTCAACAGAAGTGGTAGAGATGGAAGCATCAGGCTTGACTGGGTCTTGGGACCTGCTGCACAGGGTTGGGAAGAGCAGGACAGGAATGTGTGTGGGTGACAGCTCCCATCTGCACCTCCCAGGAGCCGCATGACCTCTCTGTCCTTCAGTTTCCTCATCTGAATAAAAAGAAAGATAATCTCCTCCCTACAGTATTGCTTTGAGGATTAAATGAGATGATATATGCAGGAAAGCTTTGGAAAGAAAGAATTTTGGAATTGTAAAGCTGCTTGATGATTTTTTCTTGTTCTGTTTCATTAAGATTTTATTTATATAAATAAAATTCACCAAATTTAAGTGTACAGCTTAATAATTTTTGCTAAACATATACAACTGTGTAACCACCACCACAATCAAGGTATAGAACACCTCTCCTAAACAATTTCCTCCTTGCCCTCGGCCTTGGATGCCCTCTGCAACCCCACCTCAAGCAACCACTGTTTTACTGTCCATCAGTAGTAGTTCTGCCTTTTCTAGAATTTCATTCAAATGGAATAATACAGTACGTAACCTTTTATGCTGGGCTTCTTAGCATAATGTTATTGAGATTCATCCATGTTTAGCATGTATTAATATTTCATTACTCTTATTGCCAAATAGTAATCCATGATGTGGATATACCACAATTGTTTGATCCATTCACCAGTGGATGGACATTTGGGTTGCTTTCAGTTTTTGGCTTTTACGACAAAGTTGCTATGAACATTTGTGTGCCCAGGTTCTTGTGGTCCTAAGTTTCTCCTGGGTCAATATCTAGGTGTGGAATTGCTCAGTTGCATGGCACATGCATACTAAACTTTGCTCAATGATTTGGAAAGAAATTATGGGTTGATTGATTGGAAATAGTGTGACATCAAGGTGAAGGAAGAAACCATGCTATGATCACTCTGTATTGTTAGAGTTCATGTGTGCTAGAAACTAATCATAGTCACAGCTCATACTGTATTGCTGAGGTCTCACTCTGTGCCAGGCACTGGGCTGAGTGATTTACTTGCATTACCCATTCTGTCCTCTTGACAACTTTATGTCTTGGATTCTAATATTATTCCCAAGGCAGGTAAGCGGTAGAGCCAAGATTCGAACCCAGGGATTCTGGGTAGAGAGTCCACGGGACTAACCACCGTGCACTATCGTGTTCCAGGGGTTGTTTCCTCTGAGCACACAATGGTTCAGCTCCGATGAACCTTCTTGTCATAAACAAGGGGCTCAGAGCACTTTGCACAGAGGACAGGTTTGGGGGTTCCTCCTCTACTGGACTGCACCACTGGCAGCCAGAATGATCTTGAGAAAATGGTCAAAAGTCACCTCCTATCCACAAACCCCACAACAGTTTCCCACTTTCCCTTAAAAGTCAGTCCAGTTCTCTCACCCCTGCATATCTCGCTCTTTTCCCGACCTCTCCAGCCCTATCTTGGACCACTCTCCCCTTGCCTGAACCATCCAGGCACACTTCCCCAAACACACCAAGCTCTTGCCTGCACAAAATAAGTGTTTTTAAAGCATAAACTGGATGTCTTATACGTATTCTGAGACCTGCACACTATGTCTTGGAAGATCTCCATGTCATAGCTCTCACTCCATTCATTCTAATTGCTAGTTCTTCCTTCCTCTCTCCCTCCCTCTCCCACTTCCTTCCTTCCTCCCTCCTTTCTTTCTTTTGTGATCATGGTAAGAAATTCATTCAGTACAGAAGCGTTAAAAGTAGAAAGTGAAAACACCCCTTCCCCAAGATCGGCCCCTTCCACTGCCCAGAGGTGACCCCATTAGCATTTTGGGTTTAGAAAGCAGTTCTGATTCAACCCCTGATGGTCTACACAGCCTCCAGCTGCCCTCATCCCTCCTGCAGACACTTCACTCTCCTTGACGACATCACCGACGCTTCTCTCAGCCCCCAGCTGAGTTCAAGATGGGCAGTAATGCTAGTAATTGGTTTGACCCCTCTGAGGAGGACCATTATGTGATCTTAAAATAATATTATTTTGGTAAATTCTATCCATTGGTTCTCCCCAAACAGGCTCCTGGAAGGCATTAGCGCTGTCTCTCCACTTGAGGATTCTCCTGACAGTAACCCCGCCCAGCAATTCCTCCGTGGTTGGTTGAATCAGTTGTACTAAATGAGATTCTGAAGTTCAAGGGAGACAGGTGTGGTTGGAATTTAGACCAGGCCTCCTAGGTCTATCGTCACAGACGAGTGTTGCTTCTTCCATTAAACACTTTTGATCTGTAAAGTACACCTGCAACCCTCAGCCTCTACAAACAGAAGAATGCTCGTGAGTGCTTTACTGGAGGGAAACGATAAGAGGAAGAGTCAAACGTGTGCTGTAAGCTGATGAGCTGCCCAAAAGTCACACTAAGAGAGCTAGCTGTGTGGATGTGAGTCCCCATGTCCGGGAAGACAGGCCTTTAAATGACCTTACTATTGAGTAAACTGAGGCAGGTCAGGCCTAGGTGGATACGGAGAGGGGCCAGGAGACAGAAAGAAGGAAGCGCTCTGTATCCGAATTGCATATGAGTGGCTTTGATCATGGGCTCCTAAGGAGGGAAGGCACTTGAGTGTTACCCTATGTCATAGTCAAGGGGATTCTGACCACCACCGAGGCGGTCCAGGCCCACCTCCCCTGAGCCACCAGGTCATCCTCTGAACTTCCCCTCCAGCGCCAGGTTCCTTCCACATCCCAGATGTTTCTCTCAGCTCATCTTCACCAACAAAAGAGGAGACATGAAGGGCCACGGAATGTACATTATTCATTCTTTTTAAGCATGAACAGAAGTGCAGCTGGAAATTGGAGGCCTCAGGCAAACACAAGAGAGGGACCCGACTCTGTGAGGAGAGCTGCTCACTCACTGCTACTCTGCAACGCAATGTGGGCTGCGTGGGTGCACGTGCCCCCACGTGGGCTCAAGAAAGCGTCGCTTCCTGTGGTACGTTGTGTGACAGGGCAGAAAACCTGGACTTTGGAGTCAGAAAGAGCCACATCCTAATTGCTAACTGTGGCTTTGGGCAACTTCTAACTCTGAGCCTACACAAGCTGCTGGAGGATTTGGTGGGGTATTATAAGTCCTTCTGGTAGATATTCTGTAAATGTTTGTGTGGTCTTTCCTCTATCTGGAGCACACCTTGCTTTGTGTTTTTTATCTTTCTGCAGAATTCTGAGCCCCATAAAGACACTTTCTAGGAAAGCTAATGACAGACTGTCACTAAGCAAGTGACCCTTGCAGGTCCAGAGGCTATTGTGGAACAGCACATAGTTAAGCACCTCCAAGTCTTGAGAACAAAGTTGCCCCTGGTGTACTCAGCTCTGGGAGCTCATGTGTGTGTCTGTGAGGCCGGGCTTTGGGCTCCTCCTCACGTTTATCTCATTCCAGAAAGCCAAACACAACTAGCCGAACACGCCAATGGGTCCAGAGTGCAGCCCCAGGTCTTCTGAGTAGCACAGAAGTGGAGAATCTGTCCAGGTTGTTGGTGCCTACAGCCCCAGGCTACAGAGATATCACAGAGGTATCTGCCCCAGGGGCTAAGGAACCATTGGCGCCATTTCTCTGGCTGCCCAGACACTTGGCCTTCCTGGGAACTGGCTGTTTGTGCATCAGGTCTGATCTAGCCCACTGTTTTAGAATGGAAGAGCTCAGTCTTGGGAAAGCAAGAACCGATGCTGTCGAAGCCTGGGTGTGTGGGTGGCAGGGGAGAGGGCATCAGTACTTACTGTGATGGTGTGTATTTGGACTGCCCTCTGCAGCCACCTCACACCTGCCTGGCAGCTACTGGAGCCCCCAGGGATGTTCTGAACCTGACTCACTCTCCTGAAGCACTAATACAATAGCTCACCCAGAGCTAGTCTCTCCGGAACCACTGGGATCCCTTGCTTCCTCTATTCTCCTGTCTCCAATGTCCTCTCCTCCCTGCCTTACCCATTATTCCCACAAAACAAAATCCTTCAGATTCCACTGCCTTAGGAAGTCTCCCTAATTACTGTCCTCCATTGTGTCACGGAAACACATTAATCTCTTATCCTTATACACTGTCAACTTCTTGGGGGTGGAGATAAGTCCTATCTATCTATCTATCTATCTATCTACCTACCTACCTACCTATCTATCTAAAGTACCCACAAGTCTGAGCATTGGACTTTGCATTACCCTGGACAAATAAATAAACAAAGGGCCAATGCCAGGTCAACGGTAATGAACTCACAGTCTTCCACACTCCTTTGGGAGACCCTAAACTAAACGAATGCTATCAGGTGTTCAAAGCAGTGCAATTAATTGGTTCCAGTCTCCTGATCACAACGGAGAATTTCCCCAAAGCCAATCTTGAGGCATGGGGCCTCTTCCAGGCAGACCTGGGAATTGACTACTCTCCAAAATTCCTGATCGCTCTCAAGGAGGTGAGCATCCAGCTCTCTTCCTGATGACATAAAGGAAGGGAATCATTCCATTTCTGTTCTTAAGGGAGCTATAGGCAACAGTGAAGCATGCAGGAGAAGTGGAATGCAGAAGGTGAGGTGGGCTGGTGGGGAACAGCAGCCAGGCCAGCCCTGTCTTAGACGGGGAGAAACAGAAGCAGACCCAGAGCGGGGCCTCGTGGGTGCAAAAGAGAGGTGAGACGAGACTTGAAGTCTCCAGACTCCAAGTCATCGACCCCACTGACAAGGTGCCAAGAGAAGCAAAGCCAGAGAACCCAAATGGAGGCAGCTTATTTCATCAGCATCCAGTTGGTTAAAAATAACTTCACTTATTAGTTTAAGTGAGATCACCACAGGGCTGGAAATTCACTGTCAGTGAAACAAAAATACTAGAAGGAAATGGAGAAAAGTCTACAGTCATGATGAACTTTATTTCAAAAAAGAAACACAGGAGGAAGCTGCCTGAACATTCCACAGGCTCTATTTTCCTTCTGTGCTCATTATGAGGACATGTCCGCCATTTTGGGAGTTAGCACTCTTCATTTTTCCTTTCTTACCAAAGAGAAGCAGCAGCACAGAGCTAAGCGCCATGAAGCATCATCGGAAAAAGGGCAACCTTTGGAAATGATACTGCACTGGGGCGTATGCTGAACCAGACCTCAGCTACACTCTGCAGGAACCCAAGGAACTGCTTGCTCTCTTGGGCTTTGCTAAGTCGCTGCACCTTCCTTCAGCACACAGGTTTCCTTTGTTGACTGCGCTGTCAACAAAGGCTCCACTGAGCAGGGCGGAGGGCCCTGTGGGAGCAGTTTACATGCTCTTTCTAAAGGATGAAAGGCAGAAGAACAGGGACAGAGCTCTCTCTGAGTTGAGGAATCTGTCCTGCTTTTCTAGAAAGCCCAAGAGAGAGGAGCCCTCAGCATGCATTCCTGAGTCTCCTTCATGCCCACCTGAAGCCTCCTCACAAATAAGGCTCGGAGGACCAAGACTCCAGTCTTCCCCACATAAGCCCCTCCCTGTTGACCTGGAGGCGAGGGGAGGCCAGGCTAGGCTCAGGCAAGCTGTTCTGGGATGCAGAGCCCTTGAGCACTTTGACTCTGAGAAACCACACACAGTGCCCGCTCGCTAAAATGGCATCAGTCTTCACAGGAGTTGACAGGCATCATGAATTTGCTTCACAGGTTGGCTCCCCATGGCTCACAGTTTTTTCTGTTTCTTAGGGTTTGATTTTTTTTTTTCGTCTTTGTTTTGGAGGACTATGTAGACCATTTTACTTTTTATTGAACTTTTTTATTTTTATATAATTTCGAAGTTATAGAAAAATGGTAAGAATAAGGAACTCCCATAATACCCTTTATCCAGATTTACCAATGTATTTTCATTTTGCCCCATGTGCTTTATCATTCTCCTCTCTCTCGATATAGATAGATATCTACATAGAGAGGAAGATACATATATCATATATACATATGTATATATGAGTGTACACATACATATGAATATGTATTTATAGCTGTAATTCTTTTCTGAACCATTTGAGAGTAAGTTGTAGATATAATGTCCCTTGGTCCCTAAAAACCTTGGTATGCATTTCCAAGAACAAGGATATTCTCTTATATAACTGCAGGACAGTTCCCCAAATCAGGAAATTCAAGCACTGATCCAATACTATTATTTAATTCATGATCTGTATTCAGATTTCATCAGTTACAGCTATTTTCTCCTGGCCCAGGATACAATCCAGGATCACAAGTTACATTTCGTTGTCAAGTCTTTTTAGTCTATTTTAATCTAGAACAGTTGCATAGCCTTTCTCTGTTTTTCTTATCCATGATGCTTTTTTAGAGAGTACAGGCCAGTCATTTTATAGGATGTTTCTCAATTTGCATTTAACTAATGTTTCCTCATGGTTAGATTCAAGTTATGCATTTTTGGCAGGAATATTACTGAATTGAAGTTGTGTTCCTCTGAGTGCAATATATCAGGAGGCATGTTACATTGGTTTGGCAATAACTCCATTTTGGAGTCACTACGATGGGTTTGACCTTTGTGCCCTACAGGGTGCAAACGAATATTTCCAACCTCTGGCTTCATGCGCTACAACTATGGGCAAAAGGGGCACACACTTGCATACACACAACCTGTTTGAAGACCTCTGAGGTGGGAAGCCTAGGCTATCCTGTTGGATGATGAGGAACATTTGGCTCAGTTGCCCCCATCACCCCAGCCAACAGCCAGCCAACTCCCAGAAGCAGCACCTAACCGGCAGCTGACTGTAGACTCATGAGTGAGCCCAGCTGAGACCAGAAGCAGAACACAAACTGCCAGTCCAAAAACACAGTGAACTAAAGAAAGAGTTGTTGTTTTAAACCACTACATTTGGAGGTGGTATGTTACATAGCAAAAGCTAACTGATACCGCTTGTCGATCAGGGGAAAGAGCTAAGACTCAGAAGCCCTACCTATCCCTTTGAGATCACTGAGGACAGAAGGTCATGCTGTGTTTCTTCTGGCTCTGTCCTGCCTTCCTTAGGGATCTGAACTTTTGCCTATGTTTGGATTCAAAGGATCATTTTAATTCACTTCTGTGGTTTTTAAAAAACAAACCATAGGGCTGGCCCAGTGGTATAGTGGTTAAGTTTGCATGCTCCACTTTGGTGGCCTGGGGTTTGCTGTTTCGCATCCTGGGCCTGGATCTATGTACCATGCTGTGGCAGGCATCCCACTTATAAAGTAGAGGAAGATGGGCACAGATGTTAGCTCAGGGCCAATCTTCCTCAGCGAAAAAAGAGGAGGATTGGCAGCAGATATTAGCTCCGGGCTAATCTTCCTCAAAAACAAAAACAAAAAAACCCATAGATATTGTCCTCCCCAGGGTAAGGTCACATCCTTCAGTTGACTGATTGAACAGATGATCTGAGGAGAGTCTCCCAACACACTCTCCCATGTCAATCAGCAAAGGAAGAGCCCTTCCTGGAGGGAGACCCCATAGCAGCAGAGAAGCCTATCACTCATCAACATCTAACAGGGACGAGTCAGGGCCTTACGGTTCACTATGGCTCTCTGATTTATCAACTCCTCTGACACTTCCCTGGAGATTAGGATTTGGTGCCTCTGGGATGCAGCCTGAGGGTTTGTATTTCTACAAGTTCATCTGATATTTTTCATCATCAGAGAGGTTTTGGAAACTCTGCATTAGAGAAGCACTTCTTAAACTGGGTTACACATTAAAAATCACTAGGGAGCTCTTAAAAACCCCAGTGCCCAGAACACTTATATCAGAATCTCTAGGGCTGGCACCCAAGCATTAGTATTTCTTAAAACTTCCCAGACGATGGGGCCGGCCCCGTGGCTGAGTGGTTAAGTTCACGCGCTCGGCTTCAGAGGCCCAGGGTTTCGGTGGTTCGGATCCTGGGTGCGGACGTGGCACCACTCATCAGGCCACTTTGAGGTGGCGTCCCACATGCCACAACTAGAAGGACCCACAACTAGAATATACAACTATGTACTGGGGGGATTTGGGGAGAAAAAAGCAGAAGAAAGAAAAAAAAAACTTCCCAGATGAGACCAAAGTGCAGCCCAGCAGTACCTGTGCTGACTTCTAGGAGTGATGAGTAAGCAGGGGGCTTTTTCTCCATTTGCACGAACATTCCCTTTCAACAGCATGTGTGTCTGATAATGAACGTGTACTTACTTCAGTGCACATGAAATGCAGCCCCGGAGACTCCTTTATGGTTTTCTTCCCACCACTCAGCTAATTTCCCAGAAGGAAGGTGAATTTTCCTTCCTCGGAACAGTTTTCTAAATCCTATAAATTTCCTTTTGGGGAAAAAGGATTTTTTTCCTTTCTAGTGTGCTGCCCACCACAAAGAGAGACTGAGGGCAAGCTATATCAGCAACTGTAGCAAACACTGCCCAGGGTCTGCCCATCATCCGTAGATACCTTTGCTCTTCCTATGCCCAGAGGCTCCTGGGGGGC
The DNA here is from genome assembly GCF_041296235.1 of Equus asinus. Classification (NCBI taxonomy): domain Eukaryota; kingdom Metazoa; phylum Chordata; class Mammalia; order Perissodactyla; family Equidae; genus Equus; species Equus asinus. The sequence continues at coordinate 62,769,208 of NC_091810.1, read as the reverse complement.
ATCTGTCCCTCTGTTGGAGGGCGGCACTCAGGCTACTGGAACCCTTTGCCTGGGCACACCAAAACCAGAAGAGCCTGAGAATTTACATTTCCCTGAAGCAGCCCTTAACCAATGACTGACAGGCGCAGTGGTATAAATACTCCTGCTCCCTCACCCCTGATCAGGAAAACCATGGTGACCCACACACTGTCTCCAGAGATGCCCGGAGGGACTGAGCCAAAGTTACTCCCCACCTCACCACCACCGTGGACTTTGCGTAGTACTGTACTGCCACTTGGTCCCTTTCTTTCCCTGTTGACTGACCCACTGCCTTGTTGGCTTCTCTTTGGAAGACTTCCTGATAAACCATGTTCAGTGAATCCTCATCTCAAGGGTGGCTTCTAGAGAACCCAACCTAAGATGGCAACCCCCAAGAGCATGCCTTCCAGAACCTTTACAAAGACTCTGGCACTGACCTTCATCCTTAATGCAAAGGGCATTGTATGTGCCGCCAGGAACAGGGGTACTGTCAATTCTCACGTCAACAGCCCTCAAGCTTTGCTGTTCCCCACTCCCCTTGCTACACACGGTTGTCCTGAAACAAAGAAAACACAAGGTTAGGAGAACTCACCAAAACTGGGAAAGAACAATTCTTTTCTGCTGTCAGCTCTGAATCAGCAGAGATTTTCTGATTCAGGAGCTTTGGCTGGAAGCATCGATATGGAAACACTCTCCTGAAACAAAGGTCTAAAATCAGGAAGACAGAGGTGATGCTCAAGTTGAGGTCATGTGTATTAATTCAAGTTTCAGAGGCAATGCATTGTTGATCTCTTCCAGTAAGCGTTTGGTTTTAATTTCCTAAAACTTGGCTCTTCTCTTTATTAGTTCTCTTCTTTTTGAGGGGGTTTGTTTTGCTGTTCTTTTTCAGATTTCTTAAGACGGATCATTAGTTCATGAACCTCCAGCCTTTTTCCTTTTCTAACACAAGCATTTAATACTTTAGATTTCCCTCTAGGTATAGCATCCCATGAGTTTGAGTATGTTGTATTTTTAATATTACTCAGTTTTACATAAATGCTAATTTCCATTATATTTATGTCCCATGATTTATTTAGGGATATCTTTTGTAAAGAGCAAATAGCACAATTTTTAAAGATCCCTCTAAGAATCTTTCTTTTCTAATTGGAGCATCTCATCTACTTATACTTAATCACAGATCTCTTTGAATTTAAATCTGCTATCCTTCTATTAGTTCTGTCCATTCTCTTTTCTTTTCTTCCTCTCTTTTCTTTCCCCTATTTTGAATTGTTTGAATTCTTTTTGGCATTTTCTTTTTCCTCTATCTTGGTTTGGAACTTATACATCTTTTTACTATTCTTTTAGTGGTTATCCCAGAGGTTATAATATGCTTCCTTGACTTATTAAAACTTAATATTAATTTTACCCTCTTCCCCAATAATACAACCTAAAATTCTTAAAACCATGTTAACATAATTAAAACACTTCCTGACGTATATACCATTTTTTAGTATTTATTTTTATTATTACTGCTTTACATAATTACACAAATTCAATTTATCCCCATATTTACTCTTTCCATTCATCCTCTTTTGCATCTCTGGCCTTCCACCTGCAATTATTTTCCTGCTGCATAAAGAGACCCTTTAGTGTTTCTTTTAGTGCAGGTCTGATATAATGAATTCTCTCACCTTTTGTCTGTCTAAAAATGTCTTTATTTTACCTTGATTCTTTTTTTTTTTTTTGAGGAAGATTAGCCCTGGGCTAACTACTGCCAGTCCTCCTCTTTTTGCTGAGGAAGCCTGGCCCTGAGCTAATATCCGTGCCCATCTTCCTCTACTTTATATGTGGGACACCTATCACAGCATGGCATGCTAGGTGGTGCCATGTTGGCACCCAGGATCCAAACTGGCAAACCCAAAGCCCCGAGAAGCGGAACATACAAACTTAACCACTGCACCACTGGGCTGGCCCCTACCTTGATTCTTGGAAGATACTTTCACTGGGTATAGGATTCTAGGTTGGCAGTAATTTTCTTTCAGGACTTTGAAGGTGTCACCTATTGTCTTTGGACTTTCATTGTCAGTTTTTGTCACTCCTGTGAAGGTACTCTCTCTTTTTCTTCTTATTACTTTTAATATTTTTTTCTTCATATTTGATTCTTACCAGTTTTACCATGATGTGTCAAGTTGTGAAATTTTTTTTATTTGCTCTCCTTAGGCTTTGTAGAGCTTCCTGAATCTGTGCCTTGATGTTCTTCTTCAGTTGTGGGTAAGTCTCATATTGCTTTTGCTCCATCCTCTTTCTCTTCTTCTGGAATTCCAATTACATGCATCTTTTTTGCCTTTAACCCTTTCTTGTATGTTTTTTTGTTTTTGTTTTTTCTCCTGTTCTTTATTCTGGATACTTCCTATGAAATATCTTCCAGTTCACTAGTTTTCTCTTTGGCTCCTTTTAATTATTTAAGCAGATCTGTCCATTAAGTTCTTAATTTTAGTTATTGTATTTTTCATTTCTAGAGTTTTCATTTGGTTATTTTTATAGTTTCCAGTCTTCGGCCAAAATTCTCCTTCTTGTCTTTTGTATCTTTGAACATTTTAAAGACAGTTGTTTTAAAGTCCTCATCTACCAATGCTAATATCTAGAGTTTCTATTAACCATTGTTTCTCCTTATTTTTGCTCTTGTTCCTTTGTCTCCTCATGTGACTGGTTATTTTATATTGTATGACAAATCCTATACTTGCTAAAATTGTGGAGATAAATTGCCTAGGATAATGTTATCTTCCTTGCAAGAGGATTTTTTAAATTCAGTTCTGTTAGCTGTCTGGAGCACAGGAATGCCAGTATCATCTCAATCCAATTTCATGACTTCAAAGGATTTCAAGCTATGCTGCAGTTCCTGTGAGGGCCTGTGTACTTCTTTTGGTTTACTCTTACTCTTGGGGTATAGCCCTACAATGTTCTAACCCAAAGCAAAAGGGCTCCCCAGGCCCCCTCCTACACAAAACCTGAATTCACATCCCTCTCCTCCGAGTCCCCCAAGGCTACCTAAATTGCTCCTCAGCTTTTCAGCCACCCTTTATGGGATCTGCACAAGCTCACACCAAAGAAATGGTTCCAAATTTTGGATTCACCACTCTAGACCTCCATCCTTCTCTGGAATTATGTGTATATTCAACATAAATTCATGAGACACAGATGAGACCTACTATATGTCTACTACGCCATCAACTGTAAGATGCACCATGCATTTAATAATTGGGTTTTGGTGGGGAGGGAGGATGCCTGTGCAGGAAAACTCATGGTGAAATGTACCTACTAATTGTCAGATACTTCCTGGTTCCAGAAATGTTAAAATGGGAAGACAATTTTTAATATTTCCTGTAGTAAATATGTCAAGTAAGTATGTTTGCTTTATAAAGAAATATCAACTCAGCAATGGAGAGATCCACTAATATGTCCTAACATCTTATAGCAAACCCAGAGAAGATAGACCTTTCCAATGACCCAGTCACGACTTGTAATGTCTGGGAACCCTAAGCCTGGCTCCAAGCTGGCTCTTCAGAATCTCTGAATATCTTGATTATCTGAAGCAATGATAGTAACAGAGTTATTAAAAATATCCATACTTGACTATATTATGGAAGTGTGCATTCACAAGACTTATTTTGTCTATTTAGGAACATAGATGTAAAATATAAGGCAGAGAGGGCCACAGTTCCAGATTCACTGAAAAGCTCTGGATGTAGCCTCAATGGTCCTCTTTATTCAATTGCTGTTTCATATGTGGCACAGTATGAGACATGAGTCAGCATGGCTGTGTGTATTTTCCATGGCCATCTGCCAGCCAGACATCTTCAGAGTCATTATCAACCAAAGTAGTTCCTGGAGCCCATTTTACTCTTTCACATTCCTGTGGCATAAAGGAGAACGTGGAAAGACTCCTGTCATTTGAGCATGACTAAAGAAGCTGTTAGCAGCACTTCTGGGAAATTTTATCCTAGATGGCTACAAGATGTACTTCTTTATAAGGATTTGGGTCAGCAACTCAGACAGGGCACAGTGGGAGTGGCTCGTCTCTGCTCTATAATGTCTAGGGTCTGAGCTGAGAAAACTCATGAGCTGGCGATAACTCAACAGCTGAAGGCTAGAATGACCTGGAGGCATCTTCACTCACATTTCTGACAGTTAACGCTGGCTACTGTCCAGGACATCAGCTGGGGCTATTGGTGAGAGCACCTACATGGGGCATCTCCATGTAGCCTGGGCTTCCTCACAGCATGGCCTCCTCAGGATGGTCAGAATTCTTACACGGCACCTCAAAAGTGAGTGTCTCCAGAAATCTGGGCATAGATTTTTCTGACCTAACCTCAGAAGTCACATAGCATCATTTCTGCTGCATTTTATCATTTGAGGCAATACTATGCTGTCTCTGATTTAAATGGACACAGACCCCACTTCTCGAAGACAGCAATGTGAAAGAATCTGTGGCCATATTTTAAAATCTCCACACCATCTTCCTATTCATATGTATGCAGAGAAAAAGGGATAAAAAATATATACCAAACAGTTATGAGTCATTACCTCCGAGGTGGGGAAGAGGAGAGAAACTCACTTTGTACTTTATTCATATCTGTATTATTTGAAATTTTTACAACAAGCATGCATTATTTTTGTAACTTAAAAAGGAAATTCAAAATAACAAAGTAAGGAGGAAAAAACTGACAGAACTCCAGAAAAATGTTTTTATATAAAAACTCAAAACAAGAATGCACTGCCCACTGCACTTTGCATATCCTGGCACCTCAACAGAACAATTATTGAGCTCCCATATGAGCCCCGGTGGGGCAGTCAGGGTGAGCTGGAAGGAGAGCTTCCCCCAGCTCGCCTGACTTACCCGAGCCTGCCGTCGGCCAGCCAGCCCGTGGTGCACACAGCGAAGGTGCAATCCTGGACCACTCTCCGCAGCTCATCCGCAGACACCAGGCGAGCATCCCTGTTCTTGCAGGAAAGCCGAGCCGCCTCCAGTTCCAGGCCCTGAGAGCCATTCTGAGACTCCAACACAAAGAGCTTCCCTGTGTGGGGACAAGCACAAACATGGGGTGACTCCAGGATCCATGGGAATTTAATCTCAGCAAACTCGCTCTCTGGCAGACGCCTGTCAGAACTGTAGTTTCCGACTTGCCAGAATACCCAAGTGCAGCAATTACCCCATTGTATGCATCTCTGGGACCAGGTGATGACAATTTATGGGTGTTTTAATCCATTTTTTGCTCTTGTCTTCTTTAAAAAAAAAAAATAAACCATCTGCTCCGGCATGTTTATCCAGATAAGCTCTTCAAATCTTCCTTTTATAAAGGTGTTTTACAAACACCATCTGGCAAGGCTCAGGGTCCTAGGTTCCCCTGAGTTGGGTCACTTGGTGTCCGAGGCACTGATTCAGGCCTCAGCTCTGCCTTCTTCTGCCTGCCCCAGCCCTGGGATGACCCCATACCCAGCAGGCTGCTTCCCTTCTCTCTGTCCTATCGTCTCAGGACATCATCAGGCCCTTCCCACCATGAGTTCACTTCTGTTCCCTGCATTTCTCCCCCTACTGGACAAGACAGCAGCAGCCATGTCTCTGCTTCCTGCCGCAAAGCAGTACACGAGCATGTAGCGGCCTCAGGAAATGTGTGACAAGTGGTGGAATGGGAACATGAATTCAGGCACAGGGGGAAACTGAGGCTGAAAGCAAAAGAGAGCTTTAGGCAAGAAAACCAGGGTGCAGGAGGGAGTGGTGTGGTCCCCAGGAGCCTCCTGGAGGGATGAAGCAAAGCCTTGGGTGGCCCTGGGAAGTTCACATAAAGGCAGAGGAGGAAAAACCCAGTTAGAATGAGACATTTTACTTCCAGCTGTCAGCAAAATTGTCATAATACAGTGATTTTACTAGAATAAGACACTTAACTGTCATCTACTGCAAAATTATTGTAATAAATATAATAACCCTTCAGCTTTGGAACCAAAAGTTATAATAAAAATAAAAAATTTCAAAATAGACATATCTGTAGGTGACTGGTGCTCCCTTAGACTGGATCCCAATGTTCAGTACGCAACCTGAACAACTGTACTTGCTGTCCCTGCCTGGAGAAGTATGGATGCACCCCAAGACACTTCTGTATTAATAGCATTTGCCCTTGTGGAAAAAAATGTTATGAAATTAAACTAGGTTTTGATGCCAAGCCCTAGAGCAAGGAGGATGAAAGTGACAGCCCAGGGCTCACTCGAGGCAGGGAATCTGATAGACCTCTCCTCACCGCTCCACCACCATCACACACACACACACAAATACATGAAGCTGGGACTCTGAAGGGTTAAACTCTCCGGATAAGAGTGAACATGGATAAACAGCCTCCTCCCCTCACCCTCAAGGGGCTCTGGGAAGAGCTGCCTTGGTGCTAGAAACCCAAGTGCTAATCCCCACCGGGAACTGTAGTCCAAGAAAATTGACGTCTGAGATACTTGAAGCCATGGATTTAGCTTAAAGTGGCCTAAGACCAACATTTATCTAGACACGTGGTAACAGCAAATGTAAATCCTCTCTGGAGAATTCACCTTATGCTTCAGGGAATCCCATACAAATAGTTTTTCAAAGTCAATGCCCACCACAATAAAATACAGCCCGTGTACAAGGAAATGAGGCACCGTGAGAAGCAACAGATACAACACAGAGCAGAAAATGACCTAAACATAAGTCTGACACTGGTATTAACAGGCACACATTACAAAACAATGATGATTGCTATATTTAAAGGAATAAAAGACAAGTTTGAAAATATCTGCAAAGGATAGAGCACTATAAAAAATGATTTAGCTGATTTGAAAAAGAACCAGATAGGACTTTTAGAAATTAAAAATACAATGATAAATTAAAAATTCAATGGATGTTCTTGGCTGTATATCAGACACGATTAAACAAAGAACTTATCCTTGAAAAAGAAATCAGAAGAAATCATCCAAAATGCAGCAGAGAAAAAAAGATGGAAAATATTAAGATAATAAAGAGCCATGGAGGAAAGAATAAGGCTTAACGTATGCTTTAATTAGAATTCCTGAAGGACGGGAGAGAAAATAATGAGGTGGAAGTGATATCTGAAGAAAGAATGCCTGAGAATTTTATAGAACTGATAAATTTTCCAATATAGATTGAATATGTCCAACAACAAATGCTGAGGTGGGAAAAAAATCTCTAAGGAGCCATATACTAGTGATGCTGCTGAACAGTAAAGACAAAGAGAACATTGTCAAAGCAGACAGAGAAAAGGGACAGAACACTTTGAAAGCAGCAGCAGTCAGACTGACAGCCAACTTCTCAAACAGCGGCAATGGAGGCAAGAATACAGTTATGAGCAGAAAATGACTGCAAATTTAGAATTCTATACTCACTGAAAACACGTTGCAAGAACAAAGGTGAAACAAACATTTTTTCAGACAAGCCAAAACCAAGACAGTTTGCCAACAGCAGATCTCAATTATAGGAAATACTAAAAGAAGTATTTCAGGCAGAAAGAAAATTATCTGAGAGGTAAGATGGAATGGAAAAGGGGAAAAAAATCAATACACGATTAAATATAAATGAACACTGATTATATAAAATGGCACCCAACAACAGCAGAATACACGTTTCTCTCAAGTGTACATGGAACATTCTCTAGGATAGACCATATGCTAGGCCATAAAATAAGCCTCAACAAATTTTAAAGGATTAAAATTGTACAAAGTATGTTCTCTAATTATAATGCAGTGGAACTAAAAATTAATAACAGAAATAAGTTTGGAAATTCATACATATGTGGAGTTGAAACAACACACTCCTAAATAACTGATAAGTCAAAGGAGAAATCATAAGTGAAACTAGAAAATACTTTGAGACGAATGAAAACAAACATACAAAACTTATGGGATCCAATTAATTCACTGCTTAGAGGGAAATTTATAGCTGTAAATGCCTATGTTAAAATAAGAAAAAACTCTCAAATAAAAAACTTACCCTTCTACCTTAAAATACTGGAAAAGAGCAAATCAAACACAAAGCAAGCAGAAAGAAGGAAATAATAAAGATCAGAGTAGAAACTAATGAAACAGAAAAGGAAAAACAATAAAGAAAATCAATAAAACCAAAAATTGGTTATTTGAAGAGCAAGAAAATTGAATTTAGTTAAAATTACCAAAGAAAAAAAAGAGAGGGGGCCGGCCCGGTGGCACAGCAGTTAAGTTCGCACGTTTCGCTTCTCGGCGGCCCAGGGTTTGCTGGTTCAGATCCCGGGTGCGGACATGGCACCACTTGGCAAGCCATGCTATGGCAGGCGTCCCACATATAAAGTAGAGGAAGATGGGCACGATGTTAGCTCAGGCCCAGGCTTCCTCAGCAAAAAAGAGGAGGACTGGCAGTAGTTAGCTCTGGGCTAATCTTCCTCAAAAAAAAAAAAAAAAGAAAGAAGGCTAGAATTACTAAAATCAGGAATGACAGAGTAGACATTACTCCAAACTTACAGAAATGAAAAAGATGATAAAGCACTACTATAAACAACTATATGCCAACAAATTAGATAACTTAGATGACATGGAAAAATTCCTAGAGAGACATAAACTACTGAAATTGACTCAAGGAGAAATAGAAAATCTGAACAGATCTTTAACAAGCAAAGAGATTCAATTAGTAATTTAAAAACTACCCACAAAGAGAAGCACAGACTCAGATGGCTTCCTGGTGAATTCCACCAAACATCTAAAGAATTAATACCAATTCTCTACAAACTCATCCAAAAAACAGAACAGGAGGGAACAACACCTCCCAGCTCATTCTCTGAGGCCATCGTTGCCCTAATACCAGAACCAGACAAAAGACATCACAAGAGAACTACAGGCTGATATCGCTTTGTGTCATTATCTGAGTACAGACACAAAAATCCTCCACAAATACTAGCAAAAGAAATCCAGCAGCATAAAAAAAGAATTATACACCACAACCAAGTGGGACTTATCCTAGGAACATAAGATTGGTTTAAGATCCAAAAATCAATTAATGCAATATACCATATCAACAGAATAAAAGACAAAAACTACATGATCATCTCAACAGATGCAGAAAAAGCACTTGACAAATTCAACACACTTTCATGATAAAAACATTTAACCAACCAGGAAGGAAGAGGGACTTCTTCAACCTGACGATGATCATCTACAAAAATCCCATAGCTAACACCATACTTAATGGTGAAATACTGCATGCTTTCCCCTAAGATCCCCATCAATGAGGACATCTGCTCTTGCCACTTCCATTTAACACTATACTGGCAGTACGAGCCAGGGCAATCAGGCAATAAAATGAAATAAAAGGCATCCAGATTGCAAAGAAAAAGTAAAACTATATCTGCAAATGATATGATTTTGCATGTAGAAGATCCTAAGGAGTCCATGAAAAACTATTAAAATTAGCTCAGCAAGGTTGCAATATATAAGATCAATACACAAAAATCATATGCATTTCTCTACAGTAGCAATGGACAAACTAAACATGAAAAGTAAAATTCCACTGTAATAGCACCAAAAGAATAAAATACTTAAATTTAACAAAAGAAATGTAAAATGTATACTCTGAAAACTATAAAAAATTATTGAAAGAAATTAAAAAAGACCTAAATAAATAGAAAGACATTCCATATTTATGGACCAGAAGACTTAATATTGTTGAGATGGCAATACTCCCCAAATAGATCTACAGATTCAACACAATTTCCATCAAAATCCCAGCGGCTTTTGTTGATCTTAAAATTTGTATGGAAATTCCAGGGCCTCAGCATGGCCAAAACAAGTTGCAGGTCTCATGCTTCCCTATTTCAAAACTTACTACAAAGCTACAGTAATCAAGACAATGTGGTACTGGCATAAGAACATACATACAGACAAATGGAACTGATAGTCCAGAAATAATCCTTCACATTTACAGTCAATTGATTTTTGACAAGGGTGTCAAGACCATTCAATGGGAGAAAGAAGAGTCTTTTCAATAAACATTGCTGAAACAACTGGACAGCCACGTGTACAAGAATGAAGTCGGACTCCTGCCTCACATTATATACAAAAATAAACTCAAAGTGAATCAAAGACGTAAACGTAAGAGCTACAACTATAACCCTTAGAAGAAAATATGGGAGGAAATCTTTTTGACCTTGGATCATGCAATAGTTTCTTAGATATAACACCAAAAGTACAAGCAACCAAAGAGAAAACATAAACTGGACTTCATCAAAACTTAAAACTTTTTGCTTCAAAGGACAAAATTAATAAAGTGAAAAGACAACCCACAGAATGGGAGAAAAATTTTCAAATATATAGCTGATGAGAAATTCACAAATAGAATAAAGAAAGAACTCCTACAACTCAACAACAACCAAAAAATCCAAATGATCTGATTAAAAAATGGGCAAAGGACTTGAATAGACATTTCTCCAAAGAAGATACACAAATGGCCAATAGGACATAAAAAGATGCTCAATACCACTAATCATTAGGGAAATACAAATCAAAATCACAATGAAACACCATTTCATACCCATTAGGATGACTCTTATTTTTAAAAAAACAGAGAATAACAAGTGTTGACAAAGAGGTGGAGAAACTGGAACTCTTGTACATTGCGGATACAACTGTAAAATAGGGTAGCTGCTGTGGAAAACATATGGTGATTCCTCAAAAAATTAAACACAGGACTACCGTATGATCCAGCAATTCCACTTCTGGGTATATACCTAAAGAAGTAAAAGCAGAGACTAAAATGGTATTTGTACATGTTCACAGCAGCATTATTCACAACAGCCATAAGAGGAAGCAACTGAAGCATCCACTGACAGACGAATAAACAAACAAACTGTGGTATACACATATAATGGAATATTAATTAGCCTTAAAAAGAAAGGAAATTTTGACACATGCTACAACATGGATAAACTTGAAGACTATGTTAAGTGAAATAAGTCAGTCACAAAAGGACAAATAATGTATGATTTCACTTATATAAAGGTTCCTAGAATAGTCAAATTCATAGAGACAGAAAATAGAATGGTGGTTTCCAGGGGCTGGGGGGCAGAGGGAATAGAGAGTTATTGTTTAACGGGTACAGAATTTCATTTGTGAAGATGAATACGTTCTGGAAACAGACAGTGGTGATGTTTTCACAACAATGTCAAAGTACTTAATGCCACAGGACTGTACACTTAAAGATGGTGAAAATGGTTAAAAAAATGGGCAAAGAATCTGAATAGACATTTCTTCAAGAAGATACACAAAGGGCCAATATGAACTTGAAAAGATGCTCAACATCATTAGCCATCACAGAAATGCACATCGAAATCACGAGATACTACTTCATACCCACTAGGATAGCTATAATCAAAAAGACACGTAATAAGTGATAGAAAGGATGTGAAGAAAATGGAACCCTCAGACACTGCTGGAGGAAATGTAAAATGGTGCAGCTGCTTTGGAAAACTACCTGGCAGTTTCTCAAAAGGTTAAACATAGAGTTACCATATGATACAGCAATCACACTCCTAGGTGAATACCCAACATACTTGAAAACACACGTTTATATGAAAACTTGTATATAAATATTTATAGCAGCATTATTTATAATAGCCAAAAAGTAGAATCAACCGAATGACCATCAACTGATAAATGGATCAAGAAATTATGATATATCCACACAATGAAATATTATTCAGCAACAAAACGAAATGAAGTACTGACACATGCAACAGATGATAGAACCTTGAAAACATTATGCTAAGTGAAAGAAGCCAGTCAGAAAAGTCCACACATTATATGATTCCATTTACACGAAATGTCCAGAATAGGCAAATTCATAAAGACAGAAAGTAGTGGTAGCCTGGGGCTTGAGGGGTTGGGGAGAAATGGGAGTGAATGCTAATGGGTACAGAGTTTCTTTTGGGGTAATGAAAGTGTTCCAAAATTGTGTGTGGTGATTCATAAGTCTGTGAGGATACTAAAACCACTGAATCACACAGTTTAAATGGGTGAATTGTATGCCATAGGAATTATATTTCAATAAAACTGTTATTAAAAAAAGACATTGCTAGAGAAGAGCAGGATCTCTTATAACGAGATTTATTTAATCAGTAATACATAAGAATTTCAAACACTATTAAATAAATACCAACTCTAGGCTACAAAAAAGCAATATTAATAAAACTACAAGGAGAAACAGAAAAACCCACGATGCTTGTGAAAATCTTAACCACTATCTCCTTCAGTAACTGAGAAAACAGAAAAAGAAAAGGAAAAGATATAGAAGATTTAAAAGCAACAAAATCAACACACTGACCTAAGGACCAACACACAGTCCTGCAAACTACAGAATACACATTCATTCTAGGCACACACAGGACACCTGTAAAACTGATCAAATACTGAGCTACAAGACGAATCTAAAACAATTTCAAAAAACCCAAATCATACAAAGCACGTTTTTAAAACCACAACACAAACAAACTAAAATCACTTGTTTTATTTATCACTTATATAGTGTTTACTACAGGCCAGGTCTTATTCAACTTGCTTCACAAATATCCATTAAATTCATCTTTATAACAGGTCTATGATGCACATGTTATTATTATCTCCATTCTATAGTTAAGGTTTACTATGAATGATTTGTCCAAGATCACACAGCTGGAATACCAAACCAGGCAGTTTGGCTCTGAGTCAGTGATCCTGACCCCTGTGTTTATACTGCCTCTCAATAACAAACGAATAATTAGAAAAATCCTCTAGTGCATGGAAATTACCAAATATATTTCGGGCTCAAAGAAGAAACCACAACTGAAATAAAACTTTTTTACTTAAGTGACAGAAACTTGTGGAGAAACTAAAGTAGCATTTAAGGGAAATTTATAACCTCAAATGTTCATATTACAAAAGAAGCATGGTTGAATATCAAGGATCTAAGTTTCTATCTCAAAAACAGAGAAAAAAGAACATAAAATTAAAGCCTCTAGAGAAGTAGAAAGAAGGAAATAATAAAGACAGAAGAGAAACCAATGAAATGGAAAGCAGAGGCATAACAAAGAAAATAAAGCCAAAAGCTGCTTTTTTCTAAAGAATGATAATATTGATAAACACCTGGCAAGATTGATCAAGACAAAAAGAAAGAAAATACCAATTACCAATATCAATGAAAGAGGATATCACCACAGATCTCATGGACACTGAAAAAATAATGAGATTATTATGTTATATATGTAAATACACTTGACAATTTAGATGAAATGGACAAATTTCTTTAAAAAAACAAACAGCAAAACTGACACAAAATGAATAAGAAAATCTGACTATTCCTTTACTACTACAGAAATTAAATTCATCATTTAAAATTTCCCAATAAGAAAAAGTCCAAACACATATGACCTTGCTACCAAACATTTAAAAAAACCCTCACCTCACAGAAACCCTTTCAGAGAACAGAAGATGGAACAATTTCCAGTTCATTTTAGGAATATCATAACCCTGATGCCAAAATCTGACAAGACTATTGCAAGAAATGAAAATTATAGGCCAATATATTTCATGAACATAGACTCAGTAATCCTAAATCTGTTTCCCTCACTCCAGTCTCAGTTCTAGGTCATCTCTTCTCACGATAAAACCTTTCCCCAGGATTCCATCCACACACGTGGTTTCAAAGACCATCCTTACGCAGATGACTCACATTTTTCTCTTTAGTCCAGACCCTTTCCATCCATCCCATCCACCTCTCCACTCTCATCCTCTGTCACCTGGACAAGTGAAATAGCATCCTATATGGTCTCTCTATATCCAGTCTTGCCCTGGTCCCATCCATTCTCCCTACATCACAATCAGGGTATTGTTTTCAAAATGCAGATCTGATCAGTCACTCTACTACTGGAAACCATTCAATGGCTTCTTTTCCTTTTTTGGATTAAAACTAAATTTAGGGGGGGCCGGCCCCGTGGCCGAGTGGTTAAGTTCGCGCGCTCCGCTGCGGCAGCCCAGGGTTTTGCCAGTTTGGATCCTGGGCACGAACATGGCACCACTCATCAGGCCACGTTGAGGCGGCGTCCCACATGCCACAACTAAGATATACAACTATGTAGCGGGGAGATTTGGGGGAGATAAGGCAGGAAAAAAAAAAAAAAGATTGGCAACAGTGGTTAGCTCAGGTGCTAATCTTTAGAAGAAAAAAACAACTAAACTAAATTTGGCCTATGAGGCCCTACATCATCACACTCTTACCAATTTCCCTAGCAGCATTTTGAGCCACTTCCATCTGTACTCTTGGCCCCAGCCATTCTGTCTCTTATCACACGTTCCGTTTTCCCTGCCACCCACAGTTTCTTTGCATACGCTATTCTCTACCCAGATACTCTTCTTTCCCTCTCTTTGCCAAGTAAATTCTTACTCATCTTTCAGAGACTCCTATACCAAGTCAAAATCTCCTATTATATACTCTCATTGAACCTTCTATCCTTTAATCTGATCACTTACCAAAATTGCAATTTCACATTTCATTCATGCAATGATTTGCTTAGTGACTTTCTCTTCCATTAGACTTTAAAGTTCCCTGATAGCAAGGACCTCTTTCTCCCAACCATTCTATCCTCAACAGCAAGGACAGTACCTAGCATACAGTAGATAATAAATTATCTGTTGATTTAATGAATCTTTTCCTGTTACCCATACAAACTTTAATCAAACTACTGTAATCAAACACACTTAATTTGCATTCAGTTAATGTGAAGATTTTCAATTTCAAAAGTATTTTAAAAGTACAGTAGCAGGTCTCCCTTACGGATGAGATGCACATCTAATTAGTCGAATGTAAACTAAATGTTTTTCATTGAAATTTTTCTCATTGACTTGTTTTTTAAAAATAGTTTCAATTCTCTCTCTTCAAATGTCTGTAACGCATCACAGTTTAGCCAAACATTTCTCTACCCCTTCCATCACTGTAGCACACAAATAACTAAATGTGGAAAGTGGTGGTAGTTAAGCATATATTTAGTAAAGAAAAGAATCCTTTCCTAATATAGGTTATAATTCTTCAATGGCTCTATTATAAAAGTTGGAGCGCAGCAAACAGAGTTTCTTGAAAACAAGCGTACCTATAATTCTCCATTGAGGAAGTGGAGAGAAGAAAAGAAAGGAGGGAGACACGGAGACATTTGTGGCAAGCGGTAACAAGAAAATATGCCTGGTGCTGTCGTTACTTTCTCCTTTTCCAATGATATTTCTGCCTTCAATTTTCTATGACTGACATCAAGCCAGACAGGCACAAAATATTGATCCATATCCATCTGGCATTCCACTTAAGCAGGTATAATGGGGTGAAACTCTAAAGCCTCATGGATTGCAGAGATATTTCTTTAAAAGGAATTAAAATTGGTACAATAGTATACATTGTTCAAAAGTTAATACTAGCTCCAATTTATTCTACTTGCATTCTTTAAAATCAGCTTAATTTTCATGACTTGATGTCAGGCAAAAAAAAAACAAATCATACAGTAAAGAATTAACAGTGGATTGACTGCTCACAGGTATGGGACTTACTTTTGGGTGATGGAAATGTCCAGGAATTAGATAGTGGTGATGACTGCACAACATAATGAATATACTAAAAACCACCAAACTGCACATTTTAAAAAGGTAAATTTTACATGAATTATATCTCAATTAAAAAATTAACAGTGGTCAGTAAGGAGCCTTGAAAGTTAAAAATGTTTTCTCCTCTAACACTCTCTCTGAGGATACAAAGAAATAAGACATTCAGTCTTAATTAGGAGCAAAGAGTTCTTCAAGGTGGTACATAGGATAAAGAGCACCAAAAACTCTAAGATAACATCTGGAGGTTTTTTCCTTGTTTTCCCCTTTCCCTAACCACCATGCTTCTTTTGTCCAGCCTTTTCGTTTCACCCAATTTTGTTTGCTAAATAGCAGTGACATTTTAAAATATACAAAGCATCCTGAATCAGGCAACGGTCCTTCTGCTTCATCGATCTAATTTGTCCCAAACTTGTAGTTACTAGGAACCCCTCATGGATGTAAGAACTGCTGGCTTCTTTTCTTTCAGATTCTCCTGCACCAAGTCAACTGAGTTTTGTTCCAAAATCAAAACTCAGCTGAATTACCTTTATAAATTGAATTGATATAAGGCTCCAATCAGGCTAATTTCAGGGAATTATTGAAAGCTGAATTCAGGTTCAAAAAACGAACAAAAAAAAAGAGGCAAGGATCGATTCTCAGATTATTCTCAGCAATAATCTGGTCCCTATCTATTTCTCTAGCCTCATGTCGTGGGACATCCTCACCTTGCATTCTCAGCTCCAGCTACACTGTCTATCATTTATCCCATTTTCCCTGCCGCTCACAGGACCTTTGCACGTGCTATTTCCCCTCTACCCAGGACACTCTCCTCTCCCCTTTGTCTAGTTGATTCCCACTTATCTTTCAGGTCTTCCTGGATCAAGCCAAAATGCTGAGGGAGTGTTCTAATCAACGGCCTTACCGACAGGAGTACATTTAATAGACGTGGAAAATTATATCTCCGCAGAGGAGGTTCTAGGCCACCCTAGACGTGATTTCATTTCAAAGAACTTTCATGGGGATCTCGGGAAGGCTAGCGGCAGGGCTGCAGGACCGACGCTCGGGCTTTCTCCAGCGCGCGCCCGGCGTGAAGGGATGGTTCAGGGGCCCAACGGGGCGTTCCGGCGCGCGGAGACTCGCTGGGCCGGGAGAGGGACGCAGGGTCGCAGGACGGCCTCTCCCCTGGTTCCCTGCCAGCACTGCCGTTTTGCGGGCTCGTCCGCGGGGGCACCCCAGCGGGCTCCGCTTTCCGGACCCGGACCCCACGCGCCCCCCGGTCCCCCGCCTCCCGAGCGCTCCGCGGACACTCACCATCCGCCCGCACAGAGAGGCGCGGCAGAGCGAGCAGGAGCAGCGTCGCCGCCCAGAGCCGGGCGCGGAGGCCAGGTCCCTCGGCTGCCATGGTGCGGGCGCCCGCAGGCCGGCGGGCTCGAGGCAGCTCTGGCTGCGATCCGGGCGGCCCGGGCCACTGCCCAGCGTGCGCCGCTCGGCTCTGCGCGCTGCGCTCGGCTCGCGCGCCGCAGGCTTCGCGCCCGGCGCGTCGGGAGGGAGGAGCGCGGAGGGCCTCGGGGAGCTGGGGACGCCGGAGCCGCGGCGCTGGGGCCCCGAACTCCCCGGGGTCTGGTCCTTGGCGCCGGGGAGGCGGCTGCAGCCCGGCTCCGCCTTGGTGCTGGACACCTGGAGGCCTCGGTGCCAAAAGAGGCTGCGCCGGACCGCGAGCCCCCGGGGCGCCGCCCGGGCGGAGGGCGAGGGAGCAGGGAGGCGGGGAGAACGGAGCGCCGGCTGCAGGGAACCCCCGACTGGCTGGGGACCCTCGGCGCGAGGGTGAGGCGGTCTAAAAGGGCGAGCCCCTCTGGGAGGACCGTTCGAAAACGGATGCCTAACTCTGCCCTCTGCCTCTTGACTTTCCAGCTGGCGTCCTCCTGTAGAGGAGGAACATTTTTATGAAAAAGAAGAAGAATGTAACTCGTCAACCTCACTCTAAGGAATGAAACGCACGGAATAGCGAGACGCCTCTTCTCTAAGAGCTTAGATTGACAGTCACTCCAAAAGGGGCATCTGCGCATCGCTTCCTTCACGACTTTTCCAGGTACACCGTAACCTTTCTCCAAGAACACCATGAGCGCTGGTGGGGATGTCACCATTACTACACCTCCCAAAGCAGGGCTCCTTGACCTGGAGAGGGCCTGCCATTCGGATTTTTTTCGGAATCTACTTTCTAAATAAGTGTCCCTATGAATTCTGCTGCAGACGTCCCTGCCCTGAATTGATTTCTTCTTCCAGATCACCCGTCTCCCAGCATCAACAGTGAAGGAACGAAAATTTGCATTCTTCATAGGTGGAGTAATAAAGATCGGCAGTGTTATAAGTGGGGCACTGGTGGCACTGTACAGTTTACAGACCCCTTCCGTCTTCATGTACTGGTCAACAAATATCTATCGAGTGCCCTCGGCGTGCCTGCGCCCGTGCTGGACCCCGAATGAGGCTACAGTCTGTCCTAAAAATGCTCACGCTTAAATGAGACAGATGCTTGAGGAAGATTGAACAAGTGATTGGTGCTAACAGGAACAGATGATTGACCCAATGACAATGAACTGGGATGCAGACATTGAAAGACTATTTACTTTCTTTTCCAGGTGAAAACTGGGATTTGAACCCACATCTGATATTACAGGTGTCACTTTTCAGATCACGTAGTTTTTGACGTTCATGGAGAAGATGTCTCCTCTCCATATTCCACCCCAAATGTCAACTACAAGGCTATTATTAGTGATTAATTACTTTGTGAAATAAAACTTTGTTTCAAAAATACAAATACCTTAGGGTGTTAAATGCAGTGAGGCCTGACAATCATTCACATGTAAGTGTAAATTAACTTACTTAGCTACTTCTTTTCTAACAGCTAACTGGTAACCTGGAGTGAGACTTGGCATGTTTGGGCTGGAGGGGACCTTTTAAAGTCTGATGATTGCTGAGAATGGAAGGGAGGAGCCAGAAGGCACCTGCAGGAGCACCGGACCGGTTCCTTCAGGAGCTGTGCCTGCTAATGTTTTTAGAATAGTCAACTGGATATTACTACCTAATCCTAATGACATTTTAAAGTTTGTCTTTATGCAGGTCTGTCTTGGGCTGTCCTAATTTAGAGAGATGACATGCTATAAAGGTTTAATTGGTACAACTGCTTGAGAAAACGGTTTGGCTGTTTCATATAAAGTTAAACATATACCTCCCCTATGACACAGAAAGTCCACTCCTAAGTGTATATCCAAAAGAAATGAAAACTTAGGTCCACAAACAGATTTGCACACAAATGCCATAGCAGCTTTATTCACAAAAATTAAAAACTGCAAGCAACCCAAATGACATCAACAGATGAATAGAAAAACTGTGTAATAGTCACACAAAAGAATACTATTCAACAGTAAAAGGAATGAAAAACTGATACACTCAATAATGTAAATGAATCTCAAAAATATTGTGCTGAATGAGAAAAGCCTTACTCAAAAGACTTACACTTACTGTGTGCTTCCATTTTTATACAAAGTTTCAAGAAGGGGAAAAACTATTCTGTGGTGAAAACAATCCATACACTGGTTGCTTCTGGCGGGGTGGGAACACAAAGGAACTTCTGAAGTGACGCGAGTGTTCTGTATCTTGATGAGCATGGTGGTCACATGAGTGCATGCATTTGTCAAACCTCACTAAACTATACACTTAAAATCTGTGCCTTCTGTTGAATGTTATTTATACCTTAATAACAAATATTTCAAAAATAATATTCAGCCATTGACCTAAGGAATAAATAGGTTTAATAGAAGAGAGTCTAATAAAAGGACCACATGTAGAGATGTGGGCAGAGTTGAGGGAACCAATAAAGGATGGTAAAGCTCTCGGGACTATCAACAGTAGGAAGCCGTTACCACCTTGAGGCCTGAAGGTGTGAGGGGAGGGTGGGGCGTTACCAAAACCCAGCAAGGGCTGTGGCCATGAAAGAGGATGCCTGAAAGGAGTGGTAGCCATAGGTAGAAGATAAAATCGCTGCCACGGGCCTGGTAGGGAGGGAGTGGGGAAGAAATACCCCAGCCTCTCTCTCCTTCTAACCTTCAGATTCCTCCTGATGCCCCCTATGGGCTGGAGGGCAAAGGAGCGCAGGTGCCACGGTCCTTAGATGTTGTCCTCCCAGGATGCAGAGTCGGGCAAAGAAGGGTAGAGAGTGGATCTGGCGAGGCAATTGGAAGACAGCCAGCAGTCCATCTATTCTTTTCTTTCATGTGGATGAAAATAATTAAAAACAAGACAGGGGAAACACAAAGTCCCATCTATTTCTGTATGATCTAGAAATACATCAATTCAAATATGTCAGTCAAATTCTCACTTGGAGCTAACCTGTAATATTAACCACCATCAGTGGTTATTTTCACATAAGTCCCCTTTCACTTAAAGAGAAAAGGGGAGAAGTAAACTATTATCATAAAATATAGATGCTACAGTTCCTACTTGCGTAACTGGTCATGAGGCCTTATTTGATAATCATTGCAATGTTACTCTTCCACTCTCTGAACATCTTTCACCGAAGGAGTTTTTGTTTGTTTGTTTTTTTAACTGGTGGGAAGGACCCAGACTTTCATTCCTACTAAGGACCTATCTTTATTGGTTTGCCACGTTTCCTACTGACTTTTGGATGTGGGAATCCCCAGGGATCTAGACATAGTCATCCAAGCCCGCATTATGTAGCAGCAACCCAATTTTCTCCTGGTAATCAGGATCAATCACCAGCCAGAAGAGTGGCCTTATTTTCTGTCTGTTGGAGAGCAATCTTAGCTTCCAATTTACTGGCACATGCCTGTGTGTTTACTGGTGGAAGTATTTCTGCCTCGCCCGCCCAAACCTCCCAATTCACCAACCTAAAGATTGTGGCTATGGTATGCGAAACTTTGGTAGGTGGGTTATTACATGTAATAGAAAGGCACTCACTCCCACTTCCACTCCTTGGTTCTTAGTATATTCTGCCTATAGAGAAATGACCACGGATATTGGCTGCTGTTTTTAAGGCATATACTGTATCCTGGATGACTGCCCAAACCTCTCAGAGTGTTGTCCCCAGCTAGTACCCTGTGACCTCACCTTTCTATCAAGACATCTGCTTCTGGGTAATGGGGTATATAGTAAAACTCATGGGCATGAGTCCATTGCCCTACTGCCTTTGCCACGAAATGATTTTCTTGGTTATAGATGATGTAACAAGTGATTCCAGGGCAATAGATGAGGCATTCCTTGAGTCCATGATAGTCGTGCTAACAGAAGCAAGACAGGCAAGGAAGGCAAAATCATGTCTAGTATAAGGATCTGTTCTAATGAGTACACATAACTGTGGCCTTTATGAACAAAGGGATCCAATGTAAACAATCTTTTCCCACATAGCCAACAGGAGGGGCCGGCTAGGGAATGATGCCATATGGAGACTCATGGTGGCTTCTGCTGTTGGCACATTGGACACTCAGCAGTGGTGGTAATCAGATCAAATCTAAAAAGAAGAGAGGTTTGTGTTATTGCACTCCTGCAAGGCCTCCATCCCTGTCACCATGGCCCCTACATACACGGTTCCATCGCACGAGCACAGATGTGGTGGGAGAAGGAGGCAACTGACAGCTAGAAAATGGGTCCAATTCTCCCAGGTGTCCACCTGATTGTTAGGAGCATCTTTTCCACTGAATGCCTGTAGAGGGGGATAGGCTGCATATGTATTCACAGGCTGCTCATTTCAAGAGTTCCATACTGACACCCTTGTTATCAGTCCTCCAACCTTGAATTTTTCAATTCTCTGACCAACTCTTTTAGGCATTAGCCATAAATCAATGCAGATCCATGAATAAACCAATTTTCCTTTCATGTTAACCAACGTTCCACCCATTGGGAGGATTTTCTTTTGTTGCTTCTTTTTCATTGTGGTAAAATATACGTAACATAAAATTTATTACTTTAACCATTTTATATGTATAGTTCTGTGACATTAAGTACATTCACATTTTTGTGCAGCCATCACCACTATCCATCTCTAGAACTTTTACATCATCCCTAACTGAAACTTCGTGCCCATGAAAAAATAAATCCCATTCCCCGCATCCCCCAGTCGCTGGTAACCACTGTGCTACTTCCTGGCTCTATGAATTTGACTCTTCTGGGTACCTAATATAAGTGGAATCATACAATGTTTGTCATTTTGTGTCACTACTGTTTTTAGTGCTATACCAGAGTGGGGATGGCTGATGCTATGCCATCAACACTCAAGTGTAAAGCCAGCCCAAGGGTTTTCCTCTTCTGTTAAGTGAAACTCCCCATGAGTCCATAGGTGTGGGTTGGGGTTGAGGCAGCAAAGCAGTAGGAGCAAGTGCCGTGAGACTCTGAGTCACCTGCCCGTCAATTGACTTGTTCCTTCCAGACCCACCCTTGTATATACCACTTCCACTTAACAGTGCAATTCTCCATGTGATTCAAAATGCCCCATTCATGAGTCCAGCTAAGGTCTCATACTCACGTGGTGTCTGTGGTCAAGTCAATCTCCACCAAGGCCTAATAGCAAGCTAGGAACTGCTTATCAAATGGAGAATGGTTGATTTTACCCTAAAATCTAGAGGTCTGCATTGCCATTCTACTGTTTTGTTTTCCCAAGCTTCATAAGGTATCCCTATCTGCCACACACACAAAGCATTGTGTCTTTTGTGACGCGATGCCAAAGTGGCAAGGCAGTTTGCACTGCTGCCTGGATGTTGTGGAATTCCCTCTTGCTATGGACTATTTTCAAAACTGTGAGCCTTATGGGTCTCCACATAGTAAATGGTCCCCAAACCACCGTATCTTATTATTCCTCATGGTAGTACAGAGGTATCAGTTTGTCTCTAGATACAGCCCTGAGATGAGACAGTGAAAGTGTGCTGCTATCCTTGCTAGACAAAGGCAAAATACTTCTGTTGATGAAATTAAAAATAAACCATTACTGGGTTAATAATGGCATAACAAGTGCCAAAATCTGTATTGATTTATCCTAGGAATGACAATATACCTGGAAGAGCAGGTGCAATTGCCCTCAACACCTGATTAATTTGAAGATAAGCCACTAACAGTGTCCAAATTCTTCTGGCTTTCACTCCAGCAAACAGGAAAGAAACATTGAATGACCAAACATCCTGGTTTATACCTCTTGTTTGTGCCTCTTGTCCCAGCATCCTGTCCAATTTTATATTTGATCCGGATTTTTCATTTTCAAAAGAAAAATTATTAACAGTAAAAGTAACATAAACCAGAATGGTAGTTGTCAATTTTGCACTTCTAGCTTCTGCATATTGTCACCTGGTAATGTGTGAGATGCGTGTGCAGTTCTCACTTGAAAACATGGTTAAACATGAAAGATAACCAGAGACCCATCTCATTTTCCCTGACCTTTTTCTGATGCTGTGTAACCAACTTCTCCCTTTCAAGGACAGTATGCAGAATGATTAACAATATGAATCAAGTGTGTTCAAAGGCAAGAAGCTAGGGACAACTCACTCTTTATGGTCTCTGGTCATGATGGGAAAAGTATTCAAAGTCTCTGCCAACCAATAAACTTATTAGGCAGCTTTTCAGTGGTCTGTAAAATGTACGAGGCCACCAGTCAGCAGGTCAGTGGGAAAAGAGGAACATTATAGGTTCAATTTTATGTAAAATATGTGCAGAAAATAGAGACTGAAGAATCCTCGAGCACTTACTGTATAGTTTGAATGCTCTTGCTACATTGAACAATCATTTATTATATCGTGTAAATCTACAACTATTTAGTTATTTATTTTATTGTTTGGTAACTCTATTTTGCAATAAATTCTTTTGATAGCATATTTAATGAAAAATTAAGTACTGTATTTCCATTTCTCAAGATAGTTAATAATGAACATGCAAGTTGTCGAAAATGTTTGTCAACGTTTACGATCCATCATGGACCTGAAGGATTTCACTGACAACATGAAAATCAGAATATGTGAATCTGCTGATGCATCAGCAATCATTTCAAAAGTTGTCAGTTATTTTTAAGAACACTGCTTGAAGACAGTATGTTAACATGTGCAATGCAGAAGGTCCATTTACATACGATTCTATGAAACATGACTTTTCAATGTGATCAAATGACTGTTCTTATAAATTAATTTGTTTCATTTTTTTATTTCAAGTTTTCCTGTGCATATATGTTGATTCCATTACTGGTTAAATGATGCCAGTTTCACACAGTGTCATCAATACGTTAAAAAGAAAATCAGCTTACTTAAATAGCGGTCCAATTTTTTTCGTCTATGCATGAAATCAAGATAAATCTTTCAGAAGCTCATTCTATCAAAGGAGAAACATGCCGGGTCTCCTGGAATCATTTCCTAATTTTCTTATAAGAATGGCCAAACACATGACACTCAACACTACACAGGTGTGATTGATAGCAGTTTAATAGTTACATATACTCAGCCTAGGAGAGGAGGACACTGCATGCCATGCAGTGCCACACGGGGTTTGCACTTGGGAACAGAATGAACAAGGAGGAGCTATGGGACACAGGCTTTGTAGTGACAAGAAGGTGAGATGACCTCTGGTGTCTGTGGAAGGATGTGATTGTGTTGTTTCAATAATTCCTCAGACTGGTGGAGAACTGAAACCTGCTGCTCAGGGAAAAACAGAAACTGTGCCTGGTCCCTGTGATGATGAGGGTTGTTTGGCTAGGGGACATCAGCTGTGGGAGCATAGTGGGGAGAAGAACTTGAAGTTAGCCATTTGAGGCCCTCCTGATTTCACCAGATGTCATGATCTTGGGGAAACGATTTAAGTGCTGACACTCACATCCTTGTTTGTTAAGTGGGGATAATAACACCAACCCCATAGAGTTCTTGTGATTAGATAAGAGGTCCTAGCACACCATAAACACAGTGAAGTAATTGGCTAAGCAACAGGTCTGTAATTCATTCTCTTCATTACTCCAGAGATAGAACCAGGAAAGAAAGAAGGCGATCCCATCAAATCTCTTTTTAAATATGTTAATGACAGACTTCTTAGCAAACAAACAAATAATATTTTCTAGCAAGAACCTTATCCTTGGAATGCTTTTTTTTTTTTTTTTTAAAGATTTTATTTTTTCCTTTTTCTCCCCAAAGCCCCCCGCCCCGGTACATAGTTGTATATTCTTCGTTGTGGGTCCTTCTAGTTGTGGTATGTGGGACGCTGCCTCAGCGTGGTTTGATGAGCAGTGTCATGTCCGCGCCCAGGATTCGAACCAACGAAACACTGGGCCGCCTGCAGCGGAGCACGCGAACTTAACCACTCGGCCACGGGGCCAGCCCCCTTGGAATGCTTTTTGAAGGATGTATATGGTTGTTTAGGATTACTTGTGGTAAATAAACCTGTGATCTATGGATTTATGTGGCATGGATGCCTGGAAATATTGTGTAAGCTATGTAACCATCTAAATAGAAAATGGAGATGTATCATGACTCAGCTGGCTCCTTGTGTGTAGGTGTTGTCACAGCACATATCCCTTGAAGACCTCATATGTTCAAGTGTAGACAATGCAGGATCACCAGATATCTGAGGAAAACCTATAGTATGATAGCTAGAGACCTAACTAAAGAAACAGGAAATAAGAACAACCCAGAAGAGACAGAGACAATGCAGGGACAAGAAAACTTGAACGCAATAACCTGGGAGATAAGAGACGATACTGCATTAAAAACCATAGAAGACGGGCATTGTACCAAAAAAAAAAGGATATTCAGAATACAAAAAAAAAAGATTTCTTAGAAATTAAAACATGAGATCAGAAATGAAAAGCTCTGGGGCCAGCCCTGTGGCTGAGTGGTTAAGTTCCTGCGGTCCGCTTATGCGGCCCAGGGTTTTGGTGGTTCAGATCCTGGGCGCGGACATGGCACTGCTCATCGGGCCTTACTGAGGTGGCGTCCCACATGCACAACTGGAAGGACCCACAACTAAACAAGTACACAACTATGTACCAGGGGGCTTTGGAGAGAAAAAGGAAAAAATAAAATCTCAAAAAAAAAAAAAAGAAATGAAAAGTTCAATAGACAAGTTTGAAGATAAAGTTGAAAAAATCTCCCAGAAGGTATAGCAGAATGACAGAGAGATAGAAAATAGGGAAGAAAAACATAACATCCAGAAATGCTCTGTCTGCACCCCACCTTGACGTCCCCATATAACTCCTCAAGGCATGCCATGTACCTCCTCTAGGACATGTGAGCAATCAACTTCTCTATTTCACTTTCCCTTTGGTCTTTAGTTAAACTGGGGCTCTACTTAACAAAGGTTAATTTAACAAAGTCACAACATTCTGTGAAAAGTTCAAAGTCCACCCAAAGATTTCTGAAAATCTCTGAGACGCTTGGGTTTCAAATTACTGCTCCCACTTCTGGTTCTACAGAAAGTGGCTGTAGTCCCTTTATTTCCACCTTGGTGCCCACGCAAATGTGGAATGCATGTTGGAGTAATTTTTTCTTAATTTTTACCAAAACTCTATTCACTTAAACCTTTTACCTATGAAACAGTCTTTTGTCAAAGGCTTTAGAAAAGTGGTGAGAGTTTTTCACCTAAGTGCAAACAACTTAAAATGGAGTATTAGACTTTCCTATTTTAAAAGTCCGAAGTCCTTTTGCCCACTCTGCCACTTTCCACAGCCGTCTTCTTTTGTTTTTCTCTTCTCTCTTCTCAACTCTCTCTCACTTCCAAATTCATTCTTTTTTCAGGCCCTCTCCTCTCCTGGCTTCTTATCCTCACATAAAAACACACCACTCATAAACATTCCATGGTCATTAAATTTGTAAATGACAAATGGAGTGTGCTTAGACCCTACCTGAGAGTCCCATTCTTTATATTCAAAAGATTCTTTTTCGGTTAGGATATTTCAGAGTTCATGCATTCAAAAAGATGCCTGGCTATGTGCAAAGCCCTAGCTAATACATAGATCAGCCTATCGTGTCCCACTTGGTCTCTCAGTTGTAGGGAAAGCTGGTTTTCTGTTTAAAATCTCTAATGGCCTGGATCATTAAGTAGGATCTCTTGGTATATCACTAAAGACTTTCAAATTTAGTTAGCCTAGCTGGCCTCATTTATATCTTGTTATGTCCAAATTTCTACCCGGCATGTAGAGTCAGAAGGCTAAATGTTGATCATAGTTTTCTTAACACTGAAGTTATGGACAGTAATTGTCCTAAATAAACTTAACATATTACTTTGGTGCTGGAAGTTTACTTCACAATGTTATATGTGCACCAAGAAGTAATTACCTTTTATTGATCACCTATGATAACGAGGCACTTTAATTTAAATTTTATCTCTAAGCTTCACAATAACTCTACAGTCAGGTTTCAGATGAGAAAATGGAGATTTTTTTCTACGTAGGTTATGAAAATTGCCCAAGGTCACACAGCTAGTATGGCAAAAGTGGGATTTGAACCCAACTGCACATGATTCCAAAGTCTCTACTCTTATGTTCATACTATATTGCCTCTTAGATACCCTGTAGCATTTCTTCTCATTCAATTAGGGTTAAATGCTTGAAAGGCAGAGTCTGATGTTACATTTCATGTCCAGGTGTGAGAAAGAAACCATAAGTAACCTCTCGAGCACCTTATGACTGTACAACTTAGGTCATCGTATGTGATTGTAAATTTATGGGTCTATCCCTTTTTCTGAAGAATAAGTTTCCAGGGGGTAGGGGCAGGGTCTTACTAGCTCTGTATCACCAGTGTCTAGCACAGCCCCTATTCCAGTGCCAGGCACATAATAGGTACTCACTAAATGTCTGATGAATGAATGAGTAAGTTACTTCCATGGTATTGTGGACCCTCTGTTTTCCACAGTCCACCTGGTTGAATACTTGCTCGAATACCTGCTCATCTTTCTTGACTCCATACTAGCATCATCTCCCCTGTGAAGTCTCCTTTGTGACTTAGTCCAACCTCTCCACTGATGACTCTCCCCTTTGTGCTTCCACTGTACCCTGAACAGTTGTCTTTTAGTAATTACGGCTCTTTAATGGAACTATTGTTATGCAGATCTGTCTCTCTCACTACTCTGAATGTCCTTGAGGACAGGGGCTACATCTTTTCTGTGTTTTTACCTCTAGTGCCTTGAGAAGTGCCTGGTTCATAGTAAGCTCTCAACCTATGTTTGATGAATTAATCATATACCCCAAGCTATTGGGTTAACTCTCCAAAGGACCCCAAGGAGAGAGCTTGTCAAGGGTCATGGTAATATGCTCAGTAAAAGAAGGAACTTGCCAAGGGATCGCATGAGTCTCTTCCTAGCCTCGTCTTTTTAGGACAGTGACCATGTCCTTGTATGTTTTTCTATCTCTGGTAGCTAGTACAGTGCCTAGCACATAGTAGGCATTTAATTAAGCTTTGATGAATGCAAGGATGAGTAAATGAGCCTCCAAAGCAATGTACCAGCCAACGTAGAATTTCAAACCTGATGGATCTGAAGCAGTCTCACAAATCATCTGCCACCAGCCTGAAGCCACATAACCGAAAAATTACTGCACAATGTAGCATTTACATGCAGGCTGCCTTCGGGACTAGGGAGGTTGTGGGCTGGGTCCTGAGTAAACACAGGCTGCACTGAAGAGCCATTGTGGGCGCTGGTAGATCTTTCAAGTTCCTCTGGAGTCTGAAGTTGATTTGCAGCTGGAGCCAAGTCCCTGCCAAGCCCCTCTTTTTTCTTTCTTTCTTTTTTTTTTTTTTTAGCAATTGAATTATTAACGAAAAGAAAACCATCCAGGGTATAGCAGTTAGCAGCAGGCTGCCAATGGCAGAGAATTTTTATTTTGTTTACTCAGACTGTTTGCACCTAATCTAATGAAAAGTAGGAATGAGCCCTCAGAAAGCAATTCAGAAACCCTGGCTCCACAGGAAGACGGGCTTTGGACTTGGCGGGAAGGCTGTTCAGGGCAGCCAAGGAGCTGGGCTGCAGTGCTGGCATCAGAATAAGACCTATTTCCGGGCGGGTCTTATCCACAGGCTGCTTCTGTGCTGGCTTTTCAGGGACCCCGGGAGGGCCCCAGTGCTCCAATCTCAGATATAGCTCCTGCAGTCCATGGTGTGATTCCTGTAGCTTTCAGAGCAGACTTTGATCCTTGTTGAGATGCAAATGCCACTGAGAGGGACCACTCCGGAAAGGAGTCAGAAGAACTGAGTGTAAGTCTGACTTTTGCAACTTAATAGCCGTGGAACCATGGACATGAACCATGAACATATCACTTTACATCTCTGGGCCTCAGTTTCTTTACCTATAAAATAGAGACGATAACGCTACCTGACATACAGGGTCTTTGAGATTGGAATTACTTTGTAAATCAAAAAACTTTCCACAGATAAAACGATTACCCATAATAATTTCTACATGCATGGTACCTTAGCACTTTGCATCACTCTGCAAACCACTTGAGGGCAAGGGCTGTGTCTTGTTTTATGTCTGCAGCTTCTAGCTCAGGACATGGAACAGAGTAGGCGCCCAATAAAGGGGAGGTGAGTTGAGTAAGGTTAATTCACAGCAGCGAGAAGGATATGCATACTCCAGTCTTCTATTATGTCTAACATTAAGACCTTCACTTCTTTAAAGATCACAGAGCAACCTCTGGACTATATCTGTTTGCTCTGGGACAACAGGGCAATTCCCTGTGGAACTCTCAGCCATTGAAAACCATGACTGCTATTCAGGGGATCTCTCATCGCAGACCCCCCTCAGACAGTCCATGTATTAAGGTAGTAATGAAGAACTCACCCCCTGTAAATAGCACCACCAAGTTATCTAGGGAAGAAATACAGACATTGCATATATCAAACAGTTCATTTATAGAAGTTTCTTCTCCATTTGGATTCACCAAGGTCATTACTAATTTAAAATACCTCGCAATCTTCCATGACTGAACTATGGGAATTTTGGGTTGGCAGTTTTGTTCAAATAATTCATGACAACCATGAAATAGTAGTTCCCAGCCAAAGAAAAAAAGTCTTCATTATTATCTTAACCAAAATAAATGCTTGACGAATAGTTGCTATGAATCATTTTGCTGAAGTTCAACATTTTAGGATCCTTAGAGCCATTTATTATGGATGATAGTTTCCATCTGTATGTAAGTCAAATTTTCTTCATTTTACCTTAAAAAACACAAACAAACCTAAGATCAAATATCTAAGGCAACCTAGGATACATAATAATAGACAGTCTTATTGTACCCACTGATATACATGTACTTGTCAGGCTATGTACTCAAATCTTCATTTCCAGAAGAATGGTCATCATGTGCACGGGACGTGGTGAGAAGGCAGAAAAAACTCAGCCTAATGATGTGACATGAAATATCTCTCATCTTAGCCCATATATTCATTTTGATTTTTACTGAAGTGTAGCAAAGGCGTAGATATTTTTAAATTTACTTTGAGAAGTAATGTGATAGAAGGGTCCAAGATGCCTGGCCATCAGAAAAATCAATCCTACTCTTAAGTCTATCAACCACCTATTGTTGAGCTAATCATTCCTTTGCTCTCCATTTCTTGTTCAGTAAAGGCCAGCAACAGGGAGATGACTTCTAAAGAGACTTCCAATATTGTGTTTGAGTCCAATGGTCCCTTTCATCATGCATGGTTGTTTTCTGCATTTAGAATGCCTCCTGTTGGCCAAGCTGGAGTCTCCACTCCCACACTCCCAAAATTTGTCAGAGCATGGGACCAAATGTGGGCCCTGCTGGAAAGAGAGTTGGCTTGGGGTTATTTTGGTCCTGCCACACAAGGCTATCTGGAAAGGCAAAGAGACTTCAGCAGACATAGGACAGAGGTTTATGTAAGCTGCCCAAGGGCTGAGAAAAGAGCTCTAGGGATCCCAAAACAGAGATGCAACCACAAGAGACATGGGAGCCCAAACAGGGGGAGGAGAAGACTTACTCCCATCAGAGTTGTGCATTTCAATTGTTGTGTCTAGTGCTGATTTCTGAAACAAAATTGTATTTATAAATTTATTTATTTATTTATTTACTTACTTTGCTGAGGAAGATTTGCTCTGAGCTAACATCTGTTGCCGATCTTCTTCATTTTTTGTTTGAGGAAGATTAGCCCTGAGCTAACATCTGTGCCAGTCTTCCTCTGTTTTATATGTGGATTGTCATCACAGCATGCCTTTGAGTGGTGTAGCTCTGCTCCCAGGATACAAACCCGTGAACTCAGGCCTCTGAAGTGGAGTGTGCCGAACCCAGACACTACACCACAGGGCCCGCCCCATATTTGTAAATTTAAACGAGAGTGGAACCATTACCTTAAAGTGGAAAACACTCCATGGACCCTATGGGAGTTGGGGAACAGGGATGATTACCCATCCCCATTAAGTAATATTCAAAGGAACAGTAAAAATAAACATGTGCTTTGATGACAATCTATGTATCCCTTTTGTTCAACATACCAACTCATATACTTTAAATATTTTTTTATTCATTTGGCACCTCAGTTTACCATCTGAAGATATACATCAAGCTATGTGCAAATATTTTCTCTTTTTATTATTTTGTATTGGAAACTAAAATCACTCACTGCTGAGTTAGCAAATCAATAATAATTAGGTTAAGTCATCTGTAGATAACAGTTTATATATATCTACAGGAATATACACATGACAACATTCCAGATACTTACCTAGAATTGACTTGGACACAGATAGGTAGTGGGAAAAGGGGGAGAGATAAATTTTGTATCTCTCCTTTATTCCCTAAGGTGGGTAGCAGAGTGCTGAACAGAAACAAGTGGGTTCTGCCACTTGATAGTATTGTGACTATGAACAAATTGCTCAGCTCTCATTCATTCGTTCATTCGTTCATTCATCAAATAAGCGATGGGGAAACAAGAAGGTGAGAAGCAGTTTCAGGGAATATTCAAGTTGGAACAGTTTGACAGCCAAAGTCTAGGGATGAATCTGGGCTGGGATCAAGAGAGAGCACCCAGAGCACATGAGCGATACGAGATAGGCATATAGCCATTGAGAACCCCACCAGACATTGACATAGTGCCTGATTAAACCCCGTGGAAGGGCATCCTGCTCTGAGAAGACTTGCATCATCTGCATCCTGGATTGCTAGGCGTGCCATCTGCTGTCTCAGCCCCTGTTTACTTTTTATGCCATCCATACAAAGGTAGCCAAGCTTGCTTTAATTTATTGAAAAGGGCAGGAATAGCCTTGGGTGAATAATTAGAAGCTTACTGTTTTTCATTACATTATATTTTAAGACAGCATATTTTCCTGTCTACTGACTTTGAAGAGGGTCCTGCCAAACAGTCTGTGTAAGCATAAATGAGCAAATAAAAGGATTGCTCTGTAGTTATTTGGACTTGGTTTTCAAGGAACTTTATCTTCATTCACATGAAAAAACAAACAAATTCTTAACTTGCAGCTTCTCCAGGTCCCACAAAAATACACAATGTGTGTCTACAGAAGCAAAATGGGAAAAAGGATGGGAAGAATGACTCAGTATTCAGAGGAAGAGATTCTGTTGCCAGTGAACAGAGGGGACTGAATGGATTGATTAGGAGGTAATGTTGACCAAATTATTGGGGAAAAAGAGGAAGAGTAATAAGTACTTTGGAAATGTTGCAGAGGAAAAGCTACTATAAACACAGTATGTTAAACATAATCCCCAAATGCCAAAGAATTTGTCTGGCCACATGACAGTCTCTTACCCAAAAGTCTTCTGTTCTTATTCCAAGATGCCCTTTTCACAGGCATAACCCTACTTATTTTTCAAATTTTTAATTACACAAGTCAAAGTGAATTCATCCACCTTAAAAAAAATCAAAATATTGTATAAAAACCAAAGTACCCTTTGACTACTAGCAGTGTCGAAGACAAATGCTTACCCTACAAGGAATGTCATTGTTTGAGTTTGGTGGGTATTATGCAAAAAAGAATGAGGAAGATCTATATGTCCTAATACAGGAGTCCAAGACATACTGTTGAGAAAACAAAGAAATTTACTGAATATACATTATGATACTATTCATGTAAAAAATTAAAATTTACTCTAGATAATACCATATAGTACATATATCTACATATCTATATCATATCTAGCTCTCTCTATTTATGTTTATGATATCTATATCTATATCTATAGGATATGAATAGAAAAGGTTTAAGGGAATTTTCACTTCTGGTAATGCTGAAATAATTAGATAAGTCTCTTTCTGAGGATAAGGACAATTTAAAAACCTGCACAAAACTTGGTAACATCTACTTAAATGCATCAGGCAGCTAATAACATTGTGAATAATTGTTAGACTGGGATCCGTGGAAGGGCAGGGGCCCACAGAGATGATCCTAGGGAGTCTGACCTCTTTCCCTCTGTGGGACTATTTACTAATTTTAGGGGACTGCTGAGAGGATGAGAAACTGCATGTTTCTTTTGATAGCCTTGTCAGAGTAAAGGAACAGGAAAATGACACAGTTCAACCAAGAAGGGGTGTTCTTTTGCTTTGTGTTGAGATCTCAATGCTCCACGTTAGCAATAAGGTTGTAAAATAATAATAAGCAATAAGGTTATAAGAAAAGGTAGGTCCTTGCAGAGACTGCAGTTCAGCTTTAAATAATCTCAGTTATTGAATTTGGCTTAAGCTTAACTCATATTACTTGGACATGCATGTGCCTACCAGCAATAAATAAAAAGCTTCTCTAGAGGAAGAATACATCATTCTGGGGAACAAATTAGTCTGCAAACAATTTTGAAAATACATATCTGGCCTACAATTGAAACAAAGCAGGCACACAAGAGACAAAAAGAAAAAAAAAAGAATGAAAACCAGCAGAAACAACAAATGATAAAAAGAGAACCACAGAGAAACCAGATATTGGAGCTACCAAACACAGACTTTAAAATAACTCTATTCATTATATTCAGAGAGATAAAAGACAAGCCTGAGAAATATGGCCAAGAACTAGAAACTATAAAAAATTTAAAAATGTAAAGTCTACAACTAAATCATAACTGAAATGAAAAACTCAGTGGATTTTTT
This sequence comes from Equus asinus, assembly GCF_041296235.1. Classification (NCBI taxonomy): domain Eukaryota; kingdom Metazoa; phylum Chordata; class Mammalia; order Perissodactyla; family Equidae; genus Equus; species Equus asinus. The sequence continues at coordinate 62,735,486 of NC_091810.1, read as the reverse complement.
TAACAGCAGATTAAATGTTGCTGAAGAGAGATTTAGTGAATTGGAAGGTATGTTGAAGAAAATATCTAGAATAATGCATAAAGAGACAAGAGGAATAAAATATGAAATAAAAAATAAAATAATAGATACAGAGACTACTGTGTGAAGATCAAGCACATAATTTAAGTGCTAAAAGGAAAGGAGAGTAAGAATAATGCAGAAAAATATTTGATTATGCCTCAGGAGATTATGCCTGAGATTTTTTCTCAATTGAGAAAAGATATCAAGCCACAGATCCTAGAAGACTAACAAATCTAAGCTGGATAAGTACAAAGAAAGCCATACCTTGGCATACTATAGTACAACTGCTGAAACTCCAAGACAAAAAAAGAAGAAAACAACCTGACGTGCTGAAGAAAAAAAGAGATATTATCTTCTAAGGACAAACAACCAAATTTACAGATGATTTCCCTCTAGAAACAATGAAAATCCAAAGACAAAAGAATAATATATTAAATTGTAAAGGGAAAATGACTGCCAACAGAGAATTCTATGCCCAGTGAAAACATCCTTTGTGAAGGAAGGTGAAATAAGGACCTTTCATTTTCAGACTTACAAAAACTATAGACCTTAACACCAACATACCCACATTAAAGGAATTACCAAAAGTGTCCTTCTGGCAGAAGGAAAATGATCCATGATGGAAGACTAGAGATATAGGAAAGGATGAAAATTAATAAATAGGTAAATATAGAGGATTATTGACTGCATAAAACAACAATCTATCTTATGGGGTTTAAAATATTTAATAAACTAAAATACATGAAAACAGCATACAAGTTGGGAGAGGGAAACAGAGTTAAGATGTTCCAAGGTCTTTGTATTGCATTGTAAGAGTGTTCAATAGACTAAATGTTTGTGCCCCCTTGAAATTTATATATTGAAATCCTAACCTCCAATGTGATGGTGGGGCCTGTGTGAGGTAATTAGGTTACAAAAGTGGAGCCCTCCTGAATGGGATTAGTGCCCTCATAAAAGGGACCTGAGACAGCTCTCTTGCCTTCTTTCCATGGTGTGCGGTTACAACAAGAAGAAAGCAGATTGCAACTTGGAGGAGGGCCCTCACTAGACTCTGACCATGCTGGCATCCTGATCTCAGACTTCCAGCCTCCAGAACTAGAAGAAGAAATAAGTTGTGAGAAATAAATTTCCATTGTTTATAAGCCACTCAGTCTATAGTACTTTGTTATAGAGCACCCACTACATGAGAGGGGGGAGTATCAGTTAAGATTAGACTTCGAGGACTTTGAAGTATGTCTGCTACAGCCTGTCTACACTGTATTGCAACAAAATACTGTGGACAGAATAGAAAAAGGAAGTACCAGAACTCTGAAAAAGCATTGGACAAAATTCAATGTACTTTCAGTAAAACAGGACAGAACACAAAACCAAAAAGGCTCCTAGCAAATTAGGCACAGACGGGAAGTTCCTTAACTTAATACAGGGTACCTACAAAAAATCTACAGCTAGCATCATGCTTAATGATGAGCTACTGAATGCTTTTCCCTCTAAAACAGAAATCCCAGCCCTGGTTATCTATCCAAGTGAGTTGAAACTAATGTTCACACAAAAATCTGTATATGAATGCTTACAGCAGTTTTATTCAAAACTGTCAAAAACTGGAAACAACCCCGATGTTCTCCGATAGGTGAATGAATAAACAATCTGTGGTACATCCACACAATGGAATGCTACTCAGCAATAAAAAGAGATGAACTATTGATTCACATAACGACATGGATGAATCTCAATTGTACTTTGCTGAGTGAAAGATCCAAAAGGCTATATGTTGTATGATTTCATTTATTTGACATTCTTAAAAAGGAAAAACTATAGGGATGGAAAATAGGTCAGTGGTTGCTAGGGGATGGATATGGGAGAAGAGGTTGACTATAAAAAGGCAGAACAAGGGGCTGGCCTGGTGGTGTAGTGATTAAGTTCGCGTGGTCTGCTTCAGCAGCCCCAGGTTCAAAGGTTTGGATCCCAGGCACAGACCTGGCACTGCTCAGCAACCCACGCTGTGGCAGCATCCCACATAAAGCAGGGGAAGATCGGCACAGATGTTAGCTCAGCGAATAAACACTGTGGTATTAGATTGGAATCCAAAGCATCAGCATCCAATCCAAATGCTCGTGGTTTCTTTTCACACATATACAGAAAGGGATACAGAATACATAGGTTAGCATACATGCCTGTATTTTCTAGCCCTGTTTGCTTAGGGGGTCTGGATGCAGTGATGTACTGGCAGCAGTGAGCACACCTGGGGCCCAGATCTGGATTTCTAAATACCATTCTCTAATACAAAGAACTGAGGCTCTTTGGAGAAGTGGTTGATTCTAGGACTGAGTCAGGGAAAATACAAGATGATCCTAGAGCACTTTGTGGTGGCAGAACAAGGGAGCGCTAAATAAATAAGCGGATATAGATAGAGAGAGAGAGAGAGAGATGGAAGATGGGTGGATGGAAGGAAGGAGTAAAAGAAAGAAAGGAAGGAAGGAAGGACGGAAAGAAGAAAGGAAGGCAAAGATAGGAAAATGGCCAGTAGCCAATAGTTTCAGTTATAACCCACAGAATAAAATAAATATTCTTGAAGTCTGTGTTGATATATATGAGTAACTGAATAAATAAATTAATTGGGGAGAAGGAACAACTCTTTCTTATAGAAGAATTCCAATAATAAGTTGGAGTAATAAGAACAATAATAAGAAGGAGTGAGGGGAGTAGAAAAATCACCATCACAATTAGAATACCACGATAACACTAGCTTCTGGAATATCTGCTTGTGAATTCTATAATTAGTGGGAAAAGTTTAAGGAGAAAAAGGATACTTGCATACCCTCAAAGTATCTCCCCACAAGACACATGTTAATTACAAAGGGAAATGTGACTTTCCGCTGGAGAAACCTGGCCAACACCACCTTGACCAAATGATCAGTGTTAACGTCAGCCCAAATAAGACTCACTGACATCACGTACTCCTTTATGACGTGCACTGAGGAGGAAACATTGCCTCTGTGATATTCTTCCCCAAAAGCTATTGCCTCAATCTAATCGTGAGGAAGTATCAGACAAACACAAACTGAAGGACATTCTAAAAAACACCTGATCATGGGGCCAGCCTGGTGGTGCAGCAGTTAAGTTCACATGTTCTGCTTCGGCGGCCTGGGGTTCGCTGGTTCAGACCTATGCACCGCTTATCAAGCCATGCTGTGGCAGGCATCCCATATATATAAAGTAGAGGAAGATGTGAACAGATGTTAGCTCAGGGCCAGTCTTCCTGAGCAAAAAAATAAATAATAAACAAAAAATAAATAAATAGAAAACACCTGATCAGTACTTTTCAAAAGGGTTAAGTTCATGAAAGATTAGGTAGGACTGAGGACCTGTTACAGTTTGGAGGACACTAACAAGACATGACAACAAAATGAAATGTGAGATCCTGGATTTGATGCTGGAACAGAAAAAGGACATTAGTGGAAAACTGGTGAAATGTGAATAAAGTTGCAGTTTAGTTAATAGTGTTGTACCAGTGTTAATTTCTTAGTTTTGATAATTGTACCATGGTTATGTAAGACGTTAGCATTAAAGGGAAATGGGTGAAAGATATATGAGAACTCTGTCCTGTCTTTGCAGCTCTTCAAAAAGTCTAAAAATTATTTCAAAATAAAAAATTAAAAATCATTATGCAGTATGAACAGTTAGCTGTGAGAAAAGAAACAATAAAAGATTTTGAAAATATAAGATATAGCTATTGAAATTTGTAAAAATCCAAATAGATGGGTCAGATAACAGATTGGACACGGCCGAAGAGAGATCAGACAACTAAACATCAAGCTGAGAATACCTTTCAGAACATAGCCCAGTGAGATAAAAGATGGAAAATACAGGGGAAAAAGATAAATCTTTCATATCCTCCTATGGATCCACTACATGTCTAGCAGGAATCCTAGAAAGAGATGATAGAGAGTGACATCAGGAACGTTGATGGCATAGACGTTTCTACCAAGTTCCCCCCCAAAGAACACCAATTATGACAACAAGCATATGAATGGAAGTGCTTTTGTGGAAGTCCAGGAGTCCAGTGGAGAAGTTCTAGCACAGTATTGGAATAGCAAAATATCTGAGATTAGATGCATTGAACAGGGTAAGAAGAACAGTTTCACTCTATCTGTGTCACCCATGCCTCCCCCAACGTGACACAGCTCAGTGCCAAGAGAGACCTTCTCTGCCCATGATTTCTCCCATGAGGAAGAGTGAGAGAGTAAGAGTGGATGTCTGGCTTCCCCAGCTGTGTGCGAGGCTGACAAAGAGGCCCACTTCTTTCTTGTTCCATCCAGACTACTGAGGTGTGCTGTACAAGAAGGGGCAAGGAGGGGCTGGGAGGACAGCATCCAGGCTCTCGGAGGGCATCAAAGGGACACAGATCCTTCTAGCTGCTTTGTGGACTCCATCAGGAAGCCTGACCACAAGCTGCTGGGGATGACTAGCCTGTGGATCCCCCCCAACTGGCCCACAGGCACCCCCAGTGCTCCGTGTGCCTCACCACACACCCCCCCAGTAAAATGACTGCCTCCCTACATGCACCAAGGGTGGTGAGTGTGAGCCTTTGCAAATGGCTAGTGAGCATGGACAGAAAGCCAGCCAAGTCAATTTTCGCATTCTGTGATCAAAGTTTACTTATCATTAGTGATTTCTTCCTCTGCTGGAATTGATATGCTGAACATTAATATGTAGAATTTTTACATCCATGTGTATTAGTGAGATTGCCTTCTATTTAGTTATTGTTGTTTTGCTGTCTATGTAGGTCTAGTTTTTGTGACAAGATTATCCCAACCTCACAAAATAAATAGTTTTTCATACTTTGGAATATTTTATGTAAGATAGCACTTTTCTGTTCCCTAAAGTTTTTGCAAAACTTGTTTGAAAAATTATTCGATGCACTTGAGAAGTCACCCAGATCTTTCCATTTCTCATATGTTTAGTGGTCTATTTCTGTTTTCTACACTTTCTTCAGCTTATTTTTTGAAATTTACAACTTTATAGAAAATTATTATTTTCATCTGAGGTTTCAAATTTGTTGGTGCAAAATTATTCATACTATTATGTATCATTTTCTCCACACAATGTCTTCAATGTTTTTGTGTACCTTCTCCCTTTTTGACTTGATCAATATTATCGAGCATTAACTATTTCACTAATCTTTTCAAAAAACCATCTTACGGTCCTATTCAACTCTATTTTTCCCTATGTGATTAATTTCTGCCTTTATTATTATTTTTTAATTAATAGACTTCATTTTTTAGAGTTGTATTAGGATTTCAGAAAAATTGAGCAGAAAGTACAGAGTTCACATATACTTTCTATCCCCTGCCCCTCTCTTACTTTGCCCCACCCCATCCCCACACAAGTTCCCCTATTATTAACATCCTGCATTAGTCTGGTACATTTGTTACAACTGATGAACTAATACATTATTATTAACTAAAGTCCATATTCTACATTAGGGTTCACTCTTTGTGTTGTATAGATCTGTGGGTTTGACAAATGTATGTCTTGTATCCACCAGTACAGTATCATACAGAATAGTTTCACTATTCTAAAAATGCCCTGTGTTCGTCTCTCTCTCCCCCTAAACCCCTGTCAACTACTGATATTTTTACTGTCCCTATACTTTTGCCTTTTCCAGAATGTGATATACTTGGAGTCACATAGTATGTAACCTTTTCAGATTGGCTTCTTTCACTTAGCAATATACATTTAAGTTTCCTCCATGTCTTTTCATGGTTTAATAGCTCATTTCTTTTTATGCTAATAATATTCCACTGAATGGATGTACTACAATTTATTCATTCACCTACTGAAGTACATCTTAGTTGCTTCCAAGTTTTGGAAATTATGAATAAAGCTCCTATAAACTTTGTATGCCAGTTTTTGTGTGCACATAAGTTTTTGACTAATTTGAGTAAATACCAACAAAGACAATCTCTGGGTCATATGGTAAGAGTATGTTTAGCTTTATAAGAAATTGCTAATCTGTTTTCCAAAGTGGCTTTACCATTTTGCATTCCCACCAGCAAAGAATAACAGTTTCTGTTGCTCAACATCTTCATCAACATTTGGTACTGTCAGTGTTTTGGATTTTTGTCATTCTAATAGGTATGTAGTGGTATCTCACTATTATTTTAATTTGCAATTCTCGTGTAACATACGATGCTGAACATCTTTTCATATGCTTATTTGCCATCTGTAAATCTTCTTCTTCTTCTTCTTTTTTTACTGAGGAAGATTTGCCCTGAGCTAAAAATCCATTGCCAATCTTCTTTTTGCTTGCAGAAGATTTGCCTTAAGCTAACATCTGTGCCTATCTTCCTCTATTTTGTATATAGGTCACTGCCACAGCATGGTCGCAGATGAGTGGTGTAGATCTGTGCCTGGAAACCAAACCCATGCCACTGAAGCAGAGTGCACTGAACTTAACCACTAGGTCATGGGGCTGGCGCCACCATCTGTATATCTTCTTTGGTGAAGTATCTGTTCAAATCTTTTGCCAATTTTTAAAATTGGGTTGTTTATTTTCTTAATGCTGGGTTTTCAAAATTCTTTGTATATTTCAGATACAAGCTCTTTGTCAGACATGTTTTGCAATTATATCCTTCTAATCTATGGCTTATCTTTTCATTGTCTTAAACTGCCTTCATTTTTACTACTTTTTCCCTCAACACATTTTAGGTTTATTTGATTGTACTTTTTCTAGCTCCTTCTGCTTTAATTTCAGTTGTTTTGCTTTTTACTAAATGCATTAATGACAATAAGTTTTCCTCTAAGCGCTGCATCAGCTGATTCTCACAAGTACTCATAGGAATACTTTAATTTTGTTTAGTTCTAAATAATTTTTAATTTCAGTTTTGATTTCATCTTTCAACTATGACTGATTCGAATCTGCCTTTTACTTTTCAAATGTATGGCTATCTTTTGTCATTTGTCTAATTTTATTGCACTATGGTCATTGAATATATATGGTCATTGAACATATGGTCAGTACAGTACTAGTTCCTTAAAGAATTTCAAGCAACATCCTTGATATCCTGGTATGATTAATTTTGGGCAAGAATGTCATGTTGCATAACTCTGGAGGTACCAATTATATCCTAATTTATGTGGCCATCATCCTTCATTGTTGCACAGTATGTAGGCTCTGTAGCTGTCCACGGTGGCCTTTCCTGATTTGAGGGAATGTTTTGCATATTTGAAAAAAACATGCATATCAGTCACATTTGCCAATTTTTATGCTATATAATTTAATAAAATTGAGAGTCCAGAAATAAACTTATACATCTATGCTCAGCTAATTTTCAACAAGGTGCCAAGACCATTCAATGGGGGAAAAGAATAGTCCTTTCAAGAAATAGTTCTGGGATAGCTTATCAACATAAAAAGAATGAAGTTGGACCTTTACCTCACACAATGTGCAAAAATTAACTCAAAATGGATCAAAGACTTAAATGTAAGAGCTAAAAATATACGACTCTTAGAAGAAAACATATCGATAAATTTTCATGACCTTGGATTTGGCAAAAGATTCTTAGATATGACACCAAAAGCATATGCAACAAAAGAAAAAAGGACAAGTACCTGGATTAAAAATGAGCATAGGATATAAATAATTGTTTCTCCAAGGAAGATACACAAATGCCAGTAAACACATGAAAAGATCCTTGACATCATTAGTCATTAACAAAATGCAAATTAAAATCACAATGAAATACCACTTCACATCCACTGGGATGGCTAGAATCAAAAAGTCAGATGAGAAAAAGTGTTGACATGGCTGTGGAGAAATTGCAATTCTCATACATTGCGGATGGGAATGTAAAGTCGTGCAGCCACTTTGGAAAACAGCCTGGCAGTTCCTCAAACGCTTAAACATTGAGTTATCATACGATTCAGCGATTTTATTCCTAGGTATATTCTCAAGAGAAAAGAAAACATGTTTCTATACAAAAACTTGCACATGAATGTTCATGGCAGCATTATTCATAATAGCCAAAAGGTGGAAACAACTGAAATGTCCATCAGTGGACAAATGGATAAGCAAAATGTGGTATATCCATTCAATGGAATATTATTTGGTCATAAAAAGGAATGAAGTATTGATGCATGCTGCAAGAGGGATGAATCTTGAAAATGCTGTGCTAAGTAAAAGAAGCTAGTCACAAAAGCCAGATTATTATACATTCACATAAACTTTTAGAATAGGGAAATCTATACATTATACAATGGACTATTATTCAGCCTTTTTATTTTTATTTTTTTAAAGATTGGCGCCTGAGCTAACATCTGTTGCCAATCTTCTGGTTTTTTTTCTTTTCTTCTTCTTCTTCTCCCCAAAGCCCCCCAGTATGTAGTTGTATATATTGTAGTTGTAGGTCCCTTTGGTTGTGCTATGTGAGACACCACCTCAGCATGGCTTGATGAGCGGTGCATGTCTGTGCCAAGGATCAGAACTGGTAAAACTCTGGGCTGCTGAAGCAGAGTATGTGAACTTAACCACTTGGCCATGGGGCTGGTCCCTTATTCAGTCTTTAAAAATAAGGAAATCCTGAGCCAGTCCTGATGGTCTAGTGGTCAAAGTTCAGTGCTGTCACTGCTTCAGCGGCCTGGGTTCATTTTCCAGTTGCAGAACTGTACCACCCATCTGTTAGTGGCCATGCTGTGGCTCACATAGAAGAACAAGAAGGACTTACAACTAGGATATACAATGATGCACTGGGATTTGGGGGAAAACAAAAAAGAGGACGATTGGCCACAGATATTAGCTCAGGTGAATCTTTCCCTGCAAAAAAAGAGGAGGAAATTCTGCTATTTGTGACAACACAGATGAACCTGAGGATATTATGCTAATTGAAAGAAATCAGATGCAGAAAGACAAATACTGCATGATCTCATTTATATGTGGAATCTAAAATAGTCAAACACAGAGAGGCAGAGAGTAGAATGGTGGTTGTCAAGTGCTTGGGGAAGAGGGAAATGGGGAGATGTTCACCAAGGGGCACAAAGTTTTAGTTATGCAAGACGAATAAGTTCTGGAGATCTAATGTACAACAATGTGAATATAGTTATTAATATTGTATTGAATACTCGAAATTTGCTAAGAGGGTAGATCTCAAGTATTCTCTCTACCAAAAAAAAGAAAGAAAAATAAGATGGTAACTATGTGAGGTGATTGATATGTCAATTAGCTTGATTGTGGTAATCATTTCACAACGTATACATATATCAAATCATCAAGCTGTTCACCTTAAATATATACAATTGTTTATTGTCAATTATACCTCACCAAATCTTGGAGAAAAAGAGTAAATGGGATTCAAAGTGAAAAATTCAGGACAAAAATGGATATTTAACATTGATACAAAGATAATTTACCAAGAACATATGAGAGTTAAGAATGTATTTGTACCAACAACATACCTTTAAGAAAATCACAGTTTAGGAGTGATGTCAGCAACGTGGCAGAGTGAGCTCTTCCTTTTGTCTCTCCCCCTTTGAACTACAACTAAACAGACATTCATTGATCAATGGAGGATACCCATACAGCACATCAGGATGCCTGAGAGACTGGCAAAGCTGTACATCTGAAGATGTATGGACTATCTCTGAGGAGGTGGTGGAGATAAGCGAACATTCTCTGGCCCCCTGGCAGCCCTTTACATGTGTGTGACTGCTTTCCCAGCTGGAGTTCCCGTAGCACTGCTGTGGCCCCAAAGGTGAGGGTGCGCCTTGGAGTGACTGCAGGAACAGGTGATGGTAGCCCTGAGCCCCTGTGTAATTGCTTTCTCATCTGGTGGGAGAGCCCACAGTACTGCTGAGGTCCCAGGCAGTGGCTCTGGCTCAGACCCAGTGGGGAGGCCCCACCCGCCAAGCACAACAGCTGGTATGATGTAGGAGCAGACAGTGGCAGATCTATGGGCCTGGGAGAATGAGTTTCTGGCTGCTGCAAATGCCTATAGTACTGCTGTGGCCCCAAAGTGGGGAGCGTATCTCAGCAGGACTGTGGGAGCAGGCGGTGGCAGATCTGAGCCTCTGTGTGACTGCTTTCCTATTCAGTGGGAGGGCCCACAGGGCTGCTGCAGTCCCAAGGAGTGGCTCAGGCTCAGACAGGCAGAAATGACAGGGATTGCTGTGGGCCGAGAATACACAGCTCCTTCCCCATGTACCCCCACCAGTAGCAGCAGATGGGATCTGTGACCAGCTATGATCACTATGCAAAGACACAAATCCACCCCATCAAATAGTATGAAGAAGTATATTAATACTCCAGGCCAGAAGGAAAAAGATAAACATCTAGCTATCAATCCTGAAGGCACAGAAATCTACAATCTGAATGACAGAGAATTCAAAATAGCTATCATAAAAAAACCTCAATGTGTTACAAGAGAACTCAGACAAACAGTTCAATGAAATCAGGAACAAAATTAACATAGGGAATGAACACAGGGAATTCTTCACAAAAGAGATTGAAACTATGAAGGAAAACCAATCAGAAATGTTGGAGATGAAAAACACAATGAATGAGATAAAGAAAAATCTGGAGTCATTATGTAACAGAGCTGATTTATGGAGGGTAGAATTAGCAATTTAGAGGATAAGAATATAGAAATGCTTTAGATGGAGGAGGAGTGAGAACTAAGACTAAAAAAAAATGCAGAAATTCTCTGAGAAATATCCAACTCAATTAGGAAACACAACATAAAGATTATAGGTATTCAAGAGGGAGAAGAGATTGAGAAAGGAGCAGATAGCTTGTTCAAAGAAATAATAGCTGAGAACTTCAAATCTGGGGAAGGAGCTGGAAGTATAAGTAAAAGAAGCTAACAGAACTCTTAATTGCATCAATGTAAAAGACCTTCTCCATGGCATATATTAGTAAAACTGGCAAAAGTCAATGACAAAGAAAAAATTTAATATTTTAAATTCAGCAAGGCAGAAGAAAGTAACCTACAAGGGAACCCCTTTCAGACTTTCAGCGGATTTCCCAGCAGAAGCCTTACAGGCTAGGAGAGAGTGGAATGATATATTCAGAATTCTGAAAGACAAAAACTTTCAGCCAAGAATACTATATCCAGTGAAAATATCCTTCAGATATGATGGAGAAATAAAAACTTTCCCAGATAAACAAAAGCTAAGGGAGTTCATCACCACAAGATCCTCGCCTCCTGGAACAAGGTACGATCAAGAAGGGTTTACATACCTGAAAAATAAAGGGTTTACAATGCTTTGAACAAAATAGGCAGACAAAATCAGAAAATTTCAACTCTCAGAACAAATTAGCAAAGAATTATAACATTAAAGATAAAGGGAAGGAAAATTATTTATCAAGAATAAATATAATCACTTCATTTTAGCCACAAACTCACAACACAAAACAGAATAAGTTGTGACAATAACTCAGAAGGGGAAGAGGTAAGGAATGGAACCTGCTTAGACTAAGGAAATAAGAGGTTATCAGAATATGGACTATCTCATTTATGAGCTCTTTTATACAAACCTCATGGTAATCACTAAACAAAAATCAGAACAGAAAAGGAAAACACAATTTAATGAGATATAATTCACATACCATGCATTTCACTCATTTATACTGTACAATTCAATGATTTTTAGCACATTCACAGCTGTGCACAACCATCATCACAGTTTTAGAACATTTGCATCACCTCGAAAAGAAACCTTATACTCTTTAGCTATCATCTCTCTACCCGCCCTTTCTTCCCCCAGTCCTAAACAATCACTAATCTACTTTCTGTCTCTACAGATTCTCTCTCCCTCCACAGGGTTCTCTGAGGTTGATCATTCAGGGTTGCAGTTGTCCATTTGTTTAGTGACTTTTCCAGAGTATTTTTGCAAAGATCATATTCCTTGTTATGTATGCTCACTGAAGTCTCTGTTCTGTTACCTCAGCAGTCAGTTAGTGATTAGAAGGTATTTCCTTAAATGCCTGGAGACAAAAAGAAAGAAACTCCCCTGATTGGCAACATTGGCTCTGAGCTAGGATGCTCCTTCAAAGCTAAGCCAAGCTGACTACAACTCTGCCTTAGCCTTCACCTCCTGCTTATGTGGAGTCCAAAGATCAGCCAGAGGTGTAAGTCCAGGGTCCTCTCAGGTCTTTTCTGAGCATGTGTCTGGCATTGGGCATGCACAGCACATTCCAGATTCCCCAGTGTACACAGCAGCCCTCCACAGCTCTTATTGCCCCGAAAATCTTCGTCCTCAGCCTCCTCATACCCAGGCTTTTGGATCTGTCTGCTGTTTGCCTCATCCTTCATTCTCTGCCCCAGGTAGCAATGGTTAGCATATATCTTTAAATGTTTCCTTCAGATGCCACGCAGAAAGCTACTCCAACCCGAAGGGGGCAAAATAAAGGTCAGTCTCTGTGCTGGTCCCTTAGGGAAACATCAGACAAGTGAAATGCATGACCACAATTTTTGAGAACAAGGTCCAAATTGCTTTCCCTGGCACCTGTAAGCTGCACTGGGAACATGGGCCATTGTCTACAAGGCTGCTGCCAAACTGAGGAATACGGGATGCTAGGCAAGTCAGCAGAAACCACATGGTTTCTCACCAAAATTCAACAGCCTCTTCCTTCATTAAGTACTCCCTGGTTGACATAGGTGTTGGATTAGATTGCAGAATTCCAAAAAAATTGATTCTGTCAGTTTTTGCCAGCTTAATTCTTGCTGGGGAGACTAATTCTTGCAAGGGACCAATTCTTGGAGTGCTCTACTTTGCTAATTCCATGATGTCACTTCTGTTGCAAATACTTTGGAAAACAGTTTGGCACTATGTAGTAAATCCAAAGATAAACCAACCAGCAATTCTATTCTTCATTATTCACCCTAAATGTCAAAATTGCCAAGATTGAGAAACCTTCATCTAGAGAAATGAGTGCTAATATGCACAAGGAGAATGCTCATAACTGTATTGTTTATAATAGTCCTAAACAGGAAATGACCCAAACAACCTAAATGCCCATCGACAGTGGAATGGATATATTCTTGTATACACATTCAGTGGAATACTTTACAGCAATGAAAATGAATGAACTATAGAAATTATATAAAGAAAAGCAAGAAAGTGTTCTCCATAAATACTAAGATAGTAGTCACTCACATAAAGGGAGGGGTTAAAATTGGGAAAGGACACATGAGATCTTCTGGGTTTCTGGCAATGTTCTATATCTTGGACTGGGTGGTGTTTATATAGGAGTTCACTTTTTAAAAACTGTGCATTAATATTTTATTACTTTTATGTATATTTTATAATAAAATAGACAAAAACTGTCAGTAATTACAGTTTTTCTTCTTCTGTCACAATCACTACTTTGACCAGTCATGTTCATATTTGTGTCTTCAAATTGACCATCCAGTCCTAGGAAAGATGTTCATTCATTCATTCAATCGATCATCAATATTTATTGAACACCTACTATAAGCGACAAGCTGTTGTAAACACTAAGAACACTGGGATGCAACAAGATAGATACCTTGTATTCCAGGGTGAAGAGACAGGCAGTAATCAATATACCAAAAATTTAAAAAGGTAATCTCAAATGGTACTAAATATTTTGAAAACAAAGCAGAGTTATAAGAGAGGCTGACTGGGATGAGAAAGAGTAAATGGGGTGAGATATTTTAGATTGAATAATCAATAAAGGCTCCTGTGAAGATGGCATTTAAGGAGATAACTGACCTGTATTAAGTTATATAATGGGCAGTGTGAAGTTCTGGAGGAAGAATTTCCCAAATGAAAGAAGCAGCGGTTGCTGAGGCTCTTAAGTAGGAGATGTTTGACATGTTTGAGGAACCTTGGGAAATAAAACATGGCTAACATGGAGTGAATGAGGGAAGAGTGGTAGGAAATAAGGTTAGTGCAGTAGACAAGGCCCCCACCATGGAGGACCTTGTAGACCATGGGAAGAGCTTGGATGTCTTGCCTAAGCGCCATGAGAATCTACTGAAAAGCCATTATAGTGCGGACTAAAGGAGGGGAGACAGGTGGCATGCAGACGAATTTAGGCAAGTGATGATGGTGGCTGTGAGGTGAAGACTGGTGAGAAATGGATAGATTTAGGATTTATTTAGACAGAGTCAAGAATATTTGTTAATGGATTGGATGTGAGGTGTGATGAACAGAAAGAATCAAGGATGATTCCTAAGTTTTGTCTTGAACTACCAAGGGGATAGTGGGAACATTTTCTGGGATGAAGACGACTGGAGAGTGAGAAAGAAACGTGGGTCAAAAGTCTTATTTGGACTATATTAAGTTTGAGATGCCTGTTACACATTCAAGGGGAGATGTCAGGTTGGCTGTTGAATATATCTCTTCTTCATAGACCTAACTGACTGGACTTGAGGCTATCCCAAGTTCCCTTCAACCTTGTTAAAAACATTCAACAAACTGCTGATTGATTTAATAAATTAGAGTGCATGTACACAATGCTATTCCATGAATTGGCATGCAAAGATGACAATTTTTAATTGAAAAAAGTAGATTATGAAAGTGTGTATGGTTTGCTTCTATTTTTAAGAATACAATATATTATAATACATATTTCGTTGGAATCTTGGAAGCAGGTAGACTCGATATAGACAAATTTAATTGGTCGTCACTTCAGGTGCTGAGATTTAGAATGGTTTTATTCCTTTTAATTCTTGTTATCGTTAGTTTAAAATGCTGTCACGTATTACCTGTACAATCTGTTTCTTAAATAAAGAAGAACCATAAAGGTCTCTCCCAGCTGGGAAGTCTGTGGTTGGGTTATCTGTCAGGTGAGCGAAGTCAAGGTGATCAGGGTGATCATGGACCAGATGCAAAGTAGGGAGGGCGAAGAGGCCCCGCCCCACAGTCCAGGCGTGGGGGGCGGAGGGGGCGGTCCAAAGGGCACCGCCCCTGCGCGTCACGTGCTCGCCGGCCGCCAATGGCCGCCTCCGAGCCCACCTTGGGGACGGGGCGGGGCGCCCAGCTGGCGTCACCAGGACAACGGGCGTTGCCGGCGCCTTGTGACTCCGGGCTGTGGGCGCGCTCGCGGCTCTCCGGCCATGGTGAGTCTGGGGCTCGGGCTGGCTCGGCCGCCCCGCCCTTCCCGGCCCGGACTGTGTCCCCTCGCGGCCGCCTGCTAGGTTCAGGCGGGCGGCGCCGGGGTCGCCGAGAGGCTGGGCCGCGGCCTGCGGGGCTGCCGGGCGGGGCAGGGCTGGGCGGGCCCGGAGGAGGGCGAACCCTGGGGGACCCTGACGCCCGCCTGCTCCCGGGCGACCGCGACGCAGCGTTCTCTGCCGCTGAGTGTCTGGGTCCCAGCTGGGACCGCCACCCCGTGGGCCGCCGGACAGCGTGACGCTCTTTGGCCCTGGCGAGCCTGGGAAGCCACCCAGAGAGGGTGTGGTTTTAAAAAAAAAGAAAAAGGCGTGTGACTATCACATATGTTCATATTAACCGTATATTGCAGTGTGTGTGCTTCCTGTTTTGTTTCTGTGCTATTATATATAAATAACGATACTTAATATGTATTTCTTTTAAATTCATCATTCTGATAGGTTTTTTAGCATGTGGAAATTTGTGATTTTGGAGATTTCTTCCTCCTCTTAAAAAAATGGGGGCATTAAGTTGGTGGTTTTTTCGGCGTGCAGCACCCTCAGTCAGGGATTCAATTCATAATTAGTACATTGTAAACGTCTTAAATCATTACCTTTATTGAGTAAACTTGAGAGTGATGGGCATCCCACCTGGCCTCCATTAAGCGTTTTTAAAACCCGAATTGAAGACTCAGCTGAGGTGTTGACTTGAATAGACAAGGTTCAGGGAATTGCCACCCAAAGGTGTGAGATCTCCAGAGGCCTGGAAAAGAGGGCCTAAAAGAGAAGATAGAAGAAGAAAGGAACTGGACTCTCAGCTTGGGGACACACCTTTGGTATAGAATATTTGAGAGCAGGTGCGAGGGGTAAGGAAAAGCCTGGTTTTGAGAAACGTTTTTTCTTAACTATCAGTAATTTAGTGTAGATTTGCTCCTTACCTGCAGGAGTTAGTGGAAGTACTAATAAGCTGAGGATGCAGAGTGCTCCCCAAGTGCCATTTGGCCCTCTGGAGAGAAAACCTGCCATTTGGAACCCTAGCTGGCTCTGTCTTAACTAAGCAGAGGCGTGGCAGTAAGAGAAGGTGGACAGTCTGTCTCTCATTGACTCTGGAAAAACAGCTGCCAGGTGTGTGGCCTGTTGATAGCAGGAAAAGAGCATCATCCACCAGTAACAGCAATGTCTTATTTTGTGTATGTTTCTTTTTAATTCTGAATTGCTTTTAAATGACAATGGCTCCAGCCAGCAAGAGTTTTAGAAAATGAATTTTACAAAAATCTAAGTGTTTTAAATATTGCAGTAACTTACTTTTGTATGTTATATGTGAGAAGAGCTCTTATATTTATAGCCAGGAGAAAGTAATAATATTCAGGAATTAAATTCTCACAGCTCTCTGAAGTCTCATATTCCTCCTGTTGTCCATTTTCCTTTTCTTCTCCTTCGTCCACCTCTTGCATCCTGACCCACAGTCCGCCTTGATTCACTAGTGTGAATTTTAGAGTTTTATTTGCTCTAAAAGCACTTTACTGTACTTATGTACTAATGGTTGCTTTGCTAAACTTAGAAATGCTTTGCTTTTTGTGTATCTTGAAGCATTAAGAGTTTAATTCATGGAAGGGATTTAATTGGGTGGTAAGCTGGTGCCTGGGCCCCAAGGGAAGTGGAGAGCCGGTATGGGGGGGGGATGGGGAAGCTGCCTGTATAATCCCCAAACTGTATTTGAGATCATAACATTACTCTTCATTAAATGCTTGAATCTAAACGTACAGCTTTAGTAGTTGATGTAAATGACTTTGCATGTGAATTTTCAACCTCTGCTTAACTACTTGTCAATGAAAATTTCTTCAATTAAGCCACTTGTTTCTATTGCCTGTGTAATAATAATACCATTTATGGTGTATGTTCTATGTGTGAGATGTTTTTGTAAGCACCTTGTTTGTCTTATTTAACCATCACAACAACCCTATGAGGAAGATACCATTTCCCCATGTTATAGATGAGGAAATTGAGGCACAGAGAGGTAAAGTAACTTGCCCAGGTCACCCAGCTGATAAGTTGAGCCAGATTTCAAAACCAGGCAGTTTGTCTCAGAACCTGCTTTTATGTAAATACTGGATTATACTGTAATGTATAGTGTGTCATTATATGTTCCCCAATATATATGGCATATATATATAGGGAAATTAGTTTTCTTCCTTATTTGGATTTTGATTTTTTTCAGCACTTATGAATACTTGGCATTTTGTTGTTCCTGGCACCGAGCTAGATGCTACAGAACAGTGGCACGCCTAGCCTTCTCTCCTCCTCCTTTTCCCTCTCCTCTTTCACAAAGGTGAAATGAAGAGGAATTATTGGAGACAGATTATTGGACTAGGATTCATACTCATAATGGCAATAGCATTGAAAGTTTCTCCTGTCATTTAATTTTGTGTTTAGGAGTTGGCACCTGCTTTTTGTGAATCAGAGATCGGTGTTTTACATAAAGCCGTTTAGACTTGAGGGATGAAATTGTTTTAAAAACAAAATTTTATTTTCTGAGGGTTTTCCTAATAGTAGTTTTTACATTTATTTTAGTTGCCTTTTCTAACTTGTTACAAAAATACATCAAGTAATTGTTTAAATTTTAATTCACATGAATCAAAATGTACATCGGGATGCCTGTTGTCAGGTTTTTGTTGTTAGTTAATACTTTAGCTTGTAAGGCGGATTTATTTTGTTTGAAATATAAAATAACATTGTGTCATACAGTTTTCCCATTTTAGTTCATTCATTTGGACCTTCCTCCTATTTTGGCACTTCCCTTTCTGTATTTGTCTGTGTTAGGATTTCTCAAAGGTGTTGGGAAGCACAAGGTGGGGCAGGGGCGGGGACACTTTACAATAAAATATATCCAAGATTTAGACAGTTTTTGGTCTCTTTGTCATCTTATAGTATAGTTAAGAGAGCTTATATAATGAGGTCTGTGTTAGTAGATCATGAAAAGAAGAGGTTTCTCTCTATATTAATTTCCCTTCTCTTGACAATATTTGTCTCCCTTTTGTCTACACTGGGGTGAGGGTGGAAAATAGTTTTTAGTAATTGTAACAATAACTTTTTTTCACAGAGCCCTTCCACTTTGTCCACTTTTAAGCTGATCACTTCACATTTATCTCATTTAATCCTTCCAACATCCCTATGAGAATGAAGTTATTATACCCATTTAACAAGGCCCAGGTTGATTAGGCAATTTAATCAACAAGGTCACCTAGTTGGTGAGTGGCAGAGCCAGGATTCAAACTCAACCAGCTTGTGTCCCAAGTCTGGCATCGCAACCATTACACCATGGCTTCTTTCCAAATTTGAGCCTGAGCAATAGGAGGAAGTCATTTACTGAGATGGAGAGACTATGGGAGGAGTAAATTTAGAGTAGGGATGAAGAAAGCAGGAGTTGGTTTTGGACTTGATAAATTTGTTATGCTTGTTAGACCTCTAAAATCTAAAGCCATCTGAAGACACACAGTTATGCTTTCAGAAACAGTGTGATGGTATGTGCTTTAAAAACACAAACTTCATTGAATCTTGAAATATTTGATTTGGAAGAGAGTTTTGGCTTTCTCTAGTATAGCCCCTTCATTTTACAGACTAGAAGCGTTGAGAGGTTAAATGACTTGCCCAGACTCAAGTAGCCTTTAGTACCTGTTATGTAGTACAAAGAACCCTAGACTTGGAGTCAGAAGATAGGAGTTTAAATTGTAGTTTTTCTGGTTTTTTTTTAGTTCTAAACCTTGGGCAAGTCATTTATCTGCTCCAAGTCTGTTTTTCTTCTGTCAAAAAGGGCCGGTCCAGTGGTGTAGTGGTTAAGTTCACATGCTCCGCTTTGGTGGCCTTGGGTTCACAGGTTTGGATCCCGGGTATGGACCTAGCACTGCTCGTCAGGCCATGCTGTGGTGTCATCCCACATAGAATAGGGGAAGAGTGCCACAGATGTTCAGGGCCAATCTTCCTCAAAACACAAAAAATGGATAATAAAGACTTCCACTTTGTTATTGAAAGTTGCAAAAGTTAGACATTGTTTCCACTCTAACAGTAAGAAAAGGTGTCTCAAAAGCTAGATCTGAAGTTCTCTAAAACCCACCAGAAAGCTGAGGACACAAATCTAAATGAATTACGATCCAAAACATGATAAGCCCTTCCCAGAAATGAGGAGACAGATACTTTCAGCTGTGGTGGGATAGCAGGAAGAAGAATCTGCTATAGACAGGCAAGGAGAAATCAGTCCAACTTTTACTGACTGCATGTGGGCTGAGCAGCAATTTGGAATCCTGAGGAGTCCCAGCCACAGAGAAAGGCTGCACCTACCTGCCACCTCTCTCCCATGGGCCTTCACTGAGTACATGGATGTAGTATGCTGGAGGTTGGGGCCAGAGGAAGAGAGAGCTAAGAAGGATCCTGAGGTAGATGAAGTCAGCTGAAGGCTAGGGGCAGGGCAGGAGAGTAAATAGAAATCTCTCTGAGGCAGTAGGGGCTTTTACGAAGTGTAAGGCAGGGCTACCACAGGCTGGGGGCATGGCAGGAGAGCTGGGAAATATCCCCCTACTCAGGTTTTCCCTGAGGACAAGGCAGCAGGCTTTCAGAAGGCGGAGTAAGAGGGTACAGAGAGAGAGATCTCCTTAAGGCATGGACAGCAGAGGGTGCTACTGGAGAGCAAAGACTGCTTCCCAGCTGGCAGCCAGGATGTAGAATAGAGAAAGGTCTTTCACAATTCAGAAAGCTAGCAACTAGGTTGTAATGCTCAAGGAGATCTGTGACGTTTCACCAGTGCTCAGATCCCAGCTTCTCCTGAAGGTGGAGTTCTGATCTCACCCTAAAATAAGCAAATCATGAACTGAATCTAACTAATGCTACAACAAATCTCAAACCCACCTCAACTATAGGTTAACAAGATTCAGCCTCCCCTGCCAGCAACCTACTGTCACCATACCTAGTTACAAAAGTTTTTTCTTGTGATAAGAACTTTTAAGATTTACTCTCTAAGCAACATTCAAATATGCCATACAGTGTTACTAACTATGGTTGCCATGCTGTATGTTATACATCCCATGACATTTATTTTATGCCTGGAAGTTTGTACCTTTTGAGCCCTTTCACCTGTTTTGCTCCCCACCCCCATCTCCTGCCTCTGGCAATCACAAATCTGTTCTCTGTATCTAGGATTTTTTTTTTTTAGGTTCCGCATATAAGACTTGAGATCATACGATATTTGTCTTTCTTTGTGTGACTTATTTCACTTAGCATAATGCCCTCAAGGTCCATTCGTGTTGTCACAAATGGCAAGATTTCCCTTTTTTATGGCTGAATAATATTCCATTGTGTATGTGTACCACACTTTCTTTATCCATTCATCCATTGATGGGCACTTAGGTTGTTTCCATGTCTTGGCTATTGTAAATAATGCTGCAATGAACATGGAAGTGCAGATATCTTTTCCAATTAGTGTTTTCATTTTCTTCAGATAAGTACCTAGAAGTGGAATTGCTGGATCATATATTAGCTCTATTATTACTTCTTTGAGGAACCTCCATACTGTTTTCCGTGGTGGCTGCACCAATTTACATTCCCACCAACAGTGCACAAGCTTCCCTTTTCTCCACATCCTCGCCAACACTTGTTATTTCTTGTCTTTTTGGTAATAGCCATTTCAACAGGTGTGAGATGATACCTCATTGTGGTTTTGATTTGCATTTCCATTATGACTAGTGATGTTGAGCACCTTTTCATGTACTTGTCCATCTGGATGTTATCTTTGGAAAAATGCCTATTTAGGTCCTGTGCCCATTTTTTAAGTTGGATTTTTTTTTGCTATTGAGTTGTGTGAGTTCTTTATGTATTTTGGATATTAGCTCCTTATCAGGAAATGATTTGCAAATATTTTCTGCTGTTTGGAGGGTTGCCTTTTCATTTTGTTGATGGTTTCCTTTGCTGTGCAGCTTTTTAGTTTGATGTAGTCCCACTTGTTTATTTTTGCTTTTATTACCTTTGCTTTTGGTTTCAAGTCCAAAATATCATCTCCAAGACTGATGTCAAGGAGCTTACTGCCTATGTTTTCTTCTGGGAGTTTTATAGTTTCAGATATTCCATTCAAGTCTTTAATCCACTTTGAGTTAATTTTTGTGTATAGTGTAAGATAGTGGTCCAGTTTCATTCTTTTGCATGTGGCCGTCCAGTTTTCCCAACCCCATTTATTGAAGAGACTGTCCTTTCTCCATTGTATATTCTTGGCTCCTTTGTCATAAATTAATTGGCCATACATGAATAGGTTTATTTCTGCTCTCTCTCTTCTGTTCCAGTGATCTGTGTGTCTGTTTTTATGTCACTGGCATACTGTTTTGATTACTATAGCTTTGCAATATAGTTTAAAATCGGGGAGTATGATACCTCCAATTTTGTTCTTCTTTCTCAAGATTGCTTTGGCTAATTGGAGTCTCTTGTGATTCTTTACAAATTTTGGGATTGTTTGTTCTATTTCTGTGTAAAATGCTGCTGGCGTTTTGATAGAGATTGCATTGAATCTGTAGATTTCTTTGGGTAGTATGGACATTTTAACACTATTCATTCTTTCAAGGAGCATGGAATATCTCCATACCATTTGTTTGTGTTTTCAGTTTCTTTCATCAGTGTCTTATAGTTTTCAGTGGACAGCTCTTTTACCTCCTTGGTTAAATTAATTCCTAGGTATTTTGTTCTTTTTGGTGCAATTGTAAATGGCATTGTTTTCTTAATTTCTCTTTCTGATAGTTTGTTATTAGTGTATAGAAATGCAACTGATTTCTGTATATTTATTTTGTTTCCTGCCACTTTACTGAATTTCTTTATTCTAACAGTTTTTTGGTGGAGTCTTTAGGATTTTCTATATATGATATCTTGTCATCTGCAAATAGTGACAGTTTTACTTCTTCCTTTCCAATTTGGATGGCTTTTATTTCTTTTTATTGCGTAATTGCTGTGTCTAGGACCTCCAATACTGTGTTGAATAAAAGTGGCGAAAGTGGACATTTTTGTCTTATGTCTTATCTTAGAGGAAAAGCTTTCAGCTTTTCACAGTTGAGTATGATGTTGTGTGCTTGTCATGTTTTGGTGAGGTAGGTTCCCTCCATACTCACTTTGTTGGGAGTTTTTATCATAAATGGATGTTGAATTTTGTTATATGCTTTTTCTGCCTCTATTGAGATGATCATATGACTTTTATTCTTCATTTTGTTAATATGGTGTATCACATTGATTGATTTGCAGATGTTGAGCCATCCTTCCATCCGTGGATTAAATCCCACTTAATCATGGTGTATGATTCTTTTAATGTGTTGTTGAATTTGGTTTGCTAATATTTTGTTGAAGACTTTTGCATCTATGTTTGTCAGGGATATTGGCCTGTAATCTTCTTTTCTTTTGGCGTCCTTGTCTGGTTTTGGTATTAGGGTGATGCTGGTCTCGTGAAATGATTTTGGAAGTGTTCACTCCTCCTATATTTTTTAAAAGAGTTTGAGAAGGATTGGTATTAATTTTTCTTTAAATATTTGGTAAAATTCACCAGTAAAGCTGTCTGGTCCTTGCCTTTTGTTTGTTGGAAGCTTTTTGATTACTGATTCTATCTTCTTACTTGGAGTTGGTGTGTTCAGATTTTCTCTTTCTTCATGATTCAGTCTTGGTAGGTTGTATGTTTCTAGGAATTTATCCTTTTCTTCTAGGTTGTCCAATTTGTTGGCATTTGGTTCATAGTAGTCTCTTATGATCCTTTGTATTTCTGTGGTATCAGTTGTAATGTCTCCTCTTTCATTTTTTTTTTTTTTTTGAGGAAGATTAGCCCTGAGCTAACTGCTGTCAATCCTCCTCTTTTTGCTGAGGAAGGCTGGCCCTGAGCTTACATCTGTGCCCATGTTCATCTACTTTATATATGGGATGCCTACCACAGCATGGCTTGCCATGCAGTGCCATGTCCGCACCCCGGATCCGAACTGGCAAACCCCGGGCCTCTGAAGCAGAACATGTGAACTTAACTGCTGTGCCACTGGGCCGACCCCTCCTCTTTCATTTCTGAAATTATTTGAGTCCTCTCTTTTTTTTTTTCCTTGGTGAGTCTAGGTAAAGGTTTGTCGCTTTTGTTTATCTTTCAAAGAACTAGCTCTTAGTTTTATTGACCTTTGTAAATCACTATTCTTTACACAGAATATCTGACATGAAATAACAAATTATAAGACATGCAAAGAAACAAGAAAATGTGGCCCATGATCCAGATGTTGAGCAACATGAATGTACAGATCAGAAAATTTCAGCAGGAACAAGGAAAACTGTAAAAAGAACCAAATGGGAATGCTAGAAATGGAAAATGTGATATCAGAAATTAAGAATTCATTTGATGGACTCAACAGCAATTGGACACAGTCAGCAAACCCCAAGCAGGATAAATACAAAGAAGTCTAAACTTAGGCACATTGTAGTCAAACTTCCAAAAATCAAGTATTTTTATAAAGGAAATCTTGAGGTGGAAAAGAAAAAGAATTACATAATGGGAACAATAATATGAATGAAAGCTGACATCTCTTCAGAAACAATGCAACCAGAGAACAATCTCATAACTTTTTAAAAGTGATTTAAAGAAAAAAAGGCAAACCTGCTAACCTGAAATTCTATATTCAGAGAAATGTTCTTCAAAAATGCAAGAGAAATAAAGACATTTCTGACAGATAAAAGCAAAGACAATTTGTCTACAGCAGGCCTATATTACAGGAAATGTTGAAAAGTACTCCTTCTGAAGGAAGGAGTGAATTGCACCATGAAGGTAAATAGGTAAATATAAGAGATCTTATAAAAAATATCATTCTTTCATATATATATTTATTCAGAAGATAATAGCAATATATTGTCAGGCACATGGTAGAAGGAGAAGTAAGATATATGACAATAAATGCAAAGCAGGCAGGAGGAAATTACAGTCACGTGTCACTTAACGATGGGTTTACGTTCTGAGAAATGCATCATTAGGTGATTTCATTATTGTGTGAACATTGTAGCATGTACCAAGGGGGAACAAAATTTGCCACCCCAAAATGTGTCTCTTTAACATGAGGTTAATTTTAGGCTGATTGTTTTTAAGAAACAAAGGACTCAAAGTTTTTCTTATTCCTTCTCCCTTAACTGCCTAAAAGAATTCACATAAAAAAACCTGTCTTGGGAAGTGAGCAATCACCTTAGCATAACTTGAACTAGATGGTAAATAGAGAGGAACCTGGAAAAGCATGTTTGTTGGGCTCCCCTCTGTGTTCTTCTGTGTCTGTGTGGCCAAACACTTGTTTTCCAAGTGTTTGCTTCTTTTCACCTACCTGTGAATTGCCTTCCTTCTCTTTGAAGTCCCCTGCTCTCCCCACCTGCAACATCTTCTTTTGTCTTTAGCTGCCAATGGTATTTAAGGTGAGGGCTATGGCCATTTTGGTGACTTACTTGGTTTTCCTGGGTTTCATTTCCATTTCCTGGGTATATATCTTATTAAACTTCTATTTGCTTTTCTCCTGTTAATCTGTCTCATGTCAATTTAATTCTTAGACCAGCCAGAAGAACCTAAAAGGGTAGAGGAAAATGTCTTCCTCCCCTACAGTGCTTACACAAACCTAGATGGTATAGCCTTAGTACACACCTAGGCTGTATAGTACTAATGGGACCACTGTCGTATATGTGGTCGATCGTTGACTGAAACATTGTTATGTGGTGCATGACTGTAAATGAAGTTTGACTGTGGTAAGTTAAAGATGCACTCTGTGATCACTAGAGCAAACTTTTAAAAAAATACAAACAACTACAACTATGAGATCAATAAGACAAACCAAATAAATACCGCTTTACCAAAAGAAAAGTCAAGAAAGCAGGAACAGAGGAATGATGAACAAATGGGACAAATAGAAGATAAATATTAAGCTGGTAGACTTAAAACCAATCATATCAATAATTACATTAAATAGAAGTAGGCCATGCCCTCCAATTAAAAGGTAGCAATTGTCAGGCTGGATAAAATAGTGTGGCCCAACTATATGCTGTCTATGAGAAACACTTTAAGTGTATAGGCACAGATTGAAAGTAAAAGGATGGAAAAAATGCAAAAATCAGAAGAAAACTGGTATTGTTATATTAATATTAGTCAAAGTAGACTTTGAGACAAGGATAACTTCTAGAGTAAAAGAAGGATATTTCATAATGACAAAGGGTCAGTTCATTAAAAATACGTAACTATCTTAGATGTGTATGCACTTTACAACAAAGCTTCAAAATACATGAAGCAAAAATTGACAGAACCAAAGGGAGAAAGAAACAAATCCACAATCATGTTTGGATATAGTAACACCTCTCTCTCTTACTGATAGCATTCATAGATTAAAAGAAAAATCAGTGAGGATATAAAAGATTTGAACATCTCTATCAACCAGCTTGACCTAACTGACATTTATGTAGTAGTACACTTAACTACAGAATACAGAAATAGCAAAATGGCAAAAGTAAGTCCTTCCTTATCAGTAGTCACCTTAAATGTAGAAGTATTATATTTACCAATTAAATACAGAGACTGACAGAATGGATAAAAAAACCCCTAAAACCTATGTTCCAATTATGTCCTGTCTGCAAGAGACTCTTGTGAGATTCAAAGACAAATAGGTTGAAAGTATAAAGATGGAAAAAGACTTTTCAGGCAAATAGTACTAATATCATACAAAATAGACTTTAAGTTAAAACAAGAGACAAGTTAATTATATGTTGATAAATGGTCAGTTCCTCAAGAAGTTATAATAATTATAAGCACATATGCACAAAACAACCAAGTCCCAAAATATGTGCAGCAAACTGACAATTAAAGGGAGAAATAGATAGTTCTACAATAATAGTTGGAGACTTCACATCATCATCATAGCTATTATTTGTTGAGCACTTACTATTTGCCAAGACTATTCTAGGCATTTTACACAAATGAACTCATTTAATTCACAACAACTCCTGTGGCAGTTTCCATTACTATTCTCATTTTACAAAAGTGGAAACCATAGCACAGAAAAGTTAAATGATATGCCCAAGGTAAGCAAGATGTACATGGCAGAACCTGGATGATAGATTCAGAAATTAGATTTGGTCCTTAGAGGTGTCTTATTCAAATCTCTCACTGAAGGAAGGGGTTTCCTTCTCTGACATTTCTGTTTCTGTGGTCTCTGCAGGAGCACTGTGGGTAGAGTATCACTGCTTTAAAGAGTAGAACATTCTAGTATGGGCTATTGTTAGAAAGTTTTTCTCTATGTTGAGTTGAAATCTTTTAACTTTGATTCACTGGTCTTTGTAATAACAGAAAATAAGCGCATCCTTTGGACAGCTATTGAGATGTGTGAAGATTGTTATGGTATCATTCACAACTACCCCCATCACTATTTATGTATTTTTATTTTATTTTGTTTATCATTTATTTTTTTCCTTTTTCTCCCCAAAGCCCCCCGGTACATAGTTGTATATTCTTCGTTGTGGGTCCTTCTAGTTGTGGCATGTGGGACGTTGCCTCAGCGTGGTTTGATGAGCAGTGCCATGTCCGCGCCCAGGATTCGAACCAAGGAAACACTGGGCCGCCTGCAGCAGAGCGCGCGAACTTAACCACTCGGCCACGGGGCCAGCCCCGACCACATCACTATAATTTCAGTGATGGAGCATTTAGACAGCAGATTAATAAGGAAGTAGAAGATTTGAACAACGCTATAAACTAACTAGACCTAATACAGATACATAGAACACTCCACCCGAGAACAGCAGAAAACGTATTTTTCTCAAGTGCACGTGGAACATTCTCCAGGTTAAACCTTATGTTAGGTGACAAAACAAGTTTCAATAAATTTCAAAAGACTGAAATCATATAAAATATCTTCTCTGACCAAAATGGAATGAAGCCAGAAACCAAAAAAGAAGGAAAACTGGAGAATTTACAAATAGGTGGAAGTTAAACCACACACTTTTCAGCAACCAGTGAGTGAAAGAAGAAATAACAAAGAATATTAGAAAATACTTTAAGATGAATGGATATGAAAATACAACATGTCAAAACTTATGGCATGAACTGGAAGTAGTGATCAGAGGGAAACTTATAGTTCTAAATATCTACATTAAAAAGAGGAAAGATAGCAGGTCAGTAACCTAACTTGACACTTCAAGGAACTAGAGAAAGATTAATTAGATAATTTAGCTAATTCATCTAACACATTTCTTACCGGAGCTTGGAATACAGTAGGCACTTAATAAATGTTAGTATCTCACATACACACCACTAAGACTAATCATTGGAATACCTTAAAAATGAATGTAGGATACTATTTATGACACTGTTTCCACTTCTGCAGTTTGCTTTGGTGGATTGTGGTATGCCTTTTTTTAAATTGAGATAATACACATATACTGTAAGTTTCACTCATTTAAAATGTACAATCCAGGGGCCAGCCCAGTGGTGTAGTGTTAAATCTGTACACTCCACTTTGGTGGCCTGGGGTTTGCAGGCTCAGATCCCAGGCACAGACCTAGGACCACTCTTCAAGGCATGCTGTGGTGGCATCCCACATAAAAATAGAGGAAGATTAGCACAGATGTTAGCTCAGCAACAATCTTCCTTAAGCAAAAAGAGGAAGATTGGCAACAGATGTTAGCTCAGGGCCAGTCTTCCTCACAAAAAACAAACAAAAACTTAGAGTGTGTTTTAGTATATTCACCAAGCTGTCTAATTCAGGAACATTTTCATAACTCCAAAAAGAAACCCCATACTCATCAGCAGTCGTTCTCTAATCTTAGGCAACCACTAATCTATATTGTTGCCATGGATTTGCCTTTTCAGGATATTTAATGTAAACACGGAATCATACAATATGTGGCCTTTGTGTTTTCAAGGCTCATTCCTGTTGTAGTATGTGTCAGTACTTCATTTCTTTTTATTGCTGAATAATTTTCCTTTGTATGGGTATGCCACATTTTGTTTACCCATTCATTGGCCGATGGGCATTTGAATTGTTCCCACTTTTTGGCTATTATGAATAATGCTGCTGTGAACATTGATGTTTAGATTTTTGTATGGACACATTTTCATTTCACTTAGGTAGTTGCCTGTGACTGGAATTACTGGTTAATATGGTAACTCAATGTTTAACCTTTGAGGAGCTGCCAGACTGTTTTCCAAGGTGGCTGCACCATTTTCACATTCCCACCAAAGGTGTATGAGGTTTCCACTTTCTCCACATTCTTGCCATTATTTGTTATTATCTGTCTGTCTGATTTTAGCCATCCTTGTGGCTGTGAAGTGTGTCATTATGTTTTTATTTTATTATTATTATTATTATTATTATTATTTAGCAAGGAAGACTGGCCCTGAGCTAACATTTGTTGCTAATATTTCTCTTTTTTTAAACTTTTTATTGAGATTATGATAGTTTAAGATTTTGTGAAATTTCAGTTGTATGTTATTGTTTGTCAGTTGTGTCGTAGGTGCACCACTTCACCCTTTGTGTGCACCCACCCCCTTTCTCCTGAACCACTAACCTGTTCTCTTTGTCTACATTTTTAACTTCCACTTATGAGTGGAGTGATACAGAGTTTGTCTTTCTCTATCTGGCTTATTTCACTTAGCGTAATACCCTCAAGGTCCAACCATTTTGTTGTGAATGGGATGATTTTATCCTTTTTTATGGCTGAGTAGTATTACATTGTATATATATATACCATATCTTCTATATCCAATCATCAGTTGATGGGCACTTGGGTTGCTTCCACGTCTTGGCTATTGTGAATAATACTGCAGTGAACATAGGGGTGCATGGGACTTTTGGAATTGCTGATTTCAAGTTCTTTGGATAGATACCCAGTAGTGGGACGGCTGGGTCATATGATATTTCTATTTTTAGTTTTTTGAGAAATCTCCATACTGTTTTCCATAGTGGTGCATCAGTTTGCATTCCCACCAGCAGTGTATGAGGGTTCCTTTTTCTCCACAACCTCTCCAACATTTACTTTTTGTTTTGGTTATTTTTGCCATTCTAACGAGTGTAAGGTGATATCTTAGTGTAGTCTTGATTTGTGTTTCCCTGATGATCAGCGATGATGAGCATCTTTTCACGCGCCTATTGGCTATCCGTATATCTTCTTTGGAGAAATGTCTCTTCATGACCCCTGCCCATTTTTTGATTGGGTTGTTTGATTTTTTTGTTGTTGAGTTGTGTGAGTTCTTTATATAGTATGGAGATTAACCCTTTGTCAGATATATGATTTGAAAATATTTTTTTTCCCAATTAGTGGGTTAGTTTTTTGTTTCAATCCTGTTTTCCCTTGCCTTGAAGAAGCTCTTTAGTCTGATGAAGTCCCATTTGTTTATTCTTTCTATTGTTTCCCTTGTCTGAGAAGACATGGTGTCTGAAAAGATCCTTTTAAGACTGATGTCGAAGAGTGTACTGCCTATATTTTCTTCTAGAAGCCTTATGGTTTCATGTCTTACCTTTAGGTCTTTGATCCATTTTGAGTTTATTTTTGTGAATGGTGAAAAAGAATGGTTAATTTTCATTCTTTTGCATGTGGCTGTCCAGTTTTCCAAGCAACATTTGCTGAAGAAACTATCTTTTCTCCATTGTATGCCCTCAGCTCCTTTGTTGAAGATTAGCTGTCCATAGATGTGTGGTTTTATTTCTGGGCTTTCAATTCTGTTCCATTGATCTGTGTACCTGTTTTTGTACGAGTATCATGCTGTTTTGATTACTGTAGCTTTGTAGTACATTTTGAAGTCAGGAATTGTGATGCCTCCAGCTTTGTTCTTTTTTCTCAGTATTGCTTTAGCAATTCAGGGTCTTTTGTTGCCCCATATGAATTTTAGGATTCTTTGTTCTATTTCTGTGAAGAATGTCATTGGGATTCTGATTGGGATTGCATTGAATCTGTTGATTGCTTTAGGAAGTATGGACATTTTAACTACGTTTATTCTTCCAATCCATGTGCATGGAATGTCTTTCCATCTCTTTATGTTGTCATCAATTTCTTTCAGGAAAGTCTTGTAGTTTTCGTTGTACAAGTCTTTTACTTCCTTGGTTAAATTTACCCCAAGGTATTTTATTCTTTTTGATGTGATTGTGAATGGGATTGTGTTCTTGAGTTCTTTTTCTATTAGTTCGTTATTAGAGTATAGAAGTGCAACTGATTTAGGTAAGTTGATTTTATACCCTGCAGCTTTGCTATAGTTGTTGATTATTTCTAATAGTTTTCCAATGGATTCTTTAAGGTTTTCTATATATAAGATCATGTTGTCTGCAAACAGTGAGAGTTTCACTTCTTCATTGCCTATTGGATTCCTTTTATTTCTTTTTCCTGCCTAATTGCTCTGGCCAAAACCTCCAGTACTATGTTGAATAAGAGTGGTGAGAGTGGACACCCTTGTCTTGTTCCTGTTCTCAGAGGGATGGCTTTCAGTTTTGCCCATTGAGTATGATGTTGGCTGTGGATTTGTCATATATGGCCTTTATTATGTTGAGGTACTTTCCTTCTATACCCTTTTTATTGAGAGTTTTTATCATGAATGGATGTTGGATCTTGTTGAATGCTTTCTTTACGTCTCTTGAGATGAGCATGTGGTTTTTGTTTCTCCTTTTGTTAATGTGGTGTATCACGTTGATTGACTTGCAGATGTTGAACCATCCCTGTGTCCCTGGTATAAATCCCACTTGATCATGGTGTATGTCTTTTTAATGCATTGCTGTATTCAGTTTGCAAGAATTTGTTGAGGATTTTTGCATCTGTGTTCATCAGTGATATTGGCCTGTAGTTTCCTTCTTTGTGTTGTCCTTGTCTGGTTTTGGGATCAGGGTGATGTTGTCTTCATAGTATGTGTTAGGAAGTGCTCCATCTTCCTCAATTTTCTGGAATAGTTTGAGAAGGATAGGTATCAAATCTTCTTTGAATGTTTGGTAGAATGCTCCAGAGAAGCCATCTGGTCCTGGACTTTTGTCTTGGGGGAGGTTTTTTTTTATTACTGTTTCAATTTCTTTACTTGTGATTGGTCTATTCAGATTCTCTATTTCTTCCTGATTCAGTTTTGGGAGGGTGGAAGAGTCTACGAATTTATCCATTTCTTCTAGGTTGTCCAATTTGTTGGCATATAATTTTTCATAGTATTCTCTTATAATCTTTTGTATTTCTGTGGTATCTGTTGTGATGTCTCCTCTTTCATTTCTAATTTTATTTGTTTGAGTCTTCTCTCTTTTTTTCTTAGTAAGCCTGGCTAAGGGTTTGTCAATTTTATTTATTTTCTCAAAGAATCAACTCTTTGTTTCATTGATCCTTTCTACTGTCTTTTTTGTTGCAATTTCATTTATTTCTGCTCTAATTTTTATTATTTCCCTCCTTCTACTGACATTGGGCTTTGTTTGTTCTTTTTCTAATTCTGTTAGGTGTAGTTTGAGATTGCTTATTTTTTTCTTGTTTATTGAGATGAGCCTGTATTGCCATGAATTTCCCTCTTAGGACTGCTTTTGCTGCATCCCAGATGAGTTGGTATGGCGTTTTCATTTTCATTCATCTCCAGATAATATTTGATTTCTCCTTTAATTTCTTCAATGCTCCACTGGTTGTTCAGTATTATGTTGTTTAATCTCCACGTTTTTGCCCCTTTCCCAGCTTTATTCTTATAGTTGATTTCTAGTTTCATACCATTATGGTCAGAAAAGATGCTCAATATTATTTGAACCCTCTTGAATTTGTTGAGTCTTGCTTGGTTTCCCAACATGTGGTCTATCCTTGAGAATGTTCCATGTGCTCTTGAGAAGAGCATGTAAACTGCTGTTTTTGGATGGAGTGTTCTATATATATCTATTAAGTCTAGCTAGTCTAGTTTTTCATTTAATTCTACAGTTTCCTTGTTGACTTTCTGTCTAGATGATCTGTCCATTGGTGTTAGTAGGGTGTTGAGGTCCCCTACTATTATTGTATTGTTGTTGATATCTCCTTTTAGTTTTGTTAATAGTTGCTTTACGTACTTTGGTGCTCCTGTGTTGGGTGCATATATATTTATAAGTGTTATGTCTTCTTGGTAAAGTGTCCCTTTTATCATTGTAAACTGCCCCTCTTTGTCTCTCTTTACCTGTTTTGTGTTGAAGTCTACCTTGTCTGATATAAGTATGGTGACACCTGCTTTCTTATGTTCATTATTCGCTTGGAGTGTCATCTTCCATCCCTTCACTCCGAGTCTGTGTTTATCTTTGGGGCTGAGGTATGTTTCCTGGAGGCAGCATATTGTTGGGTCTTGTTCTTTAATCCATCCTGCCACTCTGTGTCTTTTGATTGGAGAGTTCAATCCATTTACATTTAGAATGACCATTGAAATGTGGGGGCCTAGTGCTGCCATTTTATCGCTTGTTTTCTGGTTCTCCTGCATTTCCTTTGTTTCTCGTCCCATGATTTTTGGCCTACCAATTCAGGTAGGTGGTTTTCTATATTGGCTTTCTTCTTATTTGTAATTTGTGTCTCTATTCTTGTTATTTGTTTAGTGGTTACCATGTGGTTTGTATAAAACATCTCATAGATAGTCCATTTTCTGATAGCCTATTATTTCCTTAGATTAAGCCATTCCATCCCTCTCCTCTTCCCCTTCTAGATTGTTATTGTCAGATCTTTTTTTTTCTTCCTTCTTGTGTTGTGAGTTTGTGGTTAAAATGACAAGATTATATTTATTCTTGATGTTTCCCTTCCTTTTATCTTGAATGTTATACTTAGCATTTGCTAAACTGTTCTGATGGAGAGCTATAATTTTCTGATTTTGTCTTTCTACTTATCTCCTTTGCTCTGGGTTTTGTATACCCTTTCCTTTTTTTTTTTTTTTTTTAAGGTATGAGGGCTAATCTTCCTCTTTTTGCTTGAGGAAGATTGTCCCTGAGCTAGCATCTGTCCCAGTCTTCCTCTATTTTGTATGTGGGATACTGCCACAGCATGCCTTGATGAGTGGTGTGTAGGTCCATGCCCAAGTTCGAACATGTGAACCCTGGGCCGCCAAATTGGAGCACATGAACCTAACCACTGTGCTATGGGGCCGGCCCGTGTTTTTATTTATTTAAATTTGAATTCATAATAGTTTACATTGTTGTGAAATTTCAGTTGTACATTATTTCTTGTCTGTCACCACATAAGTGCTCCCCTTCACCCTCTGCCCACCTCCCCCTCCCTTTCCCCTGGTAACCACTGAACTATTTTCTTTGTCCATGTGTTTGTTTATATTCCACATATGAGTGAAATCATCTGGTGTTTGTCTTTCTCAGTCTGGCTTATTTCACTTAGCATAATTCCCTCCAGGTCCATCCATGTTGTTGCAAATGGGATGATTTTGCCCTCTTTTATGGCTGAGTAGTATTCTGCATATATATACCACATCTTCTTTATCCAGTCCTCAGTCGATGGACACTTGGATTGTTTCCATGTCTTGGCTATTGTGAATAGTGCCGCGATGAGCATAGGGGTACATATATTACTTTAGATTGTTGATTTCAAATTGTTTGGGTAGATACCTAGTAGTGGGATAGCTGGGTCATATGGTAGTTCTATTTTTAGTTTTTTGAGGAATCTCCATACTGTTTTCTATAGTGGCTGCACCAGTTAGCATTCCCACCAGCAGTGTATGAGGACTTCCTTTCCTTCACACCTTCTCCAACACTTGTTCGTTTTAGTCTTAGTGATTATAGCCATTTTAACAGGCATAAAGTGGTATCTTAGTGTAGTTTTGATTTACATTTCCCTGATGATTTGTGACATTGAACATCTTTTCATGTGTTTATTGGCCATCTGTATATCTTCTTTGGAAATATTCATATCCTCTGCCCATTTTTTGAGTGGGCTGTTTGTTTTTTTGTTCTTCAGTTGTGTGAGTTCCTTATGTATCATGGAGATTAACCCCTTATCAGATATATGATTTGCAAATATTTCTCCCAATTGTTGGGTTGTCTTTTTGTTTTGATCCCAGTTTCTTTTGCCTTGCAGAAGCTCTTTAGTCTGATGAACTCCCTCTTGTTTATTTATTTTTTTGTTTCCTTGCCTGAGAAGACACAGTCTTCAAAAAGATCCTTTTAAGTTCGATGTCAAAGAGTATACTACCTATATTATCTTCTAGGAGTTTTATGGGTTCAGGACTTATCTTCAAGTCTTTGATCCGTTTTGAGTTTACTTTTGCGTATGGCATGAGTTAATGGTCTACTTTCATTCTTTTGTATGTGGCTGTCCAGTTTTCCCAACACCATTTATTGAAGAGACTATCTTTTCTCCATTGTATCTTCTTGGCACCTTTGTTGAAGATTAGCTCCCATGTATGTGTGGTTTTATTTCTGGGCTTTCAGTTCTGTTCCATTGATCTCTGTTTGTAACAGTACCATGCTGTTTTGATCACTATGGCTTTGTAGTACATTTTGAAGTCAGGGATTGAGATGCCTCCAGCTTTTTTCTTTTTTCTCAGGATTGCTTTAGCAATTCAGCGTCTTCCATTACCCCATATGAATTTTAGGATTCTTTGTTCTGTTTCCAGGAATAATGTCATTGGGATTCTGATTGAGATGGCATTGAATCTGTAGATTGCTTTGGGTAGTATGGACATTTTAACTTTGTTTATTCTTCCAATCCATGTGCATGGAATCTCTTTCCATCTCTTCATATCATTATCTATTTCTTTCAATAATGTCTTATAGTTTCCATTGTATAAGTCTGTCACCTCCCTAGTTAAATTTATTCCTAGGTACTTTATTCTTTTTGTTGCAATTGTAAATGGAACTGTATTCTTGAGTTCTCTTTCTGTAAGTTTGTTATTAGAGTACGGAAATGCAACTGATTTTTGTAAGTTGATATTATACCTCACAACTTTACTGTAGTTGTTAATTATTTCTAATAGTTTTCCGATGGATTCTTTAAGGTTTTCTATATATAAGATCATGTCGTCTGCATACAGTGAGAATTTCACTTGCTCATTCCCTATTTGGATTACTTTTATTCCTTTCTCTTGCCTAATTGCTCTGGCCAGAACCTCCAGTACTGTGTTGAATAAGAGTGGTGATAGTGGGCATCCTTGTCTTGTTCCTGTTCTCAGAGGGATGGCGTTCAGTTTTTGCCCATTGAGTATGATGTTGGCTGTGGGTTTGTCATATATGGCCTTTATTATGTTGAGGTACTTTCCTTCTATCCCCATTTTGTTAGCAGTTTTTTGTCATAAATGGATGTTGGATCTTGTCAAATGTTTTCTCTGCATCTATTGAGGTGATCATGTGGTTTTTATTCCTCATTTTGTGAATGTGTTGTATCACATTGATTGATTTGCAGATGTTGAGCCATCCCTGTGGTTCCCACTTAATCATGATGTATCTTTTTGCCCATTTAACTGGTTTATCTTTTTATTGCTGAATTTTGAGAGTTCTTTATATATTGTGGATACAATTCCCTCATCAGATATGTGATTTGCAAATATTTTCTCCTATTTTGTGGGTTTTCTTTTCACTTTCTTGATGATGTTCTTTGAAGCACAAAGGTTTTTAATTTTGATGGTCTAATTTATTTATTTTTTCTTCGCTTGCTTGTAATTTTGATGTCATATCTAAGAAACTGTTACATACGTAATCTAAGGTCACCAAGATTTATGCTTATGTTTTCTTTTAAGGGTTGTAGTTTTAACTCATATTTATTTAGGTCTTTGATTCATTTTGAGTTAATTTTTTTAATATGCTACAAGGTAGGGGTCCAGCTTTATTGTTTTGCATGTAAACATCCAGTTGCCCTGGCACCATTTGTTGAAAAGTCTTCTTTCCCCCACTGCATTTTCTTGGAGCCCTTGTCAAAAATTAGTTGCCCATAAATATAAGGATTTATTTCTGGACTCTCAGTTCTACTCCATTGATCTATGTATCTCTCCTTATGCCAGTTCCACAGTGTTTCAATTGCTGTAGCTTTATAGTAATTTTTGAAATCAGGAAATATGAGTTTTCTAGCTTTGTTTTCCTTTTCAAGATTTTTTTGGCTATTCTGGGTCCCTTGCATTTCCATATGAATTTTAGAATCAGCTTTTAAATTTTTTCAAAAAAGGCAGCTGGAATTTTGATAGAGATTTCACTAAATCTGCGGATAAGTTTGAGAAGTGTTGCTAACTTAACACTGTTAAATCTTCCAATTCATGAATATGGAATGTGTTTCAGTTTATTTGTCATCTTTAATTTCTCTCAACACTGTTTTGTATGTTTTCAATATATAAGTCTTGCACTTATTTAACTAAATTTATTCCTAAGTATTTTATTCTTTTTGATGCTAAGTATGTTGTACATTTGCATATTGTATCCTGCAACCTTGCTGAACTCCTTGATTGGTTCTAATAGAGTTTTTGTGGATTTCTTAGAATTTTCTACATACAAGATAATGTCATCTGTGACTAGAGGTTGTTTTATTTCTTCCCTTCCAATCAGGATGCCTTTTATTTATTTTTCTTGCCTAATAGCCTTGACCAGAGCCACTAATACAATGTAGTATAGAAATGGCTGCCTGTTGCTGTTTTTATGAAATGGTGATAGGGGATAAACTGTTTTTATATCCATCAATATTGAAGTGTGGTGGCTTCATGAAATTAGTATCATCATATTTGTAGGACAGTGGTTGGGGCTGTTCTGATCTGAAAAATACATAACTTTTTTTTTTAATTGATTGAGGAACACTTTAACAATTTCTCTTTCTTTCCTTTTAGGTTTTCTCAAATAATGATGAAGGTCTTATTAACAAAAAGCTACCCAAAGAACTTCTCTTAAGGTAAGTATAGATAAACTTTACATAATTCAGATTTGATTCAGTCATCAAGTTCCAAGACAATCTTCTTTCACTCTGTGAGTCCGTAGCATAGAAAAACAGACAGAATTAGCCTAACTGACTTTTTGTTTTTGTTTTATAGAATGCTGTTCAGCTTGTTGTTAAATTTTACTTGGTCTAATCCAGAGTGTACTAAGTATGTACATAGCATTGGTCTGGATTCTTTTTGTAATGTGGTAAGTATTGTAATAATCTTCAGTAGGTGCCATTGTTTTGGTAGCCGTAAATAATCTCAATGTAGTCAATAACATGAGGAGAGATTGTTGTTAAGATTGTGAGCTCCTGAAATCATAGACATTTAGATGTTTTCTGATAAGTCAGTTTTAACATAAGTACAGTTATATGTTCTTACTGAGCATTTAAAATGCTATCAGCCCAAATATTGATATGTTTTTATCCATTTTATGAGAATTATGTGCTAAGAGACAGTGAATACTATAAAGGCTTTCTGTCCTTTACTTTTGGTATCACTGAGTATACAGTAAATGGTATTTTGCTTGTCATTTTACCAAGTAAAGCTATCAAGCAGCATTTGTTGACCTTGAGGCACTGTAGTTTTCTTTAGTACTGTGCATTGTTAAAGACATCCTATTTTAGTTTTGGATGTTATTTTTTAATTGTTTACAAATAATTAATACATGTATATATGGTAATCTTTGAGCTGGCATTTCCCAAACTCTTCTCCTTTCACTGTTGTTCCACAAAACAAAATAAAACAAAAACAGGTTTTGTGATCAAAGAAGTATGGGAAACACTGGGTTAACAAAACCAGTTTGTTTACTGCATGACTTCCCGGAGCCTTAATAGGCTACTGTGCTTGGTGATGCTCCCAGATGGATAGTTGTGAAATTTCAGACTTACTGAGCATGGAATCCTTTTAATATTCCATGGAAAAAATTTTAGGAAATGCCAACATGCATTACAAGATTGACCAGATGACTCCATTTCTTAGTGGTGCTAAATTTCATTTTAGCATTTGGTGAATGGGGATGAGTTTTGTTTACATATTGGAGCTCACCACAAAGTCACTGTGTAAATGTCACAGATTAATCACCTTTGCCATCCTCATTATGTTAGACGTTTTTTCTTGAGTCAGAAACGGGGCGAGAACACTTAGCCTCTTTGTGGTTGTGATCTCATTTCAGGGGCTTCAGAGGATGTTTCATTAGTCATCAGGTGTTTGACACTGTCCTCATGAGCTCATTCTACTCAGTTAATAAAAAAGGAAAATTAACTAATGACAGTATCATATGAAAAATACAGCAATTATATTTTACTTCAATAAAACAAATATTTGTTTGGATAAGAGAGAATATTTGGCATTTTGGACCATTTTAAAGTGAAAGTGTTAACAAGGAAGGAATGATATAAACTGGCAAGGTCTTGATCAAACACCGTAAGCTGTTAGACTAAGATTGCTGGGTTAGGGTGAGCAGGCTGTTACTGTACAACTGTAGGGCACACCATCCACAACACACTACAAAGTAGATGGTGTACCCTAGAAGTGTGCGATGTTTCATTCCTGATCTGAACCATTTTTACAGCACAGACATCAAGTTGTAATATGAATATGTCGTTCTTACTATGGAGAATCATAACCAGCTTCAGGCAGACTCGTATTAGTCATTCAGCACTGGAGTGTGATTAAGGTCTACTCTTCTCATGAATACTGCTGCTGTCTGTGATGCAAGGCTGCTAACTTAATATTTTTTCCCTTTTGGTAGGGTTAGCTTTCATTCTGTACTCAGCCATGGAACAGTTTCTATCTATTGACAAAAAAAAAGAGGAGGGGATTTATGTCACTTCATGTGCTAGTGTGATTTCTGAACTCCGTTTTAGAAACTTTAATTCTTTTAAAGATCCATGTTGGACCCAGCTGTTAAGAATCCTGGAGTTACAGTTTTTGAATCACGCCATAAGGCTCATACATAGATCGTTTTTCAAAAAGAATTGCCATTTGAGAGCAAATGTTCATACGTGTCTATTCATAGATTTGCATTCCCACTTCTCTTCTTATTTTGGAGTCTGTAAGGAGAATTTAAATTCTGAAGTACTTCTACAGATCTTCTCTGACTTGTGAGTCTCAAAATTAACTCTAGGTAACCATGATTTTGTTGG
This sequence comes from Equus asinus, assembly GCF_041296235.1. Taxonomy (NCBI): domain Eukaryota; kingdom Metazoa; phylum Chordata; class Mammalia; order Perissodactyla; family Equidae; genus Equus; species Equus asinus. The sequence continues at coordinate 62,696,325 of NC_091810.1, read as the reverse complement.
CCTTTAAATCTTTTCTACCATTTTACTCTCAGGCTTTCTTTTCTCAGTAATAATAGCTGTCCCCTCTTCTAGCCACCCTTTCTAAGCAAAATTTTGAAGAAGGGTTTGAACCAGGTTACTGAAACAGCCATCTTCATCATCAGTTAATTCCACAGCAAAGTGAGTGAGTGCAACAAAGTCCCCGCCTCATGGAACTTAAGTGTTGATTATTTTGCTCAGTTAAACGATGTCTTCGTACTTTCAGTCTGTCCTAGACTTACATTTTTACTTCATATTGTAGACTTCTTTGTGACAGTGCAAACTATTGTTCGTATTCTTGTTGAATTCCTGTTCACTGCCAGTCTTACTTCGATAGATATGAGTTCTTTGAGTTTATAATAATCTCATTTGCTTGCAGCTGAGGTAATTTTCTCTTCTGAAATTTTTGAGTGTGTCAGCCACCCTCGTAAATTCTCTACCAGCTTCCATTACTGGTCACGTCAAGTGAAGACTCAGCTTCCTCTTTGGAACTGTTAACAAGCATAACCTGGAATTATGTGCTTCTTTTCATCTCTTTGTATCTCTTTGAATTCACTCAGAAAAATCTGTGAGGTTTTTTTCCCTTCTGCTTATCTTATTGCCTGTTTTGAGACCAGCCGATATTCAGAGATTCCTTCTACCACCCAATTTTAGTTTAACAAGTTTTTACAATTTTGCTTTTTCTGCTCAGCCTTCTCTCGTAGGTTAAAGGTACTTAAGTTCTCCCTCTCTACCCTTCACTCTCACACAGTTCAACAAACAGCTTGTAATTTTCCTCTTCCTGGGGAGGCAGTTATATAATGTTTATAACAATGGGAATGTTTAATTGGTTGTAATCTATATATCTATTAGTGAGCTGGTTGTCCTTACATATATTTGTCCTCATTGTTATTATCTATATATTATTTTTAGAGCCAGACTTCATTGAGATTTCAACTCTCCCTGTTTATTAGTTGTGTGACCTTAAAGTGACTTAACTCTCTGTGCCATAATTTCCCATATCTGTAAAAAGGGAGTAGTAATACTTGTACCTTATGGGGTTGTTGCTAGCTCTTAGAGTACCTGGCATTTAATAAATGTTAGCTCTTATTGTTATTAATATCAATTTTGGATTCCTGAATACTTACTAAATGGTGTTTGACAATGCAGTCAGTTTTAGTGCAAATAACTGACAAAAGCAAGCTGTCCTGATATGAATCTTAACGTATGCTGCTGCTAACAATATCTCAGTAAAGAACCTGATTATTAAGTAAGTTAATGTAGCCCAATGCTTCCTTTCATCAACCTGGACTAATCCAATCTCAATGGAAATTGCATACTACTATCTGATAATAAATGGACAACTACTAGGACCTAAGCAGGTTAATGGTGGTGTTAAGAAAACTGATAATTATTTTGTATTATAAAAAAGGCAGTCTCTTGGAAGGAACCATTCCTCTTTTTAGAAAAGAAGTCTTGTCTGAATCGAATATTGGCTTCACACTTAGATTATACATTTTAATATTAATTTGTTTGACCTTAAGTTTTTACTTCTGTTATGGTTGCTTTCATATGTTAATGATGAAATGAAAACTACTTCACAGGAGACAGGGAGTGCTACATGCAGTAAATATTTTAAAACATTCTGAGAAGACAAAGCTGTTGTTAGTAATAGATAATAATGAAAGAAACCTCTTATTAGACGTTTTTAAAAACTTAAATCACCATTATTTATGTCATTTTCTTTCCTCTTAAAGTTAGTACTAATACATGACAAAATTAAGTACTAATAGTGTTTGTTGGCTTGATGAGGGGTTTGCCCCAAACAGGAGAGCTAAGCCTAATAATTCTGGGCAAATGAAATCAACTACACAATTACATAATTTGGCAATTTTACTAGTTTACTAGGGAAAATTATAAAATGACTAGCACATAAATTTTCAAATTTTGCTTTTTCTAAAATTTGTAAGCCAATTCCATGAGTGAAAGTAATTGTGGTTTTTGTTGCAATCACTAAGTTACAGCCCAGTGCTTCTGTGTAGTTTGGGACCGTGGGGAGCAGTGCAGTAAAGGGCTCATCCCTGTTTTGGGCATCATTAAGTGGGTATTGCTGCCTGCTGGTGGGTTTCAGCACTCCATGGACTTTTTCAAGGACTGGTGCCTCCACCTCCTGCTGTCTGTGATGCCTTATATATATTCCAAGGCAGCCTAACAGGTAAGATGCTATTTTGGGGGTACTGTAAATTCAAGTTTAAGCATCTATACAGATTTGTCTTTTTTGTTAAAGACTTTTTGTTGGGGTTTGTTCATTTTTATTGTTGATTTTTTTACTTTGCATGAAGCAATATAGGACTGAATTAATGTGTTGAAACTGAATGCAAAAGCTTACAGGTCCTTCCTTTTCATTACCTCTGTATACTATTACATACTATTTTAGGGTCGGCATCTGAGTCTAAAGCATGGCAGAAGCAAATTTCCGTTAGTCCAGAGTGAGGTTATGCTTATACATTAAAACTCTGATGATGCCTTTGGGTTTTTTGTCTACATTGAGACAGGATGAAACACCAGAAAAGCTCCACTGATAGGAAGGATAGAACTATACATTCTGCTCCAGAGCTTTAGCCCTGGAAAGTTATGTGAGAGACTTGTAATTTAAAAACTGTGAATTCAGTAATTACAACAGAGAAGACTGGTAAATTTGACTCTGTGAATAGTAAAATATGACAAAATATACCAAACTAAAGATAAATAGCACATTTGTAGGTGAAATAATTAGAATACGCATTATAAGCAAGGGCTATATTCTTCAATAAACAAAGAAAAAAAAATCTTAAAAGTTATTAACCATAAGGTAGATTAACTCTATTAGAAATATAGTTTGAAGAGGATATGAACAAAGGAAGATATACAAAAGGCCAATAAATATATAAAAAGATGCTCAATCAGGCCAATATTTAAATACAAATCAAAATAATTAGATATTACCTATCTGACTGGGCAAAACACAAAAGTTTGATAATACTAGGTTTTGGCAAGAAGGTAGGAGACAGACAGTCTAAGATACTTTAGAGGTGGGAATATAAACTGCTGTAGCCATTCTTTGGGGCCAATGGGGAAGATTTTTCAAAATGCTAAATATACATATTCACAAATTTCATTTGTAGGAACTTAGTAGCAGATATATTTGCAAAGATAAATATACAAGGATGATTACTGCAGCTTTTTTTACTGTAGTTAAATTGGATTACTCGTAATTCTTGGTTAATGATACACTTCTTTACTGATCCATGCATTGCCCTTTCCCCTTCCCCACCATCAACTTAATATTCTCAAGAACTTTGTATCTATGATTCCTTTCTTAAAAAAAATTTTTATATTAAATATATTTGACTAAACCATACAGTGTTCACTTTTGCTTGTTTTTATCAACTTTGTAAAAAAAAAGTATATCCTATCTTCTGAGACATGGTTTTCACTCAAAATTATGTTACAAGAGTGATCCATGTTGCTCTGGTTGCCTGTTACTCATTCATTTTTACTGCTGTATAATGTTCTATCATGTGAATATACCAAAAGTCACTTACTGATTCTTCTTTTGATGAGTACTTGGGTTTCCAGCGTTTTGTTAATAAAAGCAGTGCTGCTGAGAACATCCTTGTAAATGTCTCCTGGTACAAATACACAAAAGTTCCTTGGGGCCCGTCCCATGGTCAACTGGTTAAGTTTGCATGCTCCGCTTCGGTGGCCCAGGGTTTCTCTGGTACAGATCCTGGGCACGGACATGTCACCGCTAGTCAAGCCATGCTGAGGTGGCATCCCACATAGCACAACCAGAAGGATCTACAACTAGATGTACAACTATGTACTGAGGGGGGCTTTGGGAAAAAGAAGAAAAAAAAAAGTTCCTCTAGGAGTGGAATTACTGGAGATCATAGGCTATACAAATATTTAACTTTATATAGTGATATTATATTGTTTTTCCAAAGGGGTCTTATCAGTTTACATTCATACAAACAATGGATTAGAGACTCAGTTGAGTTGGGTTTATCAATTTTTCCTGATTCATTTGTTGAATGGTTCTTCTCTTCCTCCAAAGAAATGCCATATCATCTCTGTAATATATTCTGTTCTTTATTCTGTTCCGTCAGTTTATTTTCTATGTGCTAATACCACACAGAAGGCATCTCTATTTTCTTTTCTTTTTCATGAGGAAGATTGACCCTGAGCTAACATCTGTTGCCAATCTTCCTCTTTTTTTTTTCTCCTCAAAGCCCCAGTACATAGTTGTATATTCTAGTTGTAAATCATCCTTGTTCTTCTATGTGGGATGCCGCTACAGCATGGCTTGATGAGTGGTGTATAGGTCTGTGCCCAGGATCCGAACTAGCAAACTCCAGGCTGCTGAAGTGGTGCGTGCAAACTTAACCACTTGACCATGGGGCAAACCACCAGAAGGCATGTCTGTTTTTGAGTGATCAGGGTCTATAAGTTTATTTCTCATACTGTATTTATCTGATTTGGGAATTAATACAAGCCTTTGAATTGAATTGTGGAGTATTCAGTCTTTTCCTGTTCTTTGGAAGAGTCTGTATGTCTTAGTTTAACTGTTCCTTGAAAGTCTGATAGAACTGAAAAATTGTCTGAGCCTAGAATTTTCTTTGTAGGAAAAATTTTAAGTACTTTAATTTGTTTGATATGTAGAGGGCTTTTCAAGCTTTCTGCTATTATTGTATTGCTATTTCTCCCTTCAGGTTTGTTACTTGCTTTATATATTTAGGTGCTGCTATGCTGAGTGCATAAATATTTACAAATGTCATATCCTCTTGTAGGATTGACCCCTTTATCATTGTGTGATGGCCTTCTCTGTCTCTTATTACAGTTGTCTTAAAGTCTATTTTGTCTGATGTGAGTATAGCTACCCTAGCTTTCCTTTGTTTTTCATTTGCATGGAATATCTTTTTCCATCCTTTCACTACCAGTCTGTGTGTCCTTAATTTGAAATGAACCTCTTGTAGGCAGCGTGTAGGTGGGTCCTTTTTTTAAAAAAAAAAATCCATATAGCCACTCTATGTCTTTTGACTGGAGAATTTAGTCCATTTACATTTAAAGTAATTATTGATAGATATCTACTTATTGCCATTATGTTAATTGTTTTCTGGCTGTTTTGTAGTTTCTCTGTCCTGTCTTCTCTTGCTCTCTTTCTTTGTAAATTGGTGATATTTTGTAGTGGTATACTTAGATTCGTTTCTATTTTTTGTGTATGTACTATAGGTTTTTGCTTTATGGTTACCATGAGGCTTACATAAAACAACATGTATTTATAACAGTCTATTTTAAGTTGCCAAACTTCTTGAGTTTGAATTCATTCTAAACCTCTGCATTTTTACTCCCCCTCACGATTTATCTTTTTGATGTCACAATTTACATCTTTTTATCTTTTGTATCCATAACATATTATTGTAGTTATAGTTATTTTTACAACTTTTGTCTTTTAACCTTCATACTAGCTTTATAAGTGGTTAACCCATCACCTTGGCAATATTAGGTTATTCAGAATTTTACTATATATTTACCTTTACTAGTGAGATTTATATGGTCATTTGTTTTCCTGTTACTAATTTGTACCCTTTAGTTTCAGATTAAAGAAGTCCCTTTAACATTTCGTATAAGGCTGGTCTAGTGGTGATGAACTCCTATAGCTTTTGCCTGTCTGAAAAATTCTTTCTCTCTCCTTCAGTTCTGAATGACACCTTTCTTGGTAGAATATTCTTGGTTGGAAATTTATTTCTTTAAGGACTTTGAATATATCATGCCACTCCCTTCTGGCTTGCAAAATTTCTGCTGAAAAATCTGCTGATAGTCTTTTGGAGGTTCCCTTGTACATAACAGTTGTTTTTCTTTTGCTGCTTTTAAGATTCTCTCCTTGTCTTTCACTTTTGACATTTTAGTTATAATGTGCCTTTTTGGCTTCCTCTTATTTGGAACTCTCTGGGCTTCCTGGATCTGGATGTCTGTTTCCTTCCCCAGGTTACAGAAGTTTTTAGCCATTATTTCTATAAATAAGCTTTCTGACCCTTTCTTCTTCTCTTTTCCTTCTGAGGTCTCTATAATGCGAATCTTGGTCCTCTTGATGTCCTGTAAGTCCCTTAAGCTATCTTCACTTTTTTTCATTTTTTTTCTTTTTGTTGCTCTTATTGGATGAGATCCACTGCCCTGTGTTTGATTTCACTGATCCTTTCTTCTGCTTCATCTAGTCTACTGTTTAACCCCTCTTGTGTATTTTTTAGTTCACTTATTATATTCGTTAGTTCTGTGATTTCTGTGTGATACTTTCGTATTTTTTTCTCTCTTTGTTGAAGTTCTGTGTTCATCCATGCTTCTCCTGATCTTGGTGAACATCTTTATGACCGTTATTTTGAACTCTTTATCAGGTAAATCACTTATCTCTGTTTTGTTGAGTTTTTTTTCCCTGATCTTTTAGCTTGTTTTGTTTGGAACATATCCCTTTGTTTCTTCATTTTGCTTGACTCTATTTCTTGATTTCTATGCATTAGATAAACAGCAGCCTCCACCAGTCTTGAAGGAGTGGCCTTATTTAGGAGTTGGCCTTATTGTTCAACCCTGCCCCAGCTCTTGGTTGTCTCTCAAATCTTTATGATTGTCTAAGCAGCCTATTTTATTTTTAGTGGCTCCTAGTAATTAAGGGTGTGCCAAGACCTGTTAATGTCCCAAAGGGGAGAAACTCAGGAAATACCTAGATTCAGGCTGATTGGAAGCCAGACCCTCAGGCAGCAGCTTTTAAAGTATGCAAATATGTAAATTCCTGTGAGACTGCAAGCGTTAAGTCCTGCTGGCCACCAGAGCCAGGTAATCTAGAGGTGTCCCCTGGGCAGCAGCCACAGAAATTGGGGCACCAGGTACATGTATAAGCTTCTTTCTGGGAGATACCAGCAACCTGGAGTGAGGTAGGGGGAAGGCACAAAGATGGCGTCCCCAGAGAACAACTTAGTAGGTCCCTAGATATGTGCCAAAGTAGAATCCTACTCCTCAGGCTGAAGTTCCAGGACAAGCAGACAGGCCTCTTTCACATAAAGACTGGGAGTGTGTTTCAGTCTGCTGTTTGCACCGTGTCCTGGGGTTGGTAGTTGGCTAAGAACTCTTTCTCTTCAAGCATACAGTCCCGTGGGATCCAGGAATATAAGCCCAGCTGGCCGCCAGAGCCATGCAATCAAGGAGTGTCCCCTGCATGGTAGCCATAAAATCTGGGGCACCACATGTAAAAACTGGGGCACCAGATGCATGTAAAAGCTCCCCTCCATGAGATACTAGTGCTCTGGAGCACAGCAGAGGGAGAGAGCTAAGAGAACATTTGCCCTCTGAGGTGTCCCGAGAGGGTTATAGTCTATTGTACATATACAGATGTATATTTAATTAGAAGCCTGCCTCAGGCCGCAGCCATGAAGATGAGTTAATAGGCCTTTATCACAGAAAGACTGGGCACTTCAGTCCGTTGCCTCTTAGGGTGCCCTCGAGGTGGTAGCTGGTTAACAACGCTTTCTCCATTGTTTACAATACTGTGGGACCTGCAAGTGTAAGTCCTCCCGGGCACCAGAGCCAGGTGGCTTAAAGGTGTCCCACAGGCAGCAACCACAAAAATCTGGGCATCAGACTAGGGTACAAGCCCCTTTCTGGGAGATACTGGAGAGCTGAAGTGAGGCAGAGGAAGACTTCAAAGTTGATGCCCACTGGCTGGTGTGAGGGAGAGTGCAAAGATGGCACACACTGGCCTCTGTCCATGGAGAGTATTTCCGTAGGCCCCTAGATGTGTGTTAAATTAGATGCCTGCTCCTTACACTGATGCTTTGAGATAAGCAAATAAGCGTCTTTCACAGAAAGTCTGGGCACTTTTCGGTTGGCTGCCTCTGCACTGGGGCCTGGCATGGGTGAGTCTGTGCGCCTTAGCCCTTTATGAACCATTTCTCAGTTCACTGTAGCCTTGTGGGTCTTGTGGACACAAGCCCTGTTGACTTTCAAAGCTAGATGTTTTGGAGGTTGTCTGTCAGGTGCAGGTCTTCAAAGTTTTGGTGTCTGGTGTAGGTTCAAACCCTTCGCTCCTCTGGGAGAAGTTTGGCATTTTGAGTTCTCTCCCCATTGTGAGTCACCACACCACGGGTGGGGTTTATGGTGAGGTTGTGTCTCAGCCTCTCGTATCCACTTTGATGTGGGTTTTTTCCTCATTTACGCAATGTGCAGGAGTCACTCAGCGAGTTTTGGGGTTTTTTCAGAGGAAATTGTTCCACATGCAGCTGTAGATTTGGTGTGGCTGTGGGAGGAGTTGGGTTTAGGATCTTCTTGCAGCATCATCTTGAACTGGAATCCCAAACTTGTTTTTCAAATGATTAAAACCTTTGCTGGTTTTTGACTCCTTGGCCTGTCAGCAGCCAAGAGAAGTATATTGAAGTTTCTGACTATAGTGGGTTCTTTGTCTTATCCTAGTTATAGTTCTGTCAATTGTTTATTTATGTATTTCGAGGCAGCATTACGTACAGCTGCATTTTAAGTCATTGCATCCTCATGGTGAAGTGAATGTTTTATTATTATATAGCTATCATCTCTATTCTCCTTTATGTTTCTTATCTTGAAATCTTTTTTATCTGATATTAATATAGTGACACCAGCTTTCTTTTGCCTAGTATCTATTTTTCAATCCTTTTATTCTTTTTTTAAAAAAATTTCTATTATACAATTTTGTGGCAGACGTACATGATGACCTATAATGTTGATGGCACATGGTGTAATCTACAGTAAGATTAGATCAGTGCATGGGGGAGCGTGATGAGAGATGCTTATGGACCAGGCCTGAAAGTGGCATATATCGTGTTCTCACATTCACTTGAGAGTAATTCAACTACATAGCCTCACCTAACTGCAAGAGAGGCAACGGCTGCTAGCTGTTCTCCAAAATCCATGTAGTCCTATTCTTCCTGGGCGCATAGTTAGACCACATGTATGCCCAGGAAGAAGAGAAAAACATGAAATTTGGTGAGCAGCTAGCCTCTTAAGTCATAGTTTACCTTTCTCGTAACCAGAGTACCGTGTTGATGCCCCTTCTTTCCACACACAGCATACCTCATCCCCAAGAGGTAAACCGGATCCCATCCATTCACTGCATCCAGCTCGGGGATCTGTGGGTGATATGCAGTCCTCTCCATCAGATCGGCATGTGGTGCTTCATGGTTTTGTTACCTTCTCCCAACTGCTGTCCCTCACTCCTTATTCAGGACAGGGGCAGGATAACTGCAATACAGAATAAAATTTGGAAAGGGGAGGAAAGGAAGACACACAGCAGTTACTGTTCTATAGCAATGAGGAGATTCTGCTAGGCAGGCATTGTGAAGTCCCCCTTGTCCTAGCAGTAGGGGAAGTTCCTATTCTATTTTCTGAAAGGGATTCCCTTACCATTGGTCTTGTTGACTCTTAACTTCAACCTCTGGAAGGTTCTTCCTTGCCCGTTATCTTCCCTAACTGTGTCTGAAGTGGATGTTAGGGAATATTCCTTTCCTAGGGGCTATTTTTATTTCACAGCCATTTCCCACCTGTGCAGTTTTGGAGGCCTGGGGATTAGTTTATCATCACAGCATATTTTAGGCTAGGCTTATGGATTATTTGAGAGAATTTAACAATTTGGTGGTCTTCTAATCCGTCTGATTCTAGTTAGTTCCCTGTGCCAGTAACCACACCCACAGTTCTTAGAGTACTCTCAGGCCTCCTTTATTTGATTTTTTGCTTCCTGGCTCCTATGCCTTTCTTTCTCCGTGGTGTCTATCTTGAGACATCTGAAACAGGCTTGGAATGAAAGGGGGCTACTTTCATCTGATCTTTGCTACAGGGTTTAGTTATTATGTTTAACAGAGAAGTCTGAATAATCTCTTAAGGTATTTTTAAGTCTTATTTTCTACCATATGGTTTTTAGAAATAGTTGGCTGTTCCAACTGTCTGAGGCCCTCAGTTTCTGTACTGTCTCCCCTTTTATTTCTGCTTGCAAACCACCAGTTCTTTCCTGAGTATTTTGTTTCTTGTAATGCGTTGCTCAATATAGCAAGGAGAAACCATTATTCACAAACATTTTGACACTTTCCAACTTCTTCTCTAGAGCTACATGCTTTTCTGCTCTCCATGTTATCATGGTTAGAAATATCACATAACAAATGTCTTCATCTTCCCAGCTCTGATACATGTTTGCTGTGCTGTTAGCCACAAGGTAGAGATCATATATTTTAGGCTTTCATTCTAGAAGCACCCCGTTTCAAGGTATCTCTTTCTGTATTAGTGTATTTAGAGTAGGCATATATATCTCATATACTTCTTATGTCTTAAACACAACAGAAGTTTACTTATTACTCAACTAGTAGAATTAGGTGTGTTCTGTGAAGTCAGCAGGGCAGCCCTGCTCTGTGCAGCTATTGAGGACCTGGTTGAAGGAAACTCTGCTGTCTTCAACTACAGCTTCCCCCCAGCCAGCTCACTTTCCCTGGCTAGCTCTGAGTTATGTGGCTACATGTACCTGCAAGGGAAGCCAGGAAATGAAGTATAGGTGTGTACCCAGAAAGTAATTGTCATTGTCTTATAAAATTGAACATTGGCATAGTCTGTGACCCAGCATTGCTACTTTTGAGTATACCCTAAGGAAGTTCTTGCAAATGTACACTTTGTGGCCAGGTAACATGTATAAAAATGTCCATAGCAGCACTATTCATAATAGCAAAAATATTGAAAACAACCAAATGTTCGTTAACTGAAATACAAAATATTCTAAAGCAGTGAAATGTACTACAGTCCCACAAAATGGCATGCATAAATCTTAGTATTATAATGCTGAGTGAAAAAAGGCTGGTTGCAAAAGACTATACACAGCATGTACCATTTTTATAAAATTCAAAATCAAGCAAAATACATGGTATATTGTTAGGAATGTATACATTGTGATAAAACTATTAGGCAGGGGAATGAAAAACAGGAATTCTGAGCATATTTATTGGTTGAGAAGTGGAGGAAGGAAACAAGGGAGGGCCACAAAGTAGGTGCAGTGATACTGGTAATGTTCTAGTTTTTAAGTTTGAGTAGTGATTCATACTATTTTTATTATTGAGGACTACAAAGTGTCATAAATTCTTTTGTAGGTATCAAAATATTCCTAATAAAAAGATTTGGGAAAAGTTTGAAAGGTATGAAGAGGGCCTATACATTTTTTTCTTTTCTCAATTTGTCTTCTGCTTACTGTTTTTTGTTCTTGTGCTTAACCGTCTTGTTGCTGCGTCTTCCCTTTGCTATCTTTTAGGGTTAGGTGTTCCTAACCTTTATTAATATCTTGTTTCCCATTCCGTTCAGAATTGTTCCCAATGCTGTGGAAACCTCTTGAATTACCACCTTACTAAGTTCATTGTTAATTTCTCAAATGACTTTTTTCAAGTCCAAAGTTAACTTTATTCATCCTTTATTGTAATTTGATTCAATTTGATTTGATTCAATCTTAATAATACATTCAACATTGGTTTCTGTCCAATGTTGACTTTGCAAATCTTCCTTCTCCAGTTTATGATGCAGTTGTCTAAACTTGGAAAATTTCATGTTTCCCATCAATTAGTTGACTTATGTTTTAAAAATTAAATCTTTCTTCTAGGAACTCAATTATGGATTCTTTAAGATCACTAGCATTATGGCAGAAGTAGATTGATCATTGTAAAGTGTCTTGCATTTGCATGAAGTCATTGATCTTTCCTTTGACTGTATCCTTCTTGTTAAAATGTCTTTTAAATAATTTTAGTCAGGCTGACTAATTTCCTTTTATGCTGTGTTTTATTTTAGTTATTGGTTAGTGCTCAACATTTATGATGACACCTTTATTTATGAATTAGTAATAGAAAAATTGGAACCCAGCCATAAAAATGTCTGTTCTTTGTCAGAAAATTTGATGATTACAGGTTTTAATAATGAGCTAATTAACTTAGCTTTAACTTCCCTTGAAAATGTGGAGAGTCAAAACCAAAGAGAGACTATGCATTCATGTGAGGCTAATTTTGCTATTCTGGATTCATTGTCTTTCTTTACTCTTTTCTTTATTAGATTTTAAATTTAAAAACTTGATAGTTTTAGCAAGTGATGGTTAAAAGATGCATGAAGAAAAAGATACATCTCTCTTTAACATACCTCAGCTCTCACACTCTGAGATAGCAAGTGTAAATAGTATCTGCACTTTTGGAAACATTTCTGAAGTGGTTACCTCTATTTGTGCTACCTCATAATTATTTGGTGGTCCAGTGGTTAAGATTTGATGCTCTCACTGCCGTGGCTCGGGTTCGTTTCCCAAAGTCAGGGAACCACACCACCCGTCTGTTGGTTGTCATACTGTGGTAGCTGTGTGTTGCTGTGATGCTGAAAGCTATGCCACTGGTATATCAGTGGACATGAAATACGTGGTGGACAGGTTTCATTAGAGCTTCCAGACTAAGACAGACTAGGAAGTAGGACCTGGCCACCCACTTCTGAAAAAATTGGCCATGAAAACCCTGTGAATAGCAGTGGAGCACTGTCTGATCCAGCTCTGGAAGATGAGAGGACAGTGCAAAAAGACCAGGCAGGGTTCCGCTTGCTGTACACAGGGTCGCTAGGTGTCGGCATCAACAATACATTAACAACAACATAATTACTATTCAGTGAGGGTTAGTGTGAGATTTCATCTGATTTCCTTTCAGAAAACCGGAGTCTTTGCATCATGTGGTTCTGAAGGGGTTAGACTGTAGGGAGAAAAGTGGTGATTGAGTTTCAGAATTTCCTCGTCTCAGCAGTCTGAGTAAATGTTTGTTTGTCTCATAGTTCTTTGAGGATGACCTTCAAAAAAAACGCATGGAGAATTTAAGGGTTTTTTTTCCATTTTGATAACATCACTAAACAAATCCTCTCTCAATAACCTCAAGTTTAACATTTGCTTAAAGAACACATCAGTATTTTGGATGTTCAGGTAAAATACAGTCATGTCTACATAAGGATGTTTCAGTCAATGATGCACCGCGTATACGATGGTGGTCCCATAAGAGGATGTGTATAAATACATAAATGCCAACAGTTGTCATATTCTGGGGCTTGCTGACACTCTTAACTCACAGCAATTCCTGGCAGAACAACTGACGTTTGTGTGACAATTTAAAGTTCCTCACACTTTCCTAAAGTCCTGTTAAGATTCTGCCTGCAGGGGCTGGCCCTGTGGCGTAGTGGTTAAGTTTGGCATGCTCCACTTCAGCAGCCTGGGTTTGTGAGTTCAGATCCCTGGTGCGGACCTAACCACTCGTCAGCTGTGCTGTGCGGCAACCCACATACAAAATAGAGGAATATTGGCACAGATGTTAGCTCAGGGCTAATCTTCCTCAAGGGAAAAAAAAAAAAGAAGTTTGGCAACAGATGTTGGCTCAGGGTGAATATTCCTCGAGGGGTGAAAAAGATTCTGCCTCCAATTTGAGAGAAACTGTTGATATTTCTTTTTATTCATTTTTAAAAATTTGTTCTCAATGTGCACCATCCATTCAGCCTAAAGTTTACTAATGATTATTATTTTGGAGAAAAAAAGGAGTGTTTCTTGAATACGCTGCAGCAATTTCATAATCATCATTTGATACTCAAAACAGTCTTTTGAAGTAGATAGAGCAGTTTTTAATTATCTTCATTTTACAGATGAAAAATTTGAGACTTAAAGGTTAAATGACTTGATCAAGATTCCACGGTTGTTAAGAACATGGAATTTGGAGTTTAAAGGGTCTGTGTAGATATGAGACTTCAACCAAGGCCTTGACTTCACATCTTATGTTCTTCCTTCTATACTTGATTGCTGTTTAGTAAAAAAATTGTTTGCAGGATGCATTAGTCTTATAATACACCCAAAAACCCTTCATAAATATTCATATATCTACCTATAAAGGATAGGGTATATAATTTTTATTCTATTCAGCAGAGCACAGACTTTTAAGTTTCACATTAGTCAACATCATAGGTCATGTGTCTAATCAAAAATCAACTAGATCATGTACCTAGTTTTCCTTGCTGTAGTAGTGGAAGTGAAGGGTAGTTGATATTCTACCCCATAGAGCATTCTATGTACTATGCTGTTAATTGTCATCAAAGAAAAGGAACACTTGACTTCTGGATCCTGTAACCTTATAATTGGGCTCACATGAAATAACAAAGAAAAACAATAGTTATAATAAAATAAAACAGAAGTAAATACATAGTTCAAGAAAGAAAGAATCTTAGTGTAGTTATAACTGGAGTGGTTAGCAAACCAGCTGGCAGGCTGTCTGTAATAGCTAGTGGCTGGAATTTTAATGCTAGCCAGAGAAAGGAGATGAGGCCTTGCCTGTACAAGGAGAGAAATTGAATATGTGACTGCTACATAATGCAGAGACCCTGGAAAGGTTCCCTCTATCAAGTAAGATGAGACTGTAAAAAAAACAAACAGAAAATAAACAAAACCTTGCTTTTGCTCAGGACTCTGAGTGAAGAGGGAAAAGTCATTTTTTGAAAAATCTAATCCCATGTATGAATGATTAAGAAATTCCAAGCTTTGAAATTAATGTAAAATTGATGCTGGAAAGATGAAACCTTTGGGAAAACTTGGCAGAATCAAGTGTAAAACAATTTTATAGGGCCATTTCACAAACCAAGATGCATGAGCTTTCCACATATCAATAATCAGATGAAAATGAGGTCATAATAAAATATGACAAGTTACCTAAGGATATGATCCAGCATAAGGTAGAGTAAATTGATTAAAGAGCTATTATATCAAACTGAAAAGGGAATTAGAAAACTGGAAAATAGAGATGGGGGAATTTACACATAATTCAGCATAGAGAGAGAAAGATATGGAAATATAGAAAAGGTTAAGAGACCCAGAAGGTCAGATTAGATGATTCAACATTTGTGTAAAGGAAATTTAGACAGAGAATATAGAGAAAATGTAAGAGGGGTAATATTTAAAGCAATAGTGGCTGAAAATTTTTCAGAATGGATTGAAGATATGAATCCTTAAATAGAAGTAGCACAGTGAAGTTTGAACTGGATCAATAAAGATAAGTTCATACCTAGACACATCATAGTGAAACAGCAGAACTTCAAAGACAAAGAAAAGTTTTTTAAAAACCTGCAAGATGAGTAAAATTACCTAAAAGGATTAGCAGTTAAACTGACAATAGATCTCTCATCAGCAACAATAAAAGCAAAGAGTGGAAAAATATTTTCCATGTGCCAATGGACATGTAAATCTAGAATTCTTTACCCAGCTAAATTATCATTCTAAAATTATCATTCTAAAATGAAATAAAAACCTTTTCCAGAAATGGTGCAGCCACTGTGGGAAACAGTTTTGGTAGTTCTTCAAAAAACTAAACATAGAATCACTGTATGACCTGGAAATTCCAGCCCTAGGTATATACTGAAAAGAATTGAAAACTCAAACAAATACTTGTACATGAATATTCATAGCATCATTATATACAGTAGCCAAAGTGTGGGAACAACCCAAATGTCCCTCAATGGATGAATGAATAAAAAAATTGTGGTATATACATACTAGGGGATATTATTCAGCCATAAAAAAGATGGAAGTACTGATACGTGCTATAACTTGAACGAACCTCAAAAACATTTTGGTAAGAAATAAAGCCACATATTGTATGATTCTGTTTATATGAAGTATCCACAATGGGCAAATCCATGGAGAAAGAAAGTGGATCAGTAGTTGCCAGGAGCTAAGGGGAGTGAGGAATAGAGAATGGCTGCTTTATAAGTATGGTGTTTTCTTTTGGGTGAAAATATTTTGAAACTAGATAGAGATGGTGTTTGCAGAACATTGTTTGTGGGCTAAATGTCACTGAATCATGTACTTTAAAATGATTAATTTTATGTGAGTTTTACCTCAATAAAAAAGATCACAGTAAAAAAAAATCTTCCAACTCTTGGAAGTCCCCTGTCTGAAAGAACTGTTAAAGGATAAACTTTAGTAAATTTGATCTCAGAAGGAATGAATGAGAAACAAGAAACAGTGTTAAACAAAATGTAATCATGTGGGTACATCTTAATAAATACTGACTCCAGAAAAAGAAAGAAAATATTGCTAATAACTAATATATTATGTGGAAGATTTGGTGAAAGGAAGGTGGAACTAAAATAGTCAACAATTTTAGTTGGATGATGGGAAGAGGGTAATTAGAGTTAAAGTGATTTACAGTTTTTGGGTAGATAATATTAACTTTAGACTTCAGAAATACTAATATAAGATAAAATAGGCCTTGAGATAAAAAACATTATTATAGAGATTCCTCCTTTTGTTTAGGAAGGACATGAAAGATTTTTGCTTCCATGGTAATCCAAGAAAAATTACAGACAAAATTTAAAAATCTTGCTTTCTATAGGACAAGCAAAGAGGAGTGGACAAGAGGAGGTCTGAATGAACTGAACTGAGAGACATACCCTTCTTAGTGAGCAGAGGACTACAGCAGCTTCCATACCTGGTGGTGGATGCCTTGTCATGGTACAGCTGGGCCTGCATTAGACATAGAAGCTAAATCAGCCGTGCTTTGGAGACTCAAATACAAGAACAAATAATTCAGCCTAGGAATTCTCCCTCTTTAGTTCGTCTTTGCCCCTATTGTCTCCAAGAAAGTTTTACCAAGAAGGCAGCAACAGAGAAAAGGCCCATAAGCAGAGAGAAATTGTCTAGGCTATTACATTCCTTCTGTGATAGGATTCAGAATACTTGCCAGACTTGAATCCAGAAGCAAACTGAAGCTATCTGAAACTGCAGCTAACCCATTCTGGATCACATACTGACAAGTTTTTATTCTTAATGTAGTGGCTCAGAAGGTTGAAGATTGAGCCAAACACAAGTGATCTAAATTTAATTTTAGCTATGATCCAGCTCAACTCAAGAAGGATTCTGAATGAGTGGAAACTAACTTTAACCTCCAGACAGAGGAAAGGGCTTGCACTCTCTGGGAAATAACAAGCCAAAATAAAGTTATACTATATTCTTCTCTGTTCTTTTAGCTACAATGACTGAAATACGGACTAAAATTGAGACATACAAATAAGCAGAAAAACATGACCCATAAACAAGAGAAAACAATTGATGTAAGCAGACTTTTAGATAACCCAGTTATTGGAATTAGTAACTAAGGACTTTAAAACAACCGTTACAAATTCATTAAAGAATTTACAGGAGAAAATGGTTATAATGAGTGAAGAGATGGGATATTTCAGGAGATAAATGGAAACACCAAAGAGAATCAAATGAAATTTCTAGAACTGAAAAATACAATAATATCTCAAATTTAAAAATATCATTTTCTGCAGATTGGACACTGCAAAAGAAAGGATCATTGAACTTGAATACAGGTTAATAGAAATTATCCAAACTGTCACACCAAACGAATAAAGATTGAAAAAACATCAAAACATAATTAGCAACTTGTGAGGTAATATCAAGTGGTCTAACATACATGTAATTGGAGGTCTAGAGAAAGAATGGGGAATAAAAATATTTGAAGAAATAATAGCCCCAAATCTGATGACAGACAATCTTCAGATTTAAGAAGCTCAGTGAATGCCAAGTGAATAAATACAATGAAAAAATGCACCTAGGCATACCATAGTTAAATTACTGAAAACCAAAGATGAAGAGAAATCTTAAAAGATGACAGAGAAAACTTATAGACGCTGGAGAATAACGATAAGAATGTTCATTGACTTCATATAACAAATAATTCAAAACACAAGACAGTGGAATGAGATCTTCAAGTGCAGAAAGGAAAGGGAAAAAACCTCTCAAACAAATTATATATCAAGCAAAATTATCTTTTAAAAATAAAAGCATTTTTAGGTAAACAAAAGCTGAGAGAATTCATTACCAGCATTCCCATATTGTAAGAAATGCTAAAGAAAGTTCTTTAGAAGGGAAATGAAACTCAGGTCTACAGGAAAGAATGAAGAACACTATAAATGGTAATTCTGTGGGTAAATATAAAATACCTTTTACCTCTTTTGAAAAATTCATTAAAAGATAATTGACTGTTTAAAGCAAAAATTATAACAATATATTGTTGGGTTATAATATATGTCAAGTAAAATATGTGACAACATTAGCACAAAAGATAGGAAAGGATTAAATGGCAGTCTATCATTACTTTGGTGGTGGAAGTATATTATTAATTCAAGGTAGACCAAAATGGGGATGTACACTATAATCAGAGCAACCAACAAAAATATACCAATATTATTGAGTTATTTGAGTATTTCAAAGATGTCTTAAATGGAGAGTAAAGGAGTGAACAAAAAAAATAGGTCAGTGAAAAAATCAAAAGTGAAATAAAAATATACCTTGAGGCAAAAGAAAATGCAAACTCTAGGGCAACCACTAAAAATATTTTTAAAAGAATGTAACTGATATGCGAGGAGAGGAGAGAAAATGGAATCATATAAAATACTCATTTAAAACCAGAGAATGTAGAAAAAATGGAAGATTAAAAAAAGTTCAGTGAATAGAAAACAGTTACAAATATGGTATAAGTTCAGAGTGCATTAAAACAAAAAGACCCACTTATGTATGTTTTCTGTAAGAAACCCACATTAAATATAGAGACAGAGATAGATTAAAAGTAAAGGGATGGAGAGAATGTACCATACTAACAAATCAAAAGAAAGCTGGAGTAACTATCTCAAGCTCAGACAGTGATGACAAAACAAGGAAAATTATCAGGCATAAAGAGAGGCATGACATAATGATAAAGGAGTTAATTCTCCAAAAAGATATAATAATCTTTAACATATATGCACTTAATAATTGAGCATCAAAAATACATGAGGCAAAACTGATAGAACTGCAAGGAGAACTAGACAAAACTGCTATTATAGTTGGAAACTTCAACATCCATGCTCTGTCAGTAATTGACAGATCCAGCAGGCAGAAAATCAGTAATAATATAGTTTAATTGAACAGCGCCATTCGTCAACTGGATCTAATGGATATTTATAGAATGCTTTATCCAACAACAGCAGAATACACATTCTTCTCAAGATCACAGGATATTCACCATGATAGACTGTATTTTGGGCCATAAAATACATGTTAGCAAATTTAAAAGAATAGAAGGAATACAAAGTATGCTTTCAGACCACAATGGAGTTACACTAGAAATCAGTAACAGAAAGAGAGCTGGAAAATCTTCAAATATTTGGAGATTTAACAACATACTTCTTAATAACAGATGGGCCAAAAAAGTCTCGAAATTTTAAAATATTTTTAACTAAATGAGAATGAAAATATGTTACCAAAATTTGTGGGAAGCAGTGCTTAGAGGGAAATCCACAGCATTGAATGCATAAATTAGAAAAAAAGAAACATCTAAAGTCAATAATCTGAGCTTCCATTTTAGGAAACTGGAGAAAGAAGAGCAATGGAAATCTAAAACAAGCAAAAGAAAGGAAATAATAAAAATTGGAACAGAAATCAGTGAAGTTGAAAACAATAGAGAAAAATCAATGAACCCAAAAACTGGTTCTTGGAAAAGATCAATAAAATTGTAAACCTCTAGCCAGACTAACCAAGAATGAAAGAGAGAAGACACAAATTACAAATATCAGAAACAAAAGAGGGATCATCACTACTGATCCAACAGACATTAAAAGGACAGTAAAGGAATATTATGAACAACTACATGTCCACGAATTTGATAACTTAGATGAAATGGACCAATTCCTTGAAAGACACAAACTACCAAACCTTACACAAGAAGAAATAGATACATTGAATAGACACATATCCATTAAATAAATTGAATCAATCATGAATAACCTTCCAAAACAGAAAGCGCCAGACCCAGATGATTTCATTGGTGAATTCTACAAATGTACCAATTCTATACAGTGTCTTCCAGAGAATGGAAGCAGAATGCTTCCTAATTCATTCTATGAAGCCGGCGTTACCCTTATACCAAACCCAGAGAAAGACATTACAGAAAGGAAAACTACAGACCAATATCTCTCTTGACCTAGATGCAGAAATCTTCAAAAAAATATTAGCAAATCAAATTAAGCAATGTATAAAAAAGAATTATACACCACAACCAAGTGGGGTTTATTTCGGGTGTGCAAGGATGCTTCAACATTCAAAAATCAATTAGTACAATCCATCTCATCTGTGGTCTAAAGAAGAAAAAATCATCTGGTCATTGCAGTAGATGCAGAGAAAGCATTTGACAAATTCTAACACCCATTCATAATAAAAACTCTCATCAAACCAGGAATAGACGGGAACTTCCTCAGCTTGATCAAGAATATCTTTAAAAAACCTACAGCTAACACCACACTTATTGATGAGAAACTGGGTGCTTTCTCCCTGAGATCAGACACAAGAAAAGGATTGTCCCCTCTTACCACTCCTGTTCATCATAGTACTAGAAGTCCTAGCTAATGCAGTTAGATAGGAAAAGGAAGGAAAAGAAAAGGTATACATTGGGAAGGAAGAAATAAAACTGGCTTTGTTTGTAGGTGACATGATTGTGTTTGTAGAAAATCCCAAAGAATTGACAAAATATTCCTGTAACTCATAAGCTATTATAGCAAGTTTACAGGATATAAGATAATAGAAAAAATTAATTACTTTCCTGTTTACCAGCAGTGTACAACTGGAAATTGAAATTAAAAACACAATACCGTTTACATTAGCTCAAAAAATGAAATACTTAGGTAGAAGTCTAGCAGAATTTGTACAAGGGGTATGTGATGAAAACTCTAAAACTCCAATGAAAGAAATCAATGAAAATCTAAATAAATGGAGAGATGTTATATATCTGTGGTTAAGAAGACCCAATATTGTTAAAATGTTAATTCTTCCCAAGTTCATCTATAGAATCAACACAATCCCAGTGAAAATGCCACTAAGTTGTTTTGTGGATATTGACAGTCATTCTAAAGTTTATATGCAAAGGCAAAAGACTCTGAAAACCCAACACAACACTGAAGAACAAAGTTGGAGGACTGACACTACTTGACTTAGAGATTTAGTGTAAAGCTATAGTAATCAAGACAGTGTGGTGTTGGTGAAAGAATAGATAAATAGATCAGTGGAACAGAATAGAGAGCCTAGAAATAGAACCACACAAATAAAATCAACTGATCTTGTGTCGAAGGAGCAAAAGCAATTCATTGGATAAAGTATATCTTTTTCAGCAAATGGTGTTGGAACAATTGGACTTATGTGCAAAAACAATTGGACATATATGCAAAAACAGAATGTAGAAACAGACCTTACACTTTTCACAAAAATAAACTCAAAATGGATCATAGACCTAAATGTAAAAACACTGAAATCTTCTAGAAGAATGCATAGGAGAAAAGGTAGGGTAACCTTGGGTTTGGCAATGAGTTTTCAGATACAACATCAAAAGTATGATTCATGAAAGACAAAATTGACAAGTTGGACTTTATTAAAGTTAAAATTTCCTGCAAGAAAGACACTGTTAAGAACATGAAAAGGCAAGCCACAGAATGGGAGAAGATATTTGCCAAAGACACCTATGATGAAGGACTGATGTCCAAAATATACAAAGACCTCTTAAAATCCAACAAGAAAACAAACCAACCATTTTAAAAATGGGCAAAAGATCTGAACAGACATCTCACCAAAGAAGATGTATAGATGGTAAATGAGCATATGAAAACATTCTTAATATCATAGGTCATTAGGGAATTAAAAACTAAAATAACAATTTGGTACCACTGTACACCAGTTAGAATGGCTAAAATTAAAAAATCTAACAATATCAAATGTTGGCAAGATTCAGAGCAACAGAAACTCTCCTTGGTTGCTTGTGGGGATTCAAAATAGTACAGCCACTTTGGAAGACAGTTTGGCAGTTTCTTACAAAGATAAACATAAACTTGTACAATCTAGCAATCACACTCCTAGATATTTATCCAACTGAGTAGAAATCATATCCACACAAAAACCTGCACACAAATGTTTATAGCAGAATTATACATAATCACCAAAACTGGAAGCAACCAAGGTGTCTTTAAATGGATGGATAAACAAACCGTGGTACACCCATACAATGGAATATTATTTGGCAATAAAAAGTAATGAGCTATCATGCCACTGAAGGACATAGAGGAACCTTAAATGCATATGTCTAAACAAAGGAGGCTAGTCTGATCAGCTGCATACTGTATGATTACACTTATGTGACATTCTGGAAAAGGCAAAATGATGGAAGCATTAAAAAGATCAGTAGACTGGGGCCGGCCTGGTGACACAGCAGTTAAGTTCGCACGTTCTGCTTTGGCAGCCCAGGGTTTGCCGGTTTGGATCCGAGGTGCGACCATAGCACCACTTGGCGTGCCATGCTGTGGTAGGCATCCCATGTATAAAGTAGAGGAAGATGGGCACAGATGTTAGCTCAGGGCCAGTCTTCCTCAGCAAAAAGAGGAGGATTGGCAACAGATGTTAGCTCAGGGCTAATCTTCCTCAAAAAAACACAGTAGATGCCAGGGGTTGATGAGGAGGAGGGGAAGGGATCAACAGGTGAAGCACAGGTAAGTTTTAGGGCCAGAAACTATTCTATTTGGTACTGTAATGGTGGATACCTGTCATTGTGTATTTCACAAAGCCCGTAGAACTAACTGTACAATACAAAGAGTGAGCCTTAAACTATGGAGTTTAGTTAATAATAATGTGTCAATGTTAGTTCATTAATTGTAACCAATGTACCATACTAACGCAAGATGTTAATAACAGAGGAAACTATATGTATGTCAAGGTAGGGGGTAATATATGAGAACTCTATTATCTGCTTTTATTTTTAATAAATTTTTAAAAGAGAAGATAAGCAGATGTTAGATGTTAAAACCATGCATGTGCAAAACTGAGATATTTTATAGGGTATAACAAAGTAATTTTAAAAAATTGAAAAGGCAGAAAAAACCTTATGGTAAATATCATAATGAGTAAAGAGCGACAGCTTTTTCTCTGAGATAGGAATAAGAAAAGATGTCTCTCATTGCCATTATTGGTACTAGAGAAGATCATAGCCACTTCAATAAGTCAAGAAAAAGAAACAAAAAGTATGATTATTGGAAAGGAAGAAAGAAAATTGTCGTTATTCACAAGTGAATTGATTTTGTATGTAGAAAATCATTAGAATATATTAATGAATTTGGAAATAGTACTGGGTAAAAGGTAAATATATGAAAATTAAGTCTGTCTAAATACTAGCAACAACTGGAAAGTGACATTTTAAAAATTCCATTTTAATAGTAACAACATCAGATAACCAGAGGAAAAAAATCTAAAGATGAACAGAGTGTCTAAGTGGAAAACTACAAAAATTACTGTGAGAAATTAAAGAAATTCTAAATAAATAATGGAATATATTATGTTTCTGGATTGGAAGATTTAATATTGTAAAGCTCTCAATTCTCCCTGAAGTTTCTAAAAATTCAATCCCATAAGAATTTCAGAAAGTTTTCTTATGGAAATTGATATGCTGATTCTAAAACATGAGTGGAAATTCAAAGAACCAAAAATAGCCAAGAATAACCAAGGTAATCTTGATGCAGGAGAACAAAGTTGAAGGACTTACAGTAGCAGACATCAAGCCTTATTATAGAGCCATCCCTGATGGCCTAGTGGTTAAAATTTGGCACTCTCACCACTTTGGCGGCCTGGGTTTGGTTCCTGGGCACAGAACCACACCACTTGTCTGTCAGTAGCCATGCTGTGGCAGCAGCTCACAGAGAAGACCTAGAAGGACTTACAACTGCAATATACAACTATGCACTGGGGCTTTGGGGAGAAAAAAAGAGGAAGATTGGCAACAGATGTTAACTCAGAGTGAATCTTTCTCAGTGGAAAAAAAAAAGATTATAAAGCTTCATAAATTAAAAAGGTCTTATTGGCACAAAGGTAGAAGACAAACAGGCCAGTGGAACAGAGTGCAAAGTCCAGAAGTACATCCACTCCCATATACCCCTGTATGTACTTGTTTATAACCAAGTTGCCATTGCAGTGCTTTGCTAATGAAGGGTGAAGTTACACATTTGAAGCAGGAAGCAATTTCCAGAAAACCGTGTTTTGGAAGGGCTAGAACTCAGTTTCCCACTACTCAAACTCCTCTAGCTATCTGTGTTTCTATTGCCAGTATCCCAGGCTCTATCATTCGGGGCATTTATTTTATTCTTTGAAACATGATTCAGGAATTTGGCTTAGGCTGCAGTTCAGCAGTTTGGAGACCTATCATGCCCTTTTTAACTTGCGCAAGTTCAGCTACATGTATTCGTGGCGGGAAAGAGGAAATAATGTGAATACTAAAAGCAATCTACTTTTTCATTCAGTAACCATAAAATTGGCTAATAAGCTTAAGGTGAGAAATGTGAACTTCTGTTCCACCTGTTCATTCTCTGTGTGAGCATCTTGCTCCAGGTGGCGTGATTCTAGCATTTAAAGACATCTGCTTTCCATACTGCAGGCTCGCTAGACACACTACTTCCTCTGCTGTTTAGTTGAAGAAATAGCATCTAGTTCAATCCTGCGGGAAAATTAGCTGTGTTAAACTTTCTAAGGCAGTATGTGTAGTGGTCGTGGGCTTGAGCTCCCAAGCCAGATTACCTGGGTTCAAATCCTAGCTCCGCTCTTACTGTCTATGTGGCCTGGGCAGGTTACTTAACCTCTCTGTGCTCGGTGTCCTCATCTGTAAAATGGAGATAATAATAGCACCTCATAGCATTGTTGTGATGATTAAATGACTAACATAAACTGTGGCTAGCACATAGTGAGTGCATAATCGATGTTAACTATTTTTATTATTATCAGTATTGTTATTACTACCGAGAGGCGACAGAGTATGTGATTCTCCAAGGTGGTACATTCTTAAGGGATTTTCAAGGGAAACTTAGCTAACTCCTTTTTCACCTTCAGCTTGTACTTTAGAACCCAACCCCAGCATGAAATGTGACTATTGTACCATACTCATTTCTCTATCTGGTCCTTGGTTTTTTAGGGAGCTGACAATCAGTTGTGGCTCATTGTGGAATGGTCACATGTCACAGAACATGGACATTTGAGGCAGGAGGGCCTGTGGGTGGGGCAAGATGTGTTCCCATAGAGATAATGTAGGTATGCAGACACCCTGAAATATGTATATTATATATTTAATATGTTTATATTTATTTACTTAAATACACATTTTCAGCCACCAGCATTTTCCTATGCACAAAGTTCCATTAAGTCTTTTGAGGTCAGTGCAGCTCTTAGGCTTCTATCCCTTGCTTTTCACTAGAAAATGATTGAAACCTGTATTGTAGCGTGGTATCTACCTTGTCACTAGCGGTGTGGTGCTGCTTGTGGGTGCGTTATTGTAGCGTATAACACGCTGATGTCTTATTACTGTTCTTTCCTGGGCCAATGGATTTTCAGCTCCACTCATTGTTACCTTTGAAGAATTTTGAAGAACTTTATAGGTAGCTGTTTTTCATCTCACCCTCCTCCCCATCCCACACACAGAGGCGCAGACTCATATTTACCTTCCAGGACTATGACAGTTGAGATCCTGTTTTTGTCCTTGACCTCATCCCCATCTACCCTTCTTCTCACATGAAGCTGTTCTTTGTTTTCAGCTGTCACTGCGCAGTGCAGAGGCACACACAGCTATTTGCCACTCTGCTATCATCAGCAGCTCATCTCCTCCACTGCCAGAATGTTGGGACCTCACTCAGACTCCTGCCATGCTGACAGCTACTGCTTCCTCTAGGGACGTTACTGATGTCAACTAAGTTTTTGTTTGCTTCTGTCTTCTTTTCTTTTTCACCATCTTTCTCATCTTCTCTGGCTTCTTGGCTTTTGCTCAGGAAAAACTGGTCACTTGTAGACCTTGCCAACTAATGAGCTCCATCTTTCTGCCCTGTAAACAAATGCATCTTAAAACCAAATGGGTTTTATCATCGAGCATTTCTTGGCCATGTTATTTGAGGCTGAGGCATCTGAATTTGTTTGGTGCATCTACCACTGAAAGAGGGATTTGCGCTGTTGGGGGCATGAGAATTAGAAGGATTTAGCTCTCGCCAGGCTTAGTGCCTTGGCGATTAGAGAGTTGGGTCTTTGAGTAGAACAAGTTATGATCTGCTGTCCCATATCCATGTCTTAGAACAAGGGAAATAAAGTTTAGTGAGTGCAAACATTTAATATTTCACGGTAGTGATGTAGAATTATGCTGCATTTGTGTATTGCAAATTGAGGAATCTTGAAAAAACTTATGATCTATCCACATGGCTCATTAGATTTTATCTTTCAAGTTATAAATATCCTAAAATGTTAACACCATCTCATTTTTGTGTTTTTTCCCTTTCTTCCTAGAATATTTTCCTTCTTGGATATAGTAACTTTGTGCCGATGTGCACAGATTTCCAAGGTAAAGTATTAACCAGAGTTTTAATCAATAAATATTAGTCTTATTAGAATGAGGATGTTTTAGTTCAAGTAAACAGTTAAAAATTAAAATGTCATTTTGTATATTTAACGTAACACGTTATAATTCCACGTTTGATTATCAACTGATGTATATTTTTTAAAAAGTTTGGAAATACATAAATATATCTCTTTCACCCCAATCCCTCCTCCTTTACCTCCCACCCCCCAGGCTTGGAACATCTTAGCCCTGGATGGAAGCAACTGGCAACGAATAGACCTTTTTAACTTTCAAACAGATGTAGAGGTAAGTTAACCTTGTTTTCAACAAAAGATTTTTTTAAGAAGATTTTGTAAGTAAACTGCTCACTTTTTCCTGCCTTTTTATTTTGCTGCATTTAGATTTAATATTAAGGTGCCAAGGTGGAGTAGAGCAGAAAAAAACCTGGAAGGTATTTGCATACATCAAGACCAAAATTCTGCTTGTATTTTACTTTTTGCTCTGTATCAGTAACAGATTACTTTTCTCCCTTGTTCTGAGTTTTACCACTCAGCTTTTTAAAGACTCACACCTGCATCGTTAACACCTGGTTCAATGTTTTAACCTTAGGAGACTCTTGACAGATATTTGTCTGTCTGAAAGATCCAGTGAGAATTCTAATTCAACATCAGGAATGGAAAATGTCAGAAGCACAGGCCCAGAAGTGAGGCTGGAGATCTGCACTGTCACTCTGGCTTGACCACTTAGCACAGGATCTCTTAGTGTCTCAGTTTTATTATCTAGAAAACAAAGAAGTAAAATAATCTTTAAAGCCTTTTATAATTCTAGGATTCTGATGTATTTGTCTGTAAATATGTAAATCTCTCCCTTTAAGACAGTAAACCTGACCAAATAAGAAAAATTTATTTTAAAACAACTTTGATATTAAATTCTAATTTATAACCAAAAAGAGAGAGGGAAGTAATAAAGAGCTTTGCACATAGTAGTTGTCTGGAGTGCTGGGTTTTTTTGTTTTTTTGAGGAAGATTAGCCATGAGCTAACTACTGCCAATCCTCCTCTTTTTGCTGAGGAAGACTGGCCCTGAGCTTACATGCATGCCCATCTTCCTCTGCTTTATACGTGGGACGCCTACCACAGCATGGCTTGCCAAGCGGTGCCATGTCTGCACCCGGGATCCAAACCAGCAGAACCCCAGGCCGCTGAGAAGCAGAACGTGCGAACTTAACCGCTGCGCCACTGGGCTGATCCCCTGGAGTGCTGTTTTAAGGGTCTGGAGATTCTGAAGTTTATCATCTCCCCATTGTTAGTAAAATCTTATTCATTTCTAGTTTAGCCAACTCAGTTACAGTAGGGGAATTGTATTTTGATTCAGTTACTCATGTAGTGTGTTCGAGTGTTTTTATCAAAGTGTATGTTTTGTGTCTTTTTTAATGGATAAGGAAATGAATGTGTTTAATAGTGAGATGGGCCCAAATAATTTCCTGTGAGTTACTTAACCTGGTGTTACCTCGAAGAACTAATGGCAAGTTGTGGAAGCCCCTTCACCTCCTTCTCTAGGTTACTTGCTGCCTGAGAGTTTCTGGTCCCATCTCAGACCTGTGGAGCAGAGCACCTACAGCAAGTGGGGCTGAGCAGAGGGTTTCCCACAGTTGATTTCCTCTCTTGTTGTGGTTCTCTGAGCTTGGAAGGAGGCAGGGACCTCAGGACTTCATGCCCATCTTGGAAAGATAAGCTGTAGTTCCTGGCTTGGAATGTGGTCCATGAATTAGGAGTTCTTTAATGCTCTTTCCAGAATTAATAGCAATGATTGCAACAGTGCCCCACTCAAACATGCTGACATGTAATTCCCCTTCAAAAGGATAATCTCAAGATCTTTGTTCATTGTGTTTACTTAGTGATATTGAGAACATGAAATACCAAAAGTTGTAGTCATTTTTACTGGCAAAGGAAAGTCATTGTTTTAAAAAAATTTGCAAAATATTTTTTCTTTTTCTCTAGTTCTTTCTGTCTCCTCAGTTTTCTTAGATGATTTTTCCAAACTATACAACTTTTTGGAAGTCACATTAAAAACTTTTAAACTCAGATATTAAAAAATACTATTTTAAGCAAATAGCACTACCTTGTGCATTATTTGATTTCAGAATTTTAGTCAAGTGCTGACTGCAGCTATATAAACACATTGCAGAAATACTTGAGTGCTTCCACTAAAAGACAAATTTATGGTTCACCAATTACATGTAAAAACTTGAAATAGCTGACACCAGGGTTTCAGTGTAGTCTAATGCTATTTAGTTCCCTTTTTGGGCTAACGCTTTGAATCCAGGTTGAATTATGAACCAAGTGTTGGGCTTCCCATAGTCTCTAAAGAGGACCCACTGGATACTCACCCTGGGAAGCAGTCCATGGATAAACTGATGGTCTCAAATTCATTTCATTGGGATGAAAGCAATGATTTGTGGATATGTTAAGAGGTGAGAGAAGGTGCCAAGGGTCAGGATTAATATATTAATACTGTTTACTGTGTGCCAGGCACTATTCTAAGTACTTTATATAAGTTACTTTATTTAATCCTCTCAAAAACACTGTATTGAAGAAACTGAGGTGCAAAAGGTTTGAGTAACTTACCCAAGGTCTCTCACCTAGTAAGAGTAGAGAGGTAGGTACTTTTGCACAATGGTTACATGACTGTTGCATTTCAAAGAAAAGACAGATTAAAACATCCAGATGACAAATGTGCATTGAGTGTCTCCTTGAGCATCACTGTTTCCTGAATAAGTGTTGTTTCCCTGGTGTTTAGGTATTTTCTATGCCTTTAAAAGTTGGACATTTTGTTGTCAGTGCTTCATAGTTATTAAAGATTCTCCCAAGCCAAAAATGAGAAATAAACAAGTAGTATGCTAACTTAAAAGTTGTAAATCCAAGGATTTCTCTATTTAGGTCTTATTTTTCTCTAAAGCCCTTTGTTCTCAAAATGCACACCTGCAACATACTATGTAATAGATAACATGCAGAGTCATTGACTTGAATTTTGCGTTGGAAAGGATTTCCTCATTCTTTCCTTTTAGATGGAAACAGTGGAGCAGAAAATGTAAATATAATTTTTTAATTTCAGTATAAAAACTTTTACTCCAAAGAAAGGAAGAATAGAAAGCTTATATAAGTGTTACTAACCTGAAATGGAGAAAAATATATTGTGTGCTCCATTTGCAGACATTAGTTTGGAGGGGTTTTTTTTTGCTCTTTTATTCAGTACTTAAATCTTGGATTATCAAGCCACAAACTCCACCCCTCCCCATGACAGAGATTTATTTTATGGTTGTCTGGAATTTTGTTTCAAAACTAATTGTTAACTTAGGTAATGTTCAAGAAAGCATAAATAAAGCCTCTAGCAATATCAAAGTTTGGATATTCACCGTAATTAAGATGTTAACCAGGTAATAATATGTGTGAGCCCTGCCCCTGTGATCCTATGGTTTGTTGTGTCCTTGTGAATTCTGAGTGCTTACAGTTCAGTGTCAAGGTTGCTATTTTATGAAATAAGGATAATAATATTAAAAACAAAATAAAATAGCCCTTTTCAATGTTTTCTTCCTTGTGGAGGTAGTAGTTTTACAGAGCACACAGGGTTTAGAATGAGATAAACCTGTTAGAACCTGAACTCTGCTACTCACTAAAGTATAACCTTGGCAATTTAACCATTTAATTTTTTTATTTGCAAAATGAAGGTAAGGGATCCAATCTGTATTAGTCAGGATTCTCCAGGGAAATAGGACCAATAGGATATGTGTGGTTATAGATACAGATAAATAGAGTGGTTTGTTATAAAGAATTGAGTCATGTGATTATGGAGGCTGAGAAGTCCCAAGATCTGCATTCGACAGCTGGAGACCCAGGAGAGCCAACGTGTATCTGCAGTTTGAGTCTGAAGGCCTGTGAACCAGCAGAGCTGATTGTGTAAATTCCAACCTGAAAGCTGGCAGGGGCAGGTTTGAGACCCAAGAAGAGCTGATGTTTCAGTATAAGTCCAAAGGCTAGAAAAGACCAATGTTTCAGCTCAAACAGTCAAGCAGGAGGAGTTCCCTCTTAACTCAACCTTTTTTGTTCTATTCAGGTCTTCAATTGATTGGATGAGGCCCACTCACACTAGGGAGGGCAATCTGCTTTACTCAGTCTACTGATTCAAATGTTAATCTCATCCAGAAACACCCTCACAGACACACCCAGAATAATATTTTGCCATGTCAGCTTAAAAAGAAAATTTGCCAGTTATTTTACCCTCAAAGTGTGTTTATTCAGAAATAGCCAAAAGAATTGCAATTCTAGATGTCTGTGCTATGGCAAACCATGGGCAAATGTGGAGAACAAAGAGAGGGGCTTGCTTTTATAGAGAAAAGGGGGAGTAGGGAGGGGCTGTTGTAAACGAAGGGCCATTGGGGGAAAGTAACACTTCAGGGTGGCAGTGGCATGTCATTGGCTGAACTGCAGTGTTTCTCATTGGCTGGGCTGTTTCTGGGTGGGGGGAGAAATCTTCCTTCAGTAGTAAAGTAGCTGTACTTCCAATTGGAGATACAAGCATAGGTCTTGTCCTGGTTGGAGTAATTGATGATGTATGAGGGGGTGTAAGATCTCCTCCTACAGGCCTTCCTGACTTTAATTTAGTTGCGGTTTCTCTAATTCATTCCATGTTTTCCCCTTTTGATCAAAATCTTTCTCCAAAAGAATTGCTGATCAACAGTCCAGTTCTCTGCATGTAGTGGTATTGTCCCTTGGTGCCAGGAAGGACCTTTTTCTCCCACATGGTAGGGAAGGTAAAATAGTGGTTGGAAACCATTTATGCCACATTTGAGTAACAAGAAAGGTTAGGAGGGAGAACTCTCAGGCCTTTCCCATTTGTAAAGTCTATATTTCTCCAAGGCCATAAGCATTGGCAATCATCTTGAAGTGCTGAGCTAGCATCACCTTATTGGGCACGTCATTTTTACAGAGATTTGACAGGCAAGAGGTACAGAACTTTGCAATAAGTATATAAAGTAAGATTAAGAGCAGTATTACAAACCCAGTTTGCAGGATGCTTCTAAACCAGGAGCTCAAACCTAAAGGTAACTAGTTGAACAAAACAAA
The DNA here is from genome assembly GCF_041296235.1 of Equus asinus. Lineage (NCBI taxonomy): Eukaryota > Metazoa > Chordata > Mammalia > Perissodactyla > Equidae > Equus > Equus asinus. The sequence continues at coordinate 62,664,702 of NC_091810.1, read as the reverse complement.
AGACAGTGGACTGTTAGGTGAGATTTGTTATAGCCAGTGTATTTACTCTCTAACCTTCTGTAATTGGGTTTTTACCCCCCTGGAGGCATTTACCCATGTGTGCAATAGGAGGTGTTCCTTCTGCATGGATACCTCCTTGCTCAGCAAGTAGGTAATGAAGGCCTATATGATTATCCCAAACATTGATCAGTGAGTTAAGTGACCATTGCTGAGCTGAAATTGCTTTGGCTGTGGAGTTGGCCAACTCTTCTGGTGTCAGGGAGAGATTCCTGATCACTTGTTCTTTGGCACCCACTCTGATCCATGGGAAGAAAGCTCTTCCTGTGGAGGCAAACCCAGAGTCGTACATGCCTCTTGAAAGTTCTCGTTTAAAGTGGTTATGGAGATTCAGTGGGAGAGACCAATGAGAGGTCTCTGTTTGATTATGCAGAGAGAACAGGACAGTGAATCCCCTAAGAGCACACTGTCCTTATATTCTCCAGATGTCAGGGCAGTGAGCTGCCTGGGCATAAACACTATTACTGAAACCTCCAGAGATGAAGACATAACCAGGGGATGTACATAAGGCTCCTGCATAAGTCATATTATCTATAGACTCATTCATTGGGAAAGAGGCATTGGTATTACATAACCAAGACTTAGATACTATGTTGTTACACATCAAGAGATTGTCTAAATACATGGACATGTTAAGAATATATAAATGATTCAACTGACATTGATGGTCCCACAAAATTTTTCATACAAATATTCAAAAGATCTTGTTTTCACCTTCCAAGCCTGGATTAAATTAAAGCAAGGGACAAGTTTAGGTAGGGTAGCACCCTGATTTGGTGAAAGGGGCCAGCAGAGCAGTTTAGATATACAACATCATCTGGAATCCAAGTGAAATTACTTATAGGGTGAACTAAGGGCTCATTACTGTTTTGGACAGACTGAGGTCTCTGTTGGTAAATCCAGCACTCAGAGAGACTTCCCCCTTTTGCAAAGAATTGGGAAAGGCAGAGGAAAGCATTGTCCTTCTAGGAAAGAGAGGGAGAAAATAAAATAAGAAACAAAGTGAGAAGAGGCTATACAGGCCTGGTCCAGTCATCTTGGGAAAGCTGTCTGCCTCAGATGTCAGCTGCTTCTCTTCCTAGTCAATTTGATTTGGAAGTGCCCAGTGTTAGTAGAGGTCTAGATGTCAGGTGAACCTTCTTTAGCTCTGAGACATGTACCCAAGTCTCGAGTCCCTGAAATTTGGCTGCCATCTTGATAGGAGGACCTGGTGTGATCCCTTTCAAAGAGATTTCAAGGTTAGTAAAATTGGAAACATCAATTTGGAGTATTGTAGCCAGACATTTAAGGAAACCAGAAGAAGATAGGATCCCATCCAGCTTACAGGTATATAACAAAACATTAAAGACAGTAGGACTAGAATTTAATATCCACAAAGGTGCAAGCATGATTTCTCTCTCCACAATTACCCCCATTTTTATTAAAGATAATCATAGTAAAACTAATTTGTATTAAACTTAGCCTGATTATTTATGTAAATACAGCAAAAATAGCGATTGACCACGCAAACTCTTTGTAAAGATTGCTTTGCTGGAACCTTGTAAGCAAGATGCTAGGCCTATTTTTCCAAGCAGTTCTTTAAAGCTGTCTGGTCATATCTTAGTTTACATAGATCTCTTTCAAATATGACATTCTGGTCTAAGCTTTGGTAATATTAGCCAATATTTCCAAATGTTATTCCAATTGTCCTGTTATAAGGAGAACAGGTTCTCATTGAATTTATGCAAATACACATATTGTCGTGAAAAGAATACTTAAGAGTTTCTGAATTCTGGAGAGATTAGGTAGGGAGAAAAAGATAAATGTTTCAACCCTTGTTGCAAAGATCTACTTTACAAAATTGCTGTAAGTTATAGATAGCTTAAAGAAGAGGAGAAAAAGAGATCCTTTAAATCTGGGAAACAAAACATTAAAGCAATCAGTCCTCCACTCAAGTTCCAGAAGTTCCCACCCGGCTCAATGTTATGATCTTAAAGTTATCAAAACCTGTGTTACAGAGTATTCTTAAAGTCTTTCCCATGAATCTCTTTGAAAATGAAACATATTTGTAAAGGCATCAGAGTAAAATAATAAGTGTAACTGGCAAAAGATTTTTTTAAAAAAGGCAGTGGGTAAATGCAGTTGACAAGGAAATTTGGGTATTTTTATGATATACATTTTAGATAGTATTTAGAATTACAAGTAATAACATTATATTAGGACATATCAGATTTTTATTATTTTTATACAGTTTCTAGAACACATTTTAGTAACATTCACCCATACATTATAACCTTAAAAGGTTTGTTATTGCTTATTTGACCACGCTTCTCATGTAATTTGACATGCTAAATAAGCCTAATTAGTGTAATCTCTCTCTTTTTATTAGGAGAGGGAACAAATCTTTTGAGATATCCCAGGTGCCCTCTGGAAAATCCTAAAGTTACGTCCAGGTGGAAAAGACTTCATTTAAAATTTGAATATTTGGGGAAGACACTTGACCAAATTGGGTCACAGATCATTATGAGAAAATACCTAGTTATCTATCAGACCAAAGTAACAATAAAAAATTTCAAAGGCAAATACAAAGAGTTACATAGCTGTAAGCAAAACTTAACTCCTTCAGTGTTAAGAAGACTCAGTTTTCTTAAAGACTCGATACAAACAGCACAGGAAATTATTTTGATAAAACATAAAATCTTGAAACTCTCATACACTGTTGGTGGGAATGCAAACTGGTGCAGCCACTATGGAAAAGAGTATGGAGATTTCTCAAAAAGTTAAAAATAGAAATACACTATGACCCAGCCATCCCACTACTGGGTATCTATCCTAAGAACCTGAAATCAGCAATCCCAAGAGTCCCATGCACCCCTATGTTCATCGCAGCATTATTTACAATAGCCAAGACGTGGAACCAACCTAAATGCCCAGAAACTGATGACTGGATAAAGAAGATATGGTATATATACACAATGGAATACTACTCAGCCATAAAAAAGGACCAAATTGTTCCATTCGCATCAACATGGATGGACCTTGAGGGTATTATGTTAAGCGAAACAAGCCAGACAGAGAAAGACGAACTCTGTATGACTCCACTTATAGGTGGAAGTTAACATATAGACAAGGAGAACTGATCGGTGGTTACCAGGGAAAAGGGGGGGTGGGGGGAGGGCACAAAGGGTGAAGTGGCGTACCCACAACATTACTAACAATAATGTGCAACTGAAATCTCACAAGATTGTAATCTATCATAATCTTAATTAAAAAAACACATAAAATCTCTATTTCTAGGCCTATTGCTTAAAAGTAAAGAAGCTTTCACAATCTATCAGAGGCAGGCCAGTAGCCCAAGAAAACCTTGTCCTTTTTCCCCCCTCCCCAAAGCCCAGTACATAGTTATATATTCTAGTTGTGAGTCCTTCTAGTTCTTCTATGTGAGCCATCACCACAGCATGGCTACTGACAGATGAGTGGTCTGGTTCCATGCCCATGAACCGAATCTGGGCCACTGAAGCAGAGTGTGCCAAACTTTAACCATCATGGCTGGCCCATAAACCTTGTTCTTTTAACAGAAAAGAAAGCCAAATTTCAATTTTGCATCAGCTTACTTTCAGTATTAAAACTCATTCATTTCAATTTTAGTCAGTCTTGACTGCCCATAAAATTCCTTTCCCAAGGTTCCTTTCCATAAACCTTGTACAGCTTTCTTGTTATGTTCAGATTTTGTCTTATGTTTTTCTCTTTCCCATTCTGAAACAACCAGCCTCTCTTTAGGACAAAATTACTTCCTTTCCCTCAATAAAATGCATTTCCATTCCTCATACTTTCCTTTACTAGAACACACATCCTACTTTCCTTGCTTACAGAGATGTTTCTGTTTTTGTTTCTAGTAGCTTTTGTTATGTATATTAGAATTTTTAACCCTTAGCATCCTTAATTCTTAGTGAAAACTGAGAAGTAAGCAATTGTGAACTATATTAGCATTTTTTGGCTTGGCAAACTTATAAATACCTTTTGTAAATTTCTAGAAACATATGCCTCTTTTCCTAGAAAATTTCTCAGTTTCCTAAAACATGTTCACTAATAAACTCAAATATCCTTAGCCTCTCTACACTAGGAAGCCAAAAGTAGCTAAACCCATGTTCAATAATTAATGTTTATCTTATTTGGAAATGATTTAGGTGTTCAATAGCCATCCATTATTTAGTCTAACGTAGTTTAAACTTTGATCTTATTTACATATATTTTAATTACTTTTAACAATCACACTTAAATTAGACATTAAATAGCCAACCATTGTCTTAAGTTACTTTCTTGCTAACAAATTTTGTAAGAGATAACAGCAGTTTAGTAAACCCAGGTAGAATGAAAATTGGATGTCTGCATTATATTCAGTATTGATAACTCTAAAGATGTGCTTGTTTAAATTAAACCAACAACCTTAAGCTAGCTTTTATTTACAAAAGATTAATCCTACATCACATAACATTTGGGTGAGTTTCCATTATATTTCTGAGATTTAGGAATACTTAATTTATAAGCACTAAATTTCAAGCCAATTAAATAGAGCTCTTTTACAAATCAATCTTATCAATACCATCCAGAGGTAGAAAAATATCATATCTCTATAACTTGCATCCATAGATACATAACATACAGGCACAGACAGAGATCTCATAGCTTTCCTTTAAAAAATTTTAGCCATATCTCAGGTACAAAACTCAAAATGATAGTTGGATCCCAGTTGTATTTCTGGCAGATGGACTAAGCTGAGGTTACTTATTCACACAGCCAAATCTTTCTACTAAGGAATTTTTGTGCATGCTGTAAGGATCCTTTTAGAACTGTCTTTGGCGTCATTTTGTCTACTATCAAAAGTCTAGGGTAATTGCTATTTAAATTTTTCCTTCTCCTGTTAACTTAGAAATAGTTAATAGGGATTTAGCATTTGACTCCTCAGAGGGTCTGATTTTAAAGGGGCAGGTTTTTGCAGAGGGGAAAAGAGGAGGATGGTGCCAGGGATGGAACCTATGCACAAGATGGCTGGGGGGTAAAGTCTGAGACAAAGGAGTCTGGGAAGACAAACAAGCTGGTGCTTGAGACAAAGGAGAAGGGAGAGGGGAAGACAAGGCTTTAGAAGCCATTTTATTCTCCCCCAGTTTTTTAGTTGTTTCAGCTAATTTAGACAAAGTGTCATGTAGTGAGGCAATTTTAGAGTTTTATGCATGTCCAGAAGCCTCCAGGTACCAAGGAAAATAGACATTTCATTTTGCTTAGTTTTAGAGCTGTGGTCTTCCAGTTTGGTTTTAAGAAAAGCGAGTTTGGGGAGATCAAAAGTTCCACATAATGGCTCTTGTAATTATGGATTATTCTTGGTTGGTTTGGTCCATTTAGTTAAAAATGTGCACATAGGGAGCCCAAAGTTCTGAAACACAAATCCAGCCAGGATCTCTGGAGGATTTTCTTCAGAACATTTACATGACTGGAATCCCATTTGTGAAATATCCTCTGAAAACCCAAGAAAGTTGCTAGAGTCCTAGCCCTGATCCCCAAAGAAATCTAAAAACAAAAGGAGGCTGCCAGATTTTCAGCCCTGATTCCAAAAGGAATCTGAAAACCAAGGAAAAGCTTTTGGATTCTCAGCAAGGCTGAGCCCCAAAAGGAACTGTGTTACTTTCAGAAAATAACTGAGTACTCATTAAGGACGATGTCTTGAACTCAAGGATAGAGCCTTGAACCAGGAAGGACAAAGTCCTACCCCTGAGAGTACAAAGCCTTTCCTGATCCTGAATAAGGTTGGAGAGCTCAAATAACAAGGAGAGTGGAGCTCAGAATCCTGGAAGAGACTCACCAAAATGAAAGGAGGTGGCAACTCACAGAAGCAATGAGCACAACGGGCTCAGTGCACGTACCTCGCTCAGTTCTGGGGCTTGCCATCTCTTGGGGATCACTTCCTTCAGATCCCACTTCTGACACCATATATGTCAACTTAAAAAGCAAATTCACCAGTTATTTTACCTTCACAAGTTTATTCATTAATAGTCAAAAGAATTGCAATTGAGGATGGTGCATGCTATGATGAACCATAGGCAAATCCAGTGAACAGAGAAAGGAGCTTGCTTTTATAGAGAAAAAGTGGGAATAGGGCAGGGCTGCTGTAAATGGAAGTCCATTGGGGGAAAGTAACAGTTCAAGGTGGCAGTGGCTTCCAGCTGCCACCAGTGGTAGCCAAACCATGATTCCTGAAGTATATGGGCCATTAGTAGTCCTGTCTGAATTGACTTGTAGTTTTCCATTGACTTTAATCACAGGGCATTGTAATATTAGAGACAGCTTAAGTGAGCTCCTGTATTCCAGACATACTCTTCCTTACCTCTCTTGTGGAGTAGTAGTCTCTTTATGAGTCCTAACTCCACAGTTAAGACTGACTTTTTTTTTTTTTTAAGATTTTATTTTTCCTTTTTCTCCCAAATCCCCCCAGTACACCATTGTGTATCTTTGGTTATGGCATGTGGGATGCCACCTCAGCATGGCTTGATGAGCAGTGCCATGTCTGTGTCCAGGATCCAAACCAGCGAAACCCTGGGCTGCCGAAGCGGAGCATGCGAACTTAACCACTCGGCCATGGGGCCGGCCCTCCAGGGTTAAGACTTTCAAAAAGTAGTGCTTTTTTTTTTTTTGTTTTAACACTTAAATGCTTTAATTGAAAACATTTATCAGTGCTTGCAGCCCCTTTGTGCACTAGGGACAGAAGTGGGGTGTTGGAGGAATGTTCCAAAATATCCTCTGTTATACCTGGAAAAATAGGATTCAGTCCTAAATTTCAGGTTACTATGCTGTTAGATGAGCAACATGAAAAACAAGATTTTTTTCCCCAACTTTCTTGATTCAAGGGTCGAGTGGTGGAAAATATCTCAAAGCGATGTGGTGGATTCCTGAGGAAGCTCAGCTTGAGAGGCTGCATTGGTGTCGGGGATTCCTCCTTGAAGTAAGTCGATTCCACAGTGACGCACTTTGTCATGGCAGCTTGTGGCTGACATTTTCATTAGCAAAAATAAACATATTATGTGCTTTTGTAATCTTAAATTCTTTCTATGGTAATTTGTATAGAATAATGAGAGAACCATGACTTTGGAGTCAACAGACCTGGGTTAGAAACAGAGCTCCAGGGTTGTTGGGGGTGTGACTTTGGGAAAAATTATTTCATCTCACTGAGTGTCAGTTCTCTTTTCTGCAAAGTGAAGGCAGTTATAGCTTCTGCTTGGGAATGTCATGGGTATCACATGAAATAACATATATGAAGTGCCTGGCACATAGTATAACATTAGTTCGCCTCTCTTCTATTCCCTTCTTCATTTTCCTATCTTCCTAATTCCCTTCTCATAAGAGTAGCTACCTTTTTATATAAATTATACTAATTAAGAACATAATTCTTTCAGAAACTTCCTTAGCATAACCTGGAATTTCGTACTCAAAAGGGATGTGATTACCATATTCATTTTACTGTAGTTAGCAATATGTCCTATCCAACCAAATGCTTGCCCACTTCTTCCTAGAGAGCCATTATTTATTGGAAATGTTATCAATCAACTGTTAAAGGACATGTGCTTTGAGCTTTCCTGGAGACAACATATAATTAAAACCTTTATGTCCTTACCCTTGTGGCCTCTAGTATTGTTTGAGTTGGCTAAATTAGGGCACACACCATCTCCTAGAACCTTGGAACAGATTTTGTCTCTTGCAGACCCAAACATTACCCCAGTGTACATCAGTCCCAGACTGCCAGTGAGAATGTACAGTATATAGTGATTGCAGACAGTAGAATTTGTAATGGAAACACCTGCTACACCATTGCTAAGAAAATTAATTCATAACATCTTTTAAGGATCAATACACTCCCTTTAAATATTATGGAACAAAGTGACTTTTTATAAATCAAGAAATTAAGATCATCAGACCAAATTTTCTGCTACTTCAAAAGCTTTGTAAACCAGTGGAATAGATTGATTCTATTTTAACAGGGAACTTAAATGTACCAAATAGGTCCTATGATAATTTGTAATATAGAACATAAATCTAATAGTAGTTTCCTTGAGGAAACTAAAATAAATGTGAAGATGTGAATTGTCAATGAGGAATGTCAAAGAAATACATTATCTTGGCAATTGCAATAAAGCCATATATGCTAGCAAAACTATCCTATAAGGCTAAGAATGTTTACTGGTTTACCATAATTGTTAGAGCAGAAATCTGTATTGTCTACATACATTTTTAATATGAGACCAGATTACTGTGAGAAATAATGATATGCATAAACACAAATTATGACTCAGAAAGGATTTTATGCCTCCAGTTTTTTATTGTAATCACCTAGAATTAGCCTTGACGTCTACTCTGCCCCCACACGTGTATTGTTATTGTTTTGGTGGGAGGGGGACTAGTCATTTACAAATGTTGACTGAGCCTCTACTGTATCAGGCACTGATTTAGGCAGTGGAGACAAAGTAGTAATCAAAATAGATTAAAATCCCAGTACTAATGGATCTTGAATGTGTATTCTCTATAACTCCTGCTCCATCATTATATATGATGTCCTATGGATTTTTAACAACTTTACAATTGAGATACAATAATACAATACAATGTAATGCAATACAATACACTTGAGATACATACCCATGAAACCAACCCTATAATAAAGATAATGAACATATCTGTATCCCACAAAAGTTTCCTCACATACCTTTGTAATCCCTCCGTGCCTTCCACCCCTGTCTTTGCCCCATCTCTAGGCAAACACTGATCTGCTTTCTATCTCTATAGGTTAGTTTGCATTTTCTAAAATTTTATGTGTAATTATCCAGTATGTACTCGTTTTTGCCTGGCCTCTTTCACACAACATAATTGTTTTGAGATTCATCCATGTTGTTGTGTGTATCAATAATTCATTCCTTTTTATTGCTGAGTAGTAGCGTATTGTATGGATGCACTGCAATTTATTCATTCATCTATTTATGGACATTTGGATTCTTTCCAGTTTTCAGCCATTACATATAAAGCTGCTATGAACATTTTTGTACAAGACTTTATATGTTATATGTTTTAATTTCTCTTGGGTAAATACCTAGGAGTGGAATGGCCAGATCATTTGGTAGATGCATGTTTAACTTTTTAAGAAACTTCTAAACTGTTTTCTGAAAGGATTGTACCATTTTACATTCCCACCAGAAGTGTATGATACTTCCAGTTCCTCCACATTCTTGCCAACAGTTGGTAGGTCAGTCTTTTTTTTTTTCTGGTAGGTCAGTCTTTTTAATTTTACCCATTTTAATAAATGTTGTAGTGGTATCTCATTGTGGTTTTCATTTGCATTTCTCCAATGACTGATGCTGTTGAGTGTCTTTTTATGTGTTTTTTTGCTATCTGTATATTTTCTTTGCTGAAATGTTTGTTCAAAGGTTTTACTTATTTTTTTCATAGATTCTTTGTTGTCTTACCATTGAATTTGGAGAGTTCTTAATATGTTCTGGATACAAGTCCTTAATCAGATACGTGTTTTGCAAATATTTTCTTCCTGTCTGTGGCTTATCTTTTTATTTTCTTTTTTGAAGAGTTTTTTAATTTTAATGAAGTTCAGTTTTTTTCTTTTATGAATCATGTTTTTTGTATTATATATAAGAGATCTTTGCCTAACCCAAGGTCATAAAGATTTTCTTCTTTGTTTCTAGAAGTTTTGTGGTTTAGATTATGATCATTTTGAGTTGATTTTTGTATGTGGTGTGAGGTATAGATTGAAATTCATTTTTTTGCCTATGATGTCCAGTTGTTCTAGCACCATATGTTGAAATGACTACCCTTCTCCACTGAATTGCCTGTGCACCTTTGTTGAAAATAATTGTGGGAGTGTTTTTGTACTATTTATATTTTCCGTTGATCTATTTGTCTATGTTTACTCCAAACCATGCTGTCTTGATAACTGTTGCTTTAACAGTAAGTCGTGAAATCAGGTAGTAGTGGTCTTCCAGCTCTTGTTCTTTTTGAAAGTTGTTTGACTGTTCTAGATCCATGGCATTTCCATATAAATTATCGAATTAGCTTGTCAATTTCTTCAAGGTCTTGCTGGGATCTTCATTAGGGTGATGTTGAATGCAAAGATCAATTTGGGGAGAATTGATATCTTAACAATATTGAGTCTTCCAATGCATGAACATGATATATGTCTCCATATATTTAGGTGTTTTTAAATTTCTCTCAACATGTTTTTTGGTTTTCGGTGTACAGGTTGTGCACATCTTTTGTCATATTTATCTCTAAGTTATAAAATGTTATTGTAATGGTATTATTTTTTATTTCAATTTTCAATTGTTCATTGTTAGTAAATAGAAATACTATTGGTTTTGGTACATCAATCTTTTATCTTGCAACCTTAATAGATACATTTATTAGTTTTAGTAGCTTATTTGTTGATTCCTTTGGATTTTCTACATAGGCAGTCATGTCACCTGTAAATGAAGATAGTTTTTCTTCTTTGTTTCCAATAAGTACCTTTTCTTATTCTTACCTGATTGCACTGGCTAGAATCTCTAGTACAGCATTGAATAGAAGTGATGAAAATAGACATCCTAGACAGTCCTCCATCTTAGGGAGAAAGCATTCAAGTATGATGTTAGCTGTAGATTTTTTATAATCATCAAATTGGGGAAATTTCCTTCTATTTCTAGTTTGAGAGGTTTTTTTAAAATTGAGAGTGAATGTTAGATTTTGTCAAATGCTTTTTCTGCATCATTTAGATGACCATATGTTTTTTTCTTATTTAGTTTGTTAGTATGGTGAATTACACTGGTTGATGTTTGAATGTTAAACTAACCTTCCATCCCTCAGATGAACCCCACTTGAGTTGTCATGTATTGTGTGTGTGTGTGTGTGTGTGTGTGTGTGTGTCAAGATTGGCCTTGAGCTATCATCTGTGGCAGTCTTCCTCTATTTTATGTGGGATGCCACCACAGCACGGCTTGATGAGTGGTATGTAGGTCTGCACCTGGGATCCAAACCAGCAAAACCCAGGCCACCAAAGTGGAGCACACAAAGTTGACCACTATGCCACCAGGCTGGCACCTGTGTTTTTTACATGTTGTTGGATTCTATTTGTTAAAATTTTGTTAAATATTTTTACATCTGTGTTCGTGAGGGATATTGTTAATTGGTTTTCTTGTGATGTTTTTGTCTGGTCTAGGTATCAAAGTTATACTGGCCTCATAGAATAAATTAGGAAGTGTTTCCTCCTCTTCAGTTTTTTGGAAGACTTTATGTAGAATTAGTATTGCTTTTTCCTTAAAATATAGAATTCACCATTGAGGCCATCTGGGGCTGCATCTTTCTTTTGTGGGAGGTTTTTACTACAAATTCTATTTCTTTAATGTATGTAGAACTCTTCAGGTTTTCTATTTCTTCTTGAGTAAGCTTTGGTTTAGTTTTGTCTTACAAAGATTTTGTCCATTTCATTTAAGTTGTTGATTTTATTGGCATAAAGTTGTTTATAATGCTGTTATTATCATTTTAATATCTATAAAATCTGCAGTGATATCTCCTCTCTTCATTCCTGATATTGGTATTTTTTTTTAAGTAAATGGAAGTACTTGTCATGTCTAATAGAAATCACAATGATTATACAGTGCCTATTGTAATTCAATATTCTTTGAATTCTTTTATTGGCATTAATAGTGCATTTTTAAAGAGTAAAGATGATTAAATTTCTCTTACATTGGTAATTTTTTGTCTTTTCCTGATCTGTATGGCTAGAGGTTTATTAATTTTAATGCTATTTTCAAAGAACCAGCTTTGTGTTTCATTGATTTTTCATTGTTTTTCTGTTTCCTACTTCATTGATTTCTGCTCTAATCTTTATTATTTTATTTCTTTTATTTGCTTTGGGTTTCATTTGATCTTCTTTTTTCTACTTTCTTAAGGTGAAAGCAGAAGTCATTGATTTGAGACCTTTTTTCCTTTACTAATATAGAAGGTTAGTGCTATAAATTTCTCCTGAAGTACTGACTTAGTAGGATTTCACAAATTCTAATGCTGCGTTGGCATTTTCATTCAGTTCAAAATGCATTCTATTTCCCTTTTTATTTCTTCCTTGACTCGTGGGTTGTTTAGAAGTGTATTATTCAGTTTCCAAATATTTGGGCGTTTTCCAGCTTTTTATGTTATTGATTACTAATTTAATTCCATTGTGATAAAAAAATATACTTTATACAATTTGGATTCTTTTAATTTTACTGAGAATTGCTTTGTGACTTAGAATATGGTCTATCTTGATAAATGTTCCATGTTCACTTGAAAACAATGTATTCTGCTGCTGTTAGGTGTGGAGTGTTCTATAAATACCAATTAGGTCAAGTTGATTGAGAGTGTTGATCAGATCTTCTGTATCTTTACTGATTTTCTGATTTCTTGTTTGATCAAATATTGAGAGAAGTGTCTTGAGATTTCTGCCTATAATTTTGGATTTGTCTGTTTCTCCTTACAGTTCTATCAGTTTCTTTTCTGCATGTATTTTGAAGCTCTGTTATTAGGTATATAGACATTTAGGATTGCTGTGCCTTTATGATGAATTGACCAGTTTTTCATTATCATGTGGCCTTCTTTTATCCCTGGTATATTCTTTGCTCTGAAGTCTACTCTGTCTCATGTAATATAGCCACTCCAGCTTTCTTTTGATTAGTGTTGGCATGGTATATTTTTTTCCATTCTTTTACGTTTAACTGATTTGTGTCTTTATATTTAAAGTTGGTTTCTTGTAGGCAGTATATAGTTGGGTATTGTTTTTTTGATCCGTGATGAAAATCTCTGCTTTGGATATTTAGATCATTTACATTTAATGTGATTATTGATATGGTATGGTTAGTTTTAAATTTACTTTCTTGTTATTTGTTAGCTATTTGTTCTGTACATTCTTTCTCTCCCTTTTCCTCCTTTTCTGCCTTCTTTTGGATTGAGGATATTTTATGATTCCATTTTATATCCTTTTTTGGCTTAGTAGATATAACTCATTGTTTCATAATTTTAGTGGTTGCTTTAGAGTTTATAGTTTACATCTTTAACTTATTATAGTCTACTGTTAAATTATATTATACATCACTCCCATTTTTCCTCAGTCTTCATGCTATTATTGTCATACATTTAAATTCTGCGTATGATATAAACCCCTCACTAGATTGTTAGTATTTTTGTTTTAACAGGCAATTATTTTTTTTAAGAGAATTAAACACCTAAAAAAAAGAGAAAGACTTTATATACCCAAGTAGTTACCATTTCCAGTATTCTTATTCCTTTGTGTAGACATAAATTTTCATCTGGTTCACTTTTTTTCTGCCTGAAGAACGTTCTGTAACATTTCACATACTGCAGATCTGATGAATTCTTTCAGCTTTTCTATGTCTGAAAAATATCTTTATTTTTCCTTCAATTTTGAAAAATATTTTCGCTGAACATAAAATTTTATGTTGATAGTTTTTTGTTTTCAGTATTTTAAAGATGCTGCTCCTCTGTTTTCTTGCTCTTTTGTTACCAATGAGAAATCTTCTATCACTGTTATTTTTATTCTTCTGTACGTAATGTGTCCTTTTTCTCTAAATGCTTGTAAGATTTTTCTGTCACTAGTTTTGGCCAGTTTGGTTATGATATGCCTTTCATATTTCTTGTGCTTGGAATTCTTTCACTTTCTTGTATCTATAGGTTGATAGTTTTCATAAACTTTGGATAAATTTTGGCCGTTACTTCTTTAGATATTTTCTCCCTCCCCTCTCTGTCTCCTATTCTTCTTTGTTTGCTGAGGAAGATTCTCCCTGAGATAACATCCATTGCCAATCCTCCTCTTTTGTTTGCTTGAGGAAGATTAGCCCTGAGCTAACATCTTTGCCAATCTTCCTCTATCTTTTTTGTATGTGGGACACTGCTACAGCATGGCTGGTGAGTGCAGTAGATCTGCACCTGGGATCCAAACCCAGGCCACCGAAGGGGAGTGCGTGGAACTTTAATCATTTGGCCACAGGGCTGGGCCCTCCTCTTTAAGGACTCCAATCACATGTATATTAGGTTTCTTGAAGCTATCTCACAGTTCATTCATGCTCTGTTCTTTTTTCTTGGTTTCTCTCCATGTTTCATTTTGGATAGTTTCTGTTGCTGTGTCTTCAAGTTCACCAGTCTTCTTTTCCACAATGTCTAATCTTTCATTAATCCCATCCAGTAAGTTTTCATCTCAGCCATTGTGGTTTTCATATCTAAGACCTTAATTTGGGTCTTTTTTGTATCTTTCATATCTCTATATAATGTGTTTACTAAACATAACATGTTCAAACTTTATCTAGCTTTATACAACCATATTCTTCAGAACACAGTTATAATAACTTTTAATGCCTTTGCTATTTCTAATATCTCTGTCAGTTCTGGGTCAGCTTTAATAGATTGAATCTTCTCATTATGGATATATTTTCCTTCTTTGAAAGTGTGGTAATTTTTTGTTCAATGCCAGATATTGTGAATTTTACTCTGAGTGCAGAATATTTTTGTGCTTCTACAAATATTCTTGGGTTTTGTACTAGGATGCAGTTGAGTTACTTGGACATAGTTCCTTTCAGATCTTGTTTAAAAAATTTGTTAGGTTGGACCAAAGCAGTGTTTAGTCTAGAGCTAATTGTACTCGACTCCTGAAACAAGAGCCTTCTCAGTACTCTACCCAGTGCCGTACAAATTGTAACATTTTTCACTGTTGGCTGGTGGGAATGGGCACTATTCCTGGCTCTGGGTGAGATCTGGCTTTTGTTCTCTCTAGTGCTTTTTCTTGATTCTTTCCCAGGCTTTGAGTAGTCTCCTCACATGCATGCTCTGATCAGTACTTTACTGAATTCTTGAGGGGAACCCTCTGCAGATCTCTGAAGTTCCCTCCACTCCAGTACTTTCTCTAATAACTCTAACTGCCTTGGTCAGACTTTTGGCTCCATATCCCCAAGTCAGGAAGTCCATTAGACTCCAGCTCAGTTCCCCTTCCCTGTACCATAGCAGGGCAGAAGGAACAGATGAGAATGACATCTGATTTGAGGCCAGGTTTTGAAGATGTTTGGGTACTGCGTGGAAGAATCAGGACTCTATCCTATAGGATACATTGAAGCTGTATTTCAGGAAAATGCAGATGACCTGAGCCAGTCCTTGCTGAATATGTTAAGTAGTAAGTGGTGAGTAAGGGATGTTTAATTTTCTGCTTCTGGCCTCCCTACCAACCCACAAATCATTGAGGAAATTGCCCTTCATGAATTAGTGTTCTCACCAGTAAATGGATGGTTCTTGATACTCATCAACTACTGGATGCTATTAATGGCCAGAGACAATTTCTCCAGAAAGCTCTGTAACCAACTGGCAGCGTGACACAATGCAAGAAAGATTCAGCCCCCTTGCTTCCAATTGATTTTCTTGTAGAGAGGAAGAAACAGGGAGCCAGGCCTCCATTCTCAGATGACTGCCAAGGTGTGGGTGAAGGAGAGTTACAACTGAAGTGTAGTCAGTCTAGGACTTTGCTTCCCAAAGTATAGTCCCCAGAGTAGCAGCACTGGCATCACTTGAGAGCTTAGAAATGCAGACATCAGGGAGTTTGTGTAGATCTACTATCAGAATCTGCACTGTGACCGGAGCCCCAGCTGATTTGTGTGCACATTAAAGCTTGAAGACAGTAGTACCTATAGTCAATAGTAGTATATTGTACACTTAAAAATGTTCAGAGAGTAGATGCCATGTTAAGTGTTCTTTCCACAATTAAATAAATTTTTTTAAAGTTTGAGGAGCACTGTTTTAAATGTGAACGGTTACACATGCCCTCTAGTGGCTGCCCAGCAACTTGCACAGAGTTTTTAAATGTTTTCTCATTTTAGGACCTTTGCACAGAACTGCCGAAACATTGAACATTTAAACCTCAATGGGTGCACAAAAATCACTGACAGGCAAGTAATGAAAATTAGTTTGGGCACTAATTGGCCATGGGGAGAGTGAGGGGAGAGAAACATGGTTGAAAATACCTTTAGTGTGTCTGTTCTTTTTCAGCACGTGTTATAGCCTTAGCAGATTCTGTTCCAAGCTGAAGCATCTGGATCTGACCTCCTGTGTGTCCATTACAAACAGCTCCTTAAAGGGGATCAGGTAAAAGTACCTGTTGTTTGTGGTCATGAGAAATACCCAAAGTTATGTACATTCTGGTGTGTCTGAAACCTTTCTAATGGTCTCATTGGAGCAGGAAGTAGGTGACTCAGACAGGTCTCAGAGGTTCTTGCTCCTCTGAATTGCTTGTGATTTACTAAACTCAAAGTTGGTAATAAACTCTCTATAGGATAGACTGCACATGCGTGGTTTTGTTCTTTGTTCTCTCAGTGAGGGCTGCCGAAACCTGGAGTACCTGAACCTCTCTTGGTGTGATCAGATCACGAAGGATGGCATCGAGGCACTGGTGCGAGGTTGTCGAGGCCTAAAAGCCCTGCTTCTGAGGGGCTGCACACAGGTACCAAGGGGTCAATAGAGTCGTGTTCATCTAACACTTATCTAACAATAGGTGTGGCACTTCGTTAGGGAACTTGCTGCTTCATTTTTCTTGGTGCCCCACTGTTCCCTGACCTGGCTCCATCCCTCTTTTCTCTCTCTACTCAGTTGGAAGACGAAGCTCTGAAGCACATTCAGAATTACTGCCATGAGCTTGTGAGCCTCAACTTACAGTCCTGCTCAGTAAGTAGTGTGCCTCTCCTGTGAGCACCTTCCTGCTCCACGTTCTCTCCCTCAGGAATCGGCCGCAGGCCCCGCTGTGAAGCACCCTGGGCAGCTGGGATGATCACACCCTTACTTCTCCTGTGGCCTGATGTGATCTATCCATTTGCCGCAAGATGAAAGAACAACAATCTAAACCCAAAGGCCAATACAAAGCTACTGACATGTCCCCTAAAAATAATACAGATCAAGGTCTTGGTTTATTATGAGATATCAGGAATGCTGTGAAACTAGTCACTAACCTAAACAATCCATGGTAATGTCTCAGTGTCTTTTTTTTACTTATAAACTGGGGATGATGACACCTCTCACATTGTTTCAGTGAATAAAATGAAGTAACAGATGTGAAAAGACTTTGAAAAAGAAAGGGCGTATGCAAGGGCAAGGTATAATTTTCATCAGAGCATTAGCCTGTGAAAAACTATTGCTGCTTCTTCACTGCCATTGTAAATATTGATGATTGAAGAGCACGCTTGCTAAATCCTATTTGGTTTCTCAGGGAGAACATCAATCTTGAGTAAAGTGAGAGAAATCGTTTTCATTTGGCATTTAGTGAGTGAATCATAAATCTTTAGAGTCCCTGATAGTGAGAGATAGAACAAAGTATCTTTGGGACAAATATTGACCTTACAGGGGAGTACAGGGACTGCACTGTTCAAAAATAGGACCTTGGATTGCTAGTACTGCCAGATGAATTGAAGTATGACATATATGTGCATGTTTATTTCTACATAAATTAGTATCTTTAAAGAAAGATTTTATTTTGAATCTTCATGGCTAAATTCATAGAATCCCAAGCGATTTATCAGTGATTTATTTAATTTTGCTATTTTCTAAACATTGAGGAAATGCTGTAAGTATATACATGTGATTTATATGGTAGATATCTGAAACATTAATCTGTAGAAATTCAACCAAAAATTAATATGTCACTTAACTAGGCAAGTCTCATGAGCTCTTTATTTAACCTGATTTTTAACACAAGTTTATGAATTTTTCCTGAAAAAAATCAAATGTTTCTGGGGAGGGAAATGAAATTTTAAAATTTTACTCTTCATTAGTAACATTAGGATATTTTAAAGCTGTGCAGAGATAACAACACATCTGCCCTGTGCTTCATCTTGTTTTGTTTAAATTATTAGGATAAAATGCGAGTAACTGGCAACCCAAACTAATCGACTAGCAGTAGGTCCTGTTTTTCTGCTGCTCTCATTTCGGTACTGCTGGTGCCCTCTGATTTCCCTTCCTGTTTTGGTTTTCACCAGCGCATTACGGATGAAGGCGTGGTGCAGATATGCAGGGGATGCCACCGGCTGCAGGCCCTCTGCCTTTCTGGCTGCAGCAACCTCACAGACGCCTCTCTCACAGCCCTGGCTTTGAACTGCCCAAGACTTCAGTGAGTGCACCACACTTTTGCTTTGCAGCCCAGAGCTTGGCTGAGCTGACTGGGAGGGCTTCCTGCAGGAGGAGAAAGGCTTGCCAGTAGGAACAGGTGGTGGTGGAGAAGGCGGTGGTTGTGTTGTTGTTGGCTTCTGTCGGGGGATTGGAGTAGGACAACGCGTAATGCAGTTCATTTAGGGACATACGAGAAAGCACTAAATGTCTACCACCAGTTTCTTGATGCACTTCACACGTTTGCCCACATGATTTGCCTCATGCTGTTTGATATCCGAGTGATCTGACAGTGAGCAGAGTGATAGCCTCACATCCAAATGCCATGATGTTCTCCTCTAAACCAGCTGCTAAATGGACAGCATGGGAGGAAAATTACAATTACTTTATTTATCATCTTTCCCATCAGGAAAAAAGTTTTGTTTTAACAAATAATGATTTTCTGATTATCCATGTAATATTGTGACTATTAAAACTTTAATAATGGCAACAAACTACTAATCATAGTTAACATCACTTGAACTCATATGTCCCAGGCTCTGTATTAGGCACTTTTATAAGCATTATCTCATTTAATCCTCACCACGTCTCTAGGAGATAAGTACTGTTATTCTCGCTTGTTTTGCGGAGGAGAAACTGAGACTCAGAAAATCCCATGATTTATCCTGGGTCACATAATGAGTAAGAAGTAAAAGTAGAATTTGAACTTAACAGAGTTCGACTTCAGAAGCAGCAATCTTAACCCTAGAAAGAGGCAGCAAAAAGCCATTTGTTTTGTTATTCTTTACTCATCAGTGAAACGGATCCATTTCTTATGCTCACACCAGTTGCGTATCCTTTAAGGATTGTCTATTTCTGTCTTTTGCCCATTTTTCTTACCGTTGTATTATGGAAAATTCTAGATATTTTTGCTGTTTCTCCATAGTAGAAGGAATTTGGGTGATCAAAACTGGTCAGAAAGGAGGTCAAAATTATTGCTATTAGTATTTAACTTAAAAATGGTATTCATGCATCTGCCCCTGTTAAGCATGAGTATTGAGAATTAACTCATGTTTTTCTTTG
Organism: Equus asinus; assembly: GCF_041296235.1. Lineage (NCBI taxonomy): Eukaryota > Metazoa > Chordata > Mammalia > Perissodactyla > Equidae > Equus > Equus asinus. The sequence goes on along the minus strand of NC_091810.1, from coordinate 62,645,403 downwards.
GCTGCAAATTTTTAAAGTTTCCTTTAGAGTAACTTCAAGAAATGCAATAGATATCAAGATGATTTTGTTGAGTAAAAGTTCATTTTAATTGTATTTAGAAGTCAACAAATATTGAAATAATATTTAAAAACAACAACAGCAACAGTGTGCGGTGCAGTGGGAAGATGCCTGGATTTACTGTTTGAGTTCAGGTTAGGACTTTGGCGCTTAGGGCAGGTCACATTCCTCCCTAAGCCTCATTCTCCTCATCTGTCTAGTGGCGACAGTATTTGCATTTCCAACGCTTTTAGCAGAAGCAAAGTTGTGTCAAAGAGCAGAATAAATGCAAGAGCGTGCATCATGAAGTGAATGTTTCTCCTGTTAACCAGTTGCTACTTTTTCTCCCATGCACTCCTTATCCCAGGATTTTGGAGGCTGCCCGATGTTCCCATTTGACTGACGCAGGCTTTACACTTTTAGCTCGGGTAAGGTAGAAGTTTTAAAAAACAAAACCAAACTGTAATTCACTTCCCTCAATCAAAGTGACTTGGAGTGATTTTGGAGTGTGCAAAAAAATACCTTCAGAAATGACAGGCACCGAGTGGAATACAGTCCTCTGAGTGTGTTTTGCATTTTTTCCAGTTGGCCGGAAAACTCGGGAGGTCCTGTCGAGGGTTCTGTGGCAGGTGTAGCCTCACTCTCATTGGTCAGGTGGGCCCACAGTGAGAAGAGCCCCATCCCGGGCAGGAGATGCCCTTCCTCGCACAGACCTGACTCACCTCTCAGCAGCTTCCCCTAACCGGGCTGCACTCTGCCTCTGCTCCCTCTTCCACATTGCCGTGCAAATGCCGACCACCACGGGGTCCCTGTGGCCTGCGGCTGGGAACCCGTGTCCTCCTGGGGTACTGATACACTCTTCCCCCAACCTTCACCTGCCCACACTGTGCCTGCGCTCCCCACTCTCATGCCCTCCCAGAACCTATTCTATGGCTAAAATTTACATGCTGCTATCTATGAGCCACCAGGAAGGTTATAGGCAACTACCTGTCCAGGATGAGAGAAGGAAATGCAGCCCAGGGCAGCCCTATTCCCATTTCTAAAGTGAATATGATTCAAAGGGCACCTGCTCGTTAGTACTGGGCCACTTTAGCAACAGGGCACACTCCTTGATGGAAGAAAACAGGGATACTGGGCCCGTACTCAGAGGAACAGAGCAAGCCACCAGTTTTGCCCCAACCGCTGACTGCATGTGGGGGATGTCTTATGGACTCTTTCAGAATTGCCATGACCTGGAAAAGATGGATCTTGAGGAATGCATTCTGGTGAGTGGACTCCTGATAGCCCTGCAGGGCTACCCCTTAGTCCTAACAGACAACCACATAGCCAGAGACTGGCTACTGTCTGGACTCTCCTTGCCCAGCATAGTTGTTAGAGCTTGGGAACTCATGAGGACCATGGCAGTGAGATGCGTAAACTTTGGGCTATTCTCAGTCATCAGACAGAGCTACAGTCGAGAAGTTCAGGATAGCTCCATCTTTTGCCAAACATTGAAAGAAAAAGAAACTTATTTTCACAGAATTTAAGGGAGGTAAAGTTTGCATGTCCAGCAACGAGGTGACTCTACAATGAAGAATCCTGGGGGACCCTCCTTACCCCTCCCTCTTTGTCCCCTTGTCCCTAGGCCCCCTTGGGGCACCAGAGAGAGACCAGAGAACGACTTTGCATCTCCAGGAGTGGACAGATTTGAGGTTGCTGGTAAAAAGAGGAGCTCCCAGCCCAAGTGTGCTTGAGATTAGTTTTTAATTCTCTTTTGCCCCTTTGATTCTCGTGTTCAGGAGAAGCCAGGATTAGGTATTAAGTTCTGGTATAGAAGCCACACTGACGCAGCATGTTTCTCTCTAGATAACCGACAGCACACTCATCCAGCTTTCCATTCACTGTCCTAAACTCCAAGCCCTGGTGAGTCTGAGTTTTTTGTGACATTATTAACCTTTTAGGAATGAAAAAATCCTCCCACTACAACAGGAATCTGTTTGGGTTTCCTTTCTGTAAAGGTATCATCATTCTTGGTTTCAGAGACCTATTAGTTGGGCTCACTTGGGAGGCGGGATATCTAAATGTTACTGGTTCCATTTTAGGATGTGGACCTAATATAGGGACCCATGTCCTTACCACTTTTCTCAAGTTCATGTTCATCATGTCAGGTGGAGTGAAAGGACGTTAAAATGATATAATCTAAGACAAAAGATTGAGGCCATCCTTGTATTAAATTTACATTTCACATCTCCTCATATATATATCTATAGGGGGAAAAGGAATTAGAATATATTGAGAGATCCAAAATGAGCAGTGAATAGTGTCACTGGCACTCTTAGCCCTGCAGACATCTCATGCACATTTCACATCCAGCTGTTTGAGCCAGGAGCAGGGATGGAATCCCCATTCATTGAGCAAGCCCATGTAAACCGTGCTGCCTATGTCTGTGCTAGATACATTGTCTCATTTGATGCCATCCACAGCCCTGTGATGCAGGCACTATGGACGTCCCCATTTTATCAGTGAAGAAACTGAGGCTCAGAGCAGTTAAGGAACTTGGCCAAAGTTACACAACTGCACTATGGTCCTGGATCTCTTGGCCTCCCTGGGGTCTGGGCTTTCCACTGCCCTGAGATACACAACAGATTTTTCTTAAATGCACTTTCTCTGTCATTTTTGAAACTTGCTTTGTCCTCAGGGACTAGAATTTTATAACATTAAAGCTCCATTTGGCCTTGAGTTACTCTCCCCACCAATTTTCCTTGTTTCCGCATTCTGGCTACTTTTTCCCTCAGGCACAAGTGCAGCTGGGCTGTGGACAGCTCTAGGACTTTTTAAAAAGAATTTGGGGTCAGATTTCAGAGATTAGTCAGGAATCTATGTGTATCCAAATTCTCTGTCTAAATCATTTCCCCATACGTGTTACAGATAATTTTGTAGTTCTAGTGATGTCTTTACTCACAAATTGGTTCAGATTTGGTTTTATAATTGGCAGAACCTCTTACTCAGATGTGCTTTCTCCTTTTATCCTCTCCACCCTTTTTCCTTGACACCTTCTGCCTCTCAGAGATGTGGGAAAAATTAGGAGCCCCAGGTTTTATTCCTTGCTTTAACTTGCTTCCTCTGTGCTGCCCAAGGGCTCTCTCTGTCCTCCCTTGGGATACCCTGGACTTGAACTCCTGCCCCTTCATCAGTGTCTGCAAGAAATCTACTCACATCAGGACGGAGGCACCTAAGGAGGGGTTACACGGAGCCAACAAGGCCTTCCGCCAGCTCCCTAACTCCTGCTCTTCCTCCTGCCTCCTCAGGAGTGCAGGATCCACCCCAGCGACTTGTCAGGGAGTGTCTTCCAAATACATAGCATTCTCCCCAGCGGAGATGCTGGTGACTAAATCTCCATCTTGTCCCCTGTATTTGTATAAGCTACTTCCAGAAAGGGGACGTAAGAGTAAAAGGTAAGCTATAATAAAACCAGAAGTCCAAAATAAGAGCCCAGAATAAAAAACACAAAGGATTATTAGCAGAAAAGCAGGGAAACAGTTGCAGTTGAAATCTGAACTTAGCTTTGAAGATTCCTAATAGCCAAAACAGAAAAGGGAAATGCTATGGATTACGTTTATTCCATATCCATCTAATTCACGCTACAAACACCTCTTGAGGAACACCACATGCCAGGCACTGTCCTAGGCACTGTAGAAATCAAAGATACTTCATCACGAGAGAGAAACTTTATCCTCACTCTGAAATTCCGGAGAAGTTTGTGCCTGGATCCTTATTTAAGGGATACTCAAGGAGCACGACCCACTTTGATAGTGGCCAGTAGTAGCAGTGCCTCTGTCAACCCTCAGGTAAAGCTGAGGGTGAGTTAAAGTTCGGATTGTGTCAGAAGTGCATTTCTACTGCAGCAGGTCCCGCAGTGCACATGTGCAGCCGGCTTGCCACCTGCCTTGATGAAATGGCAGCCCTGGGAGGATTTAGGATGGCAGGCATTGAGTGCCAGGTGAAACGTGCACGTTTCTTCTCCACAGGCCTCATTCTGGGGCAGGCGGCCACACGGGAGCAGCGCAGTCCCCACCGTAAGGAAACTCCTCTTACTGAGGGAGTGTCACAGACAGCACTCTGTGACAAAGCTGGGCACAGGCTGCTCAGGGGGTCCTCCTCAGGGATTCCTCCCCTGGCCTGCAGAGATTAGAGGAGGCAATACTCTTGGGGGAAAAACCCATAGACTCAGAATTTTGAAATACGGCTTTTACCTTTTACTAAAGATCTGCAAGCAGGAAGAAATGAAGGAAGTGACCACCAGCCCAAAGCCAGGTGACTATCACACCTCAGTTCCTAACGCTTCAGTTTCCCAGGTTGTCCTTTAGACGTGAACGAGGCAGGTGTGCACACACACTGCCGCTTCCAGGAGTCACTCTGTGATCCTCAAGGGAGGAAGGGCATTGTACTCACACAGAAACGCAATTCAGGGGGCAGCCCTGTGCTGCAGTGGTTAAGCGCCATGCACTCCACTTCAGCGGCCTGGGGTCGGGACTTTGGATCTTGGGCGCAGACGTACACCACTCATCAGCCATGTCGTGGCAGCGACCCACATATAAAATAGAGGAAGATTGGCACAGATGTCAGCTCAGAGATAATCTTCCTCAGCAAAAAACCCCCACAAAAACAAACCAAAAAAACCCAAAAATTCAAAAGGCTATTTGAAAGGGAAAACTGATCCTGTTTGTTTGAAAATTAGTCAAATATACATTTGTGAACAAGGGGAATTCCACATGCAGAGGAGTAGGACCTGGAAGAATCTGTAAAGAGTCATGAAATTTGTTCCAAGAAGGTTAAGGATCCTGTTTGTTCCTCCAGTGTTTAGCTTGTAGGATGTGTTAGCAGCAGCTTCTGTTGATCATGGCGGGGCTGGTTTCCTGTTCAATATCAGAGCCAGCTTTTTGGGCTTTTTGAATCATACTATGTAACTCATTGGTCATAGAAGCTATCCAAGAAGAATTTTATCAGTCTATTATATTGAAGAATAAGGAATGTAGCCAAAAAGGAAATATATTACTTCATTGCTACCAAGTTTATTTTTCATCCTGATTTATCAAAACACAGTGATGATGTATAGAAAGCCATGTCCATCAGGTGTCAGATCAGTCACTCTCCCTTCAGAATGACAAGTGCATAAGTTATCCAGCTAGTAGAAAGCCTGCCTTTGGGGATGTGAGACAATCTTGTTATGCCACTACTCACTGCTGTAGAGGAAAAATAGGGACGCACGAGTTGGTAAGATTTGGATGAATATTTCTTTCAGTTTAAGTGGAAACATTTAGCAACTTTGAAAATAACAGTGTAGAATAGAATGTATGTTGTTTATTTCTCAGTTTAATGCCCCCCCAGTCTGACCATCTCCTGTCTTTCTGATCATCTCTTGTATTACCCAGCTACAACAATAATTTATATGGGACCCATTGATCCCACCATCTTTTCATTGTCCATCCCCGTTTTATGCCCACCCCCCAACTCAGCATAAATTCTACAGTCAATTATTAAATCACTCCCTTGATCCTCAAGATTCACCTTCTTCACTTAGCAAAGCTCTCATCCTGTTTAAATCCAACTCTCAGCTACTGGGCCAGTTTTCAAAGCACCAGCAAGAATGAGGTAGAAAAAGGGCTTGAGGGCATTTTACACAGATGAAACAGCACGTGTTCTTTCTGCAATTGGCTGAGTTTTAGAGTGAGGGAGGAAGGAGAAGGGATGAGGCTCAATGGGAGGCAAGGACCAGAGCCTCATGGGCACTGCTAAGGAGGGTAGACTCCTTCCTTTCTTTCTTAACTGTCTCTGTGAGGCTTGAAAGAGCTGACAGTGAGAAGCTGAGGTGGGGGTTCAGTTTGAAGGGCCACTGTTCTGTGGCACCACCTGGAGGAGAGCAGTCCAGCCTATGTTTTGGTCCCAAATTGAGGACCCTGGTTTATTCAGACCTTCTAGTTATCTCAGCTTAGAATGTTGAGATTCACTAGACACATTAGACCACTCCCAAAACTCTACAAGCAGGGTGACTTCATGTACACATATGGGAAGCTGCAAGTCCTGGCCCAGCTGCTGGGGCCAACCCCATCTCCAGTACACAGTAGCCCTCCCATGGCTAAGATGTTTAGTGTATCCTCACTGAGGTCTTATCCTACAATTTGGCTTCATACAAATTTATGATTCTTACATCCTTCTGGTGCAGTGACATTTTTATCATTATAAAATGTCCCTCTTTATCACTAGTAATACTCTTTGTCTTTAAGTCTACTTTATCTGATGTTAATATCAGCCTTTTTATGCTTACTTTTTGCATGGCATATCATTTTCTTTCAGCCTATCTGTGTTTTTATGTATGTGTCTTGCTGTTAGCCAGTCTAATAATCTGTCTTTTAATTGAAATGTTTAGTCATTTAAGGTTAATATAATATTGATACAGTTGAGTTTTCTCTCTCTCTCTTTTTTTCTATTCCTCCCTTCTCACCTTCTTTTTGGGTTAACTGAATATTTTTAAAATTCCATTTAATTTGTCTATTGGCTTTTTAGCCATCTCTCTGTGCCTTGATGTTTTTAGTGCTTGCACTATTAACCTTAGGTTTTAAAAGTTCTATTCATAAATCCAAGGAAGCTTTCCTCAGTGGGAATTCAGGGGGAGTCTAGGATTGTGATTTAGACTGTCAACTCTTAGAGGACAGAGACAGGATCTTACCTCTCTCCTCTAGCACCAGCACCTTGCACTAGGCTTAACCAGGGGAAGCCACTTCAAATCCTCTTTTGGAACAAAGAAGGATATAAACAAGCCAGCCAAAGTCTCAGAGTCAGGCACGAAAACTATTGTGTGAATGATGAGGGCGATCCCTACAGCTGTGGTCTCAGGTCCCAAAGACTGAGCCCTTCTCATGAGACTGCCAGCTATTCCCTGCCTGCCAGAGGCCCACCATAAGAAGCTGCTTCTTTGGAGGAGGGAGCAGGTGAAGGGTTCCTGCAGTCAGGAATCCCGAGGTTCCTCCAAACTCTCCTTACCCACACTTTCAAGCAACCTTGTCAAGGCAGTCTGGCAGCTCCTTCGGTGTCACACCACTAAACTTACAGAGATAAGGGGGAGGGAAAGGGCGCTTGTTGTTGGAAAAGGTCTTGGGAAGATTCTTGGCCCTAGGGAAGAAGAGAATGTCTGGATTCCTCAGGTCATGGTCTACCCCAACTTTGACAGACAAGTGGCTTCAATTTTTTTTTTTTAATCTTTCAGTTGAAATTCTGTTCAGTCCCTGGGCTTCCATGGGGAGCATTTCCCAGGATGTAGGACACATACACACTTCTTCATCCTAAGAGACCTGTAGCAACCTAGAGGAAGTGGAAGGAGAAGGTGGGGAGAATAAACAAGCTTGAATACTATCATATCAGCCTCCTATCTCTGCTCTAAGTGAACTTCTTTAAGTTTTAAAAATGACAGTAGTAAATCCTTTCCTATCAGTAATCACTCTAAATGTAAATGGATTAAATTCCTCCATCAAAAGACATAGAGTGGCTAAATGGATTTAAAAAAAACATGACAAGGCTATATGCTGCCTACAAGAAACTCACTTTAGACTTAAGGACACCTAGGTTGAAAGTGAAGGGACAGAAAAACATATTCCACGTGAATGGTAACCAAAAGAGAGCAGGATGGCTAAATTTACATCAGACAAAATAGACTTCAAGTCAAAAACTGTCCTAAGAGACAAAGAAGGACATTATATGATAAAACAGGGTCAATCTACCAGGAATATAATAATTGTAAATACGTATACACCCAACAATAGATGACCTAAATATATAAAGCAGACATTGACAGAACTGAAGGGAGGAATAAACAGCAATACACTGATAGGAGGAGACTTCGATACTCCACTTTCAATTCTGGATAGAACTACCAGACAGAAGATCAGTAAGGAAACAGAGGACATGAACTCCACTATAGACCAAATAGACCTAACCTAACAGTCATAAGAACATTCCAACCAACAAGAGCAGAAGACATGTTTCTCTCAAGCACATATATGGCTCTTTTTCCAGGGTAGATCTCATGTTAGGTCATAATACAAGTCTTAACAAATTCAAGAAGATAAAAATTATGCCAAGTGTCTTTTCCCACCACAATGGAATGAAACTAGAAGTCAGTTGCAAAAAGAAAACAAGAAACTTCAAAAAATAGTGAAATTTAAAAATACTTTGAAATGAATGAAATTAAAAACATACCAAAACTTATAGGATGCAGCAAAAGCACAAGAGTGAAGTTCATAGTGATAGATATGTACATTAAAAAAGAAGAAAGTTCTCTAACGACCTAGCTTTACATCTCTAGGAGCTAGAAAGAAAGAACAAACCATGCCCAAAGTTAACAGAAAGAAGAAAATAACGAAGATTAGAGCAGAAATAGAAAAACAATAGAAAAAAATTAATGGAACTGTTGGTCTTTTGAAAACGTAAACAAAATTGACAAACTCTTAGCTAAGCTAACTATGAAAAAAGAAGACAAATAAGTAAAATTAGAAACAAAAGAAGAGATGTTACAATGGATGACACAAATAAAAAGGGTCATAAGAGATGACTATGAACAGTTCTATGCCAACAAAATGGATAACCTAGAAGAAATGGACAAATTCCTAGAAAGATACAACTTACTAAAACTAAATCATGAAGAAATAGAAAGCCTAATCAGACCTGTAACTAGTATGGCGATTGAATCGGTAATCAAAAACCTAACAAAGAAAATTGCAGGACCAGAGGGCTTCCCTGGTGAATTCTACTAAACATTTGAAGAATTAATGCCAGCCTTTGTCAAACTCTTTCAAAAAATTGAAGAGGTGACAACACTTCCAAACTCATTTTATGAAGCCAGCATCACCCTAATACCAAAGCCAGACAAAGACACTACTAGAAAACCAAAGGGCAATAATCCTGATCTATATGGATGTGAACATCTTCAATAAAATACTAGCAAACTGAATCCAACAGCACATTAAAAGGATCATACATCACAATCAAATGGGATTTATCCCTGGGAAGCAGGGATGATTCAATAAATGAAAATCAATTAATGTGATACATCACATCAACAGATTAAAGGGTCAGAATCACAAGATCATCTCAATAGATGCGGAAAAAGCATTTAATGAAATTCTACATCTATTCATTATAAAAACTCTTCAAGAAACTAGGAATAGAAGGAAAATATCTCAACATAATAATGGCCATATATGAAAAGCCTACAGCTAACATACTCAACAGTGCAAAACTGAAAGCTTTTTCTCCAAAATCAGGAACAAGGGAAGGGTGCCCACTTTCACTACTTTTATTTAACATAGTATGAGAAGTCCTAGCCAAAGCAGTTAGATATGAAAAAGAAATAAAAGACATCCACATCGGAAAGGAAGAAGTAAAATTATCCCTGTTTGCAGACAATGTGATATTGTATACAGAGAACTACATTTAAAAAACTATTAGAACTAGTAAATTCAGTAAAATTATAGGATACAAAAGAACATAAAAAATTCAGTTGCATTTCTATACATTAACAATGAACTATTTGAAAAAGAGATTTGGAAAACAATCCCATTTAAAGTAGCACCAAAAAGAATAAAATACTTAGGAATAGACTTAAATAAGGAGGTGAAAGATTTATATACTGAGAACTACAAAACATTGATGAAAGAAATGAAACAAAGGGAAAGACATCCCATGTTCATAGATTGGAAGATTTAATATTATTAAAATATCCATGCTGCCCAAAGTGATTTACAGATTCAATTCAATACCTATAAAAATTCCAAAGACATTTTTTACAGAAATAGAATAATTCTACAATTCATATAGAATCACAAAAGACCCTGAATAGCTAAAGTAATCCTGAGAAAGAACAACAAAGCTGGAGGCCTTATACTTCCTGATTTGAAACTATATTACAAAGCTATCAAAGTAATCAAAACAGTATGATACTGGCATAAAGACAACATATAGACCAATGGAACAGAATAGAGAGTCCAGAAATAAATCCATGCATATATGGTCAACTAATTTTCAACAAGGATGCCAAGAATATACAATGGGAAAAAATAGTCCCTTCAGCAAACCAGGATATCCAGGTCAGGAAACCTGGATATCCACATGTGACAGAATGGAATTGGACCTGTATTTTATACCATGTATAAAAGCCAACTCAAAATGAATTAAAGACTTAAATGTAAGACTTCCTGGAGGAAAACGTGGGGCAAAAGCTTCATGACATTGGTCTTGGCAACAGTTTCACGGATATGACACCAAAAGCTCAGGCAACAAAAAGAAAAATAAACAAATGGGATTACATCAAACTAAAAGGCTTCTGCAAAGGAAACCATCAACAGAGTAAATGGGAGAAAATATTTGCCAGCAGTGTATCTGGTAAGGGATTAATCTCCAGGTTATATAAGAAACTATATAACTCAACAACAAAAAAAGTAATAATCCACTTAAAAATGGGATGAGGACTTGAATAGACATTTCTCCAAAGAAGATAAACAAATGGCAAATGGGTATATGAAAAACGTTCTTCATTAATCATCAGGAAAATGCAGGTAAAAATCACAATGATACATCACCTCACATCTGTCAGGATGGCTATTATCAAAACACAAAAGCAGCAAGTGTTGGTGATGATGTGCAGAAATTGGAACCCTTGTGCACTGTTGGTAGGAATGCAAAATGGTGCAGCTGTTATGGAAAACAATATGGAGGTTTTTCAAAAACTTAAAAATAGAACTACCATAAGGTCCAGCAATCCCACCTCTTGGTATACATCCAAAAGAATTGAAATCAGCATCTTGAAGAGAGATTATCACTCCCATTTTCCTTGCAGCACTATTCACAATAGTTAAGATGTGGAAACAACCTAAATGTCTATTAACAGATGAAACGATAAAGAAAATGTGGCATATACATGCAATGGAATACCATTCAGCTTCAGAAAAGAAGGACATTCTGCAATGTATGACAACATGTGTAGACTTTGAGGACAGTATGCTAAGCAAAATAAGCCAGACAGAGACAACTGCTGCATGATTCCACTTATATGAGGTATCTAAAATAGTCAAATTCATGAAATCAAAGACTGGAATGATGGTTACCAGGGGCTGGGAGGGGAGAGAATGGAGAGTTATTTATCAACAGGCATAAAGTTTCACTTGAGTAAGATGAATAAAGTCTAGAGGTCTGCTGTAGAACACTGTACCTATAGTCAACAATAATGTACACTTAAAATTTGTTAAAAAGATAGAGCTCATGTTTTTATCACAATAAAATTTCAAAAGAAGAAAAGACAAATACTGTATGATTCCACAAATTTGAGGTCAAATACAGTAGTCAAATTCATAGAAACAGAAAGTAAAATGGTGGTTGTCGGGCTGCAGAGAGGGGTAAATGGGGAACATTGTTTAATGGGTATAGAGTTTAAGTTTTGCGGAATGAAAAAGTTCTGGAAATCCATTGCAAAATAGTGTAAACATACTTAACATTGCTGAACTGAACACTTTAAAATGGTAAGTATGATAAATTTTATGTTGGTTTTTATACCACAATTAGAAATTTTAAAGAAAGAAAGGAAATGATGAAAGGAGGAATCTTAGGATATCAGGAAGAAAGAACAATGGAAAGAGTAAGGAAAAAATGTGTGTAAAACAATAGACTTTGTTCTGAGTTTTCTAAATTTTATTTGATGAAGCAGAAATTATAACATTGATATTCTCAATGTATGTAGAGGAAGTAATTAGGATGATATATTATAAATGAAGCAGGGTGAAAGGACTTAAAGGGAGGTAAAGTTTCTATACTCAAACTGGTAAACAATTGACACCAGTAGACTGTAATAAGTTTTGGATATGTAATGTAATACCTAGAGAAACCACTGAGAAGTCTACAGAAGAGAAACTCAAAACACAATAGATAAATCAAAATGGAATTATAAAAATAGTTTATGTAACCCATTAGAAAGCAAGAAAAAGAAAACAGAGGGCCTGGCCCCTTGGCTGAATGGTTAAGTTCGCGTGCTCTGCTTTGGCGGCCCAGGGTTTTGCTGGTTCGGATCCTGGGCACGGACATGACACTGCTCATCAGGCCATGTTGAGGCAGCGTCCCACATGCCACAACTAGAAGGACCCACAACTAAAAAAAAAACATACAACTAGATACTGGGGGGGTTTGGGGAGAAAAAGCAGAAAAAAAAAAAGATTGGCAACAGTTGATAGCTCAGGTGCCAATCTTAAAAAAAAGAGAGAGAGAAAAAGAAAACAGAGAAATGAAAAACTGAAATAACAGAAAAGAAAAAGGGCAGACTTAAGCCCAAAGATATCTTTAAATGTAAGTGGTGTAAATATACCAACTAAAAGGCAGAGATTGCCAGAGTGGATAAAATAATATAAGCTGTAAGAAACTCACTTTGAATGTAACAATATAGATTGGTTGAAAGGGAAAAGATATACAATACAAACTTTAAACAAAAGAAAGCAGGAGTCATTATATTATTTACAGTATACTTCAGAGCAAGGAAAATTACCAGGGACAGAGAACATGACAATAATAAAAGGGTCAGTCCACCAAGATAACATAGTGATTCTTAATATATATGCACTAAACAACAGAACTACAAATTACATGAAACAAAAACTGATAGGGCTGAAAGGAAAAACAGAAAATCCACAGTTACAGTTGAACACATCAGTATTCTTCTCTCAACAATTGATACAACAACCAGACAGAAAGCCAGCAAGGATATAGAACTCAACACCATTAACAAGCAAGGCCTAGTGGACATTTATAGAACACTCTACCCAACAACAGCAGAACACACTTTGTTTTCAAGAGACCATGGAATATGTACCAAAATAGACCATATCCTGGGCCATTAAACGCACCTCAAAAAATTGAAAGGCATTGAAATCATATAGAATGTATTCTGTGACCACAATGGGATCAAAACAGAAATCAATAACAGAAGATAACAGGAAAATTTCTGAAGACTTGGAAACTTAAAAACACACTTCTGATTAATCCATGGGTCAAAGAGGAAGTCTCAAGGGAAATTTTTTTTGAAGAGTTAAACTGAATGAAAATGAAAACAGAACATACCAAAATGTGTTGGATGCAGCTAAAGCAGTGCTGAGAACGAAATTTTTGGTGTTGAATGATTACATTAAAAAGAAGTCCCACCCCCATGAAACCAGAAAAAGAAGAGCAAAATAAACTGAAAATAAGGAGGAAGGATATGCTAAAGATAATAGTAGAAATCAATGAAATTGAAAAGAGCAAACCCACAGAAGTAAACGAGCAAAATGAAAAGCTCATTCTTTGAAACAGACCTCTAGCAAGACTGACAAAGAGAAGACACAGATTACTAAGGTCAGGAATGAAACAAGGGTGCTACGGTCTGGATGTTAGTGAATCCTAACCCCCGAAAGGGGTGTTATTAGGAGGTAGGGCCTTTGAGAGGTGATTGGTCATAAGGGTTCCCTCATGAATTGGATAAGTGCTCTTATAAAAGAGGCTCCAGAGGGGTCTTTCACCCCATCCACCAAGCAAGGACACAACAAGAAGGCTCTGGTAGTGAATCAGGAAGGGGGCCCTCCGTAGCCATTACAGCAGATCTGCTGGCCCCATAATCTGGAACTTCCAGCCTCCACAACTGAGAGATAAATTTCTGTTGTTTATAAGCTGCCCTCTCCGTGGTGTTTTGCTATAGCAGTGTGAACAGACTGAGACAAGGGGTATCACCACAGACCCTACAGACATCAAAAGGATGATAAGGGAATACTAGGAACAATCTACGTAAGTCAGTTTGATAACTTAGACCAATACCTTTAAAAGCACAAACTAACACAGTAGTACCCTGATATCAAAACCAGGCAAAAATCGTGCCAAAACCCAAAACTACAGACTAGTATCCCTTATAAATATAGAACCGAATGTCCATAACAAAAAATAAATAGAATTCAGCAATATATAAAAATAATTAAACACCATGACCATGCAGGGTTTATTCCAGGGACACAAGTCTTGTTAAATATTTGAAAATGGATCAATGTAATCCACCATGTTAACAGGCTACAGAAGAAAAATTACATGATCATATCAATTAATGCAGAAAAAGCATTTGATAAAATTCAAAAGAAAAAAGTTCTTTTTTTTAACTGCAAAGAATACAAGAGAAAAATCCCATTCTTATTTAAAACCCCTAGTCACCCTGCTCCCTCCCCAGGGATAACCACTGTAGCCAATGTCTGTAGCCTGCTAGAGAAATTCTATGTGAGATTGAAAGATGGTTTTCTCCTCTCCCCTTCTCCCTTCTCCTTGCTACATCTGGGGAGCAAAAGACACCTGCTGTTTGGCATTTAAAAGCAGTTCCACCCCCTGCTCTGCATACTCTGCCCCTACCAACCCTAGCTACCTCTGACTCCTCAGAAATGCTGGTATAAGCTGCCCACTCCTAACTAGACTAGGGGATATAATACCCAGCAATGTAAACTTGTTTCTATGAAACATTCCTCCTTCCTAACACACCTGCTATAAACAGATGAGGAAATAAAAATGGCCTGACCCCTCTGTAGTATGCCAGGGATGTGGTGAAACGGTGCAGGGCAGAGGGGAAAGGCTTTAATCAACCTGAGCTCAACTTCTTTGAGCCTCAATTTTCTCATCTGTAAAATGGGGATGATAATACCTTCTCTGCAGGGTTGTTTTGAAGAATAAAGGAGACAATGTATACACAGTGGGTAGCCCAAAGCAGATGGCTTTGACTATTGGCTCTTTATTGATGTAAAATAAAAGGCCCCTCTGCTGTGTGAACCATGTTGGCAGGTTTTTCCTGTGAACTCAGGGATTATCCTTAAATGAAACCAGTTTTTAAAAATTACATAAATGTGCCAGCATTTATGCTTGCATATGCCAGTATAGAAGTTTTTCAAATAATATAAGAATATCTCCTTGGTCCCAGATGCAACTATTAACTCCTTGATTCCTCAATTCCTCTTCCAATGAGGAAGTTGGCATTCCTACACTTACCTCCATCATCCTCTTGCTCCTATCTGTGTATATATATCCCTATATATGTATACGTAAATAAAGTTACATTTCTTTTCTGATTGTACTTTATTGTAAACAATTCTATTTCTCGATTTATCAACTTTAAACAGCCTCCTGAAAAGCCTTCTGGCTTTATGCATAAGTCAATTCTACAGCTAAAAACCAATGAATGGCAGTCACTGATTACGTCAAGACTGTATTGTGTGTAGAGACATGCCGTGTGGCTGGATTCCTGAGAAGGGAAGTAGGTCCCATGTTGTTAAAGAGCTCAAAGAGGAGTCTTTCAAGCGTCAAGGTTCTGACGGAATTTCTCTTTTTCGTACTAGATTCCCTTCCCTCTGGTTTGTGCTCAGCTGCCTATTTCTTATGTCCAATATCAAATTTTCTGTGGTTCTTTTTTCATTTTGCAAAAATACCTCATACCCCTCCACTTATCTCTGTCTTCTCCACCAAAACTCATCAGGTCCAAAGAAGCAGGCATTCCCTTGCCCCAGACATTACAGGAGCCTACCACCACTTGCTCAGCTTTGTCCACATTTACACTCTTGATAATTTGGCAGTCAGGGTGGTTTATTTTTTTCAATTTTAGTTTTTTAGTGAAGTAAAATACACATGCAGAAAGAGCATTTATCATAGGTGTGTACATCAGTGCATTTCCCTAAATTGAGCACACCCAGATTGAGAATCAACATTACAGCACCCCAGAAAGACCCCTTCCGCTCCCTTCCGATCCCTAACCCCTGCCAAAGGGTAGTGATTTCTAATAGCATAAGGTTAGTTTTGCCTTTTTTTGTACTTTATTATGTAATTTATACAAATGGAATCATCATATGTACTCTTCTGTGCCTGGTTTCTTCACTGTTACATTTGTAAAATTCATCCATATTGTTCCATGTAGTTGAACGTTGTTCATTCTCATTGCTCTGCAGACTGGGTACACTGTGATTTATTTTTCCTTTCTACTATTGAACATTTGAGTGGTTTCTAGTTTGGGGTTATTACAACCAGTATTGTTACATCTTTTAGTTAACACATGGATGCATTTCAGTCAGGAATATATAAATATCCCCTGCAACATATGAGAATTTCAGTTGCTCCAGATCCTCACCAACAGTTTATTTTCCATCTTTTTCATTTTAGCCGTACTGGTGGATATGTAGTGATACATGATAATCTGTTTGAAAAACAAACATGGTATCAGCTTCTCCTTAAAACTCTTCCCAGATACTTACACAACTCTGTGATCTGGCCTCTACTTCCCTAGTTCCATCTACATCCAAATGTTTCCTTTATTCCCACACTCGGTACCATTCTCCTCTGGCCACTTGGGGGCTTGCACACAACACGCTCTTCACTCTTGCTTCTTGGCTCCTAATCCTTCAGATATCCATTCAGTGGTCATTTCCTCAGGTCAAATCCCGCTATCATATGCTCTCAGTGCACTTGCCGTAGTTTCAGTTTAATAGTCATGCTATTTCACTTCTAGAACCTCAGTCCTACCAGTGCAGAAGAGTGTTTTTACTCACTGTTGCAACATAGGGCCTGGCACAGAGTCGGAACTCATATATTTGAGGGAAAAATGAATAATTGTGACTTTGATGCAGTACTTTTTGCCTCTGAACTTTTGTGGTGGGATGAATGTTACATTTTATATGCATTGAGAGAAACTGTCAGGTCTGAAACTATTGATATGGATGACTTAAATTACAAAAATCCATTTGGTATATAATACTAATCTGAATTTATGTTCTGCAACCTTTACTGTTTATACCCAAGAGAAGCCAGTAATGTCAGGTCACACTGTTCCAGGTCTGTTTAATTATAACCTTAAAAAATGCTCAGTGTGTCTCTGAGTCATGGCTGCACAATGTTCTAAATGAACAAGGACATCAGATTCATTGATTCACTGGCCAACCCTCAAATGGAGAATTGGGCTATAAAACTGCACTCAATGGAGTAAACTCTGAAATTTCCCCTGCGATTTTCTTTCTCAGTTTTAAAGTGGTCTTTAATGATAAATGAACAGATTAATAACAATTTAATAAAAATAGCACAACTGCTTACTCTTTGCCTTGCTCAGTCAAGAGTGGGCTTCGGGGATGGCCCCATGGCCAAATGGTTAAGTTTGTACGCTCTGCTTCGGCGGCCCGGGGGTTCACAGGTTCGAATCCTGGGTGCGGACAAGGCACCGCTCATTAGGCCATATTGAGGTGGTGTCCCACATGCCACAACTAGTAGGACCCACAACTAAAATATACAACTATGTACTGGGGGGATTTGGGGAGAAAAAGCAGGAAAAAAACAAAAGGGCTTCAATTCCCTTCCTCAGTCACCACAATGATCCTCAAATCTAAAACTGTAAGCGGTTTCAGTCCACACTGCAACCTAATATCCACCTGTTTGTTTTTCTTCCAGCATCCCTTTGCCCACCCCATCTCTAACTGAGGGCAGGAAGCACTGTTAATCATTTTTTGCTCATTATTGAACTGGATTCTTCTCAGAGGCAGCCTTGCAGGGTGTGGGGAAACCTGCTTAGGCAGACCACCCAGGATTCCACAGAAAAGTGCTCCGTCTGAATGCAGGTGGTTGATCTGTTCAGGTTTCTCTTAAGGCCCATTAAGTCGGCCTTGACGGGCACTTAAAAGTGTTAACTCCTTCATTCCTGAGCCTTCCAGGCATTAAACTTTGAATGTCCAGGAGAATTACTGCTACTCTTAGAGCGTCCTGGGCACCTGCAGCTCTGGTTCTTTTTTTTTTTTTTTAATTTTATTGAGGTATAATTGAGAAAACATTACATTAATTTCAAGTGAACAGTGTAATGATTCTATATTTGTATACATTGTGAAATTATTACTATGAATAAGTCTAGTTGAGATCTGTCACCCTACATCCTACAAATTGTTTTTTCCTGTGATGAGAGCTTGTAGGATTTACTCTTAGCAACTTTCAAATATATAGTACTGTATTATTAACTATAGTCACCATGATGTATATTACATCCCCATAACTTATTTATTTTATAACTGGAAATTTTTACCATTTCACTTCATTTACCTGTTTCAGACACCCCTTTCCAACCCCCCCACCCCCTCCCCTGGCTTCCAACAAACACCAATCTATTGTCTGTATGTATGAGCTTGGTTTTAGGGGTTTTTTTTAATTCCACAAAGAAGTGAGATCAAATGGTATTTGTCTTTTTCTTTGTGACTTATTTCACTTAGCATAATGCCCTCAGTGTCTATCCATGTTGTTGCAAATGGCTAGACTTCATTGTTTTTTATGGCTGAATAATATTCCAGTGTATGTGTGTGTATATGTAGATATATATATAGATATATATATATATATCACGCTTTCTTTACCCATTCATCCGTCGATGGACACTTAGGTTGTTTCCATGTCTTGGCTGTTGTAAATGCTGCAGTGAATGAACATGGGGGTGCAGATATCTTTTCGAATTAGTATTTTCATTTCCTTTGGATAAATACCCAGAAGTGAAATTGCTGGATCATATGGTAGTTCTATTTTTAACTTTTTGAGGAACCTCCATACTGTTTTCCATAGTGGCTGCACCAGTTGACATTCCCACCAACAGTGCACAAGCTTTCCTTTTCTCCACATCCTCAGCAACACTTGTTATTTCTTGTCCTTTTGATAATAGCCATCCTAACAGGTTTAAGGTGATAGATATCTCATCGTGATTTTGATTTGCATTTCCCTGATGGTTAGTGATGTTGAGCCTCTTTTCATGTACCTGTTGGCCATCTGTATGCCTTCTTTGGAAAAATGTCTATTCAGATCCTCTCCCCACTTTTTAATTGGCTTGTTTGGGTTTTTGTTTGTTTTTTGCTGAGTTGCGTGGGTTCTTTATATATTTTACATATTAACTGCTTATCAGAATGACTTGCAAATATTTTCTCCCATTCAGTAGATTGCCTTTTCATTTTGTTGATGGTTCCTTTGCTATGTAGAAGCTTTCTGGTTTGATGTAGTCCCACTTGTTTACTTTTGTTGCTTTTGCTTTTGGCATTGAATCAAAAGAATTTTCTCCAAGACTGATATCAAAGAGCTTACTGCCTGTGTTTTCTTCTAGGAGGTCTATGGTTTCTGGTCTTACATTCATTTTGAGTTGATTTTTGTGCATGGTGTAAGATAGTGATCCAGTTTCATTCTTTTGCATATGGCTGTCCAGTTTTCCCAGAATGAGTTTTTGAAGAGACTCTTCCTTCCCCATTGTATGTTTTTTGGCTTAATGGTCATAAATTTATTGACCATATATGCATGGGTTTATTTCTGGACTCTCTATTCTTTTCCATTGATCTATGTGTCTGTTTTTATGCCAATACCATACTGTTTTGATTACTATGGCTTTGTAATATGGTTTGAAACCAGGGAGCGTGATACCTCCTGCTTTGTTCTTTTTTCTGAAGATTGCTTTGGCTAATCAGGGTCTTTTGTGGTTCCATACAAATTTTAGGATTGTTTGTCCTATTGTGAAAAATGCCACTGAAATTTTGATAGGAATTGCATTGAATCTGTAGATTGCTTTGAGTTGTAGGGACATTTTAACAATATTAATTCTTCCAATCTATGAGCGTGGAATATCTTGCTGTTTATTTCTTTTTCAATTTCTCTCATCAATCTCATAGTTCTCAGCATACAGTTCTTTCACTTCCTCAGTTAAATTTATTCTTAGGTATTTTATTCTTTTTTTCTTAATTGAGAGCATAATAGTTTACAACATTGTGAAATTTCAGTTGTACATTATCATTTGTCTGTCACGTTATGAGTGCTCCCTTTCACCCTTTGTGCCGACCCTCCATCCCCCTTCCCCTTGGTAACCACTGAGCTGTTCTTTTTGTCTGTATGTTTATCTTCCACATATGAGTGAAATCATAGGGTATTTGTCTTTCTCTGTCTGGCTTATTTCACTTAAGCTAATACCCTCAAGGACCATCCATGTTGTTGCGAATGGGATGATTTTTGTCTTTTTTATGGCCAAGTAGTATTCCATTATATATATTATATATATACACACACACACACACACACATACATTTTCTTTATCCAATCATCCGTTGATGGGCACTTGGGTTGCTTCCACATCTTGGCTATTGTGAATAATGCTACAATGAACATAGGGGTGCATAAGTTTCTTTGAGTTGTTGATTTCAAGTTCTTTGGATAGATACTCAGTAGTGGGATAGCTGGGTCATAGGGTGTTTCTATTTATAGTTTTTTGAGAAATCTTCATAGTGTTTTCCATAGTGGTTTCACTTGTTTGCATTCCAACAGTGTTTGGGGGTTCCCTTTTCCCCACAAGCTCTCCAACATTTATTATTTTTGGTCCTTTTTTTTTTTTTTTTTAAAGATTTTATTTTTTCCTTTTTCTCCCCAAAGCCCCCCAGTACATAGTTGTATATTTCTTGTTGTGAGTTCCTCTAGTTGTGGTATGTGGGACGCTGCCTCAGCGTGGTTTGATGAGCAGTGCCATGTCCACGCCCAGGATTCGAACCAACGAAACACTGGGCCGCCTGCAGCGGAGCGCGCGAACTTAACCACTCGGCCACGGGGCCAGCCCCTATTTTTGGTCCTTTTTGATACAATTTTATTTATTTTATTTTTTTAAGATTTTATTTTTATTTATCCTTTTTCTCCCAGAGTCCCCAGTACATAGTTGTGTATATTTAGTTGTGGGTCCTTCTAGTTGTGGCATGTGGGATGCCACCTCAGCATGGCTTGATGAGTGGTGCCATGTCCATGCCCAGGATTTGAACTGGTGAAACCCTGGGCCACCGAAGCAGAGCCTGTGAACTTAACCACTCGGCCACGGGGCTGGTCCCATGATGCAGTTTTAAATTGGATTATTTTCTTGATTTCTCTCTCTTATTGTTCATTATTAGTGTATAGAAATGCAACAGATTTTTGCATATCAATTTTGTTTCTTGCAGCTTTACTGAATTTCTTTATTAGTTCTAACAGTTTTTTTTTGTCGAGTCTTTAGGGTTTTCTGTATCTAATATAATGTCATCTCCAAATAGTGACAGTTTTACTTCTTCCTTTCCAGTTTGGACGGCTTTTATTTCTTTTTCTTGTCTAATCACTCCGGCTAGGATTTCTAATACTATGTTGAATAAAAGTGGCAAGAGTGGGTATCCTTGTCTTGTCCCTGACCTTAGAGGAAAAGCTTTTCAATGTTGAGTATAAGGGTAGCTGAAGCCTGTCATACATAGCCTTTATTATGTTGAGGTATGTCCCTTCCATACCCAATTGGTTGATATTTTTAATCATAAATAGATGTTGAATTTTGTCAAATGCTTTTACTGCATCTATTGAGTTGATCATATGATTTTTATTCTACATTTTGTTAATGTGGTGTATCACATTGATTTGTGAATGTTGAACCATCCTTGTATCCTGGAAATGTATGATCCTTTTAATGTATTGTTCAATTTGATTTGCTAATATTTTGTTGAGGACTTTTGCATCTATATTCATCAGGGATATTGGCTTGTAATTTTCTTGTCTTGTGGCATCCTTATCTGCTTTTGGTATTAGGGTAACGTTGGCCTCATGAAATGAGTTTGGAAGTGTTCCCTCCTCTTCTGTTTTTTGGAAGAGTTTAAGAAGGATTGGTATTAACTTCTCTTTAAATATTTGGTATAATTCACCAGTGAAGCTGCCTAGTCCTGGCCTTTTGTTTGTTGGAAGGTTTTTGATTACTGATTAAATCTCCTTACTAGTAGTCAGTCTGTTCAAATTTTCTATTTCTTCATGATTTATTCTTGGTTGTATGTTTCTAGGAATTTATCCATTTTTCCAGGTTGTCCAATTTCTTGGTTATGATTGTTCATAGTAGTCTCTTATGATCCTTCGATTTTCTATGGTATCAGTTCTAAGGTCTCCTGTTTCATTTCTGATTTTTTATTTGAGCCCTCTTTTTTTTTTGATGAGTCTAAAGGTTTGTCAATTTTGTTTATCTTTTCAAAGCACTAGCTCTTAATTTCATTCATCTTTTCTGTTGTCTTTTCAGTCTCTATTTAATTTATTTTGGCTCTGATCTTTATTTCCTTCCTTGTACTAACTTTGGGCCTCATTCTTTTTCTAGTGCCATGAGGTATAAAGTTAGGTTATTTGAGATTTTTCTTGTTTCTTGAGGTAGGGATTTATCACTATGAACTTATCTTAGAACTACTTTTGCTGCATCCCATAAATTTTGGAATGTTATATTTCCATTTTCATTTGTCACAAGGTATTTTTTTATTTCTTTGTTGACTTATTGGTGGTTCAGTAGCATATTGTTTAATCTTCACATATTTGTGAATTTTCCGGTTTTCTTCTTGTAATTGATTTGTAGTTTGATACCAGTGTGATTAGAAAAGATACTTGATATGATTTTGATCTTCTTAAATTAAGACTTGTTTTGTGGCCTAACATATGATCTGTCTTGGATTCTATTCCATGTACATTTGAGAAGAATGTGTATTCTGCTGCTTTTGGATGGAATGTTCTGTATCTAACTGTTAAGTCCGTTTGGTCTAATATGTTGTTGAAGGCTTATGTTTTCTTATTGATTTTCTGTCTGGATGATCTGTCTGTTGATGTAAATGGGGTATTAAAGTCCGCTATGATTATTGTATTGCTGCCTATTTCTTTCTTTAGGTCTGTTAATATTTACTTTATATATTTAGGTGCTCCTACACTGGGTGCATAAATATTTAGAAATGGTATATTCTCTTTTGGATTGTTTCCTTTATCATTATGTATTATCCCTCTCTGTCTCTTATTACACTTTTTGTTTTAAAGCTTGTTTTGTTTGATGTAATAGCTACCCCAGCTCTGTTTGGTTTCTATTTGTGTGGAACATCTTTTTCTATCTCTTCACTTTCAGTCTGTGTGTCCTTACATCTGAAGTGAGTCTCTTGTAGGCAGCATATAGGTGAGTCTTATTTTTCAATCCATTCAGCCAGTCTATGCCTCTTGATTGGAGAATTTAATTCATTAACATTTAAAGTAATTACTGATATATACTTATTGCCATTATGTTAATTGTTTCTGGCAGTTTTGAAGTTCCTCTGTTTCTTTTTTTTCTCTTGCTCTCCTCCTTTGTGGTTTGATGACTTTGTTTAGTGGTGTGCTTGGATTTCTTTCTCTTTCTCTTTTGTGTATCTACTCTAGGTTTTTATTTTGTGGTTACCATGAGGCTTACATAGACTATTACAAATGTCAGTTGTTCTATTTTAATTTGATAACTTAAGTTTGAATACATTCTAAAGCTCTATATTTTTACTCTCCCTCCCTTCTACATTTTCTGTTTTTGGTGTCACATTTTACATCTTTTTATTTTGTGTATTCTTACCTAATTATTTTAGTTTTGGGAGTTTTTTTACTAGTGCTGTCTTTTAACCTTCCTACTAGTTCTATAAGTGATTAATCCACTACTTTTTGTATATATTTACCATTACCAGTGAGGTTTATACTTTCATAGGTTTTCTTGTTACTAATGAGTGCCATTTCTTTTCAGCTTGAGAAGTCCCTTTAACATTTCTTGTAAGGCCAGTTTAATGGTAGTGAACTCCTTTAGCCTTAGCTTTTCTGGAAAACTCTTTATTGCTCCTTCAATTTTGAGTGATAACTTTGCTGGGAAGAGTATTCTTGGTTGGAAATTATTTTCTTTAAGCACTTTGAATATATTGTGCCAGTCCCTTCTGGCCTGCAAAGTTTCTGCTAAAATATACGCTGATGGTCTTAGGGGGTTTCCTTGTATGTAACAAGTTGTTTTTCTCTTGCTACTTTTAAGAGTCTCTCCTTTTCTTTAAGTTTTGACATTTTAATTATAACATGTCTTGGTGTTGGGTCTCTTTGGGTTCGTCTTACTTGGAACTCTCTGGGCTTCTGGGATGTGAATGTGTGTTTCCTTCCCCAGGTTAGAGAAATTTTCAGCCATTATTTCTTCAAATAAGTTTTCTGCTCCTCTCTCTGTCTCTTCCTCTTCTCCTTCTGGGCCTCCTATAATGCAAATATTAGTATGCTTGATGTTATCCTGTAAGTCCCTTAGGCTATGTTCAACTTTTCTCATTCTTTTTCTTTTCTTGCTGCTCTGGGTGAATTCTACTGCCCTGTCTTCAAGTTCATTGATCCTTTGTTCTGTTTCATCTAGTCTGCTCTTGAACTCCTCTAGTGTATTTTTCACTTCACGTATTGTATTCTTCAGCTCTGTGAGCTCTATTTGGTACTTTCTTATAGTTTCTATCTCTTTGTTGAAGTTCTCACTGTGTTCATTCTTCTGAGTATGGTGAGCATCTATATGATATTACTTTGAACTCATTATCAGGTGAATTATTCATCTCCATTCCATTAAGATTTTTTCCTGAGGTTTTATCTTGTTCTTTCATTTGGACCATATTCATTTGTTTCTTCACTTTGCTTGACTCTCTTTGTTGGTTTCTATGCATTAGATAAAACAGTAACCTCTCCCAGTCTTGAAGGAGTAGCCTCATGTGGGAGATGAACCTTATTGTTCAACCCTGCCCTAGCTCTTTGTTGTCTCTCACACTTTTGTGATTGTCCAAGAAGCCTATTTTTTTTTTTTAATGATTCCTGGTAATTGAGGGTGTACCAAGACCTGTCAGTGTCCCAAAGGGGCAGGATCTCAGTCAGTAGATGAATTCAGGCTGATTGGAAGCCAGACCCTCAGGCAGCAGCTTTTAAAGTATGCAAGTATATGTACTCCTATGGGACTGAAAGCATAAGCCCCACTGGCACAAGTGCCAGGTGATTTAGAGCTGTCCCCTGGGTGGCATTTGCAAAAACCAGAGCTCCAGATGAGTACGTAAACTCCTGTCTGGGAGATACCAGTAAGTTGTAGCAAGGCAGAGGGAGAGCACAGTGATGGCATGCACCAGCCTACATTCCCTGAGAACACATTTGTACTACTCTAGATATGTGCCAAAGCAGAAGCCTGCTCCTCAGGCCGAAGCTCTAAGCCAAGGAAATAAGCCTCTTTCACAGAAAGACTGGGGGTATATTTTAGTCTGCTGTCTGTAAAGTGCCCTGGGGGTGGTAACCTGCCAAGAACTCTGTCTCCAATTGTTAAAGTCCCATGGAATCCAGGAATGCAAACCCTCCTGGCCATCAGAGCCAGGTGATCAAGGGGCATCCCTTGGGCAGCAGCTGCAAAGACAGGCACAGGAAGTAAAAACTGGGGTACCAGACGTGTGTAAATGTTTCCCTCTGGGAGATAGTGGTGCTCTGGAGCATGGCAGAGGGGGAGCACAAGGACAGCATCCGCCCTCCAAGGTCTCTAAAAAGGATTACAGTTAGCCCTTAAGATGTGTTTTAATTAGAAGAGTGCTCCTCAGGCTACCACTATGGTGACAGCCTAATAGGCCTCTTTCACAGAAAGACTGAGCTCCTGGGTCTGCAGTCTCTTGCTGTTCCCTGGAGGTGGTAGCCATTTAAGAACTCTTTCTCCATTGGTTACAGTCTGATGGGACCCAGAAATTAAGCCCTGCTGGCCACCAGAGCCAGGAGTAGTAGTGACCTGTGGTGGCAGCCACAAAAACTGGGGCACCAGACACGTGTAAAAGCTCCCCTCCGAGAGACATTGGCTCTCTGAAGCACAGCAGAAGGAGAGTGTGAAGATGGTGCCTACCAGGAAAGAAAAAAGAAAAAGCCTAAAGTTTATTAAAAAAAAGAAAAAGAAAAAGTGTCCAATGGCTAGAGCAAGGTGGAAGGAGAATGTGAAGATGGCGCTGGCTGGGGGTAAAAAAAAAAAAAGATGATGCTCTCCAGCTGGATCGAGGCAGAGGGAGTGTGCAAAGATGGCACTCATCAGTATCTGTCCCCAGAGAGCATCCCACCAGGCCCCCCAAAATGTGTCAAATCAGATGCCTGCCTCAAAGACAAGCAAATGAGCCTCTCCCACACCAAGCCCAGGCTCTTGTAGATAGGCTGCTTCTGCACTGGGTCCTGGTGTGGGTGAGTCCGAGCACACGAGCTCTTTAAGAGCCTTTTCTCCTATCACTATAGTTTTGTGGATCTTGTCTATGTGAGCCTATTGGTTTTCAAAGTTAGACGTTTTGGGGGGTTGTCCTTCAGGTACAGGTCTTAAAGTTGGAGGTGCCCAATGTGGGGTCAAACCCTTTGCTCCTCAGGGAGAAGTTCAGGTTTTGAGTTCCCTCCTGACTGTGGGTCACTGCACTGGAGGTGGGTTTATGGCAAGACTGTGTCCCAACCTCTCCTGTTCACTTCAACATGGGTCTTCTCTCATTCGCCTGATGTGTAGGAGTCGCTCAGCCAGTTTTCAGGTTTTCTTCAGAGGAAGTGTTCCATACGTAGCTGTAGATTTGGTGTCTTCGTGGGAGGAGGTGAGTTCAGGATCCTCTTGCATCACCGACTTGAACTGGACTATTCCCTGCAATTTTGATTTCCATCCTTACACAATCAGAAAGGTGAGAGAAGCCACTGCCCAGCTGCAGCAAACCCCTGGCCATAGGGCCCCAGGGCTTTGTGTTTGATCCTCCTGTTGCTAAGTGGTTACTCTGGGACACTACCCAAGCCAGCTTCTCTGCTTTTCCTAGGCCTTGAGCCTTGGAATGAGAGAGTCTTGCAAACACTTGCTCTTTTCTCCATTCCAGAGTCTGTCCCACTGTGAGCTCATCACAGATGATGGGATTCTGCACCTGAGCAACAGCACCTGTGGCCATGAGAGGCTGCGGGTACTCGAATTGGACAACTGCCTCCTCATCACTGATGTGGCCCTGGAACACCTAGAGAACTGCCGCGGCCTGGAGCGCCTTGAGCTCTATGACTGCCAGCAGGTTACCCGTGCAGGCATCAAGCGGATGAGGGTAAGTGTGGGGGAGGAATCAGTCACACCTGGCATAATTTCTAAGCAAACAATGACTACATCAAGAATCAACATCCAAGGAGCCAGCCCAATGGTATGGTGGTTAAGTTCATGTGCTCTGCTTCGGCAGCCCAGGTTTCACTGGTTCGGATCCCAAGCTCGGACCTACACACTGCTCATCAAGCCATGTTGTGGCGGTGTCCCACATACAAAATAGAGGAAGACTGGCACAGATGTTAGCAACAATCTTCCTCAAGCAAAAAGAGGAAGATTGGCAGAATAGCAACAGATGTTAGCTCAGGGTCAGTCTTCCTCACCAAAAAAGAATCAACATCTATTTACATTCTGTCCTAAGCCAATAGTTATGCAAACTGATCTGTTAGACAAGTGTCTCCTTAGACTTCTTCAAAATGTTCTTATTAGAGCCCACCCTGGAAGATTCAACATCCAGAATGGGTCTAGGGTGGAGGTTCCATGTAATCAGATGATCAGCACCCTTATAAAGAAAGAGACTTAAGGTCATTACCAGTAGGAGCAAGAACATGGTCTTGGCTAATTTCCGGGTGAGAGGGCTTAATGGCACGTGGCTTTCTTTCCCCGCATAGTTCACCTACGTCATTTTCTTGAATATGCCTTAAGTTTAGGCAACTTTGCATTTATACCCCAAAGCAGCCCCAGGGTGCTACAGCTGTCCAGAACTCCACTCAGTTTGCATACAAGGCCAGTGACTTTCTCTGGGCAGAAATATTAGTTTCCCTTTGTCTTTAGAAGGTGCTGTTTTAGGGGACGTGTATGTAAACAGGAGTAACTCTGTCCTACACCAGAAATTCTCTTTGAACTATTTGCCTAATAGTAAAGTGAAATAGATTCTACATGAGAACTGTGGGCTTTTCTAGGATTATGCATATAATCCTAAAAATACGAGTGTAAAGACTACTCCACTTTCTTCTTTTTTCTACTTTCAGGCTCAGCTCCCTCATGTCAAAGTCCATGCCTACTTCGCTCCTGTCACCCCACCGACAGCAGTGGGAGGAAGTGGACAGCGACTGTGCAGGTGCTGTGTCATTCTCTGACAGCAGCTGCCTGGGCCCAAGGCATGATGAGATGTCCCTTCCTCCAGAGAAGACCTGAGTCTTCCTGACCTACACCACTGTCACCCAAATCTGTTGATTCTCCATT
This sequence comes from Equus asinus, assembly GCF_041296235.1. Classification (NCBI taxonomy): domain Eukaryota; kingdom Metazoa; phylum Chordata; class Mammalia; order Perissodactyla; family Equidae; genus Equus; species Equus asinus. Next base: position 62,617,256 of record NC_091810.1, on the reverse strand, counting down.
GGGAAAGGCATTTACAGGTAAAAGACTTCTGTAGGGATTGCAGTAACTCTGGTGATAGTTTTCACCTTTATTCTGCTGTGATGCAATCAAATTAAAGCCTGTGTCAGTTAACACATGGCAGGAGAGGTCTCAGTGCAGCCAGGACCGTGCAATAAACCCCGATCTCTTGAGAGGTGGGTGCCTTCCCAGGTTCGAAAGTCCTGCCCTCAGCTTTGTCAGCGTTCCTCAAACAAACCATCAGTGTTAGCACAAATTGAGCAAAAAAATAAGCTGTTGTATTTCTACCTGATACTTAAGCCAGTGGGCTAGTTTAATTCACACTGATTCCATTTTGATTAGCAGGACTTTTCCACTTTGAAGATTAAAGCAACTTTATCAAAGTGATTGTACTGCAAATTCCTAATGTCTGATACTTTTATATGTAGAGATCTATGTGGAAGGCAAATAGGTTTCCATGAGACACCAAAGAAGTGAGGACTCTCAACTGGGTGAAGCCGGGTCTTCACCTTTCTGTCAACTTGTCATATAAACTTTTGGGGACCAAAAACTAAACAAAAGCAACTCAGAGTTTGTGTTGCCTGGTTGGAAATTATAGGCTCTGGGGTATGCTATAGCACATAATGCATTTTTGTTATAGGAGAAAAGCTAATGTCATCTCCCACAAAATTTTGGGGACCTTAAAGAAATAGAACTGATTAAGGCTTAAGTTATCTATAATATAATCAATTAAAAATAATGAATGGATGCATGTAGAATGAGTGTGATCTTTTTTCCAAGTTTATTTTAAGATCTTAGAAATCAAGTTACACCAGAACTGTTTAAAAATTTTACACACTTAAAACTCAGATCAGTAAAGTGTTGGCACCTTTTAGACTCATATAAAAATGAACAAACCATTGCAATGCTTAAGTCAGAGGGTTTTATTGCTATAATCTTATGGTAGACAATCTGAGCAAAACCATTTTCCAATTTCATATCTTCCTAATATTACCTAAAATCTGATAAGATGATCTAGTTTGTGCTCTGTGCTGTCCATATTTGTGATTTTTTTAAAGATTAGGAACCCATCGCCATCTTCATTGTGAACCTCTGTGTTAATGGTAGCCAACGTTTCCTAGCAACCACTCTCCAAACTGAAGAGTTCAGAGCTCAAGGGAAGCTGAAGTGAAATAGCAAAAATGAGAGATTTTCCCATGACTAGCAATACTTCTTAGATGGACAGTTTTAGAAGCATTTAGGATACAGTGCCTCAGCTACATTCTAGAAGAGAAGGCAGATACATCTACAACCACATAAGTCGATTTAACAGGATTACTGGAATAAGCATTAAAGTCCTGATGATTTTATTGCCTTATGGTATACTCTAGTATTCCCTGGTCTAAAAATTGTGTGTAACCATAGCAGTTACTTAAATATACATTTACACCACTGTGTGGAGGGACAAATGACTGATGCAGAAAGCTATTTAAATAAACAAAGGAGCGTATTACACAGACTTGCTTCAGTGACTATGAATTGTAGTTTCTATTTAAAAATTTAAATGACCAGGGCCTTCCATACATTATCTCTCTCTTTTGAGCCAGGACACAACCTATCACAGCTACTAGACTGGCTGCTCAGTGTCCCATGACCTCAACCTCTGCTAAGGAAATCACGTTTGCTTCTTTGAGTATGGAACAGTTACTGGAATAAGTGTGCTCAGTTGCATCAGCTTTGAGGAAACAAACTGAAAAGAAACCACCACCACACGGGCTTCATCTCTTCTAGCACAGGACTGGTGTGTACTCAGGACATAGACACGGAACCCCTTGATCCTATGACTGATCACACTGGCAGGAACTGGGATTTTAAATGAGACACACATTTGCAAAACAATCGGAAAACATTTATTATACTGAAATGTATACATCCTACTATTAAAAAAACAAAGTAGCAAATTTGCTGGTGCCATAATTGAACCTGTTTCACTGGGACAGACTAATGTTCACCACCACTTGGTGTAATTTCAAGTTTGATGAGCTTTTAAAATTCTTTTTACCCCACTTCTAAAACCTGATGAGGAATTCAAAATAGCACACAGCATTAAATGACATTTATTGTTCCATAAATCTTGAGACTCAAAAAGGAATGCTAAATAGACAAGCAAAACTCTAAAACAATTAAGAGAGAAGCTCACTTCTTTCCCAAGTGATTGGTACAGAAAACATGTGGTCACACAAAAGCAAAGGGAAGATGACTGACAGAAAGGAAAGCTCTCCTGCTCTAGGGTCTGTAGGAGTCACAGATATTTTCAAACCGAAGATGGAAATATTTAGAGACAGTGCTGCTTCATATCAAATACCCCCTTTATGAATAAAACATAAAATGTCAAACTTGTCTTCTGGGAGAGATTTCAAACTCAAAATTACTCACTTCTGTTCTTCCTGAACAAAGATAAGGATCAAATCTGGGTAAGTGGACAGAGATGGTATAATTAAAATGGAATCAAAGTTTAAAAAAAAACACTGGGTTTGCTATACCACAACCCTCAAAAATGCTTGCTGATGAACTTCGGGAAGATTTGAAAACTGTGGATTCCCTCTGAAAAGCAGACTAGCAGACAAGCATTTGGTTTTATGAAAGAGATACTCTTTTTTACAGAAAAAGAAGCTACTATGTGCTGTATAAAAAAGCCTCTAATCAGCAGAATGTTCACCCATGATTGTACTAAAGCTTAATATTTGAGAAGTGGTGTAGGGAATTTTTATGGTACAATTTAGTGTTTGATTTATCATGTCTAGTGTTCCATGAATAATTTCAACTTGTTGATAACAAGGACCCCTTAACACCGAGTCAGAAACTATCATACTTCTCCCCCTGCTTGAGTCACCTATTTCCGATGTCTGGGGAAGGGCTTTGAAAATGTCTAAGAACAGGATGGTACAGGGTAGAGTAGGAAGGGTGTTAGAGACAGAGAGGAGGAGGAAAAAGAGAAAGAAAACCACATGAGTTTAAAAGACAATGGGGCTTCAAAAATGAAAACCAGAAACAAAATGCTAAAAATGGAAGCAGAAGCGAAAGTTTCTCAATAAAACTGTGACAAAGCAAAACACAAGTCTTTGTACCTATTAGGATTTACACTGATCCTCTCACCAAGGTACTCTTGATAATGCAGTTTGCTTCGAGCCCGGCTTCCTGGCTTGGCTCTTCCTCCATCTGGCATGATCGCATCAGACGCACAGCCTTAGTCATGATTCTTCTGAGAAGGTGCCACGCCTCTTACCTGACCACCAATCACCGAATCAGCACACTGCCTCTCCGCAGACAGATTCCATGCTGGCTCCACAGCAGCACTGTCCCCACCTGCCCCAGGTCAGCATAAGGTTCAGGCAATAAAAGCCAAACTGGCACAGAAAGGTAAATGCCCACAGTCCATTTTTACATTCATTTCCAAACCGCATACAGTGTAAAAAGACAGCACAGGCTGCTTCTAGGAACTGTATCTACTGGCCTCTGCCAGAGAAGCAGGCAGCCCCGCCTGCACCGTGGCCCCCAGAGCTGCACGCATGCTGTCCGGACGTGCTCACTCTCACGAGGATGCTTGGCTATGGCAGTGACAGTGAGGAGATTCGCCTCTCATACAGCTCATTAGAAAGGTCATCTTGTGTTTTCAATATGAAACATTTCATACGGTAAAATCCAATCCCAAGACTTCTTGGATTCAGTCTTCACACACTTTTAAGCGTGACTTTATTTGGTACTGAATATAGTTCAGACTATGTAAGACATCATTTCAAAATTATGTGGATACCATCACCATTTTCAGCTACAAAAAAAGGAAAGAAGGTACAATTTTTTTAGCCAGGCTTAGGAAAATCAAGGCTATTAAAGTGAAAAGTCCCAGAAATCTACACCCTTCCTCCACATTTCAGAATTACCTTTAAATAATTCTACAGGAGCAAAAGCCAATTAACTTGCTCCAGCTCCTCTTCCCTAAGGCAACAACATGTACACATTCCCTTTCAGATATTTTGCTTTCGCATGTCTGGCCCATACTGCTTGCCAGTTCTAGGGCGGTGGGGGTATCAAGACCAGCAGCGAAAGTGCTGGAAGCAAAGGGGCAAAAGCTGGAGGCAGAAGAAGTGAAAAGCCTGTGCTGCCAGGGCAGAGGACCATCAGCTCCACAGACATACAAATCAACTGACTGCACACATCCGTCCTTGCTGGAAATAATGTTTGAACTGCTTAGAGGTAGAGCTGAAACATTTTAAAAATCTATCATTATTTTTGCCTGATGGCCTAGTGTTTCTCAAGCAATGGTGAGAAGCAGTACAGGCATTCATGGAGGAACAAATGAATTTTTTCATGAGAACAACGGTACACTGAGACTGGAGGGGATACCTGTGATGCCTGACGTCAGAAGGGTCCACTGCTTTCACAGAACTCTACCATCCAGTTACAGTACGAAAGCCCTTTCTTAAATGATGTGAGTTTTGTGAGTAAAATTGTATTGCTTTGAGAACAGAAAACTGAGCAGAAGGGTACTACGCTAAAGATGTTTGTGAAAGTAAAAGATAAAGTAAACCAGTTCACAGTTAAAACTCAACCTGGCAGGTAACTTGATGACATATGCATCACATCAGGCACAAAGTGACATCAACTTCAGCACTGTTTTGGGCTACTCCCTTCCAGAGTCACTTCTAGGAAAGAGTGACACAGGATATCCTGCTCTTCAAAGTGCAGCTTTTGTGCAGGACTGGAGTTAGATCTTAAATTAAACCACAGGCTTTTAAAAGTCTCTTTCTGTATAATAATTTAACATTTACAAATCCCTCCTTTGGAGGCCGGCCCCATGGCCGAGTGGTTAAGTTCGCGCGCTCTGCTTTGGTGGCCTGGGGTTTCACCGGTTCGGATCCCACCACTCATCAGGTCATGCTGAGGCAGCGTCCCACATGCCACAACTGGAGGACCCACAACTAACAATAACCAACTATGTACTGGGGGGATTTGGGGAGAAAAAGGAAAAAGTAAAATCTTAAAAAAAAATCCCTCCTTTATCTAACTCTAATTGCAACTCACGTGAGCCCTGTCCAGGCCTTCTTTGCACATTCTCCCCTAAATGACCCCAACGATTTCACAGCTTTGAGTCACCGCTGATATGCTCAAGGCTTTCAGATTTACATTTCAAGCCCAAGCCTCTCCTGCCAGCTCCAGATGGGCATAATCACTGCCACCTTGACAATTCCAGATACTGAAATGGAACTCCTGCTGCTTTCTCTTCACCATTCCTAATGCTCTACTGGGACCACTGTCTGCCCAGCTGCTCTTACAAGAGTCACAACCACTCCTCCCTCAAACGTGGAGCCCAGCAGGGCCCTGTCTATAGATGTATAGGATATCATCACCCCTCACTTAGATGACATCTCCTGCCTTCAGCCTTCCCACCTTCTCATCTCTCTCCACAGAGTTGCAAGATGGAAGAAAAATCTAATCAGATGACTCCTTTGTTTAAAGAACTTCACTGACTTCCCAATGCATTTCAAATCAAGTCTAAACTACCATCAATAGCAGGTCCTGCTGCCCGTCTTGACTTCATTTTGCTCTGCTCGGCCCTCACATCCTGCACGGCAGCTCCATGGCCCTCTCTCAGGCCTCCAAAGAGGCCAAGCTCTTTCCTTTGCCTTTACCCTGCACTTGGGATGCTCCTTGTATGGTCGGCTCCTTCTCACTCTTCAGGTCTCAGCGTTATCGACACCTCCTCAGAGAAGCCTTGCCTAACAGGCTCATGTCCCCCTACCCAGATCCCCCTTGTCCATAAGCACTCCACACTTTCCCATTCCTTCATGGCACTTAACATATCTGTAATTATGCTCATCTGCTGGCCAATTCTGGTTTGCTTTCCCCACTCTAGAGTTCCACGGAGTCTGTTTTGTTCAAGATCTTTCTAGCACCAAAAGCATGGTATCTGACACATGATGCTCAGTGAAACACTGGCTGAAGGAATTGAGATTTTTTTCCCCCCAGTCATCTAGAAGGACTGATTTCTCCTCCTTATTTGCCAGTTAGCTTCCATTACAATCGCTAGAAACATTCTCTTGATTCATTTGTCAAACTCTCTTAAAATTAGTAAAGCCAGCATTTTCAAAAGTAAACACACAAGATGACTGCTGATTACAGGCACACACACTCTTTCATGATTCCAGCATTTCAAGACACATGCACACATGCCAAAGTACCTTTTACTGTGGAGAATAAAAAACAACTCTCATCTTGAAAGTTCTGAACCATCTAGAAGGATAAAGCAGATGTATAATTAAGATCCAACTGTCCTTTCTTTAGAAAAGATTAAAATTAGTAAAAGAAAGTGTCATAATCTATATGTTGTCACACAAGTACAGGACTCAACAGCCAAAATGGTAATTCATGAAGGCAGTGTGACGTAGTAAAAATTTACACCTGCTGCACTGGCAGGGCCTGCCGGTGACAGTCCTTGTGAGATCTGATCCTGTGAATAACCAATCTAAGGACAAGTCACTGCGTTAAGCGCTCTTCTGTTACTACTTGCTCATCACTGAACAGTGGGGGGGGAGGAATTGTACTTCTAACCTTACTGTTTTTTAAAATTACTCATCAAATAGTGGACAAAAGGGAAAACACATCCAAATGCCTCTCTACATAAAAAGGGCCAAAGCCCCCACTCACCCAGAAGTCCCCCCATGAGTGTCTGAACTGAAAAGGGATGGGGGAGCCACAGTTCTCCCTGATTTGTATTATTATATCACTAGGATATGTGAAACTCTTGGTTATAAATTCTTACAAATTTTGATCCCCAACTCCCTGAAAACAATTCCCATGAGTACTGGGCAAAAGAGGTCACAGAATTTTTCCTGAGTTCTGCAATGATATATATAAAAGTAAACACCAGTGTGAATGGGAAAAGCAAGAGGGCATGCCAGTTCGAGTTACCTGATCGCTAACAAGAATGTGAATACCAATGGGACCCTGTCTGTAAACCTGGTTAATCTGGTGGAAAGGAATATTAAACACCAATGCAAGTTTTCGAGCGACTTCTGAGGCAACCATTTCTTCCAAGTAGATTGCATGATAAACTGAAATGAAAAATAAGAACAGCATCTTAGCAGTCATCTTTGATCTGTTTTCGACCTCATCTAGAGGAAGGTCACACCTTTCAAAGTACTGAAAACAAACCGAAGAAAATGGGAACAACCTGATAGTTCTTTCCCCCTTATCACCCATCTGAAATACAATAATGCATTAAGTCTTTGTGCTCACACCTAGAATACCCAGTAACAGTAATCTCTGTACAAAACGATTTGAGGTTTGAATTTCTCTTAAAAACAAACAGGAATTGACTGCGGATGGGCACAGGAGATCTTTTTGGAGTAAGATTGTGGTAATGTCTGCAAAAACTCTGTAAACTTACTAAAATATCATTGAATTGTATACTTTAAATGGGAGGATTTTATGGTATATAAACTCCACCTCAAGAAAGCTGTTTTCAAAAATACGTGTTTCTAGCAGTATATACAAAGAATCCTAAAAAGGGTCATAGTTTTTTATTCAGTAATCCTACTAGTGGGAATTTATCCTAAGAAATAAAAGCTACCTCTCCTCCCTCTCCATGCCCCAGAGAATTAAAAACAGTGTAAAAGATGCCACACAAAAAGCTAAGGATGCAGACAATGCAGCCTGGTTCCTCTTTACAGAAAGTCCCAGTCCACCCAGTGTTCTGTGTTTCTAGAACATGTGACTCAGCACAGCCGCATGAGTCTGCCTCTTGCGGGTCCTGCTCCCTTCCTGACTCAGGCCCGACATCCATCAGGAGTATCAGTGCTGGAGCTTTGCTTCTCTAAACAAGGGCTTTTCCTGGTGTGTGTACAGAAAGCTTCGCTAATTATACTTTATGAAAAGCTTAGAATTTGGAACTATAATTAAAGACTATACAGATGATCCAGAGCAGGGGTCACCAAACTACAGCCTGTGTGAGCCAAACCCAGCCTTCCACTTGTTCTTTTAAAATAAAATTTTGTCAGAACATGGCCCATTGTGTCAGATTGTCTATGGTGCTTGTGGCACCACATGGCAGAGCTGAGAGCGAAAGAGACCCTGTGGTCCACAGAGTTGGCAAGATTCACTACCTGGCCTCTCAGAGAAAAGGTCTGCTGTGCCTGATCCAGGGTGAAGTTCACCAATATGTCCACACACTCCTCCATAAACACTCATGTTTGAGGATACGCCTTCCAAAATATTATAATACTGACCACACGTAAATGATACAGAAGACCTTGGTGATATGTGGAGAGCTCCTTTAGACTTTTTATCCTTTTAGACTAAGACTTTGTATCTTTAGTCTTAAAATTCACAGCTTTTGAACTCAAAATGATACCAATGGAAAGCTCACCACAGATGCTTTCCTTGGGATTCTGCAGTAAAATTCAAGCTGCTAAGTATTTTTCAGACTCTACTCATTATGAGAGCAAACAGCTGCCTCTCTGAATTCCATAACACATTTTTCTTTGAAAATTCTGGGTGTGCTGCCCTTATTTTGTTTCAGAATTTGGGAAGAGGGAACATATTTCCACATACCACCTTACAAATGGGAAAACATGTGCCTTTAAAAAAATGCTTGCTTTTTTTTTCAGGATCATATTTAGAGGAGGGGAGGAGGGTCAGGATTTCTCTCTCTGCCCTATCCAGCACTCTATCAGACAATTAAGGCAAACCTGCAGCATGAGAAGCCCCCCAGTACTCAAGGGATAATGACAGAGAGCATATTTACAGTAACAAAAGGCCATGGCACCACTCACTGCACCGAGCGCAGTGCTGGCCAGATGCTGTGAGAGATAACTATACACACTTAGTCCTGTTACACAGACGCATCTTTGCTCATGTGATATTTTAAGTTTTTCCCCAATCAGTAAAATGGAAAACAAGAAAAGAAAAACCCCCTGCTTTCCAAGCTGCAAATGTTATAGTCATCATTTCAGTAAATCTGAGATTAAAAAAACAAACAGCAAAACCCCAAACCATTCAAGCTAGTCTTTCACTTGTTAGAGGTTTCTGGCATAAAGGACTATGTAAAAAAAGACCCACAGTGTGGCTGAAATCACTGAGAAAGGCCAATAGTTTCCTCTTCTTCAACAACTTGAACCAAGAGCTGCTGCCTCTCGTTGCTGGCAAGACCCCTACGGCAGCAACTCCGCAGTCCTGATGTGACAGGAGTCCTCGAAACCCTGCTCAGTCTCTCCCGTTTCTGCCTCCGCATCAGAAAGGGTCACAGGAAGCTGAGATGCCCTCGATACCCACCGTAGGGTGTCCCACTGCCACTCTCGCCTCCACTGCCTGCAGCCTGCTGCTGCCCCTGCAGTGGTGTGCTGCTTGGCTGCTCCTGGCAGACATAGATGGTTAAGCGGGGCCTAACCGACCTGTAAGCAGAAGATGCCACTCATGAGTCGGGGAGACAAAGCTGCCTCACCACATGAACAAATGATAACTACAGGAATCTAAGTTCTATTTCCTTATGAGAACTTTACAATGTTATTTTATTATACAAAATAATTTACTAATAAAAATATAAAAACACACACCTCACACCAACTATCACAGGTGGTCTAATCTGATGATCCAGACTCTAAACCATTGAGATGGTCTGTCAGATGCTGGTAAATTTAAGTTTCAAGATTAAGTCAGCAATTTAAAATCAGTTAAGATTCAATTTTAATGGAATTCTCATACCACAAGTCTAGAAATAGCAATGATAGTAAATGGATCTTAAAAGCCAGCACAGTTTACGGTTCTATCATTTTAATTCACAATGAGAAGTTTACATTTTTAATAACTGTTTAGTAGTAGTCAAACGACCTTGAAAACCATAGATTCTGTATAGCTCACCTAAATGAGAAGTTTGTTTTCTTGGCAACAAACCCAGTCGTCTTCAAGAAATCAGTACTGCCCATGTGCATTTCTACCAGTCTTACAGTCTACCTCTGCCCTCATCAGTGCCTGCATCATATCTGGGCCTGCCCTGAAGGTGTACACAAAACAGTCTTCTTGTGAGCGCGATGCTGCCGATGCTCGACAGCGCACACAGGCACACGCCAACCCAGCGTGGAAACACATTCTGCCCAAATTCCCCACGCGAAGAAAGGTACATTCTTATTTCAAGCACACAGTTCCTTTTAAACACAGTATTTTACCTTGACTTCAGTGAATTATAGAGCCGAATTCCATCGGCTGCACCACATATTTGTACTAAATCCTCCTTTGTCAGTTTTAATAAGTCGGCACCTGGAGAACAGCAGAAAGATTCTTCTCAAAGAAATGGAAAAGAACTAGCAGGACTGGCTACTTTATGGCATTTGTCTTCACACAGTTAACTGTCCTTCAAAACCGTCACAGGTTTCCTGAGTATACACATATACATGAGCAACACACGAACACACACACACTCTCTGTCCCACAGAGCCAAAAAAAATGCTGGCTCTTCCATGTCCTAAATCAAGAAGGAGCTTAGAAGCCCAGAGGCTGGTGAGGCAGATCAATGGGGGGGCCCTATACAGGAGTTCCCCACCTACCTTATTTTGGCTGGGTGGTGGATGTGTGGATAAACGTGATTCTGACCCCAGATAATCAACCTTAAGATCACTCAGACCAATCTTGTATTACAAAAAAAGGAAATGGAAGTCCAGAGTTTGGGGGACTTGCTCCAAGTCACACAAGTCAGCAGCAGAGCCAGGACTAGGCCTCTTTATATGGCAACACACAGTGAAAAGTCAAACATTCTGGAACATAACTCTGTCACAGCAGCCAGTTTCAGGACAAAAGCATGGCAAAGAATTGCATATTATACCTTAAGATTTCTCCCACAAATAGTTGGTAAATGTAAATGGCATGATATTTAGGATTTGCTTTAAAATACAGCAGAAAAGGGGGAGAGGGTAGAGAGCTGGCCTGACCAAAGGCTGATGATTTTTGAAGCTGCGGATGGTTTCATCGGGGTTCATCATACTCCTCTCTCTACTTTTTATGTTTGATGGGTCCATAATCTTTTGTTTCTCTCTTTTATTAACACTCAAGATGTAGTTTAATTGGGAGAATTAAGATACTCTCTGGGATTGAGCCATGACTTTCACAGGATAAATATCCACCTACATATGTAACAAGATAATAGGGTTACCTTTCTGTTTTTGAGGGCCTGAATGTGAGAGCCTAATAACTTTCTAGGCCTGAATGTGAGAGCCTAATAACTTTCTAATTTATAAAAGAAATAAAGACCAAAGAAGCACATCTCCCACAAGGCACAAGCATTGATGGCGTGGTTTTATGCAAGCCAAGTAAGCAAGGACAGGCTCCCTCTCACCTCTCTACCAGGGCATACTGCACACACCTCTGAAAACAGGGTTCACAGCAGTGCCCAGAGGTGTGTGTAAACATCCTTAACCCGTCCACAGAACTGGACAGATACTTATGTGTACAACTCTTTCTGAAATGTGAATGCCCAAGAGGCTCAGGTCAAGGAGCCTAACTCTCCTCCTCACCTTTCTATTGTTGGGAAGCTCACAGGGTAAGGAAAAGGCAGGAGGCCAAGCCACGAGATCAATGCTCACAGTGAAAAGGGCTCAGAACTCTCCAGACCAAAACATGTATCTACCTCATATAATAGGCGTAACCTGGGACTGCCCCCAGTTCCAACTGCCAGAGCTTTCTGTATGTGCTATGCTCTGCATCTGTCTTCCCCATGAGGGTTCAATATGTGTGTCTGCCCCCCAACTGAAATTTCTTAATTTCCAGTTTGTCACAGATAAAGGCTTTTACTCAGTCATATAAAAATGTGGCTACCAGCTAGCACACAACTTTCACTGGCTACTTTAGAGACAAAGAGCAACACAGGGAATGACTAATCATTGCACAAGCCCTGCAATAAATGGCTGACGTAATAGGACACCACGTTCTTTGTGAAATCAAGCTCTCCTCTAGGCCGGGTGTGTGCACACGCACGTTCTTAAAAGGCTCAAGCTGTGTTTTTATAGCCCCATTTCACTGTGGCCCAGCACTGCTCAAGACGTGTTTGGCCAGAACACGTTGGTAAGTGTTCTGTAGGAAAAGGGTCCCTGGGCCAAATACATTTGGGAAATGCTGCCCTTGCCCCTCCTGGCATTATCTATTACTGTCCCTCTAGACAGGTTCCCTATATACCTCCTAGAGAAGCAATGCTTGGTCCCTTTAAAAATTCCATCTAAATACTCCCTTAGCTTACTATACAAGAAGAAATTCACACTTTACAAACCATACCTGAGGATATTCGTACCATGTAGTACTATACTGCAATAAAGAGGAGCAAACTATGGATACACACAACTATCTGGATGGACTCAATGGCAGTATGCTGAGTGAGAAAATCTCAAAAGGTCACCTATTATATGCTGCCATTCATATAAGGCCCAGGGTTCGCAGGTTTGGATGCCGGGCATGGACCTACACACCGCTTATCAAGCCGTGCTTTGGCAGCATCCCACATAAAACAGAGGAAGATTGGCACAGATGTTAGCTCAGCGACAATCTTCCTCAAGCAAAAAGAGGAAGATTGGTAACAGATGTTAGCTCAAGGCCAATTTTCCTCACCAAAAAGAAAGAAAGAAAGAAAGAAAATTGCAAAGAACTACATACACTTATACACAAATGAGGGCACATACAACTGGTGAAATGGTAGATTATACTGAGTCAGTTTCCTGGTTTTGAGGGTGCACAAGTGGTGTGCAAGATGTTACCATTGGGGGAAACTGGGCAATAGGTACACAGGACTTCCCTGTACACATTTTGGCAACTGTTTATGAATCTATAACTATTTCGAAATTTTTTTTTAAATTAAAGTTAATAAAAGCACAGAAATAAGTAAACCATACAGGCATGTGCATACACACAGACATACCTGAAAAATTGGAAAACAGTCTTGTATAGGAAGAGAATCTATTTTTGAGCAGCCATTGTTGTGTTTCCTGGATTGTGGCTGAAGGCTGAAGTTTCTATTAACAAAGAAAATGAATATAAATAGAAGAAACTCTTCAAACTTAAAAAAATAATCCAACTCACTGGCATGTTATAAAGAACACTCAAACAGAACACAGAAATCCTCCAAGTTTAAAGTCAGCAGCATAGGTCTGACACTCAGCGCCCCAAACAACGACTCAAGCCCTGTCATCAAAGGCTTAAACATGCAGAACTTTGAAAGCATCTGATAGTTTCAGGAAAAAGATACTTACTTCACTAGAGGCCTGTGAAACTCCATCTCCCTGATGATTTGGGGAAGAAGAATTGCTGGAGAGAAGGAAAGCAAGGATGATTATGATACATATATTTTTTTTAAGACCCTAAAGGCTATTAAACTACATAAATTTAAAATAATACTGTGGGACAGAACAATGTAAATTTGCAACAAGAATATTGGTACAACTGGTCAGGGAGTAAATTTGATGATAAGGTTAAGACACAGAAGACAGTTTCTTAATTTGTGCTGCCTCCTTCTCCGTCTGTTCTAGTAAGAAATTCAAGATTTATGAAACACAAGGGTTCTAATTATCTCCAAGAGTGCCAGGAAAATGGAGGATACTGATTCATTTTAGTTAGGAAAAAAATATGAGAAATCAAATAAGATAAACAGTTGAAAATAACTGCAAAAAATCTACTTTAAGAAAATAATGAGCTACAAGAAATGGTATAATGATCCTAAGCCAAGGTAGAAAATGATATCCCTTTAATACATTTATCCGCGATTAAAGAGGGTGGAATTCAAGAGAATAAAAGAAAGAAACTGCACCACTATCCTAGTGGTTTCTAAGGTAAAATGAAAATGAAAAACAATTCCATAGGAATGTGACCACCTTCCTAGTCCTGAGCTCTGACCCTTCTTAGTACTTATAACCTCAATTCCTTAGGTTTATTATTCTGTTTACCAACTGTCTCCACCCACCAGAACTTAAGCTCCTTCACACAGGGATTTGTCTGTCACTTACATATCACAGCACCCATAACAGTGGAGGGCACACAGTGGGCTCTCAGGAAATATCAGGTCAATTAGTGACTACGTGAATTCACAGCTCCAGTGTAAAATCATAATCATTTGTTAGGATTATTCAGACCAGACTGACTGTGAAACTAGAAGAGTTCCCCTACATGGTAGCATGCTGGGCTCCTTCTCTCCCCAGTGTCTTTGAATCTATGAGTATTTTTCTACTCTTCAAGCATAGTAACCTAGATGAAAATAAGCTGCCTTCTTAGTCTGTCCATCTCCTCAGGGACAGACCCTGTTATGGTCTGAATGTTTGTGTTCCCTCAAAAATCACTCTCTGAAACCTTGCCCTCAAGGTGCTATATAGCATTAGGAGGTGGGGCCTTTGGGAGGTAATTGGCATTAAATGAGGACATTAAGTGTGGAGCCCCCATGAATAGGATTAGTGGCTTTATAAGAGTCATCAGAGAGTCGGCTTCGTCTGCTCTGCTCTCCACCATGTGAGGACACAAGTCAGCAGTCTCCAACCTAGAAGAGAATGCTCACCAGAACCTGACCCTGCTGGCACCCTGATCTCAGACTTCCAGCCTCCAGAACGGTGAGAATAAATTTCTATTGTTTATAAGCTACCCAGTCTGTGGTATTTTGTTATAGCAGCCCAAGCAGACTAAGACCGACCCTGTCAGCAGGACCAGAGTAGAAACAAGATGTGACCTACGCCACATTAGTTCTTCAGCAAAGCCCGGGGACAGAAAGCTCCGCAGTGGCACCACGGCAGCCTCTTCGGACGCCTGAGACGCCTCTCCTGCTGCTGCCTGGAGCTCATGAGATTCTCAGTTGCCACTCAGGGCCAGATAATAGATAAACAAAGTCCACCATTCCCATTTCTAAAACCACAGTAAATCTTTAGAAACTGAAAGCCCTTCAAGTTTAAAGACTTAATTTTTAAAAAATAGTGTGTCTGTTGGGAGGGAGAAGAAATAGGGCAGAAAATAACTCTGATATGGTGAGCATTAAAGACAAATGCACTTTATAATAAATGCAATCTAACATATTCAAGTCTCGGTATCACCGTAATAACTCCCTGTCCTCTATTCATGAACCTAATTAATGCTGTGTTTATCTCACAAAGACTATATCTTGAAAATGCCCCCTCTTCTACCATTTCCGTAGTTGTGAATGTGTGAAAAATAAGGGGCTAGGAAAGGCTAGTGGGTGAACAAAAGATAACTTTCCTCTGAAAATGAGGTACAGGCTACTTCCTATCACTATATACTTTAGATAGTAAAAAAAAAAAAAAAAAAAAAGGGGGGGTGGGTGCTGAAAATTGAGAGAAATGGAAAGAAAGGAGCATGAGCATGAATCCGCCTCGGGCACACAATTACACACACCAGATACCTGTCTGGGACACTGCAAGTGCTCTGCTGTGGAGAGGTGAAAGTGGGCGCTGTGGAAGGACTGCTATTCACATAGGCTGTGGGGGTATCGGGCCACGGAGAACACTAAGGATAGAAACAAAAATAAATTAATGATATGCTTATAAAGTAGGTGGAAGAAATATTCTTGTAATTCACTCTCTAGTCTGGCCAAAAGCAAGACTAAAACACAAGACACCTGACACTCATCAAGCAACCTCACAGAAACATCAAATCTTCTGTGCGGCAAGGAAAAATTTTACCTGCTGTATGCGTCTAGATACTGATTAATCTTAGGGAAGACCTGAAGTGATGATAGCAGCAAAAGTTTATAAAGGCATCTTAAATATATACTTATGTACAGTTTGCTTTCGAGAACTTTCACCTCCCTCTTTCTCAATTCCCCAACAGGTGCCTATCAAGGTTTAAGAACAGCAGAGGCAAGAAAGGATTCATAAGCAACATATGACACGGCAGGGTGACCAGGACAGTGGCTGTGTCCTACCTGGCGCTCCTTTTGCCCTTTTCCCCAAGGAGCAGCCTCACCAGTCTCTATTTGCTTCCTTGATTGCTCTGAGCTTCCCAAGTAAGATGAGACAGACCTAGCATCAAAATACATCAACTGTGTATGGTACTGCCCATACCTATCTACATGTTTATTATTTTATATTTCCTGGAAGGCACTTGGTGAACTTAAAATATTTTTCAGCCCTCGGCACAATTCTGACCAAAAATAGAGCAAAGATACAAAGACACATTGACTGTAAATTAGGAGAGCTGAAAAACCTGCTGAGCAGGCTAGGGTGGTCTCAAGGAGAGGTCTTCAAACGGAGGTGTGGAGGGACTCCATACCACTCCACAGGTATTCTTTCTAAAACAAATCTGCCTCAGAAAGCCCTCGGTTTCAAGAGTTCCCCTTTATAATCAATCTTCTTCCATTTTACGCAAAAAAGACATCGTATCTCCCCATGGCCATGGGGTAGAAGGCTCTGCCAGAAACTAAGAAAAGGCCACTCAAAGTTATCAGGATAGATACTAAGAAAGTACCTGACTCTCAAAACACTCTTCTGTACGTCAGGTGGTTTCAATTCTTTGCCTTCAAAAAACTTCAGGAGGACCTATTGTCAGCTGACACGTAAGTGAAATAATCTCCTAGATCATACAAAAATAGATCACTGGGATTTGGGGCAGATAACTCAAAAGGAGTTCCAAGACCTGAATGAGACTGCTGAAAGAAAAGTAAATGTCTCTAACCAAAGTTTCTCTTATCTATAAAAAAAACCTGGAATTTAACTATGTTCTATGTTCTGTTCTGTCTCATCATTCAAGATGCATTTCCAATAACATTTCTGTTTTTATATTTAACAATTATTCATCAAAATTTGTAGGATTTGTTGTTTTATAAGTGGTACAATAATGATGTTTTAAATTTCTCAACTGACTTAGAATTATGGTCAAAGGAATTTTAAAATGAAATTTCAATTAATATAAGTTCATTGTAAAGAAGTAATTAGGGTGATCATTAAAAGGTTTTCAGGCATAAAAGTATGTCATATTAGCATAAAATTGTTTAAGGGGAATGGAAGAGAAAACGAGATCAAGAAGGAAGAGCACAGTAAAATTCGGACGTCACTAAAGAGCTTAATCTCGGACTTTTTACATGAATGATGGTGGGTGTCACCACTGCCAGGGCATTTAAATTCCACAGGATACTCTTCAAAAAGTAATGTAATAGTTTTATCTTAAATTGTAAATATAAATATTCACTATGCCAGAAAATTGTCTCCTTTGCATCTATTTAAATTTATATGAAAACTTTCAGATTTCAACCGAAAAATGTGTAAGGGAGGATATTCTTTTTCAAAATTCTTTTGAGTGTAAGTGTCAAGACCACTTCTTGTGTGAAGGAGCTGAGACTGAAGCACCCTGAGGGCAGAAACCAAATCTCTCCAATGGTTACACGAGCTTAAAACAACATGTCTGACACCTGTAAGAAGCATGAATACAAAGAACATAAAACAGAAATCCCAGAATCTTAACATTGTTTACAACTACCCATTATGTATCCCCTCAAAAATGGGGAAAATGACTGCAGACTTATTGTTTCAACTACTGTCAACTTTCAAAAAAGAAATCTAATCTGGCTGGATAGCACTGCTAAACTTATTGCATGGCATACCGATTTCACTATAAATGACATTTTATACAACAATACTCATTCTTTTTAAAGTAGGGTCTTTGTTTTCTTTCTATCTTAAAAAGTAGTATGTCCTCAGCATATGCAGTTTGAGGAACCCAAGACACAGTGAGCCAATTGATAATAACTTACAGGCGTCACATGCTCACGGTCATCTCTACTACCTGGAAGATTTTCCTGTTACACCGTCCTCCCCAGATACAAAATATTACAACGTAACATAACACACAAATCTAAATAGTAAAAACCTTTTAAAATTAAGTCTCTTGGGGCCGGCCTGGTGGCGCAGCAGTTAAGTTCGCACATTCCGCTTCTCAGCGGCCCGGGGTTTGCTGGTTCGGATCCCGGGTGCAGACATGGCACCACTTGGCAAAAGCCATGCTGTGGTAGGCGTCCCACGTATAAAGTAGAGGAAGGTGGGCACGGATGTTAGCTCAGGGCCAGGCTTCCTCAGAAAAAAGAGGAGGATTGGCAGTAGTTAGCTCAGGGCTAATCTTCCTCCAAAAAAAAAATTTAATTAAATTAAGTCTCCCCAAATTTCTTTGGTAATTACTGCCAGCTGTTTGAGGAAATGAAGCCATCAAGAAGCTTCAAGTTATAACGGCAGACTAAAAGGCAGAGACATCAAATTTACTGAAACTCCATAAACACACCTATTTTACTATTACATCTAGATGCATTTAGCAGTAGAAAAGGGCTGTTAATAGTCGACATCTAAAACTTGCCCAATAAATATCAGACTCAATTCACCAAACACTAAAAACTAGCGTTCAGTGAAAACCGGTCCTGTTGGGAGGCCTCTACTTTTAGAAAATAATGGATTCCAAGTTCTTAAATGGCCAGGTTGAAGGAAACACCAAGACCTGCCTGCCTGTGTTTTACAGGTTTCTCTTGCTGTCTCAACCCAGGAGGATAAAAAAGGCATAGCTGGGAATATTTTCAGTGTTTCTTCTACCTTGTCACTCTTGCCTGTCTTTAGAAGCAAGCAGTGGCAAGGTGCCTACGTTTCTGAAGACAATCTGTTAATTCATTAAGGTTTAGCAATACCTGGCCTGGACTCGTACGGTCATGGTTTTGGTATACAGTGAACAAAGTCCCTCCCCTTGTAGGTTAGAAAACAATGACCCCTCTTACACTGCAGAAATTGGCAGTCCTGATTTGACCCAATAAAAAAGAGCTCAGGAGTACCCGAAGGGTTTTGCTGTGCAGCAGCTCTTAGGAACCAAGAGTACTGCCTCTCTATTCAGTGTGGGACCATTTCACACAGCACCTTTGAACTTGAACAGGTAAGTCTGGACATCCCTTTCTACTGAAAGCCAATTGTAACTATCCAAGAACGATAAGAAATGCTGGCCTTCCTTCGTAGGCACTTGAAGAAATACATAAAATGCTGCGGACTTTATTTTTTAAGGGATTAATCTGTACCTTGCTTTTTTAAAACAGGTTTCCAAGAGGAGCTCTAACCACCCCCAGAAGTATCTTAACCAAACCAAATGCAGCCCGGGGCAGCAAACAAGCACACTAGGAAGATGTGAAATCCCAGGCCAGTGAACTGCTGATGTTTTGCATACTTTAGACTTAAGAATCATTAATAATTTACCAACATTTCTACCATCTTCAGAGTAGCTTTGGGCTGTAACAGATTTATGAATTATCAGAACTCGCTCCTTTTAATTAGTTGGTTAACAAGAGAAGAAAAGTGATTTATCAGTCTCCCCAAAAAAGTTTACTAAGAACCATTTGTGAGTCTTCAGCTGGGAAATCAGAAGAGAAATAAAAACATAAAATTGAGGGGCAGGCATTTTGGGGAAGGAGTATACAGTTGTTCCATACAACCTTGATTTCAGTCCAAAAAGCCCAGTTAAAGAAAATGCAACATGTGTGCTCCCCATTCACTCAGATGAGTATCTTTTCAGTTTTATGCATAAAGAAGCATTAACAATATTTTCAATCAATGCTTTAATTTGGAAATGAGGTTCCTGTGATAGTACTTCTGAGTTTCACAGTCTACAGATAATTACAGATACATGTATAAGAGTGAAAATTCCATTTCTGTCACCTTGATAGGACAAACACTTCAATGATGAATAGAGTAGCCATTAATACATATGATGACAGTTATTTAAAAAAAATTATTTAATGCTCTGTCTTTACATTTACCGCAGGTATATAGCTGATCTAAGTTTATATAACAGGATCATCCTTTGTGGATTGTTAGATGAAAAGTTGTGTCATAAAATAAAGATTTGCTAAACCTAGGCTGACAAAGCTCATATTCAACCAAAAACCCCGTTAAGTGCAGGTTGGGGGAACCAGGTGAGAGTGTAGCAAGCTGCACTATTCTGGCCTGAAGCATAAGGTCACAATGCAGGTGCCAAGAGGAAACACTAACACCGTCAAAGATTTTCTTCCTACTAGTGCTGCCAAACAGGCTTTTAAAAGCACAGACAGACACACATTCTTATACTACATGCAGGGAAGTGTGACACAAAGTATACTGCATACATTAATGTCATGCTTGCTGCCATCATTTCTTGAAATAGCCATGAAATTTTCTTATCAGTTATACACATGAGAAAGCAAAACCTTTTTTAATTACACAAAAATGATAATTATTTTACTAAAGAAAGTATTTCAATTAATTTCAGTGCTCGTGAAGGAAGTGTGTGTACGAAGGAGGGAGAGGGAGGGAGGAAGGGAAGGAGACAGAGAGGGAACATATTTCTCAGTGTCGTTTTTCCCTCCAAAACCACCCAATATGGTCAACTTTGTTTTAAAGTGTTAGATTTAGGAAATTTTCCTCAGTGAGGAACAAACAGAAAGCAGGAAGTCTAAACAAAAGCAAATTAAATCAAGACAAGGACATCCGAAACAAATTTGGCTTTACTTTTCGGTGGAAGTTGGTCCTATATCTAACACTGCACAAGGTTTCTTGCACAATGAAAAGAGAAGCAGAAGTCCCTTACACTGCCTCGCTTTGCCAGAGAATCACCGTAGTCTGCTGGCAAAGTCCGCTTGCTGGACTTTTTCTGCTCATGTTCAACTGCATCTTCAATTATAGGCTCAAGCCTCATCTGGACAAACACCAAAGATTGGGATCAATGTCTTTTCATTATACAAAGAAAGATCTAATACCCTGCTTTACGTCTCTGCTGTCCACTTAAACAAATGCACGACTAGCAGGATTCAAAATTAAAGAAAATGCAAAACCCCAGCAGTGACAAAAATAGGACATTCTAGGCCCCGACTTAATCTCTTGCCAACTTCAAGGTTTTTAAGGTCTTTTTCTGAGACCTGATTGGGATTTCAGCATCTTCATTCAAGATCCCACCCAGGAAACCATTAAAATCCCCAAATTTAAATAAAATATTTTCCCCACAAATTTCACAAAGAACATTGTCAGTCTACCACCCAATCTTCCCCAACCCCTTTGTAGCAAAACTCATCCTTAGAGATACTGCTAATATGCAAACCTCTGCTTCTCTTCAGAAGCCGACATGCCGCTCTGCATTACCTCTGTGAGGATCGTGGTATCATAGGACGGCTGATACTTTTCTTTTTCGTGAGCAGTTCTCTTCTCCATCTTCTCTCGGTCAGTTTTTTGTTTCCTGTCTGCACCTTTAGGCTTAAAAACAAAGTAGATTATTTCATCCATCAGGCTTCAGACAGACAACTTTATAAGCAAGACTGGGCCTTAATTACTGAAAGCCCGGTTTCCATCATTTACCTTAAAAACCTTGATTTGGCAGCTAGCTGAGTGTAGATGATCTGTATATTCTCCATTTTCATTCTGCTTAAAAGTGTCAACCTGGATCCTAAAAGGCACTCCCTTTTCACCTCCGTGCTTCCGTGGAGTAAACTCTGTGCTGATGCAGTGTACCTAGAAAACAAGTCAAGCTGAAATGGATTCAAAGTACCGCCCAGTGATTACCCTTCTACTTTGTTCCCTCTCAGATGTCCTGCTAGAGCTATAAAATTCAAGATCCTCTAAAACAAACTCCTACATATCAGCCAGATATCTGTCGTGAATTTCTCTGATTGTTTTGATATATGGCTTTCTTTTCACAAATCCAACTGAGCCTTTCTGAACATTTTGGGAATGAGCTCTTCCCCATCCAGTGCCTCTCCTCTAATTCAGGACTTGCTCCGAATACAGGGACAACAGTCCAGTCGTTTCCTGCGTCCTCCCCCTACCTCCACTCCGGACCTTGTGCTGCTCTCAGACCCAGCTCCTAAGCTGTGAATGTGGCTCAATCCACAGCAGTCCTCACCTCATCATTCTGAGCTTCCACTGTGTGCCCTCTGCCGCCATCACCCCAGTTCTAGCCAGTCAATCACCTTATTGTTGGTCCCACATACGTCAACTTGTGATGCTTTGCCCACTACTCATCCTACCTGTATCCATCTAAACTCTTCTGTCAACCCTTCAAAGTTCACTGAGGATCCTGAGGACAATACTCATCTTCCACCACTTCTGCCCCCTCTCCCAATACCACTACAGTGACAGCTTTAGGGTACCTCACAGGGTTAGCAACAAGACTTTGGTAATTTGTAAACTGCTACACAGTTCCTCTAATGGCTCAAGGTTAAAACTGATCTCTGCAGTATGACTGTGCACAACCTGAGACGTAAGGCTGACATTTACATTGCTTTCATTCTAGTCATTTCATATGTGACTAGTTACCCTGTTAGACAAACACTATGAAAAAATATTCAACCAATATGAACCATGTCCCTAGGGATTATGCGTGGATGGGGCATGATATTTGGTAGACCACAAAAATGCAAAACACTAAAGATTCTTTACAATTCACACAAACCAGAGGCAACTTAGGCTGGTCAACAATTAAGTAGTTTTCCTTTTCTACATAAAGATGACCTACTCAGTAGTTTTAATTCTATCACTTACAAATTTGAACATACTGGGTATTAGAATTACTGCTGATTTTATTTTACATATAATAATATTATATTTATGCTTTTAAAAAACTCATCTCTTAGAGACACAAACTGAATATTTATGGGTGAAATGAAATGCTTGGGAGTTGCTTTAAAATATTCTATCAATAAGTTAAAAAGGGAAAACTACTACTAACTGTTGAAGGCAGGTGACGGGTACACAGAGGAGTCATTATTGTTATTCTCTTACTTTTGTGGGGGTTTGAAAATTTCCATATAAGAATGTTTTTAAATAATGCTTAGAGAATCTTAAAACCGTACACTTTTTCAAACAATCCATTTAAATGGCTTTTGTTCAAGAAAAATGCATCTTATGAAAAATGGAAGACTTGATTATTGTTATTACCAGTGGTAAAAGTAATGCTTGAATAATGCTTTACATATCAGATTTCCTTTATATTTGTTAGTCTATAAATCACGGATTTAGTAGATTAACTCCAATTTAACAGTGCATATATTTTTTAAAAAGACATTACAAGACAGCTCACAAATAAGCATTTAAAGAAAAAGATATTGTGCATCACAAAAGATATTGTGCATCAAGAATGTAGTCTCATCCAAGGCCTTCTAAATAACTAAGCTAGTACGCTTCTAATAACGTAAAAATCCAAACCTGAATGAAAGCAGATGTGCGTTTTGCAGGGTCCCAAAGAAATTCAACCGCATTTAACTGGCTTGGATTTGTCCTTGTGTCAATTATTCCCACAGACATTGGAATATCTATATTTTAAAAAGAAGTTACATAGAAACTCATCCACTATAATTAAAAAGCTTACAACTTACTATAATTATGTTCTAATGAAATTATGATAGCTCCATGCTGAATTTTGTTCTCCAGTGTTCTCCACAGTCAACCACTTCAACATCAAAACCCACCTAATGCATATCATACTTTGTCCCACCATGGTTTCTATTTCATTTTACTAAGAATATGATAGATGGTGCCAATTGAGAATTAAATAAATGGTTTCAAACTCATAAAATTCCTGGCTCGTTCTTTTAGCACCAAAAAAATGACTTTTTAACTATAAAACAACTCAAGGCACACAGGATCTGCTAACACCAAAACTTTCTCCACAGTTACATGTTGTGCCAACATATTAACAGGTACAGCTAACCAACCGCCTTCCTCTCTCCACGGTCTTCTGATGGCCACTTGTACCTAAATCGAGAAGTCTGTCTCCTGGGCGATTCCACTTCCAACCTTCAAGTTGCTGATGCTCTGTATACTGTAGCCGTCTGTCATGGAATACAACTCTTATGATGCTCTATGGAATAAGTGGGGAAAACAAGTACTTTTAAACTGTTGCAGCTAAAATGCAAAAGCATCTTCACTTCTTATGAATTAACCTCTAATAGAAGAGTACAAAAACTAACTCTGCTTTAACATTTTGTAAGTGAACTGTTTTGCTCTTGGATACCTGGATTATGGGTACAATTATTTGGTGCAAAGAATTATAACTCAAAAATAAAAAGCATGAATAAAATGGTTTAGTAAAATTTTTATTTAAAAATTTGATATTGCAGCTCAAAATTAAGGTACATGCCCATAAAATTAGTGAGCAAGAATTACTTTTCTATGAAGAAACCATCAGATGCACAGAGGAATTACTAAAATTAAAAGGTAGTAAAACCCAGAGAAACAGAGAAACCCAGGTATAATGGTAAAACTATTAATTTAAAATAGTAGTTAATAATCGAGTTTCTTTAGAAAGACAGTCAAGGGAGGGGATTTGCCCGCCCGTCGAAAAGGAGAACCTATATGCAAAATTCATTCTCAACTATTTAACCTGCAAGTTAGGGTATCTAAGAAACAAAAGAAAAACCCCACAGGTCACCTTTATCCAGACACTCAGGTCCCTAGGGAAGGCTGTAACTCTACAAACTCCAGGCCAATTCTCTGCTCTCCAACCATCCCCTCCTTTCCCTCCCACAGGTTGGGGGTGCCAACTACTGTTTCATTCCAGGAACAGATAACAGGTCATCAAAATCCACTCAGCTACCAGATTTGCACTAATGAGTGTGACTGACACATTTACAAATAAGCATTTCTCAGACTATGATGCAATAAGATAATCCTATTTCCAGTAGACTCTCTGCTGATTTGGACAGGAAATAATTTGTTAGCAATACACATAAATACTACTTTAGTGCTCCTGCCTTTCCCACCCCCCAAATACTGTCCAAAACATAGCTGTAATTATTTTGAAGGGAACCATTTACAAGTAGCAATATTTTAATTTGAAATAGTCAAAAAGGCCAAGTCAGTGGTTAGGACTGATGTGTAAGTCTATAAAGGCCCTGTGGCCACTCCAATCCATGCCCATCTTCCCCACCTGCACCCACGTCTGCAGAGCCTCCCTGGGCAGTTCTGCAGCACCCATTTCACACCACCGCCTGCTGGCAGCAAAGCCCTCACAGTGATGGGGCATGGGCTGTTGGTGGCCCCGGGTTCACAGTCGCCAGCAGGTCGATCTCTCAGAAGGAGGTACAGCACAGAAAATGTCATGATTTTGATTCTTCCATATTTAGTAAGAACCAGATTAAATCCACAAATTCAGATGAAAACAGATAATAGATTTAAGAGCCTTACTAAACCCCATTCTAGAAGGCCAGACTAAGAGAGTACAGTAAAGAATATGAAAGGAGCACCATAGTTAAGAAATTGCAAGATTTAAACAAAACTTCTTAAATTTGGAAAGGAAAAAGTCATTGTGTGGACATTCTGACTAAAAGGAGACCGAACACACCTGGAAAACCAGCAACGGATAAAGGGGCCCTAACAATAAGAGAAAGAACAAGCAGAGCAAGCACATCGCTGAGTATGTTAAGCACACTGAAGAAGCTCCAAAGCACCTTTACTAACCCAGCATTTGATGCCCAAGACTCCCTCACAGTAGTAAAGCCAAAGATCGTGGGGCTAGGAAATTAAACTCTCGATGGCTATAGAATAGTTTAGGGATCCTCTAGCTGAAGAAGGATATGATTTTTAAGGAATTCATCCTGTCGTCTTTGGCAGTAGCAGACTGTAGCTCTGAATCCCAGGCAAGCTCTCAGGATATGACTGGATGTATTCCGGCACACCCACCAAAAATCAGACATGTTGCTTACCAAGTGGAAGATGAAACTGACTGAAGACCTTTTAAAAATTAGCCCTTTCCAATCTATAAGCTAACTGTTCAGGGATACTGATGCTTTCAAAATAACTACCTTTGTCTAGGTACAACATGCTAGTGTTATGTCAGCAAAACACCCACTTTGCACTTACAGCCGCATGGTTTCTCTGTGTCAACAATTCATTATCTCATGATGAAGGGTCATTTTTACCTTAATTTTCTTAACTTGCACTAATTTTGTATATTAAATGTTTTAACTTGGAAATAAATGCAAGGAAGGTGAACTTAAAACAGTCAAGCAACAACTTGATTAACCCTGCCATTCCAAGTTAATCTGACAGGTATTTTAACTAGCTTGCCAAAAGTATTTTAAACATTAAGTCTCACCTATCGGACTGGTTATTTCTAAATCTTACCACCTATTCAGGGAACTGCCCGTGAAAGCCAGCTTGTCTTCAACGATAAATGACAAACTGCTTCAGAATGACTTTCTTCAATGCTTTGATGGAAACTTAATTTTGGCATTTGATCTAGATACCAAAATTTGTTATATTTTCGTCAGAATACTGAAGAATCATCAATGATGAACTGAGTTAAAATTATTATTTAAAATATGAGTTAAAATTATGAATTAGTAAATTCTATACTCAAGCAAAAAAAAAAGCACAGGAGGAACAGATGAAACAAGACTGGCAAATTATTGATAAATGCTGAATCTGGGAGAACTTATGATGAGGACTCATGACATAGGTGTATTTATCATATACCATCATAAGAGAAATGATAATAATGAAATAAGAGATGATATACCATCATAAGAGAAATATGTGGATTCATCACACCATTCTCTCTACTTCTGAGTATGTTTGAATTTTACTATAAGAAGTTGAAAAAAGTGTTCTAACATTTGTTGATACAGTTTTAAGGAGCTCAAATCAGGGCCCATCAAGCCCTATTCCATTTTATAGAGGAATCTACAATTAAAATAATTTTTTAACACTTTACACTTTTTTTTAAACCAGCATCTCAGTCATCAAATGTAACTTTAACTTCCACATGACAGAAGAGTTCACCCACATCTTCCCTTAAAAAAAATATATATTACTAGGTTGAGGGGCCAGCCCAGTGGCTGAATGGTTAAGTTTCAGCGGCCCAGGGTTTCACCGGTTTAGATCCTGTGCGCGGACCTAGCATCACTCATCAAGCCATGCTGAGGCAGCATCCCACATGCCACAACTAGAAGGACCCACAACTAAAATATATAACTATATACTGGGGGGCTTTGGGGAGAAGAAGGAAAATTAAATAAATAAATAAATAAATAAATAAAATCTTTAAAAAAAATACATATATATTGAATTTTAACCACATATGGTACAACTGGCAGACTTGCCCAAAGGTGCGCCAGGACATCCAATGGCTTGTCTGACAGCAAGCCAGCTGGGACTAGGGCATGCTGAGACAATCTTCAACATTTCTAAGCTCCCCGGACACAGAAAATGAGAGCTATTAGTCTGGCTCCTTGACCAAACTGTAGCTATTTGTCATTAGAGTCTAGCAGAGTATAGCCAGTCCAAGTAGGGCTTGCTTACTGCAAACAATGCTGATGACTTTTTAAAATGGTGAATCCAATCCACTAACAATAGGAAGGATTAAAAAAAATAAGACCATCTGACTCATCCTCTAGGGAAATGACCAAACGCACTGATTGACCATAGACATTAACAGATTCAAAGTGCAGACGGCAAATTCGAGAATGGGGAAATAACCTCTCTCCTTCTGTTGCAAGTATGTTGGGAGCCCCAGGAGGCAGAAAGATAAATCTAGGAGCTTACTCCGAGCTGGTGAGACAATGATCCAGTGTGGAACAGACCCTCTATCTTTTCCTCAACTCTCCAAATAATTGGGGGCTTCCTGCCCCCAGGAGTGGGAGGAGTGCTAAAATATCCCAAAGACTGCCAGGCCTCTAGGTGCTGAGCAACTGGCTTTCCCAGATATGCCAATTTGTTAGCTTTAGTATTAGTACCCATTCCCCCTACCAAGGCTTCCTTTTCCGTGATTGCCCTCTAAAAAGGAGGGTCCACAGAGGGGAGGGTCTTTCCAATGAATGCCTCTCCATACTGAGGACCCAGCAGCACCAAGGCCCCAAGATGGCTCTCTGTGGGAAGATGGAAGAATCAAGAGAACTCATGCCTGTTTCTCTCTTGCTAACACGTAGTCACACTGAAGTTTTTTGCTGTTTCCCAATTAAGTTTCTTCCATAAACCTTGCCCTGTAATGCTATGGAATTTATAATAAACTGTGGTGCATGATAGGTAGAGGCTAGAAGGACCCACCTTGCATGACACTGGAGGGGGCGGGGATGGTTCTGAAGATATATCCTAAAAGGAACAGGTTGGCCGGCCAATGGCTACGCCTCCTATACCTGGAATGACTGACTTCTTCATTCAGATACATCAGTAAGGTGAACAGAGATTTCAAATTTTACTTAGAGAAATTTTAAGAAGTGAAATAAAAGGACTTTTTAAAGTTTCATATTAACACTTACATTTTTCCCCCACATTATCTTTTACTTTAAAAGAGAAACAAAGTTTTTGTTGTGGTGGTGAGTTTTTCCCCCAATGGCTGCAACTAACTTTTCTATGGTACTTTGGTTTCCAAAGGGCTCTCACAATTACTTCACCCAGTAGCTGCTATAATTCCTATTTTACAGATGAGTAAACAAAATATAGCTCAAAATTTTAGGAGTTTTAATATAGCCATTACTTGTTAAAGTGAAATTAAGTAAAATCTTTTATAAAAACTCTTGCAGCAAAAAAGAAAAATCCCTTGCAGCAAAACTGCTACTTTTTTCAATCATTGCAGTATGTATTAGGAATTAAAATGGATCGTCCTTACCTTTACCAATTTTCCAGTGATCTCCGGCATATCTCCCATTTTCCGATTATCCAGCATCCGAATTTCATAAGACTGACCTATTTAAAGACATCATGTATCAAAAACAATCCATATAAAGAACATTACTCTGTTTAACATAAAAATTCAACTGTCTCTCAAAACATACAATTACCCAATATTAATTTGCTGGAGAAACAAATTCCGGTTGATCTTTCTCTTCCCTGCAAATCACACCATCCATTCCTTCTTACACTATTACAGAAGACTAAAGAGTTTCTCTGTCAATTTATTTTCATCTTACTCTCTCACACTAAATCTTTATTATGCATACATGCATTATCCAAGACTAATTTTTTATAACAGCTTTATTGAGATATAATTTACATACCATAAAATTCACCCTTTTAAAGTGTACAACTGGTTTTTAGTATATTCTGAGTTGTGTAACCATCACCGCTATCAATTTTTGAACATGTTCATCACCCCAAAAAGAAAACTCACACCCATCAGCAGTCACTTCTCATTCTCCCATCCTCCCGGCCCCTTGCAACCACTAATCAATCTACTTTCTGTCTCTAGGGATTTGCCTACTTTGGACACTTAATATAAATGGAATTATGTGGCCTTTTGTGACTGGCTTCTTTTACTAAGCATAATGTTTTCAAGGTTCACACATGTTGCAGCACATATTAGTACTTGATTCCTTTTTATTGCTGAATATTTTTCCATTGCATGAACAAAGCACACTTTGTTCATCCATTCCCATCAGTTGATGGACATTGGGTTGTTTACACTTTTTTGACTATTATGAATAATAATACTATAAACATTTGTGTATAGGTTTTTGTGTGAGGTATGGTCAAATTTTAATCCTAGAGCTTTCTCCTTTGTGTCCAATGCACCCAACTCATACCTTCTCACTGCTCAATTAGCATCCATATGAAAACATGAGGAGATATTCACACACCAATCTATATAATTAGGAAAATAAGCTGCTGCCTAAAGTTAATAATGTACTCCAAACCCAGGAAAATGATTTCCAGATTATATGCCATTAAAAAATGACAGTAGAATTTGATATGTAGAAAATCAGGAGGAATGAAAGAGGGCTTCTAGTATCGTATGAAGTTGAGGCTCTTTATGATATAACTACCAATATCTTGTCCACACTCCAATGAGGCTTGCAGAAAAATATATAAAGGGTACTAGATCATAGGGTCAAAATACAACAAAGGTATCAAAACACAACCAAATCACTCCAAGACTGGTGAAGGAAAACAACTATATATAGTATTTACCAAGGAATAGTCCTTAGGATTCATTCAACAGATTGAAAGAGATTAACACTAAAAACACCTTTATGGTAAGAGACATTTTTAAAAAGTTAAATTTGCAGCATATCTAACAATGGATCTGAACTAAGAAATAATTTTTAAAATAAAGCATATGAATAGATATCTTTGAAAAATACACCATTATACATTTAAAGTTATACTCAACTTCACAAGAATTTAGGAAATAAAAATTAACAAAGTGTAGGGCTGTCCAACCAGCCAGCATAGTGGTCAAGTTTGTGCGCTCTGCTTTGGTAGCCCAGGGTTTGTGGGTTCAATCCTGAGCGTGCACCTAGCACCACTCGTCAGGCCATGCTGTGTCAGGGTCCCACGTAAAATAGAGGAAGACTGGCACAGATGTTAGCTCAGGACCAGTCTTCCTCACACATACACACAAAATTAACAAAATGTGATTTTCAGATCAACAAAAAATGTTTAATTAATTAAAAATCAAGTAGGCAGGGATGGAGAGAAATAAGCACATAAAATGTGGGGGAATATAAACTGATATAGTCTTTCTGAAAGGCAATCTGGCTGTACCTATTAACGAATTAAATACTGTATCCTTTGACTCAGGGATTCATTAGTCAAGAAAACAGGAAAAAATGCAAGAGGGGGAATATTTGCAACTCACATTACACAAAAAGGGCTACTCTTCCTAATATATAAAGAACTCCTACAAAAACACTAACAAATGTCCAACATCCCTAGAAGAAGAAAAAGGAGGAAATGACATGAACATGTGGTTCATGAAAGAGGGAAACGCCAACGCAGTTCTTAAACATATTCAAAGACATTCAACCTCGACCAGAGAAATGTAAATTAAAACCACACCAAAGCCATTTTTCACCAGTCAGTTTAGCATAAATCTCTCAGTTTGAGTTGCTGAGTCTAAAGGGAAACATTCTCCCACCTAAGCACTAACCAGGCCTGATCCTGCTCAGCTTCGGACAGCAGATGAGACTGGGTGCATTCTGGGTGGTACGGCTGTGGACGAAAGAGGGACTCTCATATACTGACAGGAGGAGTGGAGACGGTAAGAAGCAGTCACTCTCTAGAGATATTGTGAAGGAAGAGCCTAAGCATTCTCTGGTGTATTAGATGCAAAGTGTGAGAGAAAGAAGAGTTGAAGATTATTGCAGATTGTTGGCAAAGGAATTTCCTGACGTGGAAGATCACTAGGCTTAGAATTGAGGGGGGAATCAAAAGTGCGACTGAATACATTAAGTCTGAGATACCTTTTGGACATCCAAGTTGATAATCAAGTTGATTTACAAATCTGGAGCCAAGAGGAAGAGATCTCGGTTGGAGATATTAATAGGGGACTTTTCAGGGTATAGTTGTTAGGTAAAGCCATTTAAAGACAGGATCATTCAAAAAGTGAGTGCAGAAAAAGAGAAGAGAGTGAGGGCACTTTGCTGGGATAAATAAAGAGTCAAAGAAGCCAGCGAGCTGGGAGGTGGATGAAGTGAACAAAGTGCACAGTATCCTGGAAGCCCTTCCATTTGGCTGCCAAGCAGGGAGGGAAAACTTGTCTCCCCAGGATTACCCTGTGATCCTCAAAAACTCAAAAATTCTCAGGATTGAAAAAATCAAATAAAGGAAGGAATCTCAATGTTCCTATCCTCTTTTGTATAACTTTTTCTAGTCAACCTAACAAGAATACTTCTGTGCTCAATATAAACTTTAATCGATTTCTACAAACAGATCTTGAGATTTGTTGTTCCTGTATTAACACACTGTAAATTTTTATTCTTCTAAAATCAAAAAGTAGGTTAAGAAAGGTTCTGTAACATTTGTTGAGCTTCAGATGGTTTCCCTACGGGAAACTATGCACATCCTAGCTGTTCTCCTTCAGTTTTATCCCAACTCACTCACGACTTAGAAACCCCTCTCTATTAACTATTCTTTAATGGTAATGTCCACTGAGTGAACTACCAGGCTTTTATTGGTTTAATTTCTCCTTCTTGTATTCTTCCATAATTCTTTTAATAACACAACTTCTTGAAATATTAGGCCAGGGTTCTAACTGAAATATAAAGAAGGTTCCACTATATATGAAGTACAAAGCTAACTTAAACAGCTATATCCTGTGAGTTGCTAGTCTTATTTTTTGCTTTACCTTCTGAATTTACCTTTCATGTTTTGATTTTTCACTCCTTTTTTGGCTTAGATACACAAAAGCACTGACAGAAAAATATAACTGTTGAGTTCATGTCCCCACTCACCTTTGAATATGGACTCTAAAGTCTAGCTTCCTCAGATGGACTCCAGAGCAACATGAAGCCCAAGATGTGACAGCCCCTCCTTGGCTAAGTTTGAAGCATTTATTTCTAAGGTCCTAATATTGAACTTTAATCTATAACAAGAACCAAAGCTAACCTCAAAGAAATCTACTAATGTGTAAAATGAAATTAATAAAAAATATTTTTTCTTTTTTGAAGCTTCTATCATTTAACAGTATTTTTAATCCACGAGACACTATTTCCTAGGGCCTAAAACCATTTGCAA
The DNA here is from genome assembly GCF_041296235.1 of Equus asinus. Taxonomy (NCBI): domain Eukaryota; kingdom Metazoa; phylum Chordata; class Mammalia; order Perissodactyla; family Equidae; genus Equus; species Equus asinus. The sequence goes on along the minus strand of NC_091810.1, from coordinate 62,584,821 downwards.
AGTAGCTAATATGGATTAATTAACAGGATTCTCCAAGCAGAATCTGGCCTCCAAATGAACAGATATTTCTGATCTAACAGCAGCAATGAGCTGATCTGGAATAAATCAAGGGGTTAAGATCAGAAGTCTCCCTCGTATCATGAGGTGTGGAAGCATCAAAGACTCAGCTGGAGCTGTAAGAGAAGGGGCAGCCTATGCCAGCCAGATCCCCGCTCAAAGGGAGAGCCAACTGCGTTTATTCCACCCTCTTGTGGCTCCATGTTGGGACTACAGTTTTTTACTCCACAAAGTCAGAGACTTAACTCTTCTTGTTACCTATGAGCAGAGGAGGCCAGCTGCTCAGGCATAACTAGGAAAACATAATACAGTTTTTAAACTCTGTACTTCTATTGTTCAAAATAGTACAAAAACGAACACTCTAAGGCATCAATACAACTTGTAAAATGTGTTCCAATTTCTACCTGACTGATGAAGTTAAGGCTATACAGAATTTACATCTTTTTCTTTATGGTGTTATGCAATGATGAATATTCTTCAGCAACAGCTGCCCAAGAGGCAGGAGATGAGTTTTATGAGGAGGCTACTAGCAGTGCCCAAGCTATGACCAAAGAATGGCACACAGCCCAAACTACGCACCAGCCTTCCTCTGAGGAAAACCATTCAACATAACAGGTGATGGGGAGGGTAAGCTCACATATTTGCTTGAATATTCAAAGTAATAAAAAACTGAAGCATGGTCCCCAGACCAGAGGATCAGCATTACCTGGAAACTTGTCAGAAAGGCAAATTCTCTGGCCCTACTTCAGACCTACTGAATCAGAAACTCTATGGGGCCGAGCAATCATGTTTGACAAGTCCCCTGGGTGACCCCAATGCATGCTAAAGTTGGAGAACCACTGCTTTATGTAAAGATGTAAATATTCAGTCAGTCAATACTCTTTCCAACATAAAGTGTTCAGGACCTTTTCCTGGGAATAACTTAATACTCAAAATGCTCTGAGTAAAACGATAAGAATTAACCATCTTTTCTTAGCAGCTGAACAAATACTAGGATATGTTATGCTAAACACTCTCCCAAAGTGCTCTACCAAAGAGAAAAATGGCCTGGTTTAGAATGCTGATTATACATTTGCATCATTTTGCACAGGGATCATTTAATACAATGTTATATGAGTCACTGTTCAATATCAAAGGTAACAAGATTTCAAAAGTCCTTTATAGTTCAAATTATTTAGTTGTCTATTAAAATTAAGAACTAAGTCAACTGAAAGCTCTTTAAAATAACTTGCATGGTGAACATGATGTAATGTATACAGAATTCGAAATATGATGTACATCCGAAAAAAATAAAAATTAAAATAAATAAATAAATTGCAGTATGATTCCTATACAAGTAACCAAAATTCACTAAACAGTCATTCACTTATTTGACAGGACTGTACATCTGACAACAGTCTAGGACAGCTCTTGTTATATTACATATATATGCTCCGTAAGTACATTTACGTTCACATATATTCATTACACGTGTGTACAGTCCACGTATTTGAATATATGTATATGCACACATTTTGTTTATATACATGACCACAAGTGAGGGCTCAGGGTTCATGAGATGCCCATTTCAAGACCCAGCTTAGAAACTTAGACAGGGCCTTCAGAGATAAGCTCTGTCTGGAGGCAGTCCTGGAAGATGTGGAGGTTTTGTCTAGAACCGTAAATGATGACCACCATACGGAAACAGCTCTGATACACACAACAGTGGTTCATCCCGCACCACCCTGGAGATCATCCATGTAGTACCCATTTGCCTTGGTTAATGTGTTAGTTTCCTGTAGCTTCTTTAACAAATTTCCGGAAACTTAGTGGCTTGAAACTATACAAATTTATTATTACACAGTTCTGGAGTTCAGAAGTCCAAAATGAGTCTACTGGGCTAAAATCAGGCTGTCAGCAGGGCTGCGTTCCTTCTGGAGGCCCTAGGGGAGAATCTCTTTCCTTGACTTTTTCTACTTCTTGATGCAACCTATATCCCTTGGCTCTCGGCCCCTTCCTCCATCTTCAAAGCCAGCTGCACGTAGCATCTTCAGATCTCTCTCTGGCTCCTGACTTTCCTGCCTTCCTTTCACTTTTAAGGACCCTTGTGATTTCACTGGGCCCACTTGGATAATCTAGGATAACCTCTACATCTCAACACCCTTAATTTAATCACATCTACAAAGTCTCTTTTGCTACATAAGGTAAAATAGTAACAGGTTCCCACAGTTGCTAAGCAATGCAAACACACCATTTCTACAGTTCAAAACTGACACAGGTTTATTTAAAAGATTATAATTGTACTTTCCAACAAATCTGGCAAAATTCCTGAGTCATCACACCGGTATCTAATCCCAGGGTTGTGTTCTAACCACTTGTAAAAATTGCTCATCTCGCCGCTACAGGAAACTAACACATCAACCAAGGTCTAAATAATTGGTCTTCCAGTACAATCAGAAATCATTAAAGCTACTTAGTTATAAATAATAGTAATAGCAGCAAAGGCTCATGTCGTGCTTCCTATGTGCTGGCCAGTTTATTTAAGTGCATTACATATATTAACTCAATTTAATTCTCAACTGCCGTATGTGGAGCGTATTAAATTAAGTAACTTGCCTAACTAGCAGGTGGTGCAATGGGATCTAAACCCAGGCAGCCTGGCTCCAGACACCACTGATAACCACTACTCAATCTGCTCTTTCTACCTCTCACACCCCAGTAAATGCAGAAAAGACATTTAAATCACTGGTCACTGTAACTAGCTGAAACACTTAAAAGGAAGAAAAAGGTATTTGAATAATGTGCATAAGGACGTCCACTATGCAGCAGAGGAGCATAGATCCTGGGCAGTTCTATTTCATTCATATGAGAGCTTCTACTAGGCATTACTTTCAGAGATGGAACTTCTCTCTTGAATTTCATCCTTTAGTAACAAGACCATTATATTCACCACAGCTACATTAACCATATAATTCACTCATCACATGAACAAATAAGTTTACTAGAATAAATTCAATAAAATATTAACTATACTTCTGTTATACAAAGACTGTCATAAAACATGATTAGAATCTTCTTAGGTGTTTAAAAATGGTTCTAATTCAGTACTATCTGAGGTGAGCAAAACTTGATAACTGGGTGACAGGGGAAGAAGACTTTGCTGTACAACCTTTCATACCTTTTGAGTTTTGAACCATGTATATAAATCATCTATTTAAACTGTTAAATTTAAAATGTTAACAATTAACTGAAAACTTAGAAAACATTAGAATTATTCTAGTAAACAGACTTGGTAGTCAAGAAAATGAGATTTGGAATGAGAAAACTCTGGGTTGAAACCTTTATCTATAAAAAACATGGTCAATAATCTAAATAGAAAACTGTAGGAAAAATTTACTCCCTCTAAAGCTTTAATATCATAAAATGGGAATAACTGTGCTTTCATTAGTTGTCATTATTTCCAAGTAGTAGAGAAGAAAGTGACTGCTTAATTTCCCTCTCATTTGTTAGAATGAATGCAAACAGACTGACATGTGGAAGCTTAGGCAGAATGAAAACTTGTGCTAATGGATGACAACTTCAAATGCCCTATCTAATCCTTTATAAATTTTTTGTATCTTGGGGCCAGCCCTGTGGCATACTGGTTAAGTTCAGCATGCTCTGCTTCAGAAGCCCAGGTTTGTGGGTTCAGATCCCAGGTGTGGACCTACACCACTCATCAGCCATGCTGTGGTGGCAACTCACATATAAAGCGTACGAAGACTGGCACAGACGTTAGCTCTGGGCTAATCTTCCTTGAGCAAAAAAAAAGAAAGCTGAAGATTGGCAACAGATGTTAGCTGAGGGTTAATCTTCCTCAGGAAAAAAAAAAAAACTTGTATGCTTTTTTGATGAACAAGGCAACACTGCCATTATAAGTCATTTTCCTTGGTAGAGCTGAAGAGTTCATCTGAATACAGGAAAAACTGATTGGTGAGCATTAAAACTGAATAACGATCTGATTCCTAAAAACAGAAAGAGTAAACAGTACATTATGTCAATACCTAACAGTCACACCATCAAAGCTGATGCATAGATGTTACTATACTAAAATGGTATCACCTAGGTATACTCTGCAAGAACTTTCCATGGTAATGTCACTTTAGCTAAAAAAAATATTCATGGGATTCTATTAGAATTCCTGGATAAAACTAATTAAGCCTAAATATTATTTTCTATATCTATAGCTGATTCTCTTTACACTATTCACTGCAGGAAAGGCTTCAGTAAAAAGTCAAAACTGCAGATGCACTGTCAAGGATGTTTTCTTTGGGAAAGTGCGCTTGATCATCTGAAGATCCTTTGCTAAGTCTGGACCTTCATTTGTTTTATCAGTTTAGGAGGTGAGGTGAAAGATACGCAGCAACAATTCAGTCAGGTCCAAACCTTGCCTGAATCTAGAAAAAGCTATGGATCCTCTTCCTAGGAGAACGTACATTTATAAAAAACTTGAAAATTTTAGGGAATTCATGAAAATCTTGGGTTCAGAACCTTTTGTCAAAGTGATAAATGCTGCGAGACAAGTATGTAAGAGAACTATACACACTATGTATATTTGATACTCAGGTATTAAAGGTATTATAATTTCTTTTTAAAAGGCATATAAAAGAATTCTTTTATTACTCGAATGCATTTTTAGTGATTATTCAAATCAAAGTTTTAAAAAATATGTCTACATATGCAGTTCATTTTTCTACTTTTTTTTCTTAAAAGAAAAAAATTTATATTAATTATAAATAAACTAACAATTCTACAACCAAGAAAATACTCATCATTGATACTGCAGTGAGCAGAGTTAACCACAAGAAAATCACCTGCACTTATATTGATCATAGTCAAGCTGGAGCATCACCTGGGAGGAGGACATAGGGAGGCTGCTGGAAAAACTGGACACAGGTAGTAGTTTCATGGGAATAATATACGTAAAAATTCATTGAGCTGTACACTTCAGACTTGTGCATACTACTGTATATACTGCAATAATTTTTTAAAAATCTAAGCTTGACCAAATTGATACTGAACAATTTAATCAACTGCTCTAAGCTTTAGTTTTCTTTCATCTGTAAAGTGGCTTAATAAAACTTCTCCTAGGTTTATTGTGGGAACTAAATAAGATAACACATGTATAGTTTAGTACAATGCTTCATACACAGTGAACACTCAGTGAATGTCAGTATCATGTATCATCACTAGAGATGGTAGATTGCCACTTTTCTCAATATGAAATATTGCTATGCAGCTTAATAATAGTAACAAATTATGGATTATTTCCCCAAGCCAATAGACAGATACATGCAACATGTTCCTTTAAACAGAGGTATGTGTGTGTATGTGTGTGTACTCATTCATCCCACAGTACGCACATAACAGATCTTATTCAACTATTCCCTAAGTAAGAGAAATTCAGGTTATTTCCTTTTTTGTCATTAGAAATAAAGCTACAGTGAATATCCTTGCCCCTACATTGTTTCTTCTGATATTTTTAGGTCTAAAACAGATTACCACGTAAACTCTTAAAGTTCTTTCAAATGTGAAACTTAAGTCTCAAATATCTGAATGCCTCCCCAAACCAATACTAAATTGACGTTAACAATAACGTTAGGGTATTGCCATAGGTGCTACAGATAGAATTACCTGAAGTAAAACTTCATAGATTCTAAATTTATTTTTCAAATGAAAGGTTAGAAGTTATTCTTCCCCATTTCAGAATATTAATCACAAAGAGTCTAAAATCTATAGCTCTTTCTAAAGTTCAAGGAATTAAAGATTCCATTTAATGACAGAAAGATAATCACAATACCCTCCTAAGTGAATAGACATTAATTCCAATTTTGTTGAAATAAAATAGATATACAGACAAGGAGATATACCTAAACTGTGAACTAGTTCTCTTGGTGGATGCAACTGCAGGCAATTTTCAGCTTCATCCCTTGACATATTTCCCAACTTTTCTACAATGAGTATACACTACTTTTCTAACAATAAGAATCTTCAATTTTTTTACAAAATAAGAGTTCAACATGCTTTCAGTAAATGATCCAACAAATTAATTCCTGCATAACAAAGTACTCTTGTTTACATTGGTAGGTCACATTGGCTTGTGTCCAAACTGCTAACAGCACCTAAAACAACCCCTCATCCTTCCCAAGGGTAAAGTCTACCCCCACAGCTGTTTTCCATTCTGCCCATTCTCACTTGCATATCACCAAAAGATACTATTCTTCTAGAACACAGAGAAGACATGGGTAGACAAAATCTGACAAGGTTTACTTTAGCCACAGACTCCATCTTGCTGCAGCTCATGTCTATTTTCAGCACAAACCTGCTTCATGCCTGAGACCCAGGCTCCTCGATAGCTGGACTTCCGATCCACTCTCAAGTTCCATATTGAAACCACTGTTCCTAAAAATAACTGACATCCTTTCCTACTTGCTCCTCCTTTGGATTCTGTCTGAAAAATCCTGTAATAAATCTTGTTCCAGACCCTCTTTATGTAAATCAGTCTACACAAACTATTACTTTGTTGGCTCAACTGTAAAATTCCTACAATTTTTGTTAACTAAAGTTGGAAAATGTAAGAAAAAGAATCTAATTTTAAATTATTACAGTAATCTTGGCTACAGTGCCAAAACATTTATTTCAGATTTTTGTAAATTCTTACATCAAAATCTGACACAGCCACACTAACCTTGGTTCAAGTAAGTGAGCGTTTCATCATGCAGTTTTACTGCTGGCGATGTTGCAGCACACATCACGTACTGAAAAGGTGGGTGCTTAGTCTCATCATCCAATGGAAGGCTGGAATCCTCCTGCTTGAAAATGGGCAATGCCAGGACATCGCTGAAAAGCAAAACATCAACACTGACCTTACTTGCACTGAAAATATGCAAAAGCATATAAAAACATTTAGGGGTAGTTTCTTTTAAAATTTAAGATCAGAAATGATATGCAGAATAAAAGAACTATTAATGCTAATCTGGCTCCCCTAAAAGAGAATATTAATAACCCCTATCTCTAGTGTGGGTGTGCAGCTATCATGAGGCAGGTAAAATAAAAAGTACTTAATAGTTAATAAAGTCCATGCTACTGATGAAGTAAGAGATCAGGCTAACGATATCTATGGTACTTGAAAAAAAGTTACTTCAAAAAAATCTTTAAAAACTTTAAATTCATTATTTCCGTAAAAAAAGAACAACAGTGTGTAGCTACCTATTTCAAAAGGTAGGTCACATTGGCCCCATGAAATCACAAAGAAGCATTTGATTAAAATGGTACTTTACAAAAAGTTCCCTACTAGGCCTGGCACGTGCTGAGAGCATAAAGCCTGATGCTTAGTCTAAAACAATGGCTCCTTCTGAGAGGCAAACAGCAACAGCAGAAACAGCTGCTATCTTTTCCCCCAAGAATAACTAGGGGCATTGATTAGGAGGAAGATGGAGGGGGAGTCTTCTAGGGCATTGTCTACATTCTCTATTAACCTGGGTGGTTAAATACACATGGATGTGTGCTTTTTTTTTAACTGAGCTGAGACATAATTTACATACCATAAAATTCACCCTTTTAAAGTACATAATTCAGTGATTTTTAGTATATTCACAGAACCGTGCAATCATCACCACTAATTCCAGAATGTTTTCATCACCTCAAAAAGAAATCTCGTACCAATTAGCAGTCATTCCTTATCCCTCCACTCTATCTCCAGTCCTGGCAACCACTGATCTACGGATTTGCCTATTCCAGACATTTCTTTTTTTTTAAAGGAAGATTTGCCCTGAGCTAACATCCACTGCCAATCTTCCTCTTTTTGTATGTGAGCCGCCGCCACTGCATGGCCACTGACAGATAAAAGTGGTGTAGGTGTGCGCCTGGGAACTGAACCTGGGCCACCAAAGCAGAGCACACCAAACTTAACCACTAGGCCACCGGGGCTGGCCCTGGACATTTACTTCAAATAGAATGATATGGCCTTTTGAGACTGGCTTCTTTTACTCAGTATGTTTTCAAGGTCCACCCGTCTTGTAGCATGTATCCATACTTCATTCCTTCTTATTGCTGAATGGTATTCCATTGTATGGATATACCACATTCTGTTTATCCAGTCATCAGATAATGGGATATCTGGATAGTCTCCATTTTTTGGCTATTATCAATAATGCCACTATGAACACTTGCATATGTTTTTGTGTACACATGTTTTTAACTCCTTTGGGTGTATATCTAGGAGTAGAATTACTGGGTCATATGTAACTATTTAACTTTTTGAGGAACTGCCAAACTCTTTTCCAAAGTGGGTGCACCATTTTACATTCCCACCATTAATGTATAAAAGGTGGATATTTGTTTTTGAAATGACTCGCTGAGCTGTACATTTATATCTTGATAACTTTTTTATGTTCATTCTTCAATAAAAAGTAAAATAATAAAATATCCAAACAAATAACTACTACATCAATACCAATAGCAAAGGCTTGTCTGAATTTCTTATTTTCCCTTTTTTTCCTTCCGACAAGCTGTTGCCTAAGTCAGGTATGTGGCTGGCCCATTTTAATTAAATTCAATTTAAAAACAAAATGTGGAAATAAATGAAATGGGAGGGAAACTCTGCACTCCCTCCTCCCCGCCTACATTTCTATTAAAGCACTAGAGTGACTGATTATTCAGAGACGTTACCCACTAATTCTCCTTCTCTTTTATTTATATCTAGGAACTGTCAAAACACTCCGCAGTACAAAAGTATAACTGAGGAACACATACTCAGTGATGGTCCCCAACTCTCCGCTAGAGTTCTTAACACTGTGACCTAGGAATTCTGTCCCATCTAGGTGGAACAGATATAAAACCGTTGAGGCAGATATAAAAACTTTTCAGGAGATTTAAAAATGGTACTTTAAGACTCAAAGTAGCTGTCTTTATGAAAAACAACCGTAACAGTCAAAATGGCTCCAAAGCAGATGAACATATATATAGTCTTACATCATATATACGTAACCATTTAAAGGTCTCTTAGTGAGAAAGAAAACAAAAATGAGATGAGAGCCATGACTCACGAGCATTATACTTATAAGTGACATGGAGAATAATTTTAAGATCTCAATGCTAACTCCTTGAGTTGATCATTAAATACAGGTCATCAAAATAAGAAATAAGACTGCATAAGAATGACCATTTATAAATAAACTGTCACATGTAGCAAATAAAATTTTATTTGCTTCAGATCCTAGAAGGTGACCACCATTTTATTCACTTACTTATAGCCTAGATGATCCACACAGGAAATACTACGCTCATGGTAGGTGCTAAATGGTTCTTGAGTGAACTTAACATACAATCATGTAAACATCATTTGCTCTTGAAAACTCAATTTTTTACTTAATTAGAAGGAAAATGCATTCCACTCAAGCCAAAGTGATGCTCTTCAAACAGCAGTCAGATCATTTCATTCCTTTGAATTCTCCATCAGCTCACTTTCAACCAGCATCCTTACAAGGTCCTACAAGGCCCTACTCAATCTGCTCCTCTTCCCCCCAGCCTCCTTCCCCAACCTTTTCAGAGCCTTTGCACTGGCTCTACTCTTCAGCTGATGTCCTTCTGGCTCATTTCATTCAAATGTCACCTTCTCACTGACAATCTGACAGTGCAGTCCTCTTATCCACATTCCCAATTTCCCTTTGCTGCTCTATTTATCCATAAAACTTATCACTTTCCAACAGTATACATGACATAAGTTTGTATTCCCCATAAGTATATAACCATCCCCCAAATTTGTTTCTCTTCACTGACTGACTCCAGCATGTAACACAAAGACAGAGCTTACGTATCCGCTGACTCAAGGAAACAATTGCAGCATTAATAACCAATCAATTGTTACTAAAGTGAAAAACTAGGTCTCCAATTTTTTTTTTGAGGAAGATTAGCCCTGAGCTAACATCTGCCACCAATCCTCCTCTTTTTTGCTGAGGAAGACTGTCTCTAAGCTAACATCCGTGCCCATCTTCCTCTACTTTATATGTGGGATGCCTACCACAGCATGGCTTGCCAAGCGGTGCCATGTCCGCACCCGGGATCCGAACCAGCAAACCCCAGGCCACTGAAGTGAAACATGCACACTTAACGGCTATGCCACCGGGCCAGCCCTCCAGACAATTTAAGATCCTCATTTCTACTAGGTTGAACTCTAAGAGAGTCCTAGTATTCAATTGTGTTTGTAATCCCATATCTCAGACAGGACTCCAAGGTATCTGACAAGCAAATGAAAAGCCTCAAGGCTTCAAATTATTCCAAATAATTTTGAAGTGCCAGTACCCAAAAATAAGCAGGCACACAGACAAACAAGACTCTAGGAGCAAGAACCAACAGCAAAAACAACAGATGGCATATATTCAGTTTCAGGTTCTGTCTGTTGGTATTCAGCTCTTCTCTGCCTTTGTTGCAGAGGGTTAGAGCCTGAAAACTACATTTACAAGGCTCCTGGCCAGTTGCAGTCTTGTTATTTGCTCCAAAGGGAAGCACTGGTGGGAAATTAACAGGGAATGGGAAAGGGCAGAGGCAGGCAAACACAGCCTGCAGCTGCAGGAAATTTCAGGTGGCAGCAGCCATGCCTCCAGCGGCTAGCCCAGGAGCAACCAGGTAACATGCCCTCCACCCCAGACCCTTCTAGCACTTTTCCAATCAAATACTTCACTAAATCTTCCTCTGCTTGAAACATCTAAATGTTTTCTGTTTTCCTGATTGGACACAGATATTCCCCAAAACTTCAGATGCTTGAATTATTGGACCCATACTGTAAAATTATGCTTATTATGTAAAAGAGAAATAAAAGACAAGCCTGAAAAGATGTACAAGGAACAGGAACTTTTAAGGGATGCAGAACTGGAAAGGAACAAACAGCACTTCTAGAACTGGAAAATAAAATTACTAAAATTAAAAACTCAGGTCTGGGGTCGGCCCGGTGGCGCAGCAGTTAAGTGCACACGTTCTGCTTCGGTGGCCCAGGGTTCGCCGGTTCAGATACTGGGTGCGGACATGGCACTGCCTGGCAAGCCATGCTATGGCAGGTGTCCCACGTATAAAGTAGAGGAAGATGTGCATGGATGTTAGCTCAGGGCCAGTCTTCCTCAGCAAAAAGAAGAGGATTGGCCACAGATGTTAGCTCAAGCTAATCTTCCTCAAAAAAACCAACCAACCAACCAAACAAAAACTCAGGTTTAACAGCAGCTCAGACAGAAATGTAGAGTATACAAGGAAACTGGAATATAGATACAAGAAGTTAGCAAGAAGGAAGCACAAAGAGCGAAATCATGGAAAACACAGAAGAGACGTTAAGAAAAGAAAGGACAGGGGCCGGCCCGGTGGCACAGCAGTTAAGTTCCCACGTTCCGTTTCTCCGAGGCCTGGGGTTCACCAGTTCGGATCCCGGGTGCAGATATGGCACTGCTTGGCAAAAGCCATGCTGTGGTGGGCATCCCACGTATAAAGCAGAGGAAGATGGGCACGGATGTTAGCTTAGGGCCAGTCTTCCTCAGCAGAAAGAGGTGGATTGGCAGTAGTTAGCTCAGGGCTAATCTTCCTCCAAAAAAAAAAAGAAAGAAAGAAAGAAAGGACAAACTGAGATTTACATTGAATTGAAGTCCCAGAAGAGGAAAGAATGGGGCAGAGGTAATATTTGAGATAAAAGCTAAGCAAATTCCAGAACTGATGAAATACACCAATTTACTGATTCAAGAAGCCTAAATAGGGCCAGCCCCAGTGGCCTAGTGGTTAAGTTCAGAGTGTTCTGCTTTGGCAGCCCAGGTGCAGTTTCCGGGTGCCAACCTATACTGCTCTGTTAGTAGCCATGCTGTGCTGGCAGCCCATATACTAAAAAATAGAGCAAGATTGGCACAGATGTTAGCTCAGGGCAAATCTTCCTCAGCAAACAACAACAAAAAAAGCCCAGATAACCAAAGAAATTCAAATTTTAAAAAATCCACAGAAATATATCAAGGAAAACGTCTAAGCCAGCACAGGATATGGCAGTTCAAGTTTCTCAGTGAAGTACCAAGTAAGGCAATCAGATGAAGGTGGGTATGGGAAGGAAGAGGTGCGGGTCTGCAGGGAAAGAGAAAGGAGAACAGCTTGAAAGCGGCATGAGAAGTAAGGAGGATCCCTCAACCTTCCAGTGCACTGGCAGGACTGTGGCAACAAACCCCAGCACCTGAGAGGGCTTCAGGGCAAGAGTATACTCGGGACAGCCAGCTTTCCAAAGAATTAAGAAGGTAAAGATACCATTACGAGACAAAGCTGGCTATATTAGTCTCCCAGGGCTGTCGTAACAAAGTGCTAAAGACGGGGAATCTTAAGACAACAGAAATTCACTGCCTCCCAGTTCAGGAGGCCAGCAGTCTGAAATACAGGTGTCGGCAGGGTCGGTTCCTCTGAGGGCTGTGAGGGAAGGAGCTGTCCCAGGCCTCGCTCCCAGCTCCTGGTGTTTGGCGGCAACCCTTGGTGTGCCTTGGCTTGCAGGTGCATTACTCTAGTCACATGGCCACCTTCTCCCTGTCTGTCTTCACACAGACTTCCTTCAGTGCATGCCTGTCCCTGTGTCCAAACTTCTCCTTTCTATAAGGACACCAATGAGACGAGTGCCCACCCTGATGACCTCATTCTAACTTCATTACCTCTAAAGACCTTATTTCCAAAATAAGGCCACATTCTGAAGTATCAGGGGTTAGGACTTGAACATATCTTTTCAGGGGGACACAATTCAATCCATAACGTTGACCATTTAGGGAATTTTCTGATGACACACTGAGAATTCCAGAGGGCAAAGTGGAAGGAATTGGTAAGAAAGGGGAGATGGCTACAGAACGGCGGAGGCGCAGAGCCTTAGCTGACCAGAGTGCTTGAGAAAAGGAGTGTCCTAAAAATGTGGAACTTCTCACAGCCCTTCATACAAACAAGTATTCAGGGCACAAAAGGACCATGCCAATATGCTCTAAAAAATGAGATACATGTCTAGGAGAGCGATCAAAACAGAAAAGGCACAAATAAGGAGGAATAAAGAAAGAAGATAAAACTAACGGCACAAAAACTCAAAAGATGAGAATGTCACTAACTTTATGCCCTTACATTTGAAAATATGGATAAGATGAACAATTTCCTAGAAAAGTAATATCAAAACTTTCTTCAAGACGTAAAAAGCTTTAAAAAATAATCCTACAGAGACTGATACTGTGGTTAAAATACTTCCCCCAAAGAAAGCTCCAGGCCTAGAATGGTTTCACAGGCGAGTTCTAACCAAACTTTAAATGGTAGCCCTTACACAAAGTCTTCAACAGAACAGAAACAGCGGCAATACTTCCTAACTCATCTTATGAGAGTAATATAACTTCGAAGTCAAAACTAGGTACAAACAGAACTAGAAAAGAAAATGAAAAGCTCATTTCAGCCATAAATATGCAAATAAAAATCCTAAGCTACATCTTATCAAATCAAATCCAAGACTATAATGACAAACCATGATCTAGTTGGGTATTCCCCAGGAAAACAAGGACAGCATACAGAATCTGAAAACAGAACACCACATCTATAGGCACTTGATTTAGAACAGAATGGCATTATAAAGAGGAGAGAAACAGTCTTCAGTAAATGATACTAAGGTAAACTTGATATTTATACAGGAAAAACTGCAAGAGGGCCCCTACATCATACCATACCAAAAACAGAAGAAAAAAAGATCAACTCCAGATTGATTGTAAACTTAGGTGTAATATATAAAGTAACAAATCTTTTAAAAAGACTGTAAAAATATCTGTAGACCCTCAGAGTAAGGAAAGACTAAAGGAAAAGATTGGTCAATTTGACCATATCAAAATCAAGAACTTCTATTCAAAAGCCATCATAAAGAGAATGGAAAGACAAGACATGGAGCAGAAACTTTTTGTGACCTATCCATATATTTAAAGGCTAGCATCTAGAATATGTAAAAAACTGCAATAATAAAGAAAATAAGAAAACAACAGAACTGAATAAAAACAAAGGTGCTGCCTTCAAAACTTGGGAGAGAAACTTACAGTTAAATAAATAGCCTTGGGGGTCGGCCTTGTTGCCTAATGGTTAAGTTCTGCCCACTCTGCTTAGGTGGCCCAGGTTTGCTTCCCAGCTGCAGACCTACACCACTTGTTGGCAGCCATGCTGTGGAGGTGACCCACATACAAAAGAGAAGAAGACTGACACAGATGTTAGCTCACAGCAAATCTTCCTCAGCAAAAATAAATAAATAGCCTTAAATGCATCTCTTAGAAAACAAACACCAGGGGCTGGCTCATGGTACAGTAGTTAAGTCCAGCACACTCTGCTTCAACAGCCAGGGTTCATGCATTTGGATCCTAGAGGCGGATCTACATTGCTCGTCAGGCCATGCTGTAGAGGAATCCCACATATAAAATAGAGGAAGACTGGCACAGATGTTAGCTCAGGGCTAATCTTCCTCAAGCAAAAAAAAGAGGAAGATTGCCAACAGATGTTAACTTAGAGCAAATCTTCCTCATCAGAAAAGAAAGAAAGAAAGAAAGAAAACAGACACCAAAAACTAAGGAGAAAGAAACCAACTCAAGAAGTTGAAAAATAAGAGTAAGCAAGAACATGAGGAAGAAGAAAACCACAAAAATAAAACAGAAAACCCAACAGAGAGGAAAAACAAAATCAAAATTTGGTTTCTTGCAAAATCCTGAAGATACAGAAGTACTGTAGAGAGCTTTAAAAAAAATATGAAAACTTAAAGCAGACAATTTTCTATGAAAATAAAAATCACCACAACTAAGATAAATTGTAAATATTCCTATGTCCATTAAGTAAATTATATGTGCAGAACACCTACTCATGCCAAAAAAAAAAAAATTAAAACCACCAAATCCAGGTTATATTCCAGATGACTTTTACAAAACCTTGAAGAAACAATTAAGTTCCATCTTATATAAAAATTTGCAGCCCATAAAAAGAGAAAGCAGTCCAACTCCCCTGAAGCTGATATAGCCTTAATGTTTAAAAAAAAAAAAAAAAAAAAAAGACAGGAGTACAAGTCAACGAAAATTGAGGACCAACCTCATCTCGGAACAGAGATGACCTATTTATGAAACTTTGGAAGCATTCTTTAAAATCGGTAAGAAGATTAAAGATTCAAGTTCTTAGAGCTTCTAAACAACACTGCGGTGAAGCCCTAGCCAGCAAGCTAAGGCAAGAAAATGAGATGCAAAGATTACACAGGAAGAAACAAATCTATGGCTATTTAAAGACATTAACTAGGAAATCTGAGATCCTACCAGTTATTAGAACTAGTAAATTCAGCAAGGTCCTAAAGAAAAAAGAAAGCAAGACACAACAAGAAAATATATATATAGCATTCCTGACTGATTTTCCTCCTATCCACAAAGATCATATTCTACCACCTTGAGAAGACTTCTCCATTATTACTTGGTAGGCAGCCAAAGGGTGTGGTAGAAAGAAGTGGAGGTGACATCCCAGCTCTGCCATTTGTTGAGTGACACTGTGGCAGGCTACTTAACTTCTCTAAGCTCTTATTTAATAATGGGTTTGTTTCCACTTTAGAAGAAAATGTTTTAAGTATTTAAACTCTAGGCACACATTAGACCAGAGGTTCTCAACATGTGGTCCGAGGAATCCTGGGGAACCTGAGGCTCTTTCAGGGGGTTCAGGAGGTCATACCTTTTTCAGAATAACACTAAAACATTATTTGCCTTTTTCACCTTTTTGACATTTACACTCATGGCACAAAACCAACGGTGGTTAGGGGCCAGCCCCATGGCCAAGTGGTTAAGTTCTTGCACTCCGCTTCAGCGGCCCAGGCTTTCACCGGTTCGAATCCTGGGCGCCGACATGGCATCGCTCATCAGGCCATGCTGAGGTGGCATCCCACATGCCAGAACTAGGAGGACCCACAACTAAAAATATACATCTATGTACAGGGGAGCTTTGGGGAGAAAAAGGAAAAATAAAATCTTAAAAAAACACAAAAAACCAATGGTGGTTAAGACTGCCGGTGCTTTGGCATGAATCAAGGCAGTGGCACCAAACTGCACTAGTAGTCACTGAATAAAAATTATTAATTTTATTAAATATTGGTTCTTGGGTAGGTATAATGTATTTCTGTCACACACCTAAGTGCAATGGTTGTCTCAAGGAAAAGTTTTATACGTCGGTGTGATCTGTGAGCTGATTTAGCAGTTTCTCTCACAGAATATCATTTTTACCTGAAAGAAAACCTGACAACTATGATTATTCAGACCTGCATATTTGACAGAAATTTCCTCAAAAAATGAATAAAGTGAGCCTATCATTTCAAGGAAACCACCTGCGATGGTATTTGTTGTCAACAATAAAATCTGAACCCTCCACCATATGCTTTCTCTGATGGACTGGTGGTGATATTAAGGAATAAGAATTTTTTTATATTGCCTAATAAAAAGTGTCAACCAACATTTAGATCTACATAACTCAGAAAAATCATTATTTTCCAAATGGCCAACACATGAATATTTCAAAATCAAGCAGGGTAAGAGATCAAAGTACAAAACAGGCCAATTGATTCCAATGTAACAGTACAAAAAGTATATTGATATAGTTTCAGATTCCACACTGCAACTTTAAGAAACTACCACTTGTCAAGTGCTGGTATAGTATCAAAGAAGAACATCCAAAATTATCTGAAAGGGTTATTAAAGTAATCTTCCTTTTTCCAACCACATACCTACGTGAGGTTGGATTTTCTTCACATGTCAACCAAAACAATGTATTTCAATAGCAGACAGGACAATACATCTGTTTTTCTAAGACAGACATTAAAGAGATTGCAACAAGGATAAGATAATGCCACTCTTCTCACTGAGTGTTTTGTTGTGGAAAATAATTTTTTAATAGAAAACATTTATGGTAATACATAATGGTTTGTGATTGTTAATAAATTTTTAAATTCCTTGATCATGAAGGGACTACAAAGTACACAGCATATTCTATTCAGATAGATCGAGACAAAGTAATTCATAAATGAACGACACCAACAGTAGTCTTAGTCTACTCAAAATCATTCTGCTAAAATGACAGAGATCCTTTAAAAGCTAAATAGTATTCATAGGTATATTCTATCTTTGCTTCCAAAAAAACTTTATATGTTTAAAAACGACAGTTTTGATCACTACATATTAAAGGTGTCAAAGTCACAAAAGAGAAGGAAAGACTAAAAAATTGTCATTGAACGAGCCAAAAACTAAATGCAATATGGAACCTAGATTAGAACCTAGATGGAACCTAGATTAGAAAAAGGACAATAGAGGAAAAACTGTGAAATCCAAAAAAATTTTGTACTTTAGATAGCAATTCTGCACCCACGCAGTTTTGAAAACTGTCCACTGGTTATGGAAGTAGAAGCAGCTGGTAAAGGGAATATACCACCTCTCTATATTATCTTTGTAACTTGTAAACCTAAAATTATTTTAAAATGAGAAGGTTTTTTTAAAAGTTAAAAATTCAACTACCAACATATAAATGAATAAAAACTAATTTTGTCATAGTTAAATCAAGACAATTTAACAATCTCCAAAAAACGCAGGAAGTTAAAAAAAAGAAAAAAAGCCTACTCCTAAGGTTCACAGCAGAACAGCTGGACATCCATCTATTAGGTGTCCCAGAGCAAGCCAAGCAAGCACTACGGAGCTTCTCTTAAATTCAGTCACAGAGCCTAAAGCGAAAAAAGATGAGACATCAGATGGTATTTCCACCAAGAGCCAATGTTTGTGTCCTGTCACTGCAATGAGACACAGCAAGTTCATGAGACCTTATCAATAAACTACTAAGCTTCACACAGCCCTGACTAAAGGATATAAACTGTACTGAGTCTTACCTTTAGTGGGGAGGGGGGACACCCTCATTTTAAAAACTGAACACAATAAAATCTGTGGACAATGAATAGAACGTAAATTAACTGAGAGAGTTCCTAGTCTACATAAAAATTACTTCTTGCCTCTAAGATTTCAACACTCAGCAAATCTTTTTCCAAGGCGATCAAAGTTATTATTAGACTCGATCCTTCAGAGCAGGGATCAGCAAGCTACAGCCCAGGGCCCAATCCAGCGGCCTGTTTTTGTACAATCATGATCTAAGAATGGTTTTTACATTTTTTAAAGGGTTATTAAAAAAAAAAAAAAGTGACAGAGACCCTCTGGCTTGCAGCCTTAAATGTTTGCTATGTGGCCTTTTAGAGAAAAGGCTTGCCAATCCCTGCTTTAAGGAATAAATTTAAAAACCAATGTGGACACTATAATCTGAAATCGATGTTTTTTAATCAGCCATTTATTAAATTCTTTCCTGTACTTCAGCCAAGATTAAATCCAGAGAAAGTTTTTAAACTTTAAAATGAGAAGTTTTATAGAAATTATTGCCAATTCTGGAAGCAATCTCAGGCACCACCATAATAAATTTTAAAAATTTCACTGATCCTAAAATTTTTCCATACTTCCAAGACATGTCACCTACTCAAGGACATTCTGTTTTAGCCTGAGACCAAAAGGAAATAATCAGCTATTAATAGCTACATAATAATCTATATCCTTAGTAATCTTTTACTAACTTAACACTGATCATAGTTGGAATTTTCCCATTACCCCAGAGGATCTGTAAACTGACATTTTAACCTTTCAATCAATATAGGAAATTTGTCTTCACCTCAAAGCAGTTTTGATTTAGCAAATGACATGTAAACTATGGATGTACCTCCCACTTCAGAATACGTAAAGTAAACCTTTTGCTTCAAAACAGATTTATACCATAGTGAAGTTTAACAGGACTCAGATCAATGCCCTTGGTAAGGTAGTAATTTAATAGCAAAGTTTTAGGCATAATTTAAAGAAGTTGCATTACTCCTTAAATCCTGAAAATCAACTTGCTACAGATTATAACATATGAATGGTAAGATGGAAAGAAAATTACCAGGTGGCCCAAAAGACCCTCTTAGGAGAGTTTTAATGAGTTTTACTTTTTAAAGTCATTTGGTTGTCTGTTCTTTACTTCACAAAACATGAATGACCCAGATTTCAAGTTACAATGGGTTTCGGCCTTCATTCAGAGAGGGGAAACTCGGCCTTCATTTGGAACGGTACCATGACAGGCCGCTTGGGCCAATCACTTTAACAATTATGAGCTTTGGTTTACTCACTTAGAAGAAGAGGACCAGTCTGTTAGTTTTCTAAGGTCTCTTTGGCCATTGCTAGAATCCTGATATTTTAACTAAGATTTTAGAAAACATTTAGGACATGCTTCATTTCAAATAGACTGCAGCAGCTCATACCTCACATACAAATGTGGGAACAACAGTAACACGGGATCACACACACAAAATAAAAACCAGAGCAAAAAAACAGTAATAAAGATAATATCAGAAATTAGCCTCCACATATCCCAGTACTATCAGCCTACACTGTTTAATGCAAATACATTAAGTCAGACTATTGAGAGAAACCACCTCTTCCTTTCAAGCTATCTTTCCCCAAAGCTGAGGAAACCATTTCCTAAAAGAAATCTTTAAAAAGACCTCTTGTTTTAAGCCATCCAAAAAGCAAATACAGTAAGCATACTTCACTTTGAAAGAAAACTGGAAAGCCGCTTACAAAGTAAGCTTTTCTCAAGAAGTCATTTTTCTAATAATTTCAAATTTAGCAACTCAAGTTTACTTCTTAAACTTAAGAAAGAACAAATGAAAGAGAAAGACAAGCATCAACAGCCTTACTTCCCATGGGATGCCAGAGAAAGAGACTGACCGCCCAGGAAAGAAAGATGCTGGGCAGCTGAGGTCCAGCCCATGGAGCTTCGGGCCCAGGTGCACCAACGGCAGATTCAATCGCAGGAGGCCCTCGACAGCCTATGCCTTCTCCTGCCTTTCCCTTATCAATTCAATTTGGGAATTTCCTAAGTCTGAATTCCCAATAAGGGGGCTTGAATTTGCACGAAGCAAGTACTCTCACTGGCTCTTCAGTTTTTGAGGACACAATGAAATACGAAAAAACTAAATAAGCTCCTTAAAAACGGTATTTGCCTTCGAAGATACCTGAACATTTAGATTAAATGACACACAACATATAACCAGGAACCAAAAACATTCACTGGAAAAAGTTACCCTATGGAAAGTGGTGGAAAAGGCACAGAATTACAAGGATGTCAGGCATTACTTTAAGAACAAGGTGAGGGAAAGGTTTAATAAGAAGATTTTACTTCCTTTTCACGGAATAAACCGTGAACAAAAGTTAATTAGCTGGCTGAATCACTAAAACAAAACTCTAGAAAAAAGTAAAAGCTCAAAATAACCCTCAATAAGCAGGGTTCTCAGCAGCAAACTTGCATCTTACCGTAAGCGAGAAGCAAGTGAAAAAAGAGACGGTGACTTTGCTCCACCCGCCCGCTTAGGCCTTCACTGCACCTGAGGCCCAGGGTCTTCCCTAGGTAATCACTGCCTCTAGTAGTCCCATCTGGGGCGACCCTATGACTTTACATAGCTCAATTTCCTCAACAATTGAGAGAGTTGTTCTAGAAAATAAGCCACCTCATTCAGAGCCCGCAAGTTGCACAACTGCAGAGAACAGCGCCAAGTTCAGGGGGACCAACAGACTCCGAGTCAGAGAGACTGGGGACCAAAGTCTGTCCTCCGGGCATGTCCACACCCTAAGAAACATCTCCACCTTCCCCAGAGTTCGCTATGGCCCAGGGTTTCCCTCGAAGACTTAAAAGCCGAATTACAGGGAGCAGCCCCTATCATTCCAGGAGGGCTCCGAGCCAGCCCTCCGTCGTCGTCAGGACACGTGCGCTCCCTTCGTTCCCCAGGGCTTGGGTGACATGTATGAAAAACCTCTGGGGAAACTGGACAGCACTCCAAAGACAGGAGGCCTTACTTCAACGAACATATTTGGAAAACCTCAATTCGCATTAACGAAAAGCTGCCAAACCATCGAATTTTACACTTTTAATCGGGTGAACTTCTACCATGTCAACTGTATTTCAGCAAAGATGCTAAGAAATAAAAATAAAGAGCTGCCAAACTGACAGGAGTTAAAAAACAGTATTCTTCAGGAGAAAGGGCAGACACTAAGCTCAGAGCTGTGTCAACCTCTCAGAATTAAGCAAAATGAATGGCTGCTGGGCCAGACAGCAGAGACTAAACAAACTCTGGTTTGTGGGGCAATCACTGCATCTCTCAGCCTTCTTCGGCAGGAAACAGCCTGCGAGGGAAGTCCCCAAAATGAGAAATTTCACTTTGCGACAATAAAAAAATATACCTAAGGCAATGTGCTTTTCTCCCGTGGCTACTCTCCCTTATGATATAATTATACTGTAACATCAAGTGATTACAATTGGCAAACAAGAAAGACTACAATGTAGGACAACAGAGTAGGAACTGATACTAAAACCTTGGAGAGTATTTTCCCAGTGTGAGCCCTGTCATTTCGGACGGTGTGTGCCAGCTCTAAAAGGCCTGTAAAACACTTGCAAGGAAAGGAAGCTCCTTCCCCCACCAGCCCAAGCCATCCTAATAGCAGGGCGTGCTTTACAGCAAAAATGAAGCCCTCACGAGTGGTCCCCGGCCGCAGCTTGCGGGGCACCCCTCCCACGCCCGCTACCGGGGTGGGCAGAGGCCTAGGGTCGAGCAGGCCTTTCCCAAGGAGACTGAGGCTTCCGCCCGCCCGGCCCAGGGCGCCTGGTACCTCATGCTGTAGGCGCCGGCGCCCAGCTCCTGCCCGATGCCCGAGAGGGTGGCATCGAAGTCGTGCACCAGTCCGGACTCGATCACCTCGTCCATCTTGAGCACCCAGGCCATCTTCCGGCCTCGCCGCCGCCCGGCGCGCAGCGCGGTCTCCGCGAGCGGGGCGAAGGGGCCGGAGCTCCGCGGGCGCGTCCTGGGGGAGGGCGCGGGTGAAGCCTCCGGCGGCGCGGCGAGTGGTCACCAGCGGCGACCCGGGCGGCGGCCGTGACGAGAGCGGCCGGGGCCCGACGGGCAGGGCAGGACGAGCCCGGCGAGCAGCTGCAGCGGGAGCGGCCGGGCCGCCGGCAGCGCCTCCCTCCCGCGGGCGCCGGCCCCGCGCCTCATACCGCCGCCGCCCACCCCCTGCGCCGCTAGCGCTGCAGCCGCCGCCACCCGCCCCACCCCGGGGCCCCGGGCCGCATCCTCCCCGGCACTGCGCGGGGGCGGGAGCTCAGCCCGCTCCGATGACCGCGCGGGAGCGAGCCCGCCCGTCCCCCGACCCCCGGCCCTCGGCCCGCCCGCCCAGGCTCTAGCGCCCCGCCGCCCCGGCCAACCCCGCCGACGCCGTCCCGCCGGCCCGGACGCTGGCTTCGATACGGCTCCGGCTCCAGCTCGCGCGCAGCTTCCGCCTCCTCCGGCCCCGCCCCGGCCCCGCCCCCGCGTTCGCCCCTCGCCCAGGCCAGCCCCGCCCGGCCACGCGCTTCGGGACACTGCCGGCGCTTCGCGGCCGAGGAACTGTCCCGGCCGTGATACCGGCCCCGCCCAAGCGGCAGGTTCCCAGCCCCTGCGGCCTTGCAGCCTCCCTACGCTCCAACCCAGGAAAAGGCGGTGCCAAAAGGACAGCCAGTTCCGCCCATGCAGAGAGGTCAGCTGATTGACAGGCTAACTGGACAATAGCGGCAAGCGTTTGGTCGAGGCTCCCGTGAATCTCTGTGCCCCGGGCTAAACAACCAATCAAAACGTTCTTCCTCTTGGGCGGACTCGAGAACTGAGTTTGCTACCAAAAGAAAGAGCTCATTGGACTGCACTAGAGGAAGCAGCCCGAAACGCCACTTCCGGAGCTGCCTTGCTCCCCTGTGGGCTTTTCAGGTAGTCTCTGGGTTTTGCCCGCACTATAGATGGAGAGCGCGGTTGGGAGTCTTAGCCAATAGGCTCACTTTCTTTCTGGGGCCTGAAAGGCCCCCTGGGCAGAAAATCTTGATTGATGTTAGTGTAATCCAATCAACGCTCCCGAGAAAGAGCTTTGGAAAGTCTTTTCCCAACTACTGATAGCCGTAAGCGGTATGGCCAGGCTGACTTAAATTAAGGGTTCAGTCGCAGTAACAGCAGGCGATCGTGTTATTGTTATATCTCATGGTCTGGCGTTCACTGGGCGTAGCTAGGTGTCTCTCCCAAAGGGTCTCTCCTACGGATGCAGTCATATGGCCGGGACTAAAGTCATGTGAGGGGGGCTGCACCAACATGTTTGTTGCTTGATGCTCGCCGTCCACTGGGACCTGAGTTGGGACTACTGGAATGCCTACACATGGCCTTTCCGTGTGGGCTTGACTTCCTAACAGCGTGGCAGCTGGGTCCGGAAAGCAAGTGTCCCAAACTAGGAAGTGGAAGCTGCCAATTTTTTATGACAAAGATTCCTTGCTTGGCCAAATTTTAGTCAGGCTCCTGAACTCTCTCCCTAGGCTCATCTCTGTGCTTCCTTGTGAAACCCTCTACCTCGATATCTGATAAGATTCTTTAGCCTCCACCATCCCCCAGGTGATAACAGATCACCCTGGCCTGCCTTCAACAAGAATCCTGTTAGGTGGGTTTAGCCAGAATCTTCCTTACCCTTGATGTTTCTTCGTAGTCATTTTCCATCCTCTGACCACCGTGCTCTGGTTCTAAATTCCCACTGACCATGCTGTGTTTGGAGTTGCGCCCAATCTCTCTCCAACTGCAAAATCCCATTGCAGTGGGCCCTATACCTACTGTAATGGTCCTGAATAAAGTCTGCCTTACCATCTTTAACAAGTGTCATTGAATATTTTTTTCTTTAACACTCAAGGCCTGGGACCAGAAACTGACCCAGAATCTTCATTCTGTACTGAATCCTATTAGTCAAACAGCCACAAAATCAGATTGATGAGAGGTGAGTTAAATAATTTGGGGGCCATGTTTTAAAACTTCCAAAATCCAGGGGGCTGGCCCCGTGGCCAAGTGGTTAAGTTCGCGCGCTCCGCTGCAGGCGGCCCAGTGTTTCGTCGGTTCGAATCCTGGGCGCGGACATGGCACTGCTCATCAGACCACGCTGAGGCGGCGTCCCACATGCCACAACTAGAAGAACCCACAACGAAGAATACACAACTATGTACCGGGGGGCTTTGGGGAGAAAAAGGAAAAAATAAAATCTTTAAAAAAAAAAAAAAAAAAAAACTTCCAAAATCCATCCTCTGGCCACAAGTGTTTTACATACTTTCCACATGCAAAATACACTCACCCCTTCCCCAGACCCCTGCAAAGTTCTCATTCCGTTACAGCATTAAGGTCCAGGATCTTGTGAGGCCCTGGAGCAGGTGAGGCTCCTTGGATGCAGTTCCTTGGGTGTAACTCAAGTGGTTCCTCTCCATATGAAGATCTGTGAATTAAAAAGACAAGTGATCTGCCCCAACCACTACCACATGTTACATGTAATGATGGGAGAGGTATCGGAAACTGTCTTTACAGACATTTCCCTTCAAAGAGGGTGGAAATGGAAGGTATATAGCAGTCACTAGTCCATAGAAATTCTGAAATTCAGTTGGGTAAAGGTTGCCAGTTCCTTGATTAGGAGGACTCTGTCATACTTCCTGGGAATACTCAGTGGCTCTTGTCTCCATCCACTGGGCTTCTCCATTCCACTCTCTGAGTTATCCTTTCACTTCTATAAAAAGAAGCCCATGTTTACAGCTAAATGGTTTTCTCAGCGGCTTCCTGTCTATAGTTGTGCAGGGATCTGAAGTCCTCTCTTCATGTTGTACTGACATTGTCCCTTTCAGTCCAAGCTAAAACAATTCATTTTTAAACTTGGTGGGTTTTTTGTGAATCAGTTTATAATCCATTCCAATAAAGAAAATCTGCACCAACACCTATCCTGGGGGCAGCTTAGCTGTATTGTTCTGGCTCAAGCTTTCTCAAAAGGTTACGGTCAGGATATCAGCTGGGGCTGCAGTCATCTGAAGGCTTAACTGGGGCAGGAGGAACCACTTCTAAGCTCACTAGCGTGACTGTTGGCCAGAAGCCTCTGTACCTCAACATTTGGGACCATAGGGTTGCCTGAGCACACACTCACACACATACACACACACACACACACACACACACACACACACACACACACACACCCCAGAGTAAGTAAAACAAGAGAGAGATGCAGCCACAGTGCCTTTTATGACCTGGTCTCCAAAATCACACACCATCTCTTCCACTTTGTTTCTGTTCAATAGAAGCAAGTTACTCAGTCCAGCATCCCTTCATGAAGAGACTTGGTCTCCATCTTTTGAAGGGATGAATGTCAAAGAACTTGCGGGCATATTTTTTTCTATTTTATTTTCTATTGAGGTTATGATAGTTTATAACCTTGTGAAATTTCAATTGTACGTTATTATTTGTCAGTCATATTATAGGTGCACCACTTCACCCTTTGTGCCCACCCCCCATGCACCTTTTCCCCTGGTAACCACTAATCTGTTCTCTTTGTCTACGTGCTTGTTTATCTTCCACATATGAGTGGAGTCATACAGAGATTGTCTTTTATTGTCTTTCTTGCTTATTTCACTTAACATAGTACCCTCAAGGTTGATGTGAATGGGATGATTTTATCCTTTTTTATGGCTGAGTAGTATTCCATTGTGTATATATACATGATATCTTCTTTATCGAATCATCAGTTGCTGGGCACTCAGGTTGCTTCCACGTCTTGGCTATTGTGAATAATGCTGCAGTGAAATAGGGGTGCATGAGTCTCTTTGAATTGCTGATTTCAAGTTCTTTGGATAGATACTATGGGCATATTTTTAATCAGCACAGTCACATTCACCATTATCACTTAGTAGGTTTTTGAAGTTACTAAACAGCACAATTAGATTAGAAGAAGAAATTTGAGATAATAAAAATGGAAGAGGTTAAAATTATCACTGTTTATAGATTATGTGCTCATATACCTGGAAATCTCATGGGAACCAAATAAAAATTTAATAACATGGTGGCATATACCATGAATATTCATAAATCAATAGCTTTATATAAACAAATAGATTTGAAAATATAACAGGAGAAAAGGATCAATTTATAATAGGATTTAAAAAGGTAAAATACCTAAGAACTAACTCAATAAGAAGTGTAAAGATCTATGTGAACAAAACTTAAATTCTCAAAATGATCAGAGAAGCACACGGAACATAAAGAATACTACATCCAATATTATAATAATAGTTCTCCGTAAGCTAACCAAAAAATTTAATGTGACTCCAACAAATATACTAACAGAATTTTTTTAATTGGACAAACTGATTCTAAAATTAATATGAAAAAGTAAATGAGCAAAAATAGGAAAGAAAAAATTAAAAAGATTTAAAAGATATTAAAACATTATAAAATCTGAATATTTAAAAGAGTGTGCAGTGGTGAAATAATAGATGAGCAAGGGAAGGGAATGAAAAATCAAGGAACAGATCTATATGCATGTGGAAATTTATTATGCAATAAAAACTAGCATCTCAAATCAGTAGAGGAAAATAGACTATTCAATAAATGGTTTGGGAATCAACTTTAACCATCTGAAAACCCTTATACAGGTTTCTGTCACTATCCAAAAGTAGAGTGTTCCTATGAAACCTTCTATCAGCTGAAATGGCATAAAGCAAAGAAGCAATTACTATTAATTTACATGGAAAAAATTTTGAGTGTTACCAGACCCAAAAAATAACCTACCAAAACATACCAAATAACACATAAAATCTAAAATGACACTGACACATAGTAAAAGCAGGAATGACATGGTAAATACACAGCCTATATAAAGTAGAAATAATGTATGTATAGTGTAGTTTCACTCACCAGAATGTGGAAGACAGCAAGCACACTCGATGGCTGAGAGGTGGCGGTGGTGACCAGGGTGTGTTAGATTGAGTCATCAGAGGCTGAGTTGGTGGGAGGTACAGGAGGCTTGAGTGTAGGAGAGAGAGGAAGAGGGGCAGCTACTCTCACCTCATCGTTGTCTGAATCCACCAGGGGAGGCAGGTCACTAATGTCTACATCTTCTATATCTGCCCGCCTCGGTGTCAAAGATTGAGGTCTGTTGTCTATTGTGGCTGACATGGAGGGTTTGGAATATGACAGTAGGCTTTATTGTTTAGCCCTTATAACGGCTCCCTGCAAAACAAACGCTGACTGCTATTTTCTCCTTTTGCCTTTTTTTCATAAAAGTGAAAATCCTCTTCTGATTTCTTTCACTCAGCAGGCATTAATGTAGGTCTTTTGTGAAAGAGAAGGGGAATAAAGCAAACTTTCGGATAGTGAGGGACACCCGTACCAAAATAAATTCCAAGTGGCTTGAAGGTTTTTTTCAAAAAAGGTTTGAAAGGATAAAAGGCAAAATCATTAAACACTAGAAGAAAAGATGCAAGAATAATTTTAGAAACTCAGAGAGGAAAAGGCTTCTTTAACTATGACGCAAAACCCAGAAATCTTAAGAGATTGATGCATTTGACAACATAAAATTTTTACTTTCTTTATAGCAAACACCACCGTAAGCAAAATCAAAAGAAAACAGAAAAGAAAAAACCCATCTGGAACATAGATCATAGAGAAAAGTTTTATTTCCCTAATATATAAAGAGTTCTTAAAATAGATTAAACAAAGTAGGATGAAAATGGCACTTATACCCTCAACTCCAAGAAATATACCAGATGGAGTACATCTCTCTGAGATTCACCCACACAGAAACTTTCATTGAAAAGAGCAACTAAGCTGAGGGGCTGTTCTTGCAGCACGATCTGAAACCTCACTGCTAGAATTTTTTGTTGCCAGTAGTGGTGAAAATTACTTTCTTGCTGTTTTGCAAAACTGTGAAAGAAGCTGATCACAGCTCTCAACAGAAAGGCTGCTATCTCTGTGGTCAATAATCCCATACCTACCATTTTTTCCCAATTAGATGTGACCCTGGGGATCAGGCTAAGGGACAAGTGCTCTCCTTACAGAGCCTTTATCCAATCAGTACTCAGCAGCAGCTAATGAACAGGAAGAGACAGCTGGTAAATGGGAAGAATGAGCTCTTGATGGAGAAAATTAAGTCTTTAAGAAATATTCACATTTGACTACAGGGATTAAAAAGTGCTACCTGCTTGGACTTCTACACAGCAATTAATTTTTCCTCAAGAAGAGTTAATTCTAAATAGCGTGACTTTCAAATGCTGACAAGTAGCAACAACACTTTCTGGGTGATGGTTCTTGAGCTGCTTAATCGTTTCAAAATATGCATCCTTTCAGACATGTACATCTTTGTTAAGAGGTTCATAGGTGCTGTCGTCTGCATGTTTGTGTCCCCTCAAAATTCATTTGTTGAAACCTAAACCCCAAGGTGGTGGGATTAGGAGGTGGGGCCTTTGAGAGGTGACTAGATCATGAGGGCTTAATGCTCTTATAAAAAGAGACCCCACAGAGCTCCCTCGCCCCCCATCTGCCATGTGAGGATACAGTGAGTCCTCTGTAACCCAGAAGACGGCCTCACCTGTCCACACTGGCACCCTGATCTCGGACTTCCAGCCTCTAGAACTGTGAGAAGTAAATTTTTGTTGTTTATAAGCCCCCCAGTGTGCGGTATTTTGTTATAGCAGCCTGAAGAAACCAAGACAATGGGGTCCCGGGTATACCTCTCGGACATGCTAAGGTTTTGGAAAAGGCAGTGCCAAGTACCCAGTGAGCCAGAGTGACAGTTAGCTTTTGACAGTAATCAGCCACCTTAGAATTTAATGACTTTAAACAACAACGATTTACTTAGCTCATGCTTCCCTGGGTCAGAAATTTAGCTGGGTTCAGTTGAGCAGTTCTTCTGAGCTCAGCTAAGCTTCCTCAGGCATCTGCAAGCAGCTGTGGGATGGCTTTGCTGATCTTGGCTGCCTGTCCCGCATATCTGGGGTTCGTCTGGGCTGACTGGGCTGACTTGAGTTACACTACATGGTCTCCCATTCTCAAGCAGACTAGCCCTGCCTTGCTCTCATAGTGGGTGAGTGGGTTCCAGGAGACGACATGGCAGTGTAAGACCTCGGCCCGGAACTGGAACACCATCACTTCTGCTGAAATCTCTTGGCCAAAGCAATTCATAAGACCAACCTAGATCCAAGGGCTGGAGAAAAAGACTCCACCACCTCTTGATGGGAGGAGATGCGAACTCACAAAAATTCTGTGAATGTAAATTGACAAGGAACAAAAATGTTTTTTGTCCGGTGGTTCTTAAAATGCTTCGCCATTATAAAATGTGCATTTTTCAGGTTCTCTCTTTGTTAAGAGAGGTGGGGGAAGGATTGGAAAATCGTGGCCATTTTTGTAAAGCAACATACCCCAACCGGGTAGATAGGAAGATGGCTGAAATGCTTCAAGTCAACTGGATGTAAAACTAGCAAAGTTTGCACCTGGAACAATTAACAAATATGCTCATTCTGAGGTTGGTGGATACCATTGCCATTTGGTAGGGTTTGATAAAAGTCCTTTTGCCCTTAAAGTGAGAATGTTACCTTCAGGTTCTGTATGTGCATGGGGAGAATGCCCTGCAACCAGATTTCAAGAACTGGAACTGTGTCAAAAAGAACATGAACATCATGTCAGCTACATAACCACAGATAAGGCCCAGCTGCTCTTTTGAATATAACATGGTAGTTTGACTGTAGCTGGATCACCTGGATTCGAATTCCAGCTCTGCCAGTTATTAGTGGGTGATCAGGACTAGTCATATAGCCTCTCTTTCTGTCAGTTTCCTCATCTGTAAAACGGAGGTACTAGTAGATCTTTCTCCTGGAGTTGTTGTGAGGATTAAATAACTTAATACATTGGCTGAGCTTAGAACTCTGCTGGTTCACGGTTAGCATCATGTGAGTGTTTGCTATTATGTGTAATCTCTGAAGAGCTTTACTCTTTGACCCATCTCATCAACGAGAATGAGCTGACTCCTATGCCCTGGATAAACAGGCAACTCAAGGACAGACATCCTCCTTGCCAGTGCCCTTGTTGTCACTATTCATGGTGTTTTTGATCATGTCATAAAAACCAACCAAGGATGAAATGTTATTTGACCATATGTGAATGTGGACAGTCTACTGCTTACAGCCGTTTCATTGAGACACACCAGCCACTTGCCAGTTTCTTGGATATTTTACTCAGTGATGACGTACTGAAAAAAGTTTTACTCTGGAACTGTGGAACTGGTAATCTATACGCTTCTAAATGCCTTTATCTTGAAGAAAACAGAACAGGTGATTTTTTTCTCCTAGGCATATTTCGTATACAATTATGCTTCTCAAAAAAAACTTAGTGAACTTTCTTATTTTTTCTCCAACTATGTATTTAAAATTTTTTTAAACCTACAGAAAAGCTGAAAGAACATGAAAATGATCACCTATGTATTCTTTAGTCATATGTTATATTTGAGATTAAGAGTTTGTTATATTTGTTTGTTTCTTTCTCTTCATTTACTTATGTGTTAACCACGTGAAATTAAATTGCAGATTTCATACTTCATGCCTACATACTCCAAAATGTATTCTAAGAGCAAAGAAATTCTCCATCATAATTGTAATATCATTATTACATCCACGACATTTAATAATTCATTAAAGAAACTCAATAATATTATCTAATATTCAATTCATTTCTAAATCTCTCCCTTTGTCCCTAAATTGTTTATTATGGCTTTTTTAAAATTCAGAATTCACTCAAGGGTCACAATTCCATTTGTTTTTTGAGTTTCTTCAGTCTCCTTTAATTTCAGTCTGCTTTCATTAAGAGCAGTTTTTCCCCCACCCATGTTTTGTTTTGTTTTTTGCTGAGGAACATTCGCCCTGAGCTAACATCTGTGCCAATTTTCCTCTATTTTGTATGTGGTTCACAGCCACAGCATGGCTGCCACTGAGTGATGTAGGTATGCACCCGGGAACTGAACCTGGGCCACCGAAGCAGAGTGCATCAAACTCAGCCACTAGGCCACAGGGCCGACCCCTATCTGTTTTTTTCAATGGACTTATTTTTTTTTTTAGAACAGTTTTAGATTTACAGAAAAGTTGAGAAGATAGTACAGAGAGTTCTCATATAACCTACACTCAGTTTCCCTTATTATTAACATTTTACGTTAGTATGGTACATTTGCAACAATTAATGAACCAGTATTGATATATTATTATTATTAATCAAAGTTCATGGTGTGATCAGTTTTCCTTAATTTTTACTTAATGCCTTTTTCTGTCCCAGTATTCCATCCACGATGCCACCATACATTTAGTTTTTCTGTCCTCTTAGGCTCCGCTTGGCTGTGACAGGTTCTCAGACTTTCCTTGTTTTTGATGACCTTGACAGTTTTGAGGAATACTGGTCAAGCATTTTATAGGATGCCTCTTTACTGGACTTTGTCTGATGCTCTTCTCATGATTAGACTCATGTTACAGGTTTGGAGGAGAAAAACCATAGAGGTGAAGCACCATGTCACCACATATATCAAGGGTTCACAGTATCAACATGATTTCTCAATGTTGATACTGACCTTGATCACCTGGCTGAGCTTGTGTTTGTCAGATCTCTCCACTTTTACTTCCCGATATTGGTAATTTTTGTCTTCTCTCTCTCTTTTTCTTGGTTAGCTTGGTTAAAGTTTTGACTTTTTTTGAAGAGCCAGCTTTGGTTTTTTTCATTTTCCTCTATTGTTTTCCTGTTTTCAATTTCATTGATTTCTTTTTTCCTCTACTGTTGTCTTGTTTTATGTATCGTTCTCAAGAAGTCTAATGCCCTCCTACTTTTCTTTTATTTATAAGTTATTGATCTGTTCGTTTCTGTGGCCAGAGGACTTTTCCCCCATTACCCTTTTTTTTTAAAGATTTTATTTTATTTTTTCCTTTTTCTACCCAAAGCCCCCCAGTATATAGTTGTATATTCTTCGTTGTGGGTCCTTCTAGTTGTGGTATGTGGGACACTGCCTCAGCATGGTTTGATGAGCAGTGCCATGTCTGCGCCCAGGATTCGAACCAATGAAACACTGGGCCGCCTGCAGCAGAGCATGTGAACTTAACCACTCGGCCACGGGGCCAGCCCCCCCCCACCCACCCCATTACCTTTAAAGTCTAATCATTTTACTGAAATATGTCTAAGAATTGATCATTTCAGAATAATTTTTCCAGGAACATGGTGGCTTTTTTAATATGTTGATTCAGATCTTCTTTTCTTTCTGGAAGATATTTTAGTTTTAAATATTTATTCTATTCCCTTGTTTTGTTTTCCTTTTAAAAAACTCCAATCATATGAATGTTTGGATCATTTTTGCCTATCTTCTATCATTATCACTTTTTCTTTGATCATTTTGGCCTCTGTCCTTATTTCAGTTCATTCTCTTGGTTGTTTTCACTTATCTCCTCAATATCCCTCATTGTATTTGTCAGTCACATCTCTTTTACCTTGCAAATTTTAATTTAGTCTTCTTTTCTGATTGCTTTGAAATTTTTCTTAAATTTCCCTCTTGTGTTTGGTCAACTCTCATTTCATATCTTCCTGTTTTACATCCATTTATATTCTGAGTTTTTGAAGTTTTGATTTGAGATGTTCTTTATATCTGTAAATTTTTCTGTGTGAAATTAGGTTAATTTGGGAGTAGTGTATATTGTCTAATGGGAATTGAAAAGCACTTACTCATAAAAGGATGTATAAACTTATAAAGTCACAATAGTCTTCCTCTGCCTCAGCCTTTGTAACACGTGAAACATTTTTCAGGAATGGGCGTCACTAGATGAAGCTCAGAGTCCTAGATGCGTGAATAAATAATGGTCCTTAAGAAAGAGCTGAAGGTGTAGATCCTCCTTCTTTGTCTATTTACATTCAGTCTCCAGATTACAAAAATCTTAAATTTGAGGCTCTCAAGATAGTATTGGTGATGATTGCAATGAACGTGATCCTTAAGAAGTTCAAGTTTCCTCTTTTGAAGCAGGTAAGATGACCTTGGAAAATTGTTCTTTCTACTCAAGGACAATTCAATTCCATTTCTCTCAACATGGGTATTATTAGTTTCATTTAGCTGTTGTGACAAATTACCAAAAACGTGGTGGCGTAAAATAACACAAATCTATTTTCTTAAATTCTGGGGGCCAGAAGTCTGAAATTAGTATCACTGTGTTAAATTCAGCTGCTCTTTTAGATGGTTCTTTACTGGCATAAATCAATACATCCCATAGTTGTGCATGCAGTTAGCAGATCTGACACAGGCTTTTTGCTATTTCTTAACAATCAGAATACCAGAAGAAGTTTGCTTTCATTTGGCAAGGACAACAGCACATGTTAACTTTCCTTAGAGACACGTTAGCCAGCAGGGACTATGATCACTTCCTCAGTCAACAGGTCTGTATTGTTTTACAACAGTGATGAAGTCATGCTGGTTGAAACTGGTGAACAGCAAGCAGATGCTCTTAGACAAATGTTTGTCAGAGCAGGGTTAATACGTATTGACAAACAGTAGGTTAAAATTTCAGGATTATTAGATTAAATATTCCTCAACTCTTTTCTTGTTGTACTTCATTTTAAAAATAGGTCTGCACAAGGGATTGTGATTCTGGAAAGCAATGTGTAAGCTTCTCATTCTCATTCTCAGGTAATTCATGGTAGACTCAGCTCGTGGACAATTGGACCTTCAAGCAAAGATAGATTTATTTTCAACTCAGGCTTTCACATGGAGTCACATTGTGGGGCTGTTTTCCATACTTCTCGTTGGACTGAGAGTACATTTCTTGGAAAGAGACTTTTATGTTAGAAGGATTGCAGGACAGAATCTCAGTACTTAAGCATCCCAGAACTGTGTGGCTGGGCACTAGTGTGCACAGATATGAAAGAAAAAAATCTCAGACGAGTTAGATTATGACACTTGTCAAAATCCTATCTTACATTTCATAACAGGGGAATTGATTAGAAAAAACAAGTGGCTTCTCAAACATTCTTTTTTCTTTAATTTTTTTTTTTTTGAGGAAGATTAGCCCTGAGCTAACTACTGCCAGTCCTTCTCTTTTGCTGAGGAAACCTGGCCCTGAGCTAACATCCGTGCCCATCTTCCTCTACTTTATATGTAGGACGCCTACCACAGCATGGCTCGCCAAGCAGCGCCATGTCCGCACCCGGGATCTGAACTGGAGAACCCCGGGCTGCCGAGAAGCTGAACGTGCGAACTTAACCGCTGTGCCACCAGGCCAGCCCTTCAAATATTCTTAAAGAGGGATTCTCTCAGAATAAAGAAGAATTTTAGACTAAGTTGGCAAGCTGTTGCAGTATTTTCAGTCATAGTTGTAGCTTTTTAGTAAGTTGGCAAGTTAAATATGGATCATAATGACCTAGAGCCATTTTCCAGAAATACTGAGTGATGCAGTGCTGCCTATCTTAAATGTGGGATATTTTTCCTTCTCGGTTCTTCCTCTGGCCAAGACACTCTATGTGACTGTTGTGGGTACATGATGATTATTCTCATGGATTTTTTTGTGCTAGGATAATTAATTGAGATTTTTGATTGATCGAGATTGTTTTGCTTTTGTTTTGATTTTTACATTTTCATAGGCTGTGGATATCAGACAAAGGCTTATTATTAACAATAATTATTAACACAATTATTAGTGCAATTATTAATAAGATATGTACAATTTGATACTATTTCTTGAAACTAATGTCCAATGTCAGGAAAGAAACGTTAGATAAATTCCAAAGAAAATCACTTTTGTGGCAGCTATTTCATGTTGTCCGTGGGCCTGTGTTTTTATACTGTATATTCTCTTCTGGTGTGGCATGTCATACGACCAGTTAACCCATGGTCTTAGGCCCTCTCTCATACAAATTTGGTATAAAGTGAGTTCTCTGATCTGATACACTGTTGTTTAGGATCCTGTGCTGGTGGATCAAACACTCTGTAAACCCATGGATAGTGCTGCTGACTAAGGCCCTGCCGGCGGGGAAGGCAAAACCATCCCCAGAATACGTGCTCACTTCTCTGAGTACAAACTTCTGGCCATTCCAGGCTGGAAGGGCTCGACGTGGTCGATTTGCCATCAAGTGGCTGATTGGTCTCCCGAAAGAATGATTCAACACTGGAGACTCAGTGTTAGTGTCTGTGGCTGGCATGTCCATATTCAGTGTCAGCAGTAGCAGATCAGCTTTGATAAGTGGGAGTCCATATAGATGGCCCATGTGTAGCCTCCATCTCTGCCACCATGGCCTTTGTTCATATGCCCTTCATATCAGCACTAAAATGGCTAATGACAGAGACTGACTGACATCAACTGGCTGAGACATTTTGTCTACTTGGCTTCTTTATTTTTTTTCAAAGATTTTATTTTTTTTCCTTTTTCTCCCTAAAGCCCACCCCCACCCCACCCCCCCGGTACATAGTTGTATATTCTTAGTTGTGGGTCCTTCTAGTTGTGGCATGTGGGACGTCACCTCAGTGTGGCTAGATGAGTGGGGCCATGTCCACGCCCAGGATTCGAACCGACGAAACATTGGGCTGCCTGCAGTGGAGCACGCAAACCTAACCACTCGGCCATGGGGCTAGCCCCTCTACTTGGCTTCTCAGTACTTCTTCAGGGATGGATACTCTCTGGTGAGCGTTAACACAAAGATCTCCACTCTTAACACTCACTCCCACACATCTATCAACACGTCTCTACCACAGAGCTCCTTGTCCTCTACCTTTACAGTTGCTACATGTAGCAAATAAAAATATGGCACACTCAGTTGGATTGAAAAAATAGTTCTCACTGCCAAATTTTTGTAATTTGTTGAAAAAGCTAAACACAGGACATTTAGGTTATTCTGACCAAGTTAGTAGAGAACATAGGGCAAAAATCATTAAATACAGGACATAGCTTGTGTGCTATCAAGATGCCTGACAACTCTACCTAGCTTCCAATATTTTTGCTTCTGGTACCCTGATGAGAGAGGCAGGCCATTCACCACTGCCCAAGAGTGTGCATGTATATATTCATCCTCATCTCAAGCCACTGTTCTTTCCCCACACAGTGGTGAATATGTCCACCACCTCAGGCTCTCCTCCTGGGGGGCACCTTCTTTCACCGTTACCTTTCAAAGCCACTCCCGAGTGAAAATGTAATGTGCACTATCTACTACGGTGAACCGTCATAAACTAAGCTCAGGCGTTTCCCTCTTGCTACACCTGGTTGTATAGACTTTCCACGTGGCTGTAGGCATGAGCTGACCTGAAAGGGGCTGACAGCTGGAGGCTGCGCGCTGACCACACTCCCTGCAGCTGGGCAGCAAGTCCTTCCCTTCCCCTACCTCGTAACTTCTCCCAAATTTATTTTCTCGTATTTAAGACAAAACTGGAATGAAAACTGTGGAATAGAGATATCTGAAAAGAAAGAGGAGAAACAGGATCTAAAGGCTAACCAACTCTGTATGATTCTATTTCTCTAGAGTATGTCTTTCTGCATCTACAAGTACTTTCCTTTCATATGTACTGTATGCTTTCTTTCAAGAGAAGCACGGACAAATGAAACATTCAAAATAAGTTGCCTTACATAAAATGCTAACCACAAAAATAAATTGGGCTAGGACTCTGCAAGCAAGATAAACTGATTTGGTAAAGCAATAGAAATTTTATCCAACAATAGGTAAAGACAGACAAGAATCACCCTTTGCTCTTATCCATCCGTCTACTTGGAGGGCTGGTTTCTTCTTCTTGAGCAGGACTAAACTATGTTTTCCAGGTTCCTTTGTAGTTTTGTGTGGCTACGTGACTGAGTTCTGACCAAAGGAATATGGACAAGAGTGACATAAGTTACTTCTAGGCTTGGCCATTTCAAAACTCTCGTGAGATTCTTTGCACTCTCTTTTTTGGGGGTGACATTCTGTTTCCTTTTAAAATAAGATCTGATGGAGAGAGTTTCACATCACTGGCGATCTGGACTTTGAGTGGGGTGTATTGACTGAGTGGATTGGGGGTTGTATCTCTTGTAAAAGGGTGACTCCGTTCTATGTGCGGGAAAAAGGATGTACACAAACATTTTGCATCCAGAAAGGTGGACTATAGCAGATTGGCTATTTATCAAACCAATTTCTTTTTGTTTAGGCACACAAGTACAGTTCCCAGTATCCCTTGCAACTGCTGGAGGTGGCCATGGAATTATATGTAAGTTCTAGCCAGTGGGACACAAGTGGGAGTGTTGTTTGCCTCTTCCAGGCCCAGCCATTTAAGTTCTCACCTTGTGATTTTCTATACTCTTTCTTCTTTTATAATTAAGTCAGATGCAAAGTATTCAGTGGAGGACTGTGAGGCCTAGGGTGTGGTGGAACCACTAATTGGACCAAGGGAGCTGGATCCCTGAACGTCTCCATGGAGCAGAGCTGCTGGCCAACCTGCATTACATGGTGCTGTACATGAGGAATAAATGTAAAGCCACTACAATTTTGGAGATAGTTGGTAAAACAGTTAATCTTTCTGTAAAACCACAGGTCTAGCTCCCTGTATTAGTTTCCTATTGCATTCTAACAAATTACTGGGTGAATTAAAACAACAAAAATTTATTATCTCACAGCTCTGGAGGTCAGAAGTCCACAATATATTTCTCTGGACTGAAGTCAAGGTGTTGGCAGGCCAGTATTCCTTTGGGAGGTTCTAGGGGAGAATTCGTTTCCTTGCCTTCTCCAGCTTCGAGAGGCGGTGTGCCTTCCTCGGTTCCTACCACACTCTGACCTCTGCTTCTGCCATCACCTCTCCTTCTCTCACTCTGACCCTCCTGCCTCCCTCTTTCACTTATAAGGGCCCCTGTGATTACACTGGGCCCACCTGGATAATCCAGGATAATCTCCCCATCTCAGGATCCTTAAATTAATCACATCTGCAAAGTCCCTTTTGCCACATAAGGTCACACGTTCACAGGTTCCGGGCGTTAGGACAAGGACCTCTTTGGGAGTTATTATTCTACCTACCACACTCCACTGCCTTCACCTCTTTGCTCAATGTCCTTCTCAGTGAGGTCTTCACTGGCCAGTCTTTATAAGATTCTGTCACATCCTCCTCGCCTTTCTTACCCCTTTTCCCTGATCTTTTTTTCTTAGTCCTCATTGCTATCTCAGGTATGCCAAATTTTTCTTGTTTGTCTTTTCTCTTCAACTAGAATATAAGTTCCATGAAGGAAGACATTTTTGTCTGCTTTTTCAGTGCAGTATTCTTAGTGCCTAGAAGAATGGCTGACATTTGAACAGATGTCCAAGTAGTTGTTGAATAAGTGATTTTTTTTTCCCTTGGGTGAGGAAGATTGTCCCTGAGCTAACATCCGTGCCCATCTTCCTCTATTTTGTATGTGGGACACTGCCACAGCATGGCTTCGTTAGCAGTGCGTAGGTCTGCACCCAGGATCTGAACCTGCAAACCCTGGGCTGCTGAAGCAGAGTGCACAAATTTAACCACTATGCGACTGGGCTGGCCCCTATTATTTTTAATCATGGTAAAATACATATAAAATTTACCATCTTAATCTTCTTAACTGTTTAGTTTAGTGGTATTACGTACATTCACATTGTTGTACAATTATCACCAATGTCCGTTTCCAGAACTCTTTTCATCCTCCCAAACAGTAATTCTGTACCCATTGAACAATAACTCCCCATTCCCTCCTTCCCCCAGCTCCTGGCAACCATCATTCTAATTTTTGTCTCTATGAATTTGACTACCCTAGGTACCTCATACAGGGGCAATCATACAATATTTGAAGGACTAAGTTTTTAATACCAGCCAACCAACCCCAAGGCCATTCTTTTGGGTCTCCTTGATCACCCACATAGCTGCTGATCAGGAGTAAACCTCACTGTATGGAAATTCTCTGATGTCAGGAGCTAGGTATCACTTTTTTTAAATAAAAGTCACCATTCCTTTTATGAGAGCAAATTTTGAGAGACTAACCTAGCGTTAGACTGAGACTTTAGAATGGAGAAAGTTGTAGGAGAAAATAAGCAGAGACAGTTTGGGTTGAGTTGGGGATCAATGATTTGTGTTGAATGTTTAGCAGGTAAGCCCATATGTATTAAAATAAAGAGAAAGTTTATCTTTTTTTTTTTTTTTTGCTATACCAATTTTTTTTATTGAGTTATTGATAGGTTACAATCTTGTGAAATTTCAGTTGTACATTAATGTTTGTCAGTCATGTTGTAGGTGCACCACTTCACCCTTTGTGCCCACCCCCCACCCCACCTTTCCCCTGGTATCCACTAAACTGTTCTTAGTCCATAATTTTAAATTCCTCATATGAGTGGAGTCATACACAGATTATCTTTCTCTCACTGGCTTATTTAATTTAACATAATTCTCTCAAGGTCCATCCATGTTATTGCAAATGGAATGATTTTGTTCTGTTTTGCAGCTGAGTAGTATTCCATTGTATATATGTACCACATCTTCTTTATCCATTCGTCTGTTGCTGGACACTTAGGTTGCTTCCACGTCTTGGTTATTGTAAACAGTGCTGCAATAAACATTGGGGTGCATAGGACTTTTGGGATTGCTGACTTCAAGCTCTTTGGATAAATACCAAGTAGTGGGATGGCTGGATGGTATGGTAGTTCTATTTTTAATTTTTTGAGGAATCTCCATACTGTTTTCCATAGTGGCTGCACCAGTTTGCATTCCCACCAGCAGTGTATGAGGGTTCCTTTTTCTCCGCAACCTCTCCAACATTTGTTGCTATTAGTTTTAGATATTTTTGTCATTCTAACGGGTGTAAGGTGATATCTTAGTGTAGTTTTGATTTGCATTTCCCTGATGATCAGCAATGATGAGCATCTTTTCATGTTCCTATTGGCCATCCGTATATCTTCTTTGGAGAAATGTCTGTTCATGTCTCCAGCCCGTTTTTTTTTTGTTTTTTGTTTTTTTTTAAAGATTTTATTTTGCTCCTTTTTCTCCCCAAAGCCCCCCAGTACATAGTTGTATATTTCATTGTGGGTCCTTCTAGTTGTGGCATGTGGGACGCTGCCTCAGCGTGGTCTGATGAGCAGTGCCATGTCCGCACCCAGGATTCGAACCAACGAAACACTGGGCCGCCTGCAGTGGAGCGCGCGAACTTAACCACTCGGCCATGGGGCCAGCCCCTCCAGCCCGTTTTTTGATTGGGTTGTTTGATGTTTTGTTGTTGAGTTGTGAGAGTTCTTTATATATTATGGATATTAAGCCTTTGTCAGATATATGACTTGCAAATATTTTTTCCCAGTTAGTGGGTTGTTTTTTTGTTTCAATCCTGTTTTCATGTGCCTTGAAGAAGCTCTTTAATCTGATGAAGTCTCATTTGTTTATTCTTTCTATTGTTTCCCTTCTCTGAGAAGGCATGGTGTCCGAAAAGATCCTTTTAATACTGATGTCAAAGAGTGTACTGCCTACGTTTTCTTCCAGAAGCCTTATGGTTTCAGGTCTCACTTTTAGGTCTTTAATCCATTTTGAGTTTATTTTGGTGAATGGTGAAAAAGAATGGTCAATTTTCATTCTTTTACATGTGGCTTTCCAGTTTTCCGAGCACCATTTGTTGAAAAGACATTTTTTTTCTCCATTGTATGCCCTCAGCTCCTTTGTCAAAGATAAGCTGTCCATAGATGTGAGGTTTTATTTCTGGGCTTTCAATTCTGTTCCATTGATCTGTGCACCTGTTTTTGTACCAGTACCATGCTGTTTTGATTACTGTAGCTTTGTAGTATGTTTTGAAGTCAGGGATTGTGATGCCTCCCGTTTTGTTCTTTTTTCTCAGGATTGCTTTAGAAATTCGGGGTCTTTTGTTGCCCCATATGAATTTTAGGATTCTTTGTTCTAATTCTGTAAAGAATGTCATTGGGATTCTGATTGGGATGGCGTTGAATCTGTAGATTGCTTTAGGTAGAAGGGACATTTTAACTATATTTATTCTTCTAATCCATGTACATGGAATGTCTTTCCATCTCCTTATGTCGTCATCCAATTCTCTCAGAAAGGCCTTGTAATTTTCATTATATAGGTCCTTCACTTCCTTAGTTAAATTTACCCCAAGGTATTTTATTCTTTTTGTTGCGATTGTGAATGGCATTGTATTCTTGAGTTCTTTTTCTGTTGGTTCATTACTGGAGTATAGAAATGCTACTGATTTATGCAAATTGATTTTATACCCTGCAACTTTGCTGTAGTTGTTGATTACTTCTAAAAGTTTTCCAGTGGATTCTTTGGGGTTTTCT
This sequence comes from Equus asinus, assembly GCF_041296235.1. NCBI lineage: Eukaryota > Metazoa > Chordata > Mammalia > Perissodactyla > Equidae > Equus > Equus asinus. Next base: position 62,543,522 of record NC_091810.1, on the reverse strand, counting down.
ATGTATAAGATCATGTCGTCTGCAAACAGTGAGAGTTTCACTTCTTCCCTCCCTATTTGGATTCCTTTTATTCCTTTTTCTTGCCTGATTGCTCTGGCCAGGACCTCCAGTACTATGTTAAATAAGAGTGGTGATAGAGGGCATCCTTGTCTCGTTCTTGTTTTCAGGGGGATGGCGTTCAGTTTTTGCCCATTGAGTATGATGTTGGCTATGGCTTTGTTTGTCGTATATGGCCTTTATTATGTTGAGGTAGTTTCCTTCTATGCCCATTTTGTTCAGAGTTTTTATCATAAATGGCTGTTGGATCTTGTCAAATGCCTTCTCTGCATCTATTGAGATGATCATGTGGTTTTTATTCCTCAGTTTGTTGATGTGGTGTATCACGTTGATTGATTTGCAGATGTTGAACCATCCCTGTGTCCCTGGTATGAATCCCACCTGATCCTGATGTATGATTCTTTTGATGAATTGCTGAATTCTGGTTGCCAAAATTTTGTTTAGAATTTTTGCATCTATGTTCATCAGTGATATTGGCCTATAGTTCTCTTTTTTCGTGGTGTCCTTGTCAGGTTTTGGTATCAGCATGATGTTGGCCTCATAGAATGTGTTAGGAATTGTTCCATCTTCCCTAATTTTTTGGAATAGCTTGAAAAGGATAGGTATTAAATCCTCTCTGAAAGTTTGGTAGAATTCCCCAGGAAAGCCATCTGGTCCTGGGGTTTTATTCTTTGGGATGTTTTTGATTGCTGTTTCAATCTCTTTCCTTGTGATTGGTCTGTTCAAATTGTCTGCCTCTTCTTGAGTGAGCTTTGGGAGATTGTAGGAGTCCAAGAATTTATCCATTTCCTCTAGGTTATCCATTCTGTTGGCATATTGTTTTTTGTAGTATTCTCTTATAATCTGTTGTATTTCTGCAGAGTCTGTTATTTCTCCTCTCTCGTTTCTGATTTTGTTTATTTGAGCTTTCTCCCTTTTTTCTTTGTAAGTCTGGCTAGTGGTTTGTCAATTTTATTTATCTTCTCAAAAAACCAGCTCTTTGTCTCATTGATCCTTTCTACTGCCTTTTTCGTTTCAATAGTATTTATTTATGCTCTGATTTTTATTATTTCTCTCCTTCTGCTGACTTTGGGCTTCATTTGTTCTTTTTTCTCTAGTTCAGTTAGGTGTGCTTTAAGGTTGCTTATTTGGGATTTTTCTTGTTTGTTAAGATGTGCCTTATTGCAATGAATTTTCCTCTTAATACAGCTTTTGCTGTATCCCATATGAGTTGGTATGGCATGCTATCATTTTCATTTGTTTCCAGGTATTTTTTTTTATTTCTTCTTTAATTTCTTCAATGATCCATTGCTTGTTCAGTAGTGTGTTGTTTAGTCTCCACATCTTTGTGCCTTTCTCAGCTTTTTTCTTGTAATTAATTTCTAGCCTTATAGCACTATGATCTGAGAAGATGCTTGTTATTATTTCAATTTTTTTAAATTTGTAGAGGCTTGCCTTGTTTCCCAACATATGGTCTATCCTAGAGGATGTTCCATGTGCACTTGAGAAGAATGTGTATTCAGCTCTTTCAGGGTGGAGTGATCTATATATGTCTATTAAGTCCAATTGTTTTAGTTTTTCATTTAGCTCCACTATTTCCTTGTTGATTTTCTGTCTGGATGATCTGTCCATTGATGTGAGTGGGGTGTTGTGGTCCCCTACTATTATTGTGTTGTTTTTAACATCTTCCTTTAGGTCTGTTAATAGTTGCTTTATGAATCTTGGCGCTCCTGTGTTGGGTGCATAGATATTTATAAGCGTTATTTCTTCTTGATGAAGTGTCCCTTTGATCATTATATATTGTCCCTCTGTGTCTCTCTTTACCTGTCTTATTTTGAAATCCACTTGGTCTGATATGAGAATTGCAACACCTGCCTTTTTTTCCTTGCTATTTGCTTGAAGTATTGTCCTCCACCCCTTCACCCTGAGTCTGTGTTTGTCCTTGGGGCTGAGGTGTGTTTCCTGGAGGCAACAAATTGTTGGATCGTGTTCTTTAATCCATTTTGCCACTCTGTGTCTTTTTATTGGAGAGTTCAATCCGTTCACATTGAGAGTGATTATTGATGCATGTTGACTTAATGCTGTCAATCTGTCGCTCATTATCTTGTTTTCCTGTGTTTCTTTTCCTGTGTGCTTTATCCTACCCATTTAATACTGTAATTTCTTATGCTGGGTTTCTTAGATTTTTCCTTATTTATGATTTGTGACTCTGTTCTGTACTTTATTTTAGTGTCTACCTTGAAGTTTGTATTTAGAATCTCGTCTATAATATAGTCTATTCTCTGGTGGTCTCTTACCTACTTGACCAATACTGATTTAGACCCTTTGCTCTTCCCCTCCTAAATAATTATTTTCATTTTTTATTCCAACTCGTCTTATTCATTTGTTGTTAGAGTGCTAACATCGTTCTTGTTTTGGTAGTTTCCTTACCTTTACCCTAATGCTATAATTGAATATTTGCTATCCTGTTCTGGTTCTATCCATCGGTCTCCCTAGTCTGTGGATTGTGTCCCCTTTCTCCCTTTTTTCTTTTTTCAAGTATGAGAGCCTTCTTGAGGATTTCTTGTAATGGAGGGCTTTTGGTTACAAATTCCCTTAACTTTTGTTTGCCTGGAAAAGATTTAATTTCTCCCTCATATCTGAAGGAAATTCTTGCTGGATAGAGTATTCTTGGCTGAAGGTTTTTATCCTTTAAAGCTTTGAATATATCACTCCATTCTCTCCTAGCTTGTAGGGTTTCTGTAGAGAAATCCGCTGACAGTCTGATAGGGGCTCCTTTATAGGTTATTCTCTTTTTTTTCCTTACTTCCCTGAGTATTCTCTCCTTATCATTCCTATTTGCCAACTTTACTACTATGTGCCTTGCGGTGGGTCTTTTTACATTGACAAATCTAGGAGATCTAAAACCCTCCTCTACACACAGTTCTCCGTTGATCCCTAGATTTGGGAATTTCTCTTCAATACTTTCATTAAGCACACTTTCTGCTCCATTTTCCTTTTCCATATTCTCGGGAATTCCTATGATCCTTATGTTCTTACTCCTCATTGAATCCATTATCTCTCAGAGATTTTCCTCATTTTTTAAAATTCTTAGTTCTCTTTCTTCCTCTGTCTGGTGTCATTCAGCCTGTCTGTCCTCGATTATGCTAATTTGCTCCTCTATGTTGTCTACATGGGCATTCAGGGAATCCGTATTCTGTTTTATCTGGTCCATTGTGTTTTTCATCTCAAGTAATTCTGTTTGATTCTTCTTTATGATTTCAATCTCTTTTGTGAAGTAACTCCAGAACTCGGCTTGTTTCTCTATCTTTCTCTCTACCTCATTGAGTTTTTTGATTATAGCTGCTCTGAATTCATTATCACTTAGTTTACCTAATTCCAAGTCCTCAGGACTTAATTCTGTGTTTTTATTGTTTTCCTTCAGGTCTGGGGCTTTTATAAATTGCTGGATGGTAGAGGAGCGGTTTTTTCTCATGGTGGTAGAATTCAGTTGCAGTTACAGCCTGTCACCACTATATGGGGGTCGAGAGCGGTGTGTTATGAGCTCTCCGCCTTGGGGCAAGATGGCTGCGCCCACTGGCTTTGCTGGGGGGGAGGGGCTGTTACACGTGCTGGTCTGGGTTCAGATCAGTTCTGTTCTCTGGTCTCCCAAGGCCCTTGATTTATGGGGTGCCCGTGGACGGAAGCTTTCCCCCCATCAGCGGGTCTCCACTGAATCAGCGGCAGGAGTCCTGGATGATCCCTCGGTCACGCGGCCCCTCCCCTGCTCCTTCCTGACCTGCGCCGCAGCGATGGCAGACTCTAGGGGAGGGAGCGATGTTCTCTCCTACCGTTCCAGCACCTCCGAAGGTGTAAACAAAGTTTATGATCTCCGCCTTCTTGGTATTGTAGGTCTCTAACGAGCTGGCATTATTTTTGTTCTCTGAAATTCAGTTCTTCCAATCTTTTGTTGTATTTTGGAGGGGAGAGAATCCCGGGTCAGCTCACCCCACCATTTTGCTCTGCCCCCTCCTCGAGAAAGTTTATGTTAAAATCAGTCAGGTAGAAGTGAGATCTGGATTGTTCACCTTTCAACGTTAGTGTAAAAAAAATGACTGTCTTTAAACTGGGCTAATAGAGGAGCTGTCCATGGTGACTCTTGCTTTTGCACAGGGTTTCTCAACTTGGGCATTATTGACGTTTGGGGCTGGATACATGTTTGTTGTTGGGGGTGGTCCTGTGTATTGTAGGATGTTTGGTAGCATGCTTGGCCTGTACCCATTAGGTGTCAGTAGCCTTCTCTCCCAAGTTGTGACAACCAAAAATGTCTCCAGATATTGCCAAATGTCCTCCAGTGGGCAAATTCAGCCCAAGTTGACAACCACTGCTTTAGGAGGTTGGGGAAGAAAAAGCATATTTCTTGCCGTTGAAGTAATCCAACTCTGATTTCAAGTCTCTACTCTGACCTAAACTTTGATAAGAAAATTAATGTAAATTTAGCTTTAGACCAAAACCAGCAAAACTGTCAATCTCTCTCTCTTTTTTTTGAGTTCATAATAGTTTACATCATTGTGAAATTTCAGTTGTACGTTATATCTTGTCCATCAGCATATACATCCTCCCCTTCACCCCCTGTGCCCTTCTCCCACCCCTTCCCCTGGTAACTACTGAACTGTCCTCTTTGTCCATGTGTTTATTTATATTCAACATATGAGTGAGATCATATGGTGTTTGTCTTTCTCAGTCTGGCTTATTTCGCTTAGCATAATACCCTCCAGGTCCATCCATGTTCTTGAAAGTGGGATGATTTTTGTCTTCTTTTATGGCTGAGTAGCATTCCATTGTATATATATATATACCACATCTTCTTTATCCAATCATCAGTCGATGGGCAGTTGGATTGCTTCCATGTCTTGGCTGTTGTGAATAGTGCTGCAACGAACATAGGGGTGCATATGTTACTTTGGCTTGTTGATTTCAAGTTATTTGGGTAGATACCCAGTAGTGGGATAGCTGGGTCATATGGTAGTTCTATCTTTAGTTTTTTGAGGAATCTCCATACTGTTTTCCATAGTGGCTGTACCAGTTTGCACTCCCACCAGCAGTGTATGAGGGTTCCCTTTCCTCGACTCCCTCTCCAACATTTGTTATTTTTAGTCTTAGTGATTATAGCCATTTTAACTGGTGGTATCTTAGTGTAGTTTTGATTTGCATTTCCCTGATGATTAGTGATGTTGAACATCTTTTCATGTGCTTATTGGCCATCTGTATGTCTTTGGAAAAATGTCTGTTTGTATCCTCTGCCCGTTTTTTGATTGGGCTGTTTGTTTTTTCTTGTTCAGTTGTGTGAGTTCCTTATATGTTATGGAGTTTAACCCCTTATTGGATACATGATTTGCAAATATTTTCTCTCACTTGGTGGGTTGTCTTTTTGTTTTGATCTTAGTTTATTTGCCTTGCAGAAGCTCCTTAGTCTGATGAAGTCCCACTTGTTATTTTTTCTTTTGTTTCCCTTGTCCAAGAGGACATGGTGTTCAAAAAGATCCTTTTAAGTTTGATGTCAAAGAGTGTACTACCTATATTATCCTCCAGGAGTTTTATGGTTTTAGGACTTATCTTCAAGTCTTTGATCCACTTTGAATTTATTTTTGTGTATGGCGTGAGATAATGGTCTACTTCCATTCTTTTGCAAGTGGTTGTCCAGATTTACCAACACCATTTATTGAAGAGACTTTCTTTTCTCCATTGTATGTTCTTGGCAACTTTGTCGAAGATTAGCTGTCCATAGATGTGTGGTTTTATTTCTGGGCTTTCAGTTCTGTTCCATTGATCTGTGTGTCTGTTTTCGTACCAGTGCCATGCTGTTTTGATCACTATGGCTTTGTAGTAGATTTTGAAGTCAGGGATTGTGATGCCTCCAGCTTTGTTCTTTTTTCTCAGGATTGCTTTAGCAATTCAGGGTCTTTGGTTGCCCCGTATGAATTTTAGGATTCTTTGTTCTATTTCTGTGAAGAATGTCATTGGGATTGCACTGAGTCTGTAGATTGTTTTAGGTAGTAAAGAGATCTTAACTATGTTTGTTCTTCCTATCCATGTGCATGGAATCTCTTTCCATTTCTTTATGTCATCATCTATTTCTATCAATAATGTCTTATAGTTTTCATTATATAAGTCCTCCAGTTCCTTGGTTAAATTTATTCCTAGATATTATATTCTTTTTGTTGTGATTGTAAATGGAATTGTATTCTTGAGTTCTCTTTCTGTAAGTTCGTTATTAGAGCATAGAAATATAAGTGAATTTGTAAGTTGATTTTGTACTCTGCAACTTTATTGTAATTGCTAATTATTTCTAATAGTTTTCTGATGGATTCTTCAGTGTTTTCTTTTCTTTTTTTTTTTAAGATTTCATTTTTACTTTTTCTCCCTAATCCCCCCAGTACATAGTTGTGTATTTTTGGTTGTGTGTCCTTCTAGTTGTGGCATGTGGGATGCACCTCAGCATGGCTTGATGAGTGGTGCCATGTCCATGTCCAGGTTTCGGACCAGCGAAACCCTGGGCCACAGAAGTGGAGCATGCAAACTTAACCACTGGGCCACGGAGCCAGCCCCTAGTGTTTTCTATATATAGGATCATGTTGTCTGCAAACGGCGAGAGTTTCACTTCTTTGCCCCCTATTTGGATTCCTTTTATTCCTTTCTCTTGCCTAATTGCTCTGGCCAAAACCTCCAGTACTATGTTGAATAAGAGTGGTGATAGTGGGCATGCTTGTCTTATTCCTCTTCTCAGAGTGATGGCGTTCTGTTTTTCCCCATTGAGTATGATATTGGCTGTGGGTTTTTCATATATGGCTTTTATTATGTTGAGGTAATTTCCTTCTGTCCCCATTTTGTTAAGAGTTTCTATCATAAATGGCTGTTGGATCTTGCCAAATGCTTTCCTCATTTTGTTAATGTGGTGTAGCACATCGATTGATTTGCAGATGTTGAACCATCCCTGTGTCCCTGGTATAAATCCCACTTGATCGTGATGCATGATCTTTTTGATTTTGCTGTATTCAGGTTATCAATATTTTGTTGAGGATTTTTGCATCTATCTTCATCAGCAATATTAGCCTGTAGTTTTCCTTTTTTGTGTTGTCCTTGTCAGGCTTTCGTATCAGAGTGATGTTGGCCTCATAGAATGTGTTAGAAAGTGTTCCATCTTCCTTAATTTTTTGAAATAGCTTGAGAAGGATAGATATTAAATCCTCTCTGAAAGTTTGATAGAATTCTCCAGGGAAGCCGTCTGGTCCTGGGATTTTTTTTGGGGGGGATGCTTTTGATTACTGTTTCAATCTCTTTCCTTGTGATTGGTCTATTCAAATGACCTATTTCTTCTTGATTCAGCTTTGGGAGGTGGTAAGCATCTGAGAATTTATCCATTTCTTCTAGATTGCCCATTTTATTGGCATATAGGTATTCATAGTAATCTCTTATAATCCTTTGTGTTTCTGTGGTATCCATTGTTATTTCTCCTCTTTCATTTCTAATTTTGTTTATCTGAGCTTTCCCTCTTTTTTTCTTTCTAAGTCTGGCTAGGGGTTTGTCAATTTTGTTTATCTTCTCAAAGAACCAGCTGTTTGTTTCATTGGTCCTTTCTACTGCCTTATTTGTTTCACTAGCATATATTTCTGCTCTGATTTTTATTATTTCTCTCCTTCTGCTGACTTTGGGCTTTGTTTGTTGTTCTTTTTCTAATTTAGTTAGGTGTAGTTCAAGATTGCTTATTTGGGATTTTCTTGTTTGTTAAGGTGAGGCTGCATTGCAATGAATCTCCCTCTTAGTACTACTTTTGCTGCATCCCATATGAGTTGGTATGGTATGTTTTCATTTTTATTTGTCTCAAGATATTTTTTGATTTCTCCTTTAATTTCTTCAATGATCCATTGGTTGTCCAATAGCATGTTGTTTAGTCTCCACATGTTTGTCCCTTCTCAGCTTTTTTCTTGTAATTAATTTCCAGCTTCATAGCATTGTCGTTGGAAAAAAATGCTTATTATTTCAATCTTAAATTTCTTGAGGTTTGCCTTGTTTCCCAACTTATGGTCTATCCTTAAGAATGTTCCATGTGCACTTGAGAAGAATGTGTATTCTACTGTTTTTGGATGGAGTGTTCTATATACGTCTATTAAGACCAACTGGTCTAGCTTTTCATTTACTTCCACTGTTTCTTTGTTGATTTTCTGTGTGGATGATCTACCCATTGATGTGAGTGGAGTGTTGAGGTCCCCTACTGTTGTGTTATTATTAATGTCTTCTTTTAGGTTTGTTAATAGCTGCTTTATGTACTTTGGTGCTCCTGTGTTGGGTGCATAAGTGTTATGTTTTCTTGGTGGAGTGTCCCTTTGATCATTATGTACTTCCCCTCTTTGTCTCTCTTTGCCTGTCTTATCTTGAAGTCTACTTTGTCTGATATAAGTATTATGACACTTGCTTTCTTTTGTTTGCCATTGGCTTGGAGTATTGTCTTCCATCCCTTCACTCTGAGCCTGTGTTTGTTGTTGGAGCTGAGGTGTATTTCTTGGAGGCAGCATATTGTTGGGTCTTGTTCTTTAATCCATCTTGCCACTCTTTGTCCCCCCCACCTTTTTTTTTTTTGGTGAGGAAGATTGGCCCTGAGCTAACATCTGTTGCCAATCTTTCTCTTTTTGCTGGAGGAAGATTGTCCCTGCACTAACATCTGTGCCAATCTTCCTCCATTGTTGTATGTGGGACACCACCACAGCATGGCTTGATGAGCAGTGTGTAGGTCTGTGCCCAGGATCTGAATCTGCGAAGCCCAGGCTGCTGAAGCAGAGCATGCGAATTTAACCACTACACCACTGGGCTGGCCCCAATTCTGTGTTTTTATTGGAGAATTCACTCCATTTTCATTTAGGGTGGTTATTGATATATGAGGGCTTAATGCTGCCATTTTATCACTTGTTTTCCGATTCTCCTGCATTTCCTTTGTTTCTCGTCCTGTGTGTTTGGGCTACGGATTGAGTTATGTAGTTTTTTATGTTGTGTTTCTTTGTTTTCTCCTTATTTATCCTTTGTGTCTCTGTTCTGGTTTTTTGTTTAGTGGTTACCATGGAGTTTGTATTCAAAATCTCGTAGTTAAGATAGTCCATTTTCTGATTGCCTCTTATTTCCATAGACTAAGCTGATTCAGTCTCTTTCCTCTTCTCCTCCTAAGTTGTTTTTCTCACATTTTATTCCATCTTGTGAGTTTGTGGTTAAAATGACAAGATTATCTATGTTTTTGGTGTTTTCCTTTGCTTTATCTTTAATGTTATACTTGAGTATTCATTAACCTGTTCTGGTGTATAGCTACACTTTTCTGATTTTGTCTACCTATTTATCTCCTTACTGTGTGATTTCTAACCCCTTTCTCCCCCCACCCCCTTTTTTTTTTTCTTTTCAGGTATGAGGGCCTTCTTGAGAAATTCTTGTAGGGGGGATCTTGTAGCTACAAACTCTCTTAGCTCTTGCTTATCTGGGAAAGTTTTTATTTATCATATCTGAAGGATATTTTTACTGGATAGAGTATTCTTGGCTGAAAGTTTTTGTCTTTCAAAGATTTGAATATGTCATTCCACTCTCTCCTAGCCTGTAAGATTTCTGCAGATAAATCCACTGAAAGCCTGATAGGGGTTCCTTTGTAGGTTACTTTCTTCTGCCTTGTTGACCTTAGTATTTTTTCTTTGTCATTTACTTTTGCCAGTTTCACTACCATATGCCTTGCAGTAGGTCTTTTTACATTGACATATTTAGGAGAGTTGGTATCCTCTTTCACATGGATTTCCATCTCCTTCCCTAGGTTTGGGAAGTTCTCTGCTATTATTTCTTTGAATAAGGTTTCTGCTCCATTCTCCTCTCCCTCTGGAATACCTATAATTCTTATATTGCATTTCCTAATTGAGTTGAATATTTATCAGACTTTCTTCATTTATTTTTAGTCTTAGCTCTCTCTCCTCCTCTATCTGGAGCATTTCAATATGTCTATCTTCGATTATGCTGATTGGCTCCTCTATGATGTCCATTCGAGCATTCAGGGAATCCGTATTTTGTTTTATCTCATCCATTGTGTCTTTCATCTCCAATATTTCTGATTGATTCTTCTTTATAGTTTCAATCTCTTTTGTGAAGTAGCTCTGGAACTCAATGAATTGTTTCTCTACATTCTCTTTTAACTCATTAAGTTTTTTGATGATAGCTATTTTGAATTCTCTGTCATTTAGATTACATACTTCTGTGTCTTCAAGACTGATATCTGGGTACTTGTCATTTTCTCTCTGGTCTGCAGATTTAATAATTTTTGATACTGCTAGAGAGTGTGGCTTTGTTCTTTCGCATCCTGGTATTTGGTCGCATTTACCACCTACTGCCACTGGGTGGTTGTCAAGAGACACGTATTCTGAGCACTCTGAAATCTGCCAGGATCCCAGGCCTGGAGCTGGAGCTGGTGCTGGGCGGATGGGGGGAAAGGGCACTTTCTTCTGTGTGCTCTTGTGGGCTTACTCACTCAGCTCTATCTGCTCTCCTGGGGTGTTGGCTTGATGAGGTCACCCCCATGACAGCTTTCACCCCAGCAGGGGGCTTCCCCCAGGCCACACGGGACCTTGCGCATCTTTGATGTTCCCACGAACAGGAGTCCCCTCCCTGCTTCCTTCCCTCTTGGAGGCTGCATGCAGTCCTGGATTGCAGTCTTTTGTAGAGTCTTTTCTCTTATGCCATTCCACTTCCTCTGAGGGGAGTTCCAGCCTCTCCACCCTCCAATGTGGCTGCGTGGGTCTCTCAGATGTCTTTTGTGTTGCGTGGATATCCTCTGTTGGAGTATGAATGTCTTCTTCATTGTATCATGGAAGGGAGATTGCTGGGAGAACTCGCTCCACCATGATGCTGACGTCACTCTGTCAATCTCTTTTTGCACTCACTTCCAATAAAATAACAGATTTACACTTTCTTAAGAAGAAACATATTGCCCTAAGAGTCTGATATCAACACTGCACCAGGAGTCTGGGGCTGCACCCACGGCATGCTGGGAGGATGGTTTGCAAGGAGCAGCACCTCTAGGCACGTTTTTACCCTGATTTACAGGCTGGTCCCTCCTGGACCAATCTCATTCCTGAAAGCACATTAATACCCTTCTCCCATTACCAGATCCACAACCACGTACTTACAGCAGACAGATTTTAGGGGTGTCAGATGCACAGCAGGAATTCAAATATTTAATAATAAACGTAATCAGAACCAGATTCATAGGACCAGCCTGCAAAAAATTGTAGCCTAAACACACCTAACTTCTGAAGTTTTCAGAGTAAAATTAAAGTGTTTATGATGTTAATTCTAATCACATTCTTCTGCTTAAGTCTTCAATGAATGCCTTAATTCAATTAGATTATATCTTAGAATACCTAATATTCCATTTTGGGTAATTCCCCCACTGGTATCCATGTTGCAGCTAAACTGAGCTGTGTAGTGATGGTTAGTTGGGAAGACACAAGTGGCATGTTTAATTTGGAAAGCAAATTAAATTATAACTTTATAATGAGAAAAAAAACTTGAAATAAAAACACTGAAAGAAAAGACATATCCAAGTTTTCTTGATTGTGAGGATGGACGGAAAATTAATTTTTTTGCTTGCAGGTTTTTTGTTTTAATTATTTATGTTTTGGTGAGAAAGACTGGCCCTGAGCTAACATCTCTTACCAATCTTCTTCTTATTGCTTGAGGAAGATTATTGCTGAGCTAACATCTGTGCCAATCTTCCTCTATTTTGTATGTGGGTTGCTGCCAGAGCATGGCTTGATGAGTGGTGTGTAGGTCCACACCCAGGATGTGGGCCCCCAAACCCCAGGCCACCAAAGCAGAGCACACAAACTTAACCACTATGCCACCAGGCCGGCCCCAAAGGTTGCAGGTATTTTCAAGGGAAAAGGGAGTATATGAGGTTTTTTACATTTACCAAAGGAAACCATGCTTAAAAAGTTCCAGCAACATGTCCTACTGCTTCCTGTTATTTCATACATTGCTGCTTTGCTATCTTGCTTTCCTCTGCTCTCCCTACCCTATAACCCCAATAAGTCTCAGATCCATTCAGCTCTCCGACTACGTTGAAGCATCACCTCTTCTTCTAGGAAGCTTTCCATGATTACATCTCATGTGTGCCCCACCTCCAATCCCCAGCTCCCATTAGTCCCCTGTGTTACTATTATAGCACTAACCACAGTGGATTGTAGTTATTTGCTCTACTCTGTCTCCTTGAAGGCAGGTACTCAGATATTTGTTGCTGGGATGGATGTAGGTAAATTTGAAATACTGAAATTCTGATACATATAAAGATATCTTTTCTTTCCTGTTCTATTTTAGATTACTATTGTAAGAATAATTTAAACCCAGCTATTTAAGTAACTAGTGTATCTTTGAATAATCAATATCTTTCTAAATTTACCAATTTCATCTTAAAGCCATCGACAAAATTGCCTAGTATGAAACAAATGGAGATGTGCCAAGGATGTAGCTATTTGTTATAAGAACATTCAGTGAAGATCACCAGCCCCGGATTATGCTGTACACACAAAGGAATACTTTGCTGCCATTAGAAGTCATCCTATAGAAGAACAAAGAAAGGATTAATATATTAAAAATATATAGTTAAATACATGCATGGAAGAACAGCAGCATTCAAAATACTAGCTCATTCTAATCTTGTCATTCTTCTGGTTAACAAAATTTACTGTTGCCTTACAGTTTTCAGTATTAAATCAAATTTGTTATCTTAGTACTCCAGAAAATAGCAACACAGATTATCTCAAGTGGTGTTATTTAAGGTAATTCTTTCTTCTTCAATTTTACATTATTTTCCAAATATTCAACAATAGACAGATAATTGTTAGATAATATTTTTTAAGCTTAATTCTAGACCTTTCTTTTGCATAGCTATAAAACTGTACTGATTAACTGCAATAAAATGAACTAAAACAATGCAGGAATATGAGAAGTCAAAGGTTAAGTTTTTTAAAAAAACCTCATGTATTAAGGATTAATATACTAATCCTTTCTATTTACCGTAAATATTATTATAAATTAATCATTATAAGATACACTTGAATTTACAAATAGATCTGGCCTGATGATGAGATTCTAGTCTTTTACTGTAAGACATAACTTGGTGAAAAGTCATTTTGACCTAAAGTTTGTAAGAACAAAATATGAAAGAATACAGCAAATTTACTCCAAATTTAAAATTTCATGTTCAAACCATATCTCACTTGAAAATGTCTGAAGTCTGTTATAGATTTTGAAAAACCCATTAGAAATAAACATGTTTTGTAATGTGGAATTATATGTTTCTCATTAGTTCTGAGCAGTGCAGTAAATGGACACTGATAATTAGTTTAGGAGAGAAGAGCAGGAAGAAAATATTTAACCAGCAGCTTTTTATCACCATTCTTTAATAGCTGACATCTAAATATGTTTCTGGAATGAACAAATTAAGGGTACATTGTACACAGTGATCTGAATGGTCAACAATAACTTTCTTGTAGTCTTATCAACTAAAATTATAGAATTTTAAACATGACTTTTTTCCCCACATTTTTATATATTAGCTTTCACTTAGTCACATTAAACCACACTCTTCTGTTACTCAGTTCATTCATTTCTTGAGTCCTGCCTTTAAGATGCCAGGTGCTTCACCTAAGTTTGCAAGTGCAGTTATTTTTCAGGTTAAGTTACTCTATTTAGTTGTCAACAGTAGTTAAAGCAGAACCTTAAAGAAGAGGTGAAAATTAAATCCATATTTAGATTCAAAATGATTATAAAACATACCAAAGGTCATGGAACATAAAACATTACTGAGCAGAGTTCAATGTTTAAAATGCCTTTTCTTCCTAAAGATACATATATGCATATATAGCTCTATACATTTGATTGTGGTTGCTACTCCTGATACATCTTTTCTCCTCAGGTGCACTTCTAAAATTTATGAGAATACCATTGATACAGAACCTTCTAAAGATTTTTTAGAAACCTAGTATAAGTGACTTGTCACACAGTGAGACAGAAAAGCAACTGATATACACTGTTAATTTTTTCAAGTAATGTTATGTACAGTTTTATTGCCAGTATATGCACAACAGTAAGCATAGAACTATAAATACACAATGTAATTAACAGTAGAAAACAAAATTGTTACAGGTAAAGGAGCGGGGATATAAAGAAACTATTTCCTGCTGCTAGAACAGAAACAAAGGAAGTAAAAGCCTATGACAAATCATCCATTCAGTACTCTTCTCTTAAATTCTTTACATACATTTCTACATTTTTTCAATTAAACAAAGAAAGTACAGATAACTCTGTAACAATAGCAAACTGCCTCCCTAATAGCTATTTGCCTTTCCAGTCAAATTCACTTTATGTTAGGATTTAAAAAAAAAGTCAAGATGAGAAATTAGCATCCTGGTTCCAAATTATCTAATTTGCCTTTCACCCAAACTGGTAATTTTTGAAAGTTGGCTGCACATGAAAAGAACAGGTGTAGCAAAAGGTGATTAAAAAAATTTGTTAAAAAGTAACAGAAAATCACTCTTTAAGTAGTTTTCCAAAAGACACTGTAGGCAGCAGCTCAGTTAAAAGTATTAGCCCTGAAGAGGTAGAGAATTTGAGCCCATTATACAGAGATAACAGCCTTGGCACCATCTTCTCTCTCATCAGGATCAACGTTTTCAAGTAAGACAATTTCACGGTAAAAGGAAACCAGGTTCCACCATTTAAAGAAAAGGTGCTGGTCGACTCCCATGTCTCAATAATTAGTTTATTAAATGAGAAACAGAAGACTGTCAAGGACACACATGCACTTGATTTTCTTTTTGTCTGTTTCTATTATCAAGTTTATTCATAAGTGAATTTGATATTAATAAATACAAAAAAAGCATCATTCACAACAAAGATAAACAAACCAAAAAATCCTGCAATGAAACCCTCTATTTTAATAAGTATGAAGAAAAAAACAGGCAGATGATTTGGTGCAGCTTTCTTAAAGGATCTTAGAGGGGATATGGTTTTAAATAAAGATGGCAAGATCAATAACCAACAAACAATATCAGTTTTACAGAACTGGCTAATTCTGTAACATTTCTCTTTGAGGTCTTAGTTTTAAACTACAGATCACCCCAAAGAAGTTGCAACTAATGACATGTATCACCATCACACCAACAGAATCCAGCTGTAGTTCAAATTAGTCCTGCTTTGTTTCACATCATTTCAATATTTCTAGCATAGGACATGATACGGAACAAAATTCAAAATAGCAATAAAAATATTATTCTGCATTTGAATAAAGGCAACAAAAAGTTTTAGACTGTTAAACTTTTAAAGCTTTAAGCATTCCTGTTTAACCAGCATTTAAAAAAAATTTATACAATCATAACACTGGCAAAGGTTAATGGGAAGACAAAGAAGTACAAACGTGAAATGATGAATCAGATTAAAAATTACTTTGTATTGATCAACTGATATTAATACTGCTTCTTCTTGAATTTGGAATATCTACCATAAAAGTTACATGCAGACTGAGGATAGCCCTCTGTTACAGAAAATACAAAACAAAAAACTAAAACTGGGAAACAATGGTAAGTTCCAGAAGATGTATTTGAAAATTTCCTTTCATTGATGAGGGTGGTCTGTCTGTCCTTTCTTTGAGAGACCTGGTTCACTTCAGTCAGCTTCATTAACTTTGCCCAGAAACATCAGTAGTGGGATCCCCTCCTCCAGAGCCTGTCTGTGCACGTTTGATGTAAAGATTCAGCAGCTTCATCTGCAGATTCAAGCCAAACACATATCATTTGAACAGGCTGCTCCAAATTACAGTAACTCTTTGATCCAAGGGTTTTTAACCAGGTGTCCCATGGGTTTCAGGGACTCACTGAATCCTCCGAACTATGTGTAAAATTTTCTGTCTGTATTTATTTTTCTTGGGATGAGATTTTACTTAAATCTCAAAGTGGTCTGTAACAAGGAAAAGGTTAAGAACCACTGCTTTAATCTATCTATAACTTATATAGGTCTTTAATGTAAGGTGTATACTTATTTTCCTTTATATGTATTTTTTTACAACCTTTTGCTATTTAAAAATAAATTTGATCATAGTAATGATAATCGTTAGGATTTTGGGAAACTCTTTAAATGAAGGTGAGTGCCTCCTGCCAGCTGGTTCATACGGCATAATTCAACAATCATAGGATACCTTCACCCCCTAGGACAAATTTCAAGGTTCTGATAGTATCAAAGAAATGAGGAAAGCAAGACTGACTGACTTTATTTTTTTAAGTCTTAAGAGCTAATTGGAAATTTTAATATGCCATATCAAAGTTGTACATTTATCCAGATCATAGTAGTTGTGTCTGCTCTCAGATTTGTCCCTCAAGTGAAGTCAGCAGTTTGGCGGGGTGGTTGGTAGATGGCTGTGAAAGAAACGCCTACTGCTTCTGGTTATTTTTAATAGCCAGTGGACTCCTTTCCCACTCCCATACCCAAATCCTTACCCCCAAGGGCTGTTTAATTAAGAATAAATAGATTGTTGTGGTTATATATTTTTGGATTACTTTATATTTTGCAAAATATGGAACACTTGAACATTTAAAAAATTTTCCCGTTTGAACTATGATAATCAAATATTTATTCTCCTTCCTTTTCTATTCTTAAAATGCAAACAGTAAGAGGAGTAAGTTGCATGCTCAAAGCCTGACTTATTCAAAGCCAAACAACAAATTTACCCTTTAACACACACAAACGACTGAATTTTGAAGAATGTACCATGGCCACTATCTTTAGAACAAAACAGCACTACTTACTTTACTGCCAGTGAGCTGACTGAGATGTGGTTTCAGTTCATCACCAATTACCGCGTGAACAGCCACCAGGCAGAAGACACAAGCTTTCCGAACACTGCTCTCTGAATTATCATAACCCTAGGGAGGGAAGCCCTTGTTAGCACTCCTGGGGGATCTGAGAAAAGAACCTTTCCAACAGAGACAGAAGATGCAACTCAAAGATGAGATCTCAAGTGTACTGAGGAGTATACAGTCTAAAAGAAGACAAAGTATAATGATGTACACCTGAATTTTACACAGTATTATAAACCCATGTGACCTCAATTAAAAAAAAACAAACAAAAAACCAAGTGCACTGAGGAGAGAAAGAGTTACTGACCGAAGATACATTGTCAACCTTTTCAGGCAGAGACGCGCCCTTCTCTCCTTTCATCTCCCATTTGGCACCTCCACTCTTAGGTTAGCCTTTCTTATCAGGTTCTTTCTTATTTAGCCTGAAGAACTGAAATTCTCTTGAGGTCGCCCCTTTGCCACTCCTCCCTGCAGTCTCCAGATTAACCTTCTTAAAGCTTTCAGCTTTAGGGAACTCAACAGCTCCTCACAAACTCCTTGGCCTGGCAGTCAAAGTACTCCTACAGTCCAGGCCGAATTAAGTTTAATATCCCTCCCATCCACACCATGACTCTAAGTTATTCACCCAGCAGTCACTTATTCAGTCCTCATTATATGTATGATATATACATATTATGTACATTCTGTTCTTAGTACCAAAACACAAAGAAGAAAGAGATTTGGATGTTATCTTCAAGGACCTCACAATTTAGTGCGTAGTATTAGGCTTAAAACAAAGTCACAAAGATAAGACTATAGATACACAGAAAAACGAATGACTAATTCTCTTCAGGAATGGTCTTAATATAGGCACTATATAGTATTAGGCAGGCATTAAACTCACACTATTATTAATATTCTAAGATTATATATTGGATGGAAAAAGTTCATACTTGGGGACAGCCCTGGTGGCCTAGTGGTTAAGTCTGGTGTGCTCTGCTTGGTGGCCTAGGTTTGGTTCCCAGGCATGGACCTACACCACTTGTCTGTCAGCAGCCATGCTGTGGCAGCAGCTCACATACAGAAAGAGGAAGACTGAGGGGCCAGCCCAGTGGCGCAGTGGTTAAGTTTGCACATTCTGCTTCAGCGGCCCAGGGTTTGCTGGTTTGGATCCCGGGTGTGGACCTATGCACCACTTATCAAGTCATGCTGTTATAGGCGTCTCACATATAAAATAGAGGAAGATAGGCATGGATGGTAGCTCAGGGCCAATCTTCCTCAGCAAAAAGGGGAAGATTGGCAGCAGATGTTAGCCCAGGGCTAATCTTCCTAAAAAAAAAAAAATAAAAATAAAAAAAAATAAAAAATGAAAAGAAAGAGGAAGACTGGTGGCAGATGTTATCTCAGGGTGAAACTTCCTCATTAAAAAAAAAAAAATTCACATTCTATGATTAGGTTAAGCGAAACATGTTACAGAATATGATCTCTCTCCTTTTTTTTTGCATAGGAAAATTAGTCCTGAGCTAACATCTATGCCAATCTTCCTCCACCTTATAGGTGGGGCACTGCCACAGCAAAGCTGATGAGTGGTTTAGGTGTGTGCCCAGGATCGGAACCAGCAAATCTGGGCTGCTGAAGTGGTGCACACCAAACTTAACCACTACGCCATGGTGCCAACCCCAACATGATCCCATTTTTGTTAAATGGGATGGGTTTCTGTACACAGAAAAAGCCATATTACATCTATCACTGCAAATTAGTATAACCACTTTGGAGAGAGATTTGGCAATATCTAGGAATTCTGCTTCTAGATATATACACGTAAGTATAAGAAGATATTGCATGGAAGTTCATTGCAATATTTATGTTAATGAGAAAAAAAGAAATAACCCACATACCCATCAACAGATGAATGGATAAACAAATTGTGGTATTTACATAAATGGATTATTATCCAGCCATTATCCAGCTCTGAACATCCAAGATGGCAGGAAGGCTTGGTCATGCCAGTAGTTGCCTAAAAAAGTGCCTAAAATAACTGAATCTCAACTATGTGATAGCTCTTCCTCCCTCCAAGCTTTGTTGCTTACCTGTATTAGGCCTGGCATAATCTCTGGCAAAAGCAGGTTGAGGGTTTCCTTGGACACTCTCTCGATCACTTTTGTTTGCATTTTGATTGCGGCCAGATTAATTGGGTAATCTGCGGTTTGGATGATAGGACAGAGCACTTTGATGCACTGCTCTGGACTGATTGAAGTGGCCAACACTGATGCAGCTTCCTCAGCAGATCTCACCACCTAAAACAAGGAGGAAATTAAGCTGGGAAGTAATTTTTTAAAATGTTATACTGGGTCCTAGAAGTACAAACTTAATGAAATACGGAATAGGACGTTATATTGGGATTTGCTTTAAAAACACTACAGTAAACAAAGAAACATAAAAAGCGAGGGTACAGATAAAACAGGATTTGGCAAAATGTCAATAACTATTAAAGTCAGAAGACAGATAAGACATTATCACATCAGTCTTCCTTCTTTTGTGTTGCCTTCGTGTTGGCTAAAGCAACTTTCAAATCATGTTGTGGTCTAGCTGTGCTGGGGAGTGGAGGCTCTGTTTACCTAGACTTTACGTGAATGGAGCCCCCTGCATCAGCCATGCTGAGACCCTGCTCATTAGCATCCTCAACTTTAGGAGTGCTTGTGCCCTTTTTATTACACTATTACAACATAAAATAAAAATCATTAATATGTTATCAAGTTAACATGCTATTCCCCCTTCTGTTCATAATGATTTTCTTCTGTATTGGGCTTGGGGAGGGTAAGACACTTATTTTGCAATAAAGAGAAGAAACAATTGTCTGTCTTCTTATTAGAATCTGTAATCTCTAAAGAAAGTCTCGAAATCATGTAAAAATTATTGCTTTTGATGCTACTTTGGTAGTGTCTCACTTATGATCTCAATCTGTGAGAGGTGCTTAGAAAGGTTGGAAAATACACTGGAAATCAGAAGACCCAGGGCCAATTTCAGCTGTAACACCATAAGAATGTCAATTTTATCTTTTGTAAAAACAGGAATGCTATAGCCCTTATTTGGGTCAGAAGGTGGATAACTAAACTACAAATATTAGACAGTTTTTTAAACCTTCAGTGAGATGCTACAGATATATCACTACTAAACACCAGCTTAATTCAAAAAAATCTGAATAAAAATCCAGATAGATTTAAAAGTTATGACTCACTCTCCTGTAAGATGCACCTATCTTTTGAAAAGTGAATTACCTAGAGGGTTTCAATTTCTTCATAACCTCACCAATACATCTTATTGTCTTTCTTCCGAGTGTGTGTGGAATGGTTTCTCATTGTGGTTTTAGTTGCACATGACTAATGATGCTGAGTATCTTTTCATGTGCTTATTGGCCAATTGCACATCTTCTTTGGACAAACATCTATTCAGATCCCTTGCCCATTTTTAAATTGCGTTATTTGTCTCTTTGTTGTTGAGTTGTAAGAGTTCTTTATATATATGGTTGTTAGTCCCTTGTCAGACATAATTTGCAAAAATTCTCTCTCCTATTCTCTGGGTTGTCTTTTCACTTTGATAGTGTCCTTAGAAGTACAAAAGCTTCTAATTTTGATGAAATCCAATTATCTTTTTGTTGTTGTCATTGGTTACTTCTGCTTTTGGCATTGTATCAAAAAAACTACTGCCTAATCCAAGGTAACAAAGATTTATACCTCTGCTTGTTCCTGAGAGTTTTACAGTTTTAGCTGTTACATTTAGCTTTGATCCATTTTGTCTTACTGCTTTTTCAACTTTCCTTTATTGACTTGCCTTCTGCTTGTGTCTTGGATCCACCAGAGATACCTAATACTATTTAACCTGGTGCTTTCTCTTAGAACGGTAGTCCCTACTTTAAATTTCCTTTTCTAATTATTTCTGAGGTTTTAATAAAAACCCTCATGGTTATCTCATCAACGTCACTGGTGGGGATATCATGACTATAAAGTAATGAGACAGGTTTACAGGACTCTTTCAGGGAGTCTTATTATTTTATTGAATACACTTTTAACAGATATCTAGCTCCTATAGGTGATTTGCCACTTAAAAATAACAATGATTCTTATCTTCATTAGTTATTTTAAAAGACCAAATTCTTATTGGTAAATGGAAAGTGAAGATGACAATGATAAACTCCAAGTATAAAACTAAAAGTGAAATGAAGGAGAAAATGAAATCAGATAAATTATTTCCTAGAGCTGGCCTATTTTAGGTGAAAGGCCATGATATCACCATAATTCATTTAGTAGAAAGAATATATGCTTGCATCTCAATCAGATATTACCTTGAACATCAAGGTAAGTGTTCATTAAGGAAATAATTTATAAGGGTACTTTTCAAGGAACATTTATATGTAGCATGCAATAATACCAGAAGTACTGAGAGTAAAATAATAATTTAACTGTCATAACTTACCTCCTTATGAGGATCTTTATGTGCTTCCAATGTTTTCATGACAGTCAGTTCTGCATAGTTTTTAAATCTTGCTGGCTGATGCCTTAGGATTTCTCTTAAAACCTTTAATGCTAAAGCCCTGATTGTAGGCTAAGAAGAAACATTTTAATATTTTAAATATTTTAGGTTATAGACAATCTTTACATTTTCCATTTCTGTAACTTAAGGGTCTTAATATTTGGAGGGGATCGTAGACAACTGCATAAAATATGTGGTATATTACATAATTAAGTTTTCACATCTCTAGGTGAGAACTTATATCACACTTCTTTTATTTGTAAGAAATCAGGAACCAACTACATTCTATCACAAAGGAAGTTTTATTCTGAACAACTAATTTAAATATGCAAGACAAGTAACCTGTACTTTCCTATAAAAATTCTATCAGCAACCTTTCATTTTTTCCATTGCAATTGTTAAAAATCATCAAGCTACTTGGTTCAAAAGAAAAAGTACTTCATAGTGAAAATTCCATGCACAAAGAAGCAGTAGGAGAGACTCATTTTCTCAATTCCCAAATCTGTGTAGTGCTTGACTAATAGGCAATGACAGGCAATGCAGGACAGGAAAAACAGGCTATTGTTTATATATTCTGCCATTTACCTCTTTATCCCCAAGGGTTTCAAGCAATAAAAGTAATATTGTTTTGAAGTGTTCATCCCAAACACTGAAAGATTCTTCCTGTGTCAGTTTCATGAGTTCATAGAGGGCGATTTTTCTTTCTTCTACACGTTCATTATGGTTAGACAACTCCTTCAACAATTCAGCCACCAGGTCAGAATGGTCTAGGGAAAGATCTGTCAAAAGGACGTGATGTTAATCCTGTAACTTTACAGGTTAGCTCTACAACTGTGGGGACGACAATTTCATAGCATTAGGAAACAGACAGTATGGGTTGTAAAAAAAAAAAAAAAGAAAGAAAGAAAGAAACCAAAGAAAAGTGACTAGGCAATTTTCTTTTCTATTTTGTCACCTCCAAGACATCAATGCTAGCTTAAAATTCTTTATAAAAATTCACAAAAGAGACAATAGTATATGATGAACTTCCAGAGACATCACTCAGATTTAACAATTATCGAGATTTTATCATTCTTACTTTATCTTCACCCCCTCCCCACTTTTTTTTCTGAAACATTTCTAGCAAATCCCAAATACATCATTTCATTTTACACACTTCAGTATGCATTTCTATGGTGTCATGCCAGTCACAATGTCTGAGTACTCCCTTTTTAGTGATATGAATGAAGATCACCGGATTTAAGTGGTGATAACTTGATCCCACCATTGTAAAGTTCTCCACCAATCTTTTACATAATGGCTTCACTCAGTGATTGCTGCTGAATCAATTATTTGTTAGGAGTTACAAACGGTGATTATCTAATTATACTATTCCTTCCATTAGGCTGGAATTCTTCTGTAGAGAGTAACTTTATCAACTAGAGCTATTTTGATTACCCTGAAATACAGTGATAGAAAAGGCAGAATAAATACTTAATATAGTTCCCTTTAAATTTCAGTCAAGAGTTGGGCCCAATGGTTATCAAGGAGTTTTCATTTGTTTTTGCTATTTTTTAAAAAAATTATGAACTCATGAATTTTATGAATGTTAAAGGACACACTGTTTATTTTTCAACATCATCAGTGGATAGTGCTTTGAATCACTTTTGTAGGAAAGACAGTTAAATCCAAAAGTTCACATTAAAATATTACAAGATACTAGAGTTCTTCCTAAATTCTTTTGATGACAAAATACATGATAAATTCAGGCCTTGAGGGGCCTGGGCAGACAGTGGCCTGAGCTTGTGCCATACACTCTCTTCCTTCCTAACTCCTTCTCTGGAATAAAATAACCACAGAATATGGGGCTTGAGCCTGGCAGGTACACCTAGGGTCACTCCTTCTCCTGAGTCTCCAAGAAAGACAGCTGACATCACGGAGCTGTATTCTCTGTGAGCCCACTGGGCAAGAGCATGCTGGCCTTTTGTTGGAAAGGGCTGCCATTTATGCTGATCCTACTAGACCAGAGAAGGCTGGTGGATCTGGCATTTGGGAGAGGACTGTTGCCTCAAAAGGAAAGGCTCAAGAGGAAAGAGCACTCTTCCCAAAAATGAACCTTGAGGTTGCAGTTTGACAGATGGTTCACTATTGGTCCATAAAAACAGAAGCTACTGTGTCTCATCCTGGCAGCTGGTTAGCCACTGACCTACAGAAACTAATGGTCGACATTACAAGTCTCAGGGAACCCACAACTACAAATAAGGAAAGAAAAATTATATTTCACTTAAGGGGATTCAGAAACTTGACGAAATCAAGCCGAACTACTAGAACAGATGACTTCTACTGGAGTAAAACTAACAGATGATAAGGAAGGAAAATCGAAGCAAAATGTAATGACAACATTCACTATTAAAAAGGAAGTTTGTTATGACAACTTTCATGGAACTACAATTAGAGCACTGAGAACCTATGGTCCCCAAACACTCACACACAGGGCACAAAATGTGACTACTGAATTTAAAAGCTTGAGGTACTCTGGAAAGAATGATCACTGAGAAGAACCAAATTAGGGTTTTGGAAGATGAAGAAGAACCTCTGCAAAATGCAGAGCAAAACCATGAAAAAGAAGGGCTGTTGAGTTCAAAGATAAGATCTTAACTTGGAGAATAAAAATTGTCTTGTAATAATTTCATTTATATAGACCAACACTGCTGATTTAACAAAAATCCTGCAGCACAATAAATGCATCACTATAAACCCCATAAAAATCACTCCTGGGAAGTTATGTTATCGGACTTTCACAGGTGTCAGAGGATCATTCTGATAAGAGTGTATTTGATTTCAGCTGAATAAAGGGAATTCACAAGAAAATACTTTTCAAAGAAACCCAGTTCTCTTCTCCATAAACACAGGCTTTGTAATTATTCTAGGAGATAATTAGAAATGACTTGACATATAATGGTCTGGACAAATGACTGACAGGAAAATAATTTCTGCCAAAGAAAGCACATAAATTATTCATTACAAAATGGAACTATTTATGTTACAAATGAGATAAACCTTAGGTAGGCAATTAAGATAAAGTGTAATCAACTGTATTTCCTCTTCTGACACAGAGAGGCATTGTGGTCATGTGAAAAGAACACAGGTTTTGGAGTCTTACCAAATCTCTGCTTCTTACCCTTTGTGTGATAGGGACACATTCTTAATTATTGTGGAGGCTCAGTTTTCTTATCAGTAAAATGTGAAAATAGCACCCACCTCTTAGGTTCATGCTGAAGACCTGGGCATGGAATACAATAAACTCACTAATATTAATTTTCTTTGTGTCATTATGACCAATATTGGCACAATTACAATTCTGATATTTCTGTTGCAGTGCTCAAAAAGTATGGGATATTCTTTCAACTTGGCAAACTTTGATACGAGTCTCCTTGAATAACAGTATCATCCTCACTAGAGGTAGTCTTCTAGAGTATTACAATTCCTGGTCAACTTTACAAAGGTCATAATTAGATGTGGACATTAGTGGGGTGTTTTTTTGACTTGTTAATTTTGATAAATTTGTCACTAACGCGTGTATCTGTCTGTAATGTGTACAGAAACATCTGAATAAGACACATACCTAACAAGTCTCAGAATTTTACAACAAGGTCCTTTAATAGAAATTCTGACTTGAATAAAATACTTATCTCCTGCCAGAAGTTTCCGATTTTAAAAACAAAAAAAGGAGGAGAAATTTTACGTGGTGAGGGTACATGGAAGGAAAATCAAAACAGCAATGGAAGTCAATAAATTAAAAAGAAAGAATAATGTTAGCAATGTTCACAATAAAACAATGTCAAACAAGGTCTTTCATATCTTGAAATTAAAAATGAAAATAGACAATAAATGAAAACAACTGCTACATGAGACTTGGAGCTACTACTGTTTTGGTTTAACTGAGGGTTTATCCATATTCAAAGAGTGTTTACTCAACATAAAATGGCTGCCTTATGTTTTAGAAGTCAATCAAGTGAAGAAATAGTGTTCTCAAATTCAAAAATATTCTACCCAGTTTAGTTCAGTTACATAATTTCCAAAGATATCATCCTCTAACAAATGGAAAATATATGATCCTTAGCAAAGGAGAAGAGAATTAGACAAAAAGGGGGTGATCTTGCTAAACTGTCATAATTTTGGCTTTGTGATATATTAAGTCTCTTAACATGACATGTTGGTAGAAACATGATTCCTCAACCTCATAAAATGAAAGCATTTTTCCATTCACCAAAACTACAAATGACCAGGCCTGGGGACACAGATTCCCAAGCAGAGTAAGGAGGGTTTCCACATGTGAGAGTAGGAAAGTATGGGGTTTCATGGCTCAGTCAGGGTAAGAAGGGTGCCCACATGGAGTGGTGACCCAGTGTGACCTGCCAAACTGCACGCAGAATGAGAAGGCCATCTGTGGCATTGGGTGTCAGAGCCCAAGGGGGCTGAGGACGTCCATGTGGAATGGTAGAGCCCATCAGGGTGAGGAGTGTATCTGTGCAAGTGAGGAGGTGGTGGTGGAGATGGAAAACTGGTTGCATACAGGAGGACTGACCAAATAAGTAAATACATTAACGATAATGGAAGCCAGGTTTCTTACTGTCAGAAAAAGGGGGTTATCAATATGGAAAGGAAGGAAACTAGAATTAATCTCAGGATGCTAGATTGGAATTGGAGTTACTGGTATAAACACGTAGCTTTCGATAGATATAGAAGTAAAAAGATGTAAATCAGTGTGTACACACACACACACACGTACACACTCTCTAGCTCTGGTCCTGAGAGATCTGGAGAGTAGTGATATCCACTAGCAGTGAGTACACCTCGCGCCCAGATAATAGTGTTTAAAGATCATATTCTATTAAAAGAAATCAAGGATCAATCCTTGGAGAAATAGTTGATTCCAGGGTGGAAGCAAAGATAGCATATTTTGTTGTGCCAGAATGCAAGGATGGGAACACATCAAAAGGACACATAAGCTAGCTTGAACAGGATCCTGCTGGTCAAATTAAGGACAATTTGAGCATCAAAATAAATAACGATAGTTACAAATTATAACCCACTGAATATAACAGGAATAAATAACGATAGTTACAAATTATAACCCACTGAATATAACAGGAAACTATGAGTCCATACAGTTATAAATATGTACATGAATTTTTTTTTAGTGAATAAATTTTAAGTTTAACGAGGAACAGGATATTTACATAGTTCTAAAGTACCTCCCCACAAAACATTTATTAATTACAAAAAGAGTAACTTCACAATGGAGAAGCCTGGTAAGCATCACCATATTCACGGGAGCAAAGTTAACATCACCAGCCATGGGGCAAAGTGAAATCATGTGTTACTTCAAAGAATGTATTATCATTTCTGGGATGCCAAGAGTACATAATCTGAATCCAATCATGAGAAAATGTCAGACAAACCTAAACTGAGGAAAATCCTACAAAATAACTGGTCTCTAACCTTCAAAAGTGCCATGGTCATGAGAGCCAAGGAAAGACTGAGCACTGAAGGAAACTACAGAGACATGGTGATTAAATGCAATGTGAGATTCTGAACAGGATCTTCTAGCTACAAGATATTACTGGGACAACTAACAAAACTCTAAGGGGGTTTTAGGATAGGTGGTCACTAACGTACCGTTGATAATTTCCTGAATTGATGAGTATATTGTGAGTGTGCATGTGCAAGACAATGTTTTTGTTCACAGAAAGTACATCCTAAAGCATTCAGGGTGATGGAGCATCAGTTTGGCAACTTACTCTCAAATGGTTCAAGAAAAGAAGTTCTTTGTTCTATACTCCCAACTCTTAAACTTTTGATTATTTTTAAAATTTAAAAAAAGGATATATATATATTGCAGCTGAGGCAAGAAATGTCAGTGGACTCAATCTGGTTTGCCAGTTTGAGAGCTCTGTGCATCAATAATCTAAAATAAAGCTGGTAAAGCTAGGTCTCAATTTACCAGGCTGTTGCTACTACACACAGAGTTCAAGGACGCTTTCATGCTACATCCAATTTATTCACTCCTGTTATGCTGCTATCATGAGTAAACCTCAGCAACACAGTCAACTATTTGTGACAGATTAAAACACAACAAAGTGCACAATTGTGGCAATTTTATAGATTCTTATGTAATTTAGACTTAGTTTTGTAAGTTGTCATAATTTTGCCTTTGTGATATTTGAAATATATTAAGTCTCTTGACATGTTGGTAAAAACATGATTTGTCAACCTCATTAATAATCAAAGAAATAAAAATAAACATATTTTACCACTCATCAAAATCACAAAAATTAAAAAGCATTTCTGGTATCTAATTTCTCAATCTTCCTAATAATTAAGGAAATGCTCATTAAGATGACCTATTTCATATCCACCAGAGACAAAAATTAACATTTAAACAGTCTTTGCTGGTGAGGAAATCAGCACTACTTAAACTGGCCAAGTATTTTGAGTTGGTAATTGGGTAATGACTCTGAAAAATTAAACTTACATAACTCTTAATTGAGCAATTCTACCTCTGGAAATCTCTTAGAGTGAATTACTGGTATATGTGTGTAAAAGTTTATGCAGAAATATGTTCACTGACAGCAACACTGGGGGAATAAAGGAAAACCAGAAACTACCTAAGTATAGAATCATGAGACAGTGTTGAGGGGGAGACTTTCAAGGTTATCTACATATAGCTATATATTACTATACATTACCCGACTCTTTAATAAAAAAAGAATGAATGGATTGTGTAATTTATAGACGAAAAATGTAATTCCTTATTATTAAAAATAAAACATTTGCAGTGTTTTGTACTTTGTATCAGTTTTTATGCATCTTATCTGAATCTTACTGCAGACTGTGATCAGAAGGGCAAGCAGCACAACATCACCATGCTCTTTCAGAGGTGACAAGTGAGACTCTGGAAGGTCAACCAACTTACCAGGCTATGCAGCTTAGTGTCAGAGCTTCATCCTAAGCCCACTGTTACAAGCCCATTCTAAGTGTTACAGCTTAGACCTAAACTGATTCCAAATCTTAATGGTAGCTTTTCCCATATTTGGTCCTTGAATGTATCTTATTAAAGAGTTTATGACTTCACATTTAAAAGGCTATTGTAAAGAACAGATATTCCTTCAAAGGGTTTGTCATTCTAGTATAAAAATTAATGACTGAATGAATTTTGTCTAGAGATAAACTAAATTTATAAGCTAAAACTGGTTTCAGTTGTTTCTGGGAGAAAACATTTCCATTCCAAAGACTCTCACTTTTTAGGCAGTTACAATAAAAGAGCATACATATTTTTTTACTTCATTGATTACCACTCCTCTAAACCACAGGTAGTAGCAGCATGACCCAGAACGTACCATCAGGAAACTGATCGGCATCGTCATCAAACATGGCTTCCTTGAGGGCAGACTTATTGAAGGGACTGATGCTATCTGAATAGTTATATGGATTATAGTCTCGGGAGCGTGGAGAGGAATGAGCAGGCATCGAATGGAGCAATGAAGCTTTATTATCAAGGGCTGTTTGGCTTGAATCAGTAGCATCACCTCCTGCTCTTGGGTCGGACATCCCAGGACCGCCACACATCTATTAATGGGAAGGGGAAGGCACAGAAAATTAATTCACATTCAAATATCTCTTCGAAATTCTAAAAAGATGTTTCCTTACTGCTTGAAAAGCTATTTAAAAAATGTATGATAACCAGCTGAAAAAAAAATTAAGTAATGGAAATCAATATGATGAGTTAAAACTTGCATTCAAAATGTCAAAGCTTATAGTAAAGATGTAAGGAAACCACAGCTGTGAGGGCAAATGAGAACCATAAAAGAATGCTATTTCTGATGATTTTTACAGTTCCCCTGCCAATGGCTTGACCAAACAATATCTACAGTGTGATTAGCAACAGCTTCTCTATGCCAAAGATACAAAAGGACTTTCATTAGCAACACACAAGTAAAAGCTGCTAGATTCCATTATTAAGGTAGTAAATTATATGACAGTATGTCAACAAAGATAAGAAAATCAAATAAAAAAGGCCTGCTTAAAAAAAAAAAAAAGGCCTACAAGGACTGCATAACTTTTGGAAGGATGCTTGATGGAGTTTGGGCACAGTAACATACTTATCAACATTAACACTGATACTAATACTAGAATCGAAATCATTACCACCGTCAGTATCACCATCACCACCATCTACTGAGCAACTATGTGCCAAGCCATTAGCTGGGTGCTTTACAAATATTCTTCAAATATTTACTGTGTACCTATTATGTGCCAGGCATCGTTCTTGGCATTGGGGATACATTAGTGAAGAAAAGAGAGAATGATGTCTCCCTTCACGGAGTTTACATTCCAGTGGAAGGGCAGAGACATTAAAAAAACATAATGAATGAATAAAGTATATGGTATGGAGAAGGTGATATATGGGAGGCAGTGCAGTATTAAAGGGACTATGAGTGTCAAGGTGGGACGGAGGAGGCTGCAGACTAAATAGGGTGTCAGAATAGGATTCACAGAGAAGCTATTTGAGCAAAGACTTGAAGGAAGTAGGGAAATTAGCCATGGGGCTATCTGGAGGAAGAATGTTTAAGGCAGAGGGAAAAATCAAGATAAAGGCCCTGAGGAAAGAGCTGCCCAGTAAATTCAAGGAACAGCAAGGAGGCCAGTGTGGCTGGAGCAGAGTGAACAAGGAGGAAAGTAGTAGGAGACGAGGCCAGAGAAGCAACAAGGGAAAAAAGTCTATTCTGTAGACTTTGGCTTTCATGCTGAGACAGGTATCTCCTACAGAGTTGTGAGTAGAGGAGTGAGTACAGGAGGCCAAGGGCAGAATCAAGGAGGCCAGTTAGACGCCTATTTTAATAACCCAGGTGAGACAATTGATGATGATGATGACTTGAACCAGAAACGCAGTGGTGAGAAGTGGTTGGATTTTGGATATATTCTGAAGACAGAGCCAAGAGATTTCCTCACAGACTGAGAATGGAGGATAAGAAAAAGAGAGGAGACAAGGACAATTCTTCTGTGCAAGGTTTTTGGCTAAGCAACTAGCGTGGCTACCAACTGAGAGAGGAAAAAGCAGTTTTAGGGGAAAAGATCAGGAGTTCAAACAGGCGGCTTGATGTATGAATCTGCAGCTCAGGAGAGAGATCTGGGCTGGATAGAGTCATATCATTTATTATATTCACAATAACTTTTAAGGTATGCAGTAATGTCCCTATTTTCTTAATGAAGACATTGAAGCTTAGAAGTGATAATCTGACTAGCCAATAACTGCCAGGAACCAGGATTTAAACGCACTTCTGCCTGAATTCACTACTTCAACTTCCCACACTGTACCCTGCTATCTCTGAGGGGGAAACAAACTCTCAATTAACCAGTGATTCTTATTAACCTGTTATTAATACCACGTGCAGCTTTTGGGGTAGGGAACCTCAAATATGAGTGCTACGCTGGTTTTTGGTAACCAGTTTACTAGGCCCATCTGCCAGATAGGCACGGGGAGAAAAACGACAGCAGGAAAGAAGTCAGGAAGGCAGAGGAGGGAACCCTTTAGAGATGTGAAGCACCATAATGTTCTATAATTCTGCACACACAGAGAAACCATAGATTTCACAGGAAATGATGGGGTACCTTATTTTGAGAAAAGTCTAAGCTGTCAGAGAAGTCCAAGATGAAGTAGATTAAAAAACAACTACTCTTTGTATAATGGCAGAAGCAGCAAACCAAACAATAATATTCACAAATGGCAGAAATATGAGTCACAACATTCTTAATTGGAGCCACACAAACTGATGACGCAAACCACTATCACAAATCACTACACATAACAGCAAAAAAAATCTAAATGCCTTATTTTGTCTTACAAGACCCACATGATCAGCCCATGTTCCACTCCCGTCTCTTTCATAATTCTTTGACTACACTGGCTTTCACCCTCGCCCTCAAGTATACAAAGCCTGTTCCCATCTAAATGTCTTTGCACTTACCATCTTTTATGGAATTCTCCTTTTCCAGATCTTTATGGCTTTACTCAGTCTCAGTACAAATGCCTCCTTCTGAGAGAGGCAATCATAGATTCCCTTTACATTCTAACCAACAACTCCACAGTACTCATATCTACCTGAAAAATCTACAAGGAACTTGAGCAGAGTGACTCTGCCTTGTAAATCCAAGACCCAGAACAGTGCCTGGCACATGGCAGATACTGAGTAAATACTTGTAGAGTGACTGATCCCTAGAAAACTATATTTGAAAATGACAGAGAGCAAAATTTTAAAAAAGCAAAACAAAAAACTCAATGATAAAGTCTGCAATGTAATCAAATACTCACTGAATCGCCATCATCTTTTTTAGAGTCCCTTTTCAACGGCTCATTCATATCTTCTTGACTACGGAAGCTGAAATTCTGAATTGCTTCAGTGACACCTCTAAGGGAGCTATAAATATCTTCAGAGTTCATATTTTCTGTGTCATAATCAAACGCACTAAGAAAAAGACAACAACTAATTTTTATTTATGTGTAGTTTTAAAATACAGAGGAGACTATGTAGGATATTTATAAAGATAGGCAGAGAATGTATATTCCTCAAAGCACAGTTAGCAAAACAAAACCTGACAGCTATAAATGCTTAAAGCACATGTTCCCTTGTCCATCCATCAGGGGTAGCTTACAATGACTCTAGAATGCAGAGCCTTTAACAACAGGTATGTCTTTTCATCTTCAAAAATGTTCTGATCAACCAAGGGTCAGCAAACTATGACCCCTGCAACCTAAGAATGTTTTTTATATTTTTAAATAGTTGAGAAAACATAAAAATAATATTTCATGACATATGAAAATTATATAAAATTCAAATTTCAGTGTCCATAAATAAAACTGTATTGGAACACAGCAATGCTTACTTATTTAGATATTGTCTATGACTATTTCACACTACAACAATAGAGTTGAGTAGACGTGACAAAGACTGCATGGCCAGCAAAGTCTAAAGTATTTACCATAAGTCCCTTTACAGAAAGCTTGCTAACCCCTGTGATTAACTCACAATAATGGTACTGCTTGAAGAGGAAATAAATATATTTTATACAAATCTGTAAGAAGACAAAGAATTTTTAACTTTAAACATAAATGTTATTGACATGAATTTTACAGTCAAATTCTAAAATTCAAGATAGGCTGGAATTTAGCCATCAAAATTGTCATATACGTATTACATGGAAGAAATAGGCTAGACGATAAGTTTGCAACATATTTTTCTTCCTTAAATGCTGATGAAGTATCCTATAATTGTAATGAATATGCATGCCATGATATATGGCTAATAACAAAAAACAAGTTAATAATTACAAATACGGACTACTATGCAAACTATTTCCTAAAAGGCCAGGAAAAGGGAAAAAAATATTAGTCCATTAATAAGTCAAGAACTTCATTTGAAATTCAGCCCATGCCTGAATTACACAGTGTGTGAAAATTACACGTCTTCTATTTTGTATTAAGGACCAATCTCACAGTCACATTTTTCCCTAAGAAGTATACATAATGCCATTTTATATTAAACCCTTCCCTATTTGTTCTTCTCTATTTTTATATTTTCATCTATAAGCTTAATTTTTTTTCTATTTTTAGAGGTGGTCAATATTAGATCAAAATATTCATCATTATAACTTGACCTCACTATTTATACTGAGTAGTATAACTCAAAGACACAAAGATACAATTGGCAATTTACTGGATTTATATAGCATTATCTGAGAAACATAACTATGCTTCAATGCAATGAGCAGTAATTTATAAAAGCTGTGTCAGTAAGTTTTCTTTTCACTTATAAAAAAATTCCATACCCTATACATTAATATTTAAAGGGTTAGTTTTGGAATAAATAAAGTTTATCCAATCTGTTATTTCTATGTGTCTAAGACCTCTCAAGTCAAGTGGAAATCCACTGGAATTATATTAACGTCTCTTTTTCTAAGAATGAGAATCTGCAAACACAAACCATGATGAACAATCACTCTTTTACTACCTTGGAGATAAAGTATTCTGTGATGTATTGGTAGGAGAAGTAAGAGGACTGGACCAGTTGGCTGGTGAACGTGGTGTCGGTCTTGTCAAAGGACTCCCCATGGAACCCTGATGGAGGGAGTCAAATAAATATTAACATATGACAGCTAAGTTCAACTAAAAGGCTCTTAAGGAAGTATACAATCAAGAAGTAGAAAACCATGAACAAGTCATATTTACAGGTCAATATTTTAAATATTCAAGTACTTATCTCAGAAACCATCCCCACTGGTTTCTGTGGGGAAAAACTTTCTCCCCATTCAGAAATCTAACTCTTTAGTCTTTTTTTGTTCTCTTCACCTACTTCCTGCTCTCAAATATTATCAACATCTTCCTCAAAGATTCAACAAGATCCCAAACCAACAACTTTAAATTAGCTTCTTGTTCTGGGCCAATTTCCTTCCTCCGACCATTACAAATGTTCAAGTTTTCTCTCTCGAGTTTGCTTTACAAATGATTTTCACAAAGATACCAAAGGAGTAAAATCTGGTCATATTATTAATTTGCCTCTCTCTTAAGATATAATGAAATAATCTCTTCTCCTTTTAAAAAGATAACTGACTTTGGTCCAAAGAAACTGTTCTCAGATTGTTTTTAGCCCTCAGATTTTTACCTTAAGTCTGCCATAAGTGCATCTACTTTCTCCTTTATTGATTATCAAAGGTCTTTCTCTGTTCGTCTTTTTAAAACTTAAGTTCAATTCTTTAGGCATATTATGTAAATGATTCCATATCATTTATATATGTGAGTGTGTGTATATATATATACACATATATATATATATTACACTGTAATGTTTCATTTACTCAGATCTTACTTCCACAAAACAAAATCCTGTATATCCAAGCAACTGTTGATCTTCAAGCCTGTAATTATTAAATGTGAACACATCTTTTTAAGCACTACTCTCTTCAGACCCTGGAATATTATTTGTTAACCCCGGAATAAGTCATCCCTTCTAGTCCTTAAGTAAGGATTGGTTCATCTAAAGGGTATCCTAATTCTAATGGTTGTAAATCTGATGCCTCATCTAAATTCTGCTCACTTTTCATTTTCCTTGTTCATACTTTGGCCACCATTCACCACCACCCTAATATATACCAAATTATAATATAAACACAATAGTCCATGGACTCTATTTTTACCAGGACAATATTTAATTCTCCTCAGGAAATACTGTCCAATGCAGATGCAAAAATTATATACTAGGGTCAAAAGTTTACTTCATGTAATTGTTGTTCAACCACCCATCACAGTATACAACAGCCAAGAAAATAAGAGAAAAATACCTGGGTTCCATTCCCAGTATTTCGAAGGTGATTATGAAGAAGCTTGGTAGCACCATCTTGAAAGGTTTTGGGTAAAGCTCCTAATAACATTGTAAACTCTGGGGTATTGAGTTCAAATAAGGAAATCAGCACTGATTGTGCTGCCTAGAAAACAAAGACATTCAAGAAGTAGATGAATACATTTTGGTTACTCAAAGGAGACTATTTTCTTCACTTAACGTTTCTGTTTAATAGCCCAAGGCCATCTTTCCAGGGAAAAAGAAGATATTCTCATATGCTTTCCAATTTCTTTTTTGGAAGAATAAAAAATAATATTTGACCTACCATTTAGTTTTTGAAGGTAAAAAGGGAATACGAAAAGTATAATGAATACGACTTAACAATCAATGCAAAAGTTAACCAGACAGGTTCCAGAGTTACTCTATCAATATATCCTTCTGGTTCAGTTTTCCTAATAAATGATTACAAGGAGGAGGAAGGATGAAAATAAGGAAGTATATTCCTAAGCTATACAAGGCCCATCCAGAGCAACTTAGGATTTAATTTTCGTTTTATTAATGTGTGATTCTTAAATTAACTAGCTGAATCTAGTGTTCCCTCAAGCAGTTAATCTAACAAATCTACAATTTAAAGCTAAAACTAGTCTAATGCTTTTGTGGAAATGGAAACAAAACAAAGCTTACTCAGATCAGTTAAGAAAACTTATAAATTTCCTCCTTTCTTCTAAAGTTATTAAAAGCCAGACTTTGAAATTCAGATTACACAGAAACAACGGAGAAAGAAACCCAAATCGTTCACCATCACAGCTTGTATCCAAATGTGCACATGTTGCTCTGGACCTTTTCTGACCCCACTCTACAAAAATCTAAGTGTTCTATGTTTATGTCATCTAAATATACAACAGTAGGGGAATGGTTAAATTATGTTACATTGGAACAATGGCATACTACACAACACAGCCTTGAAAGACAACACAGCTCTATACATGGAGATATCAGACGACTATTATACACTGCTGAAGGAAAAACATTATAAAACAAGTTATAGGGGCTGGCCCCGTGGCTGAGTGGTTAAGTTCGCGCGCTCCGCTGCAGACGGCCCAGTGTTTCGTTGGTTCGAATCCTGGGCGCGGACATGACACTGCTCATCAAACCACGCTGAGGCAGCGTCCCACATGCCACAACTAGAAGGACCCACAACGAAGAATATACAACTATGTACCGGGGGGCTTTGGGGAGAAAAAGGAAAAAAATAAAATCTTAAAAAAAAACCAAAAAACAAGTTATAAGCCCATTTTGTTAAAAACAACAAAGTATATATTGAGAGGCTGTGTACACTGACATGTTAACAGTACTTAAATAAAGCTATTTGCATTTTGAAACAAAATTTTATGATTCTGTGTTTTTTTGGAACTACAACATGGAGAGGGCCTAATGTTAATTTGAGCAAAGGAATTAATGATTTTTAAGGTAGACTTTATTCCATCTAGAGTTTATTTTGGTGTATGAGATTCAGCTTTATTTTCCCCCTAGAGACAGACAGCTCAACTGTTCTACAATTATTTATCAATGAGTGTATCCTTTCCTCATGACTTGAAGTAACACCCTTATCATGAACTAATCTCCTGTATAAACCTAAGTGTCTCTGGACCTTCCTTTATGTTCCATTGATCTATTTGTCTATTCCTGCATTAAATAATACAGGTTTAAATCGCATGATTTAAATTGCAATAGTTTTAGTATATTTTGATGAAGTCCTTCAATTCTGTTAAGTTTATAGTTTAATGTCACATTTGCTTTATCAGATACATGTCATATTTATTTTAAAATATTTTTTCAAGTCTTCAAGTAAAAGTAATAGATACTTATTATGGATTTAAAAACAAAACTGTTTTAGAAAAGGTTTTATAATTTTCAATTCCCCTGTTCAGCTCTCCAGAATTCCTCTTTGTAATACCTATTTTTTCCTAATAGTTAGGCATTCAGAGGCTCATATATTACTTGATTTATCAGCATGAGACATTTTCTAGTGATTTCTTACTACAATAGATGAAAACAGGATCCTTTCGATATCAGTCCTACCCCTTTTACCCTCTTCTCCCTTACATAATATAGCAACAGTGCATTTTATTAGCCAGTGTAATTTTTTAAAAACATAAATCAGATCATATCTCTCCCTTGCTTAAAACATGTCAAAGGTTTTCTTCAGTCACATCGGTATTCTGTATCTTGGAATATCCCCAATTTTTAATTTTGATGAAATCCAATTTACCTATTTTTCCTTTTGTCGTTTCTGATTTGGTAGCATATCTTGCCAAATCCAAGGTCATGAAGATTGACCCCCGTTTTCTTTTAAGAGTTTCACAGTTTAGCTTTTACACTTAAGTCTTTGATCCACTTGAGTTAAATTTTTGCATATGGTATGAGCTAAGGGTTCAAATGAATTCTTTTGCATGTGGCTATTTAGTTATCCCAGCACGATTTGTTGAAAAGACTATTTCTCTATTGAATGGTCTTGGCACCTTTGTGGAAAATCAGTCAGCCATAGACACCTAGGTTTATTTCTGGACTCTGAATTCTATTCCACTGATCTTTATGTCTACCCTTATGCCAATCCTATACTGTCTTGATTACTGTTGCTTTCTACTACATTTTGAAATCAGGAAGTGTAAAGTCCTCCTATTTTGTTCTTTCTCACGATTCTTTTGGCTATATGGGTCCCCTGCAATTCCATATGAATTCTGGAATCAGCTTGTCAATGTCTACAAGGCCAGCTGGGATTTTGACAGGGATTACATTGAATGTATAGATCACTTTGGGGAGTACTGCCATCCTCATAAGTCTTCTGATCCACGAACATCGGGTATTTTTCCATTTATTTAAATCTTCTTTAATTTCTTTCAAAATTGTTTTGTAGTTTCTACTACAAATTTTGCGCTTTTTGTTAAATTTATTCCTAAGCATTTTAATCTTTTTGATGCTATTTTAAATGGAATTGTTTTCTTAATTTCATTTTGGATTGTTTCTTGTGTTTAGAAATGCAGCTGATTTTTGTATACTGATTTTGTATCCTGTAATTTTGTTGACCTTATTAGTTCTAATAGTTTTTTCGTGATTCCTTAGAATGTTCTATATGTTAAGATCATATCATTTACAAACAGAAATAGTTTTACTTCTTCCTTTCCAATCTGGATGCCTTTTATTTCTTTTTTATTTTGCCTAACTGTCGTGGCTAGAACCCAAGTACAACATTGAATAGAAATGATGAGAGCAGATATCATTGTCTTGTTCCTGATTTTAGGGAGAAAGCATCCAGTCTTTTACTGTTAAGTATGATATTAGCTGTGGAGACTTATAGATACCCTCTACTGGGTTGAGCAAGTTTCTTTCCATTACTAGTTTTTTTTTTTTTTTTAATCATAAAAGGATATTAGGGGCCAGCCCAGTGGTCCAGCGGTTAAGTGCGCACGTTCCGCTTCAGTGGCCCAGTGGTTTGGCTCCTGGGTGCGCACATGGCACCACTTGGCACTCCATGCTGTGGTAGGCATCCCACATATAAAGTAGAGGAAGATGGGCATGGATGTTAGCGCAGGGCCAGTCTTCCTCAGCAAAAAGAGGACTGGCAGTAGTTAGCTCAGGGCTAATCTTCCTCAAAAAAAAAAAAGGATATTAGATTTTGCCAGATGCCTATTCCATTGAGATGATAATGTGGTTTTCGTCTTTTTACTATTGATATGGTATATTAATAGATTTTCAGATGTTAATTCAATCTTGCATTCCTGGGATAAATCTCACTTGGACATGGTGTATAATTCTCTTTTATATACTGCAGGATTTGTTTTACCAAGGATTAAAAATGTCCGTATTCATAAGATATTGGTCTGTAGTGGGTTTTTCTTGTGGTGTCTTTCCGGTTTTGGTATCAAGGTAAAACTGCTCTCATAGAATGAGCTGGGAAGTGTTCCTTCCTCTTCTGTTTGCTGGAAGAGTTTGTGAAGAACTGGTACTAATGTTTGACAGAATGCACCAGGGAAGCCATCTGAGCCTAGGCTTCTTTTTGTGGGTAGTTTTTTGCTTATTAAATCAATCTCTTTTCTTGTTCTATTCACATGTCTATGTCTTGAGTCAATTTTGATAGTTTGTGCCTTTCTGGGAATTTGTCCATTTCCTCTAAGTTAACTAATTTATTGGCATACAATTATTCATAGTATTCCTTTATAAGCCTTTTCCCTTTTTTTGGTGAGGAAGATTGGCCCTGAGCTAACATCTATTGTCAATTTTCCTCTTTTTGCTTGAGGAAGACTGTTGCTGAGCTAACATCTGTGTCAATCTTCCTCTATTTTGTATGTGAGATGCTGCTACAGCATGGCTAGATGAGTAGTGTGTAGGTCTGTGCCCAGGATCTGAGCCTGCGAACCCTGGGCCACTTAAGTGGACCACACGAACTTAACCACTGCACCACTGGGCTGGCCCTTCCTTTTTATTTCTGTAAGGTTAATAGTAGTATTCCCTCTTTCATTTCTAATTCTAATAATTTGAGTCTTTTCTCTTTTTTTTTCTTGTTGAATCTAGCTAAAAGTTTGTCAATTTTGTTGAATGTTTTTAAAGAACCAGCTTTTGGTTTCCATGATTTTTCTCTATTTTTTTCTATTATCTATTTCACTAATTTCTGTTTTAATCTCGATTATGTCTTTCTGCTTACTTTAGGTTTAGTTTGCCCTTTTTTTTCCCAGTGTCATAAGGTGGTAAATTAGTTTATTGGTTTGATATCTTTCTTCCTTTTTTATTATGGGCATTAACAGATATAAATTTCCCTCTAAGCACTGCTCTAGCTATATCCCATAAGTCTTGGCATATCATGTTTTCATTTTCATTCATCTCAATGTATTTTCCAATTTCCCCCTTGATTTCTTCTTTGATCCACTGGTGATTTAGAAGTATGTTGCTTAACTTTCACATATTTGTGAGTTCTCCAAATTTCTTTCTGTTATTGATTTCTT
The DNA here is from genome assembly GCF_041296235.1 of Equus asinus. Lineage (NCBI taxonomy): Eukaryota > Metazoa > Chordata > Mammalia > Perissodactyla > Equidae > Equus > Equus asinus. The sequence goes on along the minus strand of NC_091810.1, from coordinate 62,503,694 downwards.
TTTTTTTTTTTTTTTTTTTTTTTAAGATTTTATTTTTTCCTTTTTCTCCCCAAAGCCCCCCGGTACATAGTTGTATATTCTTCGTTGTGGATCCTTCTAGTTGTGGCATGTGGGACGCTGCCTCAGCGTGGTTTGATGAGTAGTGCCATGTCCGCGCCCAGGATTCGAACCAACGAAACACTGGGCCACCTGCAGCGGAGCGCGCGAACTTAACCACTCGGCCACGGGGCCAGCCCCTGTTATTGATTTCTAATTGCATTCCACTGTGGTCAGAGAACATAACTTGTATTATTTTTATCCTTTAAAAAAAACTATTGAGGTTTGATTCATGGCCTGGTATATGGTCTATCCTGGAAAATGTTTCATGGGTACCTGAGAAGAATGTATATTCTGCTGTTGTGGGGTGAAGGTCACAAAATTTATATTTTATGCACATCTTTGCAGCAAATATTGAAGAAAATGATTCATTAAGGAAGAGAGTAGAGAGCTACATAAAGGATGCAAGAAATAAATGATTAGGAGTGAAGAGAAGTCTCAGGAAGACGGTGAAGAGAACAGACGGTCTAGGAAGGAGCTCCCCAGAAAATAAATATGTTTTCGAACATATGTAAAATATTAGCCACAGGTATGTGGCAGAGATGTTGAAAATATGAATAGATATTTATAAAACTAAAAAAACACAGGTGAATGAAAAACAAGGCAAATTATTAACACCAAGACAAATAAAGCTTCTATAAGAAAGGAGGCAGTAATAAACCACTTGGTATAGGAGTGACTAGTTCCACAGTGAAAATGTGTCTTTTCTGTTGATTACCAACAATTGATTCACAAATATTTTGAAGGTTATGGGGAAAGGTAGAGGAAAGGATGTCGGACTGGTATGGGAAAGCTAAGTCCTCATTTACCAAAGTAGATAGACACACACATAATGACTAAACTTTTATCAATAGGTCAATAGACAATGCCTAAAATTGACAAATCAAGAAATAGTGTAAGTTCTTATTTGAAATACATAGGTAAATTCAAGGGGAAAGATTGGGAATATTTTGAATGATTATGAGATTAGAGTTGCAAGGATTACAGCAAGGACAGCTATTTTTGATTCTAACTTTTAAAATTATACTCATATTAATTGGATAAAATTTAAAATAATTAAAAAGAGAAGATTTTAAAAAAAGGCTTCATATCACCAAAGCTAACTGGTAATGTCCTGAAAATATTAGCTTCCTTCACTGGCAATCCAAAATGACTGCTTTTCTCCCCCTAATTTATCTCCTAAATCTTATATTAAAACATACCTTCCGAACATCCGAACTTTTGGGTTCTGTTGTCCAAGTGATGACTCGAGACACTGCCAGGCGAGTTTCACTGGAATTTATAAAATCTCCTGGATCCATCTGTTTGGCCAGAGTTTCTATGTATTTAAGGATAGCAACTTTCACCTGTAGAGGTAAGCACAATGAGAGAGGACAATCAGACGCTCACTGAGAGTCACTGAGAACACTTCAGAAACAATTACGTGATTATTTTTGACAAATAGAAAATGAAAAAACATCAACAACAAGAAAGAAATTACACAGCCACCTACCTACCTGAGGTACAAGTATACGATAATGTGGATTTTTGTTTTTCACACATGGCAGAACTTTTAAGTCCTAGGCATTTCATTCCCTGTATTTGAACAACTGCTTAAGACTTGACAAGCTTATACACTTCTTGTGTATAAGCTTTCAGAGCTTACAGCTGACTCTTGTCTAGACTCCCTGGGAACCAGTCTTTATCAATTGAGTGTAATCTAGCTCTTGGGGAAATGAACCAAAGTATTTTGGAAATAAGGTATTGTAAATCAAGAGGATAATTAAGGCAGGCAATAGAAGTTTTTTGTCAAACATACTCTTAAGATTCACACAATGAGATCAGATTCCTTAATTGGGTCATCAACAGCTAGAATTACCTTCCAAAAGAAGTGTCACAAAAAAGTTTACACGAGCACCACTGGAGAAAAGACAATACTGATTTGCATGAAAGAGTCATCATATATGGGTTTTTTGGATGTGTAGGAGCATGGTGGGTAGGTGTGTGGTGGGATGCAGGCTTCAAAAGCAGCAAGATGTAGGGCAAAGCAAAGACACTTATTCCGTAGACTTGGCCTTTTTTGTCCTTATAGGAAGCCACTGTTAAATTATCTCCCTTCTCTCAGGTATGTTGGGGCAGAAAAAAAGGTTGAGAACCACTGTTTTTAAAGTCACATCTTCTAACATTCTAGGATTTCTGAATAATTGTTCTCTAAGACTTTATCAGTGCACTTTAGAAATGACACGGCATAGTTCACAGTCTTTGGATATAGCAGATGGTAAACACCTATTAAATTCTGATTTGCTGAGTCAGAAAAAGCAAGGTTTAAATGTATGATTAAAACAGCAACTTCGAAAAAACATTGCCAAAGATTAAGGTAGTCAGTTTTTCTACGTTCTTTTCCCCCTTATTATTGATCTTAATGTCATTTGTCTCATTCAGTCTAAATAAGGTCTCTAGAAAGTACCATGCTAAGTTAATCTTACAGGAAGTAAAATATTAAAATAAGGTTCTGACTCTTGTATATTTTCCCCTTTCTGCTTCCAGTAAAAAAAAAAAAAAAAGGAAGGGATCAAATTCCATTCTTCATTTCATAGCGAATGGATTTTAAGAAGCAACTACAACTTTGAGAAATGTATTAAAAAACAAGAGTTAACCATCAGCCATCCTGGGTAAAATGTACAGCAGAGAGGGAAAGAGACTTATAGTTAATTTTGCAGTAGCAGGCCCAATTAAATTAAGTAGCACATAATACTCTGGATTCTTGAATCCGTGTCACCTCTCAGTGTGACTGGCTGAAAGGTGACTATAGTAAATCAAAGAATAAACGTCAATATATTTGGTTTTCAATTTGCCACCATTAACAATTAAATATATTTATTTGCATTATCTGAGATTCAATTAGTGCAGTGTCTTGGCAATTTATAGAGGCATGCAAAATTTTAAACGGGTTTCACAGAATAGGTGTGTTTACTATACCAATGGGCAAAATAACCACAATACACATAGAATCATTTGAAAGTTTACATTTTAGTAGGATATTTCACAAGGATATATACATAGTCTGTAATTTTAATAACACAAACATGCATTCTTCTTCAGAGAAGGCAAAATAATCTAGCTGCTAAGGTAATTCTACAACGTTTGTGAAACCCGGAAAAAGAGGTCACCAAAAACTAAATTTATTTCTTAAAATATTACTTACTTAAATAAAATCACTCTGTATTGCCATTTCCCCCTATTCTATTGCTTTCTTTCTGACATTTAATCACATGCCACTCCGTAACGGAGAGAGAATTTTATACAAACACCCCTCTTTTACCTGATAGATCCATCATTGTTTTCTTTTCTTTTTTTTAAAAGATTGGCACCTGAGCTAACATCTGTTGCCAATCATCTTTTCTTTTCTTTTTTTCTTCTTCTTCTTCTCCCCAAAGTCCCTCAATACATAGTTGTATATTCTAGTTGTAGGGTCTTCTGGTTGTGCTACGTGGGATGCCACCTCAGCATGGCCTGATGAGCTGTGCAACGTCCGCGCCCAGAATCTGAACCAGTGAAACCCTGGGCTGCTGAAGCAGAGCCTGTGAACTTAACCACTCAGCCACAGGGCCAGCCTCCATAATTTTTTCAATAAAGAATTTTTATTGATCTCATACTCAAGTTTTCTATGTTTTTCTATAACCTGTTAAGTTTTTTATTCTTAATCCTATCACTCATCTGAAAGTTACTTTTATTTTTGGCATGAAGTATGGATGGCTCCAATATAACTTCTCCTTGCTATCCTAAAATATCAATTTAAAGCTGAAAAGTGATGTTCCCCTAGAGCTTTGTGTATGTGTGTACATATGTAACACAGAATATCATTATATATAATATAGAATAGGCTATATAACATATAATATATAGTATAATATATATATAATGTAAAAGCTACAGATACACACACACATATACATACACGGCTTTTAGAGAAACAGTCCGTAGTACCAGTCTTCAGCATAATGTTTTCCAACAGAAAAGCTAATTTTAAGTTGTCTGTTTTCCATTTCCCTCTTCCCTTTGTCTTTCTCTTCAGACCTTAGCAAATTTATTCTCTCCCTCAACTCACCTAACACCCTTCTTTCCTTTTTTTTGTTTTTTCTGCTTTATCTCCCCAAATCCCCCCGGTACATAGTTATATATCTTAGTTGCAGGTCCTCCTAGTTGTGGCATGTGGGACACCGCCTCAACGTGGCCTGATGAGCGGTGCCATGTCCACACCCAGGATCCAAACCAGCGAAACCCTGGGCTGCCACAGCGGAGCACGTGAACTTCACCACCTGGCCACGGGGCCAGCCAGCCCCTTATCACCCTTATTTCTTAAGCTAATGGTATAGATCTCCATTTCCACTGGCCCATGAAATATACATTTTCAACAGCTCTTGAATAGCTACTACTGGCACCTAAGTCATAACCCTTGTTACAGTTTACAGCTTAATAATAACGACACAAAATTATAAGTTTTATATGCTTAGGAATGCTTATTACAGTGGCTTGAACAAAGAATGAGTTCAAAAATATTTATCAATAACATCAAGTAAATTATTCTTCTTCTGCAGGTCACTTTTCAGAATCAAAACAGATGGAACCCCTTTCAGAAAGCAGCTCTGAGAAAATTACACTATGTTGAGTATAAGTCAACCCTGGTAAGAAACATAATTGTGATTTAAAGGCAAAATCATATTCAGAAACTTAAAAGGAAAATCAGTCCTGGGGAGTAATGCTTGTGGAAATATATATCGTGCAGAATAGAGCAGAAAAATATAAGGCTTGTAAATGCACATATGCTTGTTATTTCCCTGACTTTAATCTCATTTAATAAAATGCACTAAGAAAGATCTTTAGTAAAGAATTCAAGTGCTCTTTTTTTATATGAAATTATTTTTTCTGTTCATTAATAATGACTTTTAATTACAAATTGGAATCTACTTAGTTTTCACATAAATTAACTGGAAAATGTGTGCTAATAACAATTGAGAAGGTTGATCTTCATTCTAAATTTTATGCACACATCAGAAGTATCACATTGCAAAAAGAAAAGAAGTTACCATTTCAAGGAGAACTGGAGAACAGCACTGAGATTAAAAAATTTTGTTTACTAAAATAAATATAGGTAAAAAACTGACATTTCACCCAAAATATCTACTCAAACTCCTAAACTTAAAAAAAAAGTATTGGGAAATCACAAACATAAAATTAGGTAAGACTTTATAAAGCGAGTTTGCATTACCAGCTTAGGGTTAGATGGCCATACTCGTGTTGCCTTCTAAATGTATATCCCCCATAAGCTTCTCTAAAGGATAGCCTGGCATTCGAATAACATTTGAAATCAAATATGTGCATGCTTAAAAGGCTTACAAAGGTTAGTACCGAATACAGATGCATACAAACATTATCTGAAACACTGCAGAGTTTGTAAAGAGAGTTAAGAAAAGAAATAATGCAGATTAAAACAAAAACAAAAAAACCTTGGAGCTCCAAAAAGAGTGAAGTTGGTCCCGAAGTGCTGGCTTGACTGTCTGAAAGTTTATAAAAACAAAATCCACTGATTGAACAGCTTCTCATGTGACAGAAATACAAACATCAATATAACTTTATTAGTAAAATACTGAAATTCTTTACATTGTCTTCAAAAGACTTCAAATTTTTACCTTCAAGCTTGGTGTTTGGGTCTGATCAACTGTAAATCTCATTAGAATATTAAACTGAAGATCATTTGGAAAAGATTCTCTGAAATAAGAACAAAGCAAAAACAAAACAAAAATTAAGTCAGTAAGTAACTATTTAACCAAACTTAACAACAGAAAATTATGCTTAATACCCAAACATGTCACTCAAAAAGCATGCATGAAGCAGTATCTGTATGTGGTATAGTCTATGTGGTAGAGTATACAACAAAAGCTATTCCCAGAAGAATCTGAACATTTGAATTTATACCCTGAAGGGAGCTAAAAAAGCAACACTATAGTAGATAATGGTCTATCCTGCCTCAACTATAGATTTAATCAGAAAAATGTATTCAGTAAAAAGTTCAACATTATCAGAGATGTTTCCCCACACCTAATGTCTGAATTCTAGACTCACCTCAACTTAGTAAATGGATATTTGAAATAAGTCACTTCAACAATCTACACAAGAAAGTAGAAATATATCATTGGTTCAAAATCTTCTGAAAAAAGATTCTGAATATTTAAATACATAATAAAACATTCTTTTGAAACTTAGGAAATATTTTATTTTTACATTAGACTGACTAAAATCTTCAACTCTTCTTTGCAGATCTATCTTAATTAAGATAAAATACCATCTTAAATTACTCAACCAGTGTTAATGAAATTTTTATGAAAGAAATGCAGTGTTTGATCTAAGGACCAATGCAGCAGTAAATATACCATGTGAATGCCAGCATTAACAATTTTCAAATGGAGTGCATGCAGTCTAAATGGTTTGAAAGGACTCAGAAATAGGAACTTTTAACAGAGAAACTAAATATTCCTGACTACTATCAGGTAAACTTGAAATACATGAAGAAAATATTACCTTGTAACATCAAGGGCTTTCTGAACTTTTGCCTGAACAGACCCAAGTAAATCAGCACCCATTTTTTTTAGTAGTTGTGTCAGCAGTACAAACAACCAATCTTGAAGATCGTCTTTGTGGACTTGTATGAAGTCCACCAGTGTCTCCAAAAACATGCTGAACACCTACAGTTGATAAACAGGGGAGGGAGGGAGAAAAGGGAGAAATATTGACCTCTATGATCAATTCAAAACTGAAATAGAAAGGAAAACAGGAGTCAGAGGCACAGCGATTGGCAGCCAAGCGGAAAAACAATCTCTCTTGCTTTTCATTGGACTCTGTGATACAAGAGTATGTCTGAACTGTTATCCGACTTCTGCCGAAGTTCGACAATTAGCTATTCCATGCAGCATCACTTGGTAAAGAAACTTTGGCCATAATGGCTGGCACACCTAATGTTGTCAATGATGTCATAGCTTAAACTGGTAAAACTGAAATCCATTTTATTTGAAATTTAGGGCAAGGAACTACCCATAGTCTCACCAGCCCTCAGCAATTTAAAAGAATGGCACTGAGTTAATCAGAGAATGGCTATGCTGACAGCTACTTTAAAGTATAAGACCATTCTGACATAATGGGCTAATTAGAGACTCCTCAGATTTCTCAAAATGTCAGTTGTCACAAATTTTTTGGTGTGAGGCATATTATTTATAAAACTGCTCCCAAAGTAATTTTAAATGATTTGGGGTAACTATAACCATACCTAAAATAAATTCAGGATACAAATCTACATCTAAGTTTTAATGATTTCTAAAAAGTCCTACATGGTATGCTATTAGTCTCCATTTCTGTTGATGGGTTTTATTTGGTTCCAATACGCATTAAGTCTATATCTCTTTTCAAGAAATTCAACACCATAGTGTATTTCTGGGTAAAGAGGAAAAAAACTCAAGACAGTGTCAGACATGTTGTATTATGAGACAGTTTATACTCACAATAAATTACAAAAACTATGGTTTTAAACAAGTTAATCTCAAAGTAACTATGCTAATTTAAAAACTGAGTTTTGCTCTCAATATATATTTTGTCTTGAATTTCCTTTATACAGTTATACACAAACTCCTGTTTTTTACTCTTATGTTAGAAATGAAGGATTTTGTCTATCAGAATTATAAGTAAGCTTTAACATTTGAATCTGAGTTAGAAAAAATACACTTTAGCTATTTACTCAAGATGCTCTATATCTGTAAAAACAGCAGCTATAACTACTTTAAATTTTCTAGTACTCTCTGACCCCCAGGCAGTATCTGCTTCAACACTGTTCTTGTTTACAATGCAGACTCATTAACTTCCGTCCCACACCCTCAACCACACCCAAAAAACTTTGGTTTCTCCGATTCAAAACTTGGTCCACTGTCAGGGCCCAGAACACTGCTGATGAAGTTCACTAGGCCTACTCTATAACAAATGCCTGTATCTAATCTAGAACTCACTCTTACCGGCACCTGGCAAATTTGTCCAGTGGTGTGCTGGAGTCAGTTAGTACCAGCCTAGAAAGCCAAATGTTAAATATTCAGGAATTTTGTGAGTTTGCTGGTAGCTTGAAATCAGTCCTGGTAGGAGTATTTACACCTCTGAAATTACAGCAAATTTACAAATCAGGGCCTCCTGCCCCTCCCCCAAGCCTGGATTACCAGTACACCACTCTGGTTCACTCCTACTCGTTTCAACTCTTGCCTACTTTCCTGAAGATTGCAATTTTAAGCTTACACTACAGTCATGCATCACTTTGACAGGGATACAGTCTGAGAAATGCATCGTCATGCGATTTCATTATTGTGTGAACATCAGAACGTACTTACACAAACCTAGATGGTATAGCCTACTCCACACCTAGGCTATTCTGTACTAATCTTAGGTCCCACTGTCGTATATGCTGTCCGTTGCTGACCGAAATGTTGTCATGTGGCGCATCACTGTATACCAAAATCCATTCTGAAAATCATAGACATTAGAATGCCTAAGTCAACTCTCCCATTTATCTGGTTCTCAGGAAGCTGAGAATCAGAAAATTAAGTGACTTGCTCAAGGTTTCCACAGCTAATTAATGGCTGGGCCAGGACTTAGAGGTAAGTCTCCTGGTTTTTCAGTTATGTTCCATCCATTCTATTACTACATAACTTCATCTACTGTACTGTCATTCAACATAAAATCCTCCATTGACTCTTCCCTCACTTGATTTCCCCTACAGCTATCCTTCTAATAATTGTTTCTCTAAGGACTAATCGTAGAAAGTAATAGTTTTTCATTAGCTTAGTATACTTCGCTATTCTGTAGCTTGACACTGCTTTCCTCCTCTTATTTCCCTTCTTTCTTTCATTCTAGTTGCCAAGCATTTTCCTTTTGCATCCTAAATCTGGGGTGATTTCAAGCCAGCCTTCACCCTGATTCTCTTTTCACGGGAAGTGTGACCTCCTTGACAAGGCCTCTCTGATCTAACCTCTAGAATAGCTCTCTTGGCCTTCCCCAAATCTGTCAATCACACCATCATTGTAGGCACCAGCCCTTTCTGACCTCAAGTCTGGATTTCTCTAGTAGTCTGACTTTAGTCTTTATATTTGCTGTTATACCAGGCCTCAGAAAAACATTTCCGTAACAGGCCGTACAGTAAATATTCCAGGCTTTGCAGACCACATGGTGTCTGTTATTCAACTATTCAACTCTGCCAATGTAGCAGAGCCACAGACAATATGCAAACAAGTGAGCACGGCTGTGTTCCAATATAACTTTATTTACAAAACAGGTAGCAGGGCAACTCATGCTTCTTTCTCACCATCAGATTATCATATCACTCTTTTGATAGAAACAAATCCTTTAAGGTCCCTTCACTGTCTGCAGAATAATGTCTCAAATGCTTAGACCAGGTTCTAACTCTCCAAACTCATCTTGGACTATGTGACAACATAAACTCTTTGTCCCTGAACACATCTTACACACATTCCTGATCTACCATACTCCTCACTCCCTCTCTTTATACACAGTATGTGATTCCCTACAAAGTACCACTCAAGTCCCAGCCAAGAAGCTTCTCGGACTACTTTAGATAATAGTCACTGATCTTCTTTACTTGAAATTTATAGTGGGACTAACTTTATGATGCTATTTAATTTTTTTTTCTGTATTTATATTATCTTCCCACCTGGAACATACATTTGAGAATAGAGACTAAATTTTTATACAGTTTTGAATCACTAATTAGAACCAAGCTCAAAGTTATCAGAGGCTGAGGACCAAATATAAAGTTGTTCAATGAATGTGTAGGAGAAGTTTCTTAAAGAGTAAGGATTTTCTCAAGTGAAACTTACCCGGCAATTGGTAGCTAACCCCTTTTTCTCAAGGCAAGGCAAGATGTGTAAGACTTTCCCTTCATCCCAGTGAAGATGAACTTTTCTTGCCTATAAACTTTTGGACATCTTTCACTTTGCTGGACTTAAGCTAGTCATTCCCCGGAGGCCCCTTCTTCTCATGCTGACATATCTAAAGTTTATGTCCTTTCAAGATCTGAACTGCTATTTCCTTCAAGAAGACTTCTCTGAGTCTCCTAAGTAGAAATTTCTTTTACTTAGATATAATATATGAATGAATAAACATGTAGAGACATTATTTATAGTACTCTACATACAGAACTGTACTATTATTTTTCAAAATACTTATATCCTATCAATGGTATTTACTAAATGAAAAAATATATATCTATCTGAAATATATATTGGAAATTTCACATAAAATTTCTTACTTGATTGCCCTATCACAAAGAGTTCACTGTCAGATATGGACAATCTCCCATTTCCCTATCTATGACTAAAGAAGAAAGTGGAAAGTGGATATGCTAATACAATACTAGGGCTAAACATCTGCTTTCAGAAGAGTAAACTGAGAATCACTGTTCTGTAAACTGCTCTGTTTGCTTTTAAGAAATAACATTAATAGAATATTAGAAAGTATATATGGGGAGATTAAGACTAAGTTTTTTTTAAATAATTATGAAACTTAGGAATTCATTTTTTAATAATTCAATGGAACCAACCTGCAACAGAATCAATTTATAATCCTACATATCTCACAACGCTAACTTACTGGGAAAGCATTATAATATTCAAGCTATTACAATTGAGGCAGCCTTTTGTTAACCTTGCTTATATCTTAGGTGTGCCAGTCATCAAATATAGAACAGAAGAATATAATCAAATTAGATTAATTAGTAGATTAAAAAGCACATCTCCAAACAGAATGAGTTTGCATAACTGCAAATAGCATTTCGTGGATTGCAAAGGGTCCAACACTGCATGAACTCTTTGGGAGAGAAAATAGAGAAAAAGGGTTAATTTCACAGTCATGCAGTAAAGTTAGGTTTCCAACAAATATTGAACCAACTTACTCTCTATTGAGAGTTCCAACACAGGGGACAGCATGCAAAAAGAAAAAAAGAAAAAAAAGAAAAACACACAAATTAGTCGCCATCAATGCAAAGTTCCTGTATGGAAGAAAAACACTTAGAAAATAAAAGTGACAAATGTTTTGAAAAGTTTATGATAAACTCAAAATAGTTTTCAAAACAAGAGTTAAATGAATAGTATGGGAGAAGAACATGTGATTTTCCTGTGCTCTCTCTTACCTTCTTGCCAAAGAAATTTAAAAACAAAAAGCAAACACAAAACTCCCTTCTTTTCCAGACCCTACTATCCTCGAGGCTTAACTTGTGGAAAGAAAAAACTAGAGGGGAGAGGGGAGGGGGAAGAGGAGGAGTAGCTACCATTTTAATAATATCAGGATATAATACAAAAACTCAAATCAAACCCTGACGCTTTAAACTCAGCACAGAATGGTGACATACCCAGTTTATTCCTTTTGGGGGGGGGGGGGGGCGCGGGGGGTGCTGAGGAAGATTAGCCCTGAGCTAACATCTGTACCAATCTTCTTCCATTTTATATGTGGGTCGGTGCCATAGCATGGCTGATAAGTGGTGTAGGTCTGCACCCAGGATGTGAACCCATGAACTCGTGCCTCTGAAGCGCAGCACGCCAAACTTAACCACTATGCCATGGGGCCGGCCCCATCCAGTTTCTTCTTAATGAATTCCATTATTGGCAGAGCCTACGACAATCACCAAACAAAAGCTAAACAAAAACAAATTAACAAAAGCCTCCCCATTATACTGTCTTCATAGAACTAACTAAATAACCAAAAACCAAACCAAATAAACAAAATCAGATGGGTCAATAAGAATTGCATGTTGTTATAAAATCCAAGGGAGAAAAACCATAAAGTTACCTTCCTTACAATTCTGGGGAGGACTATGGCTGGTTCTCCACAGCTATTAAAGGAGGCCAAACATTTGTGGTCGGTTCAGTTCTGTACTAACATCAAACTCAGCTTTCCTATTTGAGCTGCAAGGGACTCTTTAAAAAAGTGTTTCACTTTATTACTGTATAAATCCTAGCACCCAGCTAAGCTGCACTATTGTCCTAACAAAAAATCAAAAACTTAACTTTAAGAAATAATCCAGCCTTGTTCTTATACCTTCCAGTAAGGAAGAATTATAGATTATTCTATATTGAATATAGATGCTTTAAAACTCTATTTCTTAAAGTTGTATATATTATTAATTAAAATATCATTTAATAAAAGAGGCCCATGCAGACCACAACTGTCTTATCTTTGGCTTATATTGCCAACAAAAAATATCAACAGCTAATACTTAAGAATTCACAGAAATTTTTGCATTAAAACCAAGTGTAAAGTAAAACTAAAGTAAAAACCAAGTCCTACAGCTGTAATTAGTGGTAGCAATATCAGTATAAAATAGTAGGTATCTACATGTTCAATTTGAAAGTTATAAACTTTAAAAAATTTCAATAAACAAATTGTTTACACCAAGAGTATTTTAATCTTTGTCTTTAATGGGGTATGGCATTCTTGGATAAAATAATTATACCTTGTGATAGAGGATAATCTTTAAAAATTATTGTTTTAAAGTATAAACAATTTATAATCTTTTTTTTTTTTGGTGAGGAAGATTAGCCCTGAGCTAACACCTGTGCTCATCTTCCTCCATTATTTATGTGGGACACCACCACAGCATGGCTTGATGAGTGGTGTGTAGGTCTGTGCCCAGGAGCTGAACCTGCAAACCCCAGGCTGCCAAAGTGGAGCATGTGAACTTAACCACTACGCCACTGGGCCAGCCCCAGCAATTTATAATCTTTAGCTGGATTTTAGTTTATGTATCAAGTGGGATTTTAATATCTTTAAGTAGTGTCACAAGTAATGAAGATATTGAAAACAGAAAAAAATGAGGAGGAAATGATATGAATAACAATAAAGTGAAGACAACAAAAAAAGAGTAAAGTGAAATTCATTAATATTTTTCTTAGAATTTCCCTTCCACATCTCCCTCTCATTAAATTCTCATGTAGACACCTGTTGTCCTAAAGGAAGATACCTGATAAAAGTTTCACCATTGTCAAATACATTGCTGAAAACAGAAATAAATGAATACATTTTACAACAAACCAAAATTTCACAGTACACCTGTAGATTATGTATAAGTACTTAATGAAATATATTTTAATGAACATTAAAAATTGAACAATATTCTGAAAATTTTTATGGACTAATTCAGTATACAAAATGCTGCTTCTATATTACCATACTATATTGCTTTTGTGTTATTTAATGGCAATTCTTTTCTACAAAATTGCTCTGTAAGGTAAGAATATATTTACATTATTGTTGTAATAATCACAGAAGAAAACTGAACAAAAACTTAGATTTTTTTCAACTTAGTCCAATTATTTGCTTTACAAATAGTAAAATGTTTTTAGTAATACAAATACAGTCACCCTAATTACATAAGAGTTGTGCTTGTTACTATATCCTTCAGTTTACAGTCTTAGATGATCTCTCTTTAGAGAAGCTTAAATTTTACAAGACAGCAATTTCTAAATTATGTACGATAGCAAACACAATTTCAATTATGTTTCAAAAGATTATTACCCTTTTTTGGGCAATAATAAAACAAAAGTGGCTTACAGTTTTTGCTATTATTTCATTTCTTATTTTGGCAATATACAAATGACACCCTATGGGAGAGAAAACAAATCTTAAATACTTAAACATACCTTGCCATGAGGATCAGCAAACATTCTTGTGAAAATTTCACATAATCTTTTCAGTTCAACTCGACTGTCAAAATAATAAAGTGGCTAATTAATATCCTGCTGTAGAAGGAAGTCATTTAAAAGTAATCCTACATACAATTTGGCTTCTTAAAAAAAAAAGCTAAAAAACTCAGCTCTCAAAATCAAGAAATTTGTGGGATTACTAGTCAGGGCCAAATACAAATTTATCAAATGTAACAATAATTCTGTTGCAACCCACACTATTTTACAGGTTGAAAGTTCTATGAAAAGAAATACAATCGTATTTCATTAACATAGCATGACAGAGGAAACTGTACAAATGACATTCCCAGCATATGAATCTTACCCTTTTAAATGCTAAGATGTTTTCTTAAAATCTGCCACCTGACGGCTAAAATCTTTCTAAACTATGACTACTCTCTTGTCATTTAAAATGATATAGTGAAGCTAATATTAACCCAGTCTTGATGGGGTTGGGAAAAATATTATGATGATTTATTGCAGTGATTAACGAAGTGTAATACGCAAACGTTAAAATATATTAGGCAGCACAGAGATAAACATTTATTTTAAATTACATATTTCTAACACTTCCTAAAATTAACATACAGCTAGTAAATCAAACCCTGATTTCAGGTATCAAGTCAGGAAACAGCTCTCTATTTTCTGTCATACTCAAACTTATGAATTATCTGAAACTACGTTCTTAAAGGGGTAGACTATAGAGGTTTAAAACATTACACAGATAAAGAATTTAGGGGAAAAAAGCAAACAAAAGCCATTAGGAAAGGAAACCAAACCAAAGCAAACCTGAAAGACTTAAAAAAAACCAAGATGAACTTTGGTCCTTGGAGACGTTCACTCCAATTCCATTTCATATTACACTAAGATTCACATATTAGATGAACATTAAGAATATATCTTCATTTTTGAGAGAGCATAAATATTCTTTGTTCTCACTGGAAAACTTATCAGGAACGCATTTTAATAAACCAGTCAGCTTTAATATTATGTGCATTTTTAAATTTTAATTTAAAAAATTAATAACATTTTTCATTGAGCTTCTATTTGCGAATAAAAGTTTCCTTTTAAAATGTTTCTTTAAATAGAGCTAGTGAATTAAAAAACTTTTAGTAAGGACAGTATAGATGATTCTAAAGGACTGCTTTAGGAAGTCCTAAACTTGGAAAAATATTTTGACGCTACCTTCTGAATTCAGGATAAGTCTGTTCCCATACCAGTATCTCTAAAGTGTTATGGAAACAAAGTCAAGTCAAAAAGTGCTAACCTGACAGGGCAATTATTTTAAGACAATACACTTACCTTAGCGTTCTCTGATTTTTTAGTAAGTTCTGCAGACCGAGGAGGCCTTCCTTCCTTTCTGACCAGTTGGAACTAGCACATCTATTGAGGACTTCTGCCACATCTTCTGTCTGTCTCATATATGTAGGAATACTACCATTTCGAGAACTATAGGAGCGTTCTGAACAAGCACTAGATGCATCACTGTTGGCATCATCATCTGAATGCATTCCATATGATTCATATCTCCTTCGAGCTGGTTTTTTCTGTTATACATAAAGACTCTCATTAGTGGTAGCTAAAAGAATATACTGGTATTTCACAATTTCTACTGACCACAAAAGGACTGGTTTTTGTTTTAAAATCATTGCAAAGCATGCTGCTAATCATTGTAATAAAAAACATCAATATTTAGTTTTTCTTTAGAAAATATGTTTTAGAAGTTAGTAGAAGATGAGATATTCTTTAACTATGGGAAGTGGTAGAAGCAGAATAAGACTGCATGGAAGGTCAGATATGTGAAGCGAAAAGAGCTCCAAAATGTGGGGTTTTTCCTTTTCATGGAAAACCAAGAAGAACTACTAGAGTATAAATGAACAGAAACTGTCCTGGAAATTTGAGCGATAAGAAGAAAATACTACCTTTTTAGGGATGAGAATGGATCAGAAAATGGACAATGGATCAGAAAAACACGTTCTTCTCCTTTTAAAGTACTTTTTCCCCCCTGTCTTTCTACCTTCTCTTTCCTTTATTCTCCTTTTAGTTCTGCTATCACTTCTCTTGCTACTCTTTCTTCCCTTGTACCTAACTCTCATGTCTCCTAAAGAAGTAAATACAGACGACGAATGGTGAGAACCTGTTTGGCTTACTATTATTAAGAGGCAAGCTCCTTGAAAGTCCTCCACATTTTTCCCAATGTGTCTATACATTCTATTTCAATAAACATGAGAAAACATATTTAGATTCCTTTGATTCCTTTATATCGGAAGCTTATTATTTAATAAATGTAACTGCTAATTATACCTTGTATATTAAAAGTGAAATGAGAGTGAGTAAATAGCTAATTTGAGATTTCCTTAGAAGTACTGGAAACAAACCTTTATGTAACGTGATATCTGAATTTAGGCTGGTGAAAGACATTTCTATGAAATATGTTAAGCACAATAATTTAAAACAGTTCCAGGTGGCTAGAAATTCTCCAAAGTCTAAAATCTAGAAGAAATGTAACTTGAACTTAATTCAAAATAGTTTTATAATGAAGTTTCCATCAGTAAATGCCTCATACTGATTTAGAGACATCAACTTAATTTAGAATGGCAGTAATGTGCTGGGCTTCAGGATCAGTTCTGTTACAGACAGCAGTGTGAATGACATCATCTCCTTTGTAAGCAGCAGTCAGACTTAAAGGATGAGAACCCCCCCACAGGACCCTCTATTCAAGTAGTTTCTCTCCAATGATAATCACATTTATAGAAAAATGGATTTATGTTTAAGAATTTTATTACTTCTATATGAATTTTTTATAGAAGACTATCACCTTGTTAAACTGATGAAGCAAAGAAAAAAAAAGTTATGGTATCATAAGATGTCAGAAAATAGCAATGTCTATACCTTAGTCCGTATGTCTCCTAAGAGCTGAGAGCAGTAAATTTTTGAAGAGAAAAATTGAAAATAATGAAGAACATTTTGCTAAATGGCACAGTGAAGTAGGCATTAACAATGCCCATAACCACAAACATTAAGTTTTTAAATATATAGACACAAAAGAACTGCTTATTAGCAGACTATATCTTTAATCTTGCCAATATCCTTTAATCCAAAGAGATATATTTAAAGCTACAAAAATATTCCATAACCAATTTTCCCAAAGAAACTCAAGTCTTCTTCCTATCTGGATCCTTCTGTTGTTTCCAAAGTTAATTTTATTTCTATTATTTTCCCTAGGTCCAAATTAGGCTTAATAGTTGGAAAGTCTTTTCCTAAAACTTGACAGTTACAGCTGGAATATCTATGCCATACAAACAATGGAAGTAAACAGAATAAAATTATTGGGATTCAGTGTTTAGTCCTGGTAGTTAAATATTCCTCATATAATTCAAACACAATCTTAGTATGGTAAGTAATAGTTCAAGAATAACTCACTCAATTCACAAAATTTATGTGAGCAGAATTTAACAGGTAAATCATCCATTTAAAAAGAAACCAGAAAACATAATTTGAGAAATACATGGATGAGGAATAGTAAATTTAAAACATCTGAATGATTTAACATCATTAGAGCAAGATGTGATCAATATATCCCATGCCCCAAAGAACAAAGTTCCTACTTAGTTATATTAACTTATTAAAAAAAATAATCAAATGACTGAGGTAAAGGGAAAAATTCAGCACGTATAGACTATTAGAGTAGAACTACACATTGATTTCATTTTAATATATTATAGCTATGACCAACAAATATTTTTTAAAAGTTGTTTTTCAAAGCTATGTAGGAAAAATTGTATTATATCAACACTGGTTAAGATGTGATCTACAGTTTTAAGAGGCATAATGTTTGTTTTCATTTTAAAACAAAGATGAGTCCTTTTATAAGTTCTAGGTAAGAAATTGAGTAAATGCTTCTCAAACAGAGGATTAATACCATAATTTGAAAGAGGAAATGTCATACTGAATTGACCTGGAAAACCGGCAAAAGCTAAATATAGTCATTACTTCAAATGAAACTTCATAATTTTAAGTGAGGAAAACAACAGTGATATATGCACAACACTCTTCTGACAAACTATCACAGATCTGTAACTATGTTTTTAAACCTGTTTAATGTGTCAAGCATAAAGATCAGGAAGATATCGTAATTATAATTTGTCTTGAAGTTGTTCTTTCTCTCAGCTCAGAAAATACAAATAAGTAAAAGATTAAACAAACTCCTACCCCAAACTAAAATAATCCCTGAATACTCAAGGTTAAGCTAGCCATGAAACGATATGCTTGCAGTGTACATATTTATACACTAACCTATCTACCCTTACTCTCAGTGTACTACAGTGCACTAGACACATCACCCTATCAAAGACATCAATATTTATATTCCTGACCTCCCATCAATTACTATTGGCCCTGGCTTAAAATCTGACCAATTAATGAAGATCAAGAATTAACTATGCTGCTCTGCTTTTTACATTGCCTACACTTGATCTTCCTAGATTTAATCCACAAGAATTTTCCCATCTCCTTTCCCACACTGGTGGACTGGCTTACTCATGCATTAATGTCATAATTGGAACATCTATAACGTAAGGAAACGGATAAGAGTACCAAGGCATCTGCTACCGCCTCCTCCACATCGGAACCTGTGTTCAGGACTCGCATGGCACTGACAGAAGATGATAGTCGGCTCGACTGGCTGATCCCATACCCTGGACCTAATTCATCAGAAGGAAAACAGCTTTGAGAGTCATAAATGTTAACAGCATCAGGGTGGAAACTTTAAGATCCTTAAGGGGAGAAAAAAAAAACCAATGGGGCAAAGCATTTTAAAAGCAATACTGTATTTACTGGGTTTTAGTTTTTGGTCAAATAAAAGGGTAAAGGCTTAAAATTACTCACAATGTGTGGAAAATAAATTTAAAGAATAGTAGCTACAATACATTTATGATCAGAAGATAGAAGAATGGCTGGCTGACTAAGGGCTTGCAAGTCTATCGCCCTATAATTAATTCAGTTCTATCAGTCAGGCAAATCTCATCCACATGGCTGAGTCCAGAACAAAGATCGATCCTCAAACCAGTAACGATTAAGGAGCTCAGTGAAGCCACACCAGGAATTTGCAAGGGAAAAACCCTCTAATTATTCTCTCTTCTCCTTCAAGATAGGTTGATTTCATTCTATAACTAAGACATATTTGATATTTGTTAAGCACTTACTGTGTGCCCAACATTCTGAGGTACGTAAAGACAAACCAGAGATGAATTCTCTCCCTCAACTACTTTCTATACCATCGTTTACAATTAAAACACTTCATCCACCATTTTGGTTTTTTTTTTTTAAAACATATATACAAAGATGAAGTACAGAACTGAGAACATAAAACAACTCTATATTTAAAAATAACATAACTTAGGTTACACAAAAGAAGAATGTCCATCTGCCAGGGAGAAAAATGCTCAAATAAGGTTGCTAAAGGAGAACAAGTTACTTGGGGGAAAACAAAAAAAATCACAAATGATTTATTGTCCAACAAATTAAATGTAAATGAATCAATTTTAAAACAAATATTATTCAATGGAAACTGAAAAGGACAAAAACTTGAGATGAATGCACAGATGACAGTGAAAATGTACTCATCCTTCACCTGAGGCCCCATACACATCGGGGGCGTAGAGGGCACCAGTAGATCTGGAATGGTGTCTGGAGGCTGGAATAACAGGACCATACAAACCTCATCTATTACCACAGAAACAAGGAATAGTGGCAGCACTATAGTCAGGCAAGGAGAGTTAGTTAACACTGGTATTACTATTAATTGCTAAGGATCAGAATATTGCCAAATAGGGCAACTGAATATTAGCATTGCAACATTATCCTTGACACACAACAGATCTTACACCTAAGGGGACAGACATAAGCCCACAGGAGACAAAAAAGCAAGTATTCAAATGGAAGGAAATGTCAAAAGTACAAGTATGGAACAAAAAAATGAACATTGTAGTTTAAAAAAAAAAACCACTATGGTAACTAGTAACCAATACTAATCCTATCTTCTCTAACCCTGAACCCAGTGGGGCAGTTATAATTATTCCATTTTATAGATGGGTAAACTACAGCATAGAGAGAAGTTAATTAATTGATCAAAGCCACATACTAGTAAGTGATGCACCTCAGTATCTGAATTCTTTCAAGGACTTTGCTCTTAAACAATACACATACCATCTTCACATTGTTCAAAAGATAACATACCTCACTTATGTTAACATAAACATTTTCCATAATGGTTCATAGAATATAAGGTCTGCATACAGTAGCAGATTATTTAAATATCGAAGCACATTTGAACAGCAAAAAAAAGAATGTTAATAATTTAATCAAAAAACCTGGAAATGTGTGACGTATTTCCCTATATTTATATATCTCTCTAAATTTAGCATATTTTAAATTTTAGATCTCAAAACCCCGATTTTCATAACACCATAAAGTCAATCTTTTACTTACATACAGAAACAAAAAAGCCAGGTAAAATTCATTTTAATATTTAATGAATATATTATTCATTTGGTAAAATTCATTTTAATATTTAATGAATATATTATTCATTTTCAAAGTTACTCTTCTTCAGATATATTAGAACAGTTGAAACACTTTTATTACATGAATCACTCTTTCCTTTGCCACAAAGAAATGAATGAGAAAATAATCAAAAAGATTGAGAAAAAGGATTAAGAGAATGCTGCATAGATGTTTCATCAGACCCTGAAAGGTGATTGGTATCATTAGTAAAACACACTAATATACAGTTAGTTTTAATTTTACCCATTACACATAATATATAAAATGGTGAGAAAGAGTTGAACCAACATGGAAATGCCTAATGGATGAAAATCTTTGAAAAACTTTATGGAATCAACAGTTATCTGCAACTGAAAATAGCAGGTAAGAAGCACCACTTACATGCTTGTAATAATATAAGCCTTTAAATCTTGGTTCCAGAAATAAATGGAAACTAAGGGTCCATGTTCCAGAGAAGTTCAGCTTTGCTCAGCTCTTATTTATTTCCAATGCTTTAGGGCTCTCACACTGGCCCTGTCTACAAGTGAATGGATGGCAAGGTATGGGACTCATCTGCTAAATGCCAATATTCAAGTCAGAGGGGACAAAAGGATTCACCAGATAAACAAATAAAAGGATATGAGAATGCAGGCAAATATAGCGGAAAATGGGAATGGGGAGGATAACCTGATCTCTGGGAATGCTATTCTTCATTCCTGTGTACCAAAGAGGGCCAATCTGCTACCTTTACTACACAGTATCCATATATAAATGAAAGGGCTATAAAAACGAATTCTTCTAACATTATATGATTAAAAGGTTTAATTATCTTTAACCCAAGTAGGATATTTCATTAGACTCAGGAAAACTGCTTTCTTTAATAATAAAATTTAGATGATTTAAATTGTCAAATGGAGGTTTTGAGATGAATCTAGAAAATTAATGGCTAGACAACATAACCTCTTTAAAAATAGACATAATAACAATGTTTATTTTTCAGATAATAGTTGGTTATAAATTTCCTCCAATCTCTAACTATTATACAGGTTTAAAAGGTGTAGAAACATTTTGGTTTCTTCTTTTTCTTTTTAAAGATTGGCACCTGAGCTAACAACTGTTACCAATCTTTTTTTTTTTTTTTCCTGCCTTTTCTCTCCAAAGACCCCTGGTACATAGTTGTATATTTTAGTTGTGGGTCTTTCTAGTTGTGGCATATTGGATGCTGCCTCAGTGTGGCCTGATGAGTGGTGCCATGTCCACACCCAGGATCCGAACTGGAGAAACCCTGGGCCACCGAAGTGGAGCAAGAGAACTTAACCACTCGGCCATGGGGCCAGCCCCTGGTTTCTTCTTGATGTCTCACATTTTCTAATAATTCCACAGTATTAGCATTATACAAATGCAGGTATAATACCACTAAAAAAAATCTAAGATCATTGTTACTAAAGCATAATGAACTATTTCTAGGTAAGCAATTAGAGCTTCAGAGGGAAGGAGAGGGGGAGGAGGAGGAAGAGGAGTAGTGGCAATAGTGGTGGCAGTGACAATGACCATGATAATCAAGTGCTCACTGTGTACCAAGCACTGTTCTGAGGGACTTTTTCATGTATTCTCTCATTTATAGCATCTGCAAAACAATCCTAGAAAGCACATGCTATTATTATCTTAGTTTTATAGATGAGGATACCCAGGCATAGAAAAGTTATAGAGCTGGGGTAGGCCATCCGACCCTAGAACCCAAGCTCTTAAACTACCACACACCCACTCTACTTCCTTCAATTCTTCAAGGGGGCATGCTTATTTTATATAAAGGCAGGACTTACTTCATTTTTTAAACATATATATATGAGGATGTACCATGTACGTATGTGCATGTGCATACACACATACACAGACACTCGACAGACTAAGACTACTGTATATGAACTAAAAATATCTCTGGCAAAGTATAGAAAGGGAGACTCTTTGGTACCTGGAACTGGAACATAAACAACAAGGGTTGAGGATATCCCTGTCTGTGTTCCTAGCTCAATGGGTTTTCTAGATCAGTCTAATGATATATTTGACCCAAATGCCCCACAGAAGAAGAAATTAATCTCTAGAAATTCTACACTAACATGTCTATTGAAGAAAACAATAATTCTAATAGATGATGAGAACTATGTTTTACTTAAGTGTCACAAAGTCTGAAGAGGAACTACCTAAGTATTGTAGTAATCTACATTTTATGGAATTAAAAGGAAAAATCTGACACGGCTATAGGTATGTACAAATAAAGTGCTAGTTAAAATGCTGAAGGACCATTCAAAAATTCTAAAGATTTTCAATGTTAAAAATTCTGCCTCTCCAATTATTCTAAAATACTAGAGGTTAAGAAAAAGATCATTTAATATTTTATAATTGAGGTAAATACAGTATTATAGTAAAGTTCATAGTACAATCTCTATAATCAGGGACAGACAGGTTTTACAGCAGTGACATAACATGAATTAGCTAATAAATGGGAAAAAAACTATAAAATACTATAAAAATGTTAATCTCTCTCATTTTACATTTCTATGGTATCTGCTGTAATTTCTCTTTCATTTCTAATTTTATTTATCTGAGCCTTGTCTCTTTTTTTCTTAGTATGTCTGGCTAAGGGTTTGTCAATTTTGTTTATCTTCTAAAGAACCAGCTCTTTGTTTCATTGATCTTTCCTAGTGTTTTTTTGTTCCAATTATTTCTGCTCTAAATTTTATTTTTTCCCTCCTTCTGCTGGCTTTGGGCTTTGTTTGTTCTTCTTTTTCTTGTTCTGTTAGGTGTAGCTAAAGATTGCTGATTTGGGACTTTTCTCGTTTGTTAAGGTGGGCCTGTATTGCTATGCATTTCCCTCTTAGGACTGCTTTTGCTGTATCCAGTATGAGTTGGTATGGTGTATTTTCATTTTCATTTGTCTCCAGATATTTTTCGATTTCTCCTTTAATCTCTTCAATGATCCACTGGTTGTTCAATAGCATGTTGCTTAGTCTCTACATATTTGTCGTTTTTCCAGCTTTTTTATCGTACTTGATTTCTAGTTTCATAGCATTATGGTCAGAAAAGATGTTTGATATGATTTCAATCTTCTTAAATTTATTGAGGCTTGCCCTGTTTCCCAACACATGGTCTATCCTTGAGAATGTTCCATGTACACTTGAGAAGAACGCGTATTCTGCTGTTTTTGGATGGAGTGTTCTATATATATCTATTAAGTCCCATCTGGTCTAGCTCTTCACTTAAATGCACCATTTCCTTGATTAACTTTCTGTCTGGATGATCTATCTACTGATGTAAATGGGGTGTTAAGGTACCCTACTATTATTGTGTGTATCTCCTTTTAGGTTTGTTAATAGTTGCTTTACATACTTCGGTGCTCCTGCGTTGGGTGCATAGTTATTTATAAGTGTTATGTCTTCTTGGTGGAGTGTCCCTTTTATCATTATATGAAGTCCCTCTTTGTCTCTCATTATCTGTTTTATCTTGAAGTTTACTTTGTCTAATATAAGTACAGAAACACCTGCTTTCTTTTGTTTGCCATTAGCTTGGAGTATCATCTTCCATCCCTTTACTCTGAGCCTGTGTTTATCTTTAGAGCTGAGATATGTTTCCTGAAGGCAGCATATTGTTGCCTCTTGTTCTTTAATCCAGCCTGCCACTCTGTGTCTTTTGACTGGAGAATTCAACCCATTTACATTTAGAGTGATTATTGATATCTGAGGGCTTAATCTTGCCATTTTATCACTCATTTTCCAGTTCTTCTGCATTTCCCTTGTTTCTCGTCCCACGTATTTCAGACAACCAATTCAGTCTGGTAGTTCTCTATGATGGTTTTCTCAGCATTTATCATTTGTGTCTCTGTTCTGATTATTTGTTTAGTGGTTACTATGAGGTTTGTATAAAACAACCTCGTAGATGAGATAGTCAATTTTCTGATAGCCTCTTATTTTCTTAGACTAAGTTGACTACATCCTTTTACTCTTCCCCTTCTAAGTTATTATTGTCACAACTTATCTGAACTTATGTTGCAAGTATGTGATTAAAATGGCGACACTAAATTTATTTTTTTTATTTTTTATTTTTTTAAATTTTTTTATTTTATTATTATTATTTTTTTCTTTTTTCTCCCCAAAGCCCCCCGGTACATAGTTGTATATTCTTCGTTGTGGGTCCTTCTAGTTGTGGCATGTGGGATGCTGCCTCAGCGTGGTTTGATGAGCGGTGCCATGTCCGCGCCCAGGATTCGAACTGACGAAACACTGGGCCGCCTGCAGCGGAGCGCGTGAACTTAACCACTCGGCCACGGGGCCAGCCCCCATTAAATTTATTTTTGATGTTTTCCTTCCTGTTATCTTTAATGTTGTAATTAAGTGTTTGCTAACCTGTTCTGGTAGTGAGCTGCAATTTTCTGATTTTGTGTACCTATTTATCTCCTTGCTCAAGGCTTTGTAACCCCCCCTTTTTTTTCAGGTATGAGGGCCTTCTTGAGCATTTCTTATGTGTGTGTGTGTGGGGGGGGGGGTCCTGTGGTGATGAACTCCCTTAGCTTTTGTTTATCTGGGGAAGTTTTTATTTCTCCATCATACCTGAAGGATATTTTCGCTAGAGTATTCTTGGCTGAAAGTTTTTGTCTTTCAGAATTTTGCATATTTCATTCCACTCTCTCCTAAATTGTAAGGTTTCTGCTGAGAAACCTGCTGAAAGCCTGACAGGGTTGCTTTCTAAGTTATTTTCTTCTGCCTTGTTGCCCTTAGCATTTTTTCTTTGTTACTGACTTTTGCCAGCTTTACTATGATATGCCTTTGAGAAGGTCCTTTTACAGTGATATAGTTAGGAGTTCTATTAGCTTCTTTCACTTATATCTCCAGTTCCTTCCCCAGGTTTAGGAAGTTCTCAGCTATCATTTCTTTGAACAAGCTTTCTGCTCCATTCTCCCTCTCTCCTCCCTCTTGAATACCTATAATCCTTATGTTGCATTTCCTAATTGAGTCAGGTATTTCTTGGAGAATTTCTCCATTTCCTTTTAGTCTTAGTTCTCTCTCCTCCACCTGAAGTGTGTCTATGTTTCTATCCTCCAGACTGCTAATTCTCTCCTCCATAATATAAGCTCTGTTATTTAGGGAGTCCACATTTTGCTTTACTCATCCATTGTGTTTTTAATCCCTAACATGTATGATTGGTTTTTCTTTATAGTTGTCAATCTCTTTTGTGAAGAATTCCCTCTGTTCATTAATCTTGTTCTGATTTCCTTGAACTGTCTATGTGTATCTTCTTGCAACTCATTGAGTTTTTTTAAGATAGCTATTTTGGATTCACTGCCACTTAGATTATAAATTTCTGTGCTTTCAGGATTGATTTCTGGGTGCTTGTCATTTTCCTTCTGGTCTGGAGTATTAATATATTTCTTCATATTGTCTGATGGTATGGATTTGTGCCTCCTCATAGTGATAGTATCTGGTTGCAGCTTCCACCTGCCGCCACTGAGTGGGGATCAAGAGCTACGTATTCTGAGCCCACTGTGGCTCAATCATTCTCAGCTGCTGCTTTTCTATCATATGTGCGGACACTCTGGCTGACTGTCTGAGCTGGAGTGCTGGGTGGGGGGAGGGGTGCTCTCTTTCACCTGCACGATCAGGGAGGCTTTCTTGCTCTGCCCTTGCTATCTGCTCTCCTGGTGTGATGGCTTGATGAAGACACCCCTGCAGCAGCTTAGCCACTTCTGTGTGGGGCTTCCCCATAGGCTATGAGGGAACTTGGAGAGTGAAGGTGTTCCCATGGAGTACTGCGGCATCCCCCTCCTCTCAGAGCCTTGTGTGGTCTGGTGCCCTGGGTTGCTCCTGTTGGGGGAGGGAGAAGAGATCCTCTTACCTCCTACCACTTCCTCCAGGGGGTCCAGCACTTCCACCTTCAGATGTATGGCTGCGTGGGTCTCTCAGATGTCTTTTGTGTTATGTGAATGTCCTCTGTTGCTTTATGAGTGTCCTTTTCATTGTATCTTAAGAGGGAGAGTCTAAGGGAAGAGCTCACTCTGCCATCATGCTGATGTCACTCTATGTCTCTCACTTTAATAAGTTGTTCATACATTATTTTGTAGTACTCTTTCTAGTAAACTAAGTTAAATATCTAAGTTGAAATGTCAATATTTCTTCTGAAAGGACAAAAGTATTTATTTTACCCAACTAAATAGTCCATATTTCACTTGAGAGTAAATATTTAAACATTTTTAAATTTTAGAGCCTTACTTGTTTAAAAAAACGTGAGTTTAATATTTTGTAGTTTAAATCTGTGTGATATTTACTTGATTAGGAAGACAATTTGTTTATACAACGTTTAACTTGCTCATTTAAGACAAGTAAATGTCAAAGGAATTTCCCCAAAATATAATTTTCTTCTGACTCTTTCCTCAAAAAGACCAAAAAGAAATAGGAGCAAAGCCACAGTCAGTAAAGAAGCTAAATCCAAGGTACTTGAAATTATCAGATGGTAATAACACAAGGGGAAAGCAATGCATCTCACACCTGCCCAAATACTTACCAAGGGGCTGAAAAGAGCGAACAGGACTTGTATCTCTGCTGCTCTCCCGACTGGCTTCCCGGCTGCACCCTTGACTCACACTTGGTCGAGGAATACGACTGCTTCGGGCTGGTAGGAAGCAACAGCAGCATAATAAGGGAGAAAACAGAAGGCAGAACTTGCATTTTTGACATTTTGGTTTATTTTTTTTCTTAAAAATTGATCGATAACAAGTTTTTATATAAAGTTGAGAAGAAATTACTCTTGATGAAGCATTACCAGGTAGACAGTTAAATTTCTTAGTTACAGATCTCTATTTTGAGATTAGAAGGGTCAAATAGTATTTTACTAAAATAAAGAGGCTGCAAATAAAAAGGAAACTAAAATATAAATGAATTATACTTTCAAGGTAAGATATCTAGTTTAATTTATAACCTACATTTTAATTGCCTTGAATTTTGCTTTTTTCTTTTAAGTGCCTAACTGAAGTCTTCAATGCTATCAAAGCCTGAAACACATAAGAAATAAAAGGTCTCAAGTCTCACATAGAAAATCTTACCCACTGAGAGCCTAGATGGACTAGCCTCTCTGCTACAGCCCTGGCTCCGTGGTATCTTGCTTCTCTTCTGTGCTGAGGCTGAATTGACCAGGACTCTTTGAACACCAGAGCTCACAGTAGAGAGGGCTGTTGTGGTCAGAACTCTTCCTGGAGACCCAGACCGGCTGCCAGCTGAACACCAAACACATATACAAATGTTAAGATATGAACTCCAAGAGAACTTGCTGAAAGGATAAAAATTCAAGAAATATATCTGAGAAAACTGTGATAGTATGGTAAGTTCTAAGTTCAAAGGAAATGGATTGAGGAAGATTTATTTATGATCATAACCTAGAAAAAACATGGTATACTATACACTAGGACTGAATGGTAAATCGCATAAAATATATTTTGAGTTTTTGCAGGTATAAGATGCTATGTTTAACAAGGACAACACTATTATGATTTTCATAACACAAATAGTATAAAATATTTCCAAAGAAATAACTTATCTGACAATACATTTCATATGACTAAAGCTACATATTAAAAAGGAAAAAAAATTAATGGTTCTATTACTGCTATTATTTTTTTTAAAGAATATAATAATGAAAATGTGCTTCATGTTAAAACAGTTTGCCTGCTGGATTGCCTATGAATGGATATAACAAAGTTATCTACCTTGCTACTGTGTACATTTAAAAATTTTTACAAAATTAAATTTTAAATGTTTACAAAATTGGGCCAGCTGAAAAAGAAGCTTGCGTTTTGCTATTTGCCTTCAAACAGGATCAAAAAGGGATCTTGGGTAGCCACGTCTGGGATGTGGCTGTAGAAGGGCTGAGGGTAGAACAGGACTAACAGGCAATGTCAAAGAAGTCACACCCTTTTCAAACTGGTGGTTTTCAGTCTTGCAAGGCAGAGGACATATGGTCAGGGAGACAGAGAGGGAGTTGGACAAAATCTCAGAGATTGGGGCAAGGGTTATAAAAAAGCTAAGAAATCTGGATTTTTTGCTTTTTTTTTTTCCTGCTTTATCTCCCCAAATCCCCCCGGTACATAGGTGTATATCTTAGTTGCAGGTCATTCTAGTTGTGGCATGTGGGACAACACCTCAACGTGGCCTGACGAGCAGTGCCATGTCTGTGCCTAGGATCCAAACTGGCGAAACCCTGGGCTGCCGCAGCACAGCGCGCGAACTTAACCACTTGGCCATGGGGTCAGCCCCTAACAAACCTGGTTTTAAACTAGAATTCCACAGGTTAACTTTTAAGGCGATGAGTTCCTTGTCAACCAAAACATTTTATGCATGCATTGAATGGGAAAATGAACTGGATAACTCCAAGATATAATGTAACTCTAGATTTTGACTGGTAGCATATAGAAAAATCAAACTTGCACTTAAATCTTCATGAAAGCAACTTTCCGCCTTTGGTGGCCACCAGTTCTCTCCTGTTTTTTTTGCTAAGGAAGATTCCTGGGAGCTAACATCCATTGCCAATCTTCCTTTTCGTTTTCCTTTTTCATGTGAGCCAGTGCCACAGCACGGCTGCTAAGAGACAAGTGGTATGGTTCCATGTCCGCAAACTGAACCTGGGCCGCTGAAGTGGAGCATGTCGAATTTAACCACTAGGCCACCGAGGCTGGTCCAGGGCACTACTTCTCTTAACCAATAAGGCAGTCACTCCTCACCTTGTATAATCTTACCCAATCATGCTTTATTTTCACAGAACAAAGATGAAAGATTCAAATGTCAATAGGAACAGGAGGGGGTGTCAATGAGGAAGGAGGGCTGAGTGTGAGGCAGGGAGCAGTGACTTTTTAGTTCCAGCCAGCTCTGTCTTGAGGTAATACCGGCCAGGTTTTGGGATTTTTAAAAAAGTGAAAGCTTTGAAATTTCCTGATTTTTATCATGTTGTGTACACCAAGTAATACATGAATAGTCGCAGGCCGGATGTGGTCGATGGGCTGCTGATC
Organism: Equus asinus; assembly: GCF_041296235.1. Lineage (NCBI taxonomy): Eukaryota > Metazoa > Chordata > Mammalia > Perissodactyla > Equidae > Equus > Equus asinus. The sequence goes on along the minus strand of NC_091810.1, from coordinate 62,474,249 downwards.
TGTGACCCTTGCCATAGTTCTCTTGACATGGTCTTACTGAATACAATTTAAAAACTCACGATTAATTCCTAAACTTACCAGCACATAAAATGAAACTTATCTTCCATTGGCTACACCAATACTGTAAAACATAGTGTTTCTAATGAAATTAAAAATTCACTATTTATGTAGAAGGAATTCTAAATTATTATAGGGAAATTAATCAAGTCGACTTTAAAATGATGGCTCATTTGAACTGTTTCATGATGTTTCAGGTGAAGAATCTTCAAATCAGGTTTGTTTCAGTTATAACCTTAAGGATACTCACAAGGCACCTATTTTCTCCATGCAATGTCTAAACTAAACATACACACCAAAACACCCAAACACCCAACATGCCACAAACTCACAATGCAAGATAAGCAAATGGACTATTTTATGGGAACACTTGCAACAATATAAAAAGTATAAATAATGAACTGAACACATATGATATTCTCTTAAACTAATATAAATTTAGGAGGTGGAGGTGTTGATAGGAGACTGGAGAATTCCTTGAAATGTGGGTCTATTCAGCAGAGAGAAAACATGCAGTACAGAAGCAGAGTAACCACTTCACTTATTCTAGATTTATTGAATTTATCAAAATTATGCAAGCTCACTCTCTATATACTTAAATTCACCCATGCCCTCTCCTAGAAAATAAAATTGGCAGTAGTCATTTTGCTTTAATCATTACCCTCTCTTCTCTAATGCCTTCGATCCCTACCAACAATGTGATAATTCCAGTGCCTACGACTCATTTTGGAATTATTTATACTTAGAAGAAAATATCAAGGCTCTTTCCCCAGCAACGAACTACGAAGACTAATTATTTCTTCTAAGAAAACCATAGAGTTGATGAAAAAGAGCATAATATACCTAGAGAACAGCATGCCACTAGAAAATATTCTAATTTGCAAAACTTGAAATAGGATACCTAATTTCTGTTGCACTGTCTAATTTTCAAACTACTGTTCTATAGTTTTTAAAACTAGATATTTTCAAGGCATTACTAAAGCTCCTTTGCTTTTGAATGTTTATACCAGTGGGATCAACTTGGATAATTTAAAAAAACTCAGGGTTTTGGTAATAAAATAAAGACAGGCCAAAGAAAAATCATAACTGGCAATTTTTGCCCCCCTATGGCTACAAAATGATGGACTTTCATATGTTAAGAATTTCTGCTGAATAGAACCCATTCTTGATAATGAAAATAGGTGATCAAACAATAGATGCACACATACAGTGTATAGATTCTTACCACCAATGGTATTAGCAGATTGTGATCCTGAACAAGTGTAAAGGCAGAATTAGGGTAAGGGTTATAATCCACGAAGAGGGAAGGAGCAGATTTAAAATGGATGGCAGATGGAAATAAGAAAGCTTTAGTCAGTTCTTAGAAAATAAAAATTCCTAAGGCAAAAAAAGCAAACTTTAAAAAAAATCCCAAAACCATAGATGTCTGTAACAAAAGCAGTACATTTAGTAGTTTTTACAGCTGATAAACTGAAATCAGACACTCATGTATAAAGCAGATGAAATGAAGTTGCAAAAGTAAACGTAAACTCTTCAGCTTTTCTTCTACTGATAGCCTGAAATCTAAATAATTAAATGTTTAAGTTTTTATTATTTAAACATTTAATTTAAAACTACAGGTAAGGGAGGACTACATCTTATAGCTGAAGAAAAGTTACATGAAAAAGCTACAAATTTTATCTTTCATAGGATGCACAGGAAAAAAACAAACAGCAGGTGGGTGGGGTGAGGAGACAAAGTTTCTGACAGGCTGTACAATCATTTGTACACAACCAGTCACTACCAACAACAAAAGAAGACACAATCCTTACATAAAATATAAATCTGAAAGTCTCTCCATTGGGTCTGCTTTCATTTATTTTGGTTAGCCATTAGAACACACCTGCTTTGATCCCAGAGATTTTTTTTTTGCTAAATAGTGGTAGAAAAATATGGAAAAATCATGCAATCCCTAAAGAAGTACTTTACAACAAAGTGAAGATTGAGATCACAGCAATATTTCTGTGCAAATATGTTGTAAAGAAACTTGCATCAAATTATATGGGTCCACAATATCTTTTTTCAAAAGAATTTAGAATGGAATAAAGTCATTTAAATAAATAATCAAGCAAATAAATAAAAACCTCTCCAATATGATTTAAACCTAAGCGATTTTACAGTGGTTAAAGTCTTCTGATCTTAAAATCCTACTAAGTCTAAAAAGCCTATCATTATGTTTTCACTCCAGGAGAGGATTTGAAGTACTGTGGATTGGGTTTCAAAGTGAAAAACCAAACGTAAAAAAATTATTCTGCATTCCACTGAAGTGATCAGTAGTTAAAATATACCTAAAAGGGAGGTCCTTAAGTAATATAGTCATACAGAAAGCACTCTGAATCTTTGCCCTCAGCTCAGTCTTAGTATTACTTTAGGAGAGAACTAAGTAGAATATCTTGCATAAAATTAAGTTTTATCCTTAAGATAATAGTATGGACAGTTTCTGGTTGCTATCTTGATTTTCTTTATCCTTTAAATTTCCTAACTTTACCATTATTTATTTCTTTGTTTCCTGAAGGTCAGAAGAATAACAAAATACAGAAGTACAAACAGGAGTATAAAATTCAGTTGATATTAGACTAAGACTACCAGAAGGATAATTTTATCAGCTACAATATGTAGTGCTTACACTGGGCCCAGGCACTGTCTTAAGTGTATTAAATGTACTACGTCATTTAATCCTCACAACAATCCTATGAGATTATCCTCTCCATTTTACAGATGAATATACCGAAATATAGCAGCTTTAAATAATAACCCAGAAGAGCCATGATTCAAATCTAGGCAGTATGGCTCCAGAGTCTGTGACCTAAATCAATACTTCTCAGACTTCATTATAACATAAATCACTTGGTGATCTTGTGAAAGACTGAATTCAGTAGATCTGCGGTGGCATGAGATTGTTCACTTCTAACTGGCTCCCAGGTGATGCTGATGCTAGTCTGGGCACATATGTTTGGAGCAGCAAGGCTCTAAACAACTATCCCGCACTGCTAAAGATTAAGTTACTTTAAAAAATTACTCTAAAAGTACACAAGATCAGGGAAGATTGTGATATCTATTCTTAATTTGGTTGAGAGAAGAGCCCTTACTGAGAAGGCATTTGCCATTTTTCCTATTTGTAAATAATCCTCAATTTGCAAACCAATTTATTAAGCATTTCTGCTTATTTTTAGGACTATTGTTGGGTGCTCTCATCATTACTCTGCCTGGATCCTTTGACTTTGGAAAGAGGAAAAGAGGAGAATCTGCTAGGCAGGACTTGTATAATCATCACTCTGCCTCCCTCCAAGCCCAGCTCTTTTCCCTAATTCCAAAATTCAGGAATTAAGTTAAAAAACAGACAAATAGGGCATCTATATCCTGAGGAATCATCTAAACAACAATGGAAAATAGTTAAATCTATGTCTTTCCAAAACAGCCAAGTATGTAGAATAACCCAAGAATTATTTCCCTAGAAAAAATTTCTGTTTTAGAGATAAATGCTAATGAAAATCTCTGGATAAAGAGGGAATGGGAACAAACTCTTTTAAATTAATAATGCCATAAATGTATGTGTTGCTATTCTGTAATATGTAGAAATGGATTACTCATTTTACCTAGACCTCAAAATTGTGTTTTAATAATTGTGCTTATGAGGAACTCAGCTTCCAAAGAAATGGGAAAAATATAAATCTCAAATTTAACAAGAAACATAGCAGAATCAGTCATTTCAATTTGTTTCCTCACTATGAATCAGTATACTCCTGCCAAAAATGCTAACCATATTGTAATAGATTTGGGGGAGAGTACAAAGATACCATATATCTGTCTTTGAATAGCATTAGCTAGATGCAACCAGATTTGATGCTAATATATGGCAATTATTTTGTCTCTAAAAAGCTCAACTTTCCACATTTGCAAGTTTCTGAGTAGACTGTGAAAACCATAATGCTAACAGATTTGCGCTATTTAAAATATCTTCATGCAAAAGTTTGTAAAGCAGATGAACTTTTTCTTTCTAGGTGGCAGATATCAATGATGCAGCCCTAATAACACACCAAAGACAAGACAACACCCACTCAAAAAAATTCCAAAACATGCACAACAACTGACCCAAAACATTGAAAAAAAAAATACCTTCATTTTTGTCAGGTGATGATGAACCTAAAGTACAGAACAAGAACTCAGTATGTGGCTTTTCTTTTTTGAAATTAGCTTTGTCTTTATCCACTGGTCAATCTCCTAATACAGTAATATACAAGCAACACGCTTACTCTAACATATTACAAATATAGGACAACTGATAGGTAATACATACGCTGTGACTGAGACACCATTTTTGTTCGACTTCTTCCTCTAGAATCTGTCTTGGCATTTCCCATGCCAGCGAATGGTGCTGAAAGTTTTGCTCTCACTCGGCCTAAGGAATAAATTATTCACATAATTAAAGACTTTTTTCTATGATAATATTTAGTAATGAGGGGAAAAAAATCTCACCATAATTTTCTAATTTGGTGTGTTTTTCAAGTATTGTTGAATTCTGTCATAATGTAACCATCACTTACAGGTTATATTTCTCTTAAAATTTTAAAAATATATACTGCTTTTTACATGTTGCACCATAAGCTAACTTTCTTTCAAGGGTAAAAATAAAGTCAAATTAAAAGATTTCCATTCTTAGTTTAATATTATTAGTCCAGTAGAGTTATAATTAAGATAATTACCATAGTCATGTCACTTGTTTCTTAATTGGTAGTGCCAATTCTAAAATTTCAGTTTCCATGAAATTTATTCTCAAATCTGGCCTATAGTTTTAAATTTAAGCTTAATCTTAGAAATAACAACCCAAATAATCCTTCTGACTGAAAATGTACTTCTAAAGGGATTTGCAAGAAGAGAATACTAGGTAAAATATTCAATCTTTTTATCCTATGCTAAACATTAGATTACTACAGATGTATTTGGACACCTTTACTATTCTTTCCCCCCAATCAACCTGTTACATTTATAAAATGATTTGAGGAAATACCTCGCTTTTCTCTTTTATCGCTGCCTCATCCCCCTCCACAAAACCAAGCCACAAACATCTAATTACCAGAGCTCTAGAACCAGAAGAGATAATGCTATCAAAGTGCTCAAGTAAACTGTTGTTAGTAAAAACAAAAATATATTACTAGCAGCACACTTACTAGGTGTTCTCAAGCAACAGTCTCAACCATTATCAAACAGAACCAATACTAACATAATCATAAAGAAGGGCTCAGAATCCTTTTTAGTTAAAAGGCACAATTCGTAGGGCAATCACAAACACTGGCGAGTGTGGTACACCTATATTAATTAGGAAAAAATACACTGAAGACTAAGGATAAATTACAAAATTAAAAAATGAGTGAGGGAAGATGATAGAGTGAATTAAGAACTAGGAATAAAACAGAAGCAAAACCAGAAGTATAGCTGGTAGAGGCCTAGCATTCTATCAACTTCTTTAAGGCCCCTAATAAGCCCATAGTTCAGGCCTTTCAACCTTTTACAGAGTCTGTTTAGAGTAGGACACAATGTCCTCCTGATTAAGAAGTAAAACAGAAAGATAAATTACTTTTGAAGTGGAGAATCTATCCAATATAAGCAAGAAATCAGGATAAGTTAAGTATTTTAATATTACTATTCTAAATTACAACTGTATTCTAAATTACAATTCTGGCCGCAGTGCCAGAAGCCATTTTCATAGAGTATTCCAATTTAAAACTTAGAATGCAAAAATATTTCGAATTTATCAGAGTAAATGTAAGACCAAAAACAAAGTTAAATCTACTTGGTTTTGTATCACAAGAAAATGTCATCCATGTAAAACTTAGAAGAAAAAAAACATGCTTCAAATCAGAGGTTTAATAAGATAGCCTTCAGGCAGAATAAATATAAAAATTGAATTTTTTTCCTTTCTACAAATCCAAAAGCAATAAATAATTACTTTTTTAAGGTAAACTGGTTTAGTAAAATAAAGTAGCACGGTTGGCAAGTTTTTTGTAACCTCAAATTCAAATCATATATGCAATTCCCCAGTAACTGATTCACAATCAAAGATACATTTAAAAGTTGACTAAATGCATTTAAACGTGGACAATATTTAAACTCCAATGATAAAGCAATGGCACATGCTCCCCTAAAGTATAAATGAACTGGCATAAACTAAAAAACAAAAACAGAAAAACAACGGAAAGGAATTAATGTCACTACTGGAAAAAAATGAAACTATGTACTAACTTTATACTAAATATTATTAAACATGTTAAGCAATTACATTTTCCCAGCATGAGATGATCCAAGAGACAAAGGAAAACTCCAGGATGAAGTAAAAAAACAAAAAAATCCACACATATAACTAACACAACCAAACATAAAATGTAGAAGCTACCACAGCTAGCAAATTATATAGATTTGCAAAGAAATTAGCCTATTTTAGTTTTCAATATTTAATTCCTACTAATGAAAATATTAATGTAGGAGGTATTTGTGTTACTAACAAAATATATCATTCTTACCATCTTCAGATGCTGTTCCTAAATAAGAGAAATAAAACAATAAAATTTCAACAAATTCTGCCAATGCTGATGTTAAGACCTACTTCACGCCTCCCACCCAAAACTAAAATGAAAGGGTGAAGACGAAAAATATCTTCTAGTCTGATAGCCTTAAATTAACTTTTACAAGGTTCATTTTGAGAAAAAACAAAATTTGAAGTAATCTAATAACTCACAACACAAAGAAAGACAATTGAAAACGGCAAAATTCTATAACACTTTTATCTGCTATACTTCATACTTAAAATGTGAAATGGTGAGGAAAATTAGAGAAGTTAATCACTCAAGAAAGATGCAACTCTGTCATTACTCTCTTTGAAATGAAGATTTTTATAGATCTTTCCAGAGTATGAACACTTTCTGTGCATTTTCAAAATGTAGTCCATAAAAGAACTAGAAAAGCTAACTGACAAATACCGGAATCAAATCCGTGACCTAGGCCTCATTAACCCAGGATTTTCACCAAAGCATTACAAAGACCTGATGGATTGATCATCAGCAATTTACTCAACATTTATGTGTACTCCCTAAGATGTCAATGAAAACTAGCTAAAATGACAAATGTCATAACTCTCTACTACTAAAGGGCAATAATCGATATATTTCTGTGTGTGTACAGAGATTTTTTTAAACATAGGACTGAATACCAGTGAGACTAGTACATCACGTAACATAGGTGATTCCTCAAACAGGCTGATGTTTCTGACCCAAACAAGAAAATATTTTGATCTGGAAAGTAAGAAAAATTTGTTTTTAAAGGATCCAGAATCTCAGTGTTAGAAGTGATATTAAAGGATTTGAAATATACAAACTATCTCTTGGTGGGCTTTCATTTCATTCAATAATGTTTGAAAGTTATAAAATACATTAAACAAACAGAGAAGTACAGAGACTAACATACATAACACTCATGTACATAACCTAAGATTAAATAAATGTTCCATTTCATTAGAATGGAAGAAATAGCAATTTCAGAGTTTATGCAGTAATTGACAGAAAAACATACAGTTCTCCATTTTTCCTAGATCTCATACTGTGACTTACAGGTTTAGTATCTTCTCATATGTTTTTAAAAAAAGCTCAAGTTCCACCACGCTGAGGCAGCATCCCACATGCCACAGCTAGAAGGACCCACAACAAAGAATATACAACTATGTACTGGGGGCTTTGGGGCGAAAAAGGAAAAAAAAAATAATAAAATCTTTAAAAAAAAAGCTCAAGTTCCTAGATAACATTATGGCATCTGAAGTGAAGGGAAAGTGTGGGTAATATACTGTCTAGTATCAGACAAAAAGTACCATACAGATAAAAAATACCACATTGAACCAAGCACTACAGATAAACTCATAAATAACGACATGAATCTGTAAAATGTCATTTGTCTCTCTTTGTATCAGAGTTAATAAACTAAACAGTTGAATTAAATCACTCATGAGACTCCTTTCCATTCTTCTAAATCTAATATTTCAGAGAAAGATGTAAGAAATCAATAATATTTCTAAGAGCTCATGAAAAAGTTTTAAGATAACTGATTTAACTTACAACAAACAGTATATTAGTATTTGAGTGGACTGGGAAACCCAAAAATGGATACGTCTAACCCAAAATTCAACAAGAGAATTATGTAGCCGTTTTCACAATGCTGCTAAATAAGCAGTCTATTTTCAGAAATTAAGAGAATAAACAAAAATATTATATAGAATCCAAGAGGCATAAAAATCTTTAGTAGTATATTTATAAAAGTTCTTACCATCCATCTTGTCAGAAGTATCCTCTTTGATGAAAGAGCAAGCAAAGAACAGAGGAAAACTTAGTATATTAGAAAAAAATGATTTTATAATCCCTAGAAAACATTATTTTTAAGAAGACAGAATTCAAGCACAGACATATATAAAAGGCTTGCTTTCAACTAAAATATACTAGATTAAACAAGATGAGGCTCCTATGTGAAATAGACTACAGAAAAAACCCCCCCAAAATCAGGACAGATGATGAGTCTGATTTTCACTATCCTAGAGAGAGAAATCAGTACAGCCCATGTCCCAAGCTTGGAGCCTTGCCATCATCAGGCAAACCCTCTGCTTTGGTCTGCTGAGTTTCTCCTTATCAAAGAGTCACCTCGCCTTGTTTCTTTTCCTCTACAGCCTATAGCACACCCCTCAGATTCTACTCTTTAGTTCTCTCGTCATTATCTTCTGTCTAGCGCCTTGTTGCTTCCCCATCCCATCCTTTCTCAGAACTTTCAATCCCTATAAAACCTCAAATCTAGATAAATCTCAATTTTTCTACTCTAATAGAGAAAATTACAAAACTATGAAATCATGCATACTGGCACTACTGGGAAGTGGGGTAATTATCAGGCTGGGCCTTTAGTGCCTCTGCAGGAAAGTATAAACATACCAGGCTTGATGCTGCTCTTAATGAGGGCCTACTTACGGGGCTGGCTCTTGGCTGGCCTTTGGGAACTTAGTTTTGGATGCTCCCTATGTCAATGATAAGGTTATTCTGTGTGTGTGTGTGTGTGTGTGTGTGTGTGCGCGCGCACGCAGGGGGGTGGGGGCAGGGAATGGTACTGACCTCTGCTATATCAATTTGCCCAGATTGTTTGTGCAAACAATGTGATTTATGGTGAACATCTGCTTTCTTTTCGGAAGTATGGAATTCTGGTAATTGTGGCTGGTTGTGTGCCAGGGTGGCTACATAACTACCTCCATTCCACCCTCACCCTGGACTCTGAGTCTCAAGTGAGCTTCCGTGGACAGAAACACCATGTACACGTTCCTGCATTACATTGCTGGAGGAGGGAGCACATTCTGTGCAGCCCCTCATTCTCATCTCTGGGAGTGAGAACTTTGAAAGCCTGTGCCTAGACTCCTGCAGACTACCTGATGAAACTTTTTCCCTTGCTGATCCTGCTTGTGTCCTTTTGCTATGATAAACCTCAGCCATGAGTACAGTTGCCTCTGAGTTCTGTGAGTCCTTCTGGCCAGGTCTCCAAATGTATGGGTGGTCAGGAAGCCCAGAAGAGTGCCTTACCTCTTATGCCCCCTCCACAGCTATTCTAAACCTCAATCCACCTCTCGGTCACCCTGCTTTTTATTAGCACACGATCCTGACTCTGACTCCTCAGGCAGGAAGTCACAACAACCCCCCGGATGACATTCTTCTTAATCCCCCCAAAATATATTTGAATCTATTTCCTTCTTCATTTCCTTCCCTTCTACCTCAATGAAACTGGTGACCCTTCCACATCCAAGGCTAACTCTCCAGCTATGCTCTATATATCCCATTCCTCATGCCTTTCCTAGGAACTCTGCCCATAAATTATCTCCTCTCATCCTTGCATTTTTAACTTTTCCTTCTCTACTGACTCAACCACCTTAGCATACAAATGTATTTAACTCCTCCAATCTTAAAAAACAAAAAGTTCCTTAACTTTTAACTACAAATAATTCCTACATTGTTCTTTTACCTCTTTTCTTGACCATCAAGTATAGGAATAATTTATACAAATTCTCCTAAGTTCTTCCTCAATCAACTGAAATCTGGCTTTGACTGTCCACATGATACCACTGAAACCATTTAGATTCTTTTCCATTTAAACAATTCCACAAACCCAGTTTTTGAGAACAAATATTCATAATTCATAAATATGCATATCAAAGTTTCCTTAACACAAATTGCTATTTGCCATCACATCAAGCTTCCTCTTCAGGATAAAAAGGGTAAACTTCAAAGTACTCATTATATTCCTGTTGCCCAAGGATTTAGTACTTTAGTGGAGGAAAAAACCCAGTGGCAACTGCTTTAAGGAATGTACTGAGTTTAATATTGAAAGATTACAGTAAGAACAACTCTCTAATAACTTCCAAATGTAATCTCAGGCATAGTTCTCTCTCCTGAGTTCTGTACCACTGTATCTCAATGCATCACTATACCAGCCTGCCTCCCGAACAGCCCCAGTTTGATGTCTCACAGGAACTTCAAACTCAAAATGCATAAAAGTCAACAAGCTTTTAGCTGCTCATCCTTTAGCAACCTACCAACAGGCTAAGAGACTCTTTGAGTATAGAAGTATATATCTTTGCATCTCTGGCAAACAGCAGGGTACCTCGCAAAAACGAAGTGCTCATTAAGTGTTTACTGGAAAATAATGGAAAACTCTCCCTGATCCATAAGTGTTCCACCATGATAAGCAAGGCTCAAAGTAGAAGAAAACAGAGAGAACACCAGTCACATGTGTGTAACAAAGCTGAGAGAGAGAGAGAGGAAGAGATAGAAAGAAAGATCAAGAAAGACAGATATATAGAGAGAAACAGAAAAAGAAACAGAAATAGAGAGAGAGAGAATGAGAAAATTCATTATCTAAGCCCTGGAAAGAGCCACAGGCAAGTAGTTCCTTGTCCTTGAGGGTAAACCTGGGCCAGATGAAGAGAAAAGACGACACCTTTCTCTTTTGTAATGAAGCAAACATGCAATTCAAACTTTACAGAACCTAAAGAAACAAATTAAGTCAATCTCATGGTACTACTGTAAGCTTTCTTCTGAAAAAAAACATTGTTGCAAATTGGCTCTCTAGTTCACATGAAAACATTTCAAATACAATATTTGTTTCTGGTAATGAAAATAACATATTAAATATAATGTTTTTATTTTTAAGACTCATGATAAGTTTTTGTTTTCTAGTCTTTTCCTGACTTATAAAAAGTTAAGATACAATTCATGTACGACAAAATTCACCGTTTTTATAGTATACAATTCAGTGTTTTTAATATATTCACAATGCAGCACAACCCTCACCACTATCTAATTACAGAACATTTACATCACTCCAAGAAAGAAATCCTGTACCCATTAGGAGTCACTCCCTATTTCCCCGACTCCCAGCCCTTAGCAACAACTAATTTACTTTCTGTTTCTGTGGATTTACCTATTTTAGGCATTTTGTATAAATGAAATCAACTAATATGTGGCTGTCTGTGTCTGACTTGATAATGTTTTCAACATTTATCCATCTTATAGCATACATTAGCACTTCATTTTTATGTGATATACTCCTCTTCATGGCTGAATAATATTCCACTCCATTGTATGGAAACACCTATTTAACCATTCACTAGCTGGACATTTGGGTTGTTTCCACTTTTTGGCTATCATGGAAAATGCTGCCATGAACATGGATGTACACGTTTTATAAGAACATGTTTCGGGGTCAGCCCGGTGGCGCAGCGCTTAAGTTCACACGTTCCACTTCTCGGCAGCCTGGGTTCACCAGTTCAGATCCTGGGTGTGGATGTGGCACTACCTGGCAAAAGCCATGCTGTGGTAGGCATCCCATGTATAAAGCAGAGGACGATGAACATGGATGTTAGCTCAGGGCCAGTATTCCTCAGCAAAAAGAGGAGGATTGGCAGTAGTTAGCCCAGGGCTAATCTTCCTCCAAAAAAAAAAAAAAAAGAGAACATGTTTCATGTCTTGGGTGTACAGCCAGGAGTGGAACTGCTGAGTCACATGGTAACTCTATGCTTAACTTTTTTTCTTTCCTGAGGAAGATTAGCCCTGAGCTAACATCTGTTGCCAATCTTCCTCTTTTTATTGCTTAAGGAAGATTAGCCCTGAGTAAACATCTGTGACAATCTTCATCCACTTTATATGTGGGCTGCTGCCTCACCACGGCTGACGAGTGGTGTAGGTCCGCGCCTGGGATCTAAACCTGCAAACCTGGGCTGCCAAAGCAAAGTGCGCTGAACTTAACCACTGTGCCACAGGGTCAGGCCCTATGTTTAACTATTTGAGAAATTGCCAAACTGTTTCTATAGTGGATCTGCTATTTTACATTCCCACCAGCAGTGTTCAAAGGTTCTCATTTCTTCACATCCTTGCCAGGTTTGTTACTGTCCATCTTTTTGGTAACAGCCATCCTAATGGGTATGAAATTATATCTCACTGTGCTGACTTGCACTTCCCTAATGATTAATGATGTTGAGCACCATTTCAGGTCCTTATTGACAATCTGCATATTGTTTTCAGATAAATGTCTATTCAAATCCTTTGCCCATTTCTAAACCGAACTGTCTTTTTCTTACTGAGTCGTACGAGTTCTTCATGTATTTGGGATATAAGTCTCTAATCATATTACGTGATTTGCAAATGTTTCTTCTTATTCTGTGTGCTGTCTTTTCACTTTCTTGATGGTGCCCTTTGAAGCATAAAAGTTTTCTATTTTGATGAAGTCCAATTTATCTATCTTTTCTTTGGTTGCTTGTGTGTTTGGTGTACTATCTAAGAAAACGTTGCCTAATCCAAGGTCATGAAAATTTACATCTATGTTTTCCTCTAGGAGTTCTAGAGTTTTAGCTCTGTTTTTTTCTGAGCAAATTTTTTTTTACTAGTAAATTTTTTTTAGATATGGTGAGGTAGGGGTCCAAATTTATTTCTTGGGATGTGGCTATCTAGTTGTTCCAGTACCATTTGTTGAAAAGACATATGGGTTTACTTATGGACTCTCAATTCTATTACATTGATCTATATGTCTATCCTTATGCTAGTACCACAGAGACTCGATTACTGTAGCCTGCAAGTAAGTTTTAAAATTGGGAACCGTTGAGTCCACCAACTTTGTTCTTCTTTTTCAAGACTGTTTCATCTACTTGGGATCCCTGACATTTTCAAAAGGATTTTAGGATCAGCTTGTCAATTTCTATAAAAAGGCAGCAGGACTTTTTTTGTGTGTGTGTGAGGAAGATTGGCCGTGAGCTAACACCTGCTGCCAATCTTCCTCTTTTTGCTCGAGGAAGATTATGCCCAAGCTAGTATCTGTGCTGATCTTCCTCCACTTTCATATGAGGGATGCTGCCACAGCATGGCTTGATGAGCGGTGTGTATGTCCCCACCCAGGATCCGAACCTGTGAACACTGGGCAGCCAAAGCAGAGCATGTGAACTCAACCACTACTCCACCAGGCTGGCTCCACAGCTGGACTTTTGATATGGATGCACTGAATCTGTAGGTCAATGTGCCATCTTAACAATATTAAGCCTTTAAAGAACCTGGATATCTTTCTATTTAGATCTTTTAAAAATGTGTTGCAGTTTTCAGTGTACAGTGTAAAATTAAAAAGAAAAAATATATCTATCTATATATATATATATGTCTCTGCCCAGTTCCTGGCACAGAGCTCCAAAAACTTCTGTAATTTCCTGAGTGATAAGAGCACCAGGAGTATTTTTTGTTCTAATATTTGGTCTTTGACTCAGGAATCTGCACAGAGCTCCTAAATCCCTTGAAATTTCCTGGGAGATAGGAACATCCTTTGTTCTAATGAGGTGATTCCTGGTGGGCTCCTGGACAGTTTCAGGATGGGGACTGGTTACCAGAAAGATGAAGCCAGGATTAGAAACTTGGAATTTTCACCCCACCCTCCATCCTCTGGAAAGAAGAGAGGGGCTGGAGATTGAGTTAATGTTTGATCATGCCTCTGTGATGAAGCCTCCATAAAAACCCCTGAAGTACAAGGTTCAGAGAGTTTCTGGGTTGGTGAACACATCCACCAGGAGGCTGCAAGGAGGGTGGTGCACTCCAATTCCATGGGGATAGAAGCTCTTGTGTTTGGGACCCTTCTGGACCTTGCCGCATGTATCGCTTCATCTGGCTATTCATTCATATCCTTTAATATCCTTTGTAATAAACCAGTAATCTACTAAGTAGACTGTTTTCCTGAGTTCTGTGACCTGCTCTGCCAAATTTATCGAACCCGAGGAGGGGTTCACGGGAACCTTTGATTTAGCCAGTTGATCAGAAGCACAGGTAACAACCTGAACTTGCAAATGATGTCTGAAGTGGGAGTTGGGGGGACAGTCTTATGGGACTGAGTCCTTAACCTGTGAGGTCTCTGCTAACTATGATTAATATCAGAAGTGAACTGAATTGCAGGACACCCCGTTGATGGAGAAGAATTGCTTGGTATGGAAAACCCACACATTTGGTGTCAAGAGTATTATGAGTATGAAAGTAAAGGAGAAACAAAGAAATGGTTTTTCCTAGAAAAGTCTTACACTTCTTTTGCTATATTGATTCCCAAGTATTTTATTCTTTTTGATGCTATTGTAATTGGAATTGTAGTCTTTCATTTTTAGATTATTCACTGCTAGCATGTGGAAATACAATTGATTTTTGTATACTGATCCTGTATTCTACAACCTTGCTGAACTAAATATTAATCGCTACTAGTTTTTTGTGGATTTCTTAGGATTTTCTACATTTAAGGTCATGTTTTCTGCAAATAAAGATAGTTTTACCTATTCTCCAATCTGAATACCTTTTATTTCTTTTTCTTGCCTAACTGACCTGGCTAGAACTTTCATAATAACGTTTAAATGGCAAGCTGTTCTGAGTAGCGTGATGAAATCTCCCGCTATCCCACTCCAGATGTGAATAATCCTTTTGTCTAGCGTATTCACACTGAATACACTACCTGCCCATTAGTCA
Source organism: Equus asinus (assembly GCF_041296235.1). NCBI lineage: Eukaryota > Metazoa > Chordata > Mammalia > Perissodactyla > Equidae > Equus > Equus asinus. The sequence continues at coordinate 62,459,109 of NC_091810.1, read as the reverse complement.
CTTAGCCATCTTAGTTATCAGATCTACTGTTGCTATACCGCAGTGCTTGTGTTCAAATAACCCTTATTTTACGTAATAATGGCCCCAAAGTGCAAGAGTAGTGATGCTGGCAACTCAAATATTCCGAAGAGAAGCTGCAAAGTGCTTCCCTTAAGTGAAAAGGTGAACATACTCCACTTAATAAGGAAAGAAAAAAAATCGTATGCTGAGGTTGCTAAGATCTATGCTATGATATATGCTAAGATATATGCTAGCTATGCTAACTTTTATTATAGTATATTGTTATATTTGTTCTATTTTATTAATAGTTATTGTTGTTCATCTCTTACTGTGCCTAATTTATGAATTAGACTTTATCATAGGAGTGTATGTAGAAGAAAATCCATACTATATATAGGGTTTGGTACTATGTGAAGTTTCAGGCAACCACTGGGAGTCTTGGAATGTATCTGCATGGATAATGAGGGACTACTGTATTTACGAATCTTTCAATTTGCATTTGTTTGATTACAACTGCAGTTCAACATCTGTTCTGTGTTTTCTGTGCAATTATGATATATGCTTTTCTTGATATATGTAGAATATTTTTCTAAAAAAAAGCTCATTTGTTTTTCATAGACTTATAAAACTTGTTGACATTTTAGCTTTTTTTTGTAGTATGTGGCAAAAGCTTTTTCCCTTTTTGTTTCTAGCCACTTGATTTTATATTTTCACACTTAAGATTTAAATGAGGGACACTTTCCTCACGACTTTTTGGCTTTTATGTTTAGAAATTCCTTCCCCAACTTGAGATTAGATGAATACTCAACTACTATGTTTTCATCAAGTTAATTTACATTTTTGTTCAACTTTTCAGTCATCTGGAATAAATGGCTGTATGGTGTGAAAAATAGTTCTAACTTAAATTTTATACCAAATTGTAAACCCTATGTCTAAATACCACTTACTAAATAATTTATCCTTTCCTCACTGAATGTGGTTGTGCCAACTTTGTCATGTACTCCATTCAAACCTAAAATCTCTGCACTTCCTATTGTGTTCCAATGATCTCCTTGACCAGTGTTCCACCAGTACTACTCAAGAGAAAGAAAAATGAAGCACAAAATAGAGACCAGCAAAATGGATAACCAACCTCAAACTTTTGTTTTGTTTTGTTTTTGTTTTTGTTTTGAGGAAGATTAGCCTTGAGCTAACATCTGTGCCCATCTTCCTCTACTTTATACATGGGACACCTGCCACAGCATGGTTTGCCAAGCGGTGCCATGTCCACACCCAGGATCCGAAGCGGTGAACCCTGCGCTGCTGAAGCGGAACATGGGCACTTAACCGCTGCACCACCAGGCCGGCCCCAACCTTTTTTTAAACTTTTAAAGTTGATGGACATAAAAAACAAAACTCTGAATAGTCTTGAGAATATATTTTTAAACTTTGATTATGACTAAGTCTTTGAAGTTCTCCTAGATCCCCAAAAGGATTTAACTTTTGGTAAGTGAACAGAAGTAGGAGAAAGAGAACAGAGAAACTGGATAGAAGGCCAATATCCTTCACAAACTTCCTTAGTAAACCATGGTTGGATGCGGCAGTAGTGCAGAGCTGTGAAAATTCTATAGGCAAATCATGGAATCAAGAATTGTTCCTCTGATCAAGATGGTTAGGAGGAGGAGAAGAGGTAAAGTGGAAACAAGGCAGCCTTTAGATACCGCAGAACGACGCCCCAAGTATAGAATCATATTAAAACATATGGACTATCCTTAACTAGTAAGAATGAAATGGAAATGATTAAGATATCACCACCATCCTGACTTCACTGAGACCAGGGAGAAAACAACATACAATTTCTTATAATTAGCTGTCTTACCTAATGATGCATAGGAACCTGGATTCAGGGCACCTGCACCTAACCGCCCGCTTCGTACAGACTGCCCAGCAGCATGATGTGCCTTGGCACCAGCAGCAGCATTCACATCAATGTCACTTCGTGAACGCTGAAGGCTTCCTGGAAGAGAACTGGCTTTGCTGCTGCCTGCTGATACTATAGAAAACAAAGCAAAGTAACCTATATTATTTAAATCACTGCAAACAGCATGAAAATTATATAAACTTAAAACCACCATGAGCTAATCCATGATGACCAATGGTCAAAAAGAAAGCAGTGGACAGATGGACACTAGAAAGTAGTCTACAGTGTTTTAAAGTCAGAATGCCTCAGTCTCAATCTTGTCACAACTAAATCTTCTTGGACAATTTTTTCAATACTTCTCTGCCTCATTTTCCTCTGCCATAAAATGGGAAAAATAATTATACGTTGTAAAATTCATAGGACTGTTTTGTAGATGGAGAGATGATGTTTATGACTGATTCAGGAAAATGAAGTACAAGATAAATAAATGACAGCCATGCTATCTTTTTATTATCAGAAAAATGCAAACAGAACTAGTCCAAGAGTAGGATTAGTCAGAAAATAATGCATGTTCTGCCACTCTTAGGCAATGCAAATTAAGTCATTAAATTTCTGGTCTTCAGTCTTTCAATTTTAAAAACGAGAAGTGTTATAAACTGTGAATTAGGATCCATTAACAGGCTGTGAAATCAACTAAGTGGGTCATGGCCAGAATTTTAAAGAATGAAACAGAACAGGAAACAGTGCATCACAAGTAAGGGTAAGTAGTGTTTCATGGAACTTTGAATTATACTACATAAGTATACACATACACAATATACTTCATAGTATATGTATATTGTATGTATGTAATTACATACACTACAATGTACATATTATATGTAGTAATGTATATGGCATACAAACACAAGTACAGTGTATATGTGTAGTATTGGGTTAGTATGTAAAATTATTTTCTCACTGTCCGTCACATCAAAAGGTTAAAAGTTTAAAATAGTTTAAAAATTACACTTTAAAACCACAGCAAAACAGTTTAAAAGCTACTACTTTTAAATGTGACTGATGACAAGAAAATCATTTTACATAGTAACTTTTACTCTATATATAAAGTAGCTTTTACTTTATTAAGTAAAACATGCTATAACTCTTACTTAAAAAGACAATTTACAGGCCCGGCCCTTTGACTGAGCGGTTAAAGTTCCGCATGCTCCGTTTCAGTGGCCCAGATTCGCGGGTTTGGATACTGGGCGTGGACCTATTCCACTTGCCAGCCACACTGTGGAGGTGTCTTGCAAACAAAAAAGAATAGGGGAGGATTGGCACAGATGTTAGCTCATGGCTAATCTTCCTCAAGCAAAAAAAAAGAGGAGGATTGGCAGTGGATGTTAGCTCAGGGTGAATCTTCCTCAGAAAAAAAGAAAAAGACAATTTACCTCTTCCAGCCACAGTTGATGGGTTTGCCGTAGACCATTTAGAAGAAAAAGGGCGACTGCAAGGTAAAAAGAAATGCTTTTAGTAAGAAGATGGAATTTATCACTCCTTTGATAATTAATGAAAAGTACTGAGTTTTCTGAAGAGTTGAGAAGTACTCCTAATTTTAATTTTCCTTTTAGACCTCACTTTAGAAGAGTTGTTGTCACATATCAATGGTATCTCAATTAACTGTGAAGCAAAAAGGAAATAACAAGCAATGAATAAAGACTAAGCTCTACAGAGACAGGGAGGGACCAGAATGCTGTTGTTTACTCTGGTCCTGAGCACACATCACAATGCTCTCTATAGAGACTCAATAATAGCACTCTCCAACACTTGTATTCTGAGATACTTCACTTAGAAGGAGAGAGAGGTATGTTATTACTAGCACATAGGCAACTAAGCATAACCAAAGCTTCTGTCACCTAAGTCATAATGGCTGTGGCCCTTGGCAATTCATGCCCTACCAGGTAGGTATCACACTGCTTACAGCTGTGCTAAGTATTAGTGCGTGGGCAACAGAATAAGGGTAAGACCCACTGCCGAGGATAACATGTATGATTAGAAAGCAAAACAGCTCTAAATCATCTTTAAAAATCCACCATCTCCCTTAATATCTTTTTTTATTATTTATCTTTAATTATAATGATACCCTGCAGGCCACAGATAAATAATATACCTAAGGATGTAAGGGGGATCTGGAAAGTATAAATTTTAAAGGTGGGGGAAGACAGAAGCAAAATTCCCAAACAGGTTAATGTCAGGCTGCAGAAACATTCTTTAAGTTACTATTATCAAATGGTAAATTTGGTAGTTGGTTATTAAACCCAGTATCATATTATTTTATAACTGTTCCCTAAAATTGCTGCCTATTAGATTGAGGCAGACCACTTACAGGTTCACAGAATTTAAGGCTGTTTATGTATAAAGACGTTACACAAGACTAAGATAAAATATTTTCTTTAGATACTTGCTACTCAAAGTATGGTCCACAGACAAAAAGCATTGACCTCACCTAGGAGTGTGTAAATAATGCAAAATCTCAAGCCCCATTCCCAATCTACTGAATCAGATTCTGCATTTTAACGAGATCTTCAGATGATTCATAGGTATTTTAACGTTTGTGCATAGTAAATAAAAGTAAAGGGGGAAAAAAAGCTCATGCGGGGTGCAAATTTATCACATTTAAATAGAAGTTTAGATAGGTAATTATTCCTACAGCAATTATTTTTTGAATATCTACTTTTATTCTGAAAACTTGTAAGTCACTGGACTTTAATACAGTACTCACAGGACCCTGGGAGTGCTTCCTTGAATTTTGTGCCCTACGTGCCTCACTTGCCTCACCCTGGTCCCAGTCCTGCATGAGAGAGCTGCCAAGGCAACTAGCAGTTTTTGTGGGGTCAAGATCCCAAAGAGACAGGAATTACAGAGAGGTAAGCTCACATTTTGTGAGCTGCTCTTCCCTGGGGAAATCTGCAGATACTTGTGGTCACTGCTAGGGAGCAGAGAAGGCATCAGAAATTTTAGCAATCTCACAGGGCTAGAGAGACAGAAAATATGGTTAAGGCTGCCACGGCTGCAAGGATTTGAGGTGGCCAACATAATAACAAGAACAGAGTTACAGAGAAGTGAGTCAGATACTAGATAATTTTGCCCCCTTGAGGGATTTGCTGAAATCTTAAACTGTGCAAGAGGTGAGGAAGGGAAACTGGAGTTTTTTTTATCAGTCACACAGTGCTGTGTCAGAGTTCTGAAGATGACTTCTGAATCTCCATTACAATTCTTCCATTAAAATACCCTAGAAATGGGCCACCTACTGTATGAACTATTTTTGAGGTATTAAGAAATGTTTATAAATCAGTGCTTCCCAATCTTTTCCACAGACATGAACACATAGAAACAAAATTTGAAACACTAAATACTTAAAGAAGTTATACTAGCATGTAATCCAATCCTTGAGAGACAACACACCAAAGAATATAAGTACATTCAAGTCTTTCTTTCAAGGCTTTAAGTGAAAGCAAGCAGATATTCAACCATCCAACCTGAACTTTGGGGAGAGGAAGAAATCAATAATTATCATTTATATGACCTTACTTGAGACTTTCTTGTGAGCTAGATGAGGATCTGTCCGATTGTGGAAGAGATGCTACACTGCCAGAACTCTTCAAGTAAGTTTGAAGACTTTTCTGATAAGAGGGCTCAAGGGAATTATACAACGTTTCTGCTTCACCAGGGAAGTGGTTTCTAAGACCCATATATGTCCTGTAAAACAAGCGAACAAACAACAAAGAGAAAGAAAAGCACATAATGTAATAGTTTACATGATTAGACATTAAGAGTAAAATGTGTACATTAGGGAAGAATGAAGATGAACCTACAGGTTTTTAATACATTCACTACGTGTCAAGTGATACTTTCTAAATTTAACAAGTCTTGGTGGAAAGACGCCAGGCTTTTGAGAAAAGCAGATGTCAGTTCAAAATCTGGCTGTGATCCTTACGGTTTGCATGACTTTGGATATATCTCCAAATCTCCAAACTTCAGTTGCCAACCTATGGCGACATCACCTTTACAGGATCATTTTAAGGATGAGAAAATAACATGTACCAACTGCCGCACAGTCTATCGGGTACATGACATAACGCTCAATAAATGATAGCTATTTTTATTCACAAAGAAAGTGAGTATGTTATGATGGAATAGGAGTACTGATGATTATACAAATGACAACAGGAAGTAAACTGAGACATCTAGCATAGATTTAATGAAAAAAAAGTCAATCTCAATTTTACTAAAGAGCTAATCAAGTAGAATACTTGGGACACTTCTGATATTTTCATTCTCCCAATATGATTCCTTTCAAAGAGAAGACCAAAGCATGCTCAAACTGTCACAAATATACATTATAGACCTACTTTCTTGCCTCCACTCTGGCCTCAGCATCAGCATCGTGAATTCCCTTCTTAATAGTTTCAACCAAGACAGCTGCATGTCTATAAAATAAAACATCTTTAGAATCATGTGTAAAACCATGTATTTCACGACAAATGATACTCACTGCCTATATGTTACACATCAGTCACAAAGGGTAGGGGAGGTAAAAAGATTAATTAGTGCATAATAATAAATCTAAGATGGCAAAATTTTCAAATAATCCACCACATACTTTCATTCATGTATGGTTTCCTTCTGACAAGTCAAACATAATTAACCTGAAAATAATTATTTTTATATGGAATCTAGATAATGTATAAATATATAGTACTTAAATCTTAAAATTTTAATGAAATAAAAAAAGCCTTCTGTGTGGTTCCTCACTAACCTACCAATGTAGAAAATTATTTGTTAACCATACGATCACTAACGATCTGACTAAACTGAATAGTAGCTGTCATAAAATAACTTAAAGAAAATTTGGAATTATATCATGGCTACATTAAACAACAAATTCTATTTTTTAAAAAAAGGCTGTAAACAGATTTAACGATTTCCATGAAAATGGAAAATCAACATATTCAATGTAAATGTAGGTATAACCCAAGCTTCAAACTTGAAACTAACGAGAAATGTAGCCACGCAAATAGCCAGTGACCAACTAGCTGCCCACACATTTTCCTCTTGCTCATTGAAGAGCTACATTAGACGCTGCTCAGTATATACTGGACCTATGACATCTGACGGCTGGTGTGGAGAAACTTTCCAATGAATCTCTCTGTTTTTTAAATCTCTTTCCTCTGAAACAAGTGCCTTCCTTCTATCTTAAATGATGCATTACTTCATTAACTGCACCTGAGGAAACCTATCTCACATGACTGCAGATAACGTTTCTAAATTTTTGCCCAGTTTAACCTGGAGTATCTTATATAACCCATTCTACTTGAGACCCTCACTCACCCCACAAACAAAGACGAAAATCATACTATTCATAGCTGCAACAAATAAGAGGAGCACCACACCACAGCTTTAAATAATGCAAAACCAATACCATCAACTTCTGAAGAACTGGTGACAATAGGGAGGGGAGGGAGGTAGGAGAGGAAAAGTTCATGCATACCTTTCCAATGAATGAGTCTGCCACTCCTGTAACAACAAATCTAAAAATTCAAATGAACGCCTAAAAAATAAACATAATTAAATGTTATAACATTATATTAAGTTATATTAATTTATAACTAAATGTTAATTAACACTATCTTCTATAATACTGCACTTTGTCTTAAAGTATAAGACATGTTTATAGATATTGTAACTGCCAAATACTTAGCTTACTTTAAGGCTCCAACTACTCCTATGCTAAATAGATAAGGACCTTAAGAGTTCCCCATAATTTTAACTTAAAACGTTTGTCTGACATAAAATTTAACAAATTTCATTTAATTCAAAACATACTTATCGAACACCTACTATGCACTTGAGATTGAAGATATACAATGGTGACCAAGAAAGATGTGATGGATCTTCCCTTTCCACATTTGTTTCCTTAAATATATATGTATATGATTTTTAATCATGTATTTATATATTTTCTCCTAAGCCTCTACATCTTAACTTCTTCAACTGTCTCATTCTTGAGCTTCTCTTGTTTCTTGGCAAATAATGGACACAGCTTTCTTGGCATTTGACACAGCTCTGCCCTGTTTTTCCTCTATTAACACTTTTTCTCTACTTGCCCTTAAATAGGTGCTCACCTGGTTGGTGCTAATCTGAGCCCACTTCTCTCATTTTATAGTCTTTACTTGGGTAATATCATCTATACCCTTAGCTCTGACTACCAGTTTCACTTCTCACATCTAGTCCAACATCTCCAGCATTGGTTCTTCAACCCAGCTGTTAAGTCAAAGTTTCGACCAACTCATAAACATCTCTGCAAAGGCAGTGAATGTCAACTCAAATACCACATACAAAAGAACAAATTAGTTGTTACTCTCTCAAATCCACTCTTCTAACCCATATTGTGCAGATTAGAAAATGAAAAATAGGGAGGTTAAATTAATTAGCCCAAAGTGATAGGTCTGGGACTTAAATCCTGGCATCATGACTCCAGAGCTCATAGGCTGACTTGACATCACTTCCCTCATCCATATCCCATTATAAAGTCTCATTTCTACACCTGAAATCTCTTGAATTTATTTATTGAATTAAATCTCCTTCAATCAATAATCATCAATACAGTGCTAGTTCAGATCCTGAGTCTCTTAAATGAGCTATAAGAATTCCTACTTAATTAAACTAATGCTTCTCACTGTCCCTTTTTAATCACTGTTCATTGCTGGAAATGAAAACTAGGATGGATGACATTACCTCCTCACCAAAAACTGTCATTTACAGAACAATGTAAAAATTTCTCTTCAGGACATTCAAAGCCCTCTATGCTCTAATTTTGACCTATTCCTGTTCCTCTGCCCCCATCAGCCTCTTTTCCTACAGAAATCTTCCATTTATCATGTGTTGTGGCCTCAGTGGCCTGTCTGATGGCTCTGCAGCATGTGGCACAGCTTTACATCTCTGCTTAGGCTTAGGTTATGCCCCACTCACTTCCCCTACAGGTACTGAATTGCTCTCCATTTTCAAGGCAATTTTATGATGCATTTCCTGACTCCTTCCTTCTCTGTTACATTCCTATGTCTCCAATTATCATTTTCCTTAATGTAAGAGATTGATAAACCCTTTCTGTAAAGGGCCAGATAGTAAATATTTTAGGCTTTGCAAACCACATACAGTCTCTACCTCACGTTCTTCTTCTTTCCCCCTTTTTAACCACCTTAAAAAATATAAAAAACAGTCTTAGCTCGTGTGCTGTACAAAACTAGACTGTTGGTCAGATGTGGCCAGCAGGGCATCATTTGCCGACCCTGACAGAAGAGAGAGGTGATTGGGTAACTGTCACCAAGACCCTACATCACTTTAAAGGTAATAACGATGTCATATTCAGCTTCTTCCTAACATTCAAAGTATTTAAGTTACATATATCTATCAAACATAAAAAAAGCTTTTACAATATTCTTAAAAAACAAACGCACAATCTTGTTTTTGCTGTCTTTATTATTGATGATGATAGTGGTGATATTAAAAATTGAAGAAGTCTAAGAGGAGAGAGAGAGAGACTGACTGACCACATACGGCTGTGTACTCTATTCTCAACACTACATTCAATTCTACTAATGTGTGTCTCATGTAATCTTCACAATTCTAACGGGTCAATATCATTAGCCCTACTAACATATGTAGACCCTGAGGCTCAGAGTGGTTAACTAATTGCCCAAGGTAGGACAGTCAATCAGTGGCAGTTGTGGGACTCCAGCCGAGGCCTGACTCTAGACTCCATATTTTCTGAAAACTAAGCAACAAGTGGCCAAATAAACCAAAGCTCACAATGACAAAACTGAGAAACGTGGGTAATCATAATAATCACTTCACTCCTTTTCCCTTATATGACATAAGGTAAAAGAAATTTTACTAAGGTTTCCAGAAAGCAAGAAAGTCATGACAGCTAATTTTTTGTACCAGACTAAGAATTAAACATAATGTAATATTAACGCTATACTAAAAAAAATTCTTTTCTCAAAACTTACCTCCTCACAGGAACTGATTTTGATGTGCAATTGCTTGTTATTAAAGGTATAAGTCTGGGTACATGAGTATGCTGAAAAAGATGTTTTAGAAAAGGTTGAAAATACTGTGCACTTCACATAAACTCCTCTTCTATTTGCCTTACATTCAAGTATTTAGTTATATTAGAACAGGACAAAAAGACCAAAGACTCAGATTTTGAAAAAAATTAAGACCAGTCAAAAAGTTTTCTGAAATTAAAATAACAGAGATGATGATACAGTTTCAAAGGACAGGTGTGGCTGTAATATTGTAATAAAGACAAATTCATCATATAACTGCAAAGAACTGTGAGGACAGTGTAATTTTGGGGGAGGGAGCACTAAAAGGCACTGGGCATGTATTTGTCACATTTTCTGAAGTACCAGGGCTACTGCTGGTAGAGGAGAACAACTGCTATGTCATCAAAGCAGGTAATCAGAGTGACTCTACATACCTAACTACTGGGAATACACTTTGAAATAGTTATTTCAACTAAACTTTCACTCTGGCTGAACCATAGCTGGAATTTAGGTAAAGTTCAATAGATATAATCTTCTGATTTCTATTAGTAATTCTTAGACTCTTCTTTATTCAAGCAAACACTACAAAGTTCATAATAGACATAAGAATAAAAGAGTAATCTAAGCATACACATTGGATGCTTTATATCTCCTATTTTTCTTCTGAGCTAATGTACAGGTTGGGTTACCTAGGAAGCAGGCTCTGAGAGGGAGTTTAGTGTGCGGGATATTAAGAAATGCCCTTGGGATCAATACCTGTGGAAGGGAGGAGAAGGAAGCAGAAATGGGCAGAAGAAGAAATCGATCTCTGATATGGTCCAAGGATATCTTTGCTCAAAGCCATTAGGGAGCTCTGGAGCTAAAATGGCCCTTCAGAGTAGTCTCGAATTGGTCCAAGATGGCCACACCTTTAGACTTGCACATCAATCAGTTATTGAAATGTGGGTCATACTGGGAAGGGGCAAGACCTTGGGAATTCAGCTCTCTGCAGCTGAGGCTTTTTTTTTTTTTAAAGATTGGCACCTGAGCTAACATCTGTTGCCAATCTTTTTTCTTCTTCTTCTTCTTCTTCTTCTTCTTCTTCTCCCCAAAGCTGCCCAGTACATAGTCATATATTCTAGTTGTGAGCTCCTCTGGCTGTGCTATGTGGGATGCCACCTCAGCATGGCTTGATGAGCAGTGCCATGTCTGCACCTAGGATCCGAACCAGCGAAACCCTGGGCCGCTGAAGTGGAGCGCAGGAACTCAACCACTCAGCCAGGGGGCCAGCCCCAGAGGCAATTCTTGAAGGGGCTGGCAGCTGCAGGGTGTCTGCTGATACTGTTTCTAGTATTGTGGAAACAAGTGTTTCACTGAAGGAGAATGCCAATAGCACATCAGTGTCTGCCACAACTAACTCAACCAAAATAAAGGGAAAACTTGTTTCAGCTACTACAGAAGAAAACCATGCATAGACCTGAAGTTGCTCAAGATAAGACTAATAAAAGAGAGTGCTAACCTGCATGTTACTCAACTGTTAGATTCAGCATGGAAAGGTTCTGTGGACCTGCTCCCCTAGAATATCTAGAAGAAACCATTCCCCAAACATTACTATGGAGTTAAAGCCCAAGAAGACTCCCTAGCCACAACACACTATATAGGAGGTCTCACCTACCATGCTTCTCCTCGATCTCATAACCTCCCCAAAGTCTGACTGCTGATTAACTCACATCCAACACAGTGGCAGGGGTAGGGAAAGAGACTAACCTAACTATTACTACACCATTTTCAGAGGGAGCTGTACCAAAGTAAAATAAAAAGGGACCCTCACAATTACAGATGAAGCATTCAATCACATAAGCTCGGAATAATTTAGACTTTTACTTATTACACAAGTTGACAACTGAAAAAAGAAAAGCTTCTCTGGAATTAAAAAGAGAATCAGGTATCAAATAGAGTTCTCCAAGGAAGTAGCCCCCGGGGAAACACACAAAATACAGAAAACACGAGATAATGTTAAAAAAAACACAAACCCCACCTGATTTGCATTTCCAGTGAGATAATGGGATAGCATATTAATAATGTGAGACAAGCTCATAAAAGTTAGAAATTTGAAAACAATGCATAAAATGCAAAGCCTAAGAATGGCAAAATGGGAACTGTCAAGAAGGTAGGATTTAGAGGAATTTTTCCTGACAACACATACAGCTCTAAGATGAGACAAAAAATTATTCAAGAAATGATAAATGACATGAGGGCTCCAAAATCCATATAACAAGAGAAACAGAAGAAAAAAACTTGGGAAAGAAAAAAGAAGCAATAAAAGAAAAACAATACATGAAAATTAACATAAGTTTAAAGAAACCTCAATTTTAGTCAGAAATCCTCATCCACTATGTAAGGCCAGCACTAATGAAAGACGATCTACTCCCAGACCTGCTGTGCGGAAACTTCTACCACAAAGAGACTATCCTATAAAGCTTCCTGAAGGTTTTTATTTTCATCTTTTTCTATAAAAGAATCAAATGGTACTCTCTTCTAGAGACAAGAATAAAAAGTTAAGAAAATAACTGAGTGAAAAGCAAACAATTCTGAGGGAAAAGAAACGTGAACCTAAAGTCTAATTTTTTAGTTCTTGTGTAAGGGCAAAGAAAACCCATTTCAAAATATGAAAAGATAAATACACACGAACACTGAGAACACACGTTAAAACCAAACAAAAATCACCCAGAACCAATTAAAAAATGAGAAGTAAAAGTTTACTAATAAACACTGCTCGGAATCAAAGCAGGAAAAAACTATGATTAATTTCAATTGCTGAAAATGAAAATATCTCTTTGTTCAATTTAATTTAAAGGTTAAAGGCAAAAAGGACATGAATGAGATAAAATGTATACTTTTTAAAAGGCAAGGGAAGAAAAACAGAGGTTTTATTTTTTGACACTGACAAAGAATAAAGAACGTCTAAGAAAATAAGAAGCAGATAAGAAGAAACCACAATGAATAGAAAGCAGAAAAGACAGAAAAAAAATACTATTTCAGGATGGTTAATAGTCAAAAACTATGACCATACATAAAGTATACAAAGCAAGAACTGTTAGAAAAAATGAAATTGACAAAAACTAGAATCAGAATTTGCCTGTTAAAGCAGCTGTTTAGGAAATGAGACTCTAAGGAACCTGAATAATCTAAGTATCAAGCTAGACTTAGTGATGAACCAAGTATTCTATACTCTGTAAACGAATTCCATATTTTGCAAATGCTAAACAACTACCAAATGGATCAAAGAAACTGAAAAGGCATTTAAGAAACGGACTCATAGAGTTATGAAAGTTTACTATATGAAAATGGTGTCATTTCAAGAAAAGACTGATCTGTAATTCACAACATGCCATTAGGTCAACTGGTTTTGTATTTGGGGGAAAAATCAAGTTACATATCTATACTTCACACAGAAATAAAATCCAGTTAGAGCTAAACCTAAGGAACAAATTAAATTTTAAAACAAAAAGTTTTAAACAATTGAACCTTTTCATAATTGTGAGATGGGGGAAAGTCATTTTAACTATAAAAAAACTACAAAAGGAGCATTGTCTCAATGTATAAAAATTTAAAAGTTCTCTATATAACAAATAACAGCTTAAACAATATTTGAAGAACTGACAGAGTGGTAGAAAATATTTACATATATATAACACAGAATTAATATATTTACAATATATAAAACGGTCTTAGAAATCAGTCAGAAAAAAATGCACAGAGTATAAAGTGGCAACCCATAAAAGAATTATAAAAGGAAAAAAATACCTAACGTCTCTAATAATCTAAGAAAAACAAAGTACAGTATGAAATAATATTCCACTTATTAAATTATAAGACCTTTAAGAGACTGTTAACACACAATGTTGGTAAAGGATGGAGCAAAAGGACTCCATAAACTTCGGGAGGAGAAGGGTGAGGGCAATTTAGTGCTATGTCCTTTAATAGAGAACTGATTTAGACATTAAAAAGAATTATATATAGCGACAAGGGAAGTGGCCCAAGTCATTAAGTTTAAAAAAATAAGCTAAAAAACATATTACTTACATATATGTAAAATATAAATACTACATTTACATTTTGTGGTAAATATAGTTTGTACAGGCACAGAATAGAAGTTTGGAAAAGTACATACTGAATGCCTAGAGCGATTAGTTATAGAAGAGCAGAAATCAAAGGGGGAGATTTATTTTTTTAACTCTGTTCTTTTGGGCCCCTTCAAGATATGGATGATGAGAAATATTAAGAATTTGCCTGCCATCTTTTGTCACTGACTGTAACATTTTTACTGCTTCACATTTGCTGGTTACTACCTGTAACATGATTACACATACACATATGTACACATATGTACATGCATATGTGTATCTATTCAAAGGAAACATGTATGCAAGCATGTTTACTTTGTAATTCTCTATACTATTTAAATGTTCAATGATAACTATAATAACCATGTATTGCTTTTATTATCAGAAAAATAATTTAAAAGTGATTTTCCCTGGGGGTTAAAAAAATACCAATTATTCCCTGATCCCCAAACCTAATAAGGACAACACAAAGAAGGAAAACAACAGGCCAATATCACCGATGAACACAGATGCAAAAATCCTCAATAAAATTTTGGCAAACCAAACACAGCAATACATTAAAAAGATCATACACCATGATCAAGTGGGATTTATACCAGGGATACAGGGATGGTTTAATATCTGCAAGTCAATCAAGGTGATACACCACATTAACAAAACGAGAAACAAAAACCACATCATCATCTCAATAGATGCAGAGAAAGCATTTGACAAGATCCAATATCCATTTATGACAAAAACTCTCAATAATATGGGTATAGAAGGAAAGTACCTCAATATAGTAAAGGCTATACACGACAAACCCACAGCCAACATCATACTCAACGGGGAAAAACTGAAAGCCATCTCTCGGAGAACAGGAACAAGACAAGGGTGCCCATTCTCACCACTCTTCTTCAATACAGTACTAGAGGTTTTGGCCACAGCAATTAGACAGGAAAAAGAATTAAAAGGAATCCAAATAGGCAATGAAGAAGTGAAACTCTTGCTGTTTGCAGATGACATGGTCTTATATACAGGAAACCCTAAAAACTCCATCGGAAAGCTACTAGAAGTAATCAACAATTACAGCAAAGTTGCAGGATACAAAATCAACTTACATAAATCAGTAGCATTTCTATACTCTAATAACAAACTAACAGAAAGAGAACTCAAGAATACAACCCCATTCACCATCGCAACAAAAAGAATAAAATATCTTGAGGCCAACCCCATGGCCAAGTGGTTAAATTCGCACACTCCCCTTGGGCGGCCCAGGGTTTTGCCAGTTTGAATCCTGGGTACAGACATGGCACTGCTCATCAAGCCATACTGAGGTGGTGGCCCACATGCCACAACTAGGACCCCCAACTAAAAATACACAACTATGTACTGGGGGCTTCGGGGAGAAGAAGGAAAAATAAAAAAAAATAAATCTTAAAAAAAAGGAATTGGAAGAAATTTAACCAAGGACGTGAAAGACCTATACAATGAAAACTACAAGACTTTCCTGAAAGAAATTGATGACGAAATGAAGAGATGGAAAGACATTCCATGCACATGGACTGGAAGAATAAACATAGTTAAAATGTCCATACTACCTAAAGCAATCAACAGATTCAACGCTATCCCAATCAGAATCCCAATGACATTCTTCACAGAAATAGAACAAAGAATCCTAAAATTCATATGGGGCAACAAAAGACCCCGAACTGCAAAAGCAACCCTGAGAAAAAAGAACAAAGCTGGAGGCACCACAATCCCTGACTTCAAAATATAGTACAAAGATATCATAATCAAAACAGCTGGTACTGGCACAAAAACAGGTGCACAGATCAAAGGAACAGAATTGAAAGCTCGGAAATGAAACCACACATTTATGGACAGCTGATCTTTGACAAAGGAGCTGAGAACATACAATGGAGAAAAGAAAGTCTCTTCAACAAATGGTGATGGGAAAACCGGACAGCCACATGTAAAAGAATGAAAACAGACCATTCTTTTACGCCATTCACAAAAATAAACTCAAAATGGATCAAAGACTTAAAGGTAACACTTCTGGAAGAAAACATAGGCAGTACACTCTTTGACATCAGTCTTAAAAGGATCTTTACGGACATCATGTCTTCTCAAACAAGGGAAACAATAGAAACAATAAACAAATGGACTTCATCAGACTAAAAGCTTCTACAAGGCAAGGGAAAACAGGATTGAAACAAAAACATAACCCACCAACTGGGAAAAAATATTTGCAAATCATATATCTGACAAAGGGTTAATCTCCATAAGATATAAAGAACTCACAACTCAACAAGAAAAAATCAAACAACTCAATCAAATAATGGGCAGGGGATATGAACAGACATTTCTCCAAAGAAGATATACAGATAGCCATTAGGCACATGAAAAATGCTCATCATCACTGATCATCAGGGAAATGCAAATCAAAACTACCCTAAGACATCACCTTACACCTATTAGAATGGCTAAAATAACCAAAACAAAAAATAACAAATGTTGGAGAGCGTGTGGAGAAAAAGGAACCCTCATACACTGCTGGTGGGAATGCAAACTGGTGCAGCCACTATGGAAAACACTATGGAGATTTCTCAAAAAATTAAAAATAGAAATACCATATGACCAAGCCATCACATTACTGGGTATTTATCCAAAGAACTTGAAATTAGCAATTCAAAGAGACCCATGCACTCCAATGTTCATTGCAGCATTATTCACAATAGCCAAGACATGGAAGCAACCTAAGTGCCCATCGACTGATGATTAGATAAAGAAGATATGGTGTGTGCTGGGGCTGGCCCCGTGGCCGAGTGGTTAAGTTCGCGCGCTCCACTGCAGGCGGCCCAGTGCTTCGTTGGTTCGAATCCTGGGCACGGACATGGCACTGCTCATCAGACCACGCTGAGGCAGCGTCCCACATGCCACAACTAGAAGAACCCACAACGAAGAATACACAACTATGTACCGGGGGGGCTTTGGGGAGAAAAAGGAAAAAATAAAATCTTTAAAAAAAAAAAGAAGATATGGTGTGGGTACACACACACACACACACACACACACACACACACACACACACACACGGAATACTACTCAGCCATAAAAAAGGATAAAACTGTCCCATTCACAACAATATCGATGGACCTTGAGGGTATTATGTTAAGCGAAATAAGACAGATAAAGAAAGACAGTCTCTGATGAGTCCACTCATATGTGGAAGATAAACAAACGTGGACAAAGAGAACAGGTTAGTGGTTACCAGGGGAAAGGGGGGGGTGGGGGCTGGGCACAAAGGGTGAAGTGGTGCACCTACAACACGACTGACAAATAATGTACAACTGAAATTTCACAAGGTTATAAACTATCATAACCTCGATAAAAATTAAAACAATAAAAAAAAGTTAAAAGATCAATGCTCAGTGGCAAAAAAAATACCAATTACTTATTTAAGTACACTGAAAAAATGAGAGTGAGAGAAAGGGAGGAGGGAGGGAGGAAGAAAGACAGACGAAGGGGAGGGGAGGGGAGGGAAGAGGAGAGGAGAAGAGAACCTACCCGAATGATGAATCTGATTGCTGCACATCCAGAAGTTGCCATGACTTTTGCACTATTGGGGACGAGATTAAAAAGCGTAGGTACAATGGCTTCAGCGCCATGATCAAACTTATTTCCCAAAACTGTTGAAAGATGGCTATAAAAGACAAGAAGTGATTTTTAAAACAGTTTACTATTAAATATAGATAGGATCATATACATTTTTTTCCAATCTTTGTTGTTTAACGAGGTCACACAGTTCTGACTGAGTGCCTCCCACCTTACCCTCATACACACACTCACAATTACAATATAATGTAGCAAAGGAGTGATTCTTACCGGGGGTTTCCATGCAATTCAGGGGGTCATCAATAATCTTAAGCAAATGGTTATGTATGAAGGTTAAAATCAATTTTCAATGAATTCAGTACGAAACTGGACATTCTTATAATCATATATGGTATCATAACAATGAACACTGAGTAATGCAGTTTATAAAAATGCTGTTCAAAAACTAAAGCATAAGATAGTATCTCCTCCATTTGGGTGGGAGTTAGGTCTCCAAGGGAAGATTCCTCAATGTAGTAGTTGTAAAGAAAATAGGTTCTACATTCCAATCAACTTGGTTTGAATTCTAGTTCGCCCATTAGCTATAGGATCTGAGATTAATTGCTTTATTTCTCCGGTCTTTAAATTCTTCATGTTCAAATAGAGATACTAATAGAACCAAGTAATTTAAAAAGTGATTACTTCAAAGCATGGCACATAGTAAACACTTGATATTAGCTAGTTATTTTGTTGACTGCACAATGAACTAGAGCTAGCAAGGGCCAGGAGCATCTCCTTCACAGCAGGGTGGCAACTCCATTCAGCTGGAATATTATCTTTACTTTTTTTGCCCCCAATTTATTTAGACTAAACATAACAACAACAAAAAGAGCTCACCCATTCAAAATATTATTTTACTGAATTTACTTAATATTTTTATTTTAACCAGTTATAATGGCAGAAAAACAAAAGAGAGAACGTGCACATATTACATATTTCCTTCTTTTTCCCATCCTTTAACTGTGTATCCAAAGTTGAAATTTGGCTACCACCATCTCTTCGCATCAGCTCTTGGAGAAGCCATCTGATCTCAGAATTTAACCGTTAACATGAGGGGTAAAACATTCAGCTCAGATTGCCCCGAGCTTTCTTTAGTCTTTATCTATCAGATATTTCCATTTTGATGCCCCAATATCAACCTTAAATTCAACATATTTTACAAACTAATTCAAAAGCTTACCCAAATCAGTATTCCTCAAGATAGTCTCTCTTTCTATTGATGGTACCACCACTGTTTTAGTCACAAATACTTCCCGACGTCTTTGGTGTAGGATTTCAGAATTCTTGATTGAAAATACAACTCTACCATATCTAGTTAGTTGGGTCATCCTAAGGATATCTGTCTCCTCTTTTCAAATTTGTAGTTAAAAAACTAATTCAGCCTTTAATTGTATCATTTTAGATAAAACACTTAGGAAGGATGCTGTAACCACAGTTGTGATAATGCTTGTAGTATTAATTTCTATATATTTACATCTTATTTAAAATACATGGTTGGAATACAGTTAGTTTCAAAAACTCAGGTTCTTGATTCAAAGAGGTACTCGGACTCAGACCTATTTCTTACTGTTCAGTTATACTTTGTTTTCCAATGTCTAAACTCACAGGCAAAAAAAAAACCTCAAATCACAAGCAAGGAGGTGCCACCTGTGCCTGGAAGTTGTTGTCTTCCTTTAAAGAGCGTGAGTTTTGTTCTGGCAGGCAGGTAATTTACTTGAGAACCAGCTAGATCTTTATAAGCTCACTGGGAGGGCGGGGTCTAGAGTAGCCTTATATTAGAGCTAGTTTGGTACTGTTCTGATATAAAGGCCTTTCCGGGGTCTCTCCTAAATGCCCTGGGTGTTCAACAAGGTTTCTCCATGCTGGATCGTCAGATTTTGAACCTCGCCCAGCACATACGAGCTCTGGGAACTGTCATTTTACCTTCTACCTTCCAGTAGCAGTTCTGTTTAGTCCTCTGGGAGCTGCACCTTTCACATACACAGATTAGTATTCAGCTAGACTCATGGGATATCCTACACAGATTTCTATAGCTCTTTTTCTGTGTCTCTCTCTTCTCTCCAGTATTCTGCACTGCAAATTTTAGCCACTTCAGTCTTCAGAAACTCCAGTCTCTGCTTCTTCTTCATCTCAGTGAGACTGTCTTGCTCTGCTTGGGTTCTCCCTCCCTTCCTCATGGTTCAGAAAGTGCTTCCAGGTCAAAACTGTGATCATACTGCTCAATCGACTCTTTTAAGAATCACAGTCTGCTCTGTCTGCTCTCCATTATCTGTAAATAGTTGTTTTACATATTTTGTCCAGTCTTCTGCAAGAGGGCTAGTCCTGTACCAGTTATTACATCACGACCAGAAGCAGAATTCTCATCATGGAATATTTTTCAAGGTTACATTTTGTGGATTTTTTTTTTTTTTTGCTTTTCTGCTATTGAGAGATATTCAATTATTTTGGTATACTGGCATTTTGACCTGTATCTAGCAATCTTGCTAAAGTTCCTTAAATACAATCATTTATCTATAGATTCTTGTGGTTTTCTGCATGGATAATTATATCATATGTTAATAATGGCAGTTTTGTTTCTTTTCTTGCAGTCCTCATAGTTTTTATTTCTGTTTTTTTTCTTTCTATTCTGACTAGGATATCTACTACAATCCTGAATAGAAATTATTAGTAATAGGCATCTTTGTCTTCAAAGGAATGCTTTATACAACAACAGTATTCAGTAAAACAATTTAAGTGTTCTACTATCCTTGAATTTCAAACATATGGAATAAGCTTAGATTTTGATAAGCTAATGACGCATGCTACAACTCCAGGATACTTGCTAAAATATCAGAAACAGCTTAATATCCAAATTAGTAAAGAGAAAATTGAATGTAGCCAGTTCTCAGACCCATTCATTTACTTCTTATGTATCCTCATAGAGTTAGCAACCAAAAATCCACCAGTATGCTTTAGACACATAAACACATCTTAAGGTTGATATAAAGTGTTAAGAAAGATTAAAAACAAAAATCACACAAAGTGAATCCTTATGAATAATAAAAATGATTTTTGGATCATATATACCCTTTTTTGGGGGTTATCCTGCTACTACTGCCTTACTTAATGAGCACTGAATCAATGAGTACTAAATTCATTCATGAAAATACTTATCACAAAAAGAATGTACTTACGCTACAGTAATGCAAGCTTCTCTAACCACTTGGGATCTAAGATCTTTAGCTGAAAGTTTAAGTGCTCCATCCAACAAGCGTAAATGTTGGAAAAAACAATCATATTGTGCAGCTCCAGCAACAAGCAATGATCGAATTTTTTTAAGCTGAAATAAAGAGAATTTTCATTATTGACATAAAAAGTGGCAGTGCCAAAAGAAAAATAAGACTATCTAAATGTGATTATTTGAACAAAGTTAAAAAAACATTTCATTATATTTATACAACTATATTCAGACATTTTCACATCATTAAATGTATCATATATAAACATGCAAACCAAAAAGAGCTTTCTGAAAAAAAAGTTATAGATTTTAATTATATATTTAATAGACATACGTAACATATGAATAGATAAGTAAATTTTAAAGTTTTAAGGGAGTCTTTTTTTTATTATGGTAAGATACACATTAACATAAAATTTACCATTTTAACCATTTTAAAGTACAGCCATGGCCGCATGATGACGTTCTGATCAATGATGGACTGCATATACATCAGTGGTCCCACAAGATTATTACCATATAGCCTGGTGTAGGCTGTACCACCTAGGTTTGTGTAAGTACACGCTATAATGTTTGCACAACAACAAAATCTCCTAACAACTCATTTCTCAGAATGTATCCCCATTGTTAAGTGATGCATAACTGTATACAATTCTGTGGCAGTAAGTACATTTAAAATGTTGTGCAACCATTACCACTATCAACTAAGGAGCCTATTTTTAAAAGGGCCAAATTTGGAAACTATATTCATTCATAATCAAAAGTACAGAATCAAAATGGCCAACCATTAAGTCATCACCACATCCACATTTTAACATTATCACACTTACTTTGTGAAACAAATAACTTTCTCCCTATTTCTATACTTTCAGCATCACTTTTTAGTATAGAATTGCCAACTGTTTTCCATATAAACACCAGATATATCTAATAAACTTACATAAATCAAGAGAATCCACAAGTGCACATTTGTGTTCATACATACTCAGAAGTTACAAGTTTATCTATCATATCCAATATTATGTATAATTTCACACACAACTCAGAAGTTTTCTAAATTTTTAAAGATATCTTGAAAATTAAGTCAGATGGATTAAAGACGAAAAACATAAACTACTATGAATATTAGAAAAAAATTCGAAAAAATAGTTCTATAATCTTAGGGTGTATGAGGAAGGGAAACTATCACAAGCAGAAGAGAAATCAGAAGGCACCCAAACAAGATTAACTAAAAACAAAACAAAAATCATAATATGGTATGAAAAAATTACCTGCAACATGTAAGTACAATACGAAAAGAATAACAATAAAATGAGAAAAAGACAAATAACCCAATATTAAATTGGGCAAAATAAATATATGAAAATGTGCTCAACCTTACTAGTGATAAGCAAATACAAATTACAAAAAAGACACATCACCTTCCCCCGTAAGATTGGCAAAAATTAAAAAGACTTGATAGCATCCAGTACCAGGAAGATAACAGATACTTTAATTTTAAGTAAAATTATGAATGACTAATACCTTTGTTCAAAATATTTTGACAACATCTACTAAAATAAAATTGTATCTACTCTTTACCCAACAACCCAACTTTTAAAAATTTAACCTACAACAATAAAAACACCATTGTTATAAATGTGTGCAAGGATATTTATAGCAATATTGTTAAAATAGCAAATAATAAAAAACTGTAAGCCCATCAAATGGGAAATGGTTTAATAAATTATAAGGTACCTTTCAACTAAGGAAATATGTACATATTGATCTGCATTCAATAAATATCTGAGGAACTATTATATGCCTGACATCTATACCAACTGTAATGAATGGGTATGATTTATGTGAAAAAGAAAAGTTACTAAGTAGTGTATCTAGTATGATCTCACTTGTTTTTGTTGTTTTTACGGTGAGAAAGATCAGCCCTGAGCCGATCCGTTGTCAATCTTCCTCTTTTTGCCTGAGGAAGATTGTCCCTGAGCTACTATCTGTGCCAGTCTTCATCTATTTTGTATCTGGGATGCTGCCACAGCATGGCATGATGAGCGGTGTGTAGGTCTATGCCCAGGATCCAAACCTGTGAACCCTGGGCCACTAAAACAGAGCATGCAAACTTAACCACTATACCACGGAGCTGGCCCCTGATCCCATTTGTTTTTATAAAAGGGGTGGGTGGGGGGAATATACTCCAAAATGAAAAGATTAGTTTCCTTAATAGGGAGTAAAATATTAACATTTTCTTTATAATCTACATTGGTTCACTTATTGCTTATTGCAATGAGCCTGTGCCACTTTCCTAATTAAAAAAATTAAAAGGCCGTTTGTGTTTCCAAATGGGTTGTTTTAAAGTCAAACAAAAAACTCTTCAGTAAAAAGTTTGTGTTATACATTGACAACATTCAGTTTATCATCTTTCTCCATACATCACCTGTGACAGAGATCTTTTCATATACCAGACTAATCTCAGAACTGAAGAAAGAATAGTGAACCATATTTAACAAATTTGGAGCAACATATTCTCTGTTAAAATCTTTTAATATCTTAAATATGCAGACTTCCTATCAAAAAGAAGCTGAAAAGTTATCTTTTGTTCATAGTGTCATAAAGACCATATTTCATTTATTAATCACAATGGAGATTGGGAGCTTTCAGAGCAGAAGAGTCTTCAAATGGAACTCCCTCTCTGGCTTTTAGAGGACACTGAGGCATGCATTTGGTACCTCACACGTAAATTTGACAAATTCACAAACTTTAAAATATACAATCTTTTGTCAATGCAAATACTACTTAAAAATTTATCAAGTATTTTCTCAAGGAATTTAGGATAAACAGAATATTCTTTTTTTTTTTTAAAGATTTTATTTTTCCTTTTTCTCCCAAAGCCCCCCGGTACATAGTTGTGATTTTAGTTGTGGGTCCTTCTAGTTGTAGAATATGGGATGCTGCCTCAGTGTGGCCCAATGAGCAGTGCCCCGTCCACGCCCAGGATTTGAACCGGTGAAACCCTGGGCCGCCACAGCGGAATGCAAGAACTTAACTACTCAGCCCCAGGGCCGGCCCCCCAGAATATTCTTAACTCAAGGATACTACACATTTTTTCTTTTTTTAAATCATGGGTGAAAAATATTTATCACATTCAGAGAGAAATATGTGAGAAAAGGAGGAAAAAGCCCAGACAAATGGACATACTGTTGTGAATTCATGTCAATACCATGAATAGTGAGCATGCAGGGCCAGTGAACTGCTTTATTGGTAAACCTTCTAAGAACTGAGGATGGTGCTGATGAACAACTATGTAACCCCACAGAGAGGCCACGGCCCTGAGGTATCAATGAAGCTCATACTTTCCCGGTCAGTCAATAATTAGCACAAGTGGAGAGACTAGCAAATGTGTGATAGATTCCACCTGATCAGCAAAAATAGACTAAAAATTGACCCTAAATCAGAAAATGCCTATTATCTCAATGTGTTTTCCAGAAAGAAATGTTACCTATCAGACTCTTTTTCATAAGCAAATACCAGATAATACTACTACTGAATTTACATGTTTTTGAAAAAGAACACTGGAAAAAAGAGGAGAGGGACGAGAAAAGAAAAAGTAAAAAACTTACTGCATTGGCACGCTGATCCCAGTCATGTTTGTCATCTGACAAAATTTCCCTGATTTTATTTAATGTTTCTTCAAGTTCTCGACTAGAATAGATCTTAAAGAAAAGATGCAAAATTATAACAATATTTCTTGCCATAAGCAATATCAAAATTATGCCCTGATATTTAAATAACGTTTCAAGTAACAAGGTTATTTCCCATTCTAGCACCATTTTTAATGGGGAATGGAAATACATTATAGACAATAGTAAAATAAAATGCTTTAAACTGTCTTTCTTGCCTGGACCCTTATGCTATTTCTCTACTCATGAGTAAATTCAAATATACTTCTAAAATGCCCTGTCATTTAAAAACAAGATGCAAATATCCTAAGAATTGATAAAAATAGGCATAATTTCTTAAAATAACTTCACGTATATAATATATCGATTGCATTCATACACTTCTTATACAATATTGCAAAAGGACATGTTTTAAGTTAGTCCCCTAACCCGGTGCTAGACTGTACTCAGGATATTTATGTGCTTTGTTTTCTCTGGAGCCAACTGTTTGCCAAACACCAGTTAGCCTTTCCTTCACTTAAAAAATATTCACATAACAGGGAGGTATTATGCTAGGCACTAAAGATGCTATGGTGAGCAAAAATAGGCATAGTCTTTGGCTTATGGATCTTATAATCTAGGCAGGGGGAGAAAAAAATTAATTAAATGATATAAAATATGAAATTTCAAAGAGAAAGTACCACCAAGGAGAATTACACAGTGCCTTGAAAGTCTATATATAATAGGGGGTTTGAACTAGTTAGGGAAGTCAAGCTTGAACTGTGAGCTAAAGGATAAGTCAGGCATCATTAAGCATAGTGGAGAGAGATTAGCCTTCCCTGGAGTAAACAGCACGTGCAACGGCTCCGTGACAGAAAGAAACTGAAAGAAGGCCAGAATACAGGAGTACAGAGTGAAAAGAGGACCAGGGTAAGAGCCACTGAACCAGCCCTAAATCAATCAGTGCACAGTGTTTCTCTATATCACGAGAAGGTTCAGAGGTAGGCATGTGACCTAAATCAGTTCAATCAGAGTGAATTTCACAAGTTTTACAGGATCAACCAGAAAAGAGGCAGAGGGTTGTGAAGGTGTGAGGCTTGAACAGTTGCAGCCATGTTGCTGATCATGTGGGAAGACAATGTAGAGGAATTTAGAAATGAGAGATGATGAGAAATAAGGTCCTGGTAACACCATCTGAGTTGTATCAGATACCTTCATCAAGACAGCCCTACCTACATCCTTCACTTTCAATAGTCATTAAATCTCCCTTTTACTTAAAAAAAACAAATAGCAAGGGTACAAAAGGGTATGAGACAAGGCTGAAGAGGTAGGAGGGGGACCAGATAACATTCTGTTAGAGAACGATTCCTGGAGGCTTCTGAGTTAGTTCTTTCTTGCCTCTGTCGGGGATCAGAATTGGCCACCACAAAATATGTCTCTTTGCCGTGATTTTTTTTTTTTTAAAGACTGGCACCTGAGCGTGTGGTGCCATGTCCACGCCCAGGATCCGAACTGGTAAAACCCTGGGCCACTGAAGCAGAGCACACGAACCTAACCACTTGGCCATGGGGCCAGCCCCTGCCTTGATTATTTTTAAGAACAAAATACTCAAAGAAACTTTGACCTTCCCCCTGACTGCCTAAAAGAATTTAAGATAAAAGGCCTGTCCCCAGGACCGGCCATCACTATAGATAACCCTGGGTATTGGTAGACTGTGAGGGTCCTTGCTAAGCCCATTCTTATTCACCAAACATTTGCTTTTCCCCATTTCCATGTGAATTGCCTTCCTCCCCTTTGAAGCCCTAAACCACTACCCCCAACAGTCCCTTTCGTCTTTAGCCGAAAATATTTAAGGTGGAGGCTTTGGCCCAGAATTCTGGCTGAATTTCTCAGTTTTCCTGGGTTTCTCCCATGTATACATATTATAAAGCTTTGTTTGACTTTCTCCTGTTATTCTGTCTCACGTCAATTTAATTCTTAAACCAGCCAGAAGGACCTAGAGTGGGTAGAGGAATTATCTTCCTCCCCTACACCTCCCACCTCCCCTTCACAATAGTCCTTCTGCCATATTTCAGAAGAAAAGCAGGCCCCTCTCCCATCCCTAATCTTATTATGATGTATTGCTCTGAAATACTATGCAAGGCTTCCCTACACACAACATGGAAAAAAGGGATAACTCAAAAATCTACTTTACTGAGGGGGTATATAGTTTTTAAACATTATTTTAGGGAGTATAACAAGCAAAAGTAGCTTGAATATGACTAAGTTAGAAATCTGTTACAGCAGAATGATTCCTAAGTTTCTGACTTTTGTAACTGATTAAGTAATGGTTTCCACATATAAAACACTGGAAGAGTAGGTAGGTAAAGAGGAAGATTATGAGTCCAATTTCAGATAAGTTAAGTTTGAGATGTCTCTGAGACATCTAAAAGGAGATGTCAAGTAAAGAATCAGCGGAGAAATTATTTTGGCTCTCAAGAGAGGTCTGATTTGGTGATAAAAAGCTGTGCATTATCTACGCAAAGGTGGGAACTGATGCCACGTGTTTGAAGGAAGTGACTTAGTAAAAAAGTGGAAAGTGAGAAGACAACGCCCAGTACTAACCCTTAAGAAATCCCAATATTCAATAGCCAGGTAAAAGAAGGATTTGCCTACAAAGGAAACAGAGATGAAGCAGACAAAGAGGTAGGAGGGAAAAATGGAAGGATGTTGTTTCGCAAGCACCTTAAAAAAAACAAAAGTGGATGTAGTCGGATATTGCAATGTAATATGATTTAACGATATGGATTCAATTTTATGTCAGTCTCACTCAAAAATCACTTGAAAATCTAACTGTACCAACAATAGCTTAGTAATAATAAGTCAAGTATATTATTTATGTCATCTTTTAAGGAAAAAAGAATTTTTAAAGAGTGACAAAAATAATTATATGAACACTAACATGGGCAGCAGTTATGGGGAGTGCCACTTTAGTGGTATCCTTACCTGAATAGAAGGGACATCTGTAAAAGCTTTTATAAAATCATCTTCATCAACTGCTCCAGCACCTCCTTCCTTAGAAGCACCTGCTAATTAAAACGAAAAGTTTATTTTTCAGCATTTTAACATCAAGGACAACATGAAAATATAACTCTTTGGATATCATAAAGGTATAATTTTGAGAGATATTCCATTTTATAAGAAAGCATTAAAAAAAAATCTCCAACTTTCAGAAAAGCCAAAGTACTCAGCAGCAGTTGATTAACTCTATAAGATACCTGGTTTGATTGGTAGCAAAATCCAAACTATAAGAACAATACCTTCCCATCCCTCATTCAATGCAATAACAAGGACACAAGAAATACAGGTGAAAGGATAAATGTTTACAAAGCTGAACAGCAATTTTAAATGACACTAAATGTCAATAAATGATGGCAAATGAAAAATGCAGAAGATCCATGTGTGCTGCAGTGGTCAGGAAAGCAAATGTGAAAGAAATGAGTGTCTTAAAATGAAATTTAAATATGCAAACAAATCTTCCTTTGTTGCACACAGACAATAAAAAAGTAAACTTAAAGGCAGTAGTTGTTTAAGAGCCGGTAATTAAGCTATTGTCTTTCTGCTCCAAATTCACTCTTTTATATTCTGTGATGCTGGGCCTAGGATTAAGCAAACCATTTTTCTGCTAATTCTAATGGTTTCTCATTAAACTGTCAATGGGGGAGCTGGAGAGAGACTGGAAGCTGAAGAAAAAGGGACCTGCTTCCTGATCACTTCCTGTTCTTGTCAGTAAAACCCTAGCAACTCTGGCAGGATGCTCATTTCAGCAGCAGCACCTGGTTCTAGTTTGCAATTTTTTCTAACACTCACTGAACGAGCTCATTCCACCCATCAGAAACACCCGACCAGCTAGTACCTCTCTGCAGAGGTCTGAGTCACAACTCTGCAGGGGCCCCCCTCCAATCCTCTAGGTTTTAATAATTTTAACCTCCCCATTTTGTTCCTCCAGGTCTAGAGGTAGGAGCTGTATCCTGTAACTGCTATGTCCATGATACTTTAGTGTTCTCTTTTTACTATCTTACTTCATCAATACCCATTTAATTTTTTTTTTTTTTTTTTTTTTTAAGATTTTATTTTTTCCTTTTTCTCCCCAAAGCCCCCCGGTACATAGTTGTGTATTCTTCGTTGTGGGCTCTTCTAGTTGTGGTATGTGGGACGCCGCCTCAGCGTGGTCTGACGAGCAGTGCCATGTCCGCGCCCAGGATTCGAACCAACGAAACACTGGGCCGCCTGCAGCAGAGCGCGCGAACTTAACCACTCGGCCACGGGGCCAGCCCCCTTAATAACTCTTTATATTAAATTCTCTCTGTAAAAATAACTGTTGTGGCTTCTATTTCCTGACTGAACCCTGGCTGATACAGGTGGTACTTAGTTTTTAACTCTACATATTTACTTTTTCACGGTAAGAATTCAACACATGAAATGGATTTCAACTACACAAGATACACATCCCAAGGGACAATTAACTTAAAAATCTCTCCAATTAAAATTAAAAATATCTCCCCAATTAATACTTCAAAACTGGACTTAAAAAATTAACATCATCCTGATAAAAAAACATTCGGGTTCCAAAGGTATGTAAGAAGATCCTCATTTTAAAAAAGGTAAAAACCTTTAAAGATCTCTGTATGTGAATTTTAACAGCAATAAGAGATGGACCACGGAACAGCATAACATAAAGTTGCAAGGCAATATAAAACTGCAAATTAAAAGAAATGATAATTTAATAAACTAAGAGGAATGAATGCATGCTTGCTATAGGAAATTCAATTACAAAAGTAAATAAATTACAAAGTTATTCCCTAGATATTACAAAAATCCAATGAAACAATAAAACTCTCAACCCCACCCCCATGATCATGATCAATCCTAGTAACGGATTTACTGAAAATAATCAGTTAAAGCAAAGAAACAAAAAATAAGATACCTACCATATTATCTTAACATCTATACTACATTCATTTACAAATCTCTATACGGGGCTTATTGTTTTTGACTATGGGTCCCCTGATAAGAGTGCAGAAGCCTGGATTCCTACAATTTCTTTCCAATCATTCACAAATGTCTTGTCCAGGCCACTGAAGAGAAACTTATTTAGGGACTTGTCCTTATCAAGTAGTTTCTAAACATTCAACATGGTTTTCATAAAAACAACTTTCTTTCCACATTCATTAACATTCTGTTTATTTACATACCACTTCTTGCAAATTACTTTGTTACAATAACAAGAGCAACCATTAGGCAAGTTTGAGAACAAAAAAATTTACTCTTAGAAAGTATACATCTCAACTGGTGGAGAAAACCCATACACATGTACAAGAACAGAGCCAGTTAACAACCTTAGTGTGCTGAAGTGTGGAAGACACAAAGTTTTACAGAGGAAAGGAAAAGCGAAGATGAAGCGTTACTACAGTGTATATGCAGTTTACAAAAGGTATCACATGTAGAAGATAATGTTAACTCCAATACATTAACCCACCAGCCACAAATACATCAAAAACCTTCAAGGAAATGCAGAACATCTGAATAAATCCCAAATAAGGCCAAAAAAAAGTGTCATTGACTAAGGACACGCATAGGAAAGTCTAACTTTGGAAGTCACAATTCACTCTAATCACAATGCCTTTAATATCCAGTGAGTTCTGTCTTATGAGTAGGGCCAAATAAGCTAGTAGGGAGGGAAGAGAGAGTAGAAATTAAATGGCTTTTAAAAATCCCACAGAAGCTGCAGAGCTGAAAGGCTACAAATATCACTAAATGCAGCCTTATGGCTATTTAAGATGTGACAATTAGGTCTTTAAACCTGGACATGGGCATTACCAAATCTGGCAAGAACTCGCTTGGTTTGAATAGTTGACTCCAATCTACCTCACTCTTACCTTTGAGAATCACTTTGTACATACAGAGGTGCTGCTAGCGGAAGTGTACTGGATACATGAATAGTAGACAGAGGACATGCTGAGCTCCCCATCCTAGCCTTGCTTATCTCTTGTATGAATCACAAGTAAACCTTTTTATGATCCTAGTTTGCCTAATGTTTCCCTCACCTTGGTTGTGATTGCCCAACAAAGTAGAAAAAGCATTCCTGCATAGGGGAATAATCTGTTGAATGAACTGTTTCATCTCACAATCATCATTCCATTTTCTGATACAGCTTTAAAGTTCACCTAAAAAATGCTATAAAAAACTTTTAGCACCAGCAAGAAGAATGGATACCATATGAGGAGAATCAAAGAGTAACGGGCTCTAATGTCAAATATTACTGCAAGAAAAGGAGAAGGAGTATACACACCAAGAGGAGACATTTTTAGATAAAGTTTGAGAGCAGGGGCACAAGCAGAGGCTGGGCTGAAGGGAAGAGCAATGCTGGCTTTCAACTTGACTAAAGCTCTTTCAAATATACCTGGGTCAACAATCATACCAGAAGAAAGTAAGAGCTTTGCCCGGCTGTCTGATCACTCTAAAACCAAGGTCAGTAAATTTTCTCTGTAAAGGGCCAGATAGTAAATATTTTAGACTTTGTGGGCCATATGGTTTCTGTTGCAATTACTCAATTCTGCCATTGTAGTGTGAAAACAGCCCCCAACAATATGTAAATGAATGAGCAGGCGATATTCCAATAAAGCTCTATTTATGGACACTGAATTTGAATTTCATATAGTTTTCACATGTCACACACTATTACTCTTTTGAATATTTTTAATCATTTAAAAACGTAAAAAACATTCCTAGCTCATGGGCGAAACAAAAAGAGTTGGCTAGATTTGGCCTGCAGACTACAGTTTGCTGATCCCTGCTCTACAACTCACTTTAAGATGGTAATCACTTGGACTGGGTGGGTGGGGAGGGGCGCAAGAGGGAGAGGTGGATTAAAGAGTACTGTCATTCAGGGTACACCATGTTTCTAGTATGCTAGAATGGCTAGAATAGGCACATCTCAGAAATTCCAAAATATTACTTTAAGAGGTTTAAGTGTAAGGAGAAAACTTCATTCTACTTAGTCCCTAACTATTAACAAGGTGAAGTGCTGGATACAAAGGTGAATGAGGCAAAGGGTAAAGTAGTATGTTTCCGACACAGGAGCAAGGACAACAAAGTTTCAGAAGTGGAATGAGGCAGGTTCTTCTCATTCTACAATGAAGAGACTAGCACTAAAGAGAAAGATAAATGATGGAGAAACAACATGGAGGTAAATACGGCACGAACTCCAGTGAAATTCATACAAAATCCATAATTTTTTTTTTTTTTTTTTTTAGATTTTTTTATTTTTTCCATTTTCTCCCCAAAGCCCCCCAGTACATAGTTGTGTATTCTTCGTTGTGGGTTCCTCTAGTTGTGGCATGTGGGACGCTGCCTCAGCGTGGTCTGACGAGCAGTGCCATGTCCGCGCCCAGGACTCGAACCAACGAAACACTGGGCCACCTGCAGCGGAGCGCGCGAACCTAACCACTCGGCCACGGGGCCAGCCCCCCAAAATCCATAATTTTTAAAGACAGTTATACTAACGAAAGCACGACCAGTGCTTTTGAAGAATGCTATGAAGAGACAGAGATAGTTTAAAATAGCCTTCCGGATTCCCAACTTTCTAAGAGAAATTCTAAGACTGAAAAAGATACTCAGTTGAAAACACAGGACATTTTCAAGCAAAAGAAGGAAAGATTTTAGGGGGCAGGGGGCAGAGGGCAGAGTCCAGAGTCCAGAGTCCAGAGCCCAGAGCCAAGGGCAGAACCAAAAACAGAGGAAAACACTGGTTCAGAGAATCACACCCAAAGAGAGAATGCAACCCTCATCAAGGAATATTCATGACCCCTGAAGTAACGGAACCTCCTATTGGATTTCAAAATTGCTATAAACCAGTGACTACCATGAATTTCCCATTCCTCTCCTTTCTAAATGTCTATTATGGAATGTCTACTATGGTTAGCTTGTCCTGGTACCACCATCATATATTGAGTCTGTGGAGTACAAGACAGATGTCTTTTTAGTTCACAGGCCTCTAGCTGGAGAGGAGCCACACCAGAGAACCCTTACATGCATCTGGACCTGATGTAAATCACAAGATCATGCACTTTGAGCTTGATGCTATACTTAGAATGAGACTTGTGGGAAATGTCCATGAGTGCATTTTGTATGTGGGAGGCATATGAATTATTGTGGTCAGAGGGCAAACTACATTAGAACGTTTGCAAGGATAGCTGTAACAATTCCTCTCACTCTTGAATGCTCCTTTTACAAGGTGACTTTCAGCTCTTCCCATCCGAAAGTGGAGTCCCCAACCAACAGGTGGGGAAGAGTAAGCTAAACTTCTAGAGTTGAGACAAGATCTGGGAGAGGCTAACGGGGTCCCTGATTGGTGATTCTCCAGTAATGAGAAGGAAGAAATCTTCTCTGAGAAAAGCTTCTAGAATCCTCAATTTGTACCTGAAGAACACCCCCCAATTAAGTTACAGCAATGATCTCAGAATCAAAGTTCAAATACATAAGAAGGCAAACCATCATGAACTGGAAGTCACAAGGAACAAATAATAGATTTTAGAACTGCAGATATTAGAATTGTCTAGTTAAAGATTTCAGAACAGATGTGAATATAACATTTGAAGAAATAATGTGGGTAGAATTACAAAGACACCAATCAACAAAAGGCATTAGGAATGAAGAGAGAAATTTGGGGGGAAAATGCAATAACTTGAATTGAATAACATAAATGTTGAAATAAAAAAACTCTTGCCTGAAAGGTTAAACAGTAGAAGAAATAATTAGAGAAATGGAAGATACACTTGAGTAAACTACCCAGAATGGGGCAAAGAGAAATAGGGAAACGGAAAGATATAAAGAGATATAGAGGACAGGATGAGAAGGTCTAACATATATCTAACGGGAGTACCTGAAAGACAGAATAGAGAGAACAGAAGAAAGGCAATATTTAAAAGAGATAATGGTTGTAAACTTTCTAGATTCATGAAAACCAGGAATCTATAGACTCAGATGCACAACCTAACTCAAGGATAAATAAAAAAATATCCACACCTAGATCTCTGAGGTGTAACTGCATAACACTGATGACAGAGACAATCTATCACCTAGAAAGGAAAAATAGACTTCTCAAAAGCAACAGTGGGAACCAAAGAGGGTATATTAATAACTCAAGTTTTTAAAGAAGAAAATATTGTCCATCTAAAATTATGTACCTAGCAAAACTAACTTTTAAGAATACAAGTGGAAAAAAAGTAAGTGCACTGAAAATGAAGAAAAAACTGCCATTATTTAAAGATATCATTATCTAAATCAGGGGTTGCCAAACGTTTTCTGTAAAGGGCCAGATAACAAAGATTTTAGGCTTCATGGGCCATACGGTCTCTCCTGCAACTACTCAACTCTTCACAAATGAATGGGTGTGGCTGTATTCCAATAAACCTTTATTTCTAAAACCAGATATCAAGGCCAGATTTGGCCTGCTGGCTGTAGTTTGCCAAACCCTGGTGTAGACAGAAAATCCAAAATAATATATAGTAAAATCATTAAAAATTAAACTTTAGCAAGGTGACTAGCTATAAAATCAAAATACAAAAATCAATTTCATTTCTATGCATCAGCAGCAAAATTAGTAATTTTAACTTAAAAAAAAATACTACGTTGATGGGCCTTAAGGGCATTATGCTAAGTGAAATAAGTCCAACAGAGATAGACAGATACTGTACGATCTATATGTGGAACCCAAAAATAAAACCATGCTCATAGATACAGAGAACAGATTCGTGGTTGCCTGAGGCAGAGGATGGGGAGTGGGTGAAATGACTCAAGGGAGTCAAAAGGTATAAACTTCTAGTTATAAAATAAGTCAGTCATGGGGATGTAAGATACAGCATGGTGACTATAGTTAATAATACTGTATTGCATATTTGAAAGTTGCTAAGAGAGTTAGATCTTATATATATAGAGATAGATATTTTCTTTTTGGTGAGGAAGATTGGCCATGAGCTAAAATCTGTTGTCAATCTTCCTCTTTTTGCTCAAGGAAGATTGTCGCTGAGCTAACATCCATGCCAATCTTCCTCTATTTTGTACATGGGATGCCTCCACAATGTGGCTTGATGAGCTGTGTATAGGTCTGCACCTGGGATCCAAACCTCTGAAGCCTGGGCCACCGAAGCAGTGTGTATGAACCTAAGCACTAAGCCACTGGGCTGGCCCCTAGAGTAGATCTTAAAAGTTCTCACCATGAGAAAAAAAAAATACTGTAACTTATGTATGGCGACAGATGTTAATTAGACTTATAATGATCATTTAACAATATATACAAATATCAAATCATTACGTTGTACAACTGAAACTGATATAACGTTGAATGTCAATTTTACCTCAATTAAAAAAAAAAGAAAATGTGTTGAATCTATAGATGAATTTGGGGAGAAGTGACATCTTCGTAATATTGTCTTCCTATCCAGGGATATAGTTATGTCCATTTACTTACACCTTTTAAAATTTCTTTCAATAAAGTTTTATAATTTCAAAAGAAAAATACTACGTTCAATAGCAACAAATATTTTAAAGTATCTAGGAAACACCAAACCAAACACATAAAAACAAAACAAAAAATCGTGAAAAACTTCTGGGGGAAAAATCATAAATTTTAATGAGACATTAAAGAATACTAAAATGGGAAACTATACATGTTCATGGACAGGAAAACTCAGTATCATAAAGATGTCCAGTCTTCCCAAATTAATTAAGTAATAATCAAGCCTCCAACAGGGTTCCTTGTCAAGGTGATTCTAAAATTTATTTGGAAGAAGAATGGGCCGAGATATTCCTGTAGAAGTAAAGGGAGGGAGTACTTGCCCTACCAGATATCAAGACTTACAAAACTATGATAATTATGACAATCAGGTTTTAGTGCAGAGATAGACCAACTATTAGAATGAACAAAATATAAATTCAAAAACAGATCCACAAATATATAAACTGTGATATATGACAAAGAAGTGATTCAGATCAATGGAGAAAGTAAAACTATTCGATAACAATGTCCTAAAATTCAACAAAATGCTGAGATAATGGATTATCTAGGTTAAAAAAAAAAGGTATTTCCTTACCAAATATTAAAACTTACAGTAGACATTCTGATTCCCATGGGAAAATGGTAGTCATCCAAATTCAAATCAAATGTTCAACTAAATACTTCAAAAACCACCGAGACCAAAAAGAAGAGCAAATAAAATTACTCACAGCACATACTTGTAGTACAACTAAGAGACAAATAATGCTTCAAGCTTCAATTTACAAGTGAATGGGGCAATATAAACATACAAGACCAGCAACGATAACTACAGAGTTCTCACTGGAGAGAAGTATCAGAGGAAATTATAAGCAAGAGGAGGATCCTGGTAGTGATGGAACATAGACATCAACTAAAGTTAGAGGTAAGTAGCACTTAGAAGAGGGAGGCATCCCTTCAAAGCTTGGTGGATAAAGAAAAAAACACGAAGAGAAGGGCTCTACTGAAACAAGATGGTATCATAGAATCAGAAGTAGAAAACCCCCCAAGTATCATTTAGTAAAGAAGCTGCATTTCACCATACCAACAGAAGAGGGCATTCTTGAACTAAGAAACAGAATAAATTTTTCTTCCTGGCCCCACAGAATCACTTCTTATAAAAGAGCTAGAGGAACAAGTTAAATGACATCACCAAGAAATCAGACAAATCCAGAACATGGGACAATCTAAAAGACAACCGCCCTAGACTCCTCAAAAAAGTCAATGTCATGGGTATAAAAATTGGTAAGGGGATTGCTTTATACATAATATATTATGGAATTTTCTTGCATATGATAATGGCATTATGTTTATAATGGAGCATGTATTTAAGCCTTAGGAGATGCATATTAAATATTTACGGCTGAAATGTCATGATGTCTACAATTTACTTTACAACTGTTGAGATGGAAAAAAAAATATATGTGGGAATATATCTATCTATACAGAGAGAATGAAATCAAATATGGCAAAATGCTAGTTATTACATATCTAGGTGATAAGAGTTCACTGTATGTCAACTTTGATATACATTCAAAATTTTTCATAATAAAAAGTTTGGGAAACCAATCACTATAAAACTAGAGTAGGTATAGATAAATACATCAGGAAAAAAGGAAAGAAACTAACCAACATATACAGTAGTATCTGAATTCAATGAAGTAAGGAATGTTTTATTTAACTGCATGGATATTAATTGGTCATGCATAAGAAAATAAATTAAAATGGATATACTGTCACCTTATATAAAAATGAATTCCAGATATATAGAACAAACTAATGTAAAATAACTAATGTTTTAGAATAAATTAGAATATTTGTATAAGCTTGGGAGTGGACCACAGTCCTTCTTATTTAAGACAGGAAATTTGGAAGTCAAAAAGAAAAGGACAGATACTTTATTTACCTACCATAACAAAAATTTTAAATTTTGATGTAAAAATGCCATAGGCAAAAGAGAGACCGAGGAAATATTTGTAACTTTTAACAAAAGAATAAAAGGCCTAATATTTTAAAAACTGTAACCAATTGATGAGAAGACAAAACAGCCCCCCCCCAAAAAAGGGGGAAAATAATAACAATATGTAATTCACAGAAGAGGATATGCTAATTCCTATTAATGAATTTAAATATTCTAAACTTACTAAAATATGAACTCCAGGAGGGCAGGGTCTTTGTTTTTGTTCACGAATATTTCACAGAGATTACAAAAGTAGCAGCACACTAAAAGCTTTCAGTAAATATGTGCTAGCTGTTGGCCAGATGGACAGGTGGATGGAAAAATGAAAATTAAAAGAAAGCACCATTTTTCACCCATCAAAATAGGCAGTAATTAACAAGGCTGTTACATTTAATGCTGGAGAAGGTAAAATAATATCTTTATTAAAATAAAAACACACACAGGGGCCGGCCTGGTGGCGCAGCGGTTAAGTTCGCACGTTCCACTTCTCGGCAGCCTGGGGTTCGCAGGTTCAGATCCTGGATGCAGACATGACACCACTTGGCAAAAGCCATGCTGTGGTAGATGTCCCACGTATAAAATAGAGGAAGATGGGCATGGATGTTAGGTCAGAACCAGTCTTCCTCAGCAAAAAGAGGAGGATTGGCAGCAGTTAGCTCAGGGCTAATCTTCCTCAAAAAAAAAAACAAAACCACACAACCTTTAATTAAGCAATCTCATTTAGAGGAATCTATTTTACAGATTAGAAGTGCCAGAATGTCCAAACTTATAAGTACATGGAGATCTGGATTCTTTGGAATAGCATAAAGTTGCAAACAACTTGAATGACTTTAATAGGGAAATAGTTTATTAATTCATGGTACATCAATAATGTGGAATACTGTATAGCTGTTAAAAGCATGCAATAACTCTCATTCTTGATGTGGAAGGACGGAAGGATGTTCTGTGAAAAGAGCAAGTTGCAAAGCGTTTACTAGTATGTTTAATGTGGACAAAAATAAACTCTAATCTGAATACCTATACAAATAAACATGGAGTAAGATGTGGAAGGATACCTATCAAACTTAACACTGGTCACCTCAGGGCAATGAGATTAGACAGGCAAGATACTAGTAAAGATTTTTTTTCCAAACATCTCTCTATTGTTTGACTTGTTAACAGTGAGCATGCTTTTTATATTTAAAAAAATTAAATAACATTTATTTTCATTAGTAAGTAACATAAATTGGTTCTAAAAAAGAAAATTGACAAGTTAATCAAAAAATTTAGTTTAAATTTAAAACATGCCCATCATAGAAATAATGCTTCTTACCAATTCAGCTATATTATAACGTATGTGATAAATATAAGCCTAGAATCACAGTTGCTCCAGTGGGCCCTCCATATCTGTGGGTTCCACATCAGCAGATTCAACCAACCACAGACTGAAAGGTCTACCATGTTTGCATCTGTACTGAACACGTACAGACTCTTTTTCTTGTCATTATTCCCTAAACAATAGAGTATAACAACTATTTACATAGCATTTATATTGTATTAGGTATTATAAGTAATGTAGAGATTATTTAAAGTATAGGGGAGGATGTGTGCAGGTTTTATGCAAATACTATGCCATTTTATATAAGAGAGTTGAATATCAGGGGATTTTGGTATCCAGGGTGTCCTGGAACCAAAGCCCCACAGATATCAAGGAAGGACGGTACAAAATTCTACTTTATATTGATCAAGTATGCTGAGTCTAATGGAAAATTCCTCACATGTACGATCTATATTAACAATATATCACTCTTTTCTGAGGCCAATCTTGACTCAATTTGTTTACTGGTATGAGACCATAATTTTCTAACACCAAAATCTCAGTCAAAAAGTATAGGCAAATGAAGTATGGAAGGACCAAAATGCAAACAATATTAACACTGGTTGGTGAAATAATGAGCACAGACAGATGCTGTAATTATCTTCGTAAGTTTAAAACGTTGAACACTCCAGATGGTCTCCTCAATGCCTAATATGAAGCCTTGCACAAAGGCTCTATATACAGCTGCAGATAAGGACAGTAACTTATCTATGAAGAGAGTGAGTCTTCAGTTTGCCTATTAATTTTAATCAAATAGTTTGACTGTTTATACTATTTTCTCCCTTCTCTTATAAACATTCTGAATGCTTCAAAAAATAAACCTGTACGATAAAATTTATCACTTTAAGTTGGGCCCAAGAGGTAAAACAAAACAAAGGTCAAAGAAAATAACTACAGCAAAAC
The DNA here is from genome assembly GCF_041296235.1 of Equus asinus. Taxonomy (NCBI): domain Eukaryota; kingdom Metazoa; phylum Chordata; class Mammalia; order Perissodactyla; family Equidae; genus Equus; species Equus asinus. Next base: position 62,419,717 of record NC_091810.1, on the reverse strand, counting down.
ACATATATTCGTATAAACAGTAGGCAATTAGGTTACATTGATTTATATTTATAACTTATCTGTTAATTACTTGAATCATATTTACCTTAAAACCAAAGTTAAGATAGATAGCACGAGGGCATCTTATAATGGATAGTCAATGATAAGAGATTCATAGTAATTTAAGACAGAATGGTGACTGGCCAATCCCTAAATTCCAAGTGTCAATTATAGTGTTTTGTTATATGGAATAAAAATAAGAAATATGTATCACATGCAGCATTAGTTATGAGATGACCCAGAGATGATCCAAGAAGAAGCCCTTGACAGTGGGCTAAGCACTGGGTCCTCCTCTTTTCTGTGCTAAAAACTGTCTGATCTTGGATACATCATTTAATTCTCTGAGGTTCCGTCTCTTCATCTGAATTGGGGTCAGATTATCTTTAAGGCCTCCTGAGGCTAAAATCTTCTCGGTTTAGTATCTTCCCCTCTCATTAAGGGAAGAAGAGAGGAAGAAAAGAAAACAAAACACAAACAGAAAAGTTATTTGGTTTTATATAAAGTACAAAAACAAGAAACAGGTTTATCAGTTAAAAATTTGGATTCCAAGATTAAACAACAAATTATGTGAAATTTGTTTATTAAACATATACCAATTCTCATGATCTCTATTTATTTAAAAGAAAGAACAACTTTGTTGTTTGCATGACAGAAAAAAAATGGGAATGACCAGCATAAATTGTGGAAAATAGATATTTGGACATTCTTAATAGAACCTCAGGGCAGACATAAATGAAGTAAAACAAATATAAGATATCCTAAAGATGAGTAAGCACTACTGAATTTGAAATGGTGGTAATTACCTAATTATAAGAATTGAAAGTTAAAACTATTTCAAAGTAGTCTTTGATATTAGATAGAAACAATGGAGAGAAAATACTCTGTCCACCTGAATGAGTGAGTGAGTAAGTGAGAGAGAAGAACAGAACTTTGAGAATTGATAATCTGGGCAATGATGTATCTCAACGATTAAATACAAGCCTCAATGACAAATCACTAAACTCAAAATCTGATACTAATTATAAACAATAACAATTATATCATCATCTAATTCCATCTTTACCTTCTAAAAAGAATAGCAGACAAAATATAGGAAAAGGGATATTATAACTCAGAAAATGAACTTTAAAAAGGCAATTTCAACAAGAAAATACTAAAAAGCATTTCTATTTCCAATTAAAAAATTAAGGGTTTGCTTATTTACAAATATTCTATTTTGCTGGGAATCATACCAGTTGAGGCTTTTTAAATTTATGGGTCCTGAATGGTAGTGATCATTACTGTAGATTACAACCTCAGAGCTAAAGGATCTAGAAGAATCCTTTTTTAACCAGAGAAATTAGTGTGGGTGGCAGTATAGCAAAGTGATTTTTGTGTTTTGCCCATTTATTAGATGCACGACCCTGTGCAAGTTACTTAACTTCTCCAAACTTTAGTTTGCTCATCAGTAAAATTGGGATAACAAAGTACCTAACTCAGGGGTTTTGAGGTTTAAATGAGAATATATGTAAGAAAACTCAAGAACGTTTTAATTATTACCTAAAATACTAGAGATATAAATATTTTAAACAATCTTGTACCTTCAGCAACTGTATTCCAAACTATTAAGCCAAAAGAATGGAAAATATGTTTACCTAATTCCTATTATGAAGTTACGTTATTCAGAAAATGGATTATTTAAGGGAATTGATTTTATTCTAATTAGTAAACCACCTAATATAGGTTTTTATAGCAATGATATATCGGTATGGAGCAACTCATAACCCTTTGATTCTCCTTGTTTTAAAGCCCACACAACCACAATATGAGTAGAATAGGCTGGCACACTGAGCCAAAAAACAAAGTAAAACTAACATACACTAAATATTAAACAGAAGTCCTACTGTCTTTAATTAATTGGATAGCACACTTTGTTAAAAAATAGCATACATCTCTTTAATCTTGTCATATATCTCTGGGAAAAGTAAATTAAACTCCAAAAACTCCAAAAGTAGATTCAGTCAAGGTTTCAAGGAAGCTCACTTTATTTTTATTTTGGTAATCTTACCTGAAAAAAAATTTGTTAAACTCAGTGTACTGTGATTGGCTTATACCACTATTATATACCTCCACCTAGCATATTCCTTTAGTTAGGAACTAATCATACCTATCCATTTATTATATACCTAGGAGTAGCAAATAAAGTGCCTGGACTGAATCACCATTATTCCACATAAACTTATAAGAAAGAAAATGTAGTCTAGAAAACAGAATAGTTATAAAGAGAGACATGACAACCTTCAAGTATTTGAAAGTATTGTTTTAACAAAGAATTCATCTTCCCTGCTTAAGTTACAAGGAGGCAGATTTTAATGCAATATAAAAAAAGACTTAGTTTATCCAGAATTGAAATGGGCTTATAACCTTTCTGGAGGACACCATGCCTAACTGAAAGAACACAAGAAACTAGTAAACTTTAGAAATTTATTCCAAGGAAATCATCAGAGATGTTGTGAAAGATACACATAAAGGAATGATGGCACAGTTTATAAGAGCAGAAAATAGTGAAGGCAATCTAGATATTATTGAGCCATGAATAGTTTTCACTTAATAATTTAAGACAATGAGGAAATGTTCACGGTAGAATATCAGCAAGAAAAATGGTATACAAAACTACATAATGAGTGGTGCCAATTCTTTCCTCCTCCTAAGAAAATATTTGTATGTTTAAAAATAATTGGAAAAGTAACCATAAAAATAATTGGAAGAAAGTATATTGTAACTTATCAGTTGATTATGTCTACATGTAGTGGTATTACAGGTGAGTTTTGTTCCAAATTTTAATCCATGAGCACATATTACTTTAATCAGATGCTGAATAATCACCTATAAGAAATATTATGAGATTGCTATACTTGAACCATAAATTGAACTCTATGACTCCCAATGTTCCTTGTAACTCAAAGATTCTACAACTCTAAGAAAACTTTCTACAACTAGTTCAAAAATTAATAAGCCTCTGCCAAGAACAGAAAATCTAAAGTTAAATTTTCAAAGAAGCACTGATAGTCAAAAATAGCATTAATTTCTGAAGCAATATCAATATCCTCTGGCTAGCAGCTCTTAGAAAAATGAGCAGTGAACCTAAATGAGCTGTGGCAAACAAAAGAAACAAACAGTTGCAGAATGAATCTGCAATTGTCAAAACGAAGAGGAGGAGGAGGAGGAAGGAATGAAAGCCTCTCCCTTATTTTTATCAAGAGTCATTGCCTAGATGGATATAATTTGTATGAGTGATTAATGACTACAATCACGAAAGGTACCTAACATTTTCATATCTGGTAGGACTACAAACCAGAGAAGGGGGAGTGACATTAAGAAAGTCTCTTATTCTTTAAAAAGAATTTTAAAAAAGAATTTTATCAGATGGATAAAATCAGAATTAAGTGACCTTTGGTAGGTAAAATATAATCTCAATTTTCATCCAAGAGAAAAGTAAAACGTGAAAAACAGAGCTAACTATAAACCACTGGCTCAGATTCAAAAAGATATTAAATATTATCACCAGACATTTCAAATATTAATCCATTTTAAGTCAAATAAGACAGTTTCATGAAATAATTATTATAGATTAGAAATCTATAACTCAAAAACAAGAAAAAATATTCCCTTTGTAATAACTGAAGGTAGCCATTTGTTACAAAAGGAAGAAACCATAGAATGTCATATACTTCTCATCAAGATACCTAAGAATGCATAATAGAAAATATCACATAATAGGATATGATAACTAACATTTGGATGAGAATACACTCCCATAATTGCAAAACAAAAAGAAAATAATTAAAATACTAAGTGTAAATTACTCAAAATATCCAGAGAAATCAGTAAAACATTTCTATTTCATAGTATTTTATCTATTTATTCATATACATATTTATATATACATATATGTGTATATACATATATCATACCATCTTTCTTGCTAGTTATATGACACATTAGTTAAAGACAGTTAAGATGAAATATTTATGATAGTTTTCCTATATTTAGAATATCATGAGACTTGGAAAATAATGTTTGCTTGTATAGAAAGATCAAGAGAAAACAACTTACAGAACCTGGTCAAAATATACAGTTCCTTTTTCTTTCCTTTCTGTTTTTAATAAAAGAACTACAGACAAAAAGAAAAAACAAAAATCCTGAAGACCATGATTTTCCCACCAGTTATGATAAACAAGGAAAAAACTGTTTTACCAAATTATAACTAGAACACAAATTAATTAACAAGAAGAAAAGAAAAAGAAACTGTAGTCCTTTTTGCATTAAATGATTACCCTTATTCTTACAGAATTCATTCTACCAGAAAGACCTGGCAGAAACTAGCAGCTAGAAAGTACTCACGGCTTTCTAATTAGAATATGAAAAAATATCCATAAATTTTTTTAAGATAAACAATATGCTGGAACCAGTTCTAATCTGATAAAAAAAACTGTACTATGTGCTGTATAATTACATAAAACCAGTTTTTTCCTGTTTATTTTTGAGGCAATTTTACTAGACCACCACCCATTTCCTATTGTGACAAATGATTCAATAGCCAGTATCTTCAACCATTTTTTCAACGTTGGAGTATTTAACACTCAATAACTCGATGACTGCGTAAAAACATCAAATAAATCAGTATTTCCTTAACAACTATAGCACCGGAAAATTAATAGCTAAATTGTGAAAAACCTGCTCTCTCTTTAAAAACAAAAAAAGCCAAACCCAAAAAACACCCTTAAAGATCTCCCTTTAAAAATGGCATCTGAAAAATAAATACTCTCAAGAAAACACTAATTCACATATGTTCTGACAGGAAATAGCAATATATAATATTTTAAACATTTTCGAAACGGCAGCACGTTCTTCTGGGTTGCAACAGACTCTCCGGATCTGCAACAGTGCTGCAGTCATGAATAAACATATTCCTCTGAAGTCCTAAGTATGTGTGGCCATATCAAGGGCATGAGGCATGCACATCAGATTTGAAATGGATTTACATTACCTCCAACCTTAGGGCCACCTGCTGAACCAGGCTTCCTTGCACTGTTGACAGGATTTCCGGATGTTTTAGGTGCAGGAACCTTGAAGGCTGAAGCAGCTGATGATGGCCTATTTCCATCCACTGATTCTTCATCATCAAAGCTTTTATCTGCACAAAGCATTAGAAAAACGTATTTTAAGAGAACCAAGCTTTGCTCCATTTTCCTTACGACTCAAAAATCAAATAAAGCTATATATGAAATCACTACTTTGTAAGATATATAATACAAAATAAAGCTCCTTTGACTAAGCATTTATATATTGGCTAACACTATAAAAAACAGCTCAGTGTAATTTAAAATCAGATTGTAATATATTTCCTACCTATATTCATAAAGTCAAAACATAAAACCAAATATATTAACTCTAAAGATAGTAAAAAGCATTTTTCCTTTTTTTGCTACTCATATCAGCATTTTCTGCCAGCTCCTCCCATAGTGCATCTTCCAGCACACCCTGCCTTATTCCTTATACCCAGATTCTGCAACTTACAATCACAGATCCGTTTGCAAATCAGTCGCCTCATTCCTCTGAAAGCTCTTAATTTCCCTCACCCTAGGATGCTCCCAATAGTTCACATGGCCAAATACAGTAGATTTGATACTAATCAAAGATTCTACCAAAAATAGACAGAAACAACCACAGAACCACCACTGAGGTTTGCGCCGGCATTTTTCTTTCTCTTCCCTGCCCTAGGTGCTATAACAGCCAATCAGCTACAAGGTGACATCATCTTATGGCAGCTATTGCCAGATGAAAGGTAAAAATTCTCCACGTATTTTAAAAATTCTGTATGCAGCTGCAATCCTTATTCTATATCAAAATTTCAAAGGCATTCAATACCAAAGGTTTATAAACCTATATTTGTTTTCTGTTATTGAATTCACATGAAAATTTATACAAATAGAAAATAAGGTTTTATGCAATATTCATTCTGCTGGGACGCTTATTATTGCATCAGTAAAACACGGAATATCACAGTGCTCATTACTGTGCATAATTAACTCTAATCTTACAATCTGCTGTTTACTTAGGCCTTAGAAACCAAACTGAACAATCTGTATAAATGATTCCAAAATATTCTGCAAAGATCCTTTTATAATATTTATGAATGACCACACTAGTATCATCTCCTTGTATCAAATGAAACATCCCCACTCCCACCCCCACAAAAATCACAAGATGTATGCATTTTACTCGTCTGAGAAGATGGTTTTCTCTAGGACCCCGCACAAACCAATCACGACAAACAAGATGGGCGAGGCAGAGAAGCAGCTTCACCACAGCCTTCAGAGCAATGTGCCAGAATCTTTTCCTTTCAATCTGCTCCCTTACCTATGCAAACACCACATCAACTACAAATACCCAAATCATCCCTACAAAAGGATACTTCAACTCCAACTGTTAAACATATTTAAAAAAAAATACACCCAAAAAATGTAAGACTGTTTCATTTATTGGAAAAAAGAGAATCAAATAGACACCCTAAAATAAAGCCACATTCCATTTCAGCAAGTGTTTTTTCTTAAATAGCACAACTTATAGGAAAAAAGTATCTTATAGTTAAAAAATATTTTTTTCTTTTTTAGCATAATACTATTAGGGAGCCAGTCTGGATCACTTAAAATCTAAGTTCTACATAGACCGCTCTGTTAAAAACACTAAGAGAATTCCAAATAAACTTTTTTGCCACCACCACGTAAAAAAACGTAGCTAAGAGAGGCAGAGTAGACACAAATCTACAGAAAGATAGGTACTGAAACACTGAGTAGCCAGAAGTTTCCATGGAAACAGTGTTTTGTTCCTATACACACAAGAATTGAACAGAGTAAATGTCTCTACCATTAAAAAAAATTAACTCCTAACATTCTCAAACTACTAGGAAATTAATTTTTAACTTTTGATCAAAATAAGGCAGAGAAAAGTATATGAATCATAAGTATGCAGCTCAAGGAATTCTCACAAAATGAACATGCCAGTGTAAACAGTCTCTAGACCAACAGATCAGTATCAGCATCCTGTAAGCACCCTCACTGACCCCCTAAAGTCAGTATTTCTTTTCCTACCAAAGCTAACTAGTCTTGACTAATACCATAGTTGGTTTTGCTCATTTTTGAAATTTATATAAAAGGAATCACACATTATGTATTCTGGTATCTAGCTTCTTTTCACTCAATATAATGTTTGGAAGATTCATGTTCATTTCTCATAGTTTTCTAGCATATGAATATACCACAATTTATTAATATGCATTATACTGTTGATAGACATTCGAGTTGTTGCCAGTTTGAGATTATTATAAAATAGTGCTCCTAAGAGGTAAGCAAAGTAAAGGGTTCTAACGCTTTTAGCATTATTGTGGAAGTAGTAAACACAGTAATTTATTTTAGATTGTAATAAGTCAAAGATGCATACTGTAACCTCTAGGGCAGCGGTATTCAAAATGTAGCCCCTGGCCAGCAGCTGAGCATCACTTGGCAATTTGTTAGAAATGCAAACTCTCACTGTGTATGACTCCACTCATATGAGGAATTTAAAACTATGGACCAAGAACAGTTTAGTGGATACCAGGGGAAAGGTAGGGTGGGGTGTGGGCACAAAGGGTGAAGTGGTGCACCTACAACATGACTGACAAACATTAATGTACAACTGAAATTTCACACGATTGTAACCTATCAATAACTCAATAAAAAAAATAATAAAAAAAAAAAAGAAAGAAATGCAAACTCTCAGGCCCCAACCCAAATCTACTGAATCACAAACTCTGGGGGGGGGGGCGGGGGGGCGGCCAGCAATCTGTGTACTAACAAGCCCTGATGCATATTCAAGTTTAAGAACCACTGCCCTAAGGCAGGAGTTGGCAAACTTTTTCTAAAAAGGACTACACAGAAAATATGTTCAGGCTTTGCAAACCATACATATATGTAGTCTTTCAGTGCAACTACTCAATTATGCCGTTGTAGTGCCAAACCAGTGATACACAATACATTAAACAAATGGGTGTGGCTGTGTTTCAATAAAATTTTATGTACAAAAACAAGGGGGGCTGCTGAATTTGGCCTGTAAGTAAAAGTTTGCCAACCTCTGCTCCAGGGTAACCACTAAAATAAGAGTAAATGTATACATAAATAAATAGAAGAAAAATAAAGTAATAAAAAATATTTGATTAATTGAAAAGCAGGAAAGGAAATAAAAAAATATAAAACAAGTGGATAAAATAGAAATGAAAGACAAAATGGCAAAAATCAAATCAAATCAAATCAAATCCATCAGTAACTACCTTAAAAGTAAATAAACTAAATATTCAAAGTAAAAGAGCAAGACTGAGTTTTTAAAAATAGGTTGCTTGAATGAGATATACTTTTAGGTAAGCTCACATAAAAGTTAAAAGTAGAATGATAGAGCGATAGACCATGGCAAACACCAACCAAAATAAAGTTAGTGTGGCTATACTAATTTCAAACAAAGCAGCTGGAAGAAGCATTACTACAGATAAAGAGAGACTTTCAATAATGATAAAGGGGTTAATACATCAAGGAAAATTTTTTAGCACACAGTAACACAGCTTCAAATACATAAAGCAAAAAATGAAGAACTAAAAGGAAAAACAGACAAATCTACAAACATAGAGGGAAATAAACTTTTACCCACTTCTAATAAGGCTGTATCTTTTTTTTACCATAAGCTAAAATAATTCATAAAACTAATACATCACCACAAGCAGCCAAATTAAAAATGTTTTGTAATTTATATAGAAGTTACAAATATTCTAGGCTTAAAAATATTTTCTTAATAACTAAAACATATCAGAACAAATCAGCTATATCTCTTCTACCACCTACCACTTCCTGAAATAAGATACTTTTATGAATGAACTAGAAGTTCAACTGGAAGTGGGCGGGAACGTTCTCTTGTTTATGCTAGAACCTCATTACCTAGAACAATCCCAGGATAACTGTCATATCTTTTTCCTGCTTCTCACCTTTGCCCTCCTTAAGTTTATTCTCAATATTATGCCCTGAGTTGAACAAAGTCACATCACATTGCTGCTCAAAATCCTCCTATGACTCCATAAAAAGGCCTACCAGGAGTCCAAGATCTCTTAGATCTCAGATACCACAGAGGTCTCTCCAACCTCATCTCCTACTCACTTTCCATCTTTCTCTCTAGTACAGCTCCATTATATTCCTTGCTGCGACTCATATCAGGGCCTCTGCACTTGTACCCTTTGTCTAGAATGCTCTTCCCCTCCATAGCTACACTGTCTACTCACCTCTTTCAGATCTTTATTTATCTATTACTTTTTCAATGACATCTTCTCTGCATACTAAAATCATAAACTTCCCAACATCCTGACACTACTGATATACACCTATCTCCCTGCTTTATCTAGCACTTTACTTATTTTATTATTTGTCTCCTCCCACTGAAATGTATTATCTACTAGGGTGAGAACTTTGGTCTATTTTACCTACTGCCATATCTCCAACATGTGGAACAAAGCTCAGAATGGCATAATCCATAGAAGGGAGACTTTCGGTCTCCAGTAAAAGCTTTACTAGGTGATTTGAAACAAAACTCCAAAGGCAAACAACTATAAGCACTGTATAAAATATATATTTAAAAAAATCTTTGTAAGACCAATATATATCTGACAAAATAGTAAGAAATACAAGGACAAAACTGGTACATTTTAACTTCTATTCTGAAGGCCTTGTGGGGCAAAGGGAACAGGATTAAAAACCCACATAAGATGCAGAGTCTAATAAGAGACTCTTCCTTCCCACAGCTGGTATACCAAATGACTATATTTTTAATATTAATGTGAACCATAAGTAAGCTCTTATCTTCTTACATTCTTTTCAAACTTTTCTCAAAAGAGAACAACAGAGAAGTAAATCAAATGGAGTACTTCATTAAGGTCAACAGCTTGGGTGTTCAAGACACTTAAGCCCTTAAATTCGGCAACCTTGCTCAGGTAGTACTTCCAAGCAACACCCAAAGCAAATGTAAAACATTCCTGGAAAAGAAGACTCTGGCCTCATGCTATTTGCACAAATAAATTTCCAAAGGCCACTCGGCATGACACCATGAGCAAGAATAAATAAGAAGAAATAGACAATAGCAATGGATTCGTTTCAAATCCTAGAATTATCAAGCACAGACTATAAAATACCTGTACTTGGAAGATTTACTAAGAAAGCTTGAAAGTAACTTCAGGGATCAGAAAATTATATAAAAAGTAATTTAGATTTTTTAAAAAAAAACAACAGAACTTTTAGAAATAAAAATACAGTAACTGAAATTTAAATTCAGTGGGCAGGCATAATAGAAAATCAGACACAGATCAAGGGATCATTAGTGAACTGGAAGATAAATGCGAAAAAAATGACCTAGGATACATATAGTAGGTGCTTTAATATTTACTGAATAAACAAAAAAAGGATCAAATACAGAAAGTAACTTATAAATTATGATTGTGTTGACACCTCTGTTCTCACTCCAATGTTTCAAAAAGCCAATACCATGATTTGGTGCAGAAACTGAACAAGATGAACATACTAAAAAGTATTACAGGATAGAAACTAATAAAGTGAGCAGGCTGCAGTGGTTATACATATAATGGAAATGGAGAAGAAGGAGAGAAATAGGAGGAGAGGACTTGATAAGAGTAGGAGAAAGAGATGATGGAAGAGGAGGAAAAGATGGGGAAAGAAGGAATGCTGGTGATAGATAGGAAGAAATAGTGATAGGAGGAGGAGATGGAAATTAAGGAGGAGGAGATGGAGGAACAGATGGACAAGCAGAAATGGATGAGAAGGGGAGGAGGAAGAAGAGATGGAAATAGAAGAGGAAGAAATGGAGGAGGAGGAAGAGGATAAGAGAAGACAGCAGGGGAGGGACAGACGGAAAGAGAGGGGCAGAAAAAAAGAAGCCCAAATAGGATAAGGCTTTACCTTTTGTGGCCTTCACATAACACTTGAAAGCTGTCCCCAGGAAGCACGGGGATATTATAGACCCACAATCCCAGATCTGCATGCCTGAGAGCCAAAAAACTCTAAAAATCCAGGTTGTTTTGTCTTTTTAAATTCATTTGGTGGCAAAATCTGAACCGATTTGAACTCAGTGTATGGCAAAATATGATGTGAACTGACATGAGGTTATGCAAATCTTTATTTTACTCACTGTGAATTTGTGTACATTTAGCTGCAAAAATATTAATGTGCTTGATTACAAGGTGCAGCTCCAGACCAGTCGGAGTGGTTACAATAATAAATGGTGTATGACCATATTACTTTTCTAAAATATGACACACGCTGAATTCCAAAATACAACTGGTTCCCAAGGTTTCAGATAAGAAACTGTAAATTTATATCACCATAATCAAGTCCCTTCCTTGTTTTCTTTTTCCCTTCAAAGGAAAGCCATATACTCAAATGGCTGTTTAAACTTTCCATTTCAATTTTAGGGGTACATGTATTCTAAAACCTAAAATTTCTGCTTCTGAATTCATATAAAAGATGAAAAATATGTTCCATCTCACATGGCAAACCAAAGAGCAAGTCCAAACTTTCTATCGTGTCTCATTAAAAACAAAATACATTTTGTGTGGATTTTCTTCAATGAACCAACCAGTTCAGTAAGAAGAACCCACAACACCGTGGATTTTCATGTGCAAAATGTACTGTTTCATATTAAGTAGCTTCTTATACCAAAGTTCCTCTTTTCATTTGAGGCTACTATATCCTTCCTTATTCTCAATTAATTAAAACAATGAGCAACAGGACTTGGAATTTCTGAACTGTTTTACACTCTGGCATATCTGTCAATGACCATGGTCACATATAACAGTTAAATTAGCAACTGATATTAGGAAACAATAATCCCTACAAGCTACCGTAGGTGTCTTAGAAAACTCAAACAACTTTTAGTTGTCTGCACTCTCCACTCTGCTTTTACAATAAGATACTCTCCTCGGCTTTCCTCTGACCTCACAGATCCCTCTAGCTCAGTCTATTCCTCCTTTACCCAACCACTAAATGTTGAATATCTTCCTTTTCTCCAGAATACACACTTTCTAAATGGCTTCATCCATTCTCAACAGTTTTAATATCTTTGATACACCAACAACTCTCAAATGTTTGTCTCTAGCCTAGGCAACCTCTGAATTCCAGATCTATATATTCAACTGCCTACTATTCATTTCCCCCAAGGATATCTCAAACACTTCTCTAATTTGATATAGGTAACCTAACACCAAAACCATCTCCAAACCTGCTCTCCCTAAGTCTTCCCCCATCCCAGTAAATGACCACCATCTATTCAGCTGCTCAAGCTTATGATGTAGAAACCTCATTCTTTTCTTTTTTATTAAGATTGGCACCTGAGCTAACATCTGTTGCCAATCTTCTTTTTTTTTCTCTTCTACCCAAAGCCCCCAAGTACACCATTGTATATCCTAGTTGTAGGTCCTTCCAGTTGTGCTATGTGTGATGCCGCCTCAGCATGTCCCCATGAGCTGTGCCATGTCCACACCCAGGATCCAAACCGGCGAAACCCTGGGCCGGTGAAGCAGAGCACGTGAACCTAACCGCTTGGCCACGGGGCGGGCCCCAGAAACCTCATTCCGAGTTCTCCTCTGCCCCTCATGGATCATCTATCAACAGTTCTTGTTGTATATAACTCCAAGTCATATCTCACAACCACCTATTTCTCTTTACCTCTGCTGCCACTCCTAATCTAAGACCAGAGCAGTATCATCTCTGCCTATAGTGCTACAACTTCTTAACTGGTCTCCTGGCTTCTATTCTTAACTTTCCAAACCACAAAGCAGACAATGCGATCCTCTAAAAATGGATCTGAAAAAGCCATTTGGACCAACGGCTAGTGAAACTGTTAAGTGAAAGGCTGAGGGGAAACTTCATAAAGAATAGATCAGGCTGATAACACCTGAACCCACTGTTCAATACTAATATCACCAAGAAAGACAGGCACTGTATGCCTTCTGACAAAAATACACAATACCACCCATAAAAAATTTGTATCAAAAAAACCCCAAAAAACAAAACCAAATCAGACCTGATTGTGTTCAAGTCATTAGCAGAATTTTCAATTTTCAGAAAATATAAAAACAAAAACATAAAACCACCATGAAAGTACAATCAACAAAATCTAGTATGTGGGAAAACTTTACCTGACTAATGTTTTTTTCTTCAACAAATAAATGGCAAGAGGAGAAAAAGAGACAACTGTTATAGAGATTAACAGAGCCTTAAGAGATATATCAACCAACTGCAATGATGTACCTTGTATGAATTCTAATTTAAACTGTAAAAAGATATTTATGAAACAACTGAGGAAATATAAACACTGAATATTTCATACTAAGGGTTAATTTTTTAGATGTGAAAATAGTACTGTAATTGTCTTTTCAAAAGACATTTTACTTTATTTTATATATGTGTGTGGTGCATGTATATGTGCGTGCACACACACACACACAACCCAGTCCAGGATAGCAGAGATAGGGGAAGATAGGTAGGGATACAGATGAATAAAGATTGCCTATGTATTGATAATCTCTTGAAGCTGGATAATAGGCGGTAATGGAGATTTATCACAATATTCTCTATTTCTGGGTATGTTTGAAATTTTTCCTTAAAAAAATTATGATAATTTGAGTCATTTTACTCTCTTGCTTAAAACCCTGCAATGGAACCCCAATAAAATGATAAGTTCCATCATAAGAGCAAATAAAAAATGAGGCAGGGTAGAGAGTTATGTGAAAGCAGCACCTAAAAGATTGCAACAAATTCTTACAAGATGCAAATGAAAAGGATGGAAGGCTTTTGAAGTATAACACCACAGCAAAGCTGCAACTTAGAATTCTCAGAAGCAGAATGAAACAGCAGAGAAAACCGAACTACCTTGTAGAATGAGAGAGAAGCGACAACTTCTAAGCCAGTAAGTACAGAAATGATTATCAAGGAACAACTCAAAATCTATAAAATGATTTCATCATTCAGCTCTTCCTATCCCCAATTCAGGTGGCTCACTCAATATCTTACATACAGGTACATGCACACACACAAGATTTTGTAAAAACTGAACCACCAAAAAAGGAAAAAGAAAGTTCTTGGAACCATTTAGACTTCTGTTTGCCAAAATTAAAATTTAATAGAAAGATTAGATGAGAAAGTCAAAGAAATCTCCCAGAATACAGAGTAAAAGAGAAAGATATAAAACTTAAGAGAGAAGACAAAACATAAACGTGAATCAACCCAGGAGGCCCAACATCTGACTATTAACAATTCCATAAAGAGAGAATAAAGCTAATAAAGGGGAGAAACTTATCAAAAAATAAGATTTCCCCAAGCTAGAGAAAATCACAAGCCCTCAGAAGTAAAATAATCAAATAGTAAATATTTTGTCTTCAATTTAAACTAAAATGAAAAATTTCAGTAAAGTGATTAGAAATTGAAAATCCAAGTGCTTCAAAATAAAATGACCAAATTTTAATATTCACATGAAGACGTTGTGTTCTCAGCTATAGAATAGTTAATCTTAGTTAACTATTTTATTTATAAAAATAAAGTCCATCCCATACAAAGTTTAAAAGAGGCCAAGAAATGTGATAAAGTTTCTTAAAATTTCTAGGTAAGTATTAACTCACTAGAAAAAACATACTTGAAGATTTTTACCCTTTTCTTTAGAGGGGCCTTTTAAAAATTCAAGACTTTCAAAAGTTCAATGAAGTAAAGAGGCAAACACAATTTAAACCATTATTTGGTATTAATAAAATTAAATAATGTATTTCATGATAATCATAGTATCAAATTAAAAAATAAGTGAGGTTCATAATAAGGTTTAGTTAGAACCTTTACAAAGGTCATCTCAGGTAATAACACTTTCATGACAGCTACAAGTAGGTCATAACAGCTGTCAAGAACACCAACTACACCATTCCTCATGTACAAAGAAAAGATGTAACCCTTTTCTTCAAGATTCAGGTTCATTAGCAACATCATGTTTAAGGATATATTGCTCCTGGTGCCCAATACCTTGCACCCAGATGGTTAAATGGGTCTGTTTCAAGAAGGCTAACATTTTTGAGCTTAGTGCCCACTACTTACTGCTGCTGAATAAATTTACTTTTTCTCCTTATAGACTCATTTTTCCTTTTTCATTGCTCCTAGAAAAAAACTTTGGTCTTTCTGCCAGTAAGTTAAAGGGTTGCTTTCTTTCAGTGATCTAAATTACCCAATCCTAGCATATCACATAGAATATTCAAGGGTATGGGAGACGAGTGATCTATTCAGCATTAACTTCTTTCTATTGTTCCCCACCTCCAAAACCAGCAGTCATATATCAGTTTAGAGTGGTCCCAGAATGCTTACCTCTAAAAAGCCAAGGTTATATCATCACTTGTATATGTTTTTTAGAAGATTCATGTTTGGGATAAGAGACTGTGTTGAAATGTTAAAAGTTAAGAAACAGTCTATTTGAAACAAAACCTTATTTCTTTCCAGCCATTCTGCAGCATAACAACAAAAGGCCAAATTCCTCTTGCAGGTTTTTGAGGCAGACTGCAGGGCTCAGTGCCACATAATAATCCTACAGGTTTTTAACTCTGGTTTGACTGCTCAGAGCTGCTTCACAATCATCTGACTGCTTGGTTTTATACTCTTGGGTAAGGATAAAAACAGCTAAACAGAAAGGCACCTGAAAGCCACTCCAGAACTCTTCAATTGATAGTCATTATAGTGCTTTACAAATCCAAGTCTGCCTAGAAATAAAACTGCTCATGAAATCTTTCATATGGCCTTGAAGTTAAGTTTATGTAATAAATTTAACAGATAATAGATTAATAACCAGAATATATAAAGAGCAACTATAAATAAACAACAAAAAAGTCAACTAACCAAAAAGTTGGCTAAGGATGCCAGAAGGCAATCCCCAGAAAAGGAAATACAAATAACCAAACATACAAAGATAATCAACCTTGTTAGAAAGCAGAGATGTTTTTAAAAAGGTGAGATATTTTTCACCCATCATAGGCAAATTTTTAAAAGATTAATAACAACAAGAACTGAAAAGAATGCAGAATAGCAGGCACTGTTTGGTAGGAATGCAAGTGGTAAAGCCTCTTTTGGAGGACATTAGCTATAGCTAACACAATTTGAAATGAATAAAAACTTTGATCCAGAAATTCTACTTTTAGACTATTTTAAGACATAGGGGTGTGTGTGTGTGTATACACATATATGATTTGTACAAAGGTGTTTATTTCAGAATCATTTAGGAAAACTATATGTGATTAAATAATCTAAAATTCCATAAAAGAAGAAACAGGTATGATACATCCATACTATGGTATACTAGTTCAGACAAATGCAGCAGTTACACACGATGATATTTTAAAAAATCTCTATGCCATATTGAGTAGACATAGTAAATGGCAAAAATAGATTCAGAATATCATTGATGTAAACAAAATCAAAACAAACCACTTATTTTGATACTTAATATGCATGTAAAGCAGTAAAAGGTAGGAAAAGATAACTCTGTACTAATAAAAGTATTCATCTCTGCTTACACCTGGTTTTGGAGCTGCAAGGTGGTTCTGAGGAGATTTTGGCTTTATAAGAATTGTTTGAATTTTGAAAAGGAGAAGGTGTTTGTGTATTAAGTTCATAACTAAAAATAAAAGAATAAAAAACATAGGTTAGGAATAGCATAATCCATTTGTTACGTATGTTCACAGGACACTAGTGTGACGTAAATGTATTATATGTGAGAGACTAATATGCAGAGGAATATGAAACTGTTAAGAACTATATACCCCAAGATAACGTGTCTATATATAAATATATTTATTGTGTAGAGTTTTTATTTTTTAATAAAGGTGTGTTACTTTAATTACCACTAAAATCCAATACAAGTATTTCCATTTTGAAGAGAAAGAGAATGAGCAGGAAGGTTACCCTCTGAGCTTTATAAGAGATTGTTACTTCGATTTTTTAAATCAATACATTCCTAAACAGTCTGAATGTATTTACGTATTACTTGAAAAAAGGAAAATTAAGTAAATATACATTGATAGCCATTGAACTTAGAATATTTAAGAAAGAAAGAAAATCTGGATGTGGCCCAAACGAAATGCAACATTTAGAGTTTCCTGTAAACTAAGGTTTAATAAACAAACAAACTTGGCAATGCCCTTAGGTATATGAGAACTTAATTTGTTAATTTTGATGGCTTTTGCCTTAATTAGCAGTTAAAATTACATTGTTATTTATTTCTATAAGGGGATATAAAAGTTATATAAATTCTTGGAATAAACCATAACAACATGCAAAACCAAATTCACTATCATATTTCCATTAACATGTACATAATAGTTTAAATGACTGTTTACCAATATCATCATTTTGGTAAGTTTGCCTCCCATTCCTCATAGTCCCAAGGGGACAAACTCCTTAGAGAGAAGTCATTATACAGTCATAAGGAAGGCTGAAACTGTTAGAGTTAAAACTTCCAAATACAAACCAGTCTTCCTTAAGAACCTAATGAAAAATATACAAAACATTTTTGAGGAACCTCAAATTCCCCACTGTACACATCTCTGGTAGTAATTCGATTAAAAAGTACACCTCTAAGCATCTTAAGAAAAGGTTTAATAATGAAAAAGGATGCTCAAGTATTAAGTGTTATCAAGGACAATACCAAATGCACACTTAATGCTCCAGATTTGGTTCTGGTTTGCTCTCTGTGCCTGCATTTTGGACTTATAATCTCAGCAAGGCTCAATTTCCCAATCTGCAAAATGGAAATACCAAAACACTCTGTGTACTTCACAGAGGTATTTGTACCTGAGGAGTTTATGTATACTAAATACACTAAAGTGCTTTGGAAAACTATAAAGCACTTTAGAAATATGTTTTTAAAATAATTCTTATCATAATAAAACACTGGTAAAATCAATTTTTAATCAAATTATACCTTATGTAGAATTTGTAAAAAACTAAATATTTTCTAGAGAACTATTTACTAGGGTCACTGACAAATCATAAGCACATTAATTAAAATAGTGTCCATGGCAAGCCATTTTGCTTCTTTAAATACTTTACTACTGGAGAAATCTACTTCTTGTTAAATACAACAGGAAAGATGTCAAGCTAGCTTAACCAAACCTTCCTGACAAAATCTGTCATTCTTCCAAAGGCCATGTTCTCTTTTCAAAGCTTTGCATATATTCCATGTTTCCAATATCCCTTCATATCCATCACCAAAGACTGAGGGCTTGCTTGGGTTGCAAGGTAAATTGTCACCTTCTATTTACCAGATCCTGTACAGACATATCAAGTAGAAAAAGATACCAAATGACAAGCACACACATGCATATGTGCACACACAAGTGTGTACACACAAACAAACCGTGTCCTTCATTCTTTAGGGAGAAATATGTTTCTTACACAGCAAATGATCACCACTTTAAAAGCAAGTGTATAACACAAGCAAAAGAAGAAAAATAAATCTTACTCACCATCTCCCATAGCCATTCAGATGATCCAGGGAGCTCTCTTAAACCAAGAGGTCAAACAGCAGAGCAAATAAATGCAGCTCAGTGCCTGCGCCACTGGGCTCGGCCTGCAGCCTGCAGACACCCGGAGCACTGTGTGACCCAGGCCGCGCTGCAGCTCTGCACCGCAATAGCCAACAGCTGCTACTCCACTTCAAAATAAAAGTCTGGGGTCTTGCTGAAAACCCTCGTCTATTTAGCAAAGCCTAGCAGAGCTTGATCAAGATTATTCTTTAACTGCACATACATGGTTAGATACAGGTTATGATGTTTCTTCTTGTACTGGCTGCCTGAAATTTAATGTAAGAAAAGCTCTAGTAGCCAATAAATGCGATCCCACTGGGGGACTTTTAATGCAATCATCAAAACACAAGGCATGTGTTCAGCAATCATTTTCTGCTTCCCTAAAGATATCCGTGTAATCAGTAGCAATCACATGATCTGATGGATTAACTGATTTGCACCTTTTTAAAAAGGTTTTCACTCTTTTGTCGTTACCTTTTAATATTTATAACAGAAGACTGCTGAAGTGCACAAACAGGAATAGCCCAGTTTCCATGATTAACTGCTCTCATTATGCAGGAAGCATTTCTGGCTGCCGTAAACAAATCACGTCAAAGGCAGCCCATCAAAGGCTGCTCTGTGTGCAGACAGCAGGGCCACATGGAACAAAGCTTGCTTCTGGTGGAGGAGACAGAACCTAGCCAGTGCGCAGCTGCAGGGACACGGAGCACCCTCCATCCAAGCTGCAGAATCATCAGCACATTATCAAGCTCGGAGAAGGCCCTGGGGCTCATGGTCACAAACGGTCATGTTTTAAAATCAACCTAAGAAGAGGGATGCTGTGCTTTTCACCAAAGGGTATGTAATAAACACATAAAAAACTAAGCTGTAAATTACCTTACTGAGTCTTATAAGCCAAATATCAAGGTAATTTCAAAGCCTAATTTCTATGCCTTATTTTATTGCCAGCCTCCCTGAGCAATTCTTTTCCCAGAAACTGTTAAACAGAGAAGCTGGGAAGTATTTCACAATGATTATACACCTAGACAGCATTAGACAAATCAGAATTATGCAAATTATGCATAGTTTTTTTACAGTGAAAAGACTTACAGTCACAGCCACCAACACTGTTGGTGTTTACATCTCGGTTAGCGTAGGAGACTACCTAGAAGACACAATGACAACACCAGGCCCTGACATCATTACAGGCGGCCTGAAACTTTCAGCCTTTTCCTTCCTACAAGACTGGTGTTGCCTCCTTTCAGCCACAATCTGATTAATTTTAAATCCAGTTTCCTTCTAATAGCAGAGCTAATTCCACTGCACTTAAAGATTCTAACTTATTCTGTAACATGAGAATTAAAGTCAGGCTTAAAAAACCCTCAAGACAAAAAAATGCCTTGTATTTCTCACTATTCCTAAACTAAATGATGTGCTCCAATCTCTGATGATAAAATTTACTTTGTGTTCTTGAGTGTGCTATACTAATGTTCTAGAAAATCAAGCCAAAAAAATCAATCAAAACTTAAATCACAAGAATATAGATATGGCAATTATGAAAGATCAGAGACAAAAGCATGAGATGTGAAATTATGTATCAGGATACGCATAAGAGGAGAAGAAAGAGAATAAAGACACAGACTATTTGTCCGAATAAATGTAAGTAAATAGTGTTAAACCATGTCACTCCCAGTCACATTTCTGTCCAGCCTAAAACCCTTCCTACTCCCAGAAGCCCATCAAAACTCCTCCCATTGCATACAAGGCCCTCACATCACAGTTCCGGCATACTTTTCTAACTACATCTCATACATGGTCCACCTTCCAAGCCACCCCTAGCCTCGCTGGGCTTCAGCCAGCCGTGGCTTCCTTTCTGTTTTTCAAATATACTAAGTTCTTTTCCACCTGTGCACCTTTATAATCATGTTTTCTCTGCCCAAAGCACTTTTCATACCATTTATCCCAAGACTAGCTCATTCTCATTTATCAGGTCTCAGTCCAAATATGTCAACTCTCAGAGAGGCTTGCCCTCTATTCTACCTAAAGTGGCACCACTGAATTACTTACAATCTCCAAGCCCTATTTACTTCACACTTAATGATTGTTTATATGACAACTTTTAGCTATAGCGGCTCTTAAAAAATTATACCACCTTAACAACAAATTATCTGATTTTTTTTGGTCTGTATTTAATAAAATGACTTCTTCATCCAAAAACATTCTAAATCAATATAAGAAGTGTGATGTTTCATTATTATGGTTTCAGTCAAAGACACACTAAAAATGTTTACTTACCATTAATAGTTTCTAGTCACTGAATATCATATGGAACAAATCTGAATTAGATGCTATGTTTAGGAAAACTCACAACAATTTGCTTTGCATATGACCACCAAGTGAGGGAGAGAAGAGGTGGTATCTTCAATGCTTCTTCAGTCTGTTGTGTGCATCAACTATTTCCGCAAGGTTTCATGTTGAACCTTTATTTTGCCCGAAAATGTTTTCCTGTTCCATAACTTTAAAGTTTTAGTTTGAGTGCACAATAACAATGAGCCAACAAAGGGCTGAAAATTTTGTGGGGAAAATTGTGCAGAAATAAAAAAGAAGTGGAAATAAACCTTCATCACATTTCTTTAGGCACAAACTATTTATTCGCCTTCAAATTCTTACTTACAAAAGTTTGTTTTCAGTGTTCAATTGATATATTTTTCCACCTGTGAAAATTATTCAAGTATCCTGGGTTGGGATGAAACATACCATAATACTAGTGGAAATAGTTTTTTCATATAATGGCTCTTCACTCAGCAGCAAGGATTTTAGGAACAATTTAAATTAATTTCATTAAATTGATTAAACAAAGGGTGGTCGTATTTCTTCCATTACTGACTATAATCACTCTGGATATTCATTTACTTGTTTATAATCTACCTTCACTAGAATGTAGGCTTCATTGAGGGAGAAACTTTAACTGTCTTCTTCAGTGTTATGACATGATCTAATTTACATTTTAAAAAGATCATTCTCACTTGTGGGTAGAAAATAGATTCCATGGAGCAAACATGGAACAGAAATCTACAGCAGTGATCCAGGTAAAAGGTAAATTAGACACAGTAGGGTTTTAGCAGTGGAGATGGAAAAAAATAAGCAAATTTGTGATATATTAGGATTTCAGAGGCAGAAATGACTGATTAATTAGAATGGGGGATCCATTCAGGTTTCTAGCCTGTGCTGATAGTGTATCACTGGTTGAAATGGGTAAAGCGGGGAAGGAACAGATTTGAAGGCAAGGAAGAGACAACAGGGTTTCACTTTTGGACATGTTAAGCCTGAGATGCCTATTAGGCATCCAAATGGAAATGTCATCGAGGCCATAGGCTACCAAATCTAGAGCATAAGGGAGAGATGAATGAGGGCTAGAACTACACATTTGGGCGTCATCAGCAAATAGGTATCATTTAAAGCCTTTAGGCTGGATTAAATCACTGAGAGAGAATAAAGACAAAATAGTGAAGAAGCCTAGGCCCTGAGACCTGCCAACATGATAAACGGGCTTCCTTCTTCTAGTTTCCTCCCTTATTAACCAATCCATTAAAGCATACTACTGTCATCAAACTCATTATGACCAATTTCTACATCCCTATTTTTATATATATATATATATATATATATATGTTTATACACATATATACTTTTTAGACTTTAACATTCAATTTGCCCATACTTGAAATATTCAGATCATAATCTCCAATAAAAACAAATCTCTGAAGACTCTCTCCAAGGTAAATAAATGCCAGATACTAACCCCAAACCTCCCTGTTTATGGAGAGATAAACAAGAGAAAAAGAAATAGGAATTAAAAGATAAGGGACAAAAAAATCTTCTATTTCGAAGGTAAAAGAAAGAACCTCATGAACCTGCCCAGATGGCCTAGTGGTTATAGTTCGGGACGCTCCTCTTCACTGGCCCGGGTTTGGTTCCCGGGCACAGAACCACTCTACTTGTCTGTCAGTAGCCATGCTATAGCGGCAGCTCACATAGAAGAACTAGGACTTACAACTAGAATATACAACTATGTATTGGGGCTTTGAGGAGAGGGGAAAAAAAGAGGAATATTGGCAACAGATGTTAGCTCAGGGTGAATCCCCCCTTGCAAAAAAAAAAAAAAAAAGAACTTCACAAAATACAAGAATGACAGTACTTTCAAAATAAACCATATCCAAATAATAAATATTTTAGATTTATAATATGCATTCAACTTTTCACATAGTTGTAACTACATACTCTGCAATACACAAATGAGAATGCACTGTAAATGGTACGAAAACAAACAAGAATTTTAACAACTGTCCACCTTTCTGCTGTTTCTGCTTTCTACGGAAATGGACAGAGGTAACTGCTAGAAAAATAAGGACAAGGTACTTAAACACCTTCTATTCAGAGAAGAGAAGTGAGAAACAGTTGGCAGTCAGGGTGAGGACTGGTAGTGCTGAAGTCAATTTATGCTTCTAGAACTAACTTTAGATTAGGTTAGACACAATCTTTTTAACGCTAAATTCTCACTCCACCTGCCTTCCTGCAACAACAAGGCTCAGTCTTGGTTTAGTCCAGAGAAAAAGAACTAGATTCTATTAGTAACTAGTTTTATTATTATTTAACTATACAACTCATACACCAAATTTTTTCTCCAACATCATTTACATTACTAAGCTAAGCACTCTCTCTTTAATATGAACCTACGTGCCTAGGTGGAAAAACCATCTACACTATCTTTGGAAATAGAATATATTCTTTACATATATGGCTAATTAATATTTAAAGACTGAAGTCTAGGTAAATGCTACCCAATTAAAAAAAAAAAAAACCACAAATTTAGCAACCTTACAATAAGAAGAGCAACCACAAAATCAAATGAATGCCAGATACTAACCCCAAACCTCCTTTAATTCCAGCTTGGTCTCATTCTAGTTAAGAAGCCAAAGAAGATTATGCTGGTGAAGTTCCTATGTCTGTGTCTCTTCACCAGCATCATAACTGACAGTCTACACATTGGCGTAATAGAACCCATCAACCCCACAATTTCTACTAAAATTAACTAAGTAAATCAATTACCCTGGGAATAAAAAACACATTTGATTATTTTTTCACTTTATTATTTTTTGTGAGGAAGATTGGCCCTGAGCTAACATGTGTTGCTAATCTTCCTCCTTTTTGCTTGAGGAAGACTGTCAGTGAGCTAACATCAGTGCCAATCTTCCTCTATTTTATATGGGATGCCACCATAACATGGCTTGATGAGCATTGTGTAGGCCCACGCCCAGGATCCGAACCAACAAACCTCAGGCTGCTGAGGTGGAGTGCATAAACTTAACCACTACGCCACTGGGCCAGCCCTCAAAAGACATATTTTATGCATGGAACGTGGAGGGCAAGAGAGTCATCATATCTTCAACCCAGAAGGCACAAAAAAAATAAGGCAAAACAACAGAATTATTTTACACAATAGACTCCTTAAATTTTCACTTACTCCAAGAGTCAGAGGATAGGTAACGATCAGCAGGAGGTAAAGACTTTGTTATTATATCCTAAGTTTCAAGCCACAAAATCAAAATCTGCTGAATCAGTGATATAGTTATCTTGGAAATGTATCTTTAGTGCCTAAAACTTTGTTAAACAGTCTTATAAATGTTTGAAAACTGGAATAACAATTATTCTTACCTTTGCAGACACTCAAAATCATACCGCCTGAATTTTGCACTTCATCAAATTTGGCAAATATCATTTCTAATCTGGGAATAAAGAATAAATTTTATTTGTTTGTTTTACATACAGTTTAAACAGAAACAATTTCCTTCACTATCTCCCTGAGAAAAAAACAATTAGAGGAATTCAGTTAGTCCTACAACTCTCCTTTACAATTAACTCACTGACTGGAAGGAGACACAAAACCTCTCTTTTGAGTCAAGAGAAGCTGCCAAATACAGGTAGCACTCTACATACTCGCAGGCATGTTTGCAAAAAGGTAACTTTCACACAAGGCAGTTTTACATGTTTCTTCCATCATAAAATTATTTCTCCAACCCATCAAAATACTTCAGTTCCAATCGTAGAATGAATCCCACTCAGTCACCAAGACATCTTTAAAAAGCATATAAAAATCATGCTAAGGAAGCTTAAAGCAAACAAAAAAACAATGAAATATAAAATATCAGAAACTGAAGTGATGCTGATACAACTGATAATCTGATGTTTCCCCTATTAACTTATTTTCATTTTAACACCAATTCCATTAGCACTTCTGATTTTATATTCAGAAGTAGACTTTCTCTACACTTCTGCTATCACTTTCTTTTAGTTAAAAACATGTTTCTTATTACAAAAGCAATGAACACTCATTATAAAAGAAAATCTGGATATATAAGTAGGAACAAAGAAAAAAACACAATCTCACCATTCAGAGACTATTTAACTCTACATGTTCTGACACTTTATATTTATATATAAATTTTCTCCAGACCAAAATGGGATCATGCTAACAGCACTATTTTTTAGTTTACTTTGCCTTTACTTTCCAATATATCATGCTACGATTTATTCTTAAATTTATGACTTAAGAGATTTGGGGGAGGGTACAGAGCCATTGTCATGTTGTCTTTAATTGCCAAACATTTCTCTCTAACGTACTCTTGCGTTTCTGTCATAATTTCACTTCTAAAACCTTAGTTAAAAACCTTGTTCCACATCCTATCATTTCTTACTTGTAAACTGAAGATGCAGATACTTTTGGCCTAAAATTTTTTTTTTAGTTGGAAACTTTTCAAGGAATTCATTATAATGGGGTTTCTAAACCTTAACCTCACGTTCTACCTCACCCTCCCATTAAATTCAACAATTAAAAGCACTTCAGTCGAAAGACACAGGTCTCTTCATCCTACACAGTATCTTCCAGAGAATCGAGCAGTCACTAGCCAGATTGCCCAGAGACAAGATGAGATGGGAGAGGGAACACTGGAACTGGAAGGTGGGATGTCAGAATGAAGACCAGACAGTCCAGAACAGAAAGGAGAGGACTTAGGCGAGCTCTTTGGGAAAAAGGCAGAACAAGATGTGAGGAAACATGAAATTAACACTCAGCTATAGAGAAGCAAAATCAGAGTAGGAAACTGCAGACAGAAAGCTCTGAGAGAGAAGAGAGTTGGTAAGGAATTGAGGTGGGGCAGATAAAATATACAGCAAGGAATGGAGACATAGGCAGCTTTAATGGGAAGAGGGGTCAACTGAAAATACTAGGGAAATATAACAGCAATGGAGTAAAGAGAAAGAAAGAAAAAAGGGTCAAGGTGGAAGATATCACCCAAAGGCCTTTTGGGGCTGGGCTGGGCTACCAAAGACACACAGAGATGCTTACCTCACACTCTTCATCTTTCTGCCAGCCCTCACTTTGCTCTTTATATACTTCCTATGACCATCCTGCTCTCTTCTTAGTCTCTCTTTCCTTCTAATGCTTCTCATCTTACCAACTTTCACGTGAAACAAACATTAACATTTGTTTGGTATTTACTGAAAAGATTTTCCCCTGTCAAAATTTTATAAGGAGTTAAGTTCACACCTTCCTATCTTTAAAACAAACAAACAAAAAACTAAACAGTATAATTTTCTTTCTATGTGGTCCTCACTGGACGACCCTCACCCCTGATCATTAAGCTGGAACTAATGAAAAGCTCCATATAAGCCATTTAGAAAAATAAGTTTATTCATAATGTTATACACATAATGATATACAAATATAATCTAGTGAAAAAGGAGGAAAGAACTTAAGAGCAGAAAAAAGAGACTAAGTTTTTTTTAAGTAATTCAGGAAGAAAAAAATTATGAAATTCAATGGAAGGAAAATACAACAGAGGCTAGAGTGTTCAAGAGATTATAAACAAAACTTAAGAAACCAAAGAATAGAGGCCAGTAAAGATCTAGGAAGGTTCTGACTCGGGATAAGGATAGAGACCAGTAAAGCTTTAGCATATAAGTGGAAAAGCAACTCTAACCAGAGTTCATATTTAAGTTCAGAGTCATAATAATAAATCACAGGTACAATATGAAAGAGATAATTAGGTATCTCAGAGCTTATCTTTTTTTGAGTAACAGCTTTAGTGAGATAAAACTCATACACCAGACAACTCACTTCTTTAAAGTGTACAGTGATTTTTAGTATATCCAGGGAGTTGTGCAACCATCATAACAAATTTTAGAACATCTTCATCACACCAAGGAACAACCTCATACCCATTAGCACTCACTCACCATCTCCCCTAATTTTCTCAGTCCTAGGAAACCACTAATCTAACTTTCTTTGCAAAGATTTGCCATATCTGGACATTTCATACAAATGAAATCATACAATATGCAGCCTTTTATGACTGGCTTCTTGCACTAATAATGTTTTCAAGGCTCATCTATGTTGTAGCATGTATCAGTCATTCCCGTTGATGGCCAAGTAATATTTCATTGTATGGATATACTACATCTTGTTTATCTACTCATCAGTTGATGGACATGTGGGGATGTGAGGTGTTTCCACTTTTTGGCTATTGTGAATATTCACAAAGCTGTTATAAACATCTGCATACAGTTTTTCACATGGACATCTGTTTTCCTATCTCTTGGGTATATAGCTAGGGGTAGAATTGCTGGGTCATATGGTAATTTTTTGTTTGACATTTTGAGGAGCTGCAAACTGTTTTCCAAAGTTACTGCACCATTTTACATTCCCACCAGCTATGCATCAGAGTTCTAATTGCCCTGCATCCTCATCCACACTTATTATTGTCTGTCTTTTTTACTTCAGCCATCCTAGTAGACATGAAGTATCTCATTGTAGTTTGCTTTTTTTTTTTAAGATTGGCACCTGAGCTAACAACTGTTGCCAATCTTTTTTTTTTTCCTGCTTTTTCTCCCCAAATCCCCCTAGTACATAGTTGTATATTTTTAAGTTGTGGATCCTTTTGGTTGTGGCATGTGGGATGCCACCTCAGCATGGCCTAATGAGCGGTGCCACAACTGCGCCCAGGATCCAAACCGGCAAAACCCTGGGCCACCAAAGCGGAGCGTGCAAACTTAACCACTCAGCCACAGAGCTGGCCCCTCATTGTAGTTTTGATCTGTACTTCCCTGATGGCTAATGACACTGAGCATCTTTTTATGTGTTTATTGGCCACTTATATATCTTCTTTGAAAAAAGATCTATTTAAATCCTTTGCCTGTTTTTAAATTGAGTTCTCTCTCCTTTTACTGTTGAGTTGTAGGAGTTCTTTATATACTTGGGACATAAGTCTTTTATGAGATATATGATTTGCAAATATTTTTCCCATTATGTGGGTTTTCTTTTCAATTCTTGTTGATGTTCCATGAAGCACAAATTTTTAATATTGATAAAATACAATTTATTTTGGTGTCATATATAAGAAACCATTGCCTAGCATTCTCTAAAAGTTTTATTACTTTAGCTCTTACATTTAGTTCTATGATCCATTTTGAGTTAATTTTGGGCTATGGTACGAGGAAGACATCCAACTTTATTCTACTGGATGTGGAAATCCCATTTCCGCAGCACCATTTGTTGAAAAAACTATTCTTCTCCCACTGAATGGTGTTGGTACTTCTGACGAAAATCAACGGACCATAAATTTAAGGGTTTATTTCTGGACTCGTAAATTGTATCTATATGTCTAATGTTATGCCAGTACCACACTGTCAGAGCTTATCTTTTTAAAAGTAGCTGAGAGAGAAAAATAAATTTCAATTATTATTTTAAAAATATTTGACCAATAGCTTTATGTTATACTTAAGTTTAACTTTTAACAAAGAAGAATGTTTTGATATAAATATAAGGGTGGACGAAAATACAACTTCAACCTTAGAAGGCTATATCCAACAGGAAATTTGGTAATCACAAAGAAGGCAGCATTTGAGAGGCAGAAATATCCCTTCTGAAAAATTAAAGTCAGAATAATCACTATGACAGAAGAATATAGTTTCAAATGAATGCAATGTTCAGTATAAAGTTAACTCTTGAGAATAAATGCTAGTGGAAAGAGGGAAACAGTAGTGGAAGAATCATCTGAAGAAATGGGTAAACCAAAATACATTTATTATTTTACCTCATAAAAGTTTCAGAACTCCTTAATATAAATGTGTCCAGTATTGTGAAGACTCAAAATACTACCTATAAAATAATGAGGTCCTATGCCAAAACAAAGCACTCTACATGCTTAAGAAGCAAAGTTCACCACACCTTGTACCTATGCAAAGTCCTTCCCATTCCCTACTATCTGCCAGAGAAGCATCATCGAGAAGAATGACACAATCACAGCACAGAGGAATGAACTATGGACTGGGAATCAGGAAGCCTTCAGCTTCTCACCAACTAGCTGTCACTGCTGGGGTCTGAGAGTCCACATCTGCCAAGTGGCTAGCCACTTAGAAGAAGGAGAAACCATATACAAGAATAGATAGAGTTAATAAGTCATTCGCTTATTTCAGTTAAGAACATTAAAGTATAAGCTACCTACATATCATAAAACCCTTATGAGGTTGATTCTGATTGGAGGAAAAATGAAATAAAGGAGTTCCCTCAAACAACTAAAATTATTTATAAAACATAGCTTAGAAAGAAAGGAATATCATAGGCAAACCTTACGTTGAGCATAAATGCAAAAATCCTAAGCACATATGTGGACACAATTTATAACAAAGAGAACACCGAAGAAAGATGTTTTCAGTAAGTGGTGTTAGGTCAAGTGGATATCCATATGAAAAAAAATGTATCTGAAGCCCACCTCACACCATTTACCAAAAAGAAAATCTCATGTGGACTATAAAGCTAAATGTGACTAAAACTTCAAAACATTACACAGAGAATGTCTTCATGAAATTAAAAGCAAAGATTTCTTAAACCGGCCACAGAAATGTCTAGTCATAAAGGAAATGACTGAGAACTACATTAAAATTAAGAACCTACATACATCAAAAGATATCATCAAGGAAGTAAAATATCAAGTCACAGGCTGGGAGAAGATATTTAAAACATATATATAGCTGACAATGGGCTTAAGTCTAGAATACATTTTAAAAAGTCCTATTAATAATTTTTTTAAATGACAGACCACCCAATTTTTAAAAAGGGGCAAGAAACCTGAAAAGACACTTCAAGAGAACATATCCACATACCTGATAAATATATGAAATGGTGCTCTTCTTTATTAGTAATCAGAAAAATGCAGATTATAACCATAATGACAACACATGCACCAGAAACTTAAATTTAATAAGAGTAAGACTAACAATACCAAATATCAGTGAAAATGCAGAATAACAGGAACTTGCAAATAGTGCTAGTGAGAATATAAATGGGTATAACCACTCTGGAAAATTTTTCATCAATATCAACTAAAGGTGAACATATCCTATGTCCCAGCAATTCCATTCTTAGATATATTACAAGAGAATGAATACATATGTACACCAAAAGACATGAACAAGAAGGTTTTTAACAGCACTACTGATAAAAGCTACAAACTGAATACAACTCAAAAGTCCATCAACAGTATGTGTTGGTGGGAATGCAAACTGGTGCAGCCACTATGGAAAACAGTATGGAGATTCCTCAAAAAGTTAAGAATAAAAATACCTTATGACCCAGCCATCCCACTACTGGGTATCTATCCTAAGAACCGGAAATCAGCAATTCCAGAAATTCCATGCACCCCTATCTTCATTGCAGCATTATTCACAATAGCCAACTCATGGAACCAATCTAAGTGCCCAGCAACTGATGATTGGATAAAGAAGTTGTGGTATATACATACAATGGAATACTACTCAGCCATAAAAAAGGACAAAGTCGTCCCATTCACAACAACATGGATAGACCTTGAGGGTATTATGTTGAGTGAAATAAGCCAGACAGAGAAAGACAAACTCTGTATGATTCCACTCATAGGTAGTAGTTAACATATGGACAAAGAGAACTGATCCGTGGTTGCCAGGGGAAAGGGGGTGGGGGGAGGGCACTAGGGTTGAAGTGGTGTAACTACAACATGACTAATAATAATGTACAACTGTAATTTCACAAGGATGTCAACTTTTATAACCTTAATAAAAAAAAATCAAAAAAAAGAAAGTCCATCAACAGTATGGATTCATAAAGTATAGCCTATTCATACAATGGAAAACTATATGGCAATGAAAATTAACAACTGTAGCTGGATCCAACAACCCAAAAAAATCTTAAAAAGCTAGTGTTAACTGAATGAAGCCAGACACAAAAGAGTACATCCCATATGATTCTATTTATAAAAATTCAAAAACAGGCAAAACTAAACTATGGTGATAGAAGTCAGGCTTGTGGTTACTTTTGGAAAGGAGAGAAAAGGCACAAATTAAAAAGGCTTTGGGGAGGCTTCTGGAATGTTGTAATGTTCGACTTCACCTGCGTGGATACATGGGTGTATTCACTTTGTAATAATTTACAGAGCTGCATACTTATGATTTACATACTTCTCTGTATGGATGTCATACTTGAATAAAAATTTTAAATACTTTAATAAAAAATAATTTCAATATAAATTTTAAGATATATAATGTAACATATATTCATACATATACACTGTCACACACACAAATACATATGTTAACATCATTTCTTTCATCCACATAAAATGATGCAGAATTTACCCAAATGAAAGTCTTGTTAGCTCTGGAATGAGAAAGTGAATGAACGAATAAGTAAACAAAATGCATATTTATTGGACAACCTTATTACCAAAAAGTAATTGGTACTGGAAAAAATCTATATGGTAAGAGAGGCAGCCAGATATGATGAGACCTATGATAACAGAACATACCACCACCTATGAAGTAGTCTCGCTCCTCCTGACACGTCTCACCAAAAATCTGATCAAGCACTGAGATCCAATTACCAATTTACAGGATATAAAGACAGAAGAACATGTTAAACCACCACAGGAAAAGAATTAGCAATATCCAGAATATGGAAACTTTATAGGATAAACTACCCAGTTTATTCAACAAACAGAAGGAAAAAAAGTATTGGGGGTACACAAAGACATGAAAAGACTTATAAAACGTATCAACTAATTGTTGGACTTTATTTGGATACTGATTCAAACAAACTGTTAAAAATACATACATGCTTAGGACATTTATGTAACGACTGGAAATCTGAACCCCGACTGGATATTTGGTATTACAGAATTATTTGCAAAAAAAATTAAGGCATGATGACGGAACTGTGGTTGTAACTGAAAAGAAATTTTTTTTCCTTTAAAAATATATTGAATAATTACAGATGAAATGTTATGATGACTTGGATTTGCTTCAAAATAATATAGGACAAAAGTAAGGGTATAACATACAAAATGGGCCATGAGTTAATTGTTAAAGCTGGGTAATGGGTACATGAAGGTTAATTACACTATTCCGTCTACTTTAGTTGGAAATTTTCCATAATAAAAAGCTAAGAAAAAAATCCTTTCAGGTCCCCTTAAAATGGAGATGAAAATTTCATTACAAAAAGAAAATTTAATTGGAATAATATCTTTAATAAAAATATAAAAAACTCCGAGAAGTACTAAATAAAAATGTACCTTTGAAAAAAATGTTCTGATACACTACAAGCTTATCAACAGGATTTTTACTGATCTGACTGATGATGCTCTACTCGGATATCTTAATTTTCTTTTTATTTGACTAGGTTTTAAGAGTATTGACTGATTCTTATATAGTTTTCTGTTATCCAGTATCGTTGTATGGCACCTTCCAACACTGGGTACTCAAAAAATATTTACTTAACGAATAGCTTAATATTTTTAATAAATCCTTGCTCAAGCATCTTCCAAATAATGACCATTACTGTCTGGTATCAAAAGATAGTTATCTGACAATGATATTGAATTACATATTAAATAATAAACAATATATAAGTATATAATGAAACTGTCCAAAAAAATTACAGCACCTTAAGAACTTTTTAAACAGTGATAACCCATATATCTTTTTGTATCTTTTGAATTTTAAAACATTTCAGAAAATTGAACCAATTTAAAATAAACATATGAAATTAAAAACCTGTAAAACCAGTGGCAAAAAAATAAACAAATTTAGCAAGACTTACCTAGCAGAAGGAATTCCTCTCTTACAAAGGTCCACTCTCACTTTCTCTCCCACATGTCTATAAATCTCCACTATAGCCAATATTGCAGCATCTCTCACCTGCCAAAGAATTCAGAATTTACAAAAAAAAACCCTTACATGAAATACAATAAAATACTTCACCTCAAGGTAACATTACACTAGCAGACCCACTTGAAGCTCCAAGTTGGTTTTAACGCCTCTAAACTCCTAAGAGATAATGGCAGGTCATTAACAAAAACCAAGAGGATGTGCCAAGAAACCTCTAGAGAAGGTTGTAAAAGGTTTTACAGAAATCTAAGAGATGTGTAAATAAAAGTTACTAATGTGGCTTTTAAAAAATCTTCTATTTGGGGCCAGCCCTGATGGCCTAGTGGTTAAAGTTCGGCGTGCTCTGCATCAGTGGCCCAGGTTCAGTTCCTAGGTGTGGAACCATAGTACTCGTCTGTTAGTGGTCATACTGTGGCAGTGGCTCATGTTGAAAAAAAAAAGAGGAAGATGGGCAACAGATGTTAGCTCAGGATGAATCCTTCTCAGAAAAAAAAAAAACCAACTTCCATTTGTAATAAGATTGTGTAAAGAACTGCCAATAAGAGTATGAATACAAATCATCATGGTTAATATATTTTCCTGGAATAAAACTGCTTTTCAAGAACGTGGCCTGAACTCAAACAGATATTTATACACCAAAGTTCACAGCATCATTATTCGTAATAGCCAAAAGGTAGAAACAACCCAAATGTCCATCCACGGATGAATGGATAAACAAAATGTGGTATAAACATACCATGGAGTATTATTCAGCCTTAAAAAGGAAAGAAAAGAAATTCTGACACATGCTACAACATGATGAACCTGGAAGACTTTACGCTAAGTGAGATCTGCCAGATACAAAAGGGCAAATATTGTATGGGTCCACTTTTGTGAGGTACATAGAGTAGTCAAATTCGTACGGAGAAAAATTAAAATGTGGTTGCCAGGAGCTGGGGGGTTGGGGAAAAGGGGAGTTATTATTTAATGGGTAGAGTTTTAGTTTGGGAAGATGAAAAAGTTCTGGAAATGGCTGGTGGTGATGGTTGTAGAACAGTGTGAATGTACTTAACGCCAATGAACTATACCCTTAAAAATGGCTGGAATGGTAAATTTTATGTTGTCTATATTTTACCACAATTAAAAGAAAAAAAATGTGGCCTAAAGACAGGAATTTGGAAGACAGCTCTAGTTCCCTTTCACAGCTCACTGTCAAAGAGCAAATGAAGAGACAGAACTCTCTACAAACCTCCAGAGGCAGAGCTAGGACGTGAAAGCAGGGAAAATCTTATCCAGGGTAAATTCGAATGCCCAAGCTGTGCCACAAAGGTTACAGCTAAGATTCAACTCAACCAGGAGGGACAAGATCCAGAACACGCTCCTGTTATCATGCCTATAGTATAAGCAACTCAGGTAAAGAAATGTCTAACAAGTGATATACCACTGGCACAAATTCTCTCTGTTAAATAGGGTTATGACTGTTGCAAAAAGTTGTTGTTACACAACCACATTCAGAAATGAAGAAAGGAAGCTGACAACCTGTCCTCACAATTAACATATAGGAGGACTACAGAAGGGAATCCAGGTTCTTTGTCACTCAATCTTTCAAACTCAAGAACTATTCTTTAAGTCTCATCTCTTAATACTAGCCTTAACAAACTGACAAACTTAAGCAACTTATGTGAATATAATGTGTTCTTAAAATCTAACTTTGGTGGATTAGAAAAAATGAGGTGAAATCTTTATTTCACTACCCCCCACCACCCTCTCTTGTCTTCTTTTTAAAAATGGAATAAGAGCACTTGAAAGGAAGGAGTACCCAAAAAACTAATCAATGCTTGAATGTAAATAAAATTTTACCTGACTGTTGGAATCTCCAAATAGGATACACAAATGTGGTACCAACTTGCTGAGGACTAGTGGCTGAGCCCCAAAACTAAATATAATTTGAAAGAAAAATAAAGAGAATTTGGTTTTAATCAAACAGTAAACAAAATATCCTTATACTTTCTTCTTGTCTGTATCAACAAGACAAATATGGTGGAAAGCATGGGCACACATCATTAGAACATGAAGGAAATGAGACAAGCAAGAACTAATTCTAAACAATGTGAAATATGCAAACTTGAATAATCATAACTGACAATGAAATTGTCAACACATGATCCAACAAAGCAAAATGTTCAACCAATGGCACTCTTCACTTAGCAACCTATCAATAACTCAAGAAAATTTAAGCTTTTGCTTCAAAATAGTGAATTTTTTAGACTCTGGGTCTCAAATAAATTTGCATTCCAATAAAATCTTTATTTATGCTTATTTTGATGAGGTCATGGGTTGAAAGCAAATGACAGGAGAGCCGAAAACCACAAAAGCTGTGCAGACTGAACGCACTTACAAGCTCTAGATGGCAGAAAGGACCATAGAGGAGTAAAAGAAAATAAATGAAGGTATAGTTAGAGAAAAAGAAGTAACACTATAGGAAAAGTTGAAAGCTACTATATATTACCTATCTTGTCACAAAGAATTTGAAAAAATAATCCAGAAAGAGAACAAAAGCCCCAGTTTACAATTTCTTCACACCAGAATTCTGAACTCTGTGGCATCTATGCTGTCAGAACTCTGCACACTGCTACCAGATTCACCGTCTAGCTACCTGGGAGAGTCTTGTTCAGTCTACAATTTTGGTAACCAACCACACTGCTCTAGAAAGCCAAGGAGGGGGAAATGGCCACAACATCCGAAACACCACTTAATTAAAAACAATTCCAAACTGGGTCCAGAAGAGAAGTAGATCCTAAGTTATATCAGCATACTTATTATATGACTAGCTACTTTGGTTAGCAACTATTAACATACTAAGAAAAAGACATTATCTTTGACTAATAATTTCAAATTAACAATACGAAAGATAACATACACACAAAAAATTAACAGATAAAGGTATCAAATAAAATAAAAACTCCTGTACCAGAGAGCAATGAATAACTATTTAAAATTTGTTATTTCCATAGCTTTCCTTGAGTCTTGTGAAATGGATATTGTCTTTTTTATGGAAAAATGAAAATGGCTATTTTCAGTAATCATAAAACTTACATGTTTAAGGTTTCAATAAGACACAGACACACGCCTTCTCGAGATCGAAAATTCTTGTGTTTAAAACCAGAAGTCAACTGTTCCCAAATGTACTATTTAAAAGAAAAGTAAACATGTATAACAAAAAATTAAATACCTCATGTTATAATCTTTTATCTATTCCCAACCTTACCAGCAACCTTAGTGGTAAGAGAATTTTCCCATGAGACTATTTCTCTACAAGTTTTT
This sequence comes from Equus asinus, assembly GCF_041296235.1. Taxonomy (NCBI): domain Eukaryota; kingdom Metazoa; phylum Chordata; class Mammalia; order Perissodactyla; family Equidae; genus Equus; species Equus asinus. The sequence continues at coordinate 62,383,470 of NC_091810.1, read as the reverse complement.
CTAAGCCAAATTTGCACCAATGCTGCTCTTACCCATTTTTTAATATCTTAACACATTTTTAGTTCACTTTAGATTTCAATTATTCTCAGAAAAACTATGTCCCAAATCTAAAAACCTTAGAATTTCCAAGGACAGAGAATTTCTTCTAAGCTTTAGAAACCTTCAATAACAATGCTACCATTATAAGCCCACTAGTCCAGTAAGCATTTAAAAGGTCCAATGTTGCCTAGCAACTACTGTAGACTGTCACACTGAACAGGCTTTTTCAACATTTTATAATTCAGGCTTTTCTCCTTTTATCACTGGATCCATACACAGAAACATATTTGGGCAAGTCATTTTACTGCTACCTCCTATAATTTTCTTTTGGGAAAAGCATACATAAACCTAAACAAATAAGCTAAAACAACTATACGGGTTTGGTATAAGAAGGAATCCATCTTTATTTTCCCAAACATAACGCCAATTGTCCCAATCAATCCTTTTTCCATATTTACAAACATCACCCTTATCATTTACTAAATTCATGTACATACACGCACGCACGCACGCACACACACACACCCCTCTTCCTGGACTTTATTCTTTCTGGATTCTGTATTCAGTTTTACTAATATATTTCTCTCTCTCTCTGCCAAACTTTCTGGAAGGTAACTTGGCAGTTTACAAAAAAAATCTTAAATGTGAATCACCTGACTCAGCAACACCATCTCTGAAACACTAGTCTATATAAACACTTATATTTACGTCCAAAGATACATGTACAAGGATGCCCCGTATAGTACTGTTTGTAATAACAGCATGTCAAAAACAAGTCAAAATTTGAACCCTTAAACAAGTGTTGAAGGATACCCACCAAACTATTAACAAGGACTTAGCACTAAGGTACAAAATATCTGCAAAAACAGTTTACTTTTACAATTCAATACACTTTGATGTTTTATAAAATATATGTAATACTATAATGTTTAAATGGTATTTTAAATGATAACACATAATATCATTGTGTATACTGTAAATTCTGATTTTCCACTTAACATGAGCTATTCTTTAAATCCTTGTTTACATGTCAATTTATTTTTACTTTCAAAACATCTCCATAAGGGCAAATTTTTTCTACTGTATTCATAAAACATGGGTCACTGTCATAGAATATATGCCTTATATTATTAGTAACCACCTGTTAAAAAATTTGCTTCCTGTCTCTGCGACTTGCAGAAATTAATACAACATGTAGTAGTTCCCAAAATAAGCTTTCTCACTGAACACTATAATTTGCAGGTAAGGAAAACCAGAAAATCCTAAAGAATAATATAATCAGTATATTGTCAAATCTCTAAAATCTCTGAAGTAGCTTTTTAAAAAAACATTCAAGAGTAGAAAATACGAAAAGGAAAAGCAAAAAGCCAAAAAGTTAAATATTAACATTTTATCTTAAATTGCAGCTTCTCTAAAGCATTAGCAACAATTCATTGTTTAAAATTTCAGCCTTCACATCCCCTGGGGCTTCACTGACTTGCCGTGATTACCATCTATCTTTACCGATATTTCATCATTAATTAGCAAAATCTGAATTTTAAAATGTAGGCCTACCATAGGTGATGCTACTTGATCCATTAACTTCAATATCAGAGTCTGGGTTTCATCTCGAACCTTGTCTTTGGCATCTCCCATTCTGTCTATTAAAGCTACAATAACTAGAGAAAGACAGGGGGGGAAAGAATAAATATTTATAATTCATCTCCATTATAAGCTATAGTTTACAAAATTACAAACAGCAATTGTTTCCATAAATGAAAAGTTATCAGGTAAGCAAATTTTTTTAAGTTTTTTACTCTTGAGTCCAATCAAAAATAACTGAGAAGCAAGTTTCAAAAGAATAGATGCAGTATGACATTTACTTATAATAATAATGTTTAAAAACCAGGCAAGATGAAGTATTATTCTATTTAGAGATACATATAGATAGTTAAGCTCTACAAACCAGCAAGGGAATGATTATCCCAAAGGTCATGACAGTGGTTACCTCTAGTAGAGGGAGGAACATGTCATCAGGAAATGCAGAGAGGGAGTATCTAAGGAACTGGCAAAGTTCTACTTTCTTGACCCAGGCACAGGCAAGTGTTGGTTTTATAATTATTCTTCAAATTGTATATGTTTGTTATGCATTGTTCCATATGTACGACATATCACTCAACTGAGAAAAACAAAAGCCTAGGCCCCTGAGATTGAGGTCTTTCTCTACTACGTCCAAGACTTTGGCATAATGCCCATAATAAGCATTTAGAAGTGTCAGCAGAAGTCTTCCTCAAAGATCTGTAAATAATATAATGACCAGTGAATTATCCTTCAACATGTTGAACATTCAAGAGATAATTATTGGGAATCCAAAATAGAGCTTTTCACCCTGTAGACTCTCAATAAGAACTTGTTAAACAAATGAATAAATCCATCACACTGGAATTTGGACAGTGAAACAAGGAAGAACTTTAAAGCATAGCTGTTAGCATATTTTATTCTCTGCATTGTACAAGACGCAAAACTGATGACCAGAAATCCTGATTATTCTAATACTCTTTCTATAATACCATTCTGGATTAAAACTATCTGTTTAAGGTCTGTAAATTATGAGACCCTTTACTGAATTTAGTTATCATAAAACCAGGGTTGGTGATCAGTGTTAAATGTAAATTATATTATTTTTTTTTTGGCAGAAAATTTTATCTTTCCACAGTACATGTGGTCACAAAAGAAAATTTAAATATTTTATATTAAAAAATTAATAGAGCCCATACTCTTTTTGGAACTTTGTCTGAAACTGGACATGAATCTCAATTTTCCTGAAACATCTCTTCACTTTTGTTTTTTTTTTAAAGATTGGCACCTGAGCTAACAACTGCTGCCAATCTTCCTTTTTTTCCCCGCTTTTTTTTCCCCCAAATCCCCCCAGTACATAGTTGTATATTTTAGTTGTGGGTCCTTCTAGTTGTGGCATGTGGGATGCCACCTCAACATGGCCTAACGAGCGGTGCCATGTCTGTGCCCAGGATCCAAACCCTGGGCCGCCGAAGCAGAGCGCATGAACTTAACCACTCGGCCACGGAGCCGGCCCTATCATCTCTTCAGTTTTAACGTAAAAAGACAAAAAAATACCCATAAGGATAGTTAATAACCTAAGTGCACCAAAAGAAAACAATGTCATTCACATCAAGTTACATATATCTAAGGTTACATTAAAAAAGAAAACCTTCAGCACACAATTTAATTCTATTCCTTCCTTTTACAGAAAGGCTCCTAAAGTGGTTTGGCTAAGGTCTAAGACAGGATAAAACAAGAAAGCTAATCCTGGAACTCTTAGTCTAGTACTGTAACACTGTAAGAGTACACAGATATAATGCTTATCTTGCAGAGCTATTGTACAAATGAGAAATAATGTGAGGATAATCTTTTGTGTACGTGAAGTAGATAAGCCCAGTAAATGAGTAAAAAGTAGGCAGTCAATAAATGGTAGCAAAGTTGTGATGAAATTTTCCCGTTATACCACACTGACTCTCAAGTAACAAGTTCAAGTTTCACTAAGGACAATGATGAGCACTTAGAGTTCAAAGTAAAAATGATATTGATTAACAGTAAATGCACAGGGATAATCAGAAAGAGTAGATCAAAAGATAAAAAACTATACATATAAGAATATGCAGATATGTAGGAAACACATATGAAAAACACTAACCAACAAAAGCAACTTAATGTAATTTATTAAGTATTTAAGGATATAAGAATCATGGAGTAGAGAAAAATTCAATGTAGGGTAAGGTTAACCTGAAAAGCTCCCAAATAATGAAACGTGAAGTGAAAAAGAACAAAAGGCCATGGAGAAGAGGAGAAGATTTCAAAAAGAAAGAGCACAACAGAGGCATAAACAAGTTAAAACAGAATTAACAAGAGTGAGCAAGTTTCTGATCAGCTAGAGTGAGAGAGAGAAAGCACTTGCTGAAGATCATGAATAAATAAGGCTTCTGAGATAAAGAAGGGACATAGGCGCAGAGAGCTGGAACACCAAGGACAACAAAACAGAAGTAAGTTCTGAAAGCAGGGCAGTCCCGGGAGAAACAAACTAGGATTCTAGTCCCAATACTACCACTGCCTCAATATGAGTGAGCAGTCAGTACATCAAACCCCATTTGGCCCTCCTTGTGTCTAAAAAATGAGTGAGAGACATAATACCTGGAATTACTCTCAAGTTTAAAATACTATCTTGTAACAACTAAAAATAGAGAGTTACTACAAGGCAGGGGTTACAAACACAAACACCTATGGTCAGGGAGGTTCGGAAAATGTCAAAAATGAACCAGGTCTAAGAACTGCAGTATTCCAACCCTGCTGTGTTACAACCGATATTCTCAGCTATGAGGAGACAAGAGAAGATGGGACACAAAGAGATGACGCAAGTGATGATAAATTGGAAAGCTCATGACTCAGACAATAGGGAAGCTACAACCCAGCTTCAGCCAATAATTATATGTGAGAATGGAAGATCAGGGCTGCCAAACTGGCCAATTTTTCAAGACAAGCCAGAAATATGAATTTTTATGTAAAACTTCCTAATTTTAAACACTGATTCAAAACATATTAAGAAAATACATAAGCAAGTAAAAAATGTTTGCAGAGCATGGTTTTTAACATCTATAGGATTTTATGGAGGACACTGACATAGCAAAAATCATCTTTTCAGAAGATATTCATACAAAGAATGAATTGGAACCAGGTATTGATTAAAAAGGGAATAATGAAGAGGAAAACTCATTAAGATGCTTCTGCTAAAAGCAGACAATAAAAAGAAAAGAAAAAGTTGGCAGAATTTGGCAGCATACCAAACATAAAGAAAAAAGCTGACCAAAGATAACTAGAAAATAAGTGTGATGATGCATTAGGAGGCATTAACTTAATCCATAAAAGAAAATCAAGAACATGTGAGGCTACCCTTAAATGTTTCCATATAACGGGAACCAAATAAACTCACCAAAGCACTCCAAAAGGCATATGAAGGTCATTCAGGTTTGGAAAATAGGTCAGAGCCAACTTGTAATCCTAACTACTACACAAAGAAGAGCACTGTACTAGTATATTGTACTGTACTGCAAACACACCGTTAAGTAAGTGCTGCTCAAAATACGGGTGGCAGTGTAGGACCAGTGTACAAACTATTTATGGCAAAGAAATTGAGAGTGTTTATAAAACAAAATTCTGAAACAGTCTGACCAAAGTAATTTTGTTTGTTGAATCTAATAATAAAGTGGGCCTTATATATTTTTTATTTCATTTTGCTGAAATTTATTTTTATTGTATTTTACAAAATATTGGTCTGCAACAGACCAGCAATGAAAGAACTGGTCCTTCACCACAGATAGTCTGAAAAGTGGTGCTATAAGTTATAATATAAATGTTTAATATGTTACAAAAAAAGTAAAAGATATAGTAAAAAATTTGAAAATATGAAATAAAAATCTATCAGCAGTATATTTAATGTTTTTTGCTTTTGTTTTTTTGTCTCAAAGAGAATATAATTATTTATTTAAATAGGCTTAAAATCTTTTATCTGGGTAAACTAAAGCTAATTAGCAGATCTCTGGGTTGTACAAAATTACATTTGCGCTTTTACAGAGAATTTATTCTGTTAAACAAAAACTATGAGAAAAAAGTATGTCAAAACCTACAATAATTTTTTAAATAAGTAAAGTTAACTTACCCATTGCTACATAGGACTTAAATCGTGTTGATAATCTGTCCACAAAGGCACTTAAAATTTCCAATCCCATTAATGAAACCTACAGATAGAAAGAAATTTTAATAGATACAAATTACTGATGCACACTTTAAATATGAGTATTTAATTGTTGACATAAAAGATTTTCATGTAATATATTACCAAGTTTTAAAAAAATAAGGAGATTGAAGTATTCAGGGGTGAACAGTTTGAGGTTAGAGCACCCTATTCTCAAATGGCTCAATAATAATAATAATAATAATAATAACAACAACAATAATGTGTAAATAGACAGGAAGATAGTAATAAAGCATATGTGCCGAAATGTTAATAACTGGTAAACTGAGTGAAGGGTACACAGGAGTTCACTGACTATACTCGCAACTTTCCTGCAATGTTGAAATGTTTCCTAAATGAAACAGTTAAAAGTTAAAAGAGCACCTTTAATTACAGAGGAATTTCAGCTTCTGTCTAGGATGGAAAAACTGGAAAAAACACCACACCCATCGTAATAAAAAAATGTCAAATAATCTACAAAATCACAACTATTCTTGAATCCATCAGAAAGCTGAGGTTGTAGAATAATCAATTAGCCTGAAATCTAAGGAAAAACAGATGCCTCCAAAGCAAGATGGGATATAAACAGAAGGTCACACACGGCAGAGGACAGAAGAAAAACAAAGCCATGACACAAGTGGGTAAGAATTCACCTATATTTAACTCATTGTTAACAGCTGAGTGTGGGCTAGTATGAAAATACAGAATCCCTAGTAGCTACAGACACAGGAGAGTTTATACCCACTTGTAAGCTCTTTCTCTACAAACCTCCACTAGTCTCTCATAATTAAGACCAAGGACAGGGCAGGAGACCCGAGGAAGTATCTCTCGGTGGTACAGGTCTCGAAGGAAGGGAGCCGCTGCTCCAAACCTTTCCTGTACACTTGTCCTATAAGAAACAAAAGTTTGAAACTACTGATGGAAAGACAAACACAATCGTCCCCAGGACAGAGGCAAAAATTCACTGTTACTGAGTACAGAGAAAAGAAAAAATGCTATCTCAGGGGGAGGAGCAGAAAACTATCCTGTGCTCAGATGAGTAAAAGTCTCCAAGTGAAGAGAGGCAGGATCTGATAAAGCCTCACCCTCAAGATGCAAAGACAAAGGGCTCCTAAGACCGAAGCTGGACCAGAAAAATAGAGAATGCTACCCACTCTCCACAACCAGGCTAGCAAGAACAGAATAAGAAGCAACTCCAGTTTATCACCAGGGAAGGAGAGAACATAGAGAAAAATCTTCTATGAAGAGAAGGCCTAAAGTGTACAGTGGAGCAGAAACATTGAGGACCCAACAATTCCACTCCTAACCATATATACCCAAAGGAACTAAAGAAGGACACAAATAGATACTTGTACGACAACGTTCATTACAGCATTAGTCAGTCACAAGGGCCAAAGAGTGGAAAGCCCACATGTCCATCAATTGATGAATGAATTACAAAAATGTGGTATATGCATTCAATTGAAGATTATTTGGCCATAGAGAGGAATGACTGATACATGTTACAACATGGATGGACCTTCCAAAACATTATGATAGGAGGAAAAAAACCAGTCACAAATGGCCATATGTTGTATGATTCAATTTATAAGAAATATCTAGGATAGGTAAATCTATAAAGATAGAAAGTAGATTAGTGGTTGCTTAGGACTAGGAGATCTGAGGGGACAGAGAGGTAACAGCTAAAAGGTACAGACATCTTTTTGAGGCGATAAAAATGTTCTAAAACTGACTGTGCTGATGGTTGTGTGTATCTGTAAATACACTAAAAATCAATGAATTGTGTACTTCAAATGAATGAACTGTATGGTATGTGAACTGTATCAATAAAACTCTTACAAAAATCATTGGAAATCCACGAATAGACTCATACATAAAATTTAACAGATGATAAAAGCAGTATCTCAAATCAGCAGGAAAAACACGCACACTTAGTAAGATCTCACTTGGGCATCTATCCCTAAGATATACTGGCAAAAAAGAAACTTCAGCGTCTTTCGAAATCTTGTTGTTGATGGAAGGAGCTATAGATAAAAGATAGACAGAAGTAGTAAAAAGTGCAGTACTCAATCTGAATTAGAATACCAGTATAAACTCATGATGTATTTTTCTTTGAAATTAAAATAAAACCTAACCCTATCCATTGAAAAAAATCTAGAAACAATGATCAAACGAGTAACAATGAGTTCCACCAGCACCCACACTGTATTTTCCACATACCATTTCCTACTAAAAGGAACCAGAGCTTCTTGGAGAAGTGGCTGAGTCCAGGGCAAGAGCAGGAAATACGACATCCTGTAATACCAAATAGCAAAGACGCTACCAAAGATTACTAGGGTCATGTCGAGACAGGACAGTTTGAATAGCAATAAGGATAATAACTGCATTGCTCTGAAACTCATTAGATATGTTTAAATAGAAGAGTTCATAACAAGAACAAAAACTACTTGGCCAACACTGGAGGATGCTAGAAGACCATCTCATTATTTTGACAATTAGTAAATAAAAGGAAAGAATTATATGAACTGTATCTGCCTTTCTATGTAAACTATACCACTGGGTAACCAAATAGTAGTAAACGGGAGAAGTTTCTCTTCATGATAAAACTGAGGCTGTCCTACTCTGGCACATCATGAGAAGGCAGGATTCTTTGGAAAAGATAACAATGCTGGGAAAAGTAAAAAGCATCAGGAAAAGAGGAAGACCAAATATGAAGTGGATTGACTCCATAAATGAAGCTGTGGGCACGAGTCTACAGAAGCTACGTTAGGGTTGTTAAGGATAGGACATTGTGGACATCGCTCACTCATAGGGTCACCAGGAGTCTGAGGCTGACGGCAAGATAACAAGTTAAGAGATCTAAACACTGAACGTTAATGATGGCTGCTAACATCACAACAAGAGACTATCAGACCTTAAGTGGCTTCCTGACGTTATGTGCCTCCTGATGAAAGAAGAACACTATTTATAAAGTAGTCTTCCCACAAAAAAGAAAACCAGACTGAATCTGATCAAACTTTAGATCCAACTACTAACTTACAGGAAATACAGAGGGAACAAACAACATCACAGGAATGAAATCAGCAAAACCGAGACTGTAGGAAACTCTACCACAAATAAAATCCAAGATTTTTGAAAAGAGAGACCAAGGGAGAAAGAGATTTAAAAAGACTCAACAAACATGTTAACTGAGGTAGGCAGAATAATAGCCTCCCAAAGGTGTTTACATCTTAACCACCAAGACCTGTGAATATGTTACCTTACAAGGCAAAAAGAACTTTAAAGATGTAGTTAAGGATGTTAAAATGGGGGAATTACCCTGGATTACCCAGGCCCAATGCATCACAAGAGCCCTTATAAGAGGGAGGCTGGAGAGCCAAACTCAGAGGAGATGTGATGATGGAAGCAGTGGTCAGAGAGAAAGATTTGAAGACGCTATATTGCTGGCTTTGAAGATGGAAAAAGAGGCCATGAGCCAAGAAATGCAGGCAGTTTGTAAAAGCTGGAAAATTCTCTCCTACAGTCTCCAGAAGGAATACAATCCTGCTGAAACCTTGATTTTATCCCAATGAAACCCATTTTGGACTTCTGACCTGCAGAACTGTAAGAATATAAATGTTGTTTTAAGCTACTAAGTGCATGTGAATTGGATAAAGCAGCAACAGGAAACCAATATATTAACAAATCACAATGTGTGAACTTTATTTGTATCTTGATTTTTCCTAAAACAACTAATTTAAAAATTTGCACATTTAAAAAAAACTGGAAATTTGAACCCTGGATATTTGATATCAAGGAATTATTTTTTTTACATATGATAATGGTACTGAGGTTATGTTAATTATTTTTTTTTAAAGATTGGCACCTGAGCTAACATCTATTGCCAATCTTCTTTTTTTTTTCCTTCTTCAAGATTTTTCCCCAAAGTGCCCCCCAGTACATAGCTGTATATTCTAGTTGTAGGTCTTTCTAGTCGTGGCATGTGGGAAGCCGTCTCAGCACAGCTTGATGAGCAATGCCATGTCCACACCCAGGATCCGAACCAGTGAAACCCTGGGCCACCAACGTGGAGCACGTGAACTTAACCACTTAGCCATGGGTGGGCCCCCCAAATTTTTTTTAAAGAGCACTTATCTTTGAGAGACTAACCAGAAAGATTAATGAATGAAACAATGTATCCGTGATTTGTGACAAAGTGATGGGGCAGGATTAGCCACAGACGGATGAGTGTTATGGGTGTGTTATTTTATTGTCTACCTTTACACATGTTCAAAATTTTCCATACTAAAAATTTTTTCTAAAAAATTATAGTAAGCATGATTCCTAACGGTGAAATACTAGAACATACCCTTGAAACCCAGGAACAATTCAAGTACGCCCACACTCTTTTATTCAACCCCACCCTAAGGGTCCTGGCCAATGCACCAAAACCAAGCAAAACGAAAGGACTGGAGAGAAGAAGCAAAACTTTCATTAGTGTCTGATATTATTATATGTACAGAAAACTTAAAAGAATTCACAAATTGAATTTAAAAAGTTTTTAATTGTATAATAAGTAGGCTGGTCATAAAAACCAATATACAAAATGCCATTTCACTTCCATAGGCCAGAAAACAATTTTTAAAAAGACAAATAGCATTTATAATACTCAAACACTGTAAATTACCTAGAGTAAATCTAATAAAATGTGCAAAAGACCTATTTGGAGTAAATACTGAAACATTAATGAAAGACATTAAAGAAGACCTAAACAATTTTCATGGATAAAAAGAGGTCAATATTATAAAGATATCAAGTCTTCCCCAAAAAACATGATATTCAATGTAACTCCAATAAGAAGCCCCAATTTTTTGGTGCAACTTAACCAGCTGATTCTAACATTCACATGCGTTAGTAAATAAAGACCCAACGATAGTCAACTCATTCCTAAAGAATATGGTGGATGAATTTAACACAGCAAATATCAAGATTTACCACAGAGCTACAAATAATTTTCCTGAATTTCCATTTGCACATCTTTCAAGTTAGCCTGCATCTTGGTTAAGGGTCCTTTCAGCAGAATATTAAAAAACCCCAAAAAAGAAGGAAATAAAACAACTAGAGTAATATTCCAGTTTGCTCCTCACCACTTCCTTAGGAACTCAAATGCCTCCATTCCAACCCTTTAAAATATAAAAGCAAAAAAAATGTACTTTCTAACAGGTATATACAAAATATAAAAGTAGGGGGTGGCCCCACGGCAAGGGGTTAAGTTCAGTGCGCTCTACTTTGGTGGCCTGGGTTCGGGGGTTCGGATACCGGACACAGACCTACAGCATTCATCAGCCATGCTGTGGCAGCAACCCACATATAAAGTGGAGGAAGACTGGCACAGACGTTAGCTCAGGGATAATATTCCTTAGCAAAAATAAATAAATAAAAGCAAACATATAAATACATAAAAAATGTTAAAAATATAAAAGCAAAAATAACATACTTTTTAACAGGTAGAAAAATGGAAACTCTAAAAAACAAACTTTGTGCTAAGACCAAGCTTAAATTTTAGGGTGTTTTCAAGTCATAAAACTGAAATTTTAAAAAATTTATGAAATGTTATCCTTAAGAAGTCCCAGAACCTTTAGGGTCATTTTCGCATTCTCTCTCTCTCTCCCTTTTCACCTCTGAATCACAAATGGTTGAAGGTGTTTGAGTAATCTGACGTCAATAAACTCACAAGCAAGTGTCACCTTGGCTACAGAGTTTCAATTCAATATAATGTTTAATCTTCCAAATAGTTTAAATCAGAAATGTTGTCAACCAACAGCACAGCTAAGTAATTGCATGAGAATCGCCACCAAGAACTTTCCATGTAAAAGTCAGAAAGCCTGACAACAAGAGTTCTTGAAATCTAGGAGGGACACAAGCTTAATTCATAATCACAGTTGTTTTACCACCATAGGTGGAACAGAAAAAAGGCCTGTATTGTTCATAACAAGCATATTCCTGTAATGCTCCTTCTCTCATTAGGAAATACTGTAGTTTTAAGGGGTATTCTTTTTCACAAACTAACTCAGTATCTAAGAAAATGAGTAAAAGAATGGATGGACTAATTGGCAAATGGACATGTATGCACAAATCAAATGAGTAAAACCAGATGGCTTACAAAATTTGAAAACCTGAAGAGAAATATCAGGTTATTTTCATATAAATATATAAGTAATAAAACTATTTCCCTCCAAAAGAGGGGAAACAAATGACTTAAAAATACTGGTTAATTCTATGTAGAGTGAGGGGAGAGAAGTACAACCCAATATTTGCACTTCTAGACATACACCCAAGAACAACTGTTCTCAATGGGGGGTGGTGTATGACACACAAGATTACTCCCCAGAGCCGTGCAGCCCAAAGGTACACGGTCATACTCGGCAGCCCGGCTGCCAGCCACTTAAGCAAATGAAAATCCTGTTTGAAGTTATCAGAGCCTAGAATTCTTTTTTTTGCATGGTTTTAGTATAAGAGTTTTTCAGGAATGCAGCCAGCAAATAAATCAATGGACAAGTGTGCTTTCCTTTACTGATTCAACAAATATTGAAAGCCTGCTATGACTATAAATGCTGGAAGGTAGGTACAGTACTGGGAGTCTTAAGAAATCCCAATTCCGGGGCCGGCCCCATGGCTGAGTGGTTAAGTTCGCGTGCTCCACTTTGGCGGCCCAGGGTTTCGCCGGTTCAGATCCTAGGCACAGACATGGCACCGCTCATCAAGGCATGCTGAGGCGTCATCCCACATGTCACAGCTAGAAGGACCCACAACTAAAAATATACAACTATGTACCGGGAGGCTTCAGGGAGAAAAAGGAAAAATAAAATCTTAAAAAAAAAAAAAGAAATCCTAATTCCTTCTATTTTCTCAGTGAAGTGGGAAGCAAGACCATCAGCTGACACTGATGATGGAAGAAGAGATATTGTTAGGTCTGAGGAAGAGGAACAGATGTAAAATAGTTGTCTAAGCAAAAGAATAAATGAACTAAGAAAATATAGTATGATTGCCAGGCACCATGAAGGGCCCACTTGAAGGTCAGGAACTTAAAATCAAACCAGTGAAAGATTTTGTGTTGTTCTCCAACCACCTTCAGTTGCATTGGTGTAGTCTTGGGCAGGCAGTGTTGGATTAATCAGGATTGCATTTTATCAAATGAGGGACACAGAGTGGGAGTGAGGAGGGAAAGAATTAAGAATGGATGTAAGAGTGTGACTGACTGACCATGATATTTAAGCTCAGACAAGAGGGAGTGTGGGACAGTTAAAACGCTAAATGAGGGAGCTGGCCCCGTGGCCTAGTGGTTAAAGTTCTGCATGGTCCACTTTGGTGGCCCCAGACCTACTCCACTCACCAGCCATGCTGTGGAGGCACCCCACATACAGAGTAGAGGAAGAGTGACACAGATGTTAGCTCAGGGCTAATCTTCCTCAAAGCAAAAAAAAAAAAAAAAAAAAATGAGGAAGACTGGCAATGGCTATTAGCTCAGGGTGAATCTTCCTCACCCAAAAAAAAAAAAGAAAGCAGCATCAGCAGCTAAATGGATAGGGTGTCATAGGAGTGGTCCAACTCTTTAAGTTGGTGCACTCAAATAAATTTCAGAATTTAGAGTTCTAGGATATCACAGTCATCAACAGTAATGCCACTTGTGAAGTCTGAATCACCAGCAACCACACACTTGCAGTGGTCTGAATTGGCAATGATAGTAGCATTTACACCAATAATATGTACTGGTGCACCCATCTGATTATCATCACGTCTTCATGGATAGTCAGAATGGCACATTTACATATTGAAATATATTTTATCTCACTATAAATTATGTGTAATTTTCTTTTATAGCATAGTGAGGACATTATTGGGATTTTTAAAAATTATCTGTATTGGGTATTATCTATAAACTTTATTTCAGGATTGTAAAGAGGGCATTAAAAGAGGGTACTGCATCTGACAGGGTTCAGAATCACTGCCGTAGACAAACTCTCATGCACATATACAAGGTGACAACAAAAAAGACAATGTTAATAGTAAAAAGTTAAAAATAACCTGGACATTCTTCCTATATGGCAAGTAAAAGGAGGAGGCAAGATCCATATACACAAATACAGATCTCAAAACATTTTTTTAGCAAACTAAAACATGGTGTATTTTAAGAAAATGATGATTTTAAGAAATACAAGCAAAGAGACACTGACATTGGAAAGTATCATCCTTCAAATGGCAAAGGAGCTGTGATTTTGGATTCCAAGAAAAGACTGGAAATCCTAGCACATTACTTAGCCCAGCACTACATAGTTACAACATGAATGCTGTTTACCGTTTTCTCCGGTTTTAGAGTCAACTTACTATTATAGTTGCAGATAGATATTACAAAAAGTGAATGTACTGCTGACAAATATTGCATACTGAAGAGGTTTACAAAAGTCCAGAAAAGGAAAATCCTAATCTCCCTAGGTTTAAGTACTCCTCCACCAATTCACCAGTTCTATGACCTAAGGCAAGATGCTACAAAATGAGGAAAACAATAAGACTGACTTTCTAAGGCCATCTTAAAGATTAAAATGAGATTAATGCAAATAACATACTGGAGACAGTGCCTGATACTAAGCTCTCTTCAAATGGTGACCATATTTAACTGCATTTTAGCAGGGAAACTTTACTGCCATAATACCACTTTAAAATTTGGGGACTCCTGAAATTACAGGACTATCCTTAGCAAAAGTCAAATGCCAGAGCATATACATTACATACATACCTATTTCCCTATTTTTAATCTCCAATTATGACTTCTCCACTGAGCTCAAGACTCCGTCTATTTAACATCTCAACTTGGGTTTTAAACAACCTTCTCAAACCAAACTTTTTACTTCCTTCACCCAGCTTGTTCTCTCAGTCTTCCCCATTTCAGTCTTTCACTCTATTGGTGCTTAAGCAAGGCAGTTATCCCTAATTCCTCTCTCGACCCTCACACTCAATCCAACTGGAGGTCCTGCTGGCTCTACCACCACATCACCCCCCAAATCTTCCACTTCTCAGCACTGCCATTGCTACCAAAACAGCCTTAGCCACCCCGCTTCTGCTGCTGCTCCTTCACAGTCTACCCTGTGAAGTAGACAGAGTAGCCACCAGTCTACATAAAACCCTCCAATGATTCAGAATAAAATCCTATAAGGCTCTTTCCACCTGCCTCCCCAAAGTCATCTTTCTTAACACCTCACTCACTTGTGAGCTCTAGCCATACTGGCCTTTCTCATGTTCCTTAACAGAACCAGGGCCTCTGCATTTGCAGCTTCCTCTGCCTAAACCATTCTTCACTCCTACATTTCTTTCATGTCTATACCCAAATTTCACCTCACCTCCTTGATTACCCCAAATAGTCTAACCTTATCCTCATTCTTTGACATCAGTTGACTTATAAGTACTTGTTACCTGAAATTATCTGATTTGTACACCCATCTGCCTTCCTCTAATAGGATCTCCACGACAGCAGGGATCTCACTCTCCATCTCCTTTAAGTCACCCTCTCAGCGAGGTCTGCAATGACAACTATTTAAAATTCCAACATTTGCATCCTGCCCAACATTCCCTATTCCTTTCACTGCTTTTCTCCAAAGCATTTATCACCATCTAACATACTGTAGATTTTAGTCATTTATCTTGTTGATCGCTCTCCCTCCACTAGAATCCAAGCCCACAAAGGCAAGGATTTCTCTCTTCTTTTTCACTATTGTGTCCAAAACGCCTAGAAAAGTGTGTGCCTGCACATGGTAGGTCCTCAATAAATATCCAAATGAGGCTGAATGAATGCGCTTTACTAGTCTTGTTCACAGCTAAATCTTTAGTATCTAGAACAACATCCAGCATATAGTATAGCCATTCAAATTCAGTGAAGCAAGACAATCATTAAGACACTCAAAACCTGAAGTACTATCAAATCCAAAGAAACATGCTATTTTATTCAGCACAATTTGAAATTTGAGTGCAATTCTCTATTTGTGTGTACGTTCAAAAAATTCTATGATAAACTTTTCCAAAAGAGTTAAATATGTTCACTCTATCTTGAGAAAAAAATGATGACCTAGTTTGGTAATTTAAGCTTATAAAACCCAAATAAGAAAGTAATTAGAATCCCCTCTCTCTGACAATGTCATAAAAGCTTTTATACACTATTTGGTAGAAAGGAGAGAACTAATGATTCAGGAAGGAGAGAGCAGAATTGATGAATTAATGTCCTTGAGTAGGCAAGAGGGCATGGGGTCTAATACGCATGTGAAGGGACTGGTATAAGTGAGATAGATAGACAATTCATTCATTGTAACAGAGAAGAAGGTAGAATATACGAGCACAGCTACAAACAAGTATGTAGATAAGGCTGTGGGAGCCTATAGCAGTTCTCTTCTGATTGCTGAAATTATCTCTGGCTGCAGTATCTAGTGAGGAGCATGGAGAGAACGTGTAGTAAAGAGATGAGAACTTGGGTCAGATCCCTGATGGATCAGAACTCTCAAGGACTAGTTAAAGGAAAAACATAGCACTGAGTGGAAGCAGTGCTTAGAGATACAAAAGAAAAATTGGAATACTGTGGTATCATAGAAGCCAAGAGGGGCCAGCCCTGTGGCCAAGTGGTTAAGTTCACACGCTCCCCTTTGGCGGCCCAGGGTTTCACTGGTTTGGATCCTGGGCGCAGACCTAGCACCACTCATCAAGCCATGCTGAGGCGGTGTCCCACATGCCCAACTAGAAGGACCTATAACTAGTAAATACAACTACCTACTGGGGGGCTTTGGGAAGAAGAAGAAAAAAAGAAGCCAAGAGTGTTTCAAGTGCTGGGACTGCTCAACTGCATTCACTGACGGTACTTATGAAGAATGAGATGGCCCACAACAGTCACCACAGCCAGTGGAGAAGGTGACAGAACAACCTTCACTTGGGAAGGGGAACAAGCATTACCAAGGAGCTGACTTTCTACAACAGCCTATGCTGCAACATAAAATCAACTATCTTGAGTGTACACATGCTCTTCTTACACTGTAAGTAAATTTAGCTTGTTTCTTCCAAAGAAAAAAGACTAAACCCCCAACCAGTAATGATATATTATTAAACACTAACTTTTCCCAAAGTTTTAAAAAATGATAATAAAGAGATAGTATGTAATGGAGCATCAAGGTGGTTAATTCTCAAACTGTTAATTATCCTCACAAAAGTCAAAACCTTCAAAATCTCATATAAGTTTCACTATTAAATCTGCATAATTCTAGAGTTTGCTTTTCTTCTCTATAATGATAAAGCTTTCAAAGTACAGCCTACTTATTCGCTGGGTTGTAAGTATATATTACTAAAAAGAATCACTTCATCCACAGGAGGTTGGGGCCAGCATTTTAAAGCAACACTGCCACCAGAAGACTAGAAAGAAAACTAACTGCTAAAAACTACAGCACTAGGCTAATCACAGAATATTAACCTGGTCTCCCAACGAGGCTGCATTACAACCTGCCTACTATCGGCCCTTCGGAAACACTCATTCCTTCTTGTACCCCATCCTTCTATTTTTTGTCTTCAGCATTAGCTAACCCGCTAGGACACGGTTTCAAATCCCAGCCAGTCCTCAACTGCGGCAAAATAAAATGACAGAGAGCGTTCAATTGCTTTCTGCCGACAATAAACGAAAAACGAAAGAATAATGGCCTGGGGTCAGTATCTTTTCGTTAAAGATAAACTTAATCGGGAGCCTGATTCAGCTCTAAAGATGCCTTAGAGAGGAAGAGCATAACCTTCGAGACACAAAAGTTATCAAAAAGAAAGAAAGAAGGAAACAGGAGATTAAGTAGGATAAAAATCACTAAGAAGAAGAATTAACTTGACACCGCTTTTCAACTGAAAAATTGTATCCTAACGTCCTATGACTTGGTCTAGGTAATGTTTACATTGGTACAACCAAATGTAAAAAGTCTTCGGGCCCTTTGTGTGTGTAAATTATTAGTGATTTTTTGAAAAGATGATTAAACACTGGGCCTTAATGTCAAGTAACTCCGCACCGTGTCACGGAATCGCTGAATTTGTCACTGTTCACAAGTGGGGGAAAACTTGGTCGTGGTGGGAAGTCAGTCCCCTGCTCGCGTTCGGAGAGGGAGGCTAGCCAGTGCGGGCGCGGCAGAGGCCCCCCAGTCCATGGGTTTCCCCTTTACCGGGTGGTTTCGAGGCGCCAGGCGCGCCCCGGGGCTCGCCCGGCCGGACGCGCACGTCCGGAATTAAAGGGCTGGCTGCGGAGGAGGCGCCTGGCCCGGCCGCGCCGCCGCCGCTTACCCGGTAGTTGCTCGAGCCCACCCAGCCAGTGAGCGCGTCGACCGTCTTGCCCAGGCGGCCCAGGTCCTCCTCCAGGTCCGGGATGGCGCCGGGGGCGCCGAGGTAGAGCAGCAGCTCCTGGCCGACCTGCAAGCGCCCGCCGACGTCCTTCTGCTGCACCTGGGCGCCAAAGTACTCCATGCTGCGGGGCTCCATGGCCGCGCCCGCCCGCCCGCCAGCCCGCCCGTGAGGGGCCAACTTTCGCCGAGCGCCGCCCAGCCGCCAGTGCGGCGCCCCGCGGGAACGGGCGGGAAGCGCTCGGTCCGGCCGACGCGCGGCTCGCGGGGCGCGGCGGGCAGCGGGAGCAACGCCAGGCGCCGAGCGGCCCCCAAACTACTCAAACTCGGCGCCCCCCGAGCCCCAGCCCGCTTCAGAGGCCGCTGCCGCCGGTGACGTCAGCACGCGCGTGACGTCAGCGCGACGCCGGCGAGCGCCCGCCCGTCTGGGCTCCAGCTTCGCGGCGGCAGCGGCCGCGGCGGAAACCGCTGGGGCCAGTGGGACCCCGGTGGGGGGAATTGGGGTCGAAGTGGGTCGGCGTCCTCTGCAGGTCGGTCGTTCTCCGCCACCCGCTGTCGCTGCGCCCTGCCCCTGCCCTGTAAAATATAGAAAGCTTCCAAATTTTCCCCTACTTGAAATCAACACTTGGGGAAGTTTCTGGTACTTGGAATCCCCCTTCCCCATTCCCACTCCTGTTTTTTTTAACCTTGTAGAATACACTTCCTCATTTTAAAAAATTATGATCTCTGCTTCCTGACCCCATTGGTTAGGTCACCATGTAATGCTTTTTTTTTTAAACAGGTTTAATTTACATTAGGTAAAATGCACAGATTTTAAACGTACGGTCCGTGAGTTTTGGCAAATATATTCACCAGGGTAACCACTACCCAATGAAGATAGATCACATTTCCATCACTCCAGGAACTTCCGGGAACTTCCCAGTCAATAACTACTGCCCCCTCCCCCACGCAATTCTAATCTGATTTCTATCACTTTAGCATAGTTTTCCCTGTTCTTTAACTTCACATAATTTCATACACGGTACTCATTTTGAGTCAGGTTTCTCTCTGTCTCTTTAATGTTACGAGATTCATCCAGTGTGTTGCTGTGTCAGTTCCTTTTTATTGCTGAGTAGTATTCCATTGTATGGAAGCACCACAATTGTTGACCCATTCACTGTTGATAGACATTTGCCTTGTTTTCAATTTTTTTATAATTATGGTTAAAGCTGCTATAACTGTTAGTGTATAAGTCATTGTGTGGACACGTTTTAATTTCTCTTGGGTAAATACCAAGGACTAGAATTGCTAGGTCTTATCATAAGTGTATGTTTAGCCTTCAAAGAAACTGCTAAACTGTTTTCCAAAGTGGCTGGACTATATTGCCCTGCCACCAGCAGTGCTTGAGAGTTCCAGTTGCTCCACATCCTCCACAATATTTAGTTTTAGCCAGTTTTGTGGATGTAAGGTGGTCTATAATACATTCTAAATGCACACCATATTTATCTTCCTGCCAGTTATTTCCAACCACAATTTAATAATTATTTGTACACTATCTATCTCCTCCACTACACAGAAAGCTCCAAGATCATTTGTGTTTTCCCTAGAATAGGGCTTGGCAAATAATGGCGGCTCAATCAATTTTTAAAAAAATTTTTTTAGGAAGATTATCCCTGAGCTAACTGCTGCCAATCCTCCTCTTTTTGCTGAGGAAGACTGGCCCTGAGCTAACATCCATGCCCATCTTCCTCTACTTTATATGTGGGACGCCTGCCCCAGCATGGCATGCGAAGCAGTGCCATGTCCGCACCTGGGGTCCTAACCGGCCAAACCTGGGCTGCTAAAGCAGAACGTGGGGCACTTAACCAATGCGCCACTGGGTGGACCCCAAAGCTCAATCAGTTTAAATTGAACAGTGAATGAATTCAATGAATTGACATTTGAAATGTTCACAATAACAAAATAATAATAACAACAATACATTCAAAGGACTCTTTTCTGCATTTATTCTAAAATTTTTTTCCTATATTTCTGTGTTTCCCATTGTGTTGTGAAGTTTCTTCCATCTTTAATTGGCAGTAGTTTCCCTGAAACTGGTCCTCAATCAAATAAACTATGGTAACTATTTCTTTGGTGTTTAAAGACTCCATTTGTAAAGGGTTGCAGAACAATATAAAAAGAAGATCTTGTCTAGAAGAAGTTTACACTCTAATTGCCAGTGACCAGGTGCAGTATGTAGTGTAGAAAAAATACAATGTAGGAGCCCTGGATTCTAAGTTCAGCCCTTCCTGTCCCTATGACCAAAAATAACTGCTGCTCTTAGCTCTCTGTTGTCTCCATTCACCTTTCTGAACTTTCATAACTCAAGGATCAAACCAGCTAGTCTTTAAGTTATAACTAAATAGTCTTCAAGTTATAAGATAATGTGATGGCATTTAGTACCATTTCAAGTACCTATGAAATGCTTAGTGAACACTGATTACTATTACCTATGTATTTCCTCTGTGTGTTTCATTAATTCATCAACAAATGTCTTCTGAGCACTTTTTATGTGTTAGATACTGCAAGGCTCCATAGATGTAACGTTCGTTAGATCTGGCCTCCATGCAAACAAACTCATATAGCGAAAAGAAAATCAGCATTACTAGGATGCTACGATGGGGTAAGCCAAAGGGTTTTGGAAGCCTAGATGAGAGGCTCCTTATCTAGCTGGCACTGAGAAGGGGGGTAGGTTCCCAGAGAAGGTTATACTTAAACTGAGTTTTGAGAATATGTAGGAACTAGCTAATTAAAGAAGTTTTCTGGGGAATAGCATGTTTGTTACATGATATAATCGTAACTATTTCAATTTAACATAGTTATTATATACCTCCTACAAAATCTACACATTTATCTATATCACTGTTGTCTGTCCTGGGTTAAACATCATTAGAGCAAAAAGTTCTCAAACTTTCTAGTTCACGGGACTCTTAGTATCTTAGTCATTTTTTCACACACTCCTAGACCAAAAGAAAGACCTAAGAAATACCACCTACTTTATAGTAAGATCCAAACAACTTAATGAGTATTTGTGTCCTAACATCTTAGTTGGCATATAAAAAAATAATACGCATAAATTGAAAAAATACATTTTTATTCATTCTTAAATAACAGTACTTAATTGCTAATGAGATGTCTGTGCTTGGTCACTGTGCAATTTTTCAAACCTTGGAATCAGACTGGATACTGCCATCCTCATCCTGTTGCACATTGATTTTCATGCAGCACTTGCTTTTCATCACAGCAACCATGGAAAACACAGCCTTGCCAAGATATGACATCAATGAAAGAAATGAATCACAATCTAATGTTGAAACTGTGAATTCCTTGGAGCCGGTAGTTCACTCCCTGTCTGACAGATGCCAAGTATCACTATTTCCCTTTAAAATTTAAAATATCCTGGAGGGCTGTTAGTGAGTTTGCTGCTGCACCCCATGCTGCTGGAGCACACGGTTTGGGAAGCTTGGCAGACAGATGCCTGATGATGCTCAAGTTATCAGAGAGACAAAGAACAGAAAACGCAAACAGCTGCTCATGCAGTAAGAAGGCATGAATCCAATGAGAAGTGGGCTTCACAAAAGCTGTTTCCTGAAAAGCTCAGCCCGACATATGTTAGGTCTTTTAATCCTGCAAGCCACCCTATATGGAAGATATCATATCCCCATTGTAGAGATGGGAAAGCTGAGGCTCAGGGGTTAGGTCTCCAGTCTTGCTCATGATTTCAGATCCATGATTTAAACCCAGGATGTCTGGCTTCTGTGGTCTACCAAATAAATAATCTTGAAGGTGAGAAAATGAAAAAAAAAAATAGAAATTAACTACCAAAATAATAACACTCCCTGTTTAATACAGTCTTTCTTTGAATATCTATACACTATTTCCATGTAGAACCTACCTTTCTCTTAATTGCTGTTAAAAGGAAAAGGATAAGGAGATTAAGGAAATAGGTAGGAGTATCGGGAAAAAAATAGTGTAGGAAAGTCTACATTCTTTCATAATCAGTCGCTAAAATGTATCTGGGAGCACAAGTCTGTTTTTAACTGGCAACAAGACTGAAATAGATCATTTAAATACAGGAGACTGACTTCCTGACCTATTTGTTCATGATTTGCGATAATAGTGGAAACTTTGAGTAAACTTTGTTCTAACACTGGACTTTTTTTTTCCATACGAAGACTAGAGGACAAATCAGCACACTGCTAGTTTAAAACCATGCTTCAACAAATATCCATCAAGAAGGACATTGTGTTAGGTACTAGAGTGGGCGTAGGGCATTGGATGGCTTGCCAAAGACAGATCACAATCTCTCTTCAAAGGTTAAGAGGCATATGTACACGAATGTTCAAGCAGCTTTGTTCATAATAGCCTCAACTGGAAACACTCCAAATGTCCACCAACTGGAAAATAGATAGCTATGGTGTAACCATATAGTGGAATTCTACAAAGCAATAAAAAACAAACTACTGATACACTCAACAATGAGGATGAATCTCAAAAACACCATGTTGAGCACAAGACACCAGACACAAAAGAGTATATACCATGTGACTCTATTTATATGAAGTTCTAATACAGGAGAAACTTATTGATGGTGATGGACATTAAAATGATGATTATCACAAGGGGAGTCATGGGTATTGACTAAGGGCTGGAGAGAACTTTCTGCAGTGATGGAAGTGTTCTGTATCTTGATCTAAGTGATGACTATACTGGTACATACATAGGTAAAAATTCAGGAAGCTGTGCACATAAGATTAGTACATGGTGCATTTACTATATGTATGTTATAACTAATAAAAAAGGGAAAAAATGTTAAGAACAAAGGATTAAAAGGAAAAAAAAGAAAAGAGTTGTAGTCTATTGCAGTGCTATCCAATAGAACTATAATATATACGTGAGCATATGATATATGTAATTTAAATTTTTCTGGTAGCCACATTTTAGAGAGTAAAAACAGGTGAAGTTGTATTTAGTAATATATAAATTAGATTTTACATATAATTATATATTAATATTTTATTTAATGATATTTTAAAATCACATGGAGTAAAATTATAGGTGATATTTTATTAAATGTTATATTTAATAATGTTATTATCTTTAATAATATTTTAATATCCAAAATTTATCATTTAAACCTGTGATCAAATTAAAAGTTTTAAAAACATATTTTACATATTAGTGCAGGTCTGTTGAAAATAGTACCAATTTAGAAGTAGGAAACTCAAGATCTAATATTACTAGCTGTGTAAACTTAATAAAGTTATCTAAATAAAGGGGATTAATAATGATTATTGGGAAAGATACTCCCCCATGAGTCTTGCTGGATATACCAAGAACGCAAGGCCCTGATCACTCTTTACCTTGGCTACTTCTTAGGGTTATGTTAGCAGCGAGCAACCTTGAGGGATGAAGTACTGTCTCCCTCCAGGACAAAGAACAGGTTCGCTTAGAGCTTGCTATAAGTTGGAGTGTTCCAAACTCAGTGTTCTCTCCTGTAACGCAACCCCCATGAGATTTAGGAGGCAAAGGGGAACCAATGCAAACGTGAAGCTCCTTCTGCTTGCTGTGCCATGATTAAAAAAGTCTTTTGCATTATTTACAGTAGCCAAGACATAGAAGCAACCTAAGTGTTCACTGATGGATGAATGGATAAAGAAAATGTGGTGTATATATACAATGGAATATTTTTCAGCCATAAAAAAGGAAATCTTGCCATTTTCAACAAGATGGATGGACCTTGAGGGTGTTATGCTAAGTGAAATAAGTCAGAGAAAGTCAAATACTGTAGGATCTTACTTATATGTGGAATATAAAACAAAAAACAAAAAAACCCTGAGCTCATAGATACAGAGAACAAATGGTTGCCAGAGGCAGGAGGTGGGGAGTGGGCAAAATTGGTGAAAGTGGTCAAAAGGTACAAACTTCTAGGGATAAAATAAATAAGTAATGGGGATGTGATGTACAGCATCGTGGCTACAGTTAGTGGTGCTGTATTGTGTATTTGAAAGTTGCTGAGGGAGTAGATCTTGACAGTTCTCACCACAAGAAAAAAAATTTGTAACTGTGTCTTGATGAATATTAACTAGACACATTGTGGCAAGCACTTCGCAATATATACAAATATCAGATCATTATGTTGGACACCTGAAACTAATATAATGTTATATGCCAAAAAAATAAAATGATAAAAGATTGTGAAAAAAGTCCTTTGTCTCACCCAGGAGTCTTGGGTCTTCTGTCAGCATCTGTAAAACAATAACAAGCTGTTATTAGCTTGTAAGTAGGGTAAAATCAAATCCTATCACCCACCACTGAAGGCTTTTTCATATCTTTCTTGGTAAAAATCAAGTTAAATCCATTAGGACATAAAAAAGACTCCATAAATGTAGTAAATAATATATTTCAAAAAAAATTAGGTGACATAAAATTAACCCCTAAACAAATGAAATGCAAGTATTAAGGAAGTTCAGCTAAAAAGGTCAAACAATTCTTCATAGGTTTCTCTGGAAGTTAATAAAGGATGAAATAAACCTGTCCCAACAATTTTTGTTACAAAATTTTTTCTGTGAGTAAATACTTTCTCATTGATTTCTAGAGTAAGAAAGTCAAAGGTGGGTTCCCAATGAATAGAATGCTTTGTTGAAGAAAGGAGCTAGGAGGTGAAATGGGAATCAGGTTGAAGATGCACCTGAGAGTTTTGGGATTTCTATCACCCTGCCTATTGGGAGGACTCTTTCCAACCTTGTATTACCAATGGCTTCAATCTCCTTACTTCTCACTATGTCCCTGAGGTATAGAGGACTTATTCATGTAACCTTTCATTTGAGAAATACCTTTGGGCCTCCTACCATTTTTAAGAATTTGAGTTAAGGTCTATAAAGGATGATTCAAATCCAGAAGGAATGTAAATTCTTGGGAAGAAGAATTTAACTCCAAACTTCCAACTCCAAACAAAAAACAGTAAATGTGGGAATAATCATAAATGGATGTGGTCCAAGGTAGGACATATTACTCTTACATAGCAAATTTAAGAGAAGCTGCATGACATAAGAGCAAATGAGGTGAGTGAGAACATGGGCATGATTTCAGCAAGGCGAAGCAGAGAAAGAATCCCAGGGGGGCCAGTCCCGTGGCCGAGCGGTTAAGTTCCCACGCTCCCCTTAGGCAGCCTAGGGTTTTGATGGTTTGGTTCCTGGGCGCTGACATGGCACCGCTCATCAGGCCATGCTGAGGTGGCGTCCCACATGCTACAATCAGAAGGACCCATAACTAAACTATACAACTATGTACTAGGGGGACTTGGGGAGAAAAAGCATAAAAAAAAAAAAAAAAAAAAGAATCCCAGGGATAAGAAGGAATCTGGATGCAGAGGCAAGAAATGTCAGGCTGCTCAGCAATCACGGCCAGGCCAGTTCAGCAGGTTCCTGGGACCTACATGGGGAAGTTTTTGTCAGAATTTTTAAGCCCTAAAAAGGTTTGTCACATGCATTCAATAAGGAAAATAAATAAGATACCACTTTTTCATGGCAGCCAAAATCTTATTTTCCATAAAAGCCTGGAAACAATAGAAAATTTTATGTGCAGTGAATGATACGAAAATTTGGTGCTTTGATGTTATCAGAGAGTCCAGTGATGTTTTCCAGTGAAACATGTCAAAGATGAGTTAGATTGTATTTAGACAGGCCATGAAAATATCACTAGGAGCCATGACATTAATGTGAGGTTTCTTGCCAAGTTCTGCAAGGGTCCACCCAACCCATATTTTCAAAAATAAATTTCTCACCTTATGAGAGACTTAAAAAAAATTATCCATTAATTCCCATAAAATCAATTCCTGCCCAGTTGGCTGTGGTGGGATGTTTTTTTCCCAAATGGTACTTTTTCATTTCATTTAGCAGTTGGGTTTTCTGATAAGAAAAAAAGTCCCAAAAAGTTTGTGTTTTGAAACTTTTGTTACCATCTGATTCTCTATATTAGTTATCTGTTGCTGAGTAACAAATTACTTCAATCCCAATGGTTTAGAGCAACAACATATATTTATGACCTCACAGATTTTGGTGGGCCAGGAATTTGAGAGCAGCTGAGTTGGATAGTTTTGGCTCAAGTTCTTTCATGAAGCTGCAATCAAGATATCAGGCAGGGCTGCAGTTATCCAAAGGCTTTCGTGGGATTGGAGGATCCACTTTCAACGTGGCTTGCTCCCACGGTTGTTGGCAAGAGGCTGTAGTTCCTCACCTCGTGGATCTCTCCATAGGGTTTTTTGATGGTCTTCATGTCATGGCAGTAGACTTCATCCAAAGTGAGTGATCCAAGACCAAGGAGGAAGTCACAGTGTCTTTTATGACCTAGTCTCAGAAGTCACACGCCATCATTTCCACAAACATCTATTTGCAGAGGTCAGCCCTGTTCAGTGTGACAGGGGACGACACTAGGGCATGAAAAACTGGAGGCAAGGATGGGGACCATTTTGGAGTCTGGTTACCCTGCTATCTTTAATTGTAATGCTTTTTAACTTGTATCTTCAAATAGCAACAGGAATCAATGGTTAAAGGGAGTAAGTTTAATTGTAAGTTTGAAACGGTGAGAATAGGAGAAATTCAGAAAAGCCTGAAATTATTGACAGAACTATCCAAAGCTACCTATAGTTACTTTTGACAGTGATGTATTCCAATCACCATTTTAATAAGCTGAAGTCCATTTAAAACGTGCAAGATATAATCAGATGTTCAGTTTAATACAAATTTCCATTACTGTGGATGTGTGAACGAACCTAAAGCTCAGCATCTGTGTTTTGAGAAAACTGAGCAATAATCACCTGAAACCATTAAATTTGATACGCACTTAAAAATCAGATTTGCAGAGCTGGCCTTGATGGTCTAGTGGTTAAGGTTTGGCGCTCTCACTACTTTGGTAGCCTGGATTTGCTTCCTGGTCACAGAACCACACCACCCATCTGTCAGTTGCCATGCTGTGGTGGTGGCTCACATAGAAGAACTAGAAGGAGTTACAACTAGACTATGAAACCATGCACTGGTGCTTTGGGGAGAAGGAAAAAAAAAAAAGAGGAACATTGGCAACAGATGTTAGCTCAGGGCAAATCCATGCCACAACACAACACAACAAAACAGTTCTCACCCAAAAGAAGAAACTATCTCTGAAAAGAAGCCCAAAATAAAAATGGTTGTGAGATATCATTGTCCCATAAAAAAAACAAATTTGCAAACCTTTTTTTTTGCTGAGGAAGCTTAGCCCTGAGCTAACATCTGTGGCGATCTTCCTCCACTTTATGTGTGGTTCTCTGCCACAGCATGGCTGACTTTGGTGGTGGTGTAGCTGCAGGTGTAGACGGTGTGGTGGTGTAGGTCTGCACCTGGGATCCGAACCTGTGAACCCAGGCTGCCAAAGCGGAGCGCACCAAACTTGACCACTACGCCATGGGACCAGCCCCTAAATTTGCAAACTTTTCAGAAAAACTGTAATCACTTTTTTCAATTATAAAGAGAGAAGCTCTGGCTAGAGTATTACAATAAAATGTACAGATCAAATAAAATTTGTGTAAAGCTTCACAATCAGTTTTTTAATTACCTCAGACCCTGAGATTTTTTAAAAACACATGAAAAATTGGTGACATTCTAAATGGTAGACATTTTCAAATCTGTTTAGATCAAAAGGAGGATGCCAATCTGAAAAATGTGCTCTTATGAAAAACAACATGGTTCATAAACACATTTGAGTGTGCTTTTTAAAAAAGTCATATGTAATCCAATTCTTTCTCTTATAGTTGGATGAATGCAAGGTTGTTACTGATTAGGCAATTGTTTATTATATTTGTAATGGTGATGTCTGTGAAGATGTGTGTGGGTAAAATAAGTGGTGAAAATATTTTCAACCAAATAGTAAAATTCTGGCACACAGCATTTTCTGGAAACAAATGTATGGGAAAGTGCAGAGATGAAGCCAAATATATGACAGACAGAACTCCGGAAGTGGTAACCCACATCAAGGCTCCTGTTCCAAGAACACTTTTATGCAAATAATCCATTTTTATATTTTCTCACACGGCTAGTAAAGAAGTAAAGTTTGCTTTAAAAAAATCAGCGGTTTGATTATTTTTTCTTTTGAATCAAATTTATAATTAACATGTTGATTTTGAAAACTTGCTTTATTACAGAGATGTATATTGGCTTAGCCAGGAGTGGCTGCTGGTCAGAGTTTTCTAACTTAAGACTGCATTGTTATTTTTATTTATGAAAAAAAGGAAAATGCCATGAAAAAGGGTAAAACTTGGATTAAAAGAATGAATTCTTTATATGTGCACCTTATTAATAAAAGTGGTCCACAAACTTGTCTTAATTTGCATTTTAAAAGCTAAACTCTCAAATGACAATTACACAGTAAAGCTAATATCTTCATTGCACATGACAAGACTGCTAAAGTGAAGATAAAGTCTGAGTTAGAAGAGTTCATAGTGGAAGTAGGACTTGTTTGAGACTTTTGGTTTATTTACATCAGATGAGATTTAAAAGATTGGCACTAGGCTAAAAATCACCAGTCAGCTTTCTTCACTGAAAAAAGTCCCTTGACAAGTATTCTAAGATAATAAGGGAGGTGGAATGATCAGAAATGATTTCAGTTTGTCAATAAATCACAAGAAAGTTGATTCTCTGGCACACTGTGGTAGCTACAGATTTGGCCTGCCTAGCATCCTTTCCCATCCACCTTTGGGATGAAACCTCTTTTCTTTTGGGGAATGGGAGGTAGGGAGACCAGCTGTCCTCGTTTGCCCCTACCCAGTTTCAGCATTTAAAGTTCTGTGTCTGGGGAAACCCCACGGTCCTGGGAAAACAGGAAGAGTTGGTCTTTCTAGGGGTGGGGAATGTGGAGTGGTGAGAGGCTGACAGCCAAATTGTTCCTATCTTCCCTGACCATAGGTGTGGCACTAGATCAAGGCATGATCAATCACTGCATCCTACCCATATGGTCACAGTGATTGAGTGAGAAATGGATTTGAGGAAAGCTGGTCTGTCTCCAGCACTTTTCTATTAGAGGTCATAGGGAAAACGAGCTCTTTTCAATTTGTGCAGTTTACCATGATCACCATCTTGATTGTCATATGGAAAGACCCTGCCCTGGAAATGGAGAGCCGAGGCCTTGAGAGTTTGACCCCTCGAAACAGCCACGAATGAAGCCAGCTGCAACTCTGGACTTCAAACTAAGCTATACAGTCCCTTCTCTGCTCCAGCTGGTTTGAATTGAGTTGCTATTGCTTGGAACCATAAGAATCCTTCCCATTACACACTGTTAGCATGAAGACATATTTATTAAAATTGTAGGGGCTGGCCCAGTGGCACAGTGGTTAAGGTAGCACGTTTTACTTCAGTGGCCTAGTGCTCACCGGTTCGGATCGTGGGTGTGGACCTATGCACCGCTTCTCCAGCCATGCAGTAGCAGGCATTCCACATATAAAGCAGAGGAAGATGGGCATGGATGTTAGCTCAGGGCTGGTCTTCCTCAGCAAAAAGAGGAGGGTTGGTGGCAGATGTTAGCTGAGGGCTAATCTTCCTCAAGAGAAACATTTAAAAAAATAAAATAATAAAATTTTAATCAACAGTAGTCTGAAAATGTTGTACTGTTCCACCTCTTTGTCAGCATTTAGGGCATCTCTACTTAATGATTATCCCACATGGCTCGTGAAGCAGTTAAAAAATTATATCCACACATTTAACTGTATGGATTCTAGAAATATTGTGAAAAAAATTGCCTGATAATGAGCTGTTAGGTCTCTGCTATTCAGTCTAATTATCCAAAATTGATGTACTTGATGCAATAGCTCACAATTAACCAAGGAAACAGGTGGGAAAAATCTTTTTAAAACCTTCTCAATGGCAAGAAATGGAAAATGTTTCTTAAGTTAAAATATGCATGGCCATGTTATGGATTAGAATGTAAAGTTGACATAAAATTTTAAGTTAAGAGGCTGGACTTCAAAGACATTTCTTACTTGTGCCTAGTTGTTTTAGTTTATATATCCTAGGGCACATGTTTATTTTCCTGTGTAGTTAGGGAAGGTATTTGCGTAATAAACTTAGCAAAGTCTCATAATAGAAACAGGAACTCATTAAAATTTTTGAAAAAATTGGAGGCATGACCAGATCTACTAACAGCAATAGATGAGATGGTCTGGAAAGAGAGGAGGTTAGTGATGAGACGCTTTAGGAGTTTAATGCAGTTGTCCAGACTGGAAATAATGACAGTCTCAGTTAAGATTAATGATTTCCTGCTCTGGTTCCCACCTGACCCATGCAAAGCGCCAATCATAAAAGGGAAAGTACATATTAAATACTAAACAGTCGGTATATATGAAGTTCTTTATTTAACGAACTCTTAGATAGCGCTTATTAAGAGACAAGTGCTGTTCTAAGTACTTTACAGTTATTAATTCATTTAGTTCTCATAACAAATTTGTGAGGTAGTTACTATTAATATCTGATTGTACAGATGGGGATGCAGAGGCAAAGGGAGATTAAGTAACTTTTCCCTGTTCATCCAGCTAATAAATGGCGACAGCAACATTTGAACCCAGATAATCTGACCCCAAATCCCTTAGTTTTAACTGCAATGCTATGCCCATTGGGGGGGGGGCATTGCTGTACAATTTGAGTGTAATACTCAAGATATACATTTTAAGGCATCATTTTGAGAGTGAAAATGTAAACAGGTGAAGAGAAAGGTGCTTTATAGTCCTGAGTCATTCAGAACTTCTAGATGGATCTGTGGAAGAGAATTTGATCCATGTACAAAAAATTGCTAAGCTCAGAAAACCATCTCTGAGGTTGTAATATTAGCTCCACCTTGGTTGATGCTTAGGCAAAAATAAATAAAATAGAAATGTAAGAACCTGTGTTTATCCAGGCAAACCAGTTAAATACACGTAGAATATCTCTAGAAATCAATAGTGCTGTTGGGAAATATAAATACATTTATCATGTTTTGCATTGGCATCCAGGGAGAGGTGAAATGAAAGGCATTTTGGTGTTTTTCTACCTGTGGCAGCGGTGAAAATTTTGAGGTTTCCAGAGGACTGAAGTCAGCCCAGTTAATAAAAGACTGCAGAGCTAACAAATATTCATGAATGATGGGAGGAAATTCACAATGGTAAACACTAGTGAAGCTGAAAATATGTTAAGAGAAAACCATTAGACTCCTTAAAGAAAAAAAAAAAGCAGTTAATACCAAATAAATTACCACCTCTCTAAAAGATAAGAAAGAGGTAACTATAATTAATTTAATGAATTAGTTTAACCAACATTGCAGAGATAGTGTGATAATCATATTATTAAGTCTGTTCCTGGGAATTTTCTAAACATTTTACATACGTATCTTTTGTCATGTAATTCTCATGACAACACCATAAGTTTTGATTATCATTACCCTTCTGTAGATGAGTAAACTGAATCACAAAGAATAAAAGTCACATAACTAATAAGCCAGAGAAAGGAGATTCAAAACTCTCAGAGCCCCTACCTACAGACAGTTCTGTACATTCAGTTCCTGCATTTCTCTCCTTGATGGTTTTCCCTGGTGAGGAGAGCATGCTGTGGAGTTAAGACCCCAAGAGCGACCTTCAACCATAGAGGTTCAGGAAATGCTGGATAAATATCCTGGCTTCTCTGCCTCTCTGTGAGACAGTTCTAAGTATTTCTACACAGTCCCCAGAAAGATGAGTCCCAGTTGCTCCCAGGAGCAATTCAGTCATTAATGTCCCCTTTCTTGGCTTTCCTTCCTTCCAGGTCTTACTTCCTCACTCCCTCACCACCCTTCCAGGGATCACTTCCTGAATCAACTACCTGTACCCAAATCCATGCCTTTGGAGAAACCCAGACTAGGGCAAAATCCAAGCCAAGTCGGCCTCCAGCTCTAGCCTCTGCCTATCTATGCACTATAAGAGCTTGTTGTCACACTAGTCCCTCTGGGAGGATACACACTCATTTTACTGTTTTGGACAAAACTTGAAATTTGCCACCGTGATTATATTTTATCTTATACCCTAAATCCCCAAAAACTTGTATCCGGGAAGAGACGCCCAGCCTGTTAACCATGACCTTCACAAGGGCTGGATTATTTCTTCTGAACCTCCAGTGTCTGATAACAGATTCTTTGATGCCTGCTTCTAGGCTACTCTGATACATATCACTATCCCCTCAACCGGAGCTGCTGCTCTGCCTCAGCCCCAGCGGTGTGTTCCTGCGTAGCCCTGCCAGCGTCCACCATGGCTCTGTGAAGGACAGTCTTGGTGGCCCTCAGCTTCCATGGACCCAGCTCCAGAACAGACCTGCTTCTCCCGCTTCTACTCCCTCCCCACACTGTCCACACCTCACCTTCTCGTGTACAGTTGGTGTCACTGCATTGCTTCATGCTAAGAAAACTGCAGCTTTGCCCACTATTGCTTTTTAAAAATTTTTAAAAATTTTCCCCCCACTATTGCTTTTGTACCATCAGCGCAAATGTCAACACAGTGAAAAAGGCAAATAACATCTTAGTATTATTATGAAAATAATTTTGACTCACTTTGAGAACCACTACATTAGAAAATTTATAGCGGGTTTATTTATGGCCTCCCAAAAGATATGTCCATGTCCTAACTCCTAGAACCCATGAATGTGACATTATTTGGAAAAAGAGTATTTCTCTCTCTCTCTCTCTCCCCTTCCCACTCCCCTCCTGCTCATGTGAGGACATCATGAGAAGGCAGCCATCTGTAAGCCAGGAAGAGGACCCACACCAGAACCTGACCGTCCGGGTACCCTGATCCCACAGTTCCCAGCGTCTACAACAACTGTGAGAAATAAATATCTATTGTTTAAGCCACATAGTCTGTAGTTTTTGTTATAGAAGACTGAGCTGACTAAGACACCTGGCTTCCCTTTGATCTGTTCTGCACTTTGCAGCCAGCGGTCTTTCTGTTTCACAATTCAACGTTACTCCTTTACTCAAAAATCTTCAGTAACCTCTTTAATTCCAAAAGACAGATTATAAACTGCTGGTCCAGCTCCTATGATCTCTCCAGCCTTCATTTACCTTACACCCCTAATCACAGGGAACTAATTGCTGTTTCTTGAAAACTTCAAACACTGTCTTACTTCGATGGAATACACACAGTGACTTCCTGGGTCTCAGGAATTGCTCTGCACCATTCTAAGAATTTTCAGGTCATGAATAGCCCATTTTTCTTTAATATCAAAGCTTGTTAAGCTTTTACAAAGAAGGGTGAAGTAGAAGAAATTTAACACATCATAGAAAAGGAAACTTTAGCCAGCCAGTTTTACAAAGTGCATGGGGCATCTTGGAGTAGAGCCAATGTGAGTGGGTGAACAGCTTTTCAGAAGGTGTGACACAGATGGGATTTAAATGAATCCATTTTTGAGACTCACTGTTTCATTACTAAGGTTTTCGGAGAAGCCTCAGATACAGCCAGTAACGCTGTTCCTACCACTGCAAACTGCTACTGGGACAATAACATATGGCAGGAGGAGACTGGACTAGGAATTTTAATATCTGGGTTCTGGTTCTACGTTTGTCTCTTCCTTATTTTGTGTTTTTACACAACTCACACAACTTCTCCAATATTATAACTATGTGTTATTTTATAAAAGTACCTCATAAAGATATTCTGAAGTGCTTTTAGCTTCCTTAGTGTAGTCCAGTTATCGAAAGGATTTAGATAAGACTGCATGAATGTTCATATTCCATGCCTTGGGGAAAAGGAAACCCAGCGCCCTGGCCAAGACCTCTGTGAATTCCCTGTGGAGTTATGGTCTCATGGCCCAGCTGACTCTGGCTGCCTCCGCTGAATTCTTGTTCTCCATTGTGCAATTTGAGGCTGCTCCTTCCTCTCTACCCTGTTTCAGTCCATTCTTTAGTTTTCATACCCAAAACAGCTCATATTTATCCAAGATTTTGAGTGTGAGCAGTCTACAATGAATGTTTAGGGAGGTGGGGCCACATATGCATCTTAAAATCAAACATTAGACACGCTTGTTCTAAACAGTCTTTTGGCTACATCTCTTGTTTCTGTATTCACTCCTCTCTCCTCTGTGCTTGCCTTCTCATAAGAAAAAAAAAAACATAAAAACAAATTCTTTCCATTTCCTTCTGTAGAGCAGTTTAACCTTCTCAAGCTCCTGTTTCCCAAAGCAGCTCTGAGCCATCATCCAGGACTTTCATGGTTTCCTTTTTTAGATATAAATCTTTGGACTATCTGGTATTTGTTTTCATTTAAGAATAATTTTTAAAATTTTTTATTGCTTTGTATGAACCAACACAAGGAGGTAGGATATAAATTAGCAAACAAACCAAAAAACAAAAAAATCAACAAACCAGAAAACAAGGATTAACAGGAGCATCTTGCTCAGAATAAATCAAAGAAGCTCTCAAAGACTGCGTTTGTTGTCAGGCTCTGTGAACACATCAGTACCCTGTTCAGATCCCTTCAGAATCTCCTTAGGCTACACAAGCAACCTCCTTCAAAGGTTGCCCTGGGGCTACTGGAGCCCCCTCTACTTGGAAGGTTAGAGATGCCTGAGAGTTCCCATTTCCCAAGGTGGCCAAGCCAGCCACTGACTGGTGAGGGTGTACAAAGCCTAACTCCCCAGCCTCATGACGGGGTGAACTGAGCAGCGTAATTTACACTCCAAAGCTCCCTACAAGATCAGACTGAGTCCAGGAATTCATCTAAAATTGTACCCTTGCTTGTCTGCCTCCTCTTCCCTGTCCTGCTTCCCCCACTCCCTTACTAGTCTGCCCTGGGAGTGCTTCCTTAATAAGTCACTGTCCACTTGAACCTGTGGCTCAGTCTGCCTCTGGGAGAACCCAATCTAAAACATTAGGTATTCCATTTTGTGGGATAAACAACTTGGGAATTCACTCTTTAGTACGTATACACCGAATACCTCTTGCACATGTTGGGTACTATTAAGAAACGATCAGCATCATGTGTATAATACAGTCTGTAGTCTCATGAAAAGTACAAACTACTTAGTCAGATAAGACTTGGAGAGCCATAAATATATGAGGCCAGTGCCCTTTATGCATGTAGAAAAT
This sequence comes from Equus asinus, assembly GCF_041296235.1. Lineage (NCBI taxonomy): Eukaryota > Metazoa > Chordata > Mammalia > Perissodactyla > Equidae > Equus > Equus asinus. Next base: position 62,348,151 of record NC_091810.1, on the reverse strand, counting down.
ATTGAATATCCTCTATGTACACATGATAGAATCTCAAAGAAATAGGGAAGGAGTGCTCACAGCTTCATAGTCTTAGGTGCTGGATTTTGGGGGACACGTAAGATTTTTAAGCAAAAAGTTGGAAGTTTGGAGGTGGAGGCTCTGTTAACTGGAGAAAATAGTGTGTGTAGTTGAGCATGTGAGGTTGAGAAGATAAAAGAAGTCATAGTGTTAAGAGAGCTCTTGAAGGGATACTCTGTCTCCTGTAGGACTGAATCCCTGCCATGTAACTTCATCCCTTTACTCTGCCACTCATATCCCATTAGCATATGATAAGATGCAGGTTAGTGGGTTGTTCTGTTCTTATGCAATAGGTACAAATCTTAGGGAACATGTTCAGACATGCAAAGCAAATTACATTTTTTTCACCCTGTATAATTGTTCTTGTAAGCCTCCATTCCCCTGGGGTAGTGGAAATTTAATCTTGGTCAAATTGCATGTCCCCCTACCACCCTTTTCCCTCAAGTTGTATCTAAGTTCCAGGGGCCTTTTGGGGAATTTGGTAGGACCCCTGATTCTTACCATCAGCTGGACATCTGATACTTGGGTTATCAAGCACGGGCAGTTCACTACTGAATTGTCCCTCATTCCTATCCTCAAGACACCTTTAGATCCCACTGTTCTTTCTGCAACTCCCATGCTGCGCTGGAGCACGGTGTGCTCTGGGAGGTTGGTCCCTGGGGTCTGCCAAGGGGTGAGCAAAGTGCAAGGTCTTATCTCTACTGAAACTTCCATCATTTCCCTGTGTCCATTCTCTCTCTCCTTTCCCCTCTACTTGTAGAATCATATTTAGTAACAAGACAAGAATTGGCTCTTACATTATTCTGGGCTTTTTTTCTCTCCCAAACGTTGTCTGTATTTTGAATCATTTCTATTCTTTAAGGATTTTGAATCTACCAAGTGAGGAGGAGACATCCTGTTCTTTTTTGGCTATCATCTGTTGACATGGTGAATAGAAGTGCGGAGAAATCATAGCAAGAAATACGGCAGGGAACAGAGTGAGGCAAGTGAGGTGGCCACAGTACAAAATTGAAGGAAGTCCTAACTTTCAGGGTCATATTCATGTTGACTCTACAGAACCCTGAGAATGAGTGCCTCCTAAATTTTGTGCCCTAAACATCTCACTTGCCTCATGCAAGTCCCACACCTGGAAGGAAATACCAATCATTACAAAAAAAAAAAGCAGTTTATATAAATTTTAGCCTGTCTAATATGGACAAAAGAATAAAGGAAATGTCAACAGTGGTTATCTCTTCATAGTGGATTATGGACGCTATCTATGTTGTTTATTCTGTTCTGTATTTTTCTCAATTCCTCCAATAAGCATGTAGCAATTTTATAATAAAAAATCAAACTTTATAACAAAAATTATTGTGGTGAAATATTGACACTCAGGGAAGCTAAGTGAGGTGTCTATGGGAATTGTCTGTCTATTCTTGCAATTTTCCTGTAAGTTTGAAATTATTTCAAATTAAAAAATTTTAAAGTCATGGGGCCAGCCTGGCGGCACAGCAGTTAAGTTCGCACTTTCCACATTGGCGGCCCCCGGTTTGCCAGTTCGGATCCCAGGTGCGGACACGGCACCACTTGGCAAGCCATGCTGTGGTAGGCATCCCACATATAAAGTAGGGGAAGATGGGCAAAGATCTTAGCTCAGGGCTCATCTTCCTCAGCAAAAAAGAGGAGGATTGGCAGCAGATGTTAGCTCAGGGCTAATCTTCCTGAAAAAAAATTTTTTTGTCATGAAAATTATCAAAAAATTTTTTAATGTATTAAAAAATTAAAAACTTCAGTGACCTAAAATAAGTTGGAGGCTAGCCTAGAATATTTATAAATCCCGTAGTTCAACATACTTTCTCAAACTCTTGGTATATATAGGCTACTTAATGGCATTTTACTCATTAAGATTTTAGTGGGTCACCAAATTTAGGAAACTTTCTTAAAGGACTTATTGCAATTTTTATAATGAATAATTATAAAAGTTGGTATCCATGAAGCAGATGACACACAAAGGAATGTCTATATAGTTTGGGCTGTAGATCAGGCTTTCTATCCAGTGGGGTTTTTATTTTTGTTTTTTGGTTCATTTTCTAATGTTGCGTTTGCTAAAGTAAATGACCTGAGCTCTGCTCCAGATCACTGGGACAAGCAGCACGTTTTAGTGTCACTATCAGTTACTTCTAGATATTATGATCAAACGCGAACTCTGAAATTGCAGATCAACTTTTCAGACACCATTTCTGGCACTCTGCGAAGTCAATGAACATATTCCCCCAAACTAGAAAGAAAACTATTCAAATTGAGAGACAGAAAAAAATGGATTCCTAGTCTGCTTTTTGCCTGGGATTTCTTCCCATTCAGACATAATGTTTAAAAGTGATTTACAAATATGCCCCACACTATGCCATTTATTTATGACTCTTGCTCGTCCCAGATTTTGTGATTTGTAGAGAAAATCATCCATTGCTGAGAAAGGATTGAATGCTCAGTGATTGATCTTCTCAGTTTGAGCTTCCTGAGAAATTGTATCCTCAATATTAAACGTTGTAATATGTTGGCTGTGTGAAAGCTGGTGAAGATAGTGAATGTACCACTGAAGTATGCCACTCGCGCAAGGCACTTGAAAGCTGGCATTAACAATAACATACAGAAATGTGTTCAGGTGATCCTTCAATAGAAAGATTGATGTGAGTTCCTCTCCCCTCAACAGGAAAGATGCTTCAGTGGGGAAACTCAGTTATATTTGCTGCTTTTTCCCCCTTTTACATAGACAATCTTTTAGAGCAGTTTTAGATCACAACAAAATTGAGCAGAAGGTACAGAGATTCCCATATACCCTCTGCCTTCACAGGCACAGCCTCCCCCACTATCAACATCTCCCACCAGAGTGGTACATTTGTTACAATCAAAGAACCTGTATTGACACCTCATTGCCGTCCAAAGTCCACAGCTCACATTAGGATTTACTCTTGGTGTTGAACATTCTGTGAGTTAGGACAAAGGTATAATGACATTTATCCACCATTATAGTATCACACAGAATAGGCTCACTGCCTTAAAAATCCTCTGTGCTCTGCCTACCCATTCCTCCCTCCCCCAACCCTTGGCAACCAGTTATCTTTTTACTACCTCCATTGTTTGCCTTTTTCCAGAATGTCATATGGTTGAAATCATATATTATGTAGCCTTTTCAAATTGACTTCTTTCACTTAGTAATATGTGTTTAAGTTTCCTCCATGTCTTTTCATGGCTTGATAGCTCATTTATTTTTTGTGCTTAAGACTATCCAATGGCTGGATGTATCATGCTTTATTACCCATTCACCTACTGAAGAGTATCTTTGTTGCTTCCAAGTTTTGGCAATTATGAATAAAGCTGCTATAAACATCTATGTGTAGGCTTTTGTGTGGACATAAGTTTTTAACTCATTTAGATAAATACCAAGGAGTACAATTGCTGGATCATATGATAAGAATATATTTAGTTTTGTAAGAAACCTCCAGACTGTCTTCCAAAGTGGATCTTTGCATTCCCACCATTTTGCATTCCCATCAGCAATGAATGAGAGTTCCTGTTGCTCCACATCCTTGTCAGCATTTGGTGTTGTCAGTGTTTTGGGTTTTGGTCATTCTAGTAAGTGTGTAGTGGTATCTCATTTTGTTTTAATTCGTATTTCCCTAATGATATGGAGCGTCTTTTTATATGTTTGTTTATTTGCCATCTGTGAGGTGTCTGGTAAGCTATCTATTCAAATATTTTGCTCATTTTTAAATTAAGTTGGTTGTGGGGCCAGCCTGGTGGCATAGTGGTTAAGTTTGAGTGCTCTGCTTAGGTGGCCTGGGGTTCGCCAGTTCGGATCCTGGGCACGGAGGTATGCACTGCTCATCAAGCCATGCTGTGGCAGGCGTTCCACATATAAAATAGAAGAAGATGGGCACAGATGTTAGCTCAGGGCCACTCTTCCTCAGCAAAAAGAGGAGCATTGGTGGCAGATGTTAGCACAGGGCTAATTGTCCTCAAAAAATAAAAAATAAAAACATAATTCAAGCTGCCTGTATTCTTATGGTTAAGTTTTAAGAGTTCTTTGTATATTTTGGATAAGAGTCCTGTATCAGATATGTCTTTTGCAAATATTTTCTCCCAGGCTTGTCTTCTCATTTTCTTGACAGTTTCTCTCACAGAGCATAAATTTTTAATTTTAATGAAGTTCGGTTTATCAGTTATTTCTTTGATGGATTGTGCCTTTGGTGTTGTTTCTAAAAAGTTGTCACCATACCCAAAGTCATCTAGATTTTCTCCTATGTTATCCTCTAGGAGTTTTATAGTTTTGCATTTTAGATTTAGTTCTATGATCTGTTTTAATTTTTGTGAAGGGTTTAAGTTCTATATCTGGATTCATTTTTTTTGTATGTGGACACCCAGTTGTTTGAGCACCATTTGTTGAAAAAGATTATCTTTTCTCCATTGTATTTGCCTTCCTCTGCTCCTTTGTCAAAGATCAGTCAACTGTATTTATGTGTGCCTATTTCTGGGCTCTCTGTGCTATGCCATTAATCTATTCATCTCTATTTTCATAGTGTAAGCCCTCTGAATTTGTTCTTTTTCTTTAATATTGTATTGGCTGTTTATATCTCCATGCAAACTTTAGAATCAGTATGATGATATCTGCAGAATAACTTGCTGAGATTTTGATTGCGATTATGTTGAATCTATAAATGAAGTTGAGAAGAATTGACATTTTCACAATATCCACGAACATGGAATATCTCTATATTTATTTAGTTCTTCTTTCGTTTCTTTTATCAGAGTTTTGTAGTTTTCCTCATATAGATCTTGTTGCTGCCTTTTTAAAAGCATGTATATGAAAACACATAGCATTCTGGTTGCAATTTGATCATGTTTAAATTGTTTTTCAACTATTACTTTATTTTTATTACTATAACTACATTACATGGTAAAATACAATAACCAAGTTATTGACCAATTTCAGAAGGTTTCTAATAAACACCGATTAGGTGGTAAAAAGAAAAAGAACTGCAAATGATGATAACTTTTGGCCAAGTCAGACACAGAAAAAAAGAACTCTTTGGTTATAGTTCGTCCTCAACAAGAATGCGGCACAATGGCCGGCATGAATTGTACTAACATTGACACTTAAAGCTGGTCTCAATTTTTATTCTCTTTCATGAAGCTAGCGAATCAGGTGAAATAATTCTTCTAAGCCTTATAATTGTTAAGGCCAAGAAATACAGAAATACAAAGAAAGGATATAGAACTATTCCAGATTAAAGGAGACTAAGAGAAATGACAACTAAATGTAATGCATGATCCTGGATTGGACTCCGGATTGGGGGAAAAACAGCTATAAAAGTCAATATTGGAGGTTCTCACCGCTTCTTCCAGACACTGGCATCTTCCTTTGGGTCTGACTCTTGGATTTTCTTCACAGCATGGCCCCCAAACGCCAGAATTCGCTCCCGCCTCAAACTAAGAAACCGAGACTGCCTCCCACCCCCAGGCCAGAAGAGACGTCGAAGACCTCTGTGAACTTGCCGCAAGGAGAAAAAGAACAGCAGGAAGCAATTGAACATATTGATGAAGTACAAAATGAAATAGACAGACTTAATGAACAAGCCAGTGAGGAGATTTTGAAAGTAGAACAGAAATATAACAAACTCCGCCAACCATTTTTTCAGAAGAGGTCGGAATTGATCGCCAAAATCCCAAATTTTTGGGTAACAACACTTGTCAACCATCCACAAGTGTCTGCGTTGCTTGGGGAGGAGGATGAAGAGGCACTGCATTATTTGACAAGAGTTGAAGTGACAGAATTTGAAGATATTAAATCAGGTTACAGAATAGATTTTTATTTTGATGAAAACCCTTACTTCGAAAATAAAATTCTCTCCAAAGAATTTCATCTGAATGAGAGTGGTGATCCGTCTTCAAAGTCCACTGAAATCAAATGGAAATCTGAAAAGGATTTGACGAAACGTTCAAGTCAAACACAGAATAAAGCCAGCAGGAAGAGACAGCATGAGGAACCAGAGAGCTTCTTTACCTGGTTTACTGACCATTCTGATGCAGGTGCAGATGAGTTAGGAGAGGTTATCAAAGATGATATTTGGCCAAATCCATTACAGTACTATTTGGTTCCTGACATGGATGATGAGGAAGGGGAAGGAGAAGAAGATGATGACGACGATGAGGAAGAAGAAGGATTAGAAGATATCGATGAAGAAGGGGATGAGGATGAAGGTGAAGAAGATGAAGATGATGATGAGGGGGAGGAAGGAGAGGAGGATGAAGGAGAAGATGACTAATGGAACACTGATGGATTCCACCCTTCCTTTTTTCATTTTCTCCAGTCCCTGGGAGCAAGTTGCAAGTCTTTCCCCCGCCTCTTGTGCTCAGTCGCCCTGTTTTTGAGGTCTCTTTTCTCTCCTTTATACCATGGTTCTCAACTTATTTTGGGGGGAAATACCTTGAGCAGAATACAGTGGGAAAAGAATCTCTACCCCTTTCTGTTCCAAATTCATTTTTATCCCTTCCTGTCTCAACAAAAACTTTATGGAATCAACACCACCGTGCTCTGTGGGAAAAAAGAAAAACCTTCTGCTCCCTTAGCTCTGCTGGAAGCTGGAGGGTGCTAGGCCCCTGTGTAGTAGTGCATAGAATTCTAGCTTTTTTCCTCCTTTCTCTGTATATTGGGCTCAGAGATTACACTGTGTCTCTATGTGAATATGGACAGTTAGCATTTACCAACATGTATCTGTCTACTTTCTCTTGTTTAAAAAAAAGAAAAAAAACTTAAAAAAATGGGGTTATAGAAGGTCAGCAAAGGGTGGGTTTGAGATGTTTGGGTGGGTTAAGTGGGCATTTTGACAACATGGCTTCTCCTTTGGCATGTTTAATTGTGATGTTTAACGGACATCCTTGCAGTTTAAGATGACACTTTTAAAATAAAATTCTCTCCTAATGATGACTTGAGCCCTGCCACTCAATGGGAGAATCAGCAGAACCTGTAGGATCTTATTTGGAATTGACATTCTCTATTGTAATTTTGTTCCTGTTTATTTTTAAATTTTCTTTTTGTTTCACTGGAAAGGAAAGATGATGCTCAGTTTTAAACGTTAAAAGTGTACAAGTTGCTTTGTTACAATAAAACTAAATGTGTACACACAAAAAAAAGTTAATATTGGACAGTGTGCAAATTTTAATGTGGACAATGGATTAGCTAATAATATTTATCAATATTTAATTTCCTGATATTGATAACTGTACCATGCTTACACAAGAGGATGTCCTTGTACTTTGGAAATACACAATGAAGTGTTTAGAAATAGAAGGGCGTGATGTTTCCAACTTACTTTCAAACGATCTAGAAAAAATTTATACATACATTTTTATATAGATAGAGATAATGATAAAGCAAATGCAGCAAAATGTAAACAAACTGAATAAATAGTATATAAAAAGCCTTTTACTATGAAACTCTTCTGTGAGACATGTGAGAAATCATAACAAAATTAGAAGTTACCAAACCAAAAAAGAGAAGTTTTAAAATTAATCCCCGGGGCCGGCCCCGTGGCCAAGTGGTTAAGTTCACGCGCTCTGCTTCGGCAGCCCAGGGTTTCGCTGGTTCTGATCCTGGGCGCCGATGTGGCATTGCTCATCAGGCCACGCTGAGGTAGCGTCCCACATGCCACAACTAGAAGAACCCACAACAAAAAAAATACACAACTATATACTCGGGGGCTTTGGGGAGGAGAAGGAAAAAAAAGGTAATCCCTGAAAGTTTAGAAACCATGTATTTGACATATTTTTCTGATTTCCCTCTAATAATCCAGACCATTTTTTTTAGCCCACTCCCTAGCTGCACATAGACTATTTGGCGTAAAGGAGTAAACATAAGGGAAAAATAGTTTAAAATACCACATAATGTTCTATCAATACATAGCTGCTAGACAGAAAATATAAAATTGAAGAGAAAGAAAGGCTTCATCTCAGATTCTTATAATCTTTTGCTCCACTCTGTGAAATTAATTCTGACGGAAAGATTATAATGTATGTGAGTAGATTAGTTTCTGCAGTGAAGGAGACCTGGGAGAAGATGGTATATCTCTTTCTTTTCAAGAGAAATGGGAAGTATTTAGAGGTAAAATGGCATGACATCAGTAATTTACTCTTGAGTGGTTCAGAAAATAACAATATGAGAGAGAGAGAGGCTAATAAAACAAAGGTGGAATAATGTTAACAAATGGCGAACTGAGATGAGGAGTGTATGAGAGTTCTTCGTATCATTTTTTTCTCTCTTTTTTCTGTTGACTTTTCTATTTGCAATTATTTCAAGTAAAAGTTTATAGAAAAAAATACAAAACAGTATATTATGAGTTATCAGATGTCCCTCCTCACAGTCCTCACTCTTTAGAACCAGAACAAATTCCGAATCACAGTCTTCTTTCTAAAGTAGCTGTCTACCCTAGCCAATGTCTAGATCTGTCTCAGTTTGGTATTGCATTTTTTTTTGCAGCCTGCGTCTCAAACCCTATGCTACTTGCCAATGAGCAGGACTCAGTCTAAAACATCTCTATACTGAGAAAATCTGCCAGGATCGGTCAAACTGGTCAGGGTCCTTCGGCAGTTTATACGGTTAGGCACGTAAGTAGCACTAATATGCCCATTTTTAATATGTGCTGTTTAGCTGAACCTCAAAAAACAAAATAAAACAAAACAAAATCTACTTTGCTTCAAAAACAGAAGATTAGAAGTTTTCTGTTTGCCAGTGGATCCTGTGTGGCTGAGAGCTCCGCATCCTTCAATGGCTGGCTGCAGCCTCACTGGCGGGCAGCACTGGGGCCTGCCTGAACTCCCAGTCAGCGTGATTACAGTTTTTATTTTCGTGATTCCCTTCAGTATGCAATCAAGGTCAAGCCGCATACTGTTCCCCAGCAAAACAGTGAATAAAGCAATGTACGGATTGACGTTCAGTCCAACCTTTTTTATTTGCATGTCAGTGCCCTCTCTTGCGGCCTCTATAGCTGGTGTGCCATCAGTACAGATACGAAAGCACATTTTCCAGACTCTCAATATTATTACAAATAACAGGTAGCATTAATTTGAAGGGAAATTTATTCTATTGGATTTGGGCTATTTATTAAGATGGCTAATAAGTATATAACTTATATTTAATAGAGGATTTGAAAAGGAAGATTTACAATCATATAGATATATATATTTGGGAGTGTTTGGTGGAAAATATTTTATGAATAAATTAGTGAAAAAATAATACATTGAATCAGTAGAGTTAGATGAATATATTTTTTTTGGAGGATGATTAGCCCTGAGCTAACATCTGCCACCAATCCTCCACTTTTTGCTGAGGAAGACTGGCCCTGAGCTAACATCCATGTCCATCTTCCTCTACTTTAAATGTGGGATGCTGCCACAGCATGGCTTGCCAAGCAGTGCCATATCTGCACCCAGGACTTGAACAGGTGAACCCCAAGCTGCCAAAGCAGAAGGTGTGAACTTAACAACTGTGCCACGGAGCCGGCCCCTAGATGAATACATTTTGATCAGCAGGATTCTTAAGAGCACAGGCATGATGATGGAGAAGAGGTATTTCAGTTTCTGCACTTGCATGGTCAGAAAGTGAAGTAAGGGCCAGCCCCATGGTCTTGTCGTTAAGTTTGGCGTGCTCTGCTTCTGTGGTCCAGGTTCAGTTCCTGGGCATGGACCTACACCCCTCATTGGTGGCCATGCTGTGGTGGCAACCCACATACAAAATAGAGGAAGATTGGCAAAAGATGTTAGCTCAGGGTAAGTCTTCCTCAGGAAAAAAAAAAAAGTCAAGTGAGACAAGAGCTGAGATCTCACCAAATGGAATGGAGGTCTCAGATGAGAACAGATTGCAGAACCATATGAGGGCAAACCAAGGAACTCTGTCCATGCTAATTATATTATAAATGAGCAAAAACACATGAAAATAAAACAAGCTGTATACAAGAGCTGATGGAGGGCAGTTAAGAGGTCCATTGGGCATAACGTTTAGAAGAATCTTCAGGAAAAGATAAAAAAGATTAAATCATCTGGGGGAAGGGCATAGATTTCAGATAACAGGGACACACTGCAGCTGTGAGTGTCTGAATATCTTGGCCAGTGCACACACCTATCATTTCTCCCACTGGCGTAGCTACTACCTGTAAAAATCCACATGGCCTCACCTGTCTTGCTTACCATGCTACTGCATGGAGAAAACCTGGAAACGGAGACAGCAGAGCTCTCTATTCTCACAGCTTTTGAGCATTGGTTTTACTATGAGCCTGAGAGGAGCCGGCTACTGTGGCTGTCTCCCTTTCCTCTGAGGAGATCAGAGACTAAGGTGAGATGGGTCAAACTTAAAAACAAAATGTTCTCTGGAAGATGGGTTTGCAGTGATAAATGGAACAGGAAGTCACTGAGCACTTTCCCCTCATAAATGCCGAGAGCTGACTCCTGCTGCTCATAAATTGTTTTGTTCAGCTAAAGAGCTAGATATCTGTGAGAATGCATACATTATGATAATTTATTTTCTGTGTCCAACAGTGTCATTTAATAAATAAATTTTGCCAATCTTTCATTCTGTTAGCTCTCCAAGCATAAGGTTTATCATTAACTTTGCTGGGTGCATTTCCCAGGTTACTGATGATAATGTAATTTAATCCTCTTTTTGTTACTCAGAGTGCAACTTTGAATGATGTTTTTCTAGTTTTGGTCTCTTCTCCTATGTTTGCAACCAGACCCATGAGCTATATTGGAAGTAATTACTTTGCACTAAATAAAGAAAAACTCAACAGATTTTTACCAGCAAGCCCAGGGCTGCTTCTTAGAGAATGAGGCAATATTTTGATGATCTCATACCAGTGATGGACCAAGTTTCCAGATAGGCTGTATGCTGTGGTCCAGCCACAAATAGATTGCTGAGCTGCTGTCAAAATGTTCAGATAGTCATAGTTATACTTTGTAGTCCTTTTTTTTAATCCACTGTGTTCACATCTCCATTTTATATTTGTTCTGGAGACCTGGGACAACTGATCAGGAAATCCTTGTTTAAATTCACTTTTATAAGTCTTAAGTCCCCTTATCATCCTTAAAACATTTTTCTCCTCTCTAGGGAAGGGTGGGAGAAAAGGTGACAGTTTATTTGAGGACAGCTATTTACTGTTCTTAATAAAGTCACATTAAGATCTCTGAACATCTTCTTTAGAAAAATAGATTCCATTTGATTGTAACAAATGAAACATTTAATATTTGCAACATTACTTGAAGAAATCTTTGTTTCAAAAATTGTGCTAAATTCTGGCACTTCCTCAAAAAGTTAAACAGGGAGTTACTATATAACCCAGCAACTCCACTCCTAGGTATATCCCCAAGAGAATTAAAGATACACAAAAACTTGTACACAAATTTCATAGCAGCATTATTCATAATAGCCAAACAACCCGATGTCCATCAACTGATGAATGGACAAACAAAATATGATATAGCCACGCAATGGAATATTATTCATTCCATAAAGTGAAATAAAGTACTGATATACACTATAACATGAATAAATTATGAAAACATGCTAAATGAAAAACGTCGGTCACAAAAGACCACATATTATATGATTCTATTTACATGAAATGTCCAGAATAGGCAAATCCATAGAGACAGAAGTTAGGTTAGTGGTTGTCTAGAGCCTGGGGATTCCCTAGAAAGCAAATGGGAGTAAATGCTAAAGGGGTGGGTTTCTTCTGTAGTAATGAAAATGTTCTGAAATTAGATAGTGGTGGTGATTGCATACCTCTGGGAATATACCCAAAATCATTGAATTGTACAATTTACACTAGTGACATTATAGTACATAAATTATATCTCAATAAACCATTATATAGTACATAAATTATATCTCAATAAACCATTATTTTATAAAAATATACCAATTTTTGTTTAATATTGCAACTAAAAAACAGAGAGAGACCTGCTTATGAAACATAGCTCAAGTAGGTGATGGAGTTACAATTAGATGTCGCTCCTGCTAATCTTTACTGCCCTAAGTGAGGTTTTATGTAGGGTTGGAGCAATGATCTCCTTTGAAGCATATTGAATATATGGACTATGTGACTATTGTTTACTATCGAGCCACATAGAACAGTGTGATTGTATCTCCTTTCTTTTGTAACTTTTTGTTTATTCAACCTATGAATATGTAATTTCCTTGTTTTTTGTTTGGTTGGTTAATTAATATTTTACATACCTATCATTAATTCATCCTCAAAATTTTTGTCAAAGTGGTAAAACTCCTCCCAATGACCATAAGCACTACTGTTTTTTTTACAGGCATCCTTCCTGGAAGCCTCTGTCCTGTTCTAGTCTAGGGTGGTGTCTTTCTAGGTGGGTTACACAGCTGTCGTGGGACTTCACTTCACCTTAATTTAAGGAATTCCTTTCTTCTGTCCCTGCGTCATGGTTCCCATATTTTCCCTTTCTTGGATTACGCTCTTACTTGTGAAGCACATCTTCCATGGGAAGAGAAATTATTTAAGACCTGCCATTTCTGATTGTGTATTTATTCTACTTTCATACTGGGGTGGTTCACTTATAGAATTTTATGTTGTAAATAATTTTTTCTTACATTTTGGAAGGGGTTGCTCAAAGATCTTCTGGAGGGCGTGTCCGGTGGCGCAGCGGTTAAGTTTGCACATTCCGCTTCTTGGTGGCCTGGGGTCCGCCGGTTCGGATCCCGGGTGCCGACATGGCACCCCTTGGCAAAAGCCATGCTGTGCTAGGCGTCCCACGTATAAAGTAGAGGAAGATGGGCATAGGTGTTAGCTCAGGGCCAGTCTTCCTCAGCAAAAAGAGGAGGATTGGCAGTAGTTAGCTCAGGGCTAATCCTCAAAAAAAAAAAAAAAAAAAAAAAAAGATCTTCTGGATTCCGCTGTTTTTGTTGAGAAGCTTTGTAACGTTTTGTTATTTCAGCTGTAGTGAGATGTCGGGCTGACGTGTCTTGATCTGATTCTTTGTAATTTGTTTTGCTAGGGACTCAGTAACCCTTACAATCTGGAACTTGATATCTTTTGTTTTGGACAAGTTTTGTCTTATTTCTTTGAAAAATTTCTCATATATATTGCTCTTTTTCCTCTTTCTGGAACTCCTATTTGTTGAATATTAGACTTCCTGGACTAGCTACGTTCACTAATTTTCATATCTTTTTTTCTCCTATTTCCAATACCTTTGATCTTTGTTCTACTTTTCGGGGAAATTTCTCTATTTTATTTTCCAACCTAACTATTGAATTTTAAAAAGTTTTTTGGTTGTCATATTTTCATTTCTAAGAACTCTTTCTACTTCTCTTAATGTACTTTTAAGAACTCTGTCCTTTTGTCATAGATGTAATGTCTTCTGTTCTCTCTCTAAGCGTTCTTACAGATTTTTTTTCTCATTCCGTGCATATTCTGTTTACCTTCACTTCCTTTTTCTCATCTCTGTCTTTCATGACAGAATGTTTCCTTAATTGTTTATTTAAAAGGAAGATAACAAAAAACTATTGGAAATTTGTGAAGCTTTGTATATGTGAGTTAGATCACTAGCGGTGACCAGGCAAGAACCTGGATATTTGATTGGGGCTTCACCAAGTGTCAGGAACTACGTTTTTTGTCTTAACTTGATCAGTTTTCCCAAAGAATAACCCTCCAATCTCCTGCCTAGGATGCAGTTATGGTTTTAACTGTTCGCCCAAAAAGACATGTTGAAGGCCTCCCCTTCAGTGCCTCAGAATGTGACCTTATTTGGAAATAGGGCCATTGCAGGTATAATTTGTCAAGATGAGGTTGTACTGCAGTAGGGTGAGCCCTTAATCCAATACGATGGTTTCCTTATAGGAAGAAGAGATAGAGCGACATGCACACAAGGAGAGGACGACCACGTGAGGATGGAAGCAAAGATTGGAGTGATGCATCCATTGCACCAAGGAACACCTTGGCTTCCCAGAAACTGGAAGAGGTAAGGAAGAATCCTAGAAGATTCGGAGACAACACGGCCCTGCCAACATCTCGATTAGAAGTTCTAGCCTGGTGAACTATGGGGCAATAAGAGTCTGTTGTTTAAAGCCGCCTAGTGTGTAATACTTTGCTACAGCAGCCCTAGGAAGCTAATATAGATGCATAAGCCTGGTTTTCAAGAGTCTAGGAACCAGCAGGGAAAGAGTGCTAGAAGTTTTCCCCATTCAGTATTTAGACTTTTATTTATTCCCTGTCTTCTCCTTATGGCACCTCACTCCTGTGCTCAGCTCTGTCTCAGACCCTCTTTGGTTCAATTTTTCCAGTGTTTGAGTCTCCAATATTATGCTGCAGTGGAGGAAGGACAGCCTTCTGGTGGAACAGGGTGGGGGAGTGACCAGTGTTCTGACCTGGTGTTTGAACTGCTCCTTATACATTTTATTGACTAGTCCTCCCACTTTAGACTATCCTTTTATTCTTCTTCATCGCAGAAGAATGAGTCCAAAACTTGCTAGTCTCTCCTCGCATCACAGCCCCACGCTTGCTATTTTAATTGTGATTTCAGCCCTGGAAGCAGTATGATGTACTCTCTCATCCTACCTTCGGAGGTACTTGGTTCTTCTGAGTTCAAGTCTTCTCTGGGGTTTTCGCCCTTCAAATTAGTTTGTTCTAAACTGCTCACCCTACAATTCACAGGTAGGCATGTTTTCAGTTTTTTGAGTGCTGTTAAGTCAGTTTTCACACCTCAATCTTCTCTTTCTGCTTTCCAAATTTTGGTGTTTATTTTTTATCCTTATGAGTTTATATCTTTTAAAAAATCATTTACGATTGTCTTGGTGAGGATTCAGGGAGAGGCAGAGAAATGAATGTGCTTAACAAAGCATGTTTAGCTGGAAATCCAATCATACAACTTTTTAGAGGATTCAGTTGCCAGTTAAGTAAGAATAGAAGAGAACTTGCTCAACTTGATAAAGGGCGTCTACGAAAAACCTACGGCTAGCTCGATATTTAATGGCTAAAGATGGAATGCTTTCCCCCTAAGATCAGGGACAAAACAAGTATGTTCACTCTCACCACTTTTACTCAACGTTGTACTAGAGGTTCTAGCCAGTGCAATCAGGCAAGGAAAAAAATTAAAAGGCAGCCAGATTAGAGAGAAAGAAGTAAAATTGTCTTTATTTGTCGGTGACATAATGTCTATGTAGAAAATCCAATAGACTGTACTAAAAATCTTCTTGAATTAATAAATTGGTTTAGCAAGTTTGCAGCACACAAGAATTTACAAAAGTCCATTTTTTCCCATATACTATCAAGGAACAATATTAAATTGAAATTTTAGAAAAACACTATAAATTACAATAGTATGAAAAAATAAAACATGTAGGGATGAATTTGACAAAAGATATGAATGATCTGTACACTGAAATCTACAAAACATTGCTGAGAGAGATTTTAAAAGGTCTAAGCAAATGAAATGATACATATATCACGTTCAAGGGTTGAAAGACTCAAGTGTGTTTAGATGTCAATTCTCCCTAAATTGATCTATAGATTCGATACAATTCCAATCAAAATCCCAAGGCTTTTTGTGTAGAAATTGACAAGCTGAATCCAAAATGAAAATGAAAATGCAAACGTCCTACAATAGCTAAAACGATTTTGAGAAAGAACAAAGTTAGAGGACTAACGTCAGCTACTTTCAAGACTAACAAAGCAATAAAAATCAAGATAGTGTGGTACTGGCACAAAGAGAGACAAATAGAGCAATGGAACAAAATAGAGAGAAGAGAAGTAGACCTGTTCATACACGGACAACTGATTTTCCCAAAATGTGCAAAGGCAATTCTGTGCTAGGTATTTTCCTAAGGGAAACAAAAGCATATATCCATACAAAGACTTGTACACAAATAAATATTGAAACTCTACATCCTAGCCAAAAACTGGAAATAATGCAAATGTCCATCAACAAGTATAGGATAAACAGAATGTGGTATATCCATACAATGAAATGATGACTAGAAAGGAATGAACTATTGATACATTCTACAACATGGTAAATCTCAAAATAGTTATGCTGAGTGAAAGAAGCCAGACATAAAGGATTATATACTATATGATTTAATTTTTATAAAATTCTAGGAAATGCAAACTCCTGTAGTATAGTGACCACAAAGCAGATCAGTAGTTGCCTGGGAATGGGTGTAGGGTGGGGAGGAGTTGGAAAAAGAGATTACAAAGGGGCACAAAGAAACTTTTGGGGATGATGAATATGTTCATTATCTTGATTGTGGTGGTGGCAGGGGTGTGTGTACACACACACACACACATACAAAACTGTATATTTTAAAGATATATAGTTTATTGTATGTCAAGCATACCACAACAAACCTGTTAAAAACTCAACTCTAGTTATTTTGGTGAGGTTTCAGGATGGAGCAGAGAAATAGATATGGTTCATCTACTATGTGTAACTGAAAATCCAATCATATAACTTTTAAAGAAATACTGTTCTCATTTCAAAAAGTACTTCTAAAAATTTTGCTGGCTCTATCTCTATTACTCATTAATACCTCACCATTCATTTATGCCTCATCTTGCTCCCAACCCAACCAAGTTCTGGGTTGGGTGCTAGGGATGGGCCTCAATGCAATGAATTACCAAAGGTGGCTGGAATGTTATTGCCTGAGGATTAATTTGTTTGTTAAGTCAGGTACAGATCTGTCCCTGAAGCAAGAGAATAGATTAAGCAATCTTTCAGGTTCTTTTCTTTTCAATAAACTTGTTAAGTAGTCATATTATAAATGGTTAATCTTAAAAACAAAAGAGGCAGGTAAATTAATGGGTCTCGGCATTTGCAGTTTCATATACGCTCCCCCATCCTCTTCCCTTAGTCCAACCCTTATCCAAGCCTTAATACCTAAAAAGACCTTGACTCTCCAGGTTTCTGGGATGGGTGGAGTGAGCATGAATGATGTACACGTGTAAAGTATGGCCGGGACATATATGGACACGTCAGAGGCACACCTATACCAGGATTGGTGGATCTGGATTGGAATTCTTTTCCTCAGAAATGCTTTAATCACACATTACTTTCTTTAATAAAAGGAGCCTCTGGTCTTACCAGTTCTGTTTTACTCACAACCCCAGTAGGCAAATAATGTTTGGTGTTCTTTTTTTTAAAGTTTTTGTTCTCATAGCGAATGGGAGAGTCTTAAAATGATCAGGAATTTTTCTTTCTTTCTTAAGAATTTCTCAAGATTCTTTCTTTCATAATTTTCTTTCTGTTGACAGATCTTCCTTTAGCTATTCCTTTAGGTTGGTTTACTGGTGACAAAATCTTTTAGTTTTTCTTCAAATAGGAGAATGCCTTGATTTCCCCTTCATTCCCCTTCATATATTTTCACTGAATACATAATTTTGAGTACACAGTTCTTTTCGTTAAACATTTCAAAAATGTTGTCCCACTTTCTTTGACCTCCATGATTTGTGATGAAAAATCTGCTCTCGTTCGAATTGTTTTTACTCTACTGGTAAGGCGTTGTTCTTCCCTCTTGCTTTCAAGACTTTTTCTCTGTCTTTAGTTTTCAGAAGTTTGATTATGATGTGTCTTGGCATGTATTTCTTTGAGCTTATCCTGTTTGGGGTTCAACAGCTCCTTGAATCTATAGGTTTATATATTACACCAAGTTTAGGAAAATTTCAGGCATTATTTTGTCGAAGACTTTTTCAGTCTCACACTCTTTCTCTTCTCTGAGAGCATAAATGAAAGACTTTTGTTATGGTCCCACAGGTCCCTGAGGTTCTGTTCGTTTTTTTCCTTCAGTCTGTTTTCTTTCTGTGTTCATATTGGGTGAGTTTTATCAATCAAACTTCAAACTCACTGATTCATTCTTCTGTCCTCTTCAGTCAGCTATTGATCCCACCCAGTGAATTTTTATATTTTATTGTATTTTTCAGTTCTAAAATTTTCATTTGGCTCTTCTTTATAGTTTCTGAGTTTTTTGGCTGAAATTTGCTATTTTTTCACTTGTTTCAAGCATGTTCAAAATTTCTCACTGAAGCATTTTGATGACGGCTGATTTAAAATCCTACTTAGACGCTTCCAACGTCTATGCCATCTTCGTCTTGCCATCTGTTGATTGTCTTTTCTCATCTTAGTTGAGATTTCCCTGATTCTTGGGAAAATGATTGATTTTTTAAAATTAGTTCTGGACGTTTGGTTATTATGTTACGAAACTCTGGATCTTATTTAAATCTTCAGTTTTAGCAGGTTTCCTCTAACATCGCACCAGTGGGGGAAAGATGATGCTGCCTTGTCACTGCCAGAGGAGTGGAAGTCCAAGGTCTTCATGTGGTCTCCACTGAAACTTTGGAGGATGGAGGGGCTTGTTACTGACTGATTAGGATGAAAGTCCTGGCTCCTCACTTGGCCTTGTCTAACACTACCCCAGCTGAAGGAGAAGCAGGGAGGAGGAATGCCTCATTCCAGGTGGGTGAGGGTGGAAGTCTAGGCTCCCCATTCAGCCTCTGTTGACAGGGGTGGGGGTGGGGCCTCAGTTTCTACTGTGGCATTTGGCTGCAGTAGGGCTAGTACTGTCTAAACGTTTTCAGTCTTGCTAGACTGCACTTTCTTGTCCTTTAGCTAGAAAGAATAGGCTTTTATGGGGCTTTCTTTTTTTTTTGGTCTACATTTGTTGGTATTTCTGGGTTTTTAGCTTCTCCAGCACCCAGTTGAGAATATGAGGTAAAAAGAAAACCCAGGAAACTCAATGCATGTCATTCCTTGGGTCCATTCTGTTTTCTTTGCTCCACCTTTCAGAGTCTTCTTGTATTTGTTTTGTAAATAATGTCCAGGGTTTTTAGTTGTATTTAGTGGGAGAAACAAGGAGAAGTCTATTCCATCCCGTCCTCAACCAGAAGTCTCTTTAGTTTACTTTTCATACCTAAAAGACCCAGTCATATTGCATGTATTTAAATCCCAACTGTGCCATCTGGATAATTCTTTTTTTTTTAGGAAGATTATCCCTGAGCTAACATCTGCTGCCAATCCTCCTCCTTCTGCTGAGGAAGACTGGCCCTGAGCTAACATCTGTGCCCATCTTCCTCTGCTTTATATGTGTGACACCTACCATAGCATGGCTTGCCAAGCAGTGCCATGTCCACACCCAGGATCCGAACCGGTGAACCCTGGGTCGCTGACGTGCGCACTTAACCGCTGTGCCACTGGGCCAGCCCCTTGGATAATTCTTTAAGTCTCTGTTTACTCATCTGTAAAATGGGGATTATACTAGTACTTGCCTCATGGGGTTGTAGTGAGGATTAAATGAATATATATACACATCTATATATTCATGTATATGATATACATACATCTCTATCTCTATCTTTGTGTCTATGTATCAGTCTATCTATCTATCTATCTATCTATCTATCTATCTATCTATCTATCAACCCAGTGCCAGTGGCTGGCACATAGTAAGTGTTGAACAAAGCACTGGGCTGTTATTATTTATAGTAGCATAAGATAGATAGCTGCTGGGTAGATTGTCCCAACCCATGGGTTAGCAGGCTCTAGTTTCTCCTTTCAAGGATTTGTGCTATCTATTATATTCCAGGAGGAGCTATCTCAAGCCCATTCGTGAATTAACCCACACTCGAACCCAACATCTCTATTGCATGGCACCTTAAGATCTCAATCCTCAGTACCAAAAACAGGCCCCTTTCTGCTCGTCACCATTTCCCACATCATAAGTGCTCCAGGTAGTTGAAGTTCACCACTGCGTCAAGTGTTCACAGAGATCTCTCCTTAGTTTCCCCCAAAGCATCTTGTATATCAGGCTTACCAAAAGTCCTAACATAATATAAGAGGATTAGCACAGAGAAAATGGAACTTTAAAACAGTGTATCAATCATCACTACCCTTAAATCAACCACGCTACGAAATCTTGGTTATTTTGTGTCGACCAAAAGCTCTTGAAAGTATTTCTTTCTCCACGATACAGCTCTTACAAACTATAAAGCAAAAGACAAAAATTACAGCTATAAATTTTAAAACAGCAATATTTTCTCTTCAACACTAGGAACAGTCTACAGCAAAGGAGTATCAAAACCATCTGCACAAAAATACGTTTTCTGTTTCTTTCCACTAAGGAGTCAAACATCTTAAGGAATAATTCATTAGATAGCTCTAATTTATTTTACTCTATACTCTCCCAATAAAGTTACATCTTCTTTTTATGTGTTCGAGAATTATTCAAAAAATGTGATTTCAAAAAATCGATAAACTTCAAAAAACAGAAATAATATAGGCAACATTAGTTTTTGGCAATATTATTTTGTACCTAATACAATTAAGTTAGAAATTAATAACAAAACCATACCAACTAATCATAAATATATTTTATTTCAAAGAGGATATTGATCCTGAAATGTGAGAACACATAGTAAAACATCTGACATACACAGAAAGCAGTGCTTGGAGGAAAATGCAAAGTCTTAACACTTACATTAAATTTTTAAAAAGTAAGACTGACAGTAAAAGAATTAAATGTCCAAATCAAGAAATTAGAAAAAGCACAAGAAAATAGGCCTGGTGATATAAAAATTAGTGAATTAATAAAGATAAAAGCAGAAATTAAAAACTTTGAAAAAAATGACAATGAGAAATAAATCTAAAACCTAATTCTCAGAAATGAAGTAAGAGAAATAAACAGTTTTTTAATTTAATTAAGGTTAAAAGAGTGAAATCTTAAATGCAGAAAATAATAATTTATATGAGGAAATTAAGCATAGATGCAGGAGAAATTAAAAGGTTCGGGAGGGACTGCCATCGTGTATCACTATAGAATAAATTCGAGAACCTGGTTTAAATGAAGGATTATCAAAACTGAACTCAGAATGGATAGAATATATGAAGACATTAATTGTCACAGAAAAAATGGGAACATATTAAAGAGCTACTCCCCAAAAAGCACACTGGCACAGACATTTTCACTGAAGATTTCTACTAAATCTTTAAGAAATAGTGACTCTATGCTTCTATGTTCTGAAGCATGCAGGGATAAGACTTCTAAATTTCCAGTGAAGAGAATATAACCGTAAAGATAATACACACACAAAAAAATCTTTAGCTCAATATCACTTATGAATAGGTATATAAAAATCCCAAATAGCATATTAGAAAACAGAATTAAAGAGTATATTAAAAAAATAATATAACTTGACTAAGTGGTATTTACTCCAGGAAAGTAAGAATTTTTCAATAATTCATCATTTAGTAAAGAAAAAGTGGGAAAATCATATAATCATATCCACAAGTACTGAAAAGCATTTGATGAAATCCAGCATCCATTTTTATAATAGCTATTAATAAAATAGGAATAATAAGATGGATTATTCAAAAAACTGTACTGAGATAACTGGCCGTTTATGTAGAAAAAATAGAATTGAATTACTGTTTCTCACTTTATACCAAAACAAACAGATGCGCTCAATTAAATGTAAAAAAAAAAAAAAAAAGAGGTAAACTCAGAAAAGTGTTAGAAGAAAATATGGGAGAATTTCCAAAATGATCTTAGACCTTACCTTAAGGTAAAATTTGCCTGATACCAAGCAAAAATCAACAAACCATAAAACAATAGATTATGTATTCAACTATCTAAAAACAAAAGTGAATTCTGCATAGCATTGAAACTCCATAAACAAAGGAAAAGGACAAATGATATACTTGGAAAAATATTTTCTAACATATCACAGAGTTAATTTTCCTACATAGAGTGCTTACAAATTAATAATAAGCAGACAAAATCCAAAATAAAAATGGCAAAGAACATAAATAGATAGTGCACAGAAAAGGAATACAAATGGCTCTTAACCACATAAATATGTACATAATCTCATTCATTGTAAAAGACATCATTTTTTACATGTCAGGTTGGCAAATATAAAAAGTGTGGCTAAATCTCATGTTGGTAAGAGTTGGAGAAATAGCCATTCTCATATATTTTCGGTGGTAGTGAAATTGATTTAACTTCTGTGGAACGCACTTTAGCAACATCTGCCAAAATACAAATGCATGTACCCCTTGACTCAGAAATCCCACTAACAGGAATTAACCCCCCAAAATATTAATAAATTATGATATTTCATACAAAAAAGGATTCACACAAACAAGGATTCACTATAGCATTGCTATATATGTTTATTTAATAGCTAAACATTGGAAACAATCTACATGTCCAAAACTAGGGGACCAATTTCCTAACTATAGTAGATACACACAACAGAATACTCAACAGCTTTTACAAAAGGAGCAGCACTATGTGTACTGGTTAGGAACATCTCCAAGATATATTATCAAATAAAAAGGCAAAAGGCAAAATAGTGATAGTGTATAATACCATCTGTTTATATAAAACAAAAATAAACTCACAAAAATACATATTTAATATAGCTATTTTATATTTACCTATTAGACATATTTTTTATATTTCTGTAAGTTGACCCAAGACACTGGCAACTTTGGTTGCTTCTTATGAATGAATTGGGTGCCTGAAGGAAAGAAGCTGGAAGAAAGGTTACTTCACACTCTAAACACTTGTCTCACGTCAGGTTCCCTAGATGCAGACTTGAGCAGGGATTCTTGAGAGTGCGTTTTCAGGAGAAGAGGAGTGAGGGAAGCCGGAAAAGGCAGGGATCAAAAGCTAAACACGAATGTGTCTTAGCTGGAGTCTGGCTTCTGCCTCATATCTTGAGGAACTCTAGAGTGTGAATTGTGCCATAGCATTGGTCCTACCTTGAGACAGAGGGTCCAGGCTTTTGCAACCTTATCAGTCAGTCATTGGCTGCGAGCTGCCCTCAGGAGGGCGTATCCTCTCAAGAGAGGTGGCTCCTATTGCCCAAAGGCAATTCTCTAGAAAAGGAGGTAGCTCTGAGCGATTAGCATTAATCTTCAGAGCAGCTGAGGAATCAGAATAGAAAAAGGGATCTGGTCCCAATAGGTATTTACTACAACCTCATTTTACTTTTTGAAATCTGTAGAGTATGTATTTACTTCCTCAAAAAAAAAAAAATAAAGATCAATTAAAAAACCAATATTATAGAAGGGTCTCTTTTTGTGGTTTGTCTAGATCCTGAACTTAGCGTGAATGGCAAAATGTAAACAGTAAAAGTTAGCCTTGGAAATCCTTAGCAAGGCTCCCATGCGGGACCATGTGTTAGTCAATTTTTCCACCAGTATTGGAGCAAATTGTGTTTTTTTGGACGAGCACCAACCACATGAAATAGTTGGCTTGCATTTAGGTGACCTACAGTTTGAAAAATCCATGACTTTAAATACTGGACTCTCATTCATTGATGAGAGTTCCCAGGATACAGAGAGGCACTGAGGCCAGAGTCAATTTTTATCTACGACCCCAGGCTCACCGCAGGACAGAATGGTAGGGGGATCAAACATATTTTTTGTCTCTATTCTTTATTTTTCCATACCAAACGTAGTTATGCGTGTAGTATATGTTGTACAGAAAAAAGTACCCAGAAATTGGAGAAAAGGCAAAAAAGATGATTAAGTGACTTTTTAATATCATATTAGAGCATTTTCTAATAGTCTCACCTGAGGGTCATATCTCTCAGGAAATATAAGTTGTTTGGCTAGCAACTGCTTAGGGCCTGGATGTCTCACAACTCTGTAAAGTTAGATGTCAACTTATAAAAACTGGTAAAGTGTGATTTTTTTTCCCGGTCTGGTAGAGAAGATAACCCAAAGGTAATGGTTTTATTGCCCTGTAGGATAAACCAGTTTCATATCCAACTCAACATTCTGATTTCAGCATTCCTTTTCCCACTGACATTTACATCCCAGTTACTCATATCCTCATCAAACTATTTTCTCTGTCTTCTGGTTCCTTCATTAACGAGTTAAATAAAACTTTGTCATGTGCTCACTGTTTATTTGAGAATCATGCTTTTTAAATAATTTGAAACAATATGCTTTTTCAGTGTAAATTAACAGTATAAATTTATGTGGTTAAACACACACACAGTGTAGCTTGCTACAAAATAATACATCGGGTGACAGTAAATCGCAATGGAATAAAACACTACCAGATTCATTGTACATTATCTTCTCTCTTGAGGGCAGGGTTGTATGTGTCTAAATCTGAGTTAGTGACTATTAGCCTGGCTGTTGAAGTGTTCGACATACTGACATAGGTAGTGTTTTGCAAATGGCTTCATCAGGAAAGAAAATAAAAATAAAAAGTATTTGTATATTTTTTCCTGGTGAATTTTCCTCCCAAATCCCCTTGGCAGAGCCCTCGGGCTAGGGCTGCCAAATTAGCAAATAAAAATAGAGGACATCTAGTTAAATTTGAATTTCAGATAAACAATTAATAATTTTTAGTACAAGTATGTCCCAAATATTGCAAGTATTTTATCTGAAAAGCTTACCCGGGGCATCTCAAAGTTCAGATGGGGTTTTAGGAAGCAAGTGGGGGAAGCGAGATGGTTGTCAGTAGTGCCAGAAATGCAAAGGATCATAGGCAGAGTTTGAGTCCTGTGCTGGGGGTACGAAATGCCAAACCCAGGAAGTGGAATCCTGTTCTCACTTCCTAGGAGTGAAAGTTGAAGAGTTGAGCCAGGAGCTGGGTGGCACCGTAAGGCACCAGCTAGAGCTGGGGGCAAACAGCTAGAGTCAGGAATGAGGCCGATCAAGAGAACTCAAAGCGGACATTTCTTTTTAATTGTAGTAAAATATGTTGTTATTAGTGCCCTAGGGTCGATTCTGACTCCTAGTAACCCTGTGTACAGCAGAGAGGAAACCTGCCAGGTCTTGTGCCATTCTCTCAACTTTCACTGCTGTATGAGACAATGCTCCATGGCTATTCATGAGGTTTTCATGATCATTGTGTTTTAGAAGTGAGTGAGCAGATCTTCCTTCCTAGTCTGTAAGCTCTGCTGAAGCTTGTCCACCATGGGTGACCCTGTTGGTATTTGAAATACTGGTGGCATAGCTTTCAGCATCACAGCAATAAGCAGCCATCACAGTATGACAACCAACAGATGGGTGGTGTGGTTCCCTGACCAGAAATGAACCTAGGCTGTGGCCATGAGAGTGCCGAGTCTTAACCACTAGTCCACCAGGCCTGGCTGGTAAAATATACATAAAATAGAATTTATGATTTTAATCATTTTTAACTGTACAGCTCAGTGCAACCATCACCACTATTTATTTTCAGAACTTTTTCATCTTCCCGAAGCTCTCTACTTGTTAAACAATAACTCTCCAGCCCCTCATAACTGCTATTATAGTTTCTGTCTTTATGAATTTGCCTATTCTAGGTACTTCATAAGAGATGAATCATATGATGTTTGTTCTTTTGTGTCTGGCTTATCTCACTAAGCATGTTTTCAAGGTTCATTCATGTTGTGGCATGTATCAAAATTTCATTTCTTTTTAAAGATGAATAACATTCTATTATATATACATACCACATTTTGTTTATCCATACAGAGGAAATATTTTTGTGGATATTTTATTTTTTTTAATTTGCCTATGTAAGTTATTTATTGTGATATAAAAACCACTCTACAACTAAGTGTATTAAAATAAACACCTTTTAAAAAAATTGCTCTTGAGTCTTTGGATGGACTAGGCAGTTCTGCTGATTTGGGCCAGGCTTCAGTGATCTCACCTGGGTTGCCTGTCAGATCTGTGGTACCTTCTAGGTTGGCTAGAAGCTGCCTGGTGTGGGACAGCCTCAGCTGGGGTGGTTTGTCTCTGCATCATGTGGTCTCTCATCCTCCAATAGGCTAGCTTGGACTTGTTCACATGGTGATAGAATGAGAAGTGTGTAAGCCACCTTTAAGTCTAGGCTTGGAACTAGCACAATGTCACCCTTGCCTCATTCTATTTGGTCAAAGGAAGTCACAAGGCCAGCCTGGATTCAAGGGATGGGAAACAGACTCTACCATTTGATGGGAGGAGCTCAAAAATCATAGCATCTATCCATAGATATGGGGAAGGGAATAATTGTGGCCACCTTTGTAAACAGTCTCCCACAACCTACTAAGCTAGAATAAAATTATTTTTTAACTTTGTTTTGTACTCCTCAAATTGATCTACAGATTTAATGTAATTCCTATCAAAATTCTAACTGCGTGGGGGTTTTTTCCCCAGAAACGGACAAGCTGATTCTAAAATTCTTATAAAATTTCAAGGGACTGAGAATAGACAAAACAATCTCAAAAAAGAAGAAAAGGTGGAGGACTCACATTTCCCAATTTAGAAACTTACTGCAAAGCAATAGTAATCAAGACAGTATGGTACTGGCATAAGGATAAAAATATAGAAAAATGGAACAGAATTGAGATTCCAGAAATTAACCTATACATTTATGGTCAATTGAAATTTGATGAGAATACCAAGACCATTCAATAGGGAAAACAATAGTATTTTCAACAAGTTGTGCAGGAACAACTGGACATCCATATGCAAAAGACCACAGTTGGATCCCTACCTGCTATATTGCGATTCATAAGAAATATATAGGGGCTGGCCCCATGGCTGAGTGGTTAAGTTTGCACACTCCACTTTGGAGGCCCAGGGCTTCACCGGTTCAGATTCTGGATACAGACATGGCACTGCTCATCAAGCCATGCTGAGGCGGCGTCCCACATGCCACAACTAGAAGGACCCACAACTAGAAATACATCACTATGTACCGGGGGGCTTTGGGGAGAAAAAGAAAAAATAAAATCTTTAAAAAAGAGAGAGAAATATATATTTGGTCATTCAGATCATTGAAATATATTTCTCAGATATATTTCATCTTCATCCACAGTTCCTGGCTCACAGCTCCCAAACCCTTGGAATTTCCAGAGCAATAAGAGCAGTGGGAGTATAATATTTGCTCTCTTGTCCTCAGTTCCCAAAAGCACCTCAGGGCCATAAAGGTGACTTTTAGATCCCACCTTAGGGTGGGTGCTGGTTGCCAGGAGAACCAGCCACGTGATCTGAGGATTGGAACTTTCAATCTCACCTTCTGAAATCTGGGGAGTGGAGGAGGGCTTGAGGTTGAATTAGTCGCCAATGGCTAATGACTTAGTCAATCATGACTATGTGATGAAGCCTCCATAAAAACTCAAAAGGATAGTGCCTCAGCCTTTTTCAGAGAGCTGCCATGTTGGGGAACTAAAACGCTTTCATGTGCCACCATGCCAGGTCCCAAGCTCCACAGCTCCACGAGGACAGAAGCTCCTTTGTTCAAGACCTCACCCTATGTATCTCTTCCACTGGCTTTAGATTTGTATCCTTTAATATCTTTTGTAATACATCAGTAATCTAGTAAGTAACGGGTTTTCTTGAGTTCCATGAGTCATTCTAACAAATTATTCAAACCCAAGGAGGAGGGTGTGGGAACCTCTGATGTACAGCCACTCAGTCAGAAGTACAGGTAACAACCTGGGCTTGTGACTGGCATCTGAAGTGGAGGGCAGTCTTGTGGGAAAGAGGCCTTTACCTGTGGAATCTGATTTTATCTCTGGGTAGATGTTATCAGAATTGAGTTGTATTCTTGGCCACTTGCTGCTGTCTGAGAACTGTTTGTTGGCGTGGGGAAGCCTCCACACGCACATGTTAGAATTGGGTCTAGAACCCTTTGCACTGTCTCACGTCATGTACAAAATAACACAAAATGGATTAAAGACCTAAACGTAAGAGCTAAAACTATAGTACTCTTAGAAGAAAACATAATAGTAAATCTTCATGACCTCAGATTTGGCAATGGATTTTTAGATATGATACCAAAGGTATGAGTAACAAAAGAAAAAATAGATAAATTGGATTTCATCAAAATTAAAAACTTGTAGTGTCGTACTTCAAATGACACTATCAAAATAGTGAAAAGACAACTCACAGAATGGGAGAATATATTTGCAAACCATTTATCTGATTACATACTTACATCTAGA
This sequence comes from Equus asinus, assembly GCF_041296235.1. Lineage (NCBI taxonomy): Eukaryota > Metazoa > Chordata > Mammalia > Perissodactyla > Equidae > Equus > Equus asinus. Next base: position 62,320,120 of record NC_091810.1, on the reverse strand, counting down.
ATATATAAAGAACTCTTAAAACTCAATAATAAAGACATATAACCCAATTTGAAAAATGTGCAAAGGATCTGAATAGACATTTCTTGAGAGAAGATATATAAATGGCCAATAAACACATAAAAAGCTACTCAACATAATCAGTCATCAGGGAAACACAAATCAAAACCACAAAATACCACTTCACACCCACTAGGATGGCTATAATAAAAAAAATCAGATAATAACATGTTGGTGACAGAAACTAGTCACAAGAGACCATATATGGTATGACTCCATTTATATGGAATATCCAGAATAGGCAAATCTTCAGAAAGACAAAAGTAGATTATTGATTGCTTAAGGCTGGGAGGAGTGGCAGGTTAGGGAGGTGATAACTAAAGGGTACAGAGTTTCTTTTCAGGGTGATGAAAATGTTCTAAAATTGACTGTTATGATGGTTGCACATATCTGCAAATATGCTAAAAACCACTGAGTTGTACAGTTTCAATATGTGAGAGCCAGCCCTCAAGGTCTAGAGGTGAAAGTTTGGTAGTCTCACTGCTTTTGCGGCCCAGGTTCGTTTCCTGGTCGCGGAACCACCTGTCTGTCAGTTGACCTGCTGTGGTGGTGGCTTACGTAGCAGAACTATGACTTACAACTAGAATATACAACCATGCACTGGGGTCTTTGGGGAGAAAAAAAAGGAAGATTGGCAATAGATGTCAGCTCAGGGTGAATCCTTCCCTGCAAAAAAGTAAAAAATAAATAAATACGTGAATTTTGTGTCATTTCAATTACATATCAATAAAGTTGTCATTTGACATTTTCTTAAAGGCCATATATTGTTGTGATTCCATTATATGACATTTTTTAACAGTCGCATATCGTTATGATTTCATTTACATGAAATTGAAATCCATTTATATAAAATCCAGATTGGTAAGTCCATAGACATAGAAAGTATATTAGTGTTTGCCAGGGATCAAGGGAAGAGGGAATCATGAGTGACTGTTAAAAGGTATGGAGTTTCTGCACACGTGGATTGGAAGAATAAACATAGTTAAAATGTCCATACTACCTAAAGCAACCTACAGATTCAACGCTATCCCAATCAGAATCCCAATGTCATTCTTTACAGAAATAGAACAAAGAATCCTAAAATTCACATGGGGCAACAAAAGACCCCGAATTGCTAAAGCAATCCTGAGAAAGAAGAACAAAGCTGGAGGCATCACAATCCCTGACTTCAAAACATACTACAAAGCCACAGTAATCAAAACAGCATGGTACTGGTACAAAAACAGATACACAGATCAATGGATGAGAATTGAAACCCCAGAAATAAAACCACACATCTATGGACAGCTAATCTTTGACAAAGGAGCTGAGGGCCTACAATGGAGGAAAGAAAGTCTCTTCAACAAATGGTGCTGGGAAAACTGGACAGCCACATGTAAAATAATGAAAATCAACCATTCTTTTTCACCATTCACTAAAATAAGCTCAAAATGGATCAAAGACCTAAAGATTAGGCCTGAAACAATAAGTCTTCTAGAAGAGAATTTCGGCAGTACACTCTTTGACATCAGCTTCAAAAGAATCTTTTTGGACACCATAAGCCCTCAGATAAGGGAAACAATAGACAGAATAAACAAATGAGACTTCATCAGACTAAAGAGCTTCCTCAAGGCAAGGGAAAACAGGATTGAAACAAAAAAACAGCCCACTAATTGGGAAAAAATATTTACAAGTTATTTATCTGACAAAGGGTTAATCTCCATAATATATAAAGAACTCACACAACTCAAAAATAAAAAATCAAACAACCCAATCACAAAATGGGCAGGGGACGTGAACAGACATTTCTCCAAAGAAGATATACGGATGGCCAATAGACACATGAAAAGATGCTCATCATCACTAATCATCAGGGAATTGCAAATCAAAACTACACTACGATATCACCTTACACCTGTTAGAATGGCAAAAATATCCAAAACCAAGAGTGACATATGTTGGAGAGGCTGTGGAGAAAAAGGAACCCTCGTACACTGTTGGTGGGAATGCAAACTGGTGCAGCCACCATGGAAAACAGTATGGAGATTCCTCAAAAAGTTAAGAATAGAAATACCTTATGACCCAGCCATCCTACTACTGGGTATCTATCCTAAGAACCTGAAATCAGCAATTCCAAAAGTCCCATGCACCCCTATGTTCATCACAGCATTATTCACAATAGCCAAGTCATGGAACCAACCTAAGTGTCCAGCAACTGATGATTAGATAAAGAAGATACGGTGTATATATATATATATATACAATGGAATACTACTCAGCCATAAAAAAGGACAAAGTCATCCCATTCACAACAACATGGATAGACCTTGAGGGTATTATGTTGAGTGAAATAAGCCAGACAGAGAAAGACGAACTCTGTATGACTCCACTCATAGGTGGTAGTTAACATATGGACAAAGAGAACTGATCGGTGGTTACCAGGGGACAGGCGGGGTGGGGGGAGGGCACTAGGGGTGAAGTGGTGTACCTACAACATGACTAATAATAATGTACAACTGTAACTTCACAAGGTTGTTAACTATCATAATCTTAATAAAAAAAAGGTATGGAGTTTCTTTTTGAGGTGAGTTAAATGTTCTGGAATTAGAGAGTGATGATGGTTGCAGGACATTGTGAATGTACTAAAAACCACTGGAGCGTACAGTTTAAAATGGTGAATTTTATGTTACAGGAATTTTATCTCAATAAAAATGTCGTTGCTTGTTTTGTTTGTTTGTTTTAGACACTGAGAAAGGCTAAAGATTGCATACACTTCTATTTAAGGTGAGGTCAAGTGTTTGATCCATTCATTAAATTGAAACAAATTATCTCAAAAAGTTTAATTGAAAGTGCTCTGGTTTTTCTAGCTTTTCACTGCTCCAACCAACACTGACTATAATTTGCATCGTTATATATTCTTTAAATGACCATGCTTACTTATGGGAAGAATAAGAAACCCAACCATTATTCTAGATTCATGTTTTTAATTAACGTAATTATTTCAATCTGAAGCAGTTTTTAAAAAGCATTTACTGGACATTAAAGTCGGCTTTAATAGCTATAATTTTCAGATTTAATTATTTGGTCTAAATACCTACTTATTTATCTACATATATATAAAAAAGGATGAACAAATTATAGTCATTTCTGGTTTTGGAGTCCTTCCCTTGGTCCACACTATGACAAAGTTCTTTTGTAGTTAGGACAAAGATCAATATGGAGTGATTCAATACCACCTTGATCTTCCATTCCAAGTATTTTCACAGTTACATTACAGCTAACGTTACAGAGTGATGCATGGTGACAACATATATCTAAATAATTATCATCTGCTTTGTGAGATGTCATGAAAATAGATTTTTAATTTGTTGCTTTTTCCTTAACTAAAGCTTATTGCCTCAAATTTGTGTCTATTGAAACTTCTCTTGCTGAGTGTTTGATCAACTATTACTATTTTACGTATTTTTTAAAAGTATTATTGGTATCTCGGGCTTCAAATTTTCTTAAAGTTTTGAGTAAGAAATGGTTGATTTAAAAAATGATAACGGGGGCCAGCCCTGTGGCCAAGTGGTAAGGTTCACACGTTCTGCTTCAGTTGCCCAGGGTTTCGCTGGTTCGGATCCTGGGTGTAGACATGGCACTGCTCATCAAGCCATGCTGAGGTGGCATCCCACATAGCACAGCCAGAGGCACTCACAACTAGAATATAGAACTATGTACTGGGGGGCTTTGGGGAGAAGAAGAAGAAGAAAGAAAAAACCGAAGAAGAAGATTGGCAACTGATGTTAGCTCAGGTGCCAATCTTTAAAAAAAAATTATAATGCCCAGAATTGATGTGGAAAAACAGACACTGTCAATACTCTGCAGCTGGCGATATAAACTGGTACTAAACTTCTGGAGAACAAGTTGGTAGTATACATCAAGATTCTAAAAATGTATGTAACCTTTGACCGAAAAATTCCAATTTTAGAAATATATCTTAAGAAAATAATTGAATTAATGTGCAAAGTTCTATGTTCATTATATCTTTATTTCTATATAAAAAACTGCACTATAAGTGATCTACATTTCAATCAATAGGCATTAAGTTTGACATATTTATGCAAGGAAATACTCTGTGGCCATAGACTAATATTCATTATCATGGAAAGATGTCCAAAATATACTATTGGTGAAAAAAACACGTTATCAATCAATATTCATTGACTAATCCCATTAAAATGCTACACAGAGTTTATACTTTTCTATATTTTCTGATGCTAATATGGAAAACAAAATAATGGCCTACAGACTCAACATATATCCCAATCCCCAAGAAGGGAGATGCCAAGAAGTGTAGTAACTAATGGGACCATTCCTCTAATTTCCCATGCAAGTAAAGTGATGCTCAAGGTGCTCCATCAAAGGCTTTTACCTTATATAGAGCAAGAAATGTTTCCCAAAAGACTGAAACTAACAGATTTCAAGGCAATTAACACATTCATTGTCTACTGGAGTGCTCCAAAGAATTTCAGAAGAAGGTTAGTTTATGTTTTATAGACTACAGTAAAGCCTCTGACTGCGTGGATCCTGAAAAGCTATGGGCTTCTGTGAAAGCAATAGGCGTGCCTCCGCACTTGATTGTCCTGATGCGTAACCTGTATTGTGGAGAAGAAGCCACTGGCAGGACAGAATATGGAAAGACAGAATGGTTTCCTATAGGCAAGTGTGTCAGATAAGGCTGCATTTTATCTCCCTATCTGTTTAATCTGTATGCGGAATGTATCATACGAGAAACTGGGCGAGGTTCAGAAGAAAAATTGGTGGAAGAACTATCAACAATCTAAGATATGCAGATGACACCACTTTACAGGCAGACAGCAGCAATGACTTGAAACAACTTCTGGTGGAGGCGAAAGAAGAAAGTGCCAAACTAGGACTGCATGTGAACATCAAGACGACAAGACTCATGACTACAGAAGAACTACACAACTTTAACATAGACAATGAAAACATTGAAATTGCTAAAAATTTCGTTACCTTGGTTCACTCATCAATTTAAATGGAGACTGCTGCCAAGAAATCAGGAGAAGACTGAGACTTGGAAGGGCAGCAATGAAAGAATTATGAAAGATGGCCAAGTGTAAGGAAGTGTTATTAGCGACTAAGGATGAGACTGTCCACACTTCGTGTTCCCCGTTAATATGTACAGGTGCGAAAGCTAGACATTGAAGAAAGAGGACAGGAAAAAAATTGGTTCATTTGAAACAAGGTGTTGAGGGACAGCTCTACAGATACCCTGGTTGCCAGAAAGATGAACGAGTGGGTCCTAGAGCAAATTAAGCCTGAACTATCGCTGGAGGCAAAAATGATAAAACTGAGGCTGTCTTACTTCAGGCACATCATGAGAAGCCAGGACTCTATGGAAAAGACAATAATGCTGGAAAAGTAGAAGGCAGCAGGAAAAGAAGAAGACCAAATATGAGATGGATTGACTCCATAAAGGAAGCCATAGGCATGAGTCTACAGATGCTGAGCGGGGCTGTTGAGAACTAGACACTGTGGACATCACTCATTCATATGGTCACGAAGAGTCAGAGCCAACTTGATGGCATGTAGCAACAATAATTTCTAAATTTTTGCAATGAGCATCTGTTACATTTTCAATCATATAAATCAGTAAAACAATTTCCATCTGAAGAAAAAGATGCCTTTCTTTGCAATAATCTGTGGTTACCCCACTCTGCCTTATCTTCTTTAATTACTAAACAGCATTCACATCCTGGGACGTTTTTGAGCTTTCCCACTACACTTCCCTGAAAAGAAGGTGAAGTAAATGTCTCCCTCCTCCATGACAGCTTAAGAGATGCCAGGGTCAGGCCAAAGATCACACCAGAGAAGGTCAATAATGGCCAATTCCAGGGTCTTTTAAACTTTCCATTCAGGGTTCTTAGGTAAAGTGTTGCTACGATGTTTCACAATTAAGTTTGCCTGACACCCCTCAAAGGAGCTTTAAGGACCTAAGCACAGGTCATCCCACTGACCTCACTGAATCCTATGCCTCCCTCGGCCTTGGGGACTCTCGTCATTCCCCGACATCACTCTCTACAAAGCCAGTCCATGCCATCCCTCTGTTCTCTCTCCAGGAGAATCCTGTAGAAGCCTCTTCAAGGTAGCTTTAATAATAGTGTTGGCTTCATTTTATTGGGGCAGGAGGAGGAGCATGCTGACAACTCTGTTTGCATCATGGTAAGTATCAGGTATTCCGAAACCACATTATTAAATGTATTTGGTTACCTGGATAAAAAGTTATTTCAGAGCCAGCCCTGATGGCCTAGTGGTTAAAGTTCAGCACTCTCACTGCTTTGTTGGCCTGGGTTTGGTTCCTGGGTGCAGAACCACACCACTTGTCTGTCAGTTGCCACGCTGTGGCAGTGGCTCACATAGAAGAACTAGAAGGACTTACAAGTAGGATATACAACCATGTACTGGGGCTTTGGGGAGGGGAAAAAAAAAAAGGAGGAAGATTGGCAACAGATGTCAGCTCAGGGTGAATTTTTCCCTGCAAAAAAAAAGAGTTCATTTCACCTGGCTACTCTTAGGTGGAGAAAGTCCCACCTCTATGATTTTGTTCTGTAAACTTAAGGATGATATAAATAAAAGATAGAAGAATAGGATATTTTCTAAGTTTGCATAAGCTGTATTAGTCATAACCGTTCCTCCCTCCAGCAAAAAAAAAAAAAAAAAAAAAAAAAGGCAAGGGGTGATAGTAGAGAGCAGATCAGACTCAAATGCCATTTGTCCAAGAATTGTGTGCAAGTCATACTATCACTGTTCTTATACATCTTGGTACCCCCACAGTTTACTTTCAGTAAATGTCTATTAAATATGAATGGAGTTAACATTACATGAGGACTGAATATGTATCTTACATATTCAGTTGTCCACCACAGTGGATCTTGATAGGCTGAATGTTTGAGAGAAGGGCTCTGCTATAACCAAGTTAGATCCAAATTCATAAAAAGATTGGCAACATTTCTATCTATGAAGAGGAAAATTGCATCCTACAGAGAACACTGAAGTTCATAACTCTGTCATTGAAAGTAGTATTTATATAAGACAAAAAAGTTTTAGTGATCAGGAGAAATGAAAAAAGTGTAAAATTTGTCTCAAAATAGCCAAGCCTGGGCATATTTTACAAAGCTTTCACCAAAACTGGGTTACTTGTCTGAAAATAATTGCAGTTGAGTCCTAGATTATAAAAATGAGGCAAATCTCAGTTTTGGTAATTATTTATTATGAACAGTGTCTCTCAGTGTGATTTTTCACACTCACTCTGGGGCGGTCTGAAATCCATAGTGTCTCTCTTGGGCTCCTCTAGCTTGTCCATGCAGGCGCCTGTTGTCTTCCCAGGGCTGCATTCTTCACTCCTGCTGCCCCTCCTGGGTAACCTGATAAACAGCCCCAGGATAATGGAAAGTAAAGACTTTTTTCTGCATTTGGGATTAAGTGCATTTTAAGCGTGGCCAACTGCTAAGGGAATGAATCTCCCTTATGAGGGAAATCTCAGATAAGAGAACAAGCTAGTATAAGATATTTTGGTCAAGAATACCTCTAGGTGCCCCTCAAATATCATGTGAGTCTTGCCCTGTAAGGCAGGCTCCTCTCAGTCTGGCTCTCTTCCTAGGTGCTCTAAGGAAGCTAAGCACAGGGCACTCCACCAGGGTCACCAAAGTGCCCAATCTTTCCCACCCTGCATCAGTCCCTATCAAGACAGCCCACCCCTCTCCTCTCACACTGGAAGGACTCTAAGTTTTCTCAAGGAGACTTTGCAAACAATGGTGGCCTCTCTGTTGGGGGAAGGAGTAGAGAACACTGATGAGGGGACTCTGTTTGTTCACAGGGGTAGCTCAGTGGACTCTCATTCTTGTCAATACTGTACCAATTCTAAGTTTGTCACTTTCACTATACTTCTGGACGTGGGCTCCCTCTTGTGGTTCAGAGGATATGAATATGACATACAAGATACAGGAAATTATATCTGCATTATTGCAGTTGCAAGATCACTTGGGCACTGGGTAGAAAGATGATTATAGCTGAATGGATCAATAATTTTTAAGCAAACATTGTAAAGACCTAAGTTAACTTATTTAATCCAGAATTATACATGTATAAAGACTCAGTGTGTAAGAAATTATACCACTTGAATAAGGAAAAATCTGGCTTATTCATCATTCCAAAAGTAATCGTTAACATTTATTGGTGCTTCTTATGTTCTAGGTATTACTATAAACATTTTATGTAAAGAATTATGTGACTTTTTATTATGGGAAACTTCAAATTTAAGAAATAAAGAAAAGATCATAAAAGAATCTCTGTCACCACCCACTTTCAACCATTATCATCAACATTTTAACATTTTCCCATATGTGTTTCATCAACCACCATCATTCTCCTTGTTCATTTTTTTTTTCTGGAGTATTTAAAGCAAATGCCAGATGTCCTATAATTCACTCATAAATATCTTAAATGTATTCTAAACTTTTAAAATATATTAGCTATTTTAGTCCTCACAACAAAAGTAGATAGTTATTATTCCCATTTTATATATCTATAAACTGAGGCAAATGTTAGTAAGAGACTCAAACCCTGGAGTCTGACTGCAGAGCCTGTGTGGTAGCCAGCCTCCAAGATGGCCCCGATCTCTGCCTCCTGGTATTCACACATTCTGTAGTGCCCTCACGCGTTTTACCAGGGTTGGTCTACGAGACCAACAGTGTATGGCAGAAGAGGTGGTATATCACTTCTGAGATCAGACTGCGACTTCTGTCTTGGGTGCCTGCTCTCTCTCTTTCTTGGATAATTTGTTCTGGGGGAAGACAGCTGCCATGTTAGCAGCCCCATGGAGATCCCCAGATGGTGAGGAAGCAAGCCTCCAGCCAACAGCCAGGGAAGAACGGAGGTTTGCCAACAACTTCATGAGGGAGCTGGAGGCAGGTTCTCTCGTCCTATTTTAGCCTTGAAATGACTGCAGCCAGAGCCAACAGCTTGACTGCAACCTCATGAAAGACCTTAAGCCAGAATCATCTAGCTAAGCCACTCCCAGATTTCTGACCTGCAGAAATTGTGATATGATAAACGTGTTGTTTGAGCTGCTATGTTTTGGGGTAACTTGTTATGTAGCAATAGATTACTAACATACCCTGTATCCTCGATTGCTGTTCTATTCTGCCCCATACACAAGTTTGTAATAGCTTTTGCTTTGCCATTACTATGATACTTGATGTTAAGGACAACGCTGAGGCAGGGCAATGAACTGCGAAGATATACAGGGGATTTTAATATTAGACATGCATTTCATTGTTACTCTAATCTGTGAGAGGTGAATATGGCAACTCTTTAATAAGAGGACTAGTTAGTTAAACCAAATATTCCATATTCATATCATTTCCATATCAGCACAACTAATCTACCTCATACTTTAAAAAAAATGACTACAGAGTATTCTATATTAGTTATTAAGCCAATTCTCTATTAATTGACATTTTGACTGTTCCCAGTTTTTGTGGGTTTTCTTTTTTTTTTTTGCTGTTACAAATCATGCTTCACTGAACATCTTTATACATGCTATGTTGGTGAAATTTGCAAATATAGCCCAATGGAATATTTCTAGCAGTGGGCTTGACAGGCCAAGGGTGCATTCTACACTGACAGTGACTGTCAAATCAGCTACACAAAAGTTCCACTTATTTACAATGTCACCAATCCTATGTGAGTTTCCCTGTCTTCCCACACTTTCATTAAAATCACAAAGCATTAGACTTCTAAATTTTGCCTATCCAAAAGGTGAAAAATATCTTCTGTAGTGTGGATTTGCATTTCTTTAACTGTGGATGATGTTATCCTCTCTTTATAAGTTTATTGGTCATTAGTATTTCTTTTTCTCTGAACAGTCTGTCCTCACCCTTTTTACCCAATTTTAATCTTAGTGGTTCATAAGGGCTCTTTATAAAGTATGGGAATTAGCCTGTCAAATGTGTTGCTAATATTTTTCTCAGTCATTTGAGCTTTTGAGCTTTGACTTTATGATTTATGGATTTGTCTGCTACTTAGTAAGGCTTTCCCTATTCTACAATAACAAGATATACGTTCCCATGCCTTATTCTAGAAGCTTTTGTTTTTCATTTGTTACATAACATCTTTGCTCCCTCTGAAACTTATTTTGGTTTAAGGAGCATTTTTTGTCCCCCAAAAGTTGTCTCATTATTTTGACACCATATATATAATAATTTGTCATTCCCCATCAATTTGAGGTCTCACCTTTGTCACAATCTAACTCTCCATATATATTTGGGTCTATTTTGAAATCTTTATTCTGTTCCATTGACCTGCCCATTTTTTTTGCAAGTACTAAAGTGCTTTAATTATTATAGTGTTGACACAATCAATAACCAATCTATAGATAAGAAAGGGAAGGTGATATCTATTGAGCCAAGCTGAGGACTATCCCGGAAGTACAGTATTCTCCAGGGAAGAAAGCACTCCCGAGAAGCGTGGTTTAGAGCATGGTTATGCACTGTTTCAGAACAAAGAACATATATCAAGCATGACAGGAATACAGCATTTTTTTTCCTCAAAGTCACAAGGAGTTGTTTTGCTGCAGTTTAGCACTTACATGACAGGTCAACTTGACCTTGGTTTTCTGGAAAGAAAAACCTTATCTTCAAAGAAGTCCTGGTACTGGCATGAGGGGAAGGGGGACATTCAGCCCTACCTTTAAAGAGTACATTCTTTGCTTTGGGATAATGTTTGAAGCAGATGTACAATGCATGTTTGGCAGGCCATAAGTCAGGCTTCCCTGGGAAAAACAAGTTTTAGGCTCAATCAGGTTTAAACAAAAATGGGTTCCCCATTTACCTGAATATGTGAAAACTTCTTACTATTCTTATTATTTTCATCAATAGCTTCAATATATTATAGTGTTAAGACCAGTCCCCTGCTGTACTTTGCTTTAAATTTTGCTAGTTACCATGAATTACAGAATTATTTCCTGGGTACCATGAGTTACAGAATTATTTGCTGGTTACCAGGAATTATAGAATTATTTTTCAAGATAAAAAATTCCTGTTTGCATTTTAATTGAGATTGGATTGAATTTATAGGACAATTTAGGAAGAATTTATATATTCAACATATTTAGTCTCCTGATCCAAAAAATGTTATGCCTTTCAATTTACTTGTCTTCTTTTATGTCCCCAAATAGAATTTTAAAGTTTTCTTCATTTAAGTTCTATGTATTTTTTATTTGTGAATATTTAGATATTTGATCAGTTTATGGGTTTAGAAATAAAATAGTTTCTTCAGCTAAATTTCTAATAGCTGTTGATTAGGGACATGCTGTTGATTTTTTTTTTTTTTTCTTTTCTAAAGATTGGCACCTGAGCTAACATCTGTTGCCAATCTTTTTTTTTTCATTCTTCTCCCCAAAGCAGCCCAGTACCTGGTTGCATATTCTGGTTGTAGGTCCTTCTGGTTGTGCTATGTGGGATGCTGGCTCAGCATGGTTGATGAGTGGTGCTGGGTCCATGCCCAGGATACAAACTCGTGAAACCCTGGGCTGCCAAAGCAGAGCATGCAAACCCAACCTCTTGGCCATGGGGCTGGCCCCATGCTGTTGTTATACATTAAATTTATAACCTGCCATTTTACTGAATTCTATTATTGTTTCTAATAGTTTTTAGTAAATCTCTAGGTTTTTTTTTCCTAGATAGATATCATCCCATTCAGATGCCCTTTATTGAGACGGGTGCACCCATCCCCCAGCTGTTGTGAATGTTGACTGCTAACTACTTGTAGCTGCCCCATTCTCTGAAGAACTGCCCTTGGTCGAATGGGAGCTGACTTGCCTGGGAGATAATATCTCCCTTCCACCCTCACCAAGCAGCTTATAGTCAATAACTATTGACTTACTGATTTAAGAGTTGAAAAAATAGCTTGCCTCCTTGCCTCAAAGTGGTACCAATTCTACAGCGCCATTCATGCTCCAGAGCTCTCCATGGGATCAGGCTGAGGCTAAAATTCAGCTGAGATTACATCCCTGTTTATTTCCTCTGCTGCCTTATCCTGCCCTTCTCCCTCCCCTTCCCCGAAGAGCACTCGTCAACAAATCGCATGCTCCTACATCCCCGTCTCAGGCTTTGCTTCTGGGAAATCCAACCTTAAGACAATATGTAATCCTATGGGTTATAGAAACAATATAAAAATATAAATAAAAACATTTATGTATATATTTAAATATATTTATATAAAATGTATTTTTATAAATAAATGAATATATAAATGAACGTTAGACAAATATTATTGGGCATCTGTAATATGCTAGCACTTTCTGGACACTGGGCTTCTGAACAGACCAAGTTCCCTGTGTTGTGGAGCTTACATTTTAGTGGGAGACATTGACAATGAACAAGTAAACAAACAAGTAAATATATAATAAGGAGGATAAGAGAGCAGTGTTTGATGGGGGTAGGGGCACTATTTTTGAAAGAGCAACGAGAGAAGGTGTATCAATTTTATTTTTTGGACAAGTAAACAGAAAGCCCATC